>NC_071985.2:84927500-86177500 GCF_028885655.2 Pongo abelii | reverse complement strand
ATTTACCACCAGTCTTAAAAATAGGACATTTTCCTTTGCAGGGGACATGGATGAAGCTGGAAACCATCATCCTCAGCAAACTAACACAGGAGCAGAAAACCAAACACCACATGTTCTCACTCATAAGTGGGAGTTGAACCATAAGAACACATGGACACAGGGAGGGGAACATCACTTATCGGGGCCTGTTGCGAGGTGGAGGGAAAGGGAAGGAAAGCATTAGGACAAATACCTAGTGCATGTGGGGCTTAAAACATAGATGATGAGTTGATAGGTGCAGCAAACCACCATGGCACATGTATACCTATGTAATAAACCTGCACATTCAGGACATGGATCCCAGAACTTAAAGTAAAATTTTAATACAGGACATTTTAATACAATATTACACAGAAATAAAATCATTCATCTATTACCTAGATTGTCAAGCAAAAATTGTGATATATTTGGATATATTGTATTAAAATAACAAATTTTTAGTCCTGAGTTTTATATAAGAGAAGAAATGTTTCAAAGGATAACCCTTAGTGGAAAAGATCTTTCTTTTCGCCTGCTGTTGAAAACATAGTGCTTGAGAGCTATAGTGTATCTCATCTTATAACATGGCTATGATGAGAAGTTTAAGGTAATTATAATACACATACATGTCAGCTTGTCTTTGACCCCCAGGTTTCAACTTTATTAAAACGGAAACACAGATATTTTCTGAGAAAAAAATCTGCCTTGTAATTTGATGAATCAACCATTGTGTGGGTTAATAAATATTCTAGGCTTGATTTGTGATAAGTCTTCTTCATTTTTTGACTTCTGTGAGGTTTGGCCACCACTAAATCTCACTAGGTTTCTTCTGGGGGAAGTTAGGCCTTCCTTCCTCAGAACCTTCTGCTCTTTTGTCAGCAAGTCCTCTTCATTCAGTATTCATCCATGACATTGTTTAGGAAGGGTCAGTAGTCTGAGACTTTATCTGTTTGACCCAAGCAAGAGATTGTCAGATCAGAGAAAACAGCCACAGCCCCTTGTCACTTCTCTGGTCATAAGTTTATAGTTCAGGCTTCTCTTTGCAAAGGATCATCAACATCAACATGTTGTTTCCAGGGTCATAAATTTGCAATGTGATGAGACATAACCAGATGTTGCCAAACGTGAATTGACTCATAAAGCAGCCTCTCTCCTGCTCTGTCTTTCTTCCCAACTCAGAGAAGCTGGTGGTCCATTTAGTTCTTCATATCTAGCTTGGGGGGCTTGGTGGTCCAGAATGAAGTCAATCATTTTCAGCACCAATTATATTTTTCAAGCTGAATACTGGTGTGGTCATTAGCACCTACCCCACAGACATTTTCTGTGACTTGAACTCCTGTATGGAATTTACTGCTGTTCTTGGACATACTTTTGTTTTATCTTTTAGTTGTTGCAATGGTGGCTGTTGTTATGCTGCTGTTCTTTGTATACAGTGATGGGAGAAAATGACATGTCACTCTACAGTCCTTGCTCCCACCTGACATCTATGGCTTGATTTTACATGATTCCAATTATTTCAAATGTGTTAGGACTTGTTTTAATGCCCTAAGATACAGTAAATTTCAATAAATGTTCCAGTGTATTTCTAGATACAGCAAATTTTTGAAGTTGTTTGGGTTTTTGCACATTCCCCAGCATTTTGAAGATTTTAAAAAGTTGGAGCAACTTAGGCCATGGAAGTTAAGCAAATCATACAAGCTCAGACCATTTGTTACTCAAATCCAAGGCTCCAGCCTTCTGCTTGGGTGTGTCATGCACTTCTTTAGGAAACCAATAGTTTCTAACCTGGACATAGTAAAAATGTGTAATTGTAATCTTAGCCCTTTAGATATAAAGCTAGGTTAAATTTAAAGCAAAGTTCATTAGAAGTAAAAATAGACTTTAAAAGTCAGATGTTCTAAGCCTTCATGGTTGATTATTGTTTTTCTAAATTCTAGTTTTCTATTTTATAAAACTAGAATCATAGTAACAATATATCACTGTATCATAATATTATTTGTAAGGCACATCGATTAAGAGTCCTCATAAAAAATCCTTTGAATTATCTATGAAAAAGGTCTATAATGTTATCTAATTTATAATTTTATGTCAGAATTTTTTTTTTATTCTTTCCTGTTTGTTCTTACTCTTGATGGCATGATTAGGGTTGTTTCAGTAGCAATTGGCTATTCTTTTATGACCAGCAGAGCTAGGAAAGAGTACAAGAGAAAAACAGCTGACATAAGAATCAAGCATCTCTAAGTAAAGTAAGAATTCTATGCCACTTCAATTTTTCAGAAAAAAAAAATGCTAACAAGTGATTTATATATTCTGCATTGGTAATTGTTATTGTTTTGTTTTATATTATTTATGTTTTTCTTAATTTAAGACTCTTACTTCTGCAGGTATGTTTTCTTTAAATAAAGCATTGATTTTGGGAGTTCTTGTTTTCTTCAGATTAAAATCTCAAAATGCTCTTTATTCTGAAATTTTAGTTTTTCTCAGTACCTGAAAAAATTAAATCCAAAATTTAATCCAAAATTAAATCCAAATTTCATCCAAAATTAAATCCAAAAATTAAATCCAAATTTTATATTTCAGCAATCATTCTTACCTTCAGTTTACAATAAAGTGTAAATACTTTATACTTTATTGTAATACTATTTATATTTATATTTATATTTTATATAGCATATAATAATATAATAATAATATATATTATATATGTATATTGTAATATATAAATAAATATATTATTTATATTTATATTGTAATACTATTGAATACTATTTATTTGTTTGTTTATTTGTGTTAGTTATTAGACACAACCTTAAAAATCATACGGGAGACTGGCTTTCTGTATTTACATTCAACTAATTTTGAAGAATACAGGAATCCATGCCCATCCCTATAGATTGTGATTTAATTTATTTATATCCTGGCATAGGTACTTTACAAAAGCTCAGAAGTCATTGCAATGTGTAGCTAGGAATGAGAACCACTAATGCAGTACAAAACTTCATTAATGAAACAAGACGAAGAAATTCAAGTTTACTGACATTTTGTACCTTCTCAAAGCAGTCAGCTAGTGCCAGGACCCAGCTCTCCAGTCACTTATTCTATGTTCCTATCTCCCCAAAACAGAATGCAGGAGGAGCCTGTGACTTATTTCTCAAGCATTTCCCAGTGACTTGCACAATATCAGGCACATCAAAGGTACTCAATAAAACACTTGTTAAATGTTGAATGAATAAATAATTAAATGAATGTCAGATGGCTCCCCATGTCTCATTTATTCTGTAACTTCATTGAAATAATACTTGTTGCTGAGTGTTGAGACAAGAGTGTCAGGCTTGGTAGAAGCCCAACATCCGCTCACAGATGCTAGGAATGTTGAAACATTTTTAAGTAATAGGAGAATTTCCAATTAGCTAAGGAAGTAGAAAAAGAGAGTAGAAATTTACAATGAAAGGAGGTCACTATAACATTGAAGGCAGTGCTGAAAGGAGAGGAGTGAGTCTTCAAAACATTTTGGATCCCAGAAAAGATGCCGTAACGGTTTCCATGACTAAATATATAAATGGAAGAAATGTATCAATCTGAGTATCAAGAATTCAAAAAGGAAGGCTCTCAAGGCTCTCAGGGACCAAGGCCTGTCTATTGTGACTGCTAATCCAAGTGAGTTTGGGTTAAAAGGGGTTAACAGCCCTCTGCTGTAACACATGATTGGTCTTTATGAGGTTGAAGCTCTTGTCTGTTTGAGGCCTACAGATGATGCTAAAGAGCCAATAATGACAGCAATTCAAAGCAATCTAATTATGCAAACGGGAGGCTAAACAATTTCATCATCCTTAAATTAGATTGTCCTAATGAGATAAAGACACCAATTAATCCTGAATTAATTTCAATAGCCTATTTCAGGCAAACACTTTAATATTGCAAATGTAAATGAGAAACAAAGCCTACTGTAGAATGCCAGAGTTCAGAACCTCTCTCTTCGCAGCTGCAGCGGGTGTAAATAGTGCCTAATGAGTTTGCATGGAAAGACACAACCAGCCGAAAATTTTAGACTTCATAAAGCACAGCCGGTGCCTCAGGTATACTGGATGTGGTCTGGAGCCAGACATGAAAGGAGGGGGTATTTTGCAGGAGAATGTTATGGTAAGGTAGGTGCACATTGCTGGAGTCATACATACCATTCTCTAAGCAAAAACAAGGCAGTCCATCCAGCTCAGCGCTCAACTGTGCGATGTGTGCACGTGTGTGTTTGCATGCGTGTAAGTATGTGTGTGTATATGTGTGGTGAAGGGGAGATGGAGAAGAGAAATAGTGAAGTGAGGGGAGGTAAGGGGGAGGTGTGAACACACTTTTTAATGAGTTGATATTTAGAGAGCCAAGTTGTCATAACATACATCTGGACAGAAGTCTCTTCTGGACATAAAGTTGGTTTTTAATTATTGACCACTTAATCATTTTAAATTAGCCATTCCCGACCCATTTAATATTTCTAAATAATTAATTTCCTGAATAAGACATGGGAACTGATTCAAAATCTTAGGAGCTTATGCTGAATTCAAAGGTCTGTGATTTTAATGATATCTGGCTAGGGGACTCTTGAATGGGCTAATTCCTTTTCTAACTACCAAAATATCCCCACAGGTAATAAGCTGGATAATAGTCTCGTCCTTCTAGAAAAGAAAGTGATAGCCGATATTGGGAGTGAATCCAAATCGAAATAAAGAGAAAGAGAATAGTACTCTTCACGGCTGTCAACATTAACCTAAACAGTCTGGGTTCAGTTTAAGTGAATAAGAAAAATTGGTGATCAATTTCCTTATTATTACTACACTAAGGGTACAAAATAATGCCTAGAATTGCGGATTAAAATATAGAATACTGATGCAATATTTTGGACATACTTATGCTAAAATATAATCATTGTTTATCTGAAATTTAAATTTAGCTGGGTGTCCTGTATTTTTATTTGTTAAATCGAGCAATTCTAATAATGCCAGATGCATAATAGGTGTTCAATAAATACTCATTGAACAAATCAAATGAACCTGAAATCAGAGATTTGGAATGCCATTTGCAAAAAGAAAAAGGTGTATAATATATTTTGGGACATGAATCCCCATTTTAGGGAGTGGATCAGGACTCAGAACAAGATCCTCTAATTAAAGACAATGTACTCTCAACTGGGATGTGCATAAAACATGACCACCTCTCTTGAGGTGCCCATCTCACTCAATCTTGACAAGGCAGAGATTGTCCTTCAAAGATTCAGAACTGGGCCTGAGGAACTAGAATTATAAGTTTCCAGTACTTTGAGCTCTAATGTGTAAATTTTGTATTCAAAGGACAGCAGCTACTACCAGGTGGAAGGAATGTGCTATTATGGTTAATAGTGTTAGTCCTGGAGTCAAACAGGCCCCTTTTCAAAATTTTGCTCTATAATTTAAGAGACTGGAAAAATTCCTCAGCCCCTCTGAGCCTTAATTGCTTCATCTGTAAAATGGGAGTATTTCATAAGGTTGTCGTGGGCATTAAATTAGCTACCATGTAAATGAAGCACAAAGCAAGTGTGCTCAATAACTGCTAGTAATGAGGGGAGTTTGAGTATTAGAGAGTCTACAAACGGAAAAGAAGGAAACTGACTTGCAGGTGAAGCCAAAACAAAAAATGGAAAGAATGTTTCTCATGTTCCTTATTATTTCTCCAATTCCAACCATATTACTGGCTTTGAGTTTCTTGACACCTTCATTCCTCTAGCCTCCAGGTTCGCTCCAATAATGGCCCCACGCTTGCTCTTTTCTTCTTGGGTTTGATTCATTCTGACTAAAGCAAAGATATTTAAAATGTCATTAGCCTTAGTGGAAATGTAGGCTAATTTTCCAAGCTGGAAGATGCCTTTTAGAAGCAAACTCCCAAGTATTCTAAGTCTCTGTGACTAAAAGGATAATTAGAAATATCCCATCATTGCCCAGCTTTTTTCTGAACTGCCAAACCATTTTCCTCCTTATCGTTTCTTTCACGGTCCTCAGACATAAAATCTGAAAACCCTATCATCATTTTCAAATTTCTAGTAATTGTTAGATGGAGTGACTATATTTTACACTGCAAAAATTGTAACATGTGGTCTGACAGCATGAGTATACTTATGGGGGACAACAAGGCCGGCTATTTGATATTAAAACTGTTCTGGAAAATCTGAGATATATGGGTTCTTACCTCTAGATATTTTGCTAACCTCTTTGTACGTCTGCTTAACTCTAAGCTATACTCTGGATGTCAGGTGATGAGGGTAGCACTCCCCTAGCATATCCCAGTCCTTTGCAGATCAAAGTATAGTGGTTCTCTGAATAAATCCCGTCTACAATCCTGTCTTCAGTTTATTTCCTTGATCTGCTCAAAGGTAGAGAATTATGGATTACTTGATTTACAGATTTTTTCCTTGCAAAGTCTACATGGGATTTAGTGGGTGTTGGTAAGAGTATTTCTCACAATCTCTTTGGTGCCTAATTTCTGCTGTATTGGTGTCTGTGGAAGTGTTGAGTTACGGGTTCCATCTTAATTAACATTCTATCACGTTCAGCAAAACATGTTAAGGCTACATCTGAGAGCTACTTTGTCACCAGACTAGGTATCCATAATTCAAAGATAAAGGTAAAACTCATCAAGAGTTTCCGAGTCTGGTAGAGGAGAAGTCCTATTTACAATTTCCTGCAGAACAGTGTGATGCATGTGATAATGCAGGTATGTAGGCGGGTCAAATTTAGCACAACAAAGGGCAAAAGAAACTGCCTAAGAGGTATACAGAAGGCTTCTTTAGGAAAACAGTACAGTTTGTCAAGCTAGACAAAACATTTTATGATTCCCAGGTACAAGGAGTGAGGTGATATGATACATGATTATAATTTGCATCAGAAGACAAATGTCATCAATGGATAGATAAACCTAATTACCAACTGATATTTCTGAACTTTTACAAAATCCCATGAAAAATAAGTACCTGGAGAAAAGAGGTTAGTAAAGTACTCCTGGTCTCCTCCTCCTCTTCCTCTTTTTCCGTTTTCTCCTCCTCCTCCTCCTCCTCCTCCTTTTCCTCCTCCTCCTCCTCCTTCCTCTTTCTTCTCATTCATCCGGTGGAAAAACTGCTTTAATTTGGCATTTGATAAAGTTGAAAGTGTGGTTATGGGTAGAGGTTGTGAATGGCATCTATAAACAGACATTCTATATATTTAAGAACAATATTTTTTGCATTAGAGAATAGAGCATTTGTATGAAAAATGTGCTTTGGGTTGCTGAGGGTTATACTCCTGAGAATAATATTGCACTGTGATCGCACCCTAGCCGTCGTCATGTTAGTGACTTAATTAACGAACACTGTGTAGTTCTCCTATCTGTAAAAGGAGTCAATACTGGCACAAAAAGTAGTTAAAACTTAAGCTATTGGTAAAGTCAAATAAAATGAAAAACATAAAAGTAGTTTGAAAAATATAAAATGCTGCCAAAAAAAATGCCAGTAATTTCTTTTCCTGCATAATTATAACAAGCAAATGTAAGAGTTATTTCCTTAGAAAGGAGTCAAGGCCCCAGAACTTAATTTTATTACTCCTAAAATGAAATCATACCAGAATCTATTTCCTTTTACGTGTACGACTCACTACCCTTGCCCCTATTGTACTTTGAACGGACTCTTGTAGAGCTTTAATGAAATGCCAGTCATATTTTAACCATGAATGTGAGATGTTATTCACAGATAACTGTTGTGAGATAAAGTGGGATAGAGTTATGATAACATTTCGGCACATCCTGGCCAGTAGACCAGATAGACTGCTGTTTGATAAACCTAATAAAACAGTAGAGCTTATTGATATTGCTGCTCTACTCAGTTGAAGCAGCCTAAGGTTGTCTGTCCTCTGGCATGGAAGCTGAACCCAAGGTGGAATGGAGTGAAAGCCTAGGGAAGCCAGCTGTCTCAGCAGCTTACGAGGCTCTGATTACTTGATTTGACAGTGCCAGAAATTTGCTATATTCTGGTATTTATTCTGAAGATAAGAATAGCTTCTTGATTAACGTCCTTTGTTAATAGGGGCAATTGGTGTCTTTGATTGAGCTCTGAACACTTGTGATGGTCTTGGCAGGACATTACAGAAAGGGTCACTGAGACTCTAGTCTACTCAAAACACATGTCGTATTTGTGACAGTTGGAAACATCACGTAAAGATGTCTTGGCTAGCTTATTTTTATTGCTTTTTCTTCTACATAAAAGTCTTATGAATTAATTTTATATAGCCACACTAAGAAAGTATGTTAGGTTTTATTAGCACGATAGAATTAATAATAATATATGCTAGATTGTTCATTAACACATTTGTCACCCATGAAAAGCAAATATCATCTGAACAAATTTCAAATTACATAAACTGAATGATTTATCATGAAAAATCAATGTTTATTTTTCTAACATTCAAACCTGTTCTTTTCTTCTCTATATCACTAAATAGCATGCTTGTCTAACTGGTCTCTCAAGCCCAAGACCCAAGTGTAACCTTTGATTCCAATTCCTTGAATTTATATAACAAATTCATTCAAGTCCTAGCTACTCTACTTCCAAAATATCACCTATAACCTATTGAGATAGTAAGAAAAATTTCTGGGTCCCAATGGATAGAAGTCAATTTTTACCATTATTTCTTAACTGAACTTCAGAAATAGACTTGTAACTTGGTCATGCATGCTATCCTTTGTTTGTTTATAATAGCAGCCAGGGTAATTTCATTAAAACAGCAAGGGATGATCAGAAGATGTTAAAGTCCTCCAAAGGTATGCCATTAGAATAAAGTCAAAACTACTTACTTTCTCTCCAAATATAAGAAGGTGACTTAGGCATGATAGTGGTTGAGGAGAAGCACTTGACACTCTTTTATTTACATTACTAGATAATTTAAGTGAATGGAGAAGTAGACTTGACCCATTTGATAGGAGCACTTTAAAATCAAGGCTTCAAAACAGCCTTATTTTTTAAAATGTCTCCATCACATGATATATACTCTTAAAGTGGTTGTGCAAAGAATCTTGAGTTTAAAAGTCCTATTTCCTCTGTACATAGCTTCACATATTTATCCTTTTATGTTTACTGACTATATTTTTAACTTAAGTAACATATTATTTTTAGCCATATTAACATAACTGTTGCTTATAATTACTTGTTAATGAATAGAAAATTCCAAAGCAGAAATTGTTCCACTTTGGGTATTATTGAAGGATAATCTTATACAGATATTTGTCTGGCCTATTTAAACAAATGGGATTTTCTAGGTTGAAAATGCATTAACACATTGAAGCATTCTATACCTTATTGAGATAGAAATAGAAACATTTGGGTCTGAATACATGTTTACCTCAGTAAACATATTTAACATCTAAAATAATTCTACCATTATGCCGAAAAAATGGCAGCATGACATAGAACAACTCAAGAAGACAAAGGTTCAATAGCATATCACACCATATGAATTAATTTGGAAACAATACAATTCCCAAGGAGTTGCTCTCTCTTGAAGTCGGTTGTTATTTAAAAAAGAAAAGAAAAGAAAGGAATTGGCAGGAGAAAACCACACAGCGAGTACTGAAATTATTATTACTATTTTTTTTTAATTGTTTTACCCTCCTCTTAGCTCATCCCTAAGGGACTGAAATTATTCAGTGTTTAGTTTGTACCAGGCAGTTTTAAGAACCTTGTAATAATTCTACTATATAGGTGCTCTTACTTTTTCTAATTGTAGACTAAACAACAACAAATGAACTGAGATATTAAGTGTTTTCTCCAAGGTCACAAAGCCACACCAGATGGTCTAGCTCTAGAGCCCTCATTCTTAACCACTGTCCCATATGGCCTGATTATGCAAAAGACTGACAGAGAAAGTAGGAGAATAAAAGAAAGGTGTTAAAATAATGAACTGACCCTATGAAAAATGGAAAGGGCTACAAAAGGGGCATCATCCCTAAGCTAAATAAAAATGTTTTGACACATTGTCAGTGACTGATTGGTCCATATTATATTGTACATTTTTGTGTATTTTTATTTTGATATAATTTCAAACTTGAAGAAAAATGGCAAAGTAGCAAGATGAGTGTAAGGAATTTCTGTACACTCTTTAAAAAGATTCACAAATTATTTACATTATGGACAATTTGACTTATTATAATGTCTCTCTCTGCCTCTCTCTCTTTCTCATCTGTATCTATTATCTTTCTTCCCGAACCATTTAAAAATACATTAGAAGTTAAGATCACCAACCGGACACAGCCAGGAGAAACATCTGTCACCAAGAGACAAGGATATTGGGAAGACTGGCACACTGTGGGCAGATCTTCAAAGGAAAGGCATTCAGAGTGGACAGAGAAAGGATCCAGACACTGTGCTGAAGGGGGTGGGAGCTGGGAACCCTACAAAGGGCTACTGAGCACTGAGACTTGTTCCTGGCCCCCAGCGACTCCTAGGGAAGGGGTGAGTTGAACAGGTAAGGAGTGGCCAGCTTTCACCATGAACCTTGGCAATCCAGGCAGCAGGAGACTCCATGACCCCCAAGGACACTGTAGCTGGCAGGGAGAGCTGCTTAGAGAAGTGGTAAGAGCAGAACTCCAGCCTGTATGAAGCCCATAGTGTTTGGTACAGAAATGTCTGCAGTGAGGCATAGTTAGCGATGCCCAAGGCACGGTTAGCGAACACCAAGGCTCACCATGCTCCTTTAGGAGACTTTAGCCACAGGGTGACTGTTGGACCTGGACAAAGCAGGGCAGTCTTGCCCATGAGAGACGGCCAGTCCAATCTGAGCACCCCTCAGTCTACTGGCCTGTCTTGGGGTCCCAGCCTGGCCACACTGGCTGGAGGCCCTCAGATGTCCAATCATGGTGCTTCCTGGAGACCCTCATTATAGCTGATTTGCTGGCAAACCATGTCTGACTCAGAGAGCTCGAGCAGAGCAGTCCCCACCAACATGCACCACCCCACCTGGACCCTCCCCCAACCACAGCCTCCCTGTGCTACTTTGTCAGCATGCACTTGCCCACAGCCACCACCCCACCATTTTGCCAGGGCACGCATGGGCAGACTTTGCCTCCCCTTTCCCACTGACACACGTGCACACATACCCTGCCATGCCACTGCTGCCAGTGTGAGTCTAACCCACCTCCCCCACACACACCCCCCACTGCCACCATTGCTGGTGCAAATGAGCACATGGATGCAAGCAGCCCCACCCCCAACATGCTAACATCACCACTAGTACAAACACTTGTATGAAACTTCTAGGTAGATATTTCATAGACACTTCAATTTCCACAGGTACACAACTTAATTCATCATCTTTCCCCCAAAACCTGTTCCTCTTCTTCTATGCCTTATCTCAGTGAAAAAATTAGTACACATCCAATCATGAAAATAAAAAACCTGGAATTCATCTTAGGTTTCTCTCCTTCTCCCACTCATTCAACCCCCAAATCCAATTATTCACCACCACCTGTAATTCTGCCAGGTAAATGCCTCTCAAATCTGTCATTACCTCTACATTTTACTATCAAAACCTGAATTCAATCTCCCAACATATTCTTCCTTGATTGTTATTATATTCTAATAATTTTCTCTACCTTTAGTTTTACCAGTTTCCAACACTTTCTCCACATTTTGACAAAATTGCCTTTCTAAAATGCTTATCTAGGGGAGCCATGTCACTCCTCTGCTTAAAAGTATGCAGTGGTTCCCTCACAGTTTTCAGGATAGTGTTCAAATTCCTTAGCACAGTACCCAAACATGAGGTCCTTCACAGTTTAGTTCAAGCCTTCCTCTTTGCACTTATCTCCTGTGAATTTTCAACAAATACTTTTGCTTTTATAGCAATTGTGGCCATATGTTTTATGTCTCAAGGGTCCTGCATATGCTGTAGCCTTCACAAAGAATTCCTTTGTATCCCTTACTCCCTTTAATTGTGCTAAATCCTAATAATTTTTCAAACTCAGCTCCAATGGGTTCTTATCTAGAAAGGATTTCTTACCCTTCTGTTACCCTACTTATTTAATGACACACACTCTACTTGTCTGGTCTCACATATCACCCCAGACATACTTTGATTTCCATCAGATTGTACTCAATTTATTAATTTATTTGACTATTCCATGAGACTGAAGATTCTTGAGAATAGGAATATTACATTTTCTGGATTTTTATCCCCAATGACTAATATGATACCTGGCAAGAAATAGGTAGGAAATGAATTCTGATGAGTTAGTGAGTGAATGCATAGATATTTAAATATTAATGAACACTAAAAAGATGAAATTAAAGTATTGGAAATATAGTTGGTGTTGTAGATTAATAATATTCAAAGTATTGCACGAGGAAAAGACGTCCCAGAAAAATAATCCTAGGGTTGTGCCTAGTATCCTAGCATTATGACTTGTTACAACTGAGTTTTAGAAAATGTTAGGAAAACTAAAACACACTATCTATGTTCTATCCAAGTAGAACTAGAGAGCCTGGTAAACAGTGAGTTTCAGAATATTTGAACTCATGTTGGTTATTCAAAAAATACATAAAAACACGGATTATGCCTAAATACAGCTGGACAGATAGATTCATCATTAGTCAAAGAACTTTACCTAATGAGGAGCCAATCCAAAGCAGGAACAAATATGTGCCTCCCTTTCTACAGTTGTGGTGCTACTAACACACAGAGAGAAAGCCTGAATGGTAGCAAATCCACCGATGAGTATTATCAGCTAAGTTTGGCTGGTGGTATCTTGAATTTGACATCCTAATGTGATATCAAGAAAAAACATTAGAAAATTTAGAATTAGCATTCAGGGAAGAAACCACAGCTGATGGCTTAGGTTTGATATTTTTAAATATATTTTTATATACTTTTATGTCTATATATATACATTATAAATATATATAAATATATATATATTTATATAAAATATATAAAATAGCCAACAAATCATGTTGCTCCAATAAAGTCTGGCCATTTCCTGGCTCTATAGATATACTTGAACTTGAAATTTTAGCTTTTCCAACATTGCCTAGGAGTCAGTTGTGGCTAACCAAGCCTAAGAGTCAGAAATTATAGCACAAATGACACAAGTGGGTGTTTACTCAAATAAATAATAAAATCACTATGTGAATCACTACAAAAAGAGAAGAGAAAACTACTGACTAAATCTTGGAATAATCCTAATTTTACTGGAAAAAGGACAAAAAGGAGATAGCAAAAAGAAGTGTTGGAATATTTTATTTAAGATAAAGAGTACATTACAATGAAACATAAAAGAATAGGAACTTCATGTAGAATGACCATGTTTAGTTTCAGAAACTAAGGAAATGTAGAAATTATAAACACTGAAGAAAGGTCATAGATTTCTATAATCAGAAGATTAGTGATGACCTTCAAAAGAGCATCTTGTTCTCCTCAATTTGGTAATTGAGTTTGATTGCTAGCCAATTCAGGTGGTCATAAAAGATTTGTATTTGACCTGAAGTATCACCAAGATCAGTTGGAGAAAAGTGTTGTCATACAGTATTACCACAAAAGGTCAATTTCTCAATGCCCTTATGCATTTTATTGTCAAGACGAAATACAGTAACTGTTGCTAATGGGCATTTGGTTTGAGCCTCCGTTTCTGAATGCATTAATTTGTGACTTTTAGCTTCTTTCTCAAAGTAGCCTTTTTTAAAATTAAAGCAGATATTTTATTTTGATAAATCATTTATGCAAATAACTTTGTTGTGATATAACAGTTGTATGGATATCAATGTTTTTAGTGCTACAGATTTGATCACTTGTTTTTGTAAGCTGAATGTAAATAAGCACTTTGTCCAAATCAACAAGTCAACATTCAGATTTTCTACTCAGTTTCAAGGGGCACTGCATATCTCTCTGTTTCTCTATAGACAGTTACGTATGTATATCTACATAGATGATGATGTGTGTGTGTGTACACATTAGGACTTTTACTTCAGTATGTGTTATGAGTCATCGTTTCATCTACAACAATTGCACAGTTTTAAGGATTTTCTGGAGCTCAAATATTCTGTGTGTGTGGTAAGTGCCAACGTTTGGTTACAAACATCTAAATCCTAAAACCTAACTGAAGTCAATAAGTATATGGTTTTGGTTTTATTTTTTAAAAAATGCTACATACTTTAACTTTGTAAAAATGACCCTTGGGAAACAGGAAATGACCCGGGAACATTTTCTTCCTCATTTCATCCCAGACATCTCTCTAAAGTAGATTTGTAAGGCCAACTTTTTGAAACCCAGTCATATACAGAATGCTGGAAAAAATGCATTTTCCCCTTTGAAAATGTCACAGCGCATCCAGGCAATCTCTTTTACTTTTACCTTGGCAAACAAATGTCCACTGATCAATATAAATGAGGAACAGGCACATAAACATCAATAGGAAATGACTTTCGTGAAGTACATTTTGATTCATGGCACGGAGTGGCCCTCACCAAGTTGTGTTCTATTATCAGCTTAAAAGAAGAAGATATCATAAAAGGGGCCTCCAGATGACTGTCATTTTCAAGTGGGGTGTTCTTAAGTTATGGACTTCTGCCACCTCAGAGATAAGTGACCGGCTGCCCTTGACTGACCCTGTCTTTAAAGAAGGAAAGGCTGTCTTTACAGACACAGGAATGTATCCTGAAAAACTTTGAAAGACATAGCATTTAGAGACAATGTTATTTCTTTATCAGCTGATAGTTCTCTATTTCACTTCTCAGGTTTTTATCACTTGCTGGCATATGTGTTGAAATGAGATCATGAGGTCTCAGCACTCTTTTTCCTTGGCCTCTTAAAGACTTACTCTATTGAAAGTGCAATCTCATACTTAGTGGAGATAGCAAACATTATGATGTCGCACCCCCAAGGGCAATACCTGACATTGTGCTTGATCAGCAGTCTGGCATTATTATTTAACAATAACATCCTGTTTTCCTCATGGTATTTTTAATGATAAGATAGTGAATAGCAGTTCTGTGATATGCAACCACTGATGGGATTGTTTAGAATTTTGCCATGTAATGACAAATATTTCATGAAAATCTAGCTAAGAAAGTTGAAAAAAGTATTTACCCGTTTCAGTGGCTGTCATGGGACCAAAATAATCTTAGTTATTTTAATTAGTTTTGAGAGTCAGAATAAAGAATAGTTGATATCTTGACCTGGAAAGCCAGAGTGGTTGGGTTGAACTCCCCAGTTTAACCCTAACTAGTTATGTGAACTTGGGTGAGCTCTTTAACTCTTGTGTGTCTCAGTAACCTCATACGCAAAATGAAGATAATGAGAGGACCTATTGATAATGTTGTTGTGAGAGGACCTAGTTATAAGCAGTCTGAATAGTGCTTTTAACATTTTCAGTGTTCAGTGTCTGTTAGCTGTTGCAGTCTTCATCCTTATTATTATTATTATTATTATCACAGAAAGTTCAAGCACATTTTATTTTCAAGTAGAACTTTCCTAAAAAGTAATTAAACTAAACCCTAAGTTCCAAATGTTGAAAATTACCTGTGTCCTGAGACCATTTTTACAATTCAAGAATTTTATGTCCAATATCTATGATCAGAGCTTGACAATTGCTAAAGAAACTGCTTCTAAATCCTGCAAACATTTGCTTCATTCCTATTTTCCATTCAGCTTTAGTAAATCCTGTCTTTGGAATGAATGATATGAGGTTTACATGCTTCTTTTTGTCATTGTTTTAAAATACAAAACTTCATATTGGTGGTATGGTGTAGGGAAGTTTTTTAAAAAAGATTTGTTCACACTTGGCCCATAATAAGGAAGATATATTAAATCATGATCTAGCACACACATATGTGTGTGCAGAGACACTGCTAACTTATGTGATAATTTCTGAATATTCAATGAAGTTGTTCCCTCTGGATGGGCAAATTAGAAAAGAGATGTCATTTCTTGCAGATATAGGCCCTGTGGCCCATGACATTGCACATGGGAAGATGGCTGTATTTGTTTCCCATGACCCATAGCTGGGTGCCTCTGTGGAGTATCCAAACTGCATAACCATATTGAAACCATGTATGTGTATACATTTCTCTAACAAATGTTTCACTCAAAAAATAATCACCCTTACTTTGTGGAATGCCTTTAACAGTTTCTGGCTTTTTTATTTTAGTATTTCTTTTTAATTTTTACAGGTACATAGTAGGTATATATATTTATGGGGTATAGGAGATGCTTTGATACAAACATGCAATGTGAAATAAGCACATTATGGAAAAAGGGGTATCCATCCCTTCAAGCATTTATCCTTTGAGTTAATACAATTCAATTGCACTCTTCAAGTTATTTTAAAATGTACAATTAAGTTATTATTGACTATAGTCACACTATTGTGCCATGAAATAGTAGGTCTTATTCATTCTTTCTGTTTTTTTGTATCCATTAACCATACCCACCTCCCCACTATACCCCCACTACCCTTCCCAGCCTTTATCTACTACTACTATCATTCTACTCTCTATGTCCATGTGTTCAATTGTTTTGATTTTTAGATCACACAAATAAGTGAGAATATGTGATGTTTGTCTTCCTTTGCCTGGTATATTTTACTTAAAATAATGACCTCCAGTTCCATCCATGATGTTGCAAATGACCGGATCTCATCTTTTTTATGGCGCAATGGTACTCCATTGAGTATATGTACCATATTTTCTTTATCCATTCACCTGTTGATGGACACTGAGATTGCTTCCAAATCTTAGCTATTGTAAACACTGCTACAACAAACGCAGGAGTGTGGATATCTCTTTGAAATACTGGTCTCCTTTCTTTGGGATATATACACAGCAGTGGGATTGCTGGATCATATGGTAGCTCTATTCTTTTTTTTTTTTACAACATTTTTTATTTTATTTTATTTTATTTTATTTATTATTATTATTATTATACTTTAGGCTCTATGGTACATGTGTGCAACGTGCAGGTAAGTTACATATGTATACATGTGCCATGCTGGTGCGCTCCACCCACCAACTCGTCATCTAGCATTAGGTATATCTCCCAATGCTATCCCTCCCCCGTCCCCCCACCCCACAACAGTCCCCGAAGTGTGATGTTCCCCTTCCTGTGTCCATGTGTTCTCATTGTTCAATTCCCACCTATGAGTGAGAATATGCGGTGTTTGGTTTTTTGTTCTTGCGATAGTTTACTGAGAATGATGATTTCCAATTTCTTCCATGTCCCTACAAAGGACGTGAACTCATCATTTTTTATGGCTGCATAGTATTCCATGGTGTATATGTGCCACATTTTCTTAATCCAGTCTATCATTGTTGGACATTTGGTTTGGTTCCAAGTCTTTGCTATTGTGAATAATGCCGCAATAAACATACGTGTGCATGTGTCTTTATAGCAGCATGATTTATAGTCCTTTGGGTATATACCCAGTAATGGGATGGCTGGGTCAAATGGAATTTCTAGTTCTAGATCCCTGAGGAATCGCCACACTGACTTCCACAAGGGTTGAACTAGTTTACAGTCCCATCAACAGTGTAAAAGTGTTCCTATTTCTCCACATCCTCTCCAGCACCTGTTGTTTCCTGACTTTTTAATGATTGCCATTCTAACTGGTGTGAGATGGTATCTCATTGTGGTTTTGATTTGCATTTCTCTGATGGCCAGTGATGGTGAGCATTTTTTCATGTGTTTTTTGGCTGCATAAATGTCTTCTTTTGAGAAGTGTCTGTTCATGTCCTTCGCCCACTTTTTGATGGGGTTGTTTGTTTTCTTCTTGTAAACTGGTAGCTCTATTCTTAATTTTCAGAGGAACCTCCAAACTGTTCTCCATGGTGGTTGTATTAATTTACATTCCTACCAACAGCATAAGAGGGTTCTCTTTTCTGTATATCCTCACCAGCTTTTATTATTGCTTGTCTTTTAAGTATATGCCATTTTAACTAGAGCAATATGATTATTTCATTGTAGTTTTAATTTGCATTTCTCTGATGATCAATGATGTTGAGCAGCTTTTCACATGCCTATTTGCCATTTGTATGTCTTCTTTTAAGAAATGAGGCTCACGCCTGTAATCCTAGCACTTTGGGAGGCCAAGGCAGGCAGATCACCTGAGGTCAGGCATTCGAGAACAGCCTGGCCAACATGGTGAAAAGCCATCTCTACTAAAAATACAAAAATTAGCTGGTTGTGGAGTTGCATGCCTGTAATCTCAGCTACTCAGGAGGCTAAGGCAGGATGATCACTTGAACCCAGGAGGTGGAGGTTGCAGTGAGCTGAGGTTGCACCACTGCACTCCAGCCTGGGTGATAGAGCGAGACTCTGTCTAAAAAAAGGAAAAGAAATGTCTGTGCAGATCTTTTGCCCGTTTTTTATTAGATTGTGAGATTTTTCCCTTTAGAGATATTTGAACTCCGTATGTATTCTGGTTATTAATCCCTTGTCAGATAAGTAGTTTGCAAATATTTTCTCCCATTCTATGAGTAGTCTCTTCACTTTGTTGATTGTTTCCCTTGCTGTGCAGAAACTTTTTTAACTTGATGTGATCTCATTTGTTTATTTTTGCTTTGGTTACCTGTGCTTCTGGTGTATTGCTCAAGAAATCTTTGCACAGATCAATGACCTGGAGAGTTTCCTTGATGTTTTATAGTATTAGTTTCATAGTTTGAGGTCTTAAATGTAAGTGTTTAATCAATTTTGATTTGATTTTTGTATATGGTGAGAGATAGGGATTTAGTTTTATTCTTCTGCATATGAATATCTAGTTTTTCCAGCTCCATTTACTGAAGAGACTGTCTTTTCCCCAATGTATGTTCTTGGCATCTTTGTGAAAAATGAGTTCACTATAGGTGTGTGGATTTGTTTCTGGGTTCTGAATTCTGTTCTATTGGTCTGTGTGTCTATTTTTATGCCAGTACCATGCTGTTTTGTTCACTATAGCTCTGTAGTAGAATTTGAAGTCAGGGAATGTGATTTATCCAGTTTTTTTTGGAGGGGGAGAGGGTGGGTGTTGTTTGTTAGTTTGTTTGTTTGTTGTTCTTGTTTTTTTGCTCAGGATAGCTTTGGCTATTCTGGATCTTTTGTGGCTCCATATACATTTTAGGATTTTTTGTTTGTTTGTTGTTCTTGTTTTTTAACTCAGAATATCTTTGGCTATTCTGGATCTTTTATGGTTCCATATACATTTTAGGATTTTTTTTCTATTTCTGTAAAGAATGTCATTGGTATTAAATCTATAGCTTTCTTAGGTAGCATAGACATTTTAACAATATTAATTTTTTCAACCCATGAACATGGAATGTTTCTGAGTTGAAAGAATAACTATTATACCAATGACATTTCTTGACGTCCTCCAATTATTTTCATCAAGGTTTTATGGTTTTCACTACAGAGATCTTTTGTTTTTTTAGTTAGGTTAATTCCTAGGTATTAAATTTTATATGTGGCTATTATTAATGGGTAGATGGGATTCCTTACTTTTTTATTTCTTTTTCACATTGTTCTCTGTTGGCATATGGAAATGCTACTGATTGTTGTATGTTGATTTTGTATACTGCAATTTTACTGAATTTATCAGTTCTAATAGATTTATTTCTTGTGGAGTCTAAGTTTTTCCAAATATAAAATCATATCATCTGTAAACAAGGAAAATTTGACTTTTTCTTTTCCAATTTCAGTGCCCTTTATATCTTTCCCTTCTCTGATTGCTCTAGCTAGGACTTCCACTACTATGCTGAATAACAGAGGTGACAGTGTGTATCCTTGTCATGTTTCAGATATTAGAGGAAAGGCTTTACGTTTTTCCCCATTCAGTATGATACTAAATGTGGGTATGTCATAGATAGCTTTTATTATGTTGAGGTATGTTCCCTGTATCCCCAGTATTTGTTAGGGTTTTATCATGAAGGATAACATTTATCTGATGCTTTAAAATTTATCTGATGCTTTTTCAGCATCAATTGAAATGATCATATGCTTTTTTTCCATTTTGTTGATATAATGTATCACATTGACTGATTTGCATATGTTGAACCATCCTTGCATCCCAGGGATAAATCCCACTTGGTCATGATGAATTATCTTTCTAAAGTATTGCTGAACTCAGTTTGCTAATATTTTGTCAAGAATTTTTTGCATCAATATTCATCAGAGATATTGGCCTATAGTTTTTTTGTTTGTTTTTAATGTGTCTTTGTCTGGTTTTTGTATTCAGGGTAATACTGGCCTTATAGAATAAATTTGAAAGTATTATCTCCTCCTCTATTTTTTGAAATAGTTTGAGTAGAACTGGTATTTGTTCTTCTTTAAATATTTGGTAGAATTCAACAGTGAAGCCATCAGGTCTCCAGGCTTTTCTTTCCTGGGAGACATTTTGTTATGGCTTTGATCTCATTAATTGTTATTGGTCTCTTCAGGTTTTAGATTTCTTCACAGACAACTCTTGGTAGGTTGTATGTTGGTAGAAATGTTTCCATTTCTTCTGGATTTTCCAATTTATTGGCATATAGCTGCTCATAGTACTAATGATTCTTTGAATTTCAGCAGTGTCAGTTGTAATGTTTCCTTTTGCATTTCTGATTTTATTTATTTGGATATTCTCTCTTTTTTCTTAGTCTGGCTAAAGGTTTGTCAATTTTGTTTAAGGTTTCAAAAAAGTAACTTTTTGTTTCATTGATCTTTTGTATTTTTTTTGTTTCAATTTCATTGATTTCTGCTCTGAACCTCACATTTATTTTCCTCTACCAATTTTGGGTTTGGTTTGCTCTTGCTTCTTTAGTTTTTTTAAGATGCATCAGTAGATTTTTCAACTATAGCTATAGTTTATAGCTGTAAGTGCCCATATCAAAAAAAAGGAAAGATAATATTTTCCTCTTAGTACTGTTTTTGCTGTATCCCTTAGGTTTCAGTATATTGCATTTCCATTATCACTTATTTCAAGAAATTTTTCAATATTCTTCTTAATTTCTCACTGACCCACTGATCATTCAGGAGCATATTGCTTAATTTCCATATATTTTTACAGTTTCCAAAATTCCTTGTTATTAATTTCTAGTTTTATTCTATTGTGGTCAGAGAAGATGCTTGATGTTATTTCAGTTTTTTTGAATGTTTTACAACTTGTTTTGTGACCTAATATATGGTCTATCCTTGAGAATAATCCATGTGCTGAGGCAAAGAATGTGCATTCTGCAGCTCTTGGATGAAATATTTTGTAAATATTTCTTAGATCCATTTGATGTATAGTGCAAATTAAGTCTGATATTTCTTTGTTGATTTTCTGTCTGGAAGAGATCTTCCATGTCTAATTCTGAAAGTGGGATATTCAAGTCTCCAGCTACTATTGTATTGGGGCCTCTCTCTTTACCTCTAATAATATTTGCTTTATCTATCTGGGTGCTCCAGTGTTGGGTGCACAAATATTTCAAATTGTTATGTCATCTTGCTGAATTGACACCTTTATTATTACCTAGTGGCCTCCTTTGGCTCTTCTTATAGTGCTTGTTTTGAAATCTGTTTTGTCTGATATAAGTATAGTGACTCCTGTTCCTTTTTGGTTTCCACCGGCATGGAATTTCTTTATTTTCTTCACTTCTTTATTTTCATTTCTTAATTTTTAGTCTGTGTGTGTCTTTAAGGTGAAGTGTGTTCTTGTAGGCAACAGATCAATTGGTCTTGTTTTTTCATCCATTCAGTTAGTCTATGTTTTTTGATTGGAGAGTTTAGTCCATTTACATTTAATGTTATTATTGATAGGTAAGAATGTACTCCTGCCATTTTGTTGTCTTCATGTCTTCTATTCCTTCTTATTTTCCTTCTTGTCTTCCCCTAATGAAAGTGATTTTTCTCTGGTGATATGATTTAGTTTTTTGCTTTTAATTTTTTGTGTATCCGTTGTATGTTTTTTGGTTTGAGGTTACCATAAGACTTGCAAATATCATCTTATAAGCCATCTTTTCAACCTGATAACAACTTAACACTTTTGCATAAACAAGCAAAAATAAAACTAATAAAACTCTATGCCTTAAGTCTTTCCTCCCACTTTTTAACTTTATGTTGTTTCTATTTATACCTTATTGAACTGACTATGTCTTGAAAACTTGTTGTGGTTATCAGTCTTGACTGGTTCATTGTTTAGTCTCTCTACTTAGGATAAGTGTAATTTATACACCACAGTCACAGTGTTATAGTATTCTGTGTTTTTCTGTGTAATTAGTATTACCAGTGACTTTTTTTTACCTTTGAGTGATTAATTATTGATTATTAATGTCTTTCTGTCTGAAGTACTTCCTTCAACATTGCTTGTTAAGACAGGTCTGGTGTTGGCAAAATCCCTCAGCTTTTGTTTGTCTAGAAAAGTCTTTATTTCTCCTTCATGCTTAAAGGATATTTTCACCAGATATAGTATTCAGGGATAAAAGGTTTTTTTCCTTCAACACTTGAAATTTTTCATGCCACTTTCCTGGCCTATGGAGCTTCCACTGAAAAGTCTTCTGCCAGACTTATTAGAGATCCACTGTATGCTATTTGTTTCTTTTCTCTTATCACTTTTAGAATCCTTTCTTTATCCTTGACCTCTGGGAGTTTGATTATTAAATGCCTTGAGGTGGTCTTCCTTGGGTTCAGTCTGCTTGGTGTTCTATAACCTTCTTGTACTTGGATAGTGATATCTTTCTCTAGGTTTGGAATGTTCTCTGTTATTATTCCTTTGAATAAACTTCCTACCCCCATCTCTTTTTCTACCTCCTCTTTAAAGCCAATAACTCTTAGATTTACCCCTTTGAGGCTATTTTCTAGATCCTGTAGGTATGCTTCTTTTTTTTAAAGTTCTTTTGTCTCCTCTGACTGTATATTTTCAAATAGCCTGTTTTCAAGTTTATTAAATCTTTTTTCAGCTTGATTAATTCTGGTTCTAAAGGATTCTGATGCATTATTCAGAATGGCAATTGCATTTTTCAACTCCAGAATTTCTGCTTGACTCTTTTTAATTATTTCAATCTCTTTGTTAAATTTATCTGATAGGATTCTGAATTCCTTTTCTGTTATCTCAAATTTCTTTTAGTTTCCTCAACACAACTATTTTGAATTATTTGTCTGAAAGTTCACATATCTCTTTCTCCAGGTTGGTCCCTAGTGCCTTACTTAGTTCATTTGATGAGGTCATGTTTTCCTGGATGGTGTTGAGGCTAGTTGATGTTCTTTGGTATCTGAGGATTGAAGAGTTAAGTATTTATTGTAGTCTTCATTGTCTGGGCTTATTTGTAGCCATCCTTCTTGGGAAGGCTTTCCATATATTTGAAAGATCTTGGCTGCTGTGATCTAAGCTGTATCTGCTGTAGGGGATGCCACAAGACCAATAATGTTTTGGTTTTATGGTTCTTGTAAATTCATAAAGGTACTGCCTTTATGACCTTGGACAAGATCCAAAGAATTATTTGGATTACTAGACAGAGACTCTTGTTCTTACCAAACATACAGGGTCTCTCTCTCTCTCTCTCTCTCTCTCTGTTCTGAGCCACCTAAAGCTAGGGGTAAACTGACACAGGCAGCCCTGTGGCCACCACCACTATTATTGCATTGAGTAAGACCTGAAGCCAGCATAGCACTGGGTCTCACCCAAGTCCTGCTGTGACCATTTCTTAGCTACTGCTACATTCAGCAGTGGGACTCTACAATCAGCAGGTGGCAAAGCCAACCAGACCTGTGTCCTTCTCTTCAGGGCGGCAAGGTCCCCCAGGTCCTGGATGGGTCCAGCAGTGCCATTCAGGAGTTAGGGACTAGAGTCAAAAACCTTAGAAGTCTACCTGGTATTCTATTGTACTGCACTCAAACAAGATGCACTCCTTCCCACTCTTCCCTCCCCTTTCCAAAGGCAGAGCAGCCTCACCCCCTAGCCACTGCCACCCCAGGCCATGAGGAGTACTGTCAGACTACTGCAGATGTTTCCTTTGTGGCAAGGTTTGTGGGCACTCAATTTCAGACATCTGGGATCAGCAATTACCCTCTGGCTAAGGCTAGTTTAAGTGCTGCCTTTACTTTCTGTTCTTTTTTTCTTTATTTTAGATGGAGTCTTGCTCTGTCACCAGGCTGGAGTGCAGTCATGCGATCTCGGCTCACTGTCACCTCTGCCTCTGAGGTTCAAGCAATTCTCCTGCCTCAGCCTCCTGAGTAGCTGGGACTACAGGCACACACCACCACACCCAGATAATTTTTGTATTTTTAGTAGAGATGGGATTTCTCCATGTTGGCCAGGAAGGTCTCGATCTCTTGACTTCATGATCTGCCCACCTCGGCCTCCCAAAGTGCTGGGATTACAGGCATGAGCCACCACGCCCAGCCTTACTTTGTGTTCTAACAGGACAACACTGAGTTGAGTGCCTCACAGTTGCTATGTTCTCCCTCACCAAGCACCCAGAGACACTCTCCATACCAGGCTGCCACTGCCTGGGGTGGGAAAGTTGTGGCATCCGCAATTCAGGACTGTTTTTTTCTATCTCTTCAGTTCCTTTTCCAGCAATATGAAGTTAAAACCAGGTACTATGAGTTCTCACCTAATTTTTGGTTTTTAGGAAGGTGTTTTTTTCTGTGTAGATATTTGTTAACTTGGTGTCCTTGCTGGGGTAACAATCAAGGGTGCTTTTTATTCTGCCATGTTGCTCCATCTCCCTCCTCTGCCATTTTAAATACGGGGTGGAACCCCTGAACTTATTTTGCAACTCACTACAGAGTCACTATTTGAAATTTGGGAAACATTGTAATAAGGACAAAGAAAAGAGGGCTCTACAACCAGAAAACATTGAAAAGACTCCAATTCTATAGTTTACTAGCTGTGCCCTTGGGCAAGTTGCTTAGCCTTCCTTGGCCTCAGTTTCCCTCTCCATAAAAAAATGGACACATAAGAGTATGGCCTTTATAAGGCTGATGAGAAAGTAAATGAGTTTACTTACTTAATATAATTAATTATTACTTACTTAAATATACTTAAGACACTTAGAAGGAGATCTGTCACATAGCAGCTATGTTAGCTACTTTCCTAATAGTAATTGACAATTATATGTTCATTGAACTCCCTCTTCAAAACCAATTCTTTCTGTAATACTACAGTGCTGAGTGGTACGAAGGAAAGTAGAGCATGCAGATGTGGGAATGGAATAGCAGCAGTAGCCACCCAATGTTCCCAAAAGTTTGAAAGAAACTACACCGTTACAGGAAAACTTTGCTGTAAAATATCCTGTTTCTCCTCAAAAAGAAACTTACCAAAACTTATGAGATTTGCCTCATGAACTCATATGACTTTGTATATGACAGTGTGTTATAAACTGTAGAGTGCAATGCAAATATTTACAATGACTATTCAACAAGCATTTATGAAAAAATTGCTTGGGTAAAGCATTGTGCACTCTGCTGGGGATGAAGAGGCTGTAAATAATTATAACAATAAAATGGCTGAAATTTAAAGGCATAAATGAGGCCATATAGACACTGGAGATAGACCCTATGTCTATTATATATAATAGATATTAGCCCTATTTCCATAATAAATGTTGCAAGTATATTCTCCTAGTTTGTAATTTGCCTTCTGACATTACTTATAGTGTTGTCTGCCATGCAAAAGATGTTGTTTTTATAGTCAAATTTATGAATCTTTTCTTGAGTTGCACCTGAACTCTAAGTCCTAATTAGAATGCCCTCTCTATGCTCAAGTCATAAAGAAATTCAACCATGTTAACTTTTAGCATATTTATAGTTTCATTTAAGTTAAGGTTTCTAATCCTTTAAGAGCTGATTTCTGTGTATATATAGTGTGATAAATAATTCTTTATTTCTTTATTATGTCTTTCAAATGACTATTAAATTGTCCCAAAACATTTATGAAGAAGTTTCAACTTTGCCCTAGTGATTCAGAATGCTGCCTTTATCACTTGAGTTTATTTATGAACTCTCTCTATTCTGTTGTATTGATTATTTATTGAGGTACCAGTAGTACTATACTGTTTAAATTAGGACTTTGTATAACATTTTAGTATCTGATCATTCCTCCTTTCCAGGTTTTCCCCAGATATCCTTGTGTATTTGTTTTTCACATAAACTTTAATTCAGTTTTCTAGCATCATAAACATGTGTGGTGTTTCATATTGAGATCACCTTAGACTTATAAATTAACTTAAAGAGAACTGACCTCCTGATAATGCTGAGATAGTCTATCAAAGAATAAGAGATATTTCTCCATTTGTGTATATAGGAGTGTTTTAAATTTTCTTAATAAAGGTTTTGAACATTTTTTGTTAAATACATATTTAAGCATTTTAACTTTTCTTGTTGATGCTACTATAAATGAGGTTTTTTTCCTTCCAATATATTTTCTCACTAGCTATTGATTTTACATGTGAATTTATATCTTTATATTTTGCTCAATTCTTTTTTTTGTTATTTGTTTGGATTAGCTTTGCCACTGATTCTCAAGGCCCCACTCCCCAGTAATGTCAAGTCATCTGCAAATAGAGACAGCCCTCTTTCTTTTGCAGTTCTTATGCCTCTAGTGGTTCTCTCTTTTCCACTTGCATTGGCTAATCCCCTCAATATACTCTTAAATAATAATAAGGTTAGTGGACATCCTTGCCTTTTTCCTGGCCTAAATGGGAATGCTTCTAATTTTTCCCATATGTACAATGCTGGCTTTGGGATTTAAAAGGTATATATCCATTTCTATGTTCACAGTGTTTTTATAATAAATATATTGAATTATTCTAAGGCTTTTTCAGCATCTACAGAAGATAATTTTGATTTTTTGTTTACTTTAGCTGTATTAAGATGATATGTTATAGAGTATGTTTCCTTATGCTGAACCATGTTTGCATTTTTATTTAAATTTCACTTAGCTATAGTATATTATTTTTTACAATTTGATGTTGGAGTTTGTTGGATTTGCTCACTAATACATTATTTAAATTTTTTCATCAATTTCATAAGTTGTATAATTCTGGAATTTTATTTATTTAGCTATATTTATCCAGTTTAAGTATATAAATGTTACAGTTGCTTCATAAATGAATATAAAAGTTTCTTGTTTAATTTTCTATGCTTTGAAACAATTTATTTAACACTGGAGTAATCTGGTCTCTAAAGGCTTGACAGAATTTCCCCTGAAATAACCTGAGCCTGGTGATTTTGTGTATGTCTTGTTTTGTTTTCTTTTTGATGGCCTAACTCTTGATAATGTTTTCAATTTCTTCTGTGGCAAAAGGAGTTTTAAGTTTTCTGACTCTAATATAGTCAATTTTGGTTTGATATATTTTCCTAGGAAATTATCCATGTTATTTTGGTATTCAAATTTATTTGTATACAATTGTATAAAATTAACTCAAAATGTTTTTTTACCAATTTCCTTTGTACCAATAGTTATTTCTCTTTTATCATTTCTTGTTGTCTCTATTTGTGTGTTCTCCCTTGTGTCTTGACTACATGGACTAGTGGTTTGTCTATTTTGTCCATTTTTTCAAAAAAACAAGATTTTGATTTATTGATTTGTTCTTCTGTTGTCCTGTTTTCTACTTCATCAGTTTGTTTCATTACTTTTTTGGTACTTTCTCTTAATTTACTATGTTGTTCTAGACTTTCTAGATTCATGAGTTGGAAATTTAATTTTTTATTTGTATTGTTTTGTTTGCATTTATATAGGTGCTTAAGTCTGTGAATTTTCCTCTAATCACAGCTTTAAATTTATAAATTCTGTTTTGTAATATTTTCATCATTATTTTAACAATATTTTGTAATTTGTAATTTGTATTTTCCTTTTAATCTAGTTTTTAATTAACTAACTTACCATATAAAGCTCTTCTTCTTAAACTTAATATTTTTTATTTGTCTTCTATATTGTGATTAGACATTGTCATTTGCAATATTTTTATTTTATGAAAATTAATGATTTTCATGATCAATTTTTGTCATTGTTTTATGTACAAATGAGAAGGCGTATGATATGTTCCCTGTTTTCACAGTGTTTTACACACACACACACAAACACACATACACACACACACATTCACAATGTCAGTCTAGATTGATGATATCATTTGTATCTTCAATATCCTTAGGGATTTTTTATTCTATCCACTTGACCTCTCGTAGACTGACAGTGGTGTTCAAGTCCCCTTTTATTAAAATGTTTCCATTGATTTCTCCTTAAGTAGTGTGGAGTTTCTGCTTCAGGTCATTGGCATTTTATTGGTGGAGAAATAGCCATAATATATTCACTGAAAACCATGATTTTTAGCATTTAGAATGTTCTACTTTATTTCAATTTGTGCTTTTTGACCTGTACTCTGTTTTGTCTGATAACAGTATCATGAAATCTGCTTTCATTTTTCCCCATTTGTCTGACATATCTTTGCACATCCCTTTAATTTTTGTCATTATGAATCACTTTATTTTAGGGCCATCTCTATACGATATAAATTTGGTTTTTCTCTACTTGCCAGTTTTTAAACCTTTTTCTTTTTATCGTGACAGTAAAGTCCGTTTAGTTTTATTAATGATGTTAATACGTTTGGTCTCAAATGTTGCCATTATTTTATATTATAATTACTGTGCATATTATACTATATTTACTATGTTTCTAAGTGGTATGTTTTCTCTGCTGTCTTTCTAGCTCACTCTTTTTTGGGTATTGAAGATTTATGTTTTAATTCTAGTGTTTATAATTATATCTGTACATTTTCTAGTGGCTCTAGTCCACCTCCTTTTTTTTTTCTTATTCAGTATTTTACTAAGTTGTTTTTCATGTATAGTATTCTTTGACTCCTGTCCGTCAACTTTATAATAAGTTATTTTATTCTATTTTATCCTTTATTTCCCTTCTACTCATATTTTTAGTTATATTTCTATTTTGTCATAACATGTAATACTTACATATTATGATTTTAAACCTGTCTTCACCTTTGTTTTAATTTTGAATCCATAGTTACAGATGACAAATGCTCATCATTACACATTCTTGCTTTTATCCCTTGGTTAAATGAATCTCATCCTTTAATATCTTGGTTCTATGAAGTGTTCATGAATATAGTATTCTCTGAGTTGTTCTATGCTTAAAATTGTTCATTCATATCATTGAGTTCTAAAGAATAAATTAGCTGCATATAAAATAGTGGTTCATATTTTCTTTCCTTGAGATTCTTGAAAATGCTTACCACAGTTGCCTTATATTAAGTGCCGCTCTTGTTTCAAGATTCTGGTGCTAATCAAATTGTCTTTTTTCATCTAATGGTTTACTAAAATATGTCCTAGAGTTGACTATTCTGTGTCAATTTTCTCCAATACTTGATGGGCTCTTGTTAATATGTGTATTGTGATTTTTGCCTTATTTCAATATTTTCCTGAATTATAATAAATACTTGTTTTCTTTTATTGTATTATTTTTCCTCTGCCAAATCCAAGTAAGAATACGTTATATCTGCTTTTTCTGTTTTGTTTTTATTTGTTTGAGTTTGATCAACTCTCATTGCACCTCAACCTGCTTTTGTTAATATTTCTTAGTTTTTGAAGTTCTGATTCTAGACACATTAGTTTTCCACTACTGCATAACAAATTACCTTAATCCTACTCTCCTAATATCCATTCCCACAAGAATTCAGAAACATTTCAGCTCAGTAAAACTTCTAATGGTCCAATTTTAGGGACCATGTCAAATTATTTCTTCCAGGGTGATTGATTAATTGGTACATCTGGCTCCTCTTGCAGTGGGCCTCTTTGGATTTGGGGTACATCCCATTCGGATGTACCATTGTGACCCATTTACTAAGAGACTTGAGAGGTACTAGTTTTGAACAGGGCCCAGAACAACAGAAGACTTTTCAACAGGCCTAGCCTGCCATGCAAGTGACACTGACACTTGAGACATATGATCCAGAAGATATAATGGTGCTTGAAGTGTTAGTGGCAAATAGCAATGCTGTTTGGACATGTTGGCACCCCTATATAAGTGAATTATGACACTGACCTTTAGGATTTTGGAGCAAAGCCATGTCATGTGTGAATAACTACTCTTCTTTTCAAGAAATAGCTTTTGGCCTGTTACTGGCCCTTAGTGGAAACTGAACAGTAACCATGGGCCACTAAGTTATCATGCAACTTTGGCTTCCCATCATGAACTGGGTATTGTCTGACCCACCAAATCATATGGCTGGGTGTGCACATCCAAACTCCATTGTCAAATGAAACTGGTATAGATGACAGTGAATTGGAGCAGACCCTAAATGCACAAGTAAATTTCATGAGGAAATGGCCCAAATGTCAATGCCCGAATCCCACTACACATGACTTTCTCTCTGTCAGCCTGCACTTGTGCTGTAATGGACAGTCCTGTATAACAAGATTACTAAGGAGGAAAATAACTTAGGCCTGGTTTACTGGTAGTTCTGTATGATATGCAAGCACTTAGCTGAAAGTAGACAATCCTAGTCCCTGTCTAGGCTACCACCAAAGACAATGAGAAAGGAAATCCTCCCACTGGGCAGCACTTCATGCAGTGCACATGATTGTTTATCTGTCTTAGGAGAAGAAATCACCTGTTATTAATCTATACAATCTCATGGACTGTGGCCAATGATTTTGCTGGTTGATCAGGCCCTTGCCAGGATCATGATTAAAAAATTGATGATGGCTGGGTGGGGTGGCTCACACCTGTAATCCCAGCACTTTGGGAGGCCAAGGTTGGGTGGATCACAAGGTCAGGAGTTGGAGATCAGCCTGACCAAGATGGTGAAACTCCATCTCTACTAAAAGTACAAAAATTAGTCAGGTGTGGTGATGCATGGCTGTAATCCCAGCTACTCGGGAGGCTGAGGCAGGACAATCGCTTGAATCTGGGAGGCGGAGGTTGCAGTCAGCCGAGATCACGCCATTACACTCCAGCCTGGGTGACAGAGACAGATTCTGTCTCAAAAACAAGCAACAACAACAAAGAAAATTGATGACAAAGGAGTCTGGGGAAGAGCTATGTAGACAGACCTCTCTGAATAGGCAAATAATGTAAAGATTTTCGTGTTTCATATGAATGCTCACTAAAGAGTGGCGCAGCAGGGAAGGATTTTAATAATCAACTGGATAGAATGGCTCATTCTATGAATCGTAAGCAGCATCTTTTCCCAGCCACTCCTGTCCTCGTCCAAAGTGCTCATAAAGAAAGTGGACATGGTAGCAGCAATGAAGGTTATACATGGACTCAGTAATATGGACCCTCATTTACCAAGCCACCTGGCTACAGCCACTGCTGAGTGTCCAATCTACCAGCATCAGAGACCACACTGAGTTCCTCATACGGCAGCATTTCCTAGGGTGGTCAGTGAGCTACCTGATGGAGAATTGATTGCATTGGACCACTTCCATCATGGAAGGGGTAGCACTTTGCTGTTACTAGAACTTGCCCTAGATAGATATTTGCCTACTCTACCCACAATGCATCAGCCAAAACTATTACCTGTGGACTTACAGACTGCCTTTCCACCATCATGGTGTTCCACACAGCATTGCTTCTAACCAGTAAATTTATTTTATAGCAAATAAAGTGTGGCAATAGACTCGTGGTCATAAAATTCACTCTTCTTGATATGTTCCTCATCATCCTGAAGAAGTTGGTATGAGAGTATGGTAGAATGGCCTTTTGAAGACTCAGCTATGGTGCCTAGTAGAGGGCAATACTTTGCAGGACTGGGGCAGTGTCATCTCAGATGAGATATATACTACAAATTGTCATACAATATATGATGCCTTTTCTCCCATATCCACAATTTACAGGTTCAAAAGTCAATTTATGGAATTTGGAGTGGCTCCTCTCACTATTACCTCTAGTGATCTACCAGCAAATTTGTGTTTCCAGTTCTTGTGACCTTCAGCTTTGCTGGTGTAGAGGTCTTATCTCCAAATGAAAGAATGCATCTATCTAGGGATGACACAATGAGTCTATGAAATTGAGACTGCCGTCTGGCAACTTTGGGCTTCTCCTATCTCTGAATCAATAAGCAACGAAGGTTACTTTTGGGGGTGATTGATTTTAACTACCAAGGAGAAATTGTGTTGTTATTACAGAATAGGATAAAGGAGGAGTATGTCTTGAACACAGGAAATCCCTTAGAATGTCTCTTAGTATTTTATGTCCTGTAATTAAGGTCAATGAAATATCACAACCCAATTCAGGCAGGATTGCTAATAGCCAGGCCCTTCAGGAATAAAAATTTGGATCACCCCACCAGAGAACAAATCCTGAACCTCTGAGGTTCTTTGCCTCAGCAAAGAAAGTAGTTATAAATACAAGCTGCAACTGCATTGCAAAATGAGGACAGTAACAGTTATGCATATTTTCTCTTCTCATATGAATTATGTTTGCACATATATTAACCAAATATTTTCAGCATTTTCCCTTTCTTAACAAACATAAAATGTTTTAATAGTAGTTTTTTTTCAGTATTTAAGTTACAGCATCTTAAAGAAGAGCCACTGTTACTCAAGGACTTGATATCTTTTTCTAAGGAAAAGGTTAGTGAGTTTTAAATTGCATGCAAGATACTCGTGTTATATTAAGAAGATGTGTAATTTTGTTGCTACCTTTATTTGGACATTAAGTATGGTTAAAGAGATGTGTTCTGTGGGTGCCAATTTGACAAGGGGAGGACTATGATGGCTTTTTGATGTGTCATCTTGGTGAGGCTATAGTTGCTGATTAGTCAATCAATCTACTTACTCCTGTAAAGAGATTTTGGAGAAGTGATGAAAATTCCTAATTGGTGGACTTTAAGTGAGATTATACAAAGTGGAGCTGACTTAATCAGTTGGAAGCCCTTAAAAGTAGAGAACAAACCATGAGATTGAGGCTTTTCCAAGAGATAAGACATCCTCACTGTTAGACAAAAATTTTAGCCTGTGTCCCTGAAATTCTAATCTGCTTCTGCTCTTCATTTCCTGATGGACTGTTCTACAGGCTTGAGTCTCGCTTAGCCAGCCTCTGCAATTGCTTAAGCCAATTCCTTGTTTTATATGTACATATTCTGCTTCTCTGGTTTAACTCTGGTACAGTAGGCATGTTTTCTTATTTCTCACAATGGTTGCTTGAGGATATCCTCAAACTGGATGTTATTCCAAATTGGATATATCCAATATAGCCAGTTAGGATAATATCTCAAAGTTCTCTTCTGCTTCATGGTTGGTTTTTAGGGGAAGTTTCATCAGTTGAAATATTTTTATTCTCTCTTTTTTTTCCTTCCTTATAGCAATTCTCTGTGGTTAGTCTGATTCTTCCTATTCCTAGGCATTTGTATGCTGAGGTTCCTAGTTCATGAGCACCTTCCCTGTCAATATGGTAAAATGTAATTTCTTTAATTGCTGGCTTCTTGTTGTTGTTGGAGAGAGAGTGTGTTAGCATATCTAATAAATCATGTTTCTATAAATAGGGTTGCCAGGTAAAACACAAATATTTCATGGAAAGTATATTAATACTAAAACTTATTGTTTATCAAAAATTCAAATTTAACTGGATGCCCTGCATTTTTATTTGCTAAATTTGACAATTCTACCATGAACATTCTTGGACCTTGATCCTAATGCACATGTGATATAGTTTCTTGTAGGCTTTCTCAACTGGAATTCCTCATATGCACCACAGAACACAGAAAATGATAGAAATTGTTATTTTTCCAATTTCCCCAATGATGGTACATAACTAGTATCATTCTAAATGCGTAGAAAAAATAATTGGTTATGTTTGCTGGTGCCTTAGGGAATGGGGGCTTAATTCTTAGGAGAATCTTCATGTTAAAACATTGTTTCAGAATGAAATTTCCAAGACATAGACTATGAAGATGTTTACTAGAATGGAACCTACCTGAAGGCATATTTTTTTCCTATTTTTTTCAGTTATATTCACAAGTACCTAGAATAGTACCTAATATAGGATAGAGGTTCAATTATTAGTTTAAAATAAATTTTAAAGATAATGCAAATAGTTTCCTGATATATGTTAAATGATTTGTACTATCATCCAAAGTGTATAAGAATTCTCACTTATCCACATTCTTGTCTTCACGTGGCACAATCTACTGAAAAGATGGTCCCTTCTTGACTGTTATAAAGCACTAATTTTGTCATAAATCAACTTTGACATGTGTGTTGTTTTATATCTGGGCTTTTTAAGTTACATTGGCCTATTTGTCAAAATCTTATTAACATAATATAAATGATGACTTTTTCTGCCTGCTTGATTTTGGTAAATTTAGAAGTCCACTGTTAATTTTATGTACTCATTTTATATCCAGCCAACTTAATAAACTATTTTATTGATTCCCACAATTTATTTGTAGATTATTTTAAACTTGCTATGTCATATCATTTGTAAAGACGAAAACTTTAGTTTTTATTAAAGCTTACTAAAAACTTTAATCTTTACTAAAACCTTCTTCTTTATTTCAAATGTTTATATGTTTTGTGTGTTAATTCTTGTCTTATTTTGCTGGCTAGAGACTCTAGTAAAATATTGACCTGTATTTGATTTCTGAAATTTTAGAGCAGACTTCTAATGCTCCAACCTTAAAAATGAAGTCATTTTTATTGAGTTTTTTAAAAACACCCTTTACTAGGTTAAGAAAGTTTACTTCTACACCTAGGATGTTATGTGTTTTATTTTGTTCTAAGTTTTTTCATAAATGTTTGCTAGATTTTTAAATTGCCACCTTTGGTCTTTTAATCAATTAATTCGGTGAAGTATATTTTTAGACATTCTCATTTAATATTGTTCCTGGGGTAAACACACTGAATAATGTGGATTTGTCTTCTTTATTTTCATACACTTCTGAAATGAATGTAATCATATTTTGTTTAAGATTTTTAGATCTATTTTCCAAGTATTCAGTTTTGCACCTATTTTCATGATAAGACTGACCCTATAAATTTCCAATCTTTTGCTTTTTTAACTGGTTTTCATTTCAGGGTTATCTGGTCTCACAAAATGACTTTTGGTGTGTTTCTTTTTTTTTTTTTTCAGCCTCTGAAGATAATTTTTGCATAAATCAGAAATTACCCAGTCCTTGACAATTTGGTGAAACTCTTGTAGACAAAGTTTTCATTAATCACTAATGCCAGAAGTTTATATTATTATTTGTTTCCATCTGTATTATGTATTTTTTTATTTCATTATTTCTGCACTTAACTTTATTGTATCCTTTATTCTATTTCCATTGGCTATATTCTGCAGTTATTTTCCTAACCTCTTAAGACTTAGCACATTCATTTTCTGCCATCTTTCTTCGTAGTATTGAAGTTTACGTATATAATTTGAAGTGCCACTTCTATTTTATTCTATAATTTTTGCATATGTAGTGTTTTTATTATTTAGTTTTTGTAATTTAATCTATAATATGGTTTCTTCTTTGACCTAAAAGTTAATTAGAAATGTTTTGCAATTTCCAAACATAGGAGCGGTTCACTTGCTTTTTTTGTTATTCATTTCTAACTTAATTGCATTGTTGTCAGAGACTGTGATTCTTATGGCTAATTCTTTTATATTTGTCAAAATTTGCCTTACGGCCTCATACCTAGTTAACTATTTTACATATTTCGTATGCGTTTAAGGAGACTATGTCTTTTGCATCTATTACATGTGAGATTTTAGATATGCCCATGAAATCAAGTTTACTAATGTTATTGTCTAAATATTCAATTATGTTATATTTAAATATTCAACTATTCTTATCTGATTTATCTCACTGTCATTAAAAAGCAGTGTATTAAAAGCTCCAACATTGATTGTGAACTAGTCAACTTCTCCTTATTGTTTCATCAATTTTTTACCTTACGTATTTTGAGGCTATTTTATTAAATATGTTCAAGTTAGGTGTATTTTCAGGTGAGCTGAATCTTTTATTTAATGTAATGTAACAACCGTCTTTATTTTTAATAACTCTATTCATCTTGTATATTGTTAATACACCCTCCAAATTATTTTTGGTTTGTATTTAATTGGCATATATTTTTCTATTATTTTATTTTATTTATTGTTTCTTATGTTTTAAATGTATATCTAGAAAGAAGACTATATCTAGACTTTCTCTTAGATCAATTTTGAAATGCTCTGTCTTAAATGCAATTTTGATTATTTGTACATAACATGATTATGAAAATATTGTCCTTATTCAATTATTTTACTTTATTTCTTATTTATCACATATTTCTTCTCCCATCTTATCTGTTTTGAAGTAAACTTGATACTCTGAATAAAGCATCCCTAGAAACAACTAAAATGCTTAGTAATATGCAAATTATATCTTTTTAAAAAATGCATCACTTTCTAACTCAATATATTTTTTTAAAATGCATCACTGAATTAACAATGCAGTAAAAAAAAAAAAAAAGATAATTAGAGGTAAAAAATAAAATAGAATCCAGAGAAGAAAACAGAGAAACAAACTGTCTTTTACATTGAGAAAATTTATCAAATTGGATGGACTTTAATTTTAGTTATCAGGCCGTGGAAGCACACGCAAGGGCTACACAGAACCCCAACTGAGCACTACCCCATTTGGGAAGTCTAAAAGGAATTTGAACTTTCCACACGACATAAAACTAAGACTCTAATGTTCTATGCTCTCGGTACAAGTTAAACAATAAACAAACCTACCCAGGAGACTATTTATAAAATTGTCCATCCTGAACTTGAGCCCTGAACAAAGGAAACAAAATATTCTCTGAATATTGGTAACCACAAGCTAGCCTCCATGCAGACATGAAGCTTGAATTTCTACTCCCTAAGTATTTTGAAAAATCTCAAACTTACAATCTAGTTTAAAATTTCACACAGGATTATTCTAGTGCTTGCTCTTTGTCACTGCTCATAGCTCATTGTAGTTTTAACTCACTGTGTTTCAAAACAACTATGCTTGTTTTGGCCTTTAGGGGTTACATTTATTTGTATTAGCCTCAAGAAATGCATCAAAAAGTCTTTTTGTTGTAATATATTTAGGATTGAGATGCAATGTCATTGGAGGGCCCTTAAATGTACCATACCAAAATGTTCTGAACCCTCCTCTGAAGTGGTTGCCTTTTCTTTCATTTCCCAAACAGCAATAATCTGAGAACTCACACCATGTGGCTGCAAGAAGTCCAGCCCTTTACTGTTTTTCTTTCTCTTATATCTCTGGGCATCTGTGAGGAAGAATTTCATGTTACACAGACTCAGTTTGATTTTCATCCATAACCTCATAGGACAGATTGGCACCTAATTGGTGCTCAGCTCCTGCAATCACAGCCTCCCATTGCATAAAGAGTTGCTGTTGCTCTTCACATTCTGTTTTACCCAAAATGATAACATTATTCTGCTTTCTAACTTCCCCAAGTTTTTTAACATCTATAAAAAGTAAAAACTTGACTGATAGATTAGGTCAACAGAGGAATTAAAGTTCAGAAAAAAAAAACCAAAAACAATAAAACTACAATAACAAAAAACTTAATCTAAAATATGACTGTAAATATGGTCCCCTATAAGGAAATCTATTCTTGATACCCAACAGAAAGGAAAAATCTCAATCTTCTTCTTACTCCAATCAAGGGCTAGGCTTCCCACTAGGATATTTTGCAGGAAAGCAGCTCCACCTACAGTGAAGTTAATTGTCCACCATTTATGAGAAAGTTTTAGCCCAGATCCTTGCCATTCTGGAATAGTATCACAGTTTCACCTTTGCATATCCAAATCACATAAAGACATTATTAACATTTATCAAAACACAAGAGAATAATTACTTTCAGAGAAGTCAAATCTCTCCCCTACAAAAATGGAAGAATTGCCACCAACTTTGAAATTCAAGTTTATTCTTTCTAGCCAAAAGGTTTCAAAAAAATGGCAAGCTCCTGTCCTAACTAGACAACTCATTATTTTGTTACAATGTTTGTCTCCCCCAAACAAAACCCTTCATTCCTCAAAGGCAAAAATATTGTGTTATTTCCCTTTTTGTTTCTAGTAACAGACAAAATGCCTAGTACACGTTCATGCTCAATAACCCTTTGTCAAGTGCATGAATCAGTGAATGACTATGTAAACCCCTTTCCATTAAATATTTGGAGAGGTTCAGTATAAGAAACAATATTTCATTTTTACAAAACATCTTCCAGGAAGTGAGGAGAGAGAGAGAGAAAGGAAATTTGTGAATGTATGTATGTCCTCCTTATGGGAACAACAGGTTTGAATACTGATGAAGTGGAACCTCAGAGCCACTCTGTGCATTGAACTGGAGTGAGACAGAAAAATACAGCAGACTGGTGACCAAACAGAAAGTGCCCCATCCTGTTGATGCAACATATAGTCTGAGCCCAACCAGTAAGTAGCAGACATTGACATGAATGAATATGGTTAAAAGCAAATGAAACAGCCATCAAAGATGTTTCTCTCCCTGACTCGGTGGCTGCAGGCTTTCAGATTCACCCAGCAACAAGGGAAGGGGGAATCTGCATAAAATATTCTGAGCAGAGCATGGGTAGCTGGTTCCAGACTAGATAAACAATTTGACAAACACCCAGGAAGAATGTCTCTAACCTTCATAAAACTGAAAGGACAGGCAAGAAATGAGATGGACGACACTGTCATGGAAATTACAGTCTCAGCGATTTGGAGACATTTCATTCTGCAGAGGAGCTGGCACACTGGAGGAGGGATAAACAGGAAGTTTAAAATCTGTCTGAAATGGCACGGCATATTTTTCTTGGGGTATAGTATCAAATGAGACTAAAGTTCTCTCCAGAAAATGATATCACCTAAAGTTCAACTCATCTTTTGAACAACTTAGACTATTGATAGGAATTATTTAAGCAATTGCAAATGTCACTTCTTAAAAATCATGAGACTAAATAGAGTATAGGGAAATAAATTGCTCAGAGGAGAAGAAACATTGGTCTATTAGTAAACTGGAAAATACATAAATCATGACAGAGTACATCTACATGTGAAGTCCTTTTGTACTTAGAGCCCTATCCTAGGCACTCTGAATAAAGGAAAACTAAGCAGCTTATTCTTACCCTTGAAGGGTCTAGTTAGGAGACAGACACATGGGTATACATGAATCAACAAATGCATACTGATTTCTTATGAGCTGAATGCACAGTTCAGGAGTAATCTAAATATATAAGTGTTAAGCAAGAAAAGCTTCCCAAAAAGTGCAAGTTTTATAATATGATTTGAGGGGAATTTTTGAAAAGTATATTAAGCAATTGATATTTTAAACTTGAGAAACAAATTTGACTATATATTATACACATACATGCACACCCCGTATATATGATGAAATTTCTACCTCAAGGCAACTTTTTAACTTTCTGTTTAAAGGCAATTTCCTTACGTCATAGAATTACATTGTGATGGTTAATTTTATGTGTCAAATTGACTGGGCCTCAGTATGCCCAGATAAGTGGTTAAACATTATTTCTGGGTGTGTCTGTGAGGGTGTTTCCAGAAGAAATTAACATGTAAATTGGTGGACTGACTAAAGTTAATGAGGTGGGCTCTATCCAATTCTTTGAGGGCTTGAATAAAATAAAAAAGGCAGAGGAAGGTTGAATTAATTCTGCCTTTTGAGATAGGACATCAATTTTCTCCTGCCCTAGGTACTCCTGGTTCTCAGGCCTTAAGACCCAGACTGGAGTCCATGCCACTGGTTCTCCAGCTCTCAGGCCTTGGAACTATACCGCTGGGTCTCCAGCTTACAGATGGCAGATCATGGGAACCTCTCAACCTCCGTAATGATGTAAGCCAATACATTGGTTCTATTAGTTCTGTTTCTCTGAAGAACTGCGACTAATCCATAACATATTATTTAAGCCTTAGAAACCAGGTAGGTCTAGCATTTCCTAAAGTGTTCAATGGAGCTCTGTTAAAAGATGGTCAAAAATAAATAAATAATAGGGGGGAAGCAGCCAAGATGGCCAAACAGGAACAGCTCCGGTCTACAGCTCCCAGTGTGAGCGACAAAGAAGACAGGTGATTTCTGCATTTCCATCTGAGGTACCAGGTTCATCTCACTAGGGATGTGCCAGACAGCAGGTGCAGGACACTGGGTGCAGTGCACCGTGTGCAAGCTCAAGCAGGGTGAGGCATTGCCTCACTCAGGAAGTGCAAGGGGTCAGGGAGTTCCCTTTCCTAGTCAAAGAAAGGGGTGACAGACGGGACCTGGAAAATCGGGTCACTCCCGACCTAATACTGCGATTTTCCTATGGGCTTAAAAAACGGCACACCAGGAGATTATATCCCGCACCTGGCTCGGAGGGTCCTACACCCATGGAGTCTCGCTGATTGCTAGCACAGCAGTCTGAGATCAAACTGAAAGGTAGCAGCGAGGCTGGGGGATGGGCGCCCACAATTGCCCTGGCTTGCTTAGGTAAACAAAGCAGCCCGGAAGCTCCAACTGGGTGGAGCCCACAACAGCTCAAGGAGACCTGCCTGCCTCTGTAGGCTCCACCTCTAGGGGCAGGGTACAGACAAACAAAACGACAGCAGTAACCTCTGCAGACTTAAATGTCCCTGTCTGACAGCTTTGAAGAGAGCAGTGGTTCTCCCAGCATGCAGCTGGAGATCTGAGAATGGGCAGACTGCCTCCTCAAGTGGGTCCCTGACCCCTGACCCCTGAGCAACCTAACTGGGAGGCGCCCCCCAGTAGGGGTAGACTGACACCTCACATAGCCAGGTACTCCTCTGAGACAAAACTTCCAGAGGAACAATCAGATAGCAGCATTCGCGGTTCATGAAAATCCACAGTTCTGCAGCCACTGCTGCTGTTACCCAGGCAAACAGGGTCTGGAGTGGACCTATAGCAAACTCCAACAGACCTGCAGCTGAGGGTCCTGTCTGTTAGAAGGAAAACTAACAAACAGAAAGGACATCCACACCAAAAACCCATCTGTACGTCACCATCATCAAAGACCAAAAGTAGATAAAACCACAAAGATGGGGAAAAAACAGAGCAGAAAAACTGGAAACTCTAAAAAACAGAGCGCCTCTCCTCCTCCAAAGGAATGCAGCTCCTCACCAGCAACGGAAAAAAGCTGGACGGAGAATCACTTTGAGGAGTTCAGAGAAGAAGGCTTCAGATGATCAAACTACTCCAAGCTACAGGAGGAAATTCAAACCAAAGGCAAAGAAGTTGAAAACTTTGAAAAAAATTTAGACGAATGTATAACTAGAATAACCAATACAGAGAAGCGCTTAAAGGAGCTGATGAAGCTGAAAGCCAAGGCTCGAGAACTACGTGAAGAATGCAGAAGCCTCAGGAGCCGATGAGAATAACTGCAAGAAAGGGTATCAGTGATGGAAGATGAAATGAATGAAATGAAGTGAGAAGGAAAGTTCAGAGAAAAAAGAATGAAAAGAAATGAACAAAGCCTCCAAGAAATATGGGACGATGTGAAAAGACCAAATCTACATCTGATTGCTGTACCTGAAAGTGACAGGGAGAATGGAACCAAGTTGGAAAACACTCTGCAAGATATTATCCAGGAGAACTTCCTGAATCTAGAAAGGCAAGCCAACATTCAGATTCAGGAAATACAGAGAACACCACAAAGATACTCCTCGAGAAGAGCAACTCCAAGACACATAATTGTCAGATTCACCAAAGTTGAAATGAAGGAAAAAATGTTAAGGGCAGCCAGAAAGGTCAGGTAACTCACAAAGGGAAGCCCATCAGACTAACAGCTGAGCTCTCGGCAGAAACTCCACAAGCCAGAGAGAGTGGGAGCCAATATTCAACATTCTTAAAGGAAAGAATTTTCAATCCAGAATTTCATATCCAGCCAAACTAAGCTTCATAAGTGACTGAGAAATAAAATACTTTACAGACAAGCAAATGCTGAGAGATTTTGTCACCACCAGGCCTGCCCTAAAAGAGCTCCTGAAGGAAACAGTAAATATGGAAAGGAACAACTAGTACTAGCCACTGCAAAATCATACCAAATTGTAAAGACCATCGACAATAGGAAGAAACTGCATCAACTAACGAGCAAAATAACCAGCTAACATCATAATGACAGGATCAAATTCACACATAACAATATTAACTTTAAATGTAAATGGACTAAATAGTCCAATTAAAAGACACAGACTGGCAAATTGGATAAAGAGTCAAGACCCATCAGTGTGCTGTATTCAGGAAACCCATCTCATGTGCAGAGACACACACAGGCTCAAAATAAAAGGATGGAGGAAGATCTACCAAGCAAATGGAAAACAAAAAAAGGCAGGGGTTGCAATCCTAGTCTCTGATAAAACAGACCTTAAACCAACAAAGATCAAAAGACACAAAGAAGGCCATTACATAATGGTAAAGAGATCAATTCAACAAGAAGAGCTAACTATCCTAAATATATATGCACCCAATACAGGAGCACCCAGTGTCATAAAGCAAGTCCTGAGTGACCTACAAAGAGACTTAGACTCCCACACAATAATAATGGGAGATTTTTAACACCACACTGTCAACATTAGACAGATCAACGAGACAGAAAGTTAACAAGGATACCCAGGAATTGAACTCAGTTCTGCACCAAGCGGACCTAATAGACATCTACAGAACTCTCCACCCCAAATCAACAGAATACTCATTTTTTTCAGCACCACACCACACCTATTCCAAAATTGACCACATACTTGGAAGTAAAGCACTCCTCAGCAAATGTAAAAGAACAGAAATTATAACAAACTGTCTCTCAGACCATAGTGCAATCAAATTAGAACTCAAGATTATGAAACTCACTCAAAACCACCCAACTACATGGAAACTGAACAACCTGCTCCTGAATGACTACTGGGTACATAACGAAATGAAGGCAGAAATAAAGATGTTCTTTGAAACCAACGAGAACAAAGACACAACGTACTAGAATCTCTGGGACACATTCAAAGCAGTGTCTAGAGGGAAATTTATAGCACTAAATGCCCGCAAGAGAAAGCAGGAAAGATCCAAAATTGACACCCTAACATCACAATTAAAAGAACTAGAAAAGCAAGAGCAAACACCTTCAAAAGCTAGCAGAGGGCAAGAAATAACTAAAATCAGAGCAGAACTGAAGGAAATAGAGACACAAAAAGCCCTTTAGAAAATTAATGAATCCAGAAGCTGGTTTTTTGAAAGGATCAATAAAATTGATAGACCATTAGCAAGACTAATAAAGAAGAAAAGAGAGAAGAATCAAATAGACACAATAAAAAATGATAAAGGGGATATCACCACTGATCCCACAGAAATACAAACTACCATCAGAGAAGACTACAAACACCTCTACACAAATAAACTAGAAAATCTAGAAGAAATGGATAAATTCCTTGACACATACACCCTCCCAAGACTAAACCAGGAAGAAGTTGAATCTCTGAATAGACCAATGACAGGCTCTGAAATTGTGGCAATAATCAATAGCTTACCAACCAAAAAGAGTCCAGGACCAGATGGATTCACAGCCGAATTCTACCAGAGGTACAAGGAGGAACTGGTACCGTTCCTTCTGAAACTATTCCAATCAACAGAAAAAGAGGGAATCCTCCCTAACTCATTTTATGAGGCCAGCATCATCCTGATACCAAAGCCGGGCAGAGACACAACCAAAAAAGAGAATTTTAGATGAATATCCTTGATGAACATTGATGCAAAAATCCTCAATAAAATACTGGCAAACCAAATCCAGCAGCACATCAAAAAGCTTATCTACCATGATCAAGTGGACTTCATCCCTGGGATGCAAGGCTGGTTCAATATACACAAATCAATAAATGTAATCCAGCATATAAACAGAACCAAAGACAAAAACCACATGATTATCTCAATAGATGCAGAAAAGGCCTTTGACAAAATTCAACAACGCTTCATTCTAAAAACTCTCAATAAATTAGGTATTGATGGGATGTATCTCAAAATAATAAGAGCTATCTAGGACAGACCCACAGCCAATATCATACTGAATGGGCAAAAACTGGAAGCATTCCCTTTGAAAACTGGCACAAGACAGGGATGCCCTCTCTCACCACTCCTATTCAAGATAGTGTTGGAAGTTCTGGCCAGGGCAATTAGGCAGGAGAAGGAAATAGAGGGTATTGAATTAGGAAAAGAGGAAGTCAAACTGTCCCTGTTTGCAGATGACATGATTGTATATCTAGAAAAACCCATTGTCTCAGCTCAAAATCTCCTTAAGCTGATAAGCAACTTCAGCAAAGTTTCAGGATACAAAATCAATGTACGAAAATCACAAGCATTCTTATACACCAGTAACAGACAAACAGAGAGCCAAATCATGAGTGAACTACCATTCACAATTGCTTCAAGAGAACAAAATACCTAAGAATCCAACTTACAAGGGACATGAAGGACCTCTTCAAGGAGAACTACAAACCACTGCTCAAGGAAATAAAAGAGGATACAAACAAATGGAAGAACATTCCATGCTCATGGGTAGGAAGAATCAATATCGTGAAAATGGCCATACTGCCCAAGGTAATTTGTAGATTCAATGCTATCCCCATCAAGCTACCAATGACTTTCTTCACAGAATTGGAAAAAACTACTTTAAAGTTCATATGGAATCAAAAAAGAGCCCGCATCGCCAAGTCAATCCTAAGCCAAAAGAACAAAGCTGGAGGCATCACGCTACCTGATTTCAAACTATACTACAAGGCTACAGCAACCAAAACAGCATGGTACTGGTACCAAAACACAGATATAGACCAATGGAACAGAACAGAGCCCCAGAAATAATACCACATATCTACAACTATCTGATCTTTGACAAACCTGACAAAAATAAGCAATGGGGAAAGGATTTCCTATTTAATAAATGGTGCTGGGAAAACTGGCTAGCCATATGTAGAAAGCTGAAACTGAATCCCTTCATTACACCTTATACAAAAATCAATTCAAGATGGATTAAAGACTTAAACATTAGACCTAAAACCATAAAAACCCTAGAAGAAAACCTAGGCATTACCATTCAGGACATAGGCATGGGCAAGGACTTCATGTCTAAAACACCAAAAGCAATGGCAACAAAAGCCAAAATTGACAAATGGGATCTAATTAAACTCAAGAGCTTCTGCACAGCAAAAGAAACTACCATCAGAGTGAACAGGCAACCTACAAAATGGGAGAAAATTTTCACAACCTACTCATCTGACAGAGGGCTAATATCCAGAATCTACAATGAACTCAAACAAATTGACAAGAAAAAAACAAACAACCCCATCAAAAAATGGGCAAAGGACATGAGCAGGCACTTCTCAAAAGAAGACATTTATGCAGCCAAAAAACACATGAAAAAATGCTCACCATCACTGGCCATCAGAGAAATGCAAATCAAAACCACAATGAGATATCATCTCACATCAGTTAGAATGGCAATCATTAAAAAGTCAGGAAACAACAGGTGCTGGAGAAGATGTGGAGAAATAGGAACACTTTTACACTGTTGGTGGGACTGTAAACTAGTTCAACCATTGTGGAAGTCAGTGTGGCGATTCCTCAGGGATCTAGAACTAGAAATACCATTTGACCCAGCCATCCCATTACTGGGTATATACCCAAAGGACTATAAATCATGCTGCTATAAAGACACATGCACACGTATGTTTATTGTGGCACTATTCACAATAGCAAAGACTTGGAACCAAACCAAATGTCCAACAATGATAGACTGGATTAAGAAAATGTGGCACATATACACCATGGAATACTATGCAGCCATAAAAAATGATGAGTCCATGTCCTTTGTAGGGACATGGATGAAATTGGAAATCATCATTCTCAGTAAACTATCGCAAGAACAAAAAACTAAAAACCGCATATTCTCACTCATATGTGGGAATTGAAGAATGAGAACACATGGACACAGGAAGGGGAACATCACACTCTGGGGACTGTTGTTGGGTGGGGGGAGGGGGGAGGGATAGCATTAGGAGATATACCTAATGCTAAATGATGAGTTAATGGGTGCAGCACGACAGCATGGCACATGTATACATATGTAACTAACCTGCACATTGTGCACATGTACCCTAAAATTTAGAGTATAATAATAATAAAATAAAATAAAATAAAATAAAAATAAATAAATAAATAAATAAAACTATAATCCAGATTTTGTGAAACATTTTTTATTCTGTTTCCTTCCAGGACTTCTAAAAGCATATTGGCTTATTAAAGGTTTTGAGAACTCTTTCAGCAATGAAATCTATTTAATTTGTTTAACCCAGAATTTTCTAATCTTATTTTACAGAGCATTTTTTAGTTTTTAGGAAGTCTGTAAACATCTTAAAAAATCCAATAAACAATTTTGGAACCATGAATCTAGTTCAGCTTCTCAATTTACAAGAAAAAGAAGTGGAGCTAAGCTACTTGCCTATGGTTACCAGCTGGTTAATGCCAAAGTAAATCCCAGCATGCTGTTGTCCAATAGAACTGATAAGTCCTACTCATGACTTCTGCCTTATAATTGTGTTGAAATTCAAACACTGTGAGTTTACACTTTTGTTAAAATTAATGGCCTTAAGCCTGACCATGGGGTCTTCATAAAGGGTAAAAACTAAAAGAAAGTGATACCTGGCTCAATAGAATAAAGAATTTTCAAAGGGAGCTTGCTAGAAAACAGTGCCTCCTTAGATAGTCAATTTTCCTTCCCCAGAGGTCTTTAAGAGGAGATAGGATAATGACTTGTGTGCAGGATTGAAGGGGAAATTTGTAAATCAGTTAGGAGGTGATAAACTCTAAAGTGCCATTTTTGCTTTCAGTTTGTTATTCTGTTAATAGCTGGATATGGTTAGGTTAATTATAGTAGGACTGGGCAGCAAGGAATCTGGGGTCTGAAACCACCACAACCCAGTTGGCCAGACAAGTGCCACAGAAAAAGACCTAGTTGCAAGTGCTTGAAGGAAACATAGCCTCAAAGCAGGTCATGATGGTCACAGAACTGGGCATGAGACTGCAGGCATTAGTTCAGGCATGCACTTACATGGCAGGTGGGCAGATGAAGCTAGGGACTCAGACAGCAGGCAAATACTTAGCATCAGAAAGTATCTCAGCAGATGGTAGAATCACTAACATAGGGATGGGGTCCATAGGCAGCCCTCTATTAATAATGTTATGCAATGCATTCTATGCAGATCAGCTGGTTCTGAGTAGATGGTTTTTTATTTCCTATCCTAGAATCGGATAGTCTAGGAAAGGTGGAATGAGTTTGGTATAATCCATTATATATTTAGGGAAAAGCCACAGTATCTTTATCAAATAAAAAAAAATACAGGAATATGGTAGGAGCTTAGTTGATAAAACTAGACCAAGAAATCTGCAACAGAATGACAATAAGAGTGGTATGTTACTGAGTCAGTTTCCCTCTGCCTATTCCAAAAAGTGGTTCTAAAAACCATGTTGGGGCTGAGCCTACAGGTGGAAGTCAAGTGCCTTCAGCTCCAGGAAGAGGAAAACTGCAGAAGCTGAGCTCAATAGCTGCTTCCCTCCCCAAAATGCATCTCATCAAAAATATATATATATATTGGAAGCAATGTCCTTAATTACTTTAGTGTCTTTCTGTCAACAACTTATGAGGCAGACACAGCGAGCTTAGAAAGTAATAAGATTATGTTCAAGGGGATGTGTTAAGTTAGCCTGAGGGATGATAGTCCTAATTTTTGTGTGGTGAAGAAAGGATATGGGAGAGGAGATGAGAAGTTGGCCAAAAGAAGTAGAGAAATATTTCTGTGACCCATGATTACAGCATTGTGTCATCCTGAGAGACACAGTGTTGCTTTCTTTAAAATATTAAGAGTCAGACAGACCTAGGAAATCATGCTATAATTGAGCAAGAGTATAGTATATTGGCTAAGAGCACAAATTCTGCACTAAGTACTCCTCTTTCACATCTTGGATTTATCATTTACCAACATGTGGCTTTAGGTAAGTTACTTGACCTCTCTGTAATTCATATCTTTCATCTATAAAAATGAGGATGATAATAGCAGGTATTAATAAAGTTGTATGATATATGTATTTATATGGATATGCTCATTTGTCCAACAAGTTAAAGTTCATGATATCAGGCAACTCTACACAAAATCATCTAAAAAATTAAAGAGAGAGGATACATCCCCAGCATTACCCTGATACCAAAACAACTTGAAGACATTACAAAATGGAACAATAGATCAATATCCCTCAAGAACATAGATGCAAGCATTTTAAATACAATTTTAACAAATCAACCCCAACAATATGAAGATAATACATCATCACCAAATGAGATTTAGATATGATGTTTCTTATCATGTTTATTAGTCTGTTTCCATGCTGCTAATAAAGCCATAACCAAGACTGGGTAATTTACACAGGAAAGAAGTTTAATGGACTCACAGTTCCACATGGCTGGGGAGGCCTCACAATTATGGCAGAAGACAAAAAAAGAGCAAAGGGATGTCTTACATGGCGGCAGGCAAGAGAGATTGTATAGGTTAGCTCCCATATATAAAACCATCAAATCTCATAAGACTTATTTGCTACCATGAGAACAGTATGGGGGAAACTGCCCCCATGATTCAGTTATCTCCACCTGGCCCTGCCCTTGAAATGTAGGGATTATTACAATTCAAGGTGAGATTTGGGTGAGGACACAGCCAAACCATATAATTTTTCCTCTGCCCCCTCTCAAATCTCATGTCCTCACATTTCAAAACAATCACGCCTTCTCAACAGTCCCCCAAAGTCTTATTTCAGCACTAACTCAAAAATCTACAGTCTAAAGTGTCATCTGAGACAAGGCAAGTTCCTTCTACCTATGAGGCTGTAAAATCGAAAGCAAGTTAGTTACTTCCTAGATACAATGAGGGTATAGGTATTGGGTAAACACACCCATTCCAAATGGGAGAAATTGGCCAAAATGAAAGGCTAAGGTGCCATGCAAGTCTGAAATTCAGAAAGGCAGCCATATCTTAAAGCTTTAAAATGATCTCCTTTGACTCCATGTCTCACATCCAGGTCATGCTGTTGCAAGAAGTGGGTTCCCACGGTCTTGGGCAGCTCTGTCCCTCTGGCTTTGCAGGGTACAGCCTCCCTCCCAGTTGCTTTCATGGGCTGGCATTGAATGTCTGCAGATTTTCCAGGCACATGGTGCAAACCATCAGTGGATCTACCATTCTGGGGTCTGGAGAATGATAGCCTTCTTCTCACAGCTCCACTAGGTGGCACCACAGTAGGGAGTCTGTGTGGAGGCTTCAACCACACACTTTCCTTCTGCACTGCCCTAGCAGAGGTTCTCCATGAGGTCTCCACTCCTGCAGCAGACTTTTGCCTGGACATCCAGGCATGTGCATACATCCTATGAAATCTAGGTGGAGAGTCCAAAAACCTCAATTCTTGATTTCTGTGCATCCACAGACTCTACACCAGATGGAAGCTGCCAAGGCTTGGGACTTGAACCCTCTGAAGCAATGGGCTGAGCTCTACATTGGCCCCTTTTAGCCATAGCTGGGACACAGGGCACCAAGTCCTGAGACTGCATAAAGCAGCAAGACCCAGGGCCTAGACCATGAAACCATTTTTTCCTCCCAGGCCTCTGGGCTTGTCACAGAAGGGGCTGCTGTAAAGGCTTCTGAAGTGTTCTGGAGACATGTTTCCCATTGTCTTGGCAATTAACATTTGGCTCCTCATTACTTATGCAAATTTATGCAGCCAGCTTGAATTTCTCCCTAGAAAATGGATTTTTCTTTTCTATCACATTGTCAGCTGCAAATTTTCCAAACTTTTATGCTCTGCTCCCTCTTGAATGCTTTGCTGCTTAGAAATTTCTTCCTCTAGATACCCTAAATCATCTCTCTCAAGTTCAAAGTTCCACAGATCTCTAGGGCAGAGACAAAATGCCACCAGTCTCTTTGCATAGCAAGAGTGACCTTTACTCCAGTTCCCAGGAGGTTCCTCATCTCCATCTGAGACCACCTCAGCCTGGACTTTATTGTCCATATCACTATCAGCATTTTGGTCAAAGCCACTCAACAAGTCTCTAGGAAGTTCCAAACTTTCCCACATTTTCCTATCTTCTTTTGAGATCTATAAACTGTCCCAACCTCTGCTTGTTACTCAGTTCCAAAGATGCTCCCACATTTTCAGGTATCTTTACGGCAGCACCGCACTCCTGATACCAGTTTACTGCATTGGTCTGCTCTCATGTTGATAGTAAAGCCATACACAAGACTGAGTAATTTATAGTGGAAAGAAATTTAATGGACTCACAATTCCACATGGCTGGGAGGCCTCACAGTCGTGGTGGAAGACGAGGGAAGAGCAAAGGGATGTCTTACATAGCAGCAGGCAAGAGAGCTTGTGCAGGGGGACTCCCATGTATAAAACTATCAGATTTCATAAGACTTATTCACTACCATGAGAACAATATGGGAGAAACTGACCCATGATTTAATTATCTCCACCTGACCTCACCCTTGACACATAAAGATTATTACAATTGAAGGTCACCTATGGGTGGGTTTATGCCAGGAAAGCCAATTAATATTTAAAAAAATCAAACAATGTAATTCATCATATTAACACAGTTGAAAATAAAAACCAAATTATCTTCTTAATAAATACAGAAAAAGCATTTGACAAAATTCAACAACTTTTCCTGATAAAATATTGTAGCGAACTAGGAAAAGAAATAAACTTCCTCAACCTGATAAAAAGTATTTACAAAAACCCTACAGTTAACTAAGTACAGTTAACGTACTTAATGGTGAAAGACTGAGTGCTTTCTCCACAAACCTAAGTGTGGGTCAGTTGTAAGAATATCTGCTCTCACCATGTCTATTCAACATTATACTTTAGATTCTAACCAGTGCAATAAGGCAAGGAAAAAAATACAAACAAAAAGGATTCATAGTGGGAAAAAAGTAAGCCTTTATTCTTAGGCAACATGAGTCTATTTGTAGAAAACCCAATGGAATCTACAAATAAGTTACTACATCTAATGAACAAGATAGGTAAGGTTGCAATTTTTTAAGATCAACATACAAAAATCAATTGTATTTCTAAATACTAGCAAGGAACCATCAGAAATTAAGTTGTGAAATGCTAATTTCAAAAATAGCAAAGACTTGGAACTAACCCAAATGCCCATCAGTGATAGACTGGATAAAGAAAATGTGGCACATATACACCACAGAATACTATGTGGCCATAAAAAAGAATGAGTTCATGTCCTTTGCAGGGACATGGATGAAGCTGGAAACCATATCATTCTCAGAAAAATAACACGAGAACAGAAAAACAAACACCGCATGTTCTCACTGATAAGTGGGAGTTGAACAATGAGAACACATGGACACAGGGAGGGGAACATCACATACTGGGGGCTGTTGGGGGGTGGGGGGCTAGGGGAGGGATAGCATTAGGAGAAATATCTAATGTAGATGATGGGTTGATGGGTGCAGCAAACCACCATGGCACGTGTATACCTATGTAACAAACCTGTAGGTTCTGCACATGTATCCTAGAACTTAAAGTATTTAAAAAAAAAAAAAAGTATCAAGACTTAGAGGAAAAAATCTGATAAAAGCTGCACAAGACCTGTATGCTAAAAGATACTGTTAAGAAAAATTAAGGAAGACCTACATAAATGGAGACATATACAGCATACCTGGATTAGAAGACAATATTATTGAAATTTCAGTTTTCCCTAAAGCAATCTATAGATTCAAAAATCAATCAAAATGAAACACATGCTTAGATGTAAAACCACAAATTATAAACATTTTAGAAAATAACCTACAAGAAAATTTGGAAACACTGAGTAGGCAAATATTTTATTGACATGACACCTAAGGAACATCCATAATCTAACAAATTGATTAATTTAATTTCATCAAAATGCAAAATTTCTCCTCTTTGGCAGACATTGTTAAGAGGAAAAGACAAGCTGCAATCTGGAAGAAATTATTTGCAAATTCTAAAACTGATAAAGGATTTATATGTGGAATACATAAAGAACTTTCAAAACTCAATAATAAGAATTTTTTAAATAGAAAAATAGGCAAAAGATGTGAAAGACACTTTGCCAAAGAAGACATACAGAAGACAGCTAAGCATGAAAGAAGATGTTCGCTTCAGCTGGGCCCAGTGGCTCACGTCTGTAATCCCAGCACTTTGGGAGGCTGAAGTCAGGAGTTTGAGACCAGCCTGAACAACAAGATGAAACTCCCTTTCTACTAAAAATACAAAAATTAGCTGGGCATGGTGGTGCATGCTTGTAGTCCCAGCTATTCTGGAGGCTGAGGCAGGAGAATCGCTTAAATCTAGGAGGCAAAGGTTGCAGTGAGCCAAGATCATTCCACTGCCTTCCAGGCTGGGGAACAGAGCGAGAAACCATCTTAAAAAAAAAAAAAAAAAAAGATGTTCAGCATTATTAGTCATTAGGTAAACACAAACAGAAACCACAGTGAGATACCACTGCACATGTATCAGAATGGTTAAAACTAGTAAGACCAACCATACCAATGTTGACAAGAATGTGGGGGAACTAGAATTCTCGTGCACTGGTGTTGAAAATGTAAAATTGCCGAACTACAACTTTAGAAACAGTTTGGCATGTTTTTAGTTTTTTTTAGTTTTAAATTAAGCCAATATCTACCATATTATCTAATTATTCTGCTCTTGGGTATTTTCCCTATAGGAAATAAAGCATATGTCCATAAGAATATTTATACTAGTATTCATAAAAACTTTTTTTAACAGCCAGAAACTGCAAAATCCCAAATGTCTATCAACAAGTGAATGAATAAACACATTGTGGTATAGCTAAACAGTAGCCTATGACTTGGCAATAAAAAGAAGTGGACTATTGAAACACACAACAACATGGACGAATCTCAAAATCATCGCTCAAAGCCAGACAACATAGAGTACATACTGTTTGATTCCATTTATAAAAAATTCTGATATATACAAAGTAATCTATAATGACTGAAAGCAAATCAGTGGTTACCTGAGGATAGGAAGGAACAAAGCAGGAAGGAGAAGAGATTTAACAAGGGCAGGAGGAAAGTTTTGGGGTTGATGGATATGTTCATTCATATAATTCCAGTAATGGTTTTGTGACTGTTTACATATCTCGAAACTTATCAAATTGTACATTGTAAACATGTGTAGCTTATTATAGATTAATTATGCCTCAATAAAACTGTTTAAAAACAAATTACTATTTTTTAGAAGAAGATTCTTTTGGAGTTAGAATCACCAGATCTCTGTGATTGTATTCGGTTGATGAGGAAAAATGGAAAGCATGCATCTGAGATTTTAGATTGAGCACAGGATGATGATAATGCCATTCACTAAGAGAGCTAAAAGAGGCTAAGTACAAAAATCAGTTCTAAGCCTGCTCATCCACCTGGGTTTTTCATTCTAGTTAAAGACAACAAGATCTATTCACTGACTTAAAACTAAAAACGGGTTCATTCTCAAAACTTTGCCCTTCTTTCTAAATTTCATCAGTCAGAACAAAGATACTTTTGAATGGATAAATAAATGATTACTCAGATTAAAGAATTAAATGGCAAAAGACATTCTGGAATTATTCTAAATAGAATGTGTTGATAAAATTTCAAGAAAATTTATTTCATTGGTATAATCTTTATATATAAGGATTCACATAGATTCTACATACTCTCATAAAATTATAATATTATAGCACTTTATCAGTTCTCAGACTGAATGCATGATTGAGAATATTCAGAAATACTGGCAATAACATCTCCATAATAAAATTTCCTAGCTGGAGACCTCTCCAATTTCATGATGTTTTTAAAAGTTTACTTGTATGAAAGCAAACAAAGTGACATGGAGGTGTATTTTATTTGCTGAGTGCTTTTCAGCACATAGTACAAACTCAGAAAATAATGCATCAATGGATTGGTGGTCGAGAATCCCTAAGGCTCTGGCATTAAAAACAAGTTACAAATACCATCTTCTCAATATGGAGCATAATCTACATCCATGAATTTTCAAAATGGCAATATTGCATTTTATGTATCAGGAAAAAATTATTAATAAAAGTAAAACAAGCATGAATTGCTCTAATTCCACATTCTTTGGATTAAAATTTCTTAAAAATTATATGGGTTCAAGTTTTCCCATTCCTCACAAATGCTGATTAAAAGTCAGAGACAGATTTTGTAAGTGAGCATTTCCTGTATGCTGCAGCACTCTTGCCTTGTCTTGTATTTTTGTGCGTCCAGTCACCAGTGGAAATGATTAAATCTCCAGGTATCATTCTATCTGAGGGAAATGAAATTACTGGAACAGAACATGTCCTAAAGATTATCTGTCTATTTATCCAACCAAAAGTTTTTGTGTTACCTGTCATTTGGTTGCTATTTCAACAGAGAAGTGAGCTGGACTGAATAAGGGAAATATAGGTTCTCAGAGGTAGTGAGAGACACAAGTGTTCCTCTGGTGAGTTCACTGACATGCATGAGAGAAAGATTACAATTTTCACAGGTTTTCGAAGCCTGCCAGAGACTCCCTGAGATCCCTGAAGTCAGAAGTTTCTCATAGTACCCTCAAGAACAAAAGTCAAGTAGGCAGTTTGGGGAGTAGTGATGGCAAGCATAACAATTGCACAGTACCCCCTTGTCTTTAGTTCCCATTTTTTTCCAACTTCATTAAGGTATAATTGACAAATGGAAATTGTATATATTTAATGTGTGCAACCTGATTTTTTAAATATATATATATACACACACTATAAAATGATTACCACTATCAAGCTAATTAACATATCCATCACCTCACATAATTTCCTTTTTATTTTTTGTGGTGAGAACATTTAAGATTTATTCTGTTAGCAAATTTCAAGTATGCAACACGGTATTATTAAGTATAGTCCCCATGCTGTGTATTAGATCTCCAGAGCTTATTCATCCTGAATAACCAAAAGTTTGTATCCCCTTTGATCAACATCTACTTATTTCTCCCACTACCTTCTAGCCCTTAGTAATGACCATTTTACTTATTTCTATGAGATTGACTTTTTTACACTCCACATGTAAGTAAGATCATGCAGTATTTGTCTTTTGGTGCCTGGCTTATTTCACTTAGCATTATATCCTCCAGGTTCACCATGTTTTTGCAAATGAAATGATATTCTTTTTTAAAAGGTTGAATAATATTTTATTTTATATAGACATAAATTAAACCTTACATTTTATTTATTTATTCATCCTTCGATGGGCACTTAGGTTGATTCCATATTTTAGCTATTGTAATAATGCTGCAATGAACATGAGGGTACAAATGTCTCTTTGAAATTCTTATTTCAATACTTTTGGATATATATACACACAAGTACAATTGTTGGATCATATGGTAAATCTATTTTTAATTTTTTGATGAATCTCCTTATCGTTTTGTTATGATGGCTAGACTATTTTACATTCCCACTAATAGTGTGCAACTGTTCCAATTTCTCTACATCCTTGTCAATACTTGTTAATTTTTGTCTTCTTGACAGTAATCATTCTAACAGATATGAAGTCACATCTCGTGGTTTTGATTTGCATTTTCCTGATGATTAGTAAGGTTGATCATTTTTTATATACCTCTTGACTATGTATGTCTTTCTTAAAACAAAAATCTGTCCAAGGTCCTTTGCCCATTTTTAAATAGAGTTATTTGTTTTATTGCTATTGAATTGTTAAGTTCCTTATGTATTTTGGAAATTAACCCCTTATTTGATGTATGGTTTGAAAATATTTTCTTCCACCCTGAGTTTTCCTTTACTCTCTTCATTGTTTCTTTTATCTATGAAAACTTTTTAATTTGATGTAATCCCAAACATATGATCTATCATGGAGAACATTCTATGTGCACTTGAGAAGAATGTGTATTCTGCTGCTATTGGATGGAACGTTCTGTGCATTTCTCTTAGGTTCATTTGATTTATACAGTTGTTCAAGTCCTCTGCTTCTTGGTTGATTTTCTATCTGAATGATATATCCATTGTTGAAAATGATATATAGAAGTCCCCTAAAATTATCATATTTCTATTTATTTTTAACTTCAGTTCTATAAATATTTATAATATATATTTAAGTACTAGGATGTTGAATGCATTGATATTTATAATTTTTATATATTCTTCAGTTGACCACTTTGTCATTATATAATGACCCTTTTTATCTTCTTTTACAGTTTTTGACTAACATCTATTTTATCTAAGTGTAGACACCCTTGTTCCCTTCGGGTTACTATTTGCGTGGAATATTTTTTTTCCATATTTTCACTTTCAATCTGTGTGTCCTTAAATCTTAAGTGAGTCTCTTGTAGGCAGCACGTAATTGTATTTTTTAAATGCATTCTGCCACTGTCTTTTGATTGGAGAATGTAATCCATTTACAAGTTAAGACTTACTATTGCTATTTTGTTAATTATTTTCTAACTGTTTTGTAGTTCCTTTTTTTCTTTTCTTCCACTCTACTGTTTTCCTTCATGACTAGATTTTTATAATGATATGCTTGGATTCCTTTATCTTTATTGTATCCACTACAGATTTTTTGTGTGTGTGTGTTACCATGGGGCCTACATAAAAATTCTATTTGTTAACAGTCTATTCTATTTTAAGTTGATAACAACTTAAATTCAAACACATACAAAAATTGGCACTTTAACTCTCCTTCCCCTCACACTTCATGTTATTGGTGTCTCGATTTACATCTTTTTATATTGTGTATTTATTAACAAATTGTTGTGTCTACAATTATTAATACGTATGCCTTTTAACTAGAGTTAAAAGTAATACACACCTCCATTTCAGTATTAGAGTATTCTGAACTTGACTATATTCTTACCTTTATGAAGAGTTTTATAATTTCTTATGTTTTCATGTTGTTAGTGCCCTTTCATTTCAACTTGAAGAACTCCCATTTGCATTTCCTGAAAGGCAGATCCAGCAGTGACAAACTTGCTTAGCTTCTCTATGTGTAGGAAAGTTTTTATCTCTTCTGTATTTCTGAAGGAGACTTTGCCAGCTATAGCATTCTTGGTTGGCAGATATTTTTAACACTTCAAATATATTATCCTACCCTTTCTTAGCCTACTGTCTTCCACTATTGCTGTCTTCCTTTGTGACTTGATTTTTATAATGGTGTATTTTCATTCCTTTCTCTTTATCTTTAGTGTATCCACTACAGATTTTTTATTCTTTGTGGTTACCATGGGGCCTATATAAAAATTCACTTAGCATTGTAGTTTTTAACAGTCTAATTTGATAACAGCTTAACTTGATATTGTAGTTGTTAACAGTCTATTTTAATTTGATAATAGCTTAACTTCAAACACATACAAATATTTGACACTTTACCTCTCCTTCCCCTCACATTTCATGTTTTTGTCTTCATGATTTACATCTTTTATATTGTGTATTTAACACATTATATTGGTTATATATTATATATAATTTTCAACAGTGGATATATCATTTAGATAGAAAATCAACAAAAACAAGAGAACTTGAACAATCGTATAGATCAAATAAACCTAAGAGAAATACAAAGAACATCCCATCTGTCTACGGCAGACCACACATTCTTCTCAAGTGCACATAGAACATTGTCCAGGATAGATCACATGTTTAGGATTACATCAAACTAAAACTTTTTCAAAGAAAAAGGAAAAAAATGAAGAGAGTAAAGAGAACTTAGAATGGGAGAAAATATTTTCAAACCATACACTTAATAAGGGATTAATTTCCAAAATACATAAGGTATCTGCTATAATATTTTCTGATAGTTTTATGGGGATTTTCTCTATGTAACTAATTACTCTTGCCGCTTTCAAAAAAAAAAGTTTCTCATTTCTTTCACTTGTGAAAATTTGATTGAAATGTGTCTGGGTAAATGTCTCTTTATATTTAATAGATTTGGGGTCCCTTGGAGTTCATGGGTCTGCATGTTAATTTGCCTCTTCAGATTTGGAAAGATGTTTGTCATTATTTCTTAAATAATTTTTCTTTCTCTTTCCCTGCTTCTTCTGAGACTTATATAATTTATATATTGGTTCACTTGATGGTGTCCCATAAGTCTTATAGATTTCTTCACTGTTTTTCATTTTAATTTTTTGCCTCCGACTATAATTTTAAATAATCAGTCTTTAAGCTCATTGATTCTTTTTTTTGCTTGAACATGTCTGCTGTTGGAGCTCTCTGTAAAATTTTTTAGTTAAGTAATTGTATTTTTTGGTTCCAAAATTTTTTTGTTTTTGTTTTTATGATTTCTCTTTCTTGAAATCCCTATTTGCCCATATATTGTTTTTCTAATTTTGTTTTATTTATATTTGTTCTCTAGTAGCTCACTGAGCTTCTCCAAGATGATTATTTTGAATTCTTTGTCAGGCAGATTGTACATCTCCATTTTAAAAAGTTGGTTACTGGTATTTTATTTTGTTTCTTTGGTGGTGTCATGTTTTCCAGATTGTTTGTGAGCCTTATACTGTAGGTTGGTGTTTGTAGATTTGAAGAAGGAGGTACCAATTCCAGTCTTTATAAGCTAGCTTTGGAAGGAATAGCTCCACACCAGTCAGTCTGCCCAGAGATTCTGAGTGGGCCATCTGGCAGGGCCCATGGGCAAGATTACCACTAGATTTCTCAGGTCAACCTGAATCAGAAGGTGAGTCAAACCGTTGACTTGGTACATGGCGGCAGCCTGCAGCCTGGGTTTACAGGATCTGATCTGGCACTGGGTTGAGCCTTGAGCTTGAGTCTGCAGGAGCTTGCCTAGCCCTGGGGTGGCACTGGAGCACCATACAGAAGTGTGTCTCGGTCATGTGTCCCCAGGAGCTGGCTTAGAGCCTGGGGCTAAGGGGGCTGTTCTGGTGCTTGAATGAGCCTAGAGCCTGAGGCCATGGGGGCCAGGCTGCACCTGGGTCTGAAAGGGCTAGCTTGGTGCTGGGGCAGACTTGGACCTTAGGATAATAGGGGCCAGGCTAGTACCAGAGTGGGCCCAATACTCGTACCAGAGTGGGCCCAATACTCTTGTCTGACAGAAGCTTGACTAAAACACTGGCTGTAGATATGCTCCAGCTTTCTGCACTTCACTTTTTCTTTGGCTCTCAACTACATTGGGGTAATGTAAACTATTCTGTCTTTATTGCCTCTCTCTAGATACAGGTCTGACTATTCATCTTTGCTCTTTGATTCCACCATAATATCTAAATTATTTCTTCAGTGGTCCTCAAATTCCCTATTGTTAGCCTTCAACCACAGTCCACTCCTAGTTCTTCAACTGCTTTGGTTGGTTCTTCTTACTGTTATGCATCAATCTCTGAGCGATCCAATATGAGTGATGGCCTCATCATTGATAATAAACCTCTATTCAACATTTAACCCATCATAGTTCCTCTCCTCTTTCCTGTCGCTGTTGATTCACTGTTTAATGTTCTTTACTCTTTATAAAATAATTTGTTTAACTAATACTACTTTTGTGATAGTATGAACTAGTATGACTTATTGACTCAATTTTTTTTTTTGGAGAAGCATGGAAGTAACCCATGGTGCATAATCAAAAATTTTTGGTGATATAAACAGAGAAATGTCAAAGGAATAGTAAAAAGAGAGAAGCAATTGAAAAAGCATTTGATTGTTTAGTAATATGTATAAAGGCATATTTCATTAATTATAACATACACCCACATGTACAGATAAATGTTGTATGTGTTTGATCAAAGTTCCTAATAATTTATGAAATGTTTTGGCTAATTAGGAGTGTGGGCAAATTGGGATAAAATTCTAACCCTCTTTTTTGTAATGTATGGTCTTCCACAATTTAAACTTTCTTTCCAACCTCAGATTTCTCATTTGTAAAATGGCTCTTATAAAACCTTTTTCCTAAGGTTATTGTGAATATTCATTAAGATAGTCCACATAAAAGCACTTAACATAATCCCTAAGGCTTAGTACTTTGGTAGTATTATAACCAAACATCTCTCAGAAAACTGTTAGTTATCTTTATTTATTAAAATAACTTTCATTCTATTTACCATTGAATATTACTTACATTTACTATTACTACTATATTGTAGTCTATTTATAAGTGATCCCTCAGGTTTTCTTCTAGACAGTAAAACTTAAATTTCTGTAGCTTTCACTCATATGCCTTCTATATGTCTTTTTAAAAGTATATTTGGAGACATCATTGACTCTTACATAACTAATACGGAGAGAGAAAACCTGGGTATGGCACTCCAAGATTTTGCGATAATTATTATTATCACAAAACATAAGATATACATATGGTAGAGTTTTTGTTAAAGTGCTGTGACTTATTGACTTATTCCATCTTGAGAGTTTCTAGTTTACAAGAAATAATAGTTATCGTGCATAAAAGAAATGCAAATAACTGACCCCATACAAAAAAGATTTTAATTTTAAACAATTTATTTCTTAAGCTGAGTAGTAAATATGAAGGTATTAATTATGTAATTATCTGTACTTTTGTGGTTACCTAAAATATTTCATATCAAATAAACTACTGTAAGTATTCAGAAATGTAGAGGCAGACTTGAGAACAGGTGAATTAATCTATTACATTTGTTTTTATAGACTGCAAGACTGTGCTTAATTTATTTTACATTAAAACTTGTTTGTGTACTATAATTTGAGGAGACTTTATGCTTTGTTTAACATAGGTGAGATTTGCTTTATATTTATTTATTTTATGATCCACACTAAGTGCTGACTCACAGATATGTCTAATCTGACAAATATATGTAATTTTCTATGTTCTGTTATATATCTTATCTTTCCATAAGTGTATTTTCTCTTATTAAATATTCTGTATTTCTTAGAGCTTTGAAGCATGCTCTAGTTGTACTGAATTTTAGTACTCATTCTACTAACTAGTATCATTTGCACACCTAATGAAGATGGTCATTCAGGTTATTGATTGAACTATTAAATCCCATTAAATGCAGGAATAATTGTGATAAAAAATCAATTGATATGTCATTCTAGATTAACATAACCCATTGATATCAATTATTTGCATATCACTAGTGATAGCTACCCACCTTAATATGTATATATGGTCTATTATGCCTACTCAGGTAATGAATACATATATATCATCCAAAACAGAATCAAAAGCCTAACTATGATGTAAGAGATTAGATCCACAACATTTCCTTTGTATAAAATCAGCCTTCAGTTCACCATAGAATTTAAGCAGTCTAGTAAAACTATTTCTCAAAAAAAAAAAAAAATCAAGCAGTCCTCTGAGATAAGACTCAATAATCTTACTTATTATTAACATTTTTAGGTGAAATAACTATGGCCCTGGGAGCATAATATGGTTTCTTTATTTGGTTTTCATTTTTTGTGGCTTTCCAATACGAATACACTTAAAAATATTTTGGGTTAGTCTCTCATTTTACATTATCTTTTTAATTTTAGATGGTAATTAAGTGGTTTGTCCATTACCTTTTCTTAACATTTTCCCAGGAATAGAAATTAATGGATAAAAAATTTTTCATCCATCTTCCAATAATATCGAAATATGAAAATAAAAGGCACATAACATTTTAGATGAGTTGTAAAGTATTCCAAATGTCAATAACTTATTTTTGTTTTCCTTAGAAAGTTTTAATAATTTACATATTAATTATGTCATTCTGATTGATAAGATAGAGCCAGAGTATTGATAGCCCAAATATTCCACTCATGGAAACATTAATGAGGATCTGATGCTATCATTAGAATGACCAATGAACACAGCCAGTAAACAAATCAGTCTTGTAGCCATCAACATGACCATTGATTGCATGGAGACTTAGCATGTATTTGTCTTTCTTTTCTCATTAACACCTATATTTTCTAAATTAGTCACAAGTTTGTTTAAAAGACACGAAAGATTCAAAGCAGGCAGGATATTACCTCACACATGTTATAAAACTTAGATGTTCTGAAAGCTCCTAAAGCCAGAATTGTTTTTGAGATTCTCAACCCCACAGTTAAATGTGTTAAAAGTAATATTAAAAAAATTTCAAAAAAATGAATTAATGAAAAGAAGCAGGCTTGGAAAATTTGAATAACTAGAAAGATGTTTTTAGACCTAAAAAGTCGTTTTTGGATCCTAAGTTGCTCTAGGAAATGACAAATCTCCAATAAACCAGAAAACTATCCAACTGGATCTTGCTGAATTAACTCTGAGGTAATTCAAATCTTTCTAGAAAAAAATAGTTTTTTTATTTAAATAAACATATTTTGAAGAAACTCCAAAATAATACTGAGCAATATAAAAGAAGACTTGGATTATGGAGCTATATTATGTTCCTGGATGGACAGATAATATTGTAAACACATCAATCTAAACTCAAAATTTTTTAAAAGTTTCTTGTAATACCAATCAAAATATCAATGGGGATTTTGAAGGAAACTGGGAGAAAAAACCAAAATGATGTTAGAATCAATTTGGAATAGCAAGCAAGAGAGAATCAACATTTTCATAAAAATCGAAGTTATTATGAATGGGAAGACTTATCCTGAGAGATAAAAAAAAAATTCTTTCTGTTTCTTTTTTTGGTTTTTTGTTTTGTTGTTGTTGTTGTTTTTGTTTTTTGAGATGGACTCTCATTCTGTCTCCCAGGCTAAAGTGCAGTGGTGCGCTTTTGGCTCACCGCAACTTCCATCTCCTGGATTCAAGCAATTCTCCTGCCTCAGCCTCCCAAGGAGCTGGGACTACAGGCTTGCACCACCACGCCCAGCTGAGGGAAAGCATATTCTTAATGTATTGTTATGAAAGCCTTGTGCTCCTGGCACCAAAAATACAGAGAGCTCAAAAACCAAAATAGGCCAAGAACAGCTTCTGATGTACAAGCTAGTCAACAAATAATAAATTAAGCATTGTAAATTAATGAGAAGGAGTGATAGTAAATAAACAGTGTGGCAAAAATTTATTAGCTACATGGCAAAAGGTAAGTGTCATCTTTACCTTACCCAATGTATATATGTGGGCCTACATATATCCAGATTTTTTAAGGGCATAAATTATCACAATTCTGAGTCTCTCTTTAAGAAAAAGAACACACTGTTACAAATACAAAATGAGTTATGCAAATGAATTTTAACTTAGGATGAGAAAAATCACAAACTTCAAAAAAGCTAATAAATTGCACAAATACCATAAAATCTGGAAAAAATGTATTTTAATTAAATACTTGTTTGTCAGTTCTATGATACTTTTTCCTGTACATGTTTTGGCTACATACTCTGATTACTTCTCCATAAAAACAGCAATTGTATTTTTTAATATTGATAATTTAAAGAAGTTTCTTTCAGATTCTCAAATCATTATTAATATTGCCATGTGAATTTTTAGAACTATTGTCGATTTTAGGTAAACCTCTATCAAGTTTCTTTCACATATGATCTGTAAGATCTGGAGAATTTCCCACAGGCTAACTTCTGGCTTTATACATTTCAACCTTGATGCTCCCCCACTAATTACACACTTTCAGTGCTGAGTATCAGGGAACTATTCATAGTGCATTAGAAACTCTACCCATCCATCTCAGTGTCGGAACACCAGGAGTTTGGCACAATGGAAACTGTTTCTCCACTAGCAGGGCTAGCTATACATGAAGGTGGTAGTGAGCCATATAAAAGTATTCCACTAAACCCAAACTAAATGTATCCCCAACTCAATTTCTTCTTAGCTGAAACCCCAAATGCCTGCAGCTACCACAATGCTCCCTGCCATAAGGGGATATGTTATTGAGGGAATATGTGGTGGAGGAGAAGAGAAATAAAGGGGAAATTGCAATGGAAAGAGAGAGTTATGTTAACTGAGTATGGTTAATATGACTTATTTCTGCAAATTAAAAAAAAAAAAGTATAACCATGTGAGTCCAATTCTAAGGTCCTTTATTATATTCATGGCAAATCTACCTCTGATTGTCTCCACTTTGTAATTTAGGAAATAGAAGTTTGAAAAGTAAAGTAACTTATCCATGATCTCACAGTTTATAAATTGCAGAACCGAGCTAGGAAGTCAAGGTTGAATGATTCCAAAGATAGTGCTCTAAAACATAAAGCTATACTTCCAATAAGAGTGAAAAGGAGTTAATAGTCTTAGTATATGAAAAAGCTATTTTGAATCAGTTCAAGATCACAATATTTCAATCCAAAAATGGACAATTTACTAAGAGGAAACAAATGGCTAATAAATTTTTTTAAAAATCGCACAACTTTAGAATGAATATATATTTTTATCAAATTTGAAAATAATCTTTAAATGATAATACACAGCACTGATGGACAAAGGCATGTACAGTACTTCTGAGAATATAAATTTGTACAAATTTCAGAAAATTAATTTATCAATTTGGCAAAGTGTATTGATAGCCTAAAAAATGCTCATCCCATTTCATGCCATCATTCTATTTCCAGGAAAATAAAATGAAATAAATACAGACAAAGTTTTATACACAAAGATATTACACTATTTATAAAGGAAGAAAAGAAACAACATAAAGGGAATGGTTAAGTGAATTATGGGGTTATGATATAGAAAATGAAATATAGTATGTGCCATTAAATTATATTATTTCCATAATATGCAGAAATACAGAATGGCAAGTGAAGAAAGTAATTTTATGTATAATGTATAATACAATATCAACCACATAAACACACACACACACATGCACACACACATAGACGTGTAAGTGTAGATGTAGAGCTACTTATACAGATTAGGAGCTATAACTTCAGAAATGACATTATACCATTTTTACTTAAATTTAAAATGCAATGTTTCAAACAATTGCTTTATTTCACAATCTACAAAACAGAGCATTTGTACCTACTTCTCTCCTTCTTGTCAGCAAGTTCGAGAATTGATGAGGGTGTGTCTATATTGTGGTGCTGAAACCATATATTGTTATCAAAGCATTCAATTTAATGCAATTTAGAATAGGCATCTGATATCCTCAGCTTCATGCACGCCTCCCCCACTGTCGTTACAGTCTGCACAGCTGTAGTTGTCTGCCTGGTGGTCTCCCAGAGGTGACTGTGTTTCATTGCAAGGCTGTATTAGTGAAGCCCCTGGGCTCTTATGAGAGGAAAGGCACTATATAAATGCAAAATAGTCTATTTTATTCATGCTGTCATATAAATAGAGATCTACTTTATGCTAGCAGTTTCTCAAGGTAACTGGTTATTCTTAGTATCCAGCTTCTCATTCTCAGGAACTCTATAATCTATTGGGCAAAAATTATTTTCCACCCCAGAACAACAGGTGCCTTTCTGGGTGTAGAAGAGTCATTGGAAATGTCACCTTAAGCCAGTACTAGTTCACATGGAGGACGAGACTATTATCTAGATGGTTCAAACAATAGCTGCTTCCAGCTGGCCCTGGCTTAGTTGTCTGGCTGCAAGGACATAAAGAGCCCACTCTTTTCTACTGGTCTCGGCAATGGTCACCTTTCATACTTCCACCTTTCACACTTCACTAACATAATGAAAGAGACAGGCTGTGTAATCAGGCTGACCTGGGTTTAAATCCTGGCTATGCATTTAAGAGCTCTGTGTTTTTGAGTCTAGCTCTTCATTTTCAAAATGAACGCATCTACCCATTAGTGATGTTATAGGATGATTAAATGAGTCATTTAGCACAATTCCAGGCACACAGTAGTTTGATACATGTTATCTATTATAGTCAGTGGTTCTGTTTCTCTAAGTCAGCACCAACCTGAGAAATGTGTTTAGGACATTATACTATGGGTAGGGGATAAGGGAGCAGCTAGAGGACAGGAATTATAGGGCATTGTTTCTCTGCCTCTTAAACAATTTACAAGCTCTAAACATAGAAAAGTTAGTGCTAGAAGCGACCTTAGAAACTATTTGTTCCACTCTTCTCATTTTTCAAGTAAGGAAAGCTTATTAAAACAAAGCTAATAGTGCAGCATGGTTCTGTCTGACATGCTGTGAGCTTCAAAATGAATCAAATATACTTGACACATTTGGTCAAGAGATTATTTGGGTTATATGCTTCCCTTTTCTGTTTTTTCCTTCCCCCTTTAAAATGCTACAATAAAATTGCACTGTGGTGAGACCCACATTCTTTTCATAATGTGCTACCTTTTGGTCTCCACTCATCATCATTGCATAATCTCACCTGTTATCTTGATCAGCCTCCTATTGTACGTTTAGCATTAAATCTCAAGCAAGTAACCTGTTTTCCTGAGGTGTTTAGTAAAACCACGTTTAGTTTTTTCTCACCTTGCCTTTCTAAATGTTGATCCTCTTAAGAATAAAGATGTGTTTAGAGAAAGGATTTTAAGCATACATGCCAAATGGCAAAGAAAGAGGGTGGCTTTTTCATTTCTATTATACTCTACTGTGGCATTGACTTCAACCCTCCCCAAATTGAATTGAAATTGGGCATCAATATCCCTGCCTGCTCTCCCTCAGTATTCTTTTTATTTATTTATTTATTTATTTTTGAGACGGAGTCTCGCTCTGTCACCCAGGCTGGAGTGCAGTGGGGTGATCTTTGCTAACTGCAAGTTCCGCCTCCCGGGTTCACTCCATTCTCCTGCCTCAGCCTCCCAAGTACCTGGGACTACAGGCACCCACCACCATGCCCGGCTAATTTCTTTTTGTATCTTTAGTAGAGACGGGGATTCACTGTGTTAGGATGGTCTTCATCTCCTGACCTCGTGATCCGCCCACCTCGGCCTCCCAAAGTGCTGGGATTACAGGTGTGAGCCTGGCCCTCCCTCAGTATTCTTTTATTCTATAGACCTATAATTCAAACTCTAAGAGAAAGAAGTTCTTTCCCTCTGTCTCAACTCTGCAGGGGGGAAATTAACCCCTCCCTCTCATGCTTCCATGTCCACTCATCCCTATCCAACTCCTTTTTTAAAAAATGAGGAGTTAAGAATATGGCTGCACAGAGCTTAGGACATTCTTTAGTCCTGGTGTTTCTAGTAAGATCATCTTCTCTGTAGCCCAGGCATCTTAATTTTTTATACCACATACTCCTTTGACAGGCTGAGGAAGCCTGTAGAGCCCTTTGCTGTATAGTGCTTTGAAACGCTAGACATAAAATTCATAAATTACAAAGAAAACTAATTATATTGAAGTAGTTAGCAAATTATGAAAAAATTGTGATGTAGAACCATATGTGCCTTTATTAACATATTAAATAAGATCTAGTGGTGGGTCTAATAACCACCATAATCTCAAAGCAGCGATGAGCACAAATGTTATTCCTAGACAGCTGCAACAACTGTAATGTGGTATGAAAATGTCTATGATTTCTATTGATGACAGCCGTAAGCTGTGATTTCTTCATAATGGAAGAAAATGCTAAATTCTAGTTAGTAGTGAGAAAAAATGAAGATGTAATCGTTTCCCGTTTACATTCAGGAACCCAGTGAATTCTGTCCAAGAATCTCTTTGCCCAGGTTAAAAACTCCAGCTGAGCTTCCTACCACAGACCTCAGTGGGCCTGACCCGGGTTAGACATTCCATCCTGCACCTCCTCTTCCTTTCCTGAAGGCAGAACTAAGGAGCAAATCTGGGGCTACTCTTGGTGATGGGCTATTTCTTCTCTCCATGTCTTGCTTTGAGAACATCTAGATAGGAAGGTGTAAAGTTTTTAATTTAGGTCAGGGGTAAAGTACAAATGTACTTTACCAGTTAGGAAATGTTTTCTATAGTAGCAAGTTCTGTCTTCTACTACCCAAAGTCTTCACTTCAGATATTTACATAATGATGTGTTGAATGATTTAATGTAATCTGATTCTAATTCTCTCTATAAATAGATACATAGATAGAGCGATAGATATAAATAAATAGAAAGGACAGAGATACAGTGCATGTATATATAAATAAGATATACATACATATATTTTGTATTTTTTATCCTATAAAATTTGGAGATGACCCTAGGGCTTTTTCCATAAAGAGAAGTTTACTAGAAGAAAAGCTCCATGAGGGCAGGGACTATGTTTTGTTCACTGCTGCTTCCACAGCAATTAGGAGTGTCTGGCCCTACTTAAATATTTATTGAGTATATAGCTGGAAGGTATTCTGTAAGTACAAGTGGGCTTCTGAGGGTTTTGGGGTTTACATGAAACCAGTGTTAAAAGAGAAAGCCATGTATCCCAGAAATAGTCTTAATAAAATCGATACCAAGCCTTAACTTTTCACCTTAAGAAAATAAATACATACATACGTACATACATGCATACATACTTAATAACAACCAAGCCATGGTGTCATGAAATAGCAAAAGATTTTGTTTTACTTTTAAGTCAAAATAAAAGGTTTGTATTGCTATAGTAATGATCTAGAAGACATGAAACAAAAGTTATAACTAAGGAAGTGGAAGTAAAGCTAACTATGTATGCATACCAGTGCAGAGGAAATTGAACAAAGTAAATTGAAATTGTTTACCTAACTCTGTGAACACTGGTAGAATGGCTGTACCACCATGGGTGACTGGTACAGATGGGTTGAATAAATGAATGAATGAGCTAACAATTCTATACTAGGTAACTTCTTCCTCACCTCAACCTTCCAACACTGCACAGAGATGCTAGACTTTATACAAGTTGAGTAAAATAATCTAAAATATGAATATTTCACTGGGAGAAGGATTGTAGAGAATAAGGGAGGAATTGGTGGTCATACAATGTGACTTCTGGTCAACCACAAAAAACTAGGTGATGCCAGCACTAGCTCAGGTTCTGATATGATAAGATGGAGAAAGATGCACAGGAGTGAGAAGTCCGTAAGGGATGTAGAGGGACTCTGTTCATGCATGTTGCCCGGTGGTAGCATTGAAGTCTTAGAGTCCCTGAATTCATTTAGATGCTATGTAGTATATTTCATATTCTAACAGAAGATTTCTCAAGCATGCCTGGCAAATGCTCATACAATCTCCCTTGGAATGTCTCCAGTGATACAGATCATACCACATTTTAAACTGGGCAGCTCAATTATTAACAGACATAATTTTGTAAAGCTTCATCTTTATAATGCTTGAAATGTACCACATTACGATTGCACCCAATACTGAGCACAATGCCTATACAGAAAAACCACTCAATAATTTTTTTTGTTGTTGAATTAACAGTCTCATTTTTACCCCTGTGTGGGGGGACTCCACTCACTTGCAGATGATGGACTTTTCTCTCAAAAGAAGAGGGTAATTAGAAGCAGTGCCATAGCAGACAAGAGTTCAACATTTCATGATCACAGTTCCATTTATTTATTTAGCAGATATGTTTTTCAGCCTTTTAAAACAATACCTTCTTGATAATACTAGGTGAGAAAAGAGGATGTATGAAAGCAATACAACTCTTTAAATAATAATACCCACTTCGAGGGACATCACCCTCAAAACATTCCCTTCCCTGGGTAAAATTTTACAAAATCTATCAATAGTCATAGTTTGCCCAATCATCAGCCTTTACCATGGGTGCTGAGGTTTATCAGTTTTACCCTTGGTACTACAACCTAGACCAAGACACTCAGGAGGTGTGATGTAATCTCATCAGAATACAATGAATCCATCTTAATATTGGATATAAACTAGGAGTTCCATTGACACATTAACTGAAACATTTTTCTGAACAATTTCATCACACGCTGAGTTTGCAATTGTATAAAAGCAGAGTTTCACATTTAATCTGTGTCTATTTTTCAGCCAGGTCTTTCCTATAAATTTACCCTTTTTACTTTAAATGCAGAACTTAGTAACTACTCCTATTAAAATTTTTATTTTGTTGGTTTCAATGTAATAGTTCAACATTTTAAGAACTTCTATATTTTCATTCTCCTTCCATTTTTCTTTATCTAGCTCAGATGTTAAAATATCTCTACACTCTGAATTTTGATTCCCTCCCTCTTTCGCCAGCATTGCACCTGCTTTTCTCAAACCTCCCTTAACTCTCTTCTAAATTTGATCTTTTGCATTTCTACATCGCTTTCACTGAAATTGGGTTCAGTGATAATCACTTAATTTTCAAATCAAAGGCATTTTAAGTCTTTATCCTATTGGATCTTTTCTTAGTATTTAGTGACATTGATTATCTTTTATTTGTGAAAATCTCTCTTTCCCTAAATTTTATTACATTTTTTGCTTATGGTTCACCTTGTACCATAATATCTTTGATCTTCTTTTCTCTTTAAGTATCATTGTACCTCATGCTTTCACATTTATTCTCCATTTACTCAGTTACTTCCATGTCTCCAAAGGTATGTCACCACTCTTAGTTTAGATTTCTTTCCTTAGCTACCAGACATATATTTTCCACTGACTGCTGGAAAATTAAATCTCTACACCCTTAAACATCCTAAACTCAATATTTTCAAAATTTTTAATTTTATCTAGCAAGATTCTCTGCCTCATTTTCCATGAAATTCATCCTCTACATCACTGTCCAAGAGATACCAAGCGCAGACATTATCAGGTCAATTATATTATTACAGAATACATTCTACATTCGTTTAGCTTGCTCTGCAAGACTCTTCACAATACAATGTGTATATTGAATTCACTATATGCAGACTCAACTCTAAGTGCTTTATTTATATTAACTCATTAAATTCAACAACCTATAAAATAGGAACTATTACCAACATTTTAGAAATGAAGAAATGTGTACAACAAAGAAATGATTTGCTAAAAATCAATAGCTATAAGTGTGGGAGCCAGGACCCAGACCCAAGGGGTCTGGCTCCAGGATCTATTATTTTGACTACTACACAATATTGCTTTTGACAATGTGGCCTCCTTAGGTTTTCAGATTTAGCTTGCCATAATTCTGCACCACACTTATTATTTTTCAGAAACAAAATTTCTTGCTGTTTCTCCCAAACTCTGTGTCTTTCCAGGACTCTGTGCCTCAATTTTTAGTGTTACTGGGGCCAGAATGCCTTTCTATCTCCCTTGATTCTTGGTATCTTTGGTGTCTTATGAATAGAATAGGGAAAGGTAAGAAGTTAACCGAGGTTGTGTCTTCAGGTGAGGTGTAGTCTCACTTAATTCCTCGGGGAGGTCTGGATTGCCTCACTTTGAGGAGAGCAGAGTTTTATAACTCTGCACCTGTCAGTTATTGCCTATATACATGGGATAAGGTGGTGGGGACTGTTGTAACTCCCAGACATCTCCAGCTAAGACAACTTCAATCATCCAAGGGCAATCAATTATCTAATTGCCCCTGCTAATAAAAATTGAAATTGATCTAAGCTGACTTAGTTTTACTTAGAACAAAATGGAATAGAAATTGTTAATAAGTTGATTATTTGTTCATGCTTCCATATCAAGATAAAAATTGTAGTTATCTTTTGAATTCAGGGTTTTACATAAATAGCAACAACAAAACAACACAATTAGCTAATCAAGTCAGATTCTAGCACAATACCTCTCAATAGGTGTGTAATAAATAGGTGACAGAGAAATAAATGACAAGTGAAGCTCTATTTACAGTATATTACACTTTTTGGGTTCCAATTTAATATTTTTCCTAATCCCAAAAAGCAATACATACTTTATGCAATTTCAAAAGCAAAACATTGAAAACCATTAAGACCTATACAGAAGGCAGAATGTTATTTTTAATCTAAAAATTGAGGTATGTCTATGTTCACAATTTGATATATGTCCATATACTATACTACAGTTGATCTTACCCAAAAGGCAGAGAAACAATGTCCATATAATATATATGCACACATGCATAGTTACATAAATAGAAATACTTTATATATAATTTTCTAGTTTTTTTTCTCTAACAGCATAGTAGAAAGAATACTTTCATATACTATTCACCCCTACGCCCAACAGATCTACTAGTGGTACATAAACTATTTATTTAAAAATTTATCACTTTTACTAATGACTTGAAATACCACTGTTATTGTATATTAAATGCCCATTTGTATTTGGATTTATTTCTGCATCCTTTATCTTATTCTCCTAATTTACCCATTTATACACCAGTGCTAAACAAGTTTTAGTAACAATGATTTTTTTTTTCATTGCCCAGATATAGACTGGAGAGCATAACTTTTGCTAGATTATAGGTTTAGTCCACACCTCCATTCTCTTCTTTTTTAGAAATATCTCATACAAATTTCTCATCTATCCACAAATGATAATCTTAAAGATATTTCTATTCAAATTGCAATAAATTTCAGATTATTGAAGAGAGAAGAGACAGCTGACATATTTACAATAATATGTATTTCTATTTTAAAAGTGTATCTTTTTATTGTACTTTAAGTTCTGGCATACATGTGCTGGATGTGCAGGTTTTTTACATAGGTATACATGCGCCATGGTGGTTTGCTGCACCTATCAACCCATCATCTAGGTTTTAAGCCCTGCATGCATTAGGTGTTTCTCCTAATGCTCTGCCTCTCCTTGACACCCCCGCCCTGACAGGCCCCGGTGTGTGATGTTCCCCTCCCTGTGGCCATGTGTTATCATTGTTCAACTCCCACCTATGAGTGAGAACATGCGGTGTTTGGTTTTCTGTTCCTGTGTTAGTTTGCTGAGAATGATAGTTTCCAGCTTCATTCATGTTTCTGCAAAGTATATAAACTCATTCTTTTTAATGTCTGCATAGTATTCCATGGTGTATATGTGTCACACTTTCTTTATCTAGACTACCATTGATGGGCATTTGGGTCGGTTCCAAGTAAAAGTGTATCTTTTTTAAAAAAACACGGGATCAATTTCTGTTCCTAGATCGGGAGGAGGAAGGTTACAGTTTTTTTAATACGGGTCCTAAATGTCCCTTAACAGGCCCAACCTTCAGTGTTTTATCATTTGTGTTTTTATTGAAAATGATATCTTTTCTTCTACATGATTGTTATTAGCATTCAAGAAAGTTCTTTAATTTTGAGTATTAATTTTGTATTCTATCATTTGTTTGAACTCTCATAAATTCTACTATTTTTTTCCTTTTGAATCTTTCACAAATACGATATTAAGCCTACACCATAATTTTGTCTCCTTAAATTTTATATCTTTTCTTTCTTTTGTCTAATTTATTGACAAGTACATCTAATTTTTGAACATTGTTTAAAAATATAATAGTAAATATGGTAATATAGTTGTCTTATGTATGGTTAATTTTAAGGAACATTGTACTGGCATTCTTTTTTTTTATTATACTTTAAGTTCTAGGGTACATGTGCACAACGTGCAGGTTTGTTACATATGTATACATCTGCCATGTTGGTGTGCTGCACCCATTAACTCGTCATTTACATTAGGTATATCTCCTAATGCTATCCCTCCTCCCTCCACACACCCCATGACAAGCCCCAGTGTGTGATGTTCCCTACCCTGTGTCCAAGTGTTCTCATTGTTCAATTCCCACCTATGAGTGAGAACATGCAGTGTTTGGTTTCCCATCCTTTTGATAGTTTGCTCAGAATGATGGTTTCCAGCTTCATGCATGTCCCTACAAAGGACAAGAACTCATCCTTTTTTATGGCTGCATAGTATTCCATGTTGTATATGTGCCACATTTTCTTAATCCAGTCTATCATTGGTAGATATTTAGGTTGGTTCCAAGTCTTTGCTATTGTGAATAGTGCTGCAATAAACATACGTTTGCATGTGTCTTTATAGCAGCATGATTTATAATTCTTTGGGTATATGTCCAGTAATGGGACGGCTGGGTCAAATGGTATTTCTAGTTCTAGATCCTTGAGGAATCGCCACACTGTCTTCCACAATGGTTGAACTAGTTTACAGTCCCACCATCAGTGTAAAAGCATTCCTATTTCTCCACATCCTCTCCAGCACCTGTAGTTTCCTGACCTTTTTTTTTAATTAATTTTTTTATTATACTTAAAGTTTAAGGGTACATGTGCACAACGTGCAGGTTAATTACATATGTATACATGTGCCATGTTGGTGTGCTGCACCCATGAACTCGTTATTTAACCTCCCCCCTCGTCCCACCCCACAACAGGCCCCGGTGTGTGAGATGCTATCCCTCCCCCCTCGTCCCACCCCACAACAGGCCCCAGTGTGTGATGTTCCCCTTCCTGTGTCCATGTGTTCTCATTCTTCAATTCCCACCTATGAGTGAGAACATGTGGTGTTTGGTTTTTTGTCCTTGTGATAGTTTGCTGAGAATGATGGTTTCCAGCTTCATCCATGTCCCTACAAAGGACATGAACTCATCATTTTTTATGGCTGCATAGTATTCCATGGTGTATATGTACAACATTTTCTTAATCCAGTCTATCATTGTTGGACATTTGGGTTGGTTCCAAGTCTTTGCTATTGTGAATAGTGCCACAATAAATATACGTGTGCATGTGTCTTTATAGCAACATGATTTATAATCCTTTGGGTAAATACCCAGTAATAGTAACCGCCACACTGACTTCCACAATGGTTGAACTAGTTTACAGTCCCACCAACAGTGTAAAAGTGTTCTTATTTCTCCACATCCTCTCCAGCACCTGTTGTTTCCTGACTTTTAATGATCGCCATTCTAACTGGTATGAGATGGTATCTCATTGTAGTTTTGATTTGCATTTCTCTGATGGCCAGTGATGATGAGCATTTTTTCATGTGTCTTTTGGCTGCATAAATGTCTTCTTTTGAGAAGAGTCTGTTCATATCCTTCACCCACTTTTTGATGGAGTTTTTTATTATTTTTTCTTGTAAATTTTTTTGAGTTCATTTTAGATTCTGGATATTAGCCCTTTGTCACATGAGTAGATTGCAAAAATTTTCTCCCATTCTGTAGATTGCCTGTTCACTCTGATGGTAGTTTCCTTTGCTGTGAAGAAGCTCTTTAGTTTAATTAGATCCCATTTGTCAATTTTGGCTTTTGTTGCCATTGCTTTTAGTGTTTTAGACATGAAGTCTTTGCCCATGCCTACGTCCTGAACGGTATTGCCTATGTTTTCTTCTAGGGTTTTTATGGTTTTAGATCTATTGGTGTACAGGAAAGTGATGGGGAGAATGGAACCAAGTTGGAAAACACTCTGCAGGATATCATCCAGGAGAACTTCCCCAATCTAGCAAGGCAGGCCAACGTTCACATTCAGGAAATACAGAAAATGCCACAAAGATATTTATCAAGGAGAGCAACTCCAAGACACATAATTGTCAGATTCACCAAAGTTGAAATGAAGGAAAATATGTTAAGGGCAGCCAGAGAGAAAGGTCGGGTTACCCACAAAGGGAAGCCCATCAGACTAACAGCTGATCTCTCGGCAGAAACTCTACAAACCAGAAGAGAGTGGGGGCCAATATTCAACATCCTTAAAGAAAAGAATTTTCAACCCAGAATTTCATATCCAGCCAAACTAAGCTTCATAAGTGAAGGAGAAATAAAATACTTTACAGACAAGAAATGCTGAGGTATTTTGTCACCACTAGGCCTGCCCTAAAAGAGCTCCTGAAGGAAGCACTAAACATGGAAAGGAAAAAGCAGTACCAGCCACTGCAAAACCATGCCAAATTGTAAAGACCGTCGATTCTAGGAACAAACTGCATCAGCTAATGAACAAAATAACAAGCTAACATCGTAATGAGAGGATCAAATTCAAACATAACAATATTAACCTTAAATGTAAATGGGCTAAATGCTCCAATTAAAAGACACAGACTGGCAAATAGGATAAAGAGTCAAGACCCATCAGTGTGCTGTATTCAGGAAACCTATCTCACGTGCAGAGACACACATAGGCTCAAAATGAAGGGATGGAGGAAGATCTACCAAGCAAATGGAAAACAAAAAAAAGGCAGGGGTTGCAATCCTAGTCCCTAATAAAACAGACTTTAAACCAACAAAGATCAAAACACACAAAAAAGGCCATTGCATAATGGTAAAGGGATCAATTCAACAAGAAGAGCTAACTATCCTAAATATATATGTACCCAATACAGGAGGATGCAGTTCATAAAGCAAGTCATTAGAGACCTGCAAAGAGACTTAGACTCCCACACAATAATAATGGGAGACTTTAACACCCCACTGTCAACATTAGACAGATCAATGAGACAGAAAGTTAATGAGGATATCCAGGAATTGAACCCAGCTCTGCAGCAAGAGGACCTAACAGACATCTACAGAACTCTCCACCCCAAATAAACAGAATACACATTGTTTTCAGCACCACACCACACCTACTCCAAAATTGACCGCATACTTGGAAGTAAAGCACTCCTCAGCAAATGTAAAAGAACAGAAATTATAACAAACTGTCTCTCAGACCACAATGCAATCAAACTAGAACTCAGGATTAAAAAACTCACTCAAAACCACTCAACTACATGGAAACTGAACAACCTGCTCCTGAATGACTACTGGGTACATAACGAAATGAAGGCAGAAATAAAGATGTTCTTTGAAACCAATGAGAACAAAGACACAACATACCAGAATCTCTGGGACACATTCAAAGCAGTGTCTAGAGGGGAATTTATAGCACTAAATGCCCACAAGAGAAAGCAGGAAACATCTAAAATTGACACCCTAACATCACAATGAAAAGGACTAGAGAAGCAAGAGCAAACACATTCAAAAGCTAACAGAAGGCAAGAAATAGCTAAGATCAGAGCAGAACTGAAGGAAATAGAGACACAAAAAACCCTTCAGAAAATCGATGAATCCAGGAACTGGTTTTTTGAAAAGATCAACAAAATTGATAGACCGATACCAAGACTAATAAGAAGAGACAAAAGAATCAAATAGACGCAATAAAAATGATAAAGGGGATATCACCACCGATCCCACAGAAATACAAACTACCATCAGAGAATACTATACACACCTCTACGCAAATAAACTAGAAAATCTAGAAGCAATGGATAAATTCCTCAACACATACACCCTCCCAAGACTAAACCAGGAAGAAGTTGAATCTCTGAATAGACCAATAATAGGCTCTGAAATTGAGGCAATAATTAATAGCTTACCAACCAAAAAAAGTCCAGGAACAGATGGATTCACAGCCGAATTCTACCAGAGGTACAAGGAGGAGCTGGTATCATGCCTTCTGAAACTATTCCAATGAATAGAAAAAGAAGGAATCCTCCCTAACTCATTTTATGAGGCCAGCATCATCCTGATACCAAAGCCAGGCAGAGACACAACCAAAAAAGAGAATTTTAGACCAATATCCCTGATGAACATCAATGCAGAAATCCTCAATAAAATACTGGCAAACCGAATCCAGCAGCACATCAAAAAGCTTATCCACCATGATCAAATGGGCTTCATCCCTGGGATGCAAGGCTGGTTCAACATACACAAATGAATAAATGTAATCCAGCATATAAACAGAACCAGTGACAAAAACCACATAATTATCTCAATAGATGCAGACAAGGCCTTTGACAAAATTCAACAACGCTTCATGCTAAGAACTCTCAATAAATTAGGTATTGATGGGATGTATCTCAAAATAATAAGAGCTATTTATGACAAACCCACAGCCAATATCATACTCAATAGGCAAAAACTGGAAGCATTCCCTTTGAAAACTGGCACAAGACAGGGATGCCCTCTCTCACCACTCCTATTCAACATAGTGTTGGAAGTTCTGGCCAGGGCAATCAGGAAGGAGAAGGAAATAAAAGGTATTCAATTAGGAAAAGAGGAAGTCAAATTGTCCCTGTTTGCAGATGACATGATTTTATATCTAGAAAACCCCATCATCTCAGCCCAAAATCTCCTTAAACTTATAGGCAACTTCAGCAATGTCTCATACAAAATCAAGGTGCAAAAATCACAAGCTTCTTATACACCAATAACAGACAAACAGAGAGCCAAATCATGAGTAAATTCCCATTCACAATTGCTTCAAAGAGAATAAAATACCTAGGAATCCAACTTACAAGGGACATGAAGGACCTCTTCAAGGAGAACTACAAACCACTGTTCAATGAAATAAAAGAGGATACAAATGAATGGAAGAACATTCCATGCTCATTGGTAGGAAGAATCAATATCATCAAAATGGCAATACTGCCCAAGGTAATTTATAGATTCAATGCCATCCCCATCAAGCTACCAATGACTTTCTTCACAGAATTGGAAAAAACTACTTTAAAGTTCATATGGAACAAACAAAGAGCCTGCATTGCCAAGTCAATCCTAAGCAAAAAGAACAAAGCTGGAGGCATCCCACTACCTGACTTCAAATTATACTACACAGCTACAGTAACCAAAACAGCATGGTACTGGTACCAAAACACAGATATAGACCAATGGAACAGAACGGAGCCATCAGAAATAATGCCACATATCTACAACCATCTGATCTTTCACAAACCTGACAAAAACAAGAAATGGGGAAAGGATTTCCTATTTAATAAATGGTTCTGGGAAAACTGTCTAGCCATATGTAGAAAGCTGAAACTGGATCCCTTCCTTACACCTTATACAAAAATTAATTCAAGATGGATTAAAGTTTCCTGACTTTTTAATGATCACCATTCTAACTGGTGTGAGATGGTATCTCATTGTGGTTTTGATTTGCTTTTCTCTGATGGCCAGTGATGATGAGCATTTTTTCATGTGTCTGTTGGCTGCATAAATGTCTTCTGTTGAGAAGTGTCTGTTCATATCCTTTGCCCACTTTTTGATGGGGTTGTTTGATTTTTTTCTTGTAAATTTGTTGAAGTTTTTTTGTAGATTCTGGATGTTAGCCCTTTGTCAGATGAGTAGGTTGTGAAAATTTTCTCCCATTCTGTAGGTGGCCTGTTCACTCTGATGGTAGTTTCTTTTGCTATGCAGAAGCTCTTGAGTTTAATTGGATCCCATTTGTCTATTTTGGCTTTTGTTGCCATTGCTTTTGGTGTTTTAGTCATGAAGTCCTTGCCCATGCCTATGGCCTGAAAGGTATTGCCTAGGTTTTCTACTAGGATTTTTATGGTTTTAGGTCTAACACTTAAGTCTTTAATCCATCTTGAATTAATTTTTGTATAAGGTGTAAGGAAGGGATCCAGTTTCAGCTTTCTACATATGGCTAGACAGTTTTCCCAGCACCATTTATTAAATAGGAAATCCTTTCCCCATTTCTTGTTTTTGTCAGGTTTGTTAAAGATCAGATGGTTGTAGATGTGTGGTATTATTTCCGGAGGCTCTATTCTGTTCCATTGGTCTATATCTCTGTTTTATTACTAGTACCATGCTGTTTTGGTTACTGTAGCCTTGTAGTATAGTTTGAAGTCAGGTAGCATGATGCCTCCAGCTTTGTTCTTTTTGCTTAGGATTGTCCTGGCAATGCGGGCTCTTTTGGTTCTATATGAACATTGAAGTAGTTTTTTCCAATTCTGTGAAGAAAGTCATTGGTAGCTTGATGGGGATGGCATTGAATCTATAAATTACCTTGGGCAGTCTGGCTATTTTCACAATATTGATTCTTTGTATCCATGAGCATGGAATGTTCTTCCATTTGTTTGTGTCCCCTTTTATTTTGTTGAGCAGTGATTTGTAGTTCTCCTTGAAGAGGTCCTTCACGTCCCTTGTAAGTTGGATTCCTAGGTATTTTATTCTCTTCGAAGCAATTGTGAATGGGAGTTCACTCATGATTTGGCTCTCTGTCTGTTGTTATTGGTGTATAGGAATGCTTGTGATTTTTGCACATTAATGTTGTATCCTTAGACTTTGCTGAAGTTGCTTATCAGCTTAAGGAGATTTTGGGCTGAGACAATGGGGTTTTCTAAATATACAATCATGTCATCTGCAAACAGGGACAATTTGACTTCCTCTTTTCCTAATTGAATACCCTTTATTTCTTTCTCTTGACTGATTGCCCTGGCCAGAACTTCCAACGCTACGTTGAATAGGAGTGGTGAGAGAGGGCATCCCTGTCTTGTGCCAGTTTTCAAAGGGAATGCCTCCAGTTTTTGCCCATTCAGTATGATATTGGCTGTGGGTTTGTCATAAATAGCTCTTATTATTTTGATATACATCCCATCAATACCTAGTTTATTGAGAGTTTTTAGAATGAAGGGCTGTTGAATTTTGTCAAAGGCCTTTTCTGCATCTGTTGAGATAATCATGTGGGTTTTGTTGCTGGTTCTGTTTATATGCTGGATTACATTTATTGATTTGTGTATGTTGAACCAGTCTTGCATCCCAGGGATGAAGCCCACTTGATCATGGTGGATAAGCTTTTTGATGTGCTGCTGGATTCAGTTTGCCAGTATTTTATTGAGGATTTTTGCATCAATGTTCATTAGGGATATTGGTCTAAAATTCTCTTTTTTTGTGCGTCTCTGCCAGGCTTTGGTATACGGACAATGTTGGCCTCATAAAATGAATTAGGGAAGATTCCCTCCTTTTCTATTGATTGGAATAATTTCAGAAGGAATGGTACCAGCTCCTCTTTGTACCTCTCATAGAATTTGGCTGTGAATCTGTGTGGTCCTGGACTTTTTTTGGTTGGTAGGCTGCTAATTATTGCCTCAATTTCCAAACCTGTTATTGGTCTATTCAGGTATTCAACTTCTTCCTGGTTTAGTCTTGGGAGGGTGTTTGTGTCCAGAAATGTATCCATTGCTTCTAGATTTTCTAGTTTATTTGCATAGAGGTGTGTATAGTATTCTCTGATGGTAGTTTGTATTTCTGTGGGATCAGTGGTGATATCCCCTTTATCATTTTTTATTACATCTCTTTGATTCTTCTCTCTTTTCTTCTTTATTAGTCTTGCTATCAGTCTATCAATTTTGTTGATCTTTTCAAAAAACCAGCTCCTGGATTCATTGATTTTTTGAAGGGTTTTTTGTGTCTCTGTTTCCTTCAGTTCTGCTCTGATCTTAGCTATTTCTTGCCTTCTGCTAGCTTTTGAATGTGTTTGCTCTTGCTTCTCTAGTTTTTTTAATTATGATGTTAGGGTGTCAATTTTAGATCTTTCCTGCTTTCTCTTGTGGGCATTTAGTGCTATAAATTTCCCTCTACACACTGCTTTAAATGTGTCCCAGAGATTCTGGTATGTTGTGTCTTTGTTCTCGTTGATTTCAAAGAACATCTTCATTTCTGCCTTCATTTTGTTATGTACCCACTAGTCATTCAGGAGCGGGTTATTCAGTTTCCATGTAGTTGAGTGGTTATGAGTAATTTTCTTAATCCTGAGTTCTAGTTTGTTTGCACTTTACTCTGAGAGACAGTTTGTTATAATTTCTGTTCTTCTACATTTGCCAAGGAGTGCTTTACTTCCAACTATGTGGTCAAGTTTGGAATAAGTGTGATGTGGTGCTGAGAAGAATGTGCATTCTGTTGATTTGGGTGGAGAGCTCTGTAGATGTCTATTAGGTCCACTTCGTGCAGATCTGAGTTCAATTCCTGGATATCCTTGTTAACTTTCTGTCTCGTTGATCTGTCTAATGTTGACAGTGGGGTGTTAAAGTCTCCCATTATTATCATGTGGGAGTCTAAGTCTCTTTGTAGATCTCTAAGGACTTGCTTTATGAATCTGCATCCTCCTGTATTGGGTGCATATATATTTAGGATAGTTAGCTCTTCTTGTTGAATTGATCCCTTTACCATTATGTAATGGCCTTCTTTGTCTCTTTTGATCTTCGTTGGTTTAAAGTCTGTTTTATCAGAGACTAGGATTGCAACCCCTGCCTCTTTTTTGTTTTCCATTTGCTTGGTAGATCTTCCTCCATCCCTTTATTTTGAGCCTATGTGTGCCTCTGCACATAATATGGGTCCCCTGAATACAGCACACTGATGGGTCTTGACTCTTTATCCAATTTGCCAGTTTGTGTCTTTTAATTGGAGCATTTAGCCTACTTACATTTAAGGTTAATATTGTTATGTTTGAATTTGATCCTCTCATTATGATGTTAGCTGGTTATTTTGCTCGTTAGTTGATGCAGTTGCTTTCTGGCATTAATGGTCTTTACAATTTGGCATGTTTTTGCAGCGGCTGGTACTAGTTGTTCCTTTCCATGTTTAGTGCTTCCTTCAGGAGCTCTTGTAAGGCAGGCCTGGTGGTGACAAAATCTCTCAGCATTTGCTTGTCTGTAAAGAATTTTATTTCTCCTTCACTTATGAAGCTTAGTTTGGCTGGATATGAAATTCTGGGTTGAAAATTCTTTTCTTTAAGAATGTTGAATATTGGCCCCCACTCTTCTGGCTTGTAGAGTTTCTGCTGAGAGATCTGCTGTTAGTCTGATGGGCTTCCCTTTGTGGGTAACCCGACCTTTCTCTCTGGCTGCCCTGAACATTTTTTCCTTCATTTCAACTTTGGTGAATCTGACAATTATGTGTCTTGGAGTTGCTCTTCTCGAGGAGTATCTTTGTGGCATTCTCTGTATTTCCTGAATTTGAATGTTGGCCTGCCTTGCTAGGTTGGGGAAATTCTCCTGGATAATATCCTGAAGAGTATTTTCCAACTTGGTTCCATTCTCCCCGTCACTTTCAGGTACAGCAATCAGATGTAGATTTGGTCTTTTCCCATAGTCCCATATTTCTTGGAGGCTTTGTTTGTTTCTTTTTACTCTTTTTTCTCTAAACTTCTCTTCCTGCTTCATTTCATTCATTTGATCTTCAATCACTGATACCCTTTCTTCCACTTGATCAAATCAGCTACTGAAGCTTGTGCATGCATCACGTAGTTCTCGTGCCATGGTTTTCAGTTCCATCAGGTCATTTAAGGACTTCTCTACACTGTTTATTCTAGTTAGCCATTCATCTAATCTTTTTTCGAGGTTTTTGGCTTCTTTGCAATGGGTTCGAATATCCTCCTTTAGCTCGGAGAAGTTTGTTATTACAAATTGTCTGAAGTATTCTTCTCTCAACTCATCAAAGTCATTCTCTGTCCAGCTTTGTTCCATTGTTGATGAGGAGCTGTGTTCCTTTGGAGGAGAAGAGGTACTCTGGTTTTTAGAATTTTCAGCTTTTCTGCTCTGGTTTCTCCCCATCTTTGTGGTTTTATCTACCTTTGGTCTTTGATGATGGTGTTGTACAGATTTGGTTTTGGTGTGGATGTCCTTTCTATTTGTTAGTTTTCCTTCTAACAGTCAGGACCCTCAGCTGCAGGTCTATTGGAGTTTGCTGGAGGTCCATTCCAGACCCTGTTTGCCTGGGTATCACCAGTGGAGGCTGCAGAACAGCAAATATTGCAGAACGGCAAATGTTGCTGTCTAATCCTTCTTCTGGAAGCTTCGTCTCAGAGGGGCACCTGGATGTATGAGGTGTCAGTCAGCTCCTACTGGGAGGTGTCTCCCATTAGGCTACTTGGGGGTCAGGGACCCACCTGATGAGGCAGTCTGTCCGTTCTCAGATTTCAAACTCCATGCTGGGAGAGGCACTACTCTCTTCAAACCTGTCAGACAGGGACGTTTAAGTCTGCAGAAGTTTCTGCTGCCTTTTGTTCAGCTATGCCCTGCCCCCAGAGGTGGAGTCTACAGAGGCAGGCAGGCCTCCTTGAGCTGCAGTGGGCTCCACCCAGTTCGAGCTTCCCAGACACTTTGTTTACCTACTCAAGCCTGAGCAATGGCAGACACCCCTCCCACAGCCTCGCTACCACCTTGCAGTTTGATCTCAGACTGCTGTGCTAGCAGTGAGCGAGGCTCCATGGGCATCAGACCTTCTGAGCCAGGCATAGGATATAATCTGCTGGTGTGCCGTTTGCTAAGGCTGTTGGAAAAGTGCAGTATTAGGGTGAGTGTCCTGATTTTCCAGGTACCATCTGTCACAGCTTCCCTGTGCTAGGAAAGGGAATTGCCCGACCCCTTGCACTTCCCAGGTGAGGCGATGCCCCACCCTGTTCTGTGGGCTGCACCCACTGTCTGACAAGCCCCAGTGAGATGAACCTAGTACCTCAGTTGGAAATGCAGAAATCACCCGTCTTCTGTGCCGCTCACGCTGGGAGCTGCAGACTGGAGCTGTTCCTATTCAGCCATCTCGGAACCTCCACTGGCATTCTTTATTAAACCTAATACTAGATCCTAATTAAAATATATGAATATACGCATGTATGAAGAAAGAGATAAAGGAGAAGGAGGAAGAGAAAATGAGAGGTGTGATTTTTTTAAAATTATTAAGCTTTCATAGCATTCAATGACATATTTCACAAACTGCTTTGTCATCTATGAGAATAATTTTATGCAGCTTTATAGTATATACTTTTATTGTTAGATTTACTAACATTGAACAAAGCATATATGCTCCTATGATTAGTCTAACTTGATTAAGATCACTGTTTTAGATGAGTCTCTTTTACCCTTCATACAGGTGGGCTTTCCTTTTTATTAATCTCTAAAGTAATTTTTAATATGAACATCCAATTAACATTTATACATTTATATGACAGAGAGGTTTGGTCTCACTCTGCCATAGTGTTTTTAGATTTTAAAGTCCTGCTCTTATTTCTCTACAATATGCTATGAATTTACTGCGATTTGTATGTCTGTGATTTTACTTTGGGTAATTTGGAGGTCTGTTGTCTTTTTATTTCTTGTAGATATGAGTTCTACAAGTTGAGATAATGTCCTCAAACCTCTATTGCTTGAGATATAATCTTTAAACAATTAGAAGACAAGGTATTTGTAAACTGATAGTTCCATTTCTCATTCACATTCCTCCCTCCACCACTCAATTCTCAGTTCTTCTAATGGTCATCCTTATTCATTGCAGTAATATACTTAAACAGTGATTATTTGATTCATCCATTTTTAATGGTGTATGTTAGCACTGCTTCTCTGAAAATGAAAACATTTACTTATTTCTACAATTTTCAACTCTCTTTCCACTATAACAAAATATGGCATACTTACTTATATTTTTATTTATTTATCATTGTACTTTCAGTGGTTTAGCCTTAGTCCCATATTAATTTTAACATCTTAACTATTTCCAAGATTTCTCTATTGATTGTTCATGTGTCTTAAATTTTCTTATGCTCATTTTTAAAGTGCTCATGACTACTAATTTCCAGGCTTTTTTCATACTTAAAATAACCATTTCTTGCCTTAGTTGAGATGCCTTCTGGCTTTTTCTTTCTCTTAAAATTCTATAGACATTATTCCACTGACTTCTAGTGCTAAATTTTGCTGTGGTTAAGTCTGATGCTAGTCTTATTCTTAATAAGTGGTAATTTGGGCAGAGGGCTGAGACAGTGCCTATATCAATAGTACCCCCTCTATCATGGATATATAATAACTTTACCAGGCTGTGTCTTGGTGTTTATAACTGTATACCTTAAGACACTGTAAGTCCAGTATTTCAACTATTTCATACTTTTTTCTATTATAACTTTGAATTTTTATAGTTTCATTTGTCCTGTTAACTTTCTAAGTTAACACCAATGATACACCTATTAGATCTTTATATGAATCTCATGTCTATTATTTTTCTGTTACTCATTTCCATTTATGTGTTTGCTTTTCTCAATGCTATTTTCCATGTTCTTTACTGTTGTTTCAGGAGTATCTATTTCCTTTTTTTTTTTTTTTTTTTTTTTTGCTGCTACTAATATGACTTTCATTTATAAAATGTTTCCATTTTTATTTGATTCCTCAATTTTTGTCATATACTCTTGCCTTATTATTTCTTCTTTAAGCTCTTGCATCCTTTTTTTAAAAAGCTCTTGGGCCAAGAGGTCATTTTCTCTTTGATTTTCTTAGTTTCCTAGGGTGTGTTAACCTATAGTTGTCATGTGCTTCATAATATAATGTTTATACCTTATATTGTGCATTTTAGTGAAGATTTTTTTTTTTAACCTTTGTTTCTTATAGTGTCTGGCTGGGACTATGTCTGTTGTTTTCTTGTTATTAGTTTGAATGGGGACCATTTGTTCATATGGTAAACTATTTGTTGATGTATCATGTAATAGAGGAGAACAGAACTGAGTTGGGCTAAGAGACAGCTTTGATGTTAGTCTGCAATCTCTTCCTTACCAATCGACCAATTGTCTTAGTTTAACTGCTATAACAAAGTACCATACAATGGGTGGCTTATAAGAAACAGAAATTTATTTCTCACAATTCTGGAGGATAAGTCTGAGATTAGGTGCCAGCATGGTTGGGTTCTGGTGAGGACCCTCTTCTGGTTGCACCACCAATTTTTTGTGTAACTTCATATGACAGAAAGATGGCAAAAGAGTTCTCTGGGGTCCCTTTAAAATGACACTAATTCCATTTATGAGGGTTTTACCCTCATGACCTCATTATCTCCCAAAGCTCCCACCTCCAAGTACCATCACACTGGGGATGAGGATTTCAACATATGAATTTGGGGGGACATAAACATTGAGTCTACTGCACCAATACTCTATAAATGTGCCTTTGCTCTGGACTAGCAGGCTGCTCTGGATTTGAAATCAGAACACACAGCTCTGAATTCTGGTGTCAGCTCTTCTTAGCTCTATAACTTTGGTAGGTTACTTTAACTCTCTGAGCCTCATGAACTGAATTTTAAAAATTTGTGTAATAATAATACCCACTTCACAAGGTTCTATTGAGGATTACAGATAATTCATGTAAAGCATTAGTACAGTGTATGCTACATAGCAGGTGCTTAATAGTATTTATTATTAGACCAAAACCCCATTTAGTCTTTGGTGTAAATATTTAGTAATTTAACATTACAATCAACCTAGTAATCGCATTACTGGGTATATATCCAAAGGAACATAAATTATTCTATCATAAAGATACATGCACATGTGTTTATTGCAGCACTATTTACAATAGCAAAGAAATTTGAATCAACCTAAATGCCCATCAGTGGTAGACGGGATAAAGAAAATGTGGTACATATACTCTATGGCATACTATGCAGCCATAAAAAATAATGAGATCATGTCTTTTCAGGAACATGGGTGGAGCTGGAGGCCATTATCCTTAACAAACAAATGCAGAAATAGAAAACCAAATACCACATGCTCTCACTTTGGGAGCTGAATGATGAGAACACATGGACACATAGAAGGGAACAACAGACACTGGGGCCTACTTGAGGGTAGAAGGTGGGAGGATCCGGAAAAATAACTATTAGGTACCAGGCTTAATACCTGGGTGACAAAATAATCTATACAACAAACCCCCATGACATTACTTTACCATTATAACAAACCTGCACATGTAATTCTGAACTTAAAAGTTAAAAATAAAATAAGCTTAGCATCTGCAAGACTGATTGCCATCCACTGTTTCTCCTTCACTCTGTCACAGCATGTGTCAGCTTCCTATTGATGCTATGTCAAATTACTACAAATTTAGTTGCTTAAACAAACATATATTTATTAACTTACAGTTCAGGAGGTCGGAAGTCCAAAACAGGTCTCACTGGGCTAAAATCAAGGTGTCGACAGGACTGCGTTCCTTTTTAGGGGATGTACGGGAGGATCCATTTCCTTATATTTCTAGCTTCTGTAAGTCACCTGCATTCCTTGGCTGTGGTACCTTCCATCTTCAAAGCCAGCAACGGACAATAGAGTCTTTTCCTTAATGCTTTCTGGTTCTGACTCTTTTGCCTCCCTCTTTCCCATATAAGGACCCATGTGTTTACAGTGGGCCTGCCTTCATAATTCGGAATAATCTCCCTATCTCAAGGTCAGTTGATCAGCAACTTTAATTCCATCTGTAATCTTAATTCCCCTTCACCACATAACCTCGCATGTTCACAGGTTCCAAGGATTAGGACATGAACATCTTTTCAGAGCCGTTGCCACATAACAATAGCCTGCTTTCTGCCAAAATGATGTATATTTTTAAATCAAGCCCTTCTCTTTTTTTCTATCTGTAGTGTCAGACAAGGTTGTTTGAGAAGCCCTCCATATACCTAGGCTTGCATCTCAAGTTAAGAGCCATATATTTTTGTCCTTTAGTATGTCTAACCTTATTTTGGAGAAGTTTGCACAGAGCTCAAATTCTCTAGGGAATGAATCTGTTCTCGGTTTCCACCTTTGACTAGATCTGTTTTTCACAGGCCCCAGATATTCTTTTTCATAGCCTTGAGGTGTGATTGCTCTCTAGAATGACTGAAGATAGAGTTTTCCGCTTTAATTATTCTATTTTTAGTTTATTTTAGGAAGGCAAGCAAAGGTACTTTTACTTTGCCATCTTCACCAGACATATCCATCTACTTTTTATGTCATGTGTATTAGAAATTGCTTGAAGGGTCTATATGTACAATGTCCTTTCCTACCTTCCAACTCAAATGCAGGTTTTTCTCTAACATTATATTGCCTTGGTCATTTCAAGAGGTTCAATATCATATTCATGAGATTACATATCCAAGTTCAAAGTACCACATTACCTGAACACTCATCCACTTGATTGCGTATTTTATAAACTGTTATCACATTTCTTCTCTGCCTGTATATATATAATATATATATATATATATATATATATATACGTGTGTGTGTGTGTGTGTGTGTGTGTGTGTGTGCATGCATGTGTGTTTGTTTCTTGCTGTTTTTACTTTCTGGAAAGAAGGAGTGACGGTTTAATCTAATCTTATGTGGACATACTGTGATCCTGTAAATAACTGTAACCCCATTTTGAACTGAATGGTGGGCTAATTGCTAAGAAATTTAGATACTGGAGCTTGGAAAGATTTCAGAAATTGTCCTCAGCTTCTCTGATCATTTATTGCATTCACAGATCTGGTAACAGTAATTGCTTAATATTAAATATTTTGTGCTCAATAGCTTACAAGAATCCAAAGCAAAATTGTGTTTGGGAAGTAAATTATCCCCTAAATAGGTGACCCTGAAGCCTCATGAACTAACTGTACCTTCCTCACTTATTAATAAGCATCATTTCCAGGCAACCAAGATGTATTGAGTTGGGAGTCCCTAAGTGCGAGAGGGTACAGAAATAGCTCTGACTTTTCCTTTTTTTAATTTACCTTGTGGGGCTATGGGGAATGAGCAATCCTTTAGTCTGTCAATATCACCAGCAACAGCACCACATGAAGTGAGGATGGGGAGGGGAGGAGTGAAGTGATGGGGGAGGCTCAGCTGAGAAGATGGAATATCTATTTGACACAGAAGAGGGTCCTCAGAACTCTGCAGAGCTGAAATATCAAAAGCAGCCACTGAAAAAGAACTGAGTCATCAGAATTTTGACACTGACAGTGCTACACTACATACATATGTGTGAATTCTAATACCACTAACTGCTATATCCATAGACTAGGAACATTCTGTTTCTGTCTTTAGTCTTCAGTAAGTTTAATTATTTTATATTTATTTAATTATTCTATTTCTCTTCTCTTTTCTATTTTTTTTTATTTCTTTCACTCAACATATACTGGTATGCATTATGTTCCTAAAACTGTATACTTAAATATCCTTATAAAGTAATTTTTTCTTACCTAACTTAGAGGGCTAATTCAGGAGATCAAATAAAATTATGTATCAAAAGTACTACAAAAAGTAGAAAATAATACGAATACATGTTATTTATCTTAACCAAATTTACAAAATTGATGCAATCTAACATACTGAAGATACCACTACAGTATCACTTAATTATAATTTTACAACAAAACAAAGGTACAATTTGCACAAAATGTAGAACCATATTTTCTTTGGAGAGTTTTCCTGTAATTTCTTCAAACATTATAATTCTTAACTGACAAAACTAGATGCCATTGTTTTCATGCCCTCATCTTATTTAGCAGTTTTTGGGCAGAATTCAACCTTTGGCAAAGTTGTTGCTAAACTAAGCATGAACTTCTGAATGGGAAGAAAATTCTCATGGTTTCATTAAAAATACGATGTTAGAAAAACAACACAGTATGGTGCTGTGGAAATACTGCTAGGGTCAAGTAAATATCCAGCACTAAAGACCTATGTATCTTTGTCAACTTCTGTGTCCTAAGTCTGTTAACTCATTTCTAAAATATAGCAAATAACAGCTGCCAGTAAGGTGGATTTCAGGTTCAAAAATAAATTATTTATGGAAAAATGCTGTGTATTTAATTATACACAGAATATGCATATATGTGTGTGTATGTGTGTATATATATATGTATACACACACACACACACACACACACATATATATATATATAATCTTATTGGCTTGGGGAAAAAGGAGGAAAATTAGGGGCCTTCTAGACCTGCACTATCCAAAATCGTAGCTGCTATCGATATGCTTAATATGGCCACTTAGCCCCAGGAATGTGGCCAATGCTTCTGAGGAAATAAATATTCAATGTAAAAAAAATTGATTTAAATTTAAAAACTTAAAGTAGTGTGAAATATTTTCCCATCAAATACCACTTTATTGATAAGGTAAGACTACATCTTATTTAATCCATTAAAAACATAACATTCAAATTAAGATCTGCTATGAATAGAGAATATATGCTAGATTTCAAAGACTTACTTAAAAAATTGAAAATATTTTATTAATAATTTTCTTATTAATGTGCTGTGGTCTGAATAATGTCCAGCCAATGATATCAGGTTCTAAACTCGAGTTTGTAAATGTAACCTGATTTGGAAAGAAGGTCTTTACATATGTGCTTAAATTAAGGATTTTGAGATGAGGAGATTATCCAGAATTATCTGGATGGATCCTAAATGCAATCACATTTCCTTATAAGTGGAAGCTGAGGAAGCTTGGACAACTACAGAACAGGAGATGGCAATGTCACCATGGAGGCAAATATTGGAGTGATGCAGCCATAACCCAAGAAATGCAGGTAGACACCAGAAGCTGAAAGATGCAAGGAACAGATTCTCCCTTAGAGCCTCCAGAGGGAGCATGGCTCTGCTAATATTTCAATTTTTGCTCAGTGACACTGATTCAGACTTGGGCCTCCAAATCTCTCTGTTCTCCAGAGAGACTCATTTTCTGTTGTTTTAATTCACCAAGCTTGTGCTAATTTGCTATAACAGCTGCAGCAAACTAATAAATTCATTGAAATGATATTTTGGTCATATTGAGTTAAATCTAATGTTTATCTCCATTTAGGAAATAAAGATATAGGTGATATGGTTCGGCTGTGTTCCCACCCAAATCTCATCTTGAATGGTAGCTCCCATAATTCCCACGTGTTGCGGGAGAGAGCCAGTGGGAGATCATTGAATCACGGGGGTGGTTCCCCCATACTGTTCTCATGGTAGTGAGGAAGTCTCATAAGATCTGATGGTTTTATAAGGGGTTTCCCTTTTCACTTGGCTCTCATTCTCTCTTGTCTGCCGTCATGCAAGATGTGACTTTCACCTTCCACCTTCCACCGTGATCGTGAGGCCTCCCCAGCCACATGGAACTGTGAGTCCATTAAACTTCTTTTTCTTTATAAATTACCCAGTCTCAGGTATGTCTTTACCAGCAGCATAAAAACAGACTAATACAATAAGCCAGTATATATTCAAAACTAAGTTTACCCCATAGCTTGTCCATTGTCTCTATTATTTTGAATAAGATTTTCCTTGTAAATATAAGCATCATAAATAAGGAGATTTTTCTCTATCAAAATCTTCTTTTAAGGACAGAACACAAATAGTGTACAGAGAAGGTCATTTGTTCTTTGGCTTGTCTAACAGTCTCTATTTAATAAAATATAAGAAAACTAGAATCCTGGACATCCATATTGCTTTCAATGGTAGAAAAACCAAATCTACACACAGAAGAACCTAATATATCCCGAAAGACCTTATTAATGTATATACATTCACATACTCCATATGTACAGATTATTTTACTAAGTGCTTAAAATGTATTATCATTTACACAGTACCTTCTTCTTTAAAGTGGTTTGCAAATATGAACTTTTTGTTTTGCTCTCCTTATTAAATATCATATAATACTGAGATGGGGGGCCAAGTGAGGGTTGGAGAGGAATAATTCTTGTTATGTGGTTTTTTGTTTCCTGGCCTTACCATTATGTGTCAGCCAACAGAATAACAGTAATTATAGGCAACACATGTAATGAGATAATTTGTTACAAACAATCTCCACTGTTACTCTATCAGTGTGATCCTACAGAGACTCTACAGATAGCAAAATTCTGATCTGCTGGGGTTTGTACATTTATATGCACATTATAGACAGATGGGGGCTCATCTCTTCTTGCTTTGCTTGAGCTCCTCATAGAAAGGAGCATGCGTGCATGCATTAGCTGAACCATTCCTGTCCTCTTGTTTGATGCCCTCATTCTTTAGAAGAGGAAACAGAGGACTAGAGCGGGGCAGCACCACTCCTGCTTCCTGGAAAAACACTGCTTTATGGCAAATTATCCTCCTTGTTTTTGGAAGAGAGTGCAGACCTTTACTAAAACATTCTCAATCAGAGTTGAACTCACCTTCCTGCTGTGTGGCTCCTCCTATGTGTTTACTGTCTCCTCTAATAGCAGTGCCATCTTCATGACATAATTATGTCACCTTCAAATCATCTCTGTTCTCATCCTCACTTCTAATTCTTATTTTAATCTGTTCACTGAACCTATGTAGTGCCTCTTTTAAAGTTTCCTCTTCTTTCCATTTCCAGAGCTGCTCACTTAGTGGCCCCAATTACCTTTTATTAAACCACTCTTTATTAAACCACTTTATTGAAGTATGACTGACATGTAAAAAGTTATATATATCTAATGTATATAATTCTATAAGTTTGAGGATAAGTATACATCATGAAACCATCACTGCCAACAGGGCCGTAGACATATCCATCACCTCCCTAAGCTTCCTCTCACTGCCTTTATTATTATTATTATCATTCTTATTGTGTGTATGGTAAGAACACAACATAAGTTCTACCCTCTTAGCAAATTTTAAGCATAGTATTATTAGGTATAGACACCATGCTTTATAGTAGACTGTAAGTATTTATCCTAAGGAATTGAAACCAGGATCTCGAGGAGATACCTGCACTCCTGTGTTCTTTGCAGCATTAATCACAATAGCCAAGATATGGAAATAACCTAAATGTCCATTACCAGCTAAATGGATAAAGAAAATGTGGTATGTACATATCTTAGAATATTATTCGACCTTAAAAAAAGGAAATCCTGCCGTTTTTAACAGTATGAATGGGACTATAGGACATTATGCTAAGTGGAATAAGGCAGACACAGAGAGAGTAATACTGTGCAGTCCCAGTTATATGTAGGATCTAAAATGAACTCATAGAAGGAGAGAGTAGAATGGCCGTTGTCAGGGCTGTGGGGAGGGAGAAATAGGGAGATGATGGTCAAAGACTATAAAGTTTCAGTTTATTCAATTACCTTTCAACTTGATATTACCATGGACTTTTTACAAACCATTCAGCCTCAAATCTTTTTCCCTTCTCTTCTTCCCTCCTAATCCATGCTTCGTAGTGTCACCATATTATTCTTCATAAAATCAGTCTGGGTGCGGTGGCTCACACCTGTAATCCCAGCACTTTGGGAGGCCAAAGAGGGCGGATCACCTGAGGTCAGGAGTTCGAGACCAGCCTGGCCAACATGGCGAAACCCCGTCTCTACTAAAACTACAAAAATTAGCCGGCGTGATGGCAGGTGCTACTTGGGAGAATGAGGCAGGGAGAATTGCTTGAACCTGGGAGGCAGAGGTTGCAGTGAGCTGAGATCACACCACTGCACTCCAGCCTGGGCAACAGGGTGAGACTCCATCTCAAAAACAAAACAAAACAATACAAACAAAAAAAAACTTCGCAAAATCTATCCCTAATCATGTTTCTCCACACAGCAGCTTTCTAATTACATTAGAAATAAAGTTCACACACCTTATTTTGGCATTCACGGCCCTCCAAAGTTTGACTTCACTCCGCCTTTTGACATCTCTGACAGGTCCCCCTCATGTACCAGACATGTCAAATAACCATGACTTCTTGTTCTTTTCCAAGCTTCCCCTTCAATTTTATGCCTCTATAAAGTTGTTCATGTGATTCCTTCTGTTTGTTTTTCATGTCCTCTCTCCATTATCTTTACCTTAGCAACAGTTTTTACTCATCTTTTGATGCCCAGCATAAATTTTTCTTTCTCCATGGAGCCATCTATGATTCCTGTTATTGAAACTGACCTCTGTCACCTCTGTGCTTTCTTAGCTTTCTAAGGAACTCACTATATTCTGCCTTATATTGTCTTGTGAGCATATTTTATCTCCCTTTCAGAGCAGGAAATTATACAATTGGAGACCATGTCTTTTTCACCTTTCATTCTTGGTGGTGCCTAGAAGATGTCAATTGTTCATTGAGGATGCATAGAATGAAATGCAATGAGTCCAAGCCACGTTGGGTTTACAAGTAAGAGCAACATACATAGTCACATTGAACTGAAACTTCTTTGGGGGTGAAAGTAGAAATGCGAGAGACAAGAGACACCAAAACATAGTTTCTGGAGTTGGAGCCAGGCCAGAGCAATGGGGTTAACAGCAGTGCTCTTAGGCAAACTGCTTGACCACATAGAATCATTAAAGCTCCTTTGCTCCCTTCCTGCTGGGAAAGCCCTACAAGAGGGACTTGCTTTGAGAGAACAAGGCCTGCACACATGATTATTCTTTCTCTCTAAACCCCAGGGGTAGGATGCTGGTAATTACTTTTGGATCTATTCAGTGTAATTACACAACAATCCACAGCCACCTATAAATACTATGTCATTACATGACATTGTCCTGGTAAACTCTACTATGTTCCCTTGTAGGGTAATTATTGCTGTGCCACAGGGCAAAGATTAGTGGCACTAAGGACTTCTAGCATTACACTCACATATCAGCTGCAGCACACTTTCCATTTGTAGAAACATAAACTGCAAAGAGGCAGCAGGTTGTGAAGTCTGAGGTGAAGAAAGAGCTTTTTCTCCCTACTGCGAGGGGTTAGGGGAAAGATATCAGAATACTTGACCTTCATTTTCTCACAAATCAAGGTAGAAAGAATTAAAGTAAGGAAATGAGTAGTAGATATCTATGCTGTTTCTCTAAAAAATAAAATAGAGAGTACCTATAAAATACATCAAAGCAATAACTCATCTTGACATAAAAATAAGAAGTGAAGAACCAAGTAGGTGGTCTGCATGTTTGCCTTTTTCACTATATCATATAAACCTTTAAAAAGCATTTAAAATTTTTTTCTCATCTTTATACCTTCCTCACTCCCAAAAGCCTAAAATGTGGTCTTTTTGCATGAGAGACTCAATACATAATTAATAAAGAAATGAAGGATGAACAAAGGGAATAAAAGTAGAAAATACAGTAACAGATGAAGGAGGAAGGAAAGAAAGAAGAGGAAAGAAAGTAATAAATATGCCCATCAAGTCCAAAAATTTTCTTTTGCCCCTTTTTCAAGTATGTGGTCAGAACAATTAACATCAGATCTACTCCCTTAATGAAATGGTAAGGATGCAGTAGCTTGTTAACTATAGTCTGTGATAGCTTATTGTTAGCTATAGTCTGTGTTGTACAGCAGATCTCTGAAACACACTCATCTTATATAACTGTAACTTATGCCTGGGGAAAAACACCCTATATTCCTCTCCCCCCATTTTCTGGTAACCACCATCCTATTGTCTGTTACTATACATTTGACAAAACTGGAGTCATCACACTTCCTGACTTCAAAATATAGTATAAAGCTATATTATATAGTATAAAGCTATATTATATAGTATACATCAAAACAGTATGGTACTGCCATCAAAATACACATATAGACAACAAAACAGAGAACTCAGAAGTAGGCCCACGCATATATAGCTAATTGATCTTCAACATAGATGCCAAGAATATACAATGGGGAAAGAATCTCTCCACCAATTTGTTTTTAGAGACTGTCTGGAGTACCACCGCGCTGAGAAAGACTACATGAGAATGATTTTTGTGAGTGCACAGCAGTTACTGGAAGGCATACATCATGAAGCTCAGGCATGGACTCTCTGCATCCTGAGAGTTTGAGCCCTTTATCCAGTTATCCCAGGCTACAGGTAAGCTGCAGAGCTCAGAAGATCACTGAGCCCTGAGGCCTGTATTGAACACCTGGGGCCATCAGATCTTTTTCCAAGGATGACTATGGTGGAGTTGGTATTGCAGAGACATGGAGGAGTTTTTTGGCCAAATGGACTGACCAATTTCATATTAGTTAGTTAACCAGCCAGCTAATCTAAGCAGCCAGGAAAATAGGGGAACAAGGAAATGATGTAGAGATAAAATATAAATACTTATTGACAAAAAATATTGTCTGGAATTTTAAAAAGATGGTTCTACCCATGTACTTCATCCACTGTTCTTTGTAATCCCAAACTATAGTTGGTTTTAACCTTATTTCCTCTTAATGTTAAAATTAATCTGTTAAATTATTTCACCATATCATGACCACTTATAAACTCAGCAGCATCCAGTCCAACTCCTTCAGTTTCAAGATGAGGAAATGAAGTCTTTGAAGGTAAAGGGGCAGGTGGCTGGTTCTAGATTAAAACTCTCATTTGCCAGTTTCTATGCCATTATTTTGTTTTGTGTTTCTAACTGAAGGATATTGATCATTGCGAACTACATTTTGAATCTTAAAGATGTTACTGCCTTGTCAAATAATAAGTCTGTAGATATATATTTAATAGTTGTCTCTGGGAAGAGAAATTAAGATCAGTTTCATTTTGCTTCTTCATGTATTGCTTACACTTTTACAATGAGTGGATAATATTTTATAGTTACATATTTTTTCTTTTTATATAAAGCTATCCTAACATGCTGTTAGTGGTGAAACTGGTAATGAATACACAGGAGTTTATTACATGATTCTTTGTACTTTATAAAAGTTTTATCAGTAAAAATCTTAAAGGCTATGATGATTCTAGACTAGCACAATGTTAGAATTGAAAGACATTTCAGAATTGCTTTAAGTGCCTCATTTTATGGGTAATATAATTAAGATCAAGACAGCAGGTGATTTGCCTCATTAAAACCTATAAATATGTAAAACAAAAATATAGGCATTCTGCAATCCGAAAATGCTTGCAGAGTCTTTTTAATTCTGCGTAGAGCCTATATAGTCTATTATTCCAACTGTATGAAATCATGGAAGAGGCAAAACTATGGAGATAATAAAAACATCATATGGACTTTCTGCATCCTAAAAGTGAAAGATCAGTCATTGTCAGGGGTTAGAGGGAAGGCAGGGATAAATAGTCAGAGCAGAGAGTGTTTGTAGGGCAGTGACAATATTCTGTGCGTGACTATAATGATGGATACATATCATTTTACATTCATCCACACTCATGGAATATACAACATCAAGAATGAACCCTAATGTAAACTATGGACTTTTGGAGTTATAATCATGTGCCAACATAGGTTCATCCACTTTATCATATGTACCACTCTAGTGAGAGGCGTTAATAATGGGGGAGGGAATGCATGTGTGGGAGCAGGGGACATATAGAAATCTCTGTACCTTCCTCTCAATTTTGCTTTGAACCTAAAACTGCTCTGAAAATGTTTCTCTTATATATGTATGTGTATATATATGTACATGTATATATATGCATTCTGTATCATAAAAGGGAAAATGTGCTTGAAAATTTATGTCGCTTCTATTTTTTTCTGGTATAAATGAAGCAAGGACTATAATCTTTTAGAAGGAAAACTAACTTTTGTTGAACAACTTTTACATGGCAGGCACATACACAAACTTAATCTAATTTCTTCACAATAATCTTATGAAGTTTTACTGTTTACAATTTAGGAAACCAATGCTCAAACTGTTTAAAATACAAAAGAGTTCAGACCACAAATTATTTTCTTTCCATTGTAATTATACAATGTATACATACATTGTATATATACATTGCATAATTATTCCAATGTAATTATACAATTATTTCCTTCCTTTACTGCACTCCTTTTGAGATGAGTTGGAGTTTGCATTCCCTACAGAAGGAATTCATAAAGGTCTTCTGTATTCTTGTAAAATTAACCAATATATATTAAAGTAGGGGTAGTCTGCTAATTGCCTGTCTCCTATTACCTGCTTGTACTGGGCCAAAACCAGGCATTTCTTGTTAAAAGGAAGGTTACTTTTTGATACATGTAGAGACTCCTTTAAGACTCTGAAGTCTAGAGATAGGACCAATACATGACCTAAAAGATAACCATGCTGTAAAAATCATATTACTTTACATTTCTAACTCATTTTACATTATTCAATGGCTTTCACCAGGTAGATGAGAAAACAATAGGATCGCCAACAATCCGATTTGCCCAGCACTGAGGAGTTTCCCAGGACTGGGTTGTTTCAATGCTAAAACCAGGACAGTCCAGGGTCAACTGGAATAAGTTGATCATCTTAGGAAACAAAGACAGAGGAAGGTTAAGTATTTCATCCAAGGTCACACAACAAGTTAGTTGATAGAACTAGACTAGAACCCAGAGCTCCAAATAACTAGTTCTGGGCCCCTCCAACTAAACTATAATAATTGATTGTTAGATTTCTGCAGCACAGAATTTGACTCATCCCATGACCTCACATACTTAAGTCAAACAGGTGGTATATTGGCAATTAAAACAATGACAACACACAATTCTATTTTGTTCCAGTATCTCCATCCTGACTTTCTCATTTAAGTGAAGCTAACTCTAACCCTGAGCTGTGACAAGTGGCTGCTGGAAGTTCACCAGCATGTCTTTATCTTCCCCTCTCTAGCTGCTGCATAGGTAAACAACACAGGCCCACGCGAGTTCACACACAAAAGATTCTGCAATAGTAACATTTATCTTGTACATGTTCCATTTATCTTTGGCAAAAAGCTTCAGACCCAAACTATCTTAAGTGATCTCAAAAAGACAGTGATAACTACCTTCCCCGTCATTATTGCTTCATTTTATCACAGTGGTGATAGCAATAATGGTGGTTGTAACCCCCATCAAGTCCATTTAACATGGCTCATTTTCAAAAGCCACTCAATGTCTTGTGACAGTCTGGCCAGGCGGTATGAAAAGATCACTTAACCCCGATGATCTGAGGAAGACTCTGAGTGGAGAAAGAAGGCCCTACAGTCAGAGGCGAGACGGTGAAAGAAGAGAGGGGATAAAAAAGACCATTGATTTTATGACAAGGGGCAGAGCCACTGTCAAAACTGAGCAGCACAAATTGAAGGAATGTTTCAATTAGCTGTTTGCAAGAGAAATTCCTCAGAAGTTGGGTTGCACTCACTTTTGGTTATTGTTGGTTACGTTTATTCTTTGCTTTTACATATGTGCATATGTGTTTATTTTTGACACTAACAGAGGAATCTAAAATTAGAATCTCTACTGCCAATTAGGATAATTAAAGAAGACCTATGATCATTTTAATAAGAATGTGTTTTATGATGCTACAGGGACCAGGATAACAACCCCAAGGTGAAAGGGGGTAGGTGGAGCCTATGCAAGCAGCCTGCCACTCACATACCAACACAGGGAGCCTAAACTACCTCCTTTTCTGCAATCCCTGCGTCACACTGGTTCATACACAACCTTCCCATGATTTCCTTAGCAGGTGCTGAAATTCTTACCAAAGCATACTGGTTTCTGGAGGCAATGGATGTGGATGAGTGTCAGGGATGGGTAGATAACCACTGAAATAAATAAATCAATAGTGCTCCATGTTTTTCAACTCTCTCTTTCTCATACATGATTAGGAGTTGGTGTCGCCAACAGCTGTTACTGAAAATGTAGAAAGATTCACAGTTATAACACAGCTATTAAGTCAGTAAAATGGGAATGATAGACCCTATTTCATAAGGCTGTTGAGAAATTTAAATAAAATAGTTCATACTAGAGTGTTCAGCAAAGTACCCAGTATATAGTAAGCTCTATATAAAGGTGATTATGATTATGATGGATCCATATAACATATATTTTTGAGCTGAATTTTCTCAGCATAGTTCTTAATAAAATTCTCTCCTTATCCATCTAAAAACGTAAGTCTTGTCATAAAACTGATTGAAGGGCACTAAAGTTTAAAAAAAAAAAAACAGAACCCCTGATTCTGTATTTGAGTTCAGATTTCATTACCTATAGGTCTCAAAATCTTGATAAATTATGATCACCATATTTAACATGAAGAATACTATTACATGATGCTTCAAAGTTCAAGGTGAGAGACATATTAACCTGGTTTTGAATATTCATTTAACCACTTTCTAATGATGTGATGTTTATATACTCATAGCTCCAACACAGTGCTACCCATCCTTCAGATTTTAATTTTAGTAGCATTTCTTTTTTTTATTTTTTTATTATTATTATTATACTTTAAGTTTTAGGGTACACGTGCACAATGTGCAGGTTAGTTACATATGTATACATGTGCCATGCTGGTGTGCTGCACCCATTAACTCGTCATTTAGCATTAGGTATATCTCCTAATGCTATCCCTCCCCCCTCCCCCCACCCCACAACAGTCCCCAGAGTGTGATGTTCCCCTTCCTGTGTCCATGTGTTCTCATTGTTCAATTCCCATCTATGAGTGTGAACATTCGGTGTTTGGTTTTTTGTCCTTGCGATAGTTTGCTGAGAATGATGATTTCCAGTTTCATCCATGTCCCTACAAAGGACATGAACTCATCATTTTTTATGGCTGCATAGTATTCCATGGTGTATATGTGCCACATTTTCTTAATCCAGTCTATCATTGTTGGACATTTGGGTTGGTTCCAAGTCTTTGCTATTGTGAATAGTGCCACAATAAACATACGTGTGCATGTGTCTTTATAGCAGCATGATTTATAGTCCTTTGGGTATATACCCAGTATGTATTCTTTTAATATATATCCTTTTTTATATATTCTCATTGTTCCTTGTACTTATCCCTTATGACATTTGTTAGAATTATTATGGACTAATTGTGCAATTATTGTCCATCTTTCTTGATATACTGCAAGCTCCAGGAAGGCAAGAAACTTGTTTATTTTGTACATACTAGTATCCCTCTGGCCGGCACATGGTAGGTAATAATTATTAAATGAATAAGGGCCTTTGAGCAGAAGAGTGATGTGACCTTAATTTCAAGAGTATCACACTTGCTGCTGATTTTAAAAGACCTTTTAAGAAGACAAGGATGAAAGTGGAAAAATGTGTCTGGAAACTTGCGGTAATTTAGGTGAGATGTTACTGGCTTGAACCAAGATGATAGTAATGGAAATGGTGAGAAGTGATTTAACCCTAGATACATTTTCAAGGTCTAACTCAAAGGCTTTGCTAATGAATTTGATGTAGGGTAGAAAACAAAGAGTTAGGGATAATGCCATGGCTTTTGGCCTGGGCAACTGGATAGTTAAACTGCCGTTACCTTAAACAGGGGAAACAGACAGACTTGCGGTGGAAGTTCATTTTTGAAATATGTTAAGTCACAATGCCTGTGAGACATCCAAGCAGACTTATCAAGCCAGCTGTTGCATGCTCATGTCTGTGGTTTAAAGGGGAGAGGTCTGAGCTGGAGATAAATAATTCATATTTAAAACTATGAGACTAGATGAGATCACCAAAGAAAGAGAAGAGGGCCAAGGAATAAGTCCTAGAGCAATCCAATGTTAGAAGTCAGGGGGTGATGAAGAACCATCAAAGGATTTTGAGAAGGAGCCATCAGTGAGGGAAGATGAGTAGATGCTAGAAGCTTTCAAAGAAACTACAGTGATGTGGTAAGTCATGTAAAATAATAAGTAAACTGGCTGGGCATGGTGGCTCATACCTGTGATCCTAGCACTTTGGGAGGTCAAGGCGGGTGGATCACCTGAGGTCAGGAGTCCAAGATCAGCCTGGCCAACATGGTGAGACACTGTCTCTACAAAAAAAAAGTAGAAAAATTAGCTGGGTGTGATGGGGGGCACCTGTAGTCCCAGCTACTCGGGAGGCTAAGGCAGGAGAATCGCTTAAACCTGGGAGGCGGAGTTTGCAGTGAGCCGAGATCACGCCATTGCACTCCAGCCTGGGCAACAAGAGCAAAACTCCGTCTCAAAAATAATAATAATAATAATAATAATGATAAAACAAAGAACTTATCATTCAATTTGCCAATATGATGATTATTGCAAACCTTGACAAGAACTATTTTAGAATGAAGAGTTGGGAGCAAAAAGCCTGATTCAAAAGTGAATTTAAAAGAGATTGAGAAGTCATCAGGGAATATTTATGAGATATTCCAATGAAATACCATTCATACTCTCTAGAGTAGCTAAAATTAAAGAAACTACCCACACTAAATGTTGGCAAGGATGTGGAACAAATGGAACTCATACATTTCTGGCGGAAATGTGAAGTGTTAGAACCATTGTGAAGAATTATGTGACACTGTCATTAAAATTTAACATTCACTCACTATAATATCCAACACATCCACCCCTAGATAAATGGAAACATATACACACTCAAAGGCTTGCAAACTAATACTCAAAGCAGCCTTCTACGAACAGTCAAAAACTTGAAAACAACTAAAATACTTATCAGCAATAGAATGGATATTCAACCTATAGAATATTTATACAATGGAATACTACTCAGCAATAAAAAAGAATGAACCACTTACTGATATACCCAAGAAAATGAATAAATTTCAAAAGGCAGTATGTTGCAGAAAGGAAACCAGATGCAAACCAGTAATTACTGATTCCATTAAGACATAAACTCCAAAAACAAACTACAGAGAGAGAAAATCTTGTGGGGAAGGCATTAGTTGACTAGAAAAGGACATGAGGTAAACTTCTGGTGCAGTCAAAACGTCTTTATCTTGTTTGGGGTGCTAGTTACATGTGTGTCAATGCTTGTCAAAGCTAATTGAGCTGTGCACTTGATATCTGTGTGCTTATTCAATGTTAAATAGACTTCAATTTTTAAAAAAGAAAGAGTGGATCACAGGAGAGAACATGGAGAGACTACAAGTTTTCGACAATTTTTTAAATAGAAAGAATATCTAGAAAGAGGATGAAAGGAACTAGGCAATAATTGGAGAGATAATTGGAGTTAAGGTTTCTTTTTCCTGTTTTTTTTAAGATGAGAGGAATAACGTATTTTCATGCTGATGTGAAAGAAACAGTAGAGATAAACAATAAATAATGATGTGCATGATTGTAGTATCTACCTTTCAGAGTGATTGGGTAAAATCAGATGAGTGTGAAGCACTTAACACTATACTTGACATGTTACGGTAAGGGCTCAATACAACCTAGCTGATATTATTATTCTTGCTATATAGTAACGATGTCAAGGGATACTGAATGCAAAGAACTCTCTGTCTCCACACTATAATGCAGCACATACAAACCCTTTTGCTTGTTGTGACTTTTGCTTTATGCTTTATGCTTTTTCCAATCATACCTCACTATCATCAGGCTGTCACCTCAACTACTCCACCGGTACTGTTCATGTCAAGGTCACCTGCCACTCCGTCAGTAAATCTGAAACTCACAATGCCCTCTTACCCTTAAAAGTTGCTATTTATAATCCCAAGAGGAAGCAGAGTTCAGATTAATAAAGCATTAGAACTGAATCTACCATGAGGTAAATAGGCTCAGAGAAAGTTCATTTAACTCAGCAATTTCAGCTGATCTTTCTTCCCAACACGTTCTGCCTGGTCATTTCCTACTTGTTCTTCAAGTGCCTACTTAGATTTTATTTCCCCCGAGAATCTTACTTTGCTCCTAAACAATAGACTGTCTGCCTCTATAAGTCAAGAGTTTTCTAGCTATAAGTGATGGACACCCAATTAAATGTAGGTATTAAAGGATATGGTATGGGTAGATGTTGATTCACATCATTGAAACACTCCAGAGGAGAATCTGGACAGGTGTAGCTGCCTCCGAGATGTAACAAATCTGTGCCTCTCTGCCCTCTCCCTCTTCCACACAGTCTCTGCACTCTGCTTTCCTCTGTGTGCTTCATTCTCAGTCTCTTCCAAAGTGTTAATAAACATGACCAGATATTCATAAGACCTGGCAAATCAAATTTTTAAAAAACATCCTTTTCCCCACAATAGTTCTAGAATAGATCCCGGGGGGACCTATTTGCTTGTTTTGGATCAATTGTCCACCAATTGTCCTTTGGAGGATAGGCTATTCTGAATGACTGTATGCCTGCATGTAGAGTAGAAAGGTGTAGTGAGCCACAGATATAAGTCATGAACCAGGAATTAGAAACTCATTCTAGGCAGGTTAAAACATAGCTTCTTCATATTGTCCCTCCAATAGAATACCAACACACTTGATATGAACCTTGTATTAATACTTACAGGTAATTGTTGTTATTACTATGTGTTAAATACTATGCTGGAATGTCACAAACAGTATTTTGATTAATCTTCATGAAAACACTATGAGGAAGGTGTTAGATCTGTTTTACAAAAGAGAAAACTAAAGCTCAGAACAGGTGTAACACATTCATGGTCAGGCAATTTGTGAAATGTGGACCAGCAGAGGAAAGTACAATTCTGAACCTGTTGGTCATTCTGGGACTCCTCTCACTATGCATTTTTAATGGTCTAGGTAGGCGGTCTGTCCTTTGGGGCTTTCTATGGAAACATAATTATTTGATATTTATTTAAATTTTTATAGCATATTCATTCCATCATATTCTCTTCCTGGAAACTTTTACTTCTTTCTCCACAGTACAAGGTGGCAAATCTGGTACTTCATCTCCGTTTACTGTGGGCCATGACTTTTCCAATGCTTCTAGGAGCCACATCAATAGCAAGTTTACACTACTTCCTTGGGGTGTTAGATCTTATATGTAAAGAAAGAGCTTTCAGGTCAATACATCCTTTCCTATGCCAGTTTTGTTTTGGAATCCTGGATCTAGCACCCTTAGAATCTAGTCCCAGGCATACGTTCCTGGCTCTTGCTGGTTTACATTGGCTCAGTTTTGCAGCCCATTTGGGGCAGAGTCCCTTTTCTCCACTTATCATGTCAGGCATAACTCCAGCTAGGTTGCAAGTCCTATCTAAAAGGAAGATCTGGGCAGTGCATTTTTGTGTCCCTCACACTTCGTGGATCACTTAGTCTGCATCTTTTATCACATGGAAAACAGCTAGGAACCAGGAAATAAATGTTAAATTCATGGAGCAGTTGAGAAAAAATGTCACAAAACTATAAACTAAAAGGATTGATTTTTATTCTAGGTATTTCATTTATTGAAGGCCTACTAAGTAAGTATCAGAGAATTTACTAAGTGCTGAGGATGCATTGATGAATATGGCAAAGTGCCTGACCTCACATTACCTTCAACCTAGTGCTGAAGGCAAGCAAGTAAAGGGCCAAGTACAATGTAGAGTAAGGGATATAACATAACCATGAAAGACACTAGGCACCCCACGACAAGAGAGGCCAGGTGTAACACTTAACTGACAGATTCCAGAAAATCTCAACTAATACAAACTGGCAATGTCTGAGTGGCTGATAAGGAGTCCTGACCCACACAGAGATAGGAAGATGGTTAATACTGTGCCACAGGGAGGAGGCAGGCAAAAATAGATGGGCAGGTGATAAGAGTAATAGCTTGAACCAGCAAAAGAAATCAAAGATGGATGATTGGGAAGTTAAGGCCAAGCAACCCCAATACAAAGTCATGACCCTTTGCTTAGTTTCCAGACTTGAGCCAGTTTTCCAACCAAGAACCTGTTAACCAAAGAGATGGTTGAGTCTCCAGAAGGAAGAATCATGCAACTTTGGCAAGTATATACACCATAATAATCCACTCACCATTGCCCAAAAGGAACTATGGCCATGTATAGTGAGGAAGAAAAAATCCTAGATATTTTGAAGACTGTTGAACACAGAGTCAAGTTGACATTGATACCTGGAGTCCTGAAGGATCATCAGGACCCCCTATTAGAGTAGAATTTTATAGTGATCAGGTAACAAATGGAGTCTTGGCTAAGGTCCACCCAGCATTGGGTCTACTAGGCCTGTGGACTCACCAGTAGTCATGTCCTCTGTTCCTGCATGCATAAACTGGATTGGCATACTTAGCATTGGTGTAAGCCAAACATAGGGTATTTGACCAGTAGGTAACAGCTGCTATAGTGGAGAAGGCCAAATGGAATATTGTATCTTCCTCTGGTCAAAATAGTAAATCAAAAGCAATATGTCATCCTGGGTGGGATAGTGGAGATAAGTGCCACTATTAAAGCATGTGTGGGCATTGTTTTTTATCATATCCCCATTTAATTCATCAACTAGGCTCTGCAGAAACTTAACAGATCCTGAGGAATGACTGTACACTACTGCAAGCTTAACTGTGTAGCAGCCCCAATTAATCACAACCACCATGCCAAGAGCAGATTATTACAAACTCAGGTATGTTGCATGGGGCCATTAACAGCAGATTATTACAAACTCAGGTATGTTGCATGGGGCCATTAACTTGGTGAATACATCCCTTTTCTGTTTAGAATAGAATTTCTGTTTAGAATGAAAGCAATTTGCGTTCATATGGAATGGATAACATTATACACTTAGAGTTTGTTCCCAAGATATGTTAACTCCCATTCTTTCTATCATAATTCAGTCTAAAGATGACTGGAACATTGTGACATTCCACAGAAAATCACATTGATCCACATTGATGACATTATGTTGATTGGGCCTGATGAGCAGGTGGTTACTAACACATTTGTGGCTTTAGGAAAGCACATGTACTCTAGAATTTGAGAGAGGAGCACTAAAAAGATTCAGGGGCCAAACATATCTATAAAATCTGTATTGATTTAGTAGAGCTGTACCAAGCCATTCTCTTCAAAGTGAAGACAAATTATTGCATCTTGCACTTTCTACCAGGATGAATGAAGAATATTTCAGGTCCTCGTGGCTGCATATTCAACACCTAGAAACATGGCTTTGGACTAGATACAGAGTGGTGCAAAAGTCTACCAGCTTTGAGTGAGGGCCCAGAATAGGAGAGGGCTCTTCAGAAGGCCCAGGCTGTGGTATGAACCATCTTGCCACCTCATTCTCCTATGATGTTAGAAGTATCAGTGCTGGGAAAAGATGCCATGCAGAGTTTGCAGGAAAATCCCTTTGCAGCCCCTGGGATTCTAAAGTAGAATCTTGCCCTCTGCTGAAGAGAATTACACACCTTTTGAAAAGCAACTCTTGTTATGTTACTCTACCCTAGTGAAACAGAGGCCTGACCATGAAACACCAATGATTATGCAGCTGGAACTTCCCATCATGAGCTGGATCCTGTTAGACCCACCATGTCCTAAGGTTCATGGGCCCAGCGGCAATCCACTGTGGAATGGACTTGGCATCTCTGAAATTGAGCTAAGCAGAACCAGAGGGCATGGGTAAACTGCACACTCTCCATGGTATCCACGACTCTTGTACCAGTGCCCCTTCCTCAGCTTTCATCTATGGTTCTTTGGAGATTCTAAAAGGAGGAAGAATAAGCCCAAGCTTGGTTTATGTAAGAATGAGTTTTGTAACCAGGAGCAAGCTGAAAATGGACAGCAGCCTCATGCAGCCTCACCAGGAGTGGTTTCAAAAAGCAATAGCAAGAGGAAATCTTCTCAACAGGTGACTGTTCTAACAATGCACCTGTTCATGCACTTTGTGTAGAAGAAGTGGCCTGACATTTGAATATAAATGAACTCGTAAGCAGTGGTAAATAACTTAGCCAGATGATCAGGGTCCTGAAAGGAAACAGACTGGAATATTGAGTACAAATAAATCTTAGATGGAGACACATGAAAGAAGATAAGTGTGAATATCTTCAAATTAATATCCACCAAAGAGCATCCACTACCGAAGAGGCACTAAATACCTATAATATACTAATAAAGTATATTAAATTATTCAGCACATAATGGGCACTGGAGCAAAGTGTCATGGTTACAGAGCTGAAAGCCTGAGCTCAAAACCATGGATTCCCAATTACAAAGGCTTATCTAGCTACTACTGTGACTGAACATTCAAAGTGACAGTGAAAGAGACCAATACTGAACCCTCAATTTATCACTATTTCTCCAAAATACCATCTGTGCACTTGGTGACAAGTAGACTACATTGAGACCCATATGTCTCAAAGGGCCAGCAGTCCATCTCCACAAGAACTCTTAATCCACACATGGGTTTGCCTTTCTTGTTCACAGAGTCTCAGCCAGCACCACTATCTGGTGTACCTAATAGGAAGAATATATAGTTCTAAGAACCAAAGGGTTGGGTAATGAGTAGTCTCATCATCACATCCAATAACTTCATGCTTTGTGTCCCTAAAACTCTGCACAGTTACAGTTCCAGGTCCTCAAAAATGGCACATTTTTCAGGGGAACATAATGAGAGTCCCACTGAATTACAAGCTACGATGTCACAGTATAAAAGAGTGGGTCCGGTTGGGAGTAGAATGTGGTAGACAGAAAGAAGTATAATCCAGATAACCCTGCAAAAAAGGAACTGCTGCTCCGCTGAACAGAATGCAGTAAATCTCTTTCCAGTTATGCCTCAACTGTAGAAAGTGGGATCACCCAAAGTCATGTCCTTCACAAAACAACCTACATCCAGTCACTGAGAAAAGTAAGGTTATAAAGGCTGGCCATTTTGTCTGATGTCTCCAGTGGTCTGCTGAAGTCAGCTAGTACCATCTTGAAAAGTGAAGTACGTCCATTTCTTCCCAATTCTCTGCTTAGTGACATCAAGTTGGTGCCCTGAACTCAGCCATGGTAAGAGTATTTACACCATGGAATACAAATTTTCCCCCAGAATGCCAGTTGTTAAACATTTATCAGTGTAGCACTGGGGAGGGGAGCTTTATTAGGCAATAGTCACTCCACAGCTCAGTGCCAGGTTGGCAGAGGCTTTATTGAGACTGCATCATAATTTTCCTTCCTCTTCTCCCCAATATTTCTTCTCTCTCATTTCTTTCCAAGATATTGACACCCTACTAAACATTCTGTGCCCCAAATTCCATCTTAGTATCTGCTTCTAGAGAATCCAGCCTGAAATATGATATTCTGTAGTATAAATCTTATCATACAGCACTTTTTAAAAATGGTGCACTTATTTCAATGAATTATATACAATAATACTTTGAGACAGACTTTTGCACACCTCAGTGATGGAATTTTAATTCTCTACACTCTAAAGAAACCTAAATGATAAGCAAAAAACCACCTATGTTAAAAACACAAAATTTTGTTAGTTTTGATAGGCACTTCCACATGAAAATAGGGGTACTATATCCAAGTATCACAGAGAAGATGATTCAAGTACAATGAAAGGTTCATGATAAAAATTTCCATTTGAAATATGTGAAGAAAATCCTTCCAGTACTAGTTACACAATCATCTCCACATATAAAGCCAGCCGCAACAAGGCTTTCTTAACCATACTTTAAGATCTTAAACCATATAAACACTTAGTAAACACACAAAATATTCAATTAAAAATTGGATTAAAATCCCAAAATATTCTTAGGTCTGGAAAATACCTTTAAAGAATAGACTAATTTTTTATGACTTTGGGGAAAACAGGAATATAGATTTATCAATGCCAAGAGGAACCAGCTCCCGCAGAAATGGCTTGGCAAATTAAAGGCAAGAACAGAGGGCCAAGACCTTTGGTCCAACACATGGGGAAGGTGTTTCCTAGGTCTTATATTAATGTTATCCACTGCAACACACCACTACAACACACCCACATCCACACACACTGCCACACACCCCCAAACCATTGCCTCAATATCCTTCTAGACTCTTCTTCCAGAATATGTATGATTACTTTGTGTGCTTTCTTTGGCTTCCCCATTTTGAGGGAATTTATTAAAGATAAAGATAGACCCCATACATGATGTTTCAGCTTGTCTCTGGCTTTCTAGACTGTCCCTGCCCCGGTGAAGTGAACACCACTTTCTCTTTGAAGCCTATCCCAGAACTATGAGTCTGCCCTAACCTTGCCCAGGATTTGGACTTTAGCTTTGGGAAGCAGATCTAGGCTAGCCCCATCTAGCCTAGGGAGCATGTTGTAGGGAGCAGGTTGTAGCTCTCTTCTCCATCCTAGGTATCCAAAATGAAAGATCAGACTTCTTTCTTTCTTTCTTTCTTTCTTTCTTTCTTTTTTTTTTGAGACCCTTTTTCACTCTGTCACGCAAGCTCAAGTGCAACGCAATGACACCATCATGGCTCACTGCAGTCTTGACCTCTCTGGCTCAGGTGATTCTCCCACCTCAGCTTACTGAGTAGCTGGGACTACAGGCAGGGGCGCACCACCACACCAGGCTAATTTTTAATATTTTTGTAAAGACGGGGTTTCGCCATGTTGCCCGGGCTGGTCTTGAACTCCCGGTGTGTCGAGCGATCCTACCAAAGAGCTAGGATTACAGGCATGAGCCACTGCATCCATCTGAGACTCACTAACTTTTGATGGCTTTGGGGAACAGGAATGATGGCAACATTCCTAGAACATGAAAGTTCTATTTTTAGCAGGTTGTGGAATTTTACTCACCAGAGTTCCAGTAAGGTCGATTCTTGGGGTAAAAGCCATGATAGGGAAGATGAGACCACATTTTCCAAAGGGTTCTCTCCAACAGGGAGGCCATGTGTCACAGCATAGCATTTGAAGTTGAAGCTTAGAGTTAGAAACAGTGGACCGAAAAGCACAATGATGATGAGACAGTGGGAATGGAGGTAGGGAATAAGGAAGGCAGGAAGAGAAAGTTTTGAAAAAAGGAGATATGTGTAAAGATGAATTTAAAAGAATATTTCATTTTTTATATTGTGGGACATCCTGCACAACACTTCTACAGAGACATCAAGTATAGACCTATGTTATTCTTCAAGGTTTCTAGAGGCAATTCACTATTTCCTTAAATGTTTTTGCCATGAAGCCCAATAAAGTTTTATTTCTTTTTCTCCTCCCATATCTCTCTAATGTCTCTTCAAACATCAGATAATGGAATTTAACTTTCTTCAACAAACAGCTCAAGAAAATATCTTTATTGGAGAAACTGGAAATTATGCAGAAAAATAGAACAAAAAGTTAAGATCTTAGTCCTGAAGCTTAACCACTAACTGGCCTATAGCACTTCCAGCATCATGAGGGATCAGTGTGTCCCAGGACCCAAAAACCCATTCTGCCAGTCCTTGGAGATACATTTAAGAAGATCATCTTCAATTTCTCTTTAGTGATCTCAGTCTTTTCTGTATTTCCTTTTTTTATGTTCCAATTTTTCTTTTCTATCTTTTTCAGGCACCCAACACCACCACTCCTACTTTTTGGGAAAGTGAGGGAATTATTCTTATTCCTTTATATCTTAATATAGGAGTGACAAATGGTTATCATCCTACTTGCTAACTAGTCAATTCATGCAGTGGCTGCCTGAAGGCTGCCTCGGAAACCTTCTCAACACAGTATGGGGGATCGTGTAAGGGGGAGTGTTCTGTGATTAGTCAATTCATTCTTGATGTTTGTGATGGGTAGGAGAATGAGTGGTGTCACTGTACAGCTTATTTATGAAATCTGCCTTTGTGTAAACTTTAAGTCAACATTTTACCCTGATCCCAATTCCACCAGAACACTTGCACTTTTCAAAACCTTTGATTATTAAATGTTTTAGTCATCTAAAAATGTAAAGACAATAGAGTAATGCACCTGTTTTATCCACTATCCACATCCAACAAGTATTATCAATAAATGGACAGTCTTCTTTCAGCTATACATCTAACTGCCATCTCCTCACCTCAGGATTATATTGAAACAAATGCCAGAAATCAAATTGTTTCAACTGAAAATATTTCAGTATATACCTCTAAGGACAAAAGAACACTTTTAATATGTGCATTGTCCATTTCTTCCTAATAAATGAATGAAAGACTTTCCCACAGTAGGAGTTTTTAGAAGATAGGTGCCCTCCTCTGGACTGCTGAACTCACATAATACAGCACTTTGCTGCCTGTTTCAAGGATGGTCATTTAAGAATTGCAGATAACTGCATTCAGCTAGAATGGAGACTTTTGCCTGATTTTTCTGAAGGGCAGACTCTATCAGCACATGCAAAGGTAGAGAGTGCAGATAAATGAGAAGTGAGTAGCAGGTAATGAGACATAATGTGAGTAAGACTCTTCCAAGCACACTTGAGACAAAGCAACCAATATTCCTCTGATTTCATTAAGATAACAACCAAATTGACCAGTGGCCAACAAAAATGATACAGCTCAGGGACATGGGCAGATGTATTTTGATAAAACAATGGTTTATTATCAGATAAACTATTCAATAAAGAGTCTTAGTAGATTTTGGTTCCTAATTCTAAACACTATCAATAAAGGTTTAAGAAGATTAGGAAAGCTAGCCTCATATCCCATTTCCTAAAAGGAAGTAAGCCCAGAGGGTGAATTTTAGTCATGAGAGACTGGAATCAGCTCTATGTGTAACTAACTAATCTACCTATTCTTGTGAAGACATGATAAGTAAGCAAATGCCAAATAATCGACCATATGACCTTGATGATCTGAAAGGGCCATTTAAACTAGCCAACTCTTTCTTCAACCCACTGCTTCTTTGTCTCCTAATAACCACAGCCTACATTGTAATCTCAGCTCCTAAAAAAATAAAATGCTTTTCCTATGCAATGTCTGTGCTTTCTCTCTGCATCTGCTTTTTATTGACACACTAATACAAGCTCCAGAACAACACTAGCCATTCTGCACTGTTCACCCTGGCTCGTGGGAGACTCCATTGCCATATCCAGGGCCTCCTCATTTCCAGTGTATTCCAATTTACTCAAGCTGCTCCTTTGGGCTGTTTTATTTCCTCTCACCCAGATGTATGCCCTTCCAGGAAATGTCCATGAATAATACTCTGGCTTCATAAAGCACATTAAGTAAATCCCTGCATGAGCTTGCATCACTTAATCGCCCCTTCCTTAGAAAGTGGATTACCCAAAGCAATTGTCTGACTGTTGACAACTGTTGAGCAAACAGCAAGCAGCATCATGTCCGTTGTTCAGCTTGAGCCCCTCCACCTTACACAGAGCAAAGCCGGCTCATCTCAGTGAAGGAATCCATCTGTTTGGTGATCTCTTATATGCACATCTTGACTGTGCTTTACCATATGCTTTATGCTTAATGCATACAGTCTTCTGGAATGTTTTGATATGAAAAGCACAAGAAAAATATAAGTTCTCACTACTACTCGCAGTATAGCTTTGCCACAATCTACTTTACTAGAGCAAGCATAAAATTACACATTTTCCCAATCATCAGGTAAAATATAGAATATTATTTTCTATGCACAAAGCAAACCCATATGAGATTTGATAACTTGGACAAATATTATTTTATTGTTATTTTTATAGTATGCTGCTGTACTTTCTTTTTATGCATCATTCTCTTCACAAAATGCAAAGAATGGTCCCTCAGTGATTTTTTGGTGTCTGACTACTGCAAATAAAAGGGAAACTCCTTCAATCACCTCTTCCCTCTTACGGAAGGAGCAATTGCCTAACAGAGTAAGAGGCAGAGTGGAAGGGGACCATCATGGTGAAAATTTCAAAACCACATTGGGAAGAAGAAAATGGTAGGGGTGTTTCAACCCACTGGCCATAGGGCTTCATGTGGCTCCTTAGAGATTCCTATGCAGAGCTTGAGGCATCTGCAGAAAAACTACAATTTAGTTACAGTAACAGTTTCTAGAAATAGGGAGTTAAAACATAAAAGACTATTGAGTATAAATCAACTATGTTTTAAATTTCAAATTTTCCCTAAAAAAAACCACATCATTGGCCCAGTAGATTTACAGCAGAGGACACTGTGACCATCAGAGCTGCCTTATGATGTGCTGGAAGGATGGCCTCACAAAGTGGTGAGAACTCCAGCATTGAACATGTTTAGTTAAAACCAGATGATAATGTGTCAGGGACACTGAAGAGAAGACTCCTCGGGTGAAAAATTTCTGGAAGGTATCCTTCCTCTCTTTCCCTCACATCACTCCCAACTCTGCTTATACAAATCCTATTGGTCTACAACCAAAATGTTTCAGTCCACTTTATTTTCACTGCTCCACCCTAGGCAAAGTCATGATTATCTCATGCCTAAACAACTATGATTGGCACCTCTCCAGTCTCCTCTTCTTAACTAGACTCCATTTTCACCCAGAAAATTGTAAGACAAACTATGTCACTCTTCTGCTTAAAATACCTAGCACTTAGAATGAAACCCCAAATCTCTGCTTTGGTCTAGAAGGTCTTGCAGGATTTAGATCTCCTGTCTTCCGGACTCACCTCTTTCTCTCTCCCCTTCTCTTACTACTTTCTGGCTACAGTAATCTCCTTTCTACGCCTTAAGCAGTTCAAACTCTCACTTCAGAGGCTTTTCACTGTTCTTCCCTCTTTCTCAACATTCTTTCTTTTGACTGTTTTTATAGTCAGTATCTTTTTGTCTCTGAAATCTCAGCTTGAGTGTCATCATCTCTAAGAGACGTCGTCATCTGGGTATGCACTGCACTCTCAGTTACTCTCTATCAGTGCTCCTGCTTCTCCGGATGACCCTCTGAAATATTGTCATATATGTTTATGTACTTCAACTTATCTTTTCCCCAAGAACATTATCTTCATGAGGACAGAGACAGTTCCTATGTGTCTTTGCTACAAAAGAGCAAAGGCTGACACGAATACCCACCCTGTTCTCCGGAGGCACACTACTTTTTATCTCTGTTAAAGTCCTTACCACAGACTACCTTCTTTTAAAATATTAAGTTTGTCCTCCACAAACAAAATGTAACCTCTGCAGTCAAGAACATGGATCGGATTCATTCCTTTGTTCCCACAGCACCTACAAACTGTGCTTTCATAGATTTGCTCAATAAATATTAGTTGAGGAAAATGCTGCCCTTTTAAAGTCCTCTTAACATTCTACCTTTGAAACTATGTAGCTCATTATACAACAGTTATCTATTAGAGATAGGAGACATATACGAGCTGAGAGAGAATTTTCAGAATAACCCTCTGCAACTAATTGCTCGCTGTTGTATCTCCCAGATCCATGTGTGTCTTTTCTGTTATGCTTCATACCCCTAGAAGGATGGCCTCTGTTGACAACATTCTCCATGCTTCCTTTCCCAGCTGGCAATGGGAAACATTCACTGGAGAATGGAAGGCAGAAGAAGAAAGATTCGGGTATTTCTTCATTATTCACTCACCTCTCTAAAGGCAGCTCCACATCCATGGTTCTGGAAATCCCTTTTGGTTTTACACCTTCATTAAAAAGTCATCTCTTCATTAAAGTTTTTTTATTTGAACCTCCTGGGGTGAGTTCTGTTTTGCTGTGACCCTGACTTCTATATTCCTGTACATCATGAGTAGCTAAGACAGCCAAATTTTTCCAAGATATAAAGTTTTAAGATAAAATTTCTCAAGAGACCTGGAAGAGTTTAAGAAAAGGATCTATAATTAGAATCAAATCAAAGATAGAACATGTAAGAATGAGGTGAAAATCTTGAAATAAAGCTATGAATTAAGAGAACAGCATTAAAAAGTAAATGAAAAGAGCCCCTGGAGCTAGAAATAATGTTAGAGAATTAAGGAGATGGAGGTTTGGGGAAGGAGCTACACTATTGATAAAAGTAACAGAAAGGTATATGTTAGCATGCTTAATAGAATAGACACTTCATGGTTTTATAATCAATGGCATGCCTATAATTTTAACCAAGTATGGAATTCAGGGGTTTGAAAGAAAGGTGACATTATTTTATTCAACTTTTAAAGTGTGTTTGTTTGGGTTGACTCCTACATTTGATTGTGTGAAAGCCTTGGGTCAGCAGACATGCAGAAGTCTCTCTGGAAAATCTGTATTACTAGAAAGCCATTAATATAATGTACAATGAAATTCACATGTGGCAGGGACAGCACCTATTCATGTGAGCAAATTGTTACATTTGGCTTTACCTTCCCAAAAAGAATTTTGAATTTGGTCTCTCTCTCTCTCTCACTGTCTCCTTCTTTGTCATATAGCTTACACACAATAAACTGCACATATTAAAAAATGTATAATTTCATGAGTTTTGACATATGTATATAACCATAAAACCATCATTAAGTCAAGACAGTGAATACATCCATCAGACCAAAAGTTTCCTCATGCCATTTGGAATCCCTCCTGTCTACTTCTTTCTACCATTCCTTCATTCTCATCCACCAGGAAACCCTTTATCTGCTTCCTACCACAGAATATCTTTAGTTCTCTAAAATTGTATACAAATGTAATTATAGAGTATGTCCTCTTTGTGTTTGGCTTCTTTAACACAGAATAATTATTCTGATATTCATCCATGTTGTACAATGTGACAATAGTTCATTGTTTTTACTGCTAAGTAATATTCCATTGCATGGATATACACAATAATCACCTGTTGATGGCCAACTGGGATGTTTCCAGCTTCAGGCTAATATAAGATTGCTATGAAAATCTGTACAAGTCTTTTATAGATATAAGCTTTCATTTCTTTGGGGTAAATGCATAGGAATAAAACAGCTAGGATATATGGTAAATTTTTGCTTAACTTTCCTAATGTTTTTCCAAAGTGATTGTACCATTTTGGATTTCCACCAGCAGTGCATGAGAATTCCAGTTGCTCTACAGCCTTGCCAACATGTGATATGGTCATTCTTTTTAATTATAGCCATTCTATTAGGAAAGTAGTAGTAATTCAGGGTGGTTGCTTTTGAATTAACTGTTTTTAGTTTATTTTTTCTCTCTTGTAGGAATTTTAGTTATAAATTTCTGCTATGTTATTTTAAAAGGTGCTTTAGAGTTTGTAAGTTACATCTTTTTTCATTTTTATTTTTATTTTTTGTTTATTTATTTGTGACAGAGTTTTGCTCTTGTTGCCCAGGCTGGAGTGCAATGGTGGGATATCAGCTCACCGCAACATCCGCCTCCCAGGTTCAAGCGATTATCCTGCCTCAGCCTCCTGAGTAGCTAGGATTACAGGGATGCGCCACCGCGCCCAGCTAATTTTTTGTATTTTTAGTAGAGACGGGCTTTCTCCATGTTGGTCAGGCTGATCTCAAACTCCCGACCTCAGGTGGTCCGCCCGCCTCGGCCTCCCAAAGTGCTGGGATTACAGGCGTGAGCCACCGTGCCTGGCCTGTAATGTACATCTTTAACTTATTGTAGTATACCTACAAGTGATAGCATACTGCTTCACATATAATGTATGAACTTTATAGTAGTATACTCACATTTTTCCCTTTTTGTCCTTTAGGCTATTATTGTCATACATTTTGCTTTTACATATGTTATAAACCCCACACTACATTAATATTATTTTTGTTTAAATGTTAATTTAGGTTCACAAATTTAAATGTAAGAAAAAGCTCTTATATATTTACCCGTGCTGTAGTTGTTTCTAGTGTTCATTTCTTTGTTATGGTTGAAATTGTCATCTGGTGTCATTTTCCTTTTTCCTAAAAACTTCCTTTAATATCTCTTGTACAATGAATGTGCTGATGATAAATACTACTATGTGTATGAAAAAAGTATTTTGTCTTCAAATGTGAAATATATTTTCACTGAATATAGGATTCTGGAATGACATCTTTTTTTTTTCTTTCGGTATTTTAAAGACATTCGTCTACTGTCTTCTGGCTTCCATTGTTTCTGACAAAAAAATCTTCTGCTACATTAATCTTTCATTCTTTGTATGTAATATGGCGTTAGCAAATTGATTATGTTGGGCCTTGGTGTAATTTTCTTCATGTCTCTTATGCTTGGGGTCATTATGCTTCTTTGATATGTGATTATAGGTTTTATTAAGTTTCACAAATTTTTGGCTATTATTTTTTCAAATATTTTTTCCAAACCCCCTCTCCTCCGACAGTTACATTTACATGTACATTAGATTTCTTAACAGCTTTTCCACAGCTCTCTAGTGTTCTTTTAATGGTATTTTTGTTTTTCCTTCCTGTGTTTAATTTCGAAAAGTTTCTATTACGATATTGTTATGTTCACTAATCTTTTCTTCTCTCTAATATACTGTTAAGAACTTCAGTGTATGTATGTGTATGTTTGTGTGTGTATATACATATATATGTATATATACATATATGTTACACATACATATAAAACTTCAGACATTATAGTTTTAGCTCTAAAATTTTGATTTGGTTATTTTTTATATCTTCCATGTCTTTATTTCAGATTGTGTATGTCTAAATGCAGTAATAATAATCATTTTAATGTACTTGTCTGCTAATTTTAACATCTATATCAGCTCTGCACTGATTTTGACAGATTTAGTCTTTTTTCTAAAAGTAGTACCTTTTTTCTAAAGTACATAGTACTTTCTTCCCTCTTCATATGTCTAATTAATATATTTGGGCTGATGTAGCAAAATACCATAAACTGGATAGCTTATAAATAACAGCAATTTATTCCTCACAGTTCTAGAGGCTGGTAAGTCGAAAATCAAGGTGACAGCAAATTTGGTATCTGGTGAGGTCCCACTTTCTCATACATGGTGCCTTCTCACTATGTCTTCTTCACATAATGGAAGAGGCAATGCAGCTCTCTGAACTCCTTTTACAAAAACACCAATTCCAATTTTGAGGGCTCTGCCCTCATGACCTAATTACCTCCCAAATGGTCCCACATCCTAATACCATCACCTTGGGGGTTAAGATTTCAACATATGAATTTTGGGAAGACACAAATATTCAGGCTATAGCACCTAGTAATTTTTTATTGAATGTCATCCATCATGTATTTTACCCTCTTGTGTTCAGATGTTTTTTGTTTTCTTATGAATATTCTTGAGCTTTGTTCTGCGATTTAGCTTAGTTACTTGGAAGCAATTAAATCTTTTGTGCCTTGCTTCTAAGATTTGATAAGGAGTACCAGGATTGTATTTAATCTAGGAATAATTATTTTTGCACTATTGAGGCAATATTGTTCTTTGTATTCTACCCAATCCTTCATAAGCATAAGGTATACTAGTATCACTGGAGCAAAGCATGTTTCCCAGATCTGGGTGAGTGTCAGGCATGTTACCTTTAATTCTTTCAGGTTGCTCTTCCCCTAACATTTGATAGTTTTCTCACATACATACGTTGGTCAGTACTCAGCTGAATACTGAATGGTAACCCCTTGCAGATCTCCTGAGCTCTCTCTGTGCAGCTCTCTCTTCTCTGGTACTCCACTCTATAAAAGCCACTTTCACCTTCCTAGTTTCTCAACTTTGTATCCTCAACTCAAGGGGTGTATAAATGTAGAGTTTGGAGAATAACTAGTTTAAATACAGTTAGCTGAAAGAATGAAGGTTAAAAAATATTAACAAGGATAAGGGGTCACAAGGCAGGAAGTAGGAGATTGGATCAGGGAAGAAGGATCTCAGTTGCCAAGAGTTGATACATTAAGGAAAGGAAGGTACATGTAAGACCTATAATGATTAACTTCACTTAGTTTGGTTTACATGAAAAATTTCAGGATATGCAATTAAATTTGAATTATTTTAAAATCACTTTTGGTTGTCAAATTCTTTTGTTTTGGTTTATTTTGAATATTGTACCATGCACAAACTGGAACACTGGTTTTTATGTGGATTATACTCTCATGCACTTTCAAAAGCCTACACTTTTCCATGTGCTTTTTCTTGTATTTGAAAAGTATATTTTAGATACCTTGACTTCATTAAATTCTTTGCATCCTTTTATATCCAACAAAAGTGTCATTTTCTCCATGAAGTCTTCCACCTCTGCCTCCTGCTGAGCCTGTTTTTGTCCCTTCTCTGTTCCTGTAGTTCTTTGTTTCTACAACAAATCTTACATATGCTATATTGTATACCACTTACTTGTTTATCTGCTATTTTTCTCAGCAGACTGAGAGCATATGAAAGTCAGGAACCACATCTCAATCACTTTTGATTGAGCTTCTCAGTACCTCTGTATGATAATATATCTCCTCATTCTCCTATAGACTGAAATATTCTGTATCTGACAGACATGTGATTTAGACCTCACTTTTTGTCCCAAATTTAATCCTTCAAAAAGCTAGAGTTATCATAAGACTATTAAAGTAATGAATTGCCGTTACCAGTTTGGCATTACTTGAACCATGTGCTTTATTTCTGGTTCCAAATCTGGCTATGCATCAGAATTTCCCATCCCTGACCTGCAAACCAAAATTTCAGAAGAGTGATTCCCAGGGATATGTATTTTAAAATAGGCATCAGGGTGAGTCTAGTCATTGACAGATGCCTTAGTTTGTTCATAGTTAAATGTGCTAATGTTGAGGATTGCCTTTCTGAACTAAGGCATTTTAGAAGAGGTGGTTGCCCAGGTCAAATCTGAAGATTTACAATAGAACCAAGATGGTAATAAGACAAAAGATTTATATGAAGATATAAGAATTAATATGGACACACACACTCTTCTATTTCCTATGTAGGGTGGTAAGTATAGTTAGGAAATATGTATGTATTTATTAAAGGATATAAACTGAGTGATAGGTACCCTTACCATCTGAATGTCTTAATTTTTAAAAAATAAATTATGCCTGGTCATCTTATTCTTTTTTTTTTTTTTTTTTTTTGGTCCCTCTTTTGCCATTTTCTAGGAATCGCATCCCATAATCTGGTTGTAATAAAATGTGACTGCTGGGGAAATGTTCACAGAGTTGGCATTCATTTGCATGCTGCTGCCATTTCAGCCCAGGGCATTCTCTCTTTCTTCCTGGTTCTCCTGCCTCCCTCCACCAGCCCCTCCCCAGCAGAGCGCTGATGAGATGTGACAACAGAAAACACAAGTGCATTTCCTGGAGATTTACCAACATCCAGAAGGAAAGCTCGAAGGAAAAGGAACAATAGAAAAGGGGAATTGTGGAGGGAAGAAAGTTTCTAAGCCTATCATTTGCAAATGTCAGCTCCATTCTCAGAGAACTCTAGAGACTGTTAAGCAAACCTGTTTCTAATGAATACAACAAGAGCCATTTGAATCCTCTAGACTTGAGCCAGTCACATTTAACAGATCACCCAGTCTATCTTCCATTATTCTCAGAGGCAGCCTGGGCCTCACAGCATCTTTTCAATTTCAGCTTCAAATGACCCAAGCTCTGTGTTGTCTTAGGCTTCAATAGGATTCAATAGGAAAACAATGTCAGAAGGTTAACGTATTTTTCCCATTATACTATATAATTGCTATGTACTTTACTCATCCCAATCCCTTAGCACTTTGGATTTCAATATTCAACTAGTCTTCACTATTTATCAATAGAATCAGGAAAGGCACATAGAAACGTGTAGATCCAGTAGACCTAGATTTTCTTCTCCACTTCACACTCATCACTTACTTGTCTCTGAGTAAGACACTTATCTTCTTCCGGTCTCAGTTTCTGCATCTATAAAAAGGACACAGAATGTCCTCTTACCTAAAATGTTTGCTTAAAGAATGGTAGTATTTATTTGAAAAGTATAAAGTAATATAAAAATATGTTAGAATAAGTATCAGGCATAATGGTTGCCAAATATCTGAAGCTGACTTTCTACTTTGTTTATTTGTGTTCTTTATTTGCATTTTATAAAGCAGAGAATATTCTACTCTTCATCATGACTTGAGTGGAGCATGCTCATCATTCTTTTAGTTAGCTGCTTCAATTCACAAATCATTCTCTTTATTCTGAATTCTCTCCTCTTTGCTACTCAATATCTGATCCTCAGGAGTCCAATGAGCAAGAATATTAAGTAGGTACAATGCTGGTAAGACTCTCCATGACTTTCTTCCAAGGACATTACTTCTGTTGGATCTAGTTCACATATACTTTTCCTTCTATGCAATCATTAGTTCCACTACAATCTTTCCTGAATATAGAAATTCTAACCATTCCTCAGAACCAAAATATTAGTAAAGAAATGATTTATTGTGCAAAACACTTGCCCTAAGAAGAAATTTGTGCCTTTTTGCATGCATGAAATTATTTACTTGTATTAATGAGAACACTCATTGTCTTATGCTGAATAAGAATTAGAAGAATAGTTCGCCAAGGCCACTATGTGCTGTTTCTGACAAATATATGTGCTAGATGCACCACCCCATCATTTGGAATTTCTTGCAGAACCACATGACTTCCAATGGTCATGTTGCCTGAGTGGACTCTGATATGATGATGTTCCCGTTTTATACCTATGAAGTACAGAAAAAATGCAACAGAGATCAAGGAAAAAAAGAAGGTGGGAGTGGAGGAGAATAAGAAGAATAAAAATAAGGAAATGAAAGAGAAAAAATAAGAGAAGTGGTAATTGAAGGAATAAGGGAAGCTATAAAGTATAAAAGGGAAAAAAATAATTGTAGATAGAATGTCAGTATATTTTTAGAAGAATATTCATAACAATACATATTAAAAGCAGCAAGATTTTCTCACTCTTTTCCTTTTCTCACCTCGCATTAGCAATGACTGAAGTTGTGAATTATGAACAAGTGTCAGAGATTGTAAATTTAACAGCAAATAATGGGGGATGAAGAAAAGAAGATGAGGAAATTATTTTACAAGATGAATACAAAGGCCTTGTGATAATTGAATTGGAATGATGTTTTATGCTGAAAAATCACTTTTCCATTTAAAGTATCTCCGTATTTTAATTTATCTAATGAAGATTGTCAGTAGAATCATACTTAGTATTTTTCTTGAGAAGTAATTAGTACTCCTTCTTAATATTGGCCCAACTAAACTGTGTCAAACTTATTTCTACACAATTCAAGTTCAACCCCATTCAGACCAATTGTGCTCTTTCATCAGATGGTCAGAACTCACAAGTTTTCTGTGGTAAGATGGGGAACATAGAGAAGGACCAGGACCTGCAATTAAGACACAATGCTCACTGGGAAATAGCAGATATGTAGGTGGGTGGGAGTTATCCATGATGAAAAAACATGTACACTGATACCTAACAGAAACAGAATCTAGAATGTCGTCATTGGTTATGGTTCTGACAAACCATTTTTATTAGGAAGTTAAACCAGGGATGGGAGGTTGCCCCATCCAGCCAATGACTCCATAGCAACACTACAAACTGTTAGGTAATAGCTTCCTGCTGTCTACCAAGATCTGGGTTTCAGGTACCACCACAACAAAGGGAACATGGTGAGAAGAGACTAGCCTGGCTAGATATGAAAAGTGACAGACATTGAAGACTTATTCTCTTTTTTTTTTTGAGTTGGAGTCTCACTCTGTTGCCCAGGCTGGAGTGCAGTGGTGCAATTTCTGCTCACTGCAAGCTCCACCCACGGGATTCACACCATTCTCTTGCCTCAGCCTCCCAAGTAGCTGGGACTACAGGCACCCGCCACCATGCCCAGCCAATTTTTTTGTATTTTTAGTAGAGACGGGGTTTCACAGTGTTCGCCAGGATGGTCTCGATCTCCTGACCTCGTGATCCACCTGCCTTGGCCTCCCAAAGTGCTGGGATTACAGGCATGAGCCACCATGCCTGGCCGAGGACTTATTCTCAATTAAAAAACAAAAGAGGCCAGGTTTCTAGGATTATGGTGCATTCTTGAACCAGAGCAGCAGATTTGGCTTGATGCTGGGTTACATGGAGTTTGAACAAAGATTTCATAAATCCCTTCCATGGACAGGAAGTGTTGGCCTAGGAACTGGGACTAGATAAGTTTACAGATAGAGGACAATGGGGTTAGGGATGGTGATGGGATTAAGGCATTGCTACCTTATTCCAGTGTAAACCTAGGCTCTCAGATCATCCTATTCTTCCAGTCAAATTACGATATCTAAATTTTGAGTGAAATCACTATGTTGGAACTGATTGAAAACTTTATGAAACACTGTACAGGCTGAGAGCAGTGTTTCTCCCAGCATGACGTTTGAGCCCTGAAAACAGACAGGCTGCCTTCTCAAGTGGGTCCCTGAGCCCAGTGTAGCCTAACTGGGAGACACTTTCCACTAGGGGTCGACAGACACCGCATACACAGGTGCCCTTCTGGGACAAAGCTTCCAGAGGAAGGATCAGGCAGCAATATTTGCTGTTCTGCAATATTTGCTGTTCTGCAGCCTCAGCTGGTGATACCCAGGCAAACAGGGTCTGGAGTGGACCTCCAGCAAACTCCAACATACCTGCAGCTGAAGGTCCTGACTCTTAGAAGGAAAACTAACAAACAGAAAGGAATAGCATCAACATCAACAAAAAGGACACCTACACCAAAACCCCATCTGTAGATCACCAAAGACCAAAGGTAGACAAAACCACAAAGATGGCGAGAAGCCAGAGCAGAAAAGCTGAAAATTCTAAGAACCAGAGCACCTCTTCTCCAAAGGATTGCAGCTCCTCACCAGCAACAGAACAAAGTTGGATGGAGAATGACGAGTTGAGAGAAGTAGGCTTCAGAAGGTTGCTAATAACAAACTTCTCTGAGCTAGAGGAGCATGTTCTAACCTATCGCAAGGAAGCTAAAAGCCTTGGAAAAATGTTAGGCAAATGGCTAACTAGAATAAACAGTGTAGAGAAGACTCTAAATGACCTGACGATGCTGAAAACCATGGCACGAGGACTACGTGACACATGCACAAGCTTCGGTAGCCGATTCGATCAACTGGCAGAAAGGATATCAGAGATTGAACATCAAATTAATGAAATAAAGTGACAAGACAAGTCTAAGGAAAAAAGAGTAAAAAGAAATGAACAAAGCCTCCAAGAAATACGGGACTATGTGAAAAGACCAAATCTATGTTTGATTCATGTGCCTGAAAGTGACGAGGAGAATGGAACCAAGTTGGAAAACACTCTGCAGGATATTATCCAGGAGAACTTCCCCAACCTAGCAAGGCAGGCCAACATTCAAATTCAGGAAATACAGAGACCACCACAAAGACACTCCTCGAGAACAGCGACACCAAGACACATCAATGTCAGGTTCACCAAGGTTGAAATGAAGGACAAAATGTTAAAGGCAGCCAGAGAGAAAGGTCAGGTTTCCCACAAAGGGAAGTCCATCAAACTAACAGCTGATCTCTCGGCAGAAACCCTACAAGCCAGAAGAGAGTGGGGGGCAATATTCAACATTCTTAAAGAAAAGAATTTTCAACCCAGAATCTCATATCCAGCCAAACTAAGCTTCATAAGTGAAGAAGAAATAAAATACTTTACAGACAAGCAAATGCTGAGAGATTTTGTCACCACCAGGCTTGCCTTACAAGAGCTCCTGAAGGAAGCACTAAACATGGAAAGGAACAACTGGTACCAGCCACTGCAAAAACATGCTAAATTGTAAAGACCATCAATGCTATGAAGAAACTAAATCAATTAACGGGCAAAATAACCAGCTAACATCATAATGACAGGATCAAATTCACACAGAACAATATTAACCTTAAATGTAAATGGGCTAAATGCCCCAGTTAAAAGACACAGAGTAGCAAATTAGATAAAGAGTCAAGACCCATCACTGTGCTGTATCCAGGAGACCCATCTCATGTGCAGAGACACACACAGACTCAAAATAAAAGGTTGGAGGAAGATCTACCAAGCAAATGAAAAGCAAAAAAAAAAAAAAAAAGCAGGAGTTGCAATCCTAGTCTCTGATAAAACAGACCTTAAACCTACAAAGATCAAAAGAGACAAAGAAGGCCGTTACATAATGGTAAAGGGATCAATTCAACAAGAAGAGCTAACTATTCTAGATATATATGTACCCAATACAGCAGCACCCAGATTCATAAAGCAAGTCCTTAGAGACCTACAAAGAGACTTAGACTCCCACACAATAATAATGGGAGACTTTAACACCCCATGTCAACATTAGACAGATCAATGAGACAGAAAGTAAACAAGGATATCCGGGAATTGAACTCAGCTCTGCACCAAGAGGACCTAATAGACATCTACAGAACTCTCCACCCCAAATCAACAGAATACACATTCTTCTCAGCACCACATCACACTTATTCTAAAACTGACCACATAATCGGAAGTAAAGCACTCCTCATCAAATGTAAAAGAACAGAAATCACAAAAAACTGTCACTCAGACCACAGTGCAATCAAATTAGAACTCAGGATTAAGAAACTCACTCAAAACTGCACAACTATATGGAAACTGAACAACCTGCTCCTAAATGACGGCTGGGTAAATAATGAAATGAAGGCAGAAATAAAGATGTTCTTTGAAACCAATGAGAACAAAGACACAATGTACCAGAATCTCTGAGACACATTTAAAGCAGTGTGTAGAGGGAAATTTATAGCACTAAATGCCCACAAGAGAAAGCAGGAAACATCTAAAATTGACACCCTAACATCACAATTAAAAGAACTAGAGAAGCAAGAGCAAACACACGGAAAAGCTACCAGAAGGCATTAGATAACTAAGATCAGAGCAGAACTGAAGGAGATACAGACGAAAAAACCCTTCAAAACATTACCAAATCCAGTAGCTGGTTTTTTGAAAAGATCAACAAAATTGATAGACCACTAGTAAGACTAATAAGATGAGAGAGAAGAATCAAATAGTCATAATAACAAATGGTAAAGGGGATATCACCAACGATCCCACAGAAATACAAACTACCATCAGAGAATACTATAAACACCTCTATGCAAATAAACTAGAAAATCTAGAAGAAATGGATAAATTCCTTGACACATACATGCTTACAAGACTAAACCAGGAAGAAGTTGAATCTCTGAATAGAAAAATAACAGGCTCTGAAATTGAGGCAATAATTAATAGCCTAACAACAAAAAAAAGTCCAGGACAAGACAAATTCACAGTCAAATTCTACCAGAGGTACAAAGAGGAGCTGGTACCATTCCTTCTGAAATTATTCCAATCAATAGAAAAAGAGGGAATCCTCCCTAACTCATTTTATGAGGCCAGCATCATCCTGATACCAAAGCCTGACAGAGACACAACAAAAAAAGAGAATTTTAGACGAATATCCCTGATGAATATCGATGCAAAAATCCTCAATAAAATACTGGCAAGCTGAATCCAGCAGCACATCAAAAAGCTTATCCACCATGATCAAGTGGGCTTCATCCCTGTGATGCAAGGCTGGTTCAACATACACAAATCAATAAATGTAATCCATCACATAAACAGAACCAACAACAAAAACCAGATGATTAACTCAATAGATGCAGAAAAGGCCTTCAACAAAATTCAACAGCCCTTCATGCTAAAAAACTCTCAATAAACTAGGTATTGATGGAAAGTATCTCAAAATAATAAGAGCTAGTTATGACAAAACCACAGCCAATATCATACTGAATGGGCAAAAACTAGAGGCATTCCCTTTGAAAACTGACACAAGACAACGATGCTCTCTCTCACCACTCCTATTCAACATAGTGTTGGAAGTTCTGGCCAGGGCAATCAGGCAAGAGAAACAAATAAAGGGTATTCAACTGGGAAAAGAGGAAGTCAAATTATCCCTGTTTGCAGATGACATGATTGTATATTCAGAAAAACCCATCATCTCAGCCCAAAATCTCCTTAAGTTGATAAAGTAACTTCAGCGAAGTCTCAGGATACAAAATCAATGTGCAAAAATCACAAATATTCCTATACACCAATAACAGACAAACAGAGAGCCAAAACATGAGTGAACTCCCATTCACAATTGCTACAAAGAGAATAAAATACCTAGGAATCCAACTTACAAGGGACGTGAAGGACCTCTTCAAGGAGAACTACGAATCACTGCTCAATGAAATAAAAGGGGACACAAACAAATGGAAGAACATTCCATGCTCATGGATAGGAAGAATCAGTACCATGAAAATGGCCATACTGCCCAAGGTAATTTATAGATTCAATGCCATCCCCATCAAGCTACCAATGACTTTCTTCACAGAACTGGAAAAAACTACTTTAAAGTTCATATGGAACCAAAAAAGAGCCTGCATTGCCAAGACAATCCTAAGCAAAAAGAACAAAGCTGGAGGCATCATGCTACCTGACTTCAAACTATACTACAAGGCTACAGTAACCAAAACAGCATGGTACTGGTACCAAAACAGAGATATAGACCAATGGAACAGAACAGAGACATCATAAATAACACCACACATCTACAACCATCTGATCTTTGGCAAACCTGACAAAAACAAGAAATGGGGAAAGGATTCCCTATTTAATAAATGGTGCTGGGAAAACTGTCTCGCCATATGTAGAAAGCTGAAACTGGATCCCTTCCTTACACCTTATACAAAAATTAATTCAAGATGGATTAAAGACTTAAATGTTAGACCTAAAACCACAAAAACCCTAGAAGAAAACCTAGGCAATACCATTCAGGACATAGGCATCGGCAAGGACTTCAAAACTAAAACACGAAAAGCAATGGCAACAAAAGCCAAAAGAGACAAATGGGATCTAATTAAACTCAAGAGCTTCTGCACAGCAAAAGAAACTACCTTCAGAGTAGACAGGCAACCTACAGAATGGGAGAAAATTTTTGCAATCTACCCATCTGACAAAGGGCTAATATCCAGAATCTACAAAGAACTTAAAAAAACAGACAACCCCATCAAAAAGTGGGCAAAGGATATGAACAGACACTTCTCAAAAGAAGACATTTATACAGCCAACAGACACACAAAAAAATGCTCATCATCACTGGTCATCAGAGAAATGCACATCAAAACCACAATGAGATACCATCTCAAACCAGTTAGAATGGCTATCATTAAAAAGTCAGGAAATGACAGATGCTGGAGAGGATGTAGAGAAATAGGAACACTTTTACACTGTTGGTGGGAGTGTAAATTAGTTCAACCATTGTGGAAGACAGTGTGATGATTCCTCAAGGATCTAGAACCAGAAATACCATTTGACCCAGCCATCCCATTACTGGGTATATACCCAAAGGATTACAAATCATGCTACTATAAAGACACATGCACACGTATGTTTACTGCGGCACTATTCACAATAGCAAAGACTTGGAACCAACCCAAATGTCCAACAATGATAGACTGGATTAAGAAAATGTGGCACATATACACCATGGAATACTATGCAGCCATAAAAAAGGATGAGTTCATGTCCTTTGTAGGGACATGGATGAAGCTGGAGACCATCATTCTGAGCAAACTACCACAAGGACAGAATACCAAACACCACATGTTCTCACTCATAGGTGGGAATTCAACAATGAGAACACTTGGACACAGGGCAGGGAACATCACACACCGGGGCCTGTTAGGGGGCGGGGGCTGGGGGAGGGATAGCATTAGGAGAAATGCCTAATGTAAATGACGAGTTGATGGGTACAGTAAACCAACATGGCACATGTATACCTATGTAACAAACCTGCGCGTTGTGCACATGTACCCTAGAACTTAAAGTATAATAATAAAAAAAAAAAAAAGTAAAAAAAAGAAACACTGTACAGGCCAAACAAAACATTTCTGGGGACTGTCAGTTTGAAATTTCTGTTCACAACCATGTAATTTCGCCGTTATTTATATTTGGTCCTATAAAGTTCTCTACTTTTTACTGTATGTTATTCTTTTCTTGCCAATTACATTTTAAGCCAGAAGTGTCTTCTCATCATCAATTGTAGTTTTCCCAGTATCAGTCCTGTACATAATAAATATTGGAGGATTAATTGATTGTGTATGATAGTACACAGAATATAAATCAAAATAGGAAAGAAAAATATTTACATATTGCATAAGTGAATAGAAAAATAACTTTGCCCTAACATCACTTAGGGATTGAGAAAACATGCCAGCAGGAAAAAGTCTCTGTATCAAAAAAATACAGGAGTATGAAAATTCATTGTTTTAGAAAAATAAAATGTGTTAAAACAAAATCTGGTGAAAAAAACTACTTGACAATAACCCTGCCATGATATTGGAGAAACATCTGTAGATAACTGGGAATAGGAAGAGAGAAAGACGGGGGAGGGGGGGTGGGGGAGGGAGAGAGAGAGAAAGAAAGAGAAGGAAAAGAAGAAAAAAGTCAATAACTATGTTGAAATAGAGATTAAAAGAAAAATAAAAGTTTGAAAGAAGTTTTTAGAGCATGTGACATGGTCTCAAACAAGAAAAGGGGGATACATCTTAATCTGTTTGTATTGCTACAAAGGCATACTCAAGGTTAGTCCATTATAAAGAAAAGAGGTTTATTTGGCTCATAGTTCTGCAGGCTGTACAAGAAGCATGGTGCCAACATCTGCTTCTGGTGAGGGCTTCAGGCTACTTTCAATCACGACAGAAGGTGAAGGGGAGCTGTGTATATGCAGATCACATTGCAAGAGAGAAAGCGGTAGGGAGGGGATGCCAGGATTTAACAACTAGCTCTCCAGGGAAATAATAGGGTTAGAACTTACTATCTCAAGGGTGGCACCAAGCCATTCATGAGGGATCCTCCCCATGATCCAAACACCTCCCATTAGGCCCCACCTGTAGCACTGTGGATGAGATTTCAGCATGAGATTTGGAGGGCCCAAGAACATCCAACTACAGCAGAGTGTGATAGAGCAGAGCTGGCTCACACTGGCTGTTAAGCGCTGATTTTTCCCATCTCTTCCCAACTCTCTGTTCAATGACTTCACACTCGTAGCCTGAAATGAGCTATGGTAAGAAAATTTACACCACAGAAATCAGCAAAAGCCACAAATAAGAGCTTCCTTTACTCATACCTACAAACTTCTTCCCAGCAGCCTGTTAAACACTTAGCAGCATATCACTGCATCATAAAGAAATCCATGACTTTCTATTGTTCAAGAATAACAGTTGGAAATTTTGGGGTATTGACAATCAAAAGGCAGTAAAAACGCATCCTGAGCAACCCTTAGCCCCTGTTCTGGGAAAAAGTCAGTTGCCCTCCCACTGGGGGCTCTCCTGCTGACTCCCTGACCTCACAGAAGCTGAACTTTGTTCCCTGTTTAGAATGACACTGCTTACCAGCCTCTGGCCGCAGTAGCCAGAATAGGACTGGACTGCCTAGATATGTGGTATGTTGTAGGTCAATTCTTGAACCTGCCCTTCCCTATCCAGGCCCAACCCACTACTATTCAGGTACCAGGGTGATAAAAAGGGAGACTGACAAGCCTAGACTGAAGGAATTGCCTCTCTTCAGAAAGTTCTGCTGGCCTGTGAAATAATGTCTTTTCATTCAACTGGAATCAATGTGGATGTGGCTCATTAAACAAAACCCCATATAAGAAAAGGTAAATTTGGTAACAAGTATTTATTTTAATAAAGAATTCACCATAGGGTAACTTTAAATAACTAGCTTCCCAAGTGCACTCATATAAAATCTTTTTAAGAGTACTGCCATTATAGAAAGTGAGCTAATATTTAAGCTGAATATACAACGACTCTTCGGGGGAAAGAGTGCTTAACTACTGAGAATAATTGTGGGCCTGCTTTAAACTTTAGGAACTCACTGGTTTCTACAGCTCCACTCTAATAATTTCTCTGTTCTGCACTATGGCTGGCTCATCAGTAAGGGTACAACTAAAATAGAAGATAGCATCTTCAAGGGATATAAGGGACTGCAAAAATGGACGTAAGTTCAGCTTCCATTACCTTGTCAACATAAATGGCATATCATTTGTGTATCCAGAAATAGTCACTGGACACATTTGCTACAACTCAGCAATCTTTTCATTTCCAGAAAACATTGAAACTGGAATTCTATCAATGTACGGTCATTAAAAATGTTAATGTTAGATAATGGGATTATAAATCCTGTCAAGTGCTACCCATGAAATTTACTTAAGCATGTTAGCTTTTATATTACTGTTTGAAATTTAGCCAGGTACAACTGAACAACTGATTTTTTTTTTCCATTGCAGAAAAACTGCTACAGTAGGAGAAGCTAGGGAATAAGAGGAAGAAGGAGAAAAAATTTAAAGAGGACTTACTCTATGGCAAATTGCAGTAGCCAATATTACAAAATTTTACTCATTTCATTCACCAAAAAAAAAATTTAATGACATTTTAATACATCTATTTTACAGATGTGCCAACAAATTCAGAGGTTAAATATCTTGTGAAAACTCACAGAGATGGCTTTTCAGAGGCAGAGTTGGTATTTTGAGTCTATTTGACTCAAAAGCCTGGTATTTGGTTAGACATTGATGTCCCCAAAATAGTAACATGTTTATTTTACAAAATTAGAAAAAAGCAGAAACATTTTTAAATTAAATAAAAATATACATTAAGCATTCAACCTAGAGATGCTCATAGTTTATATAGTTGTTGTCCTTCAGTCTTTTTAAATGTTTTTTTTGTTCTATTAATATGTTCCATTTTTTCTTCCTGTTGGAAGAATACATCTTCATTGTGGAAAATGCAGAAAAGTATAGAGAAGGAAAAAGTCATCTTTTATTTGACCTTGTTTCTAGGTCTTACACACAATATGTCATCACTAAATGATATATTTTCTCATTTTTTGTTTCTAAAATTAGAATTATACTATGCATGTACAGAATTGTGTATCCATTTAATAGATTATGAGTATACTGTATAAAAGACTGCATGATTTTCCATCATTGAATTTACCCTAATGTATGTAACTATTCCTCTTTCATTATTCATTTTGAGTTGTTTATTACTTTAAATAATGCTGCAATGAATATACAGGCTTATAAATTTTTAGTCCCATTTCAAGTCATTTTCTTAGGATAAATTTCTACAATTGAATCACTATGTCAAAGCATCTGAAAATTTTTTTAAGGTTCTTAATACATATGGGCTGAATTGCTCTCCAAAGTTATTGTACCAATTTAAAAACCCACCTGCAGAGTCCAAGACTGATTTTATTTATAATGTGGCTTTTATGTTAATCAAAATTTGTTTCCTCTTGTTATTATTTCGAAGACCTCTGTTCTTTCCTTCCTAGGATTTAACAAAATTTGTAAGTCCTTTTGCTTATTTGTTTAATAAAGGCCTCTCTTATTAACTATAACTCTGGTGGAAACTGGAAACATGCCTATATTTTTTACTCTAAACAACTATTACTTAATATAGGGCCTAACCCAGAAAAAGTCGTATCTGTTTGTTGAACAAATGGGGAAATTTTTCCTTACAGAATTATTTTTCTGAGTATACACAAGTAGCTAAACAAGATAACTCCAAAAGGATGTTTTATTTTCTGTTTTACTGTTTGTTTGTTTTTACTTTAAGTTCTGGAATACATGTGCAGAACGTGCAGGCTTGTTACATAGGTATAAATGTGCCATGGTGGTTTGCTGCACCTATCAACCCATCATCTAGGTTTTAAGCCCCACATGCATTAGGTATTTGTCCTAATGCTGTCTCTCCCCTTGCCCCCCACCCCCCAACAGGACCCAGTGTGTGATGTTCCCCTCCCTGTGTCCATGTGTTCTTATTTTTCAATTCCCACTTATGAGTGAAAACATGTGGTGTTTGGTTTTCTGTCCCTGTGTTAGTTTACTGAGAATGATGGCTTCCAGCTTCATCCATGTCCCTTCAAAAGACATGAACTCATTCTTTTTTATGGCTGCATAGTATTCCATGGTATATATGTGCCACGTTTTCTTTATCCAGTTTATCATTGATGGGCATTTGGGTTGGTTCCAAGTCTTCGCTATTGTAAGTAGTGCTGCAATAAACATACGTGTGCTTGTGTCTTTATAGTAGAATATTTATAATTCTTTGGGTATATACCCAGTAATGGGATTGCTGGGTCAAATGGTATTTCTGGTTCTAGATCCTTGAGGAATTGCCACACTGTCTTCCACAATGGTTGAACTAATTTACACTCCCACCACCAGTGTGTAAGCATTCCTTTTCTCCACAGCCTCACCACCATCTGTCTTCTGACTTTGTATAATCTCCATTCTAACTAGTATGAGATGGTATTTCATTGTGGTTTTGATTTGCATTTATCTAATGATCAGTGATAAGCTTTTTTTCATATGTTTCTTGGCCACATAAATGTCTTCTTTTGAGAAGTGTCTGTTCATATCCTTTGCCCACTTTTTGATGAGGTTGTTTGTTTTTTTCTTGTAAGTTTGTTTAAGTTCTTTGTAGATTCTGGATATTAGACCTTTGTCAGATGGATAGATTGCAAAAATTTTCTCCCATTCTGTAGGTTGCTGTTCACTCTGATGCTAGTTTCTTTTGCTGTGCAGATGATCTTTAGTTTAATTAGATCCCATTTGTCAATTTTGGGTTTTGTTGCAATTGCTTTTGGTGTTTTAATCATGAAGTCTTTGCCCATGCCTATGTCCTGAATGATATTCCCAGGTTTTCTTCTAGGGTTTTTATGATTTTAGATTTTTACATTTAAGTCTTTAATCCATTTTGAGTTAATTTTTGTAAAAGGCATAAGGAAGCGATCCGGTTTCAGTTTTCTGCATATGGCTAGCCAGTTTTCCCAGCACCATTTATTAAACAGGGAATTCCAAAAGGATTTTTTTAATGGTCACTCATGTTTTGAAAAATTATTCCAATAGTTGGAAAAGGATTTGCTCTGGTATTCAGCATGTGGTCTGGTCCCAGGCTCTGGAGAATTAGATAATGATGTCTCAATAACCCAACCCATGTCTGACGTACAAGGTGTTGCAGACTGCAATGGGCTTCTACTGTGTTCTCACGGCAGGGAAAGAGGCAGGGTTGAGAAGGCATGGGGTGTGGTCTCATTATTTACATATGAGTTGCAATATTTTCATTAGGTATTTAAGCACACAGAGCAAGGCCTGTGTGCTCTTTTTGAAGCCAATGTCCTCAGTGTCACTTGAAAAGAAACAACTTTCCAAAATCACTAAAGAATAACAACGGCTTTTGCAACCAAAGCAAAAGATCAAACACAACACAACTAGTGGGATGGTCCCATATTTTAGCTTTATTCCTTTCTCCCACAGCTCTTTTCATATGCATCCAACAGAAGAAATTTATTTTCTGCCTTGTGTGAAAACATTGGCTGGTCCATGAATTTTCTGATCTTTTGTGATATTACTGATAGTGACTTAAACTGAATATTAGTAACACAGTCAATTTAAGTCCTGTGGCCACTTTAAATTGTCACACTCAGTGTTGATTCAGAAATTAGAATGCCCAGTCAATATGTGACACAGCACACAGTTCAGTTCTCCTAGCCTTAGCTATGACCTGTTCAAGGCCAGTCTTCAAGGAGGGGAGTGAGGCTTGTTTATTTTCTCTCCTTCAAAAATCTCTTTCCAAATTTTTAGGTCTTGTGTTTGACCTGTAAGTGGTGGGGAATGAGCACAGAAGAGGAAAGAGGAGAGCAAACATTTTTTGCCTGGCAATAACTATGGTCATATGGCTTTGAGTTTTCTGGGTCCTGGCAGGTGTGTGAAGCAGTCTACTTCTCTTGAAGCCACTTGGAGTTTTTCTCTGAGCCTGCCCTGGTGGGTCCTTCCAACTGAGCTAGCTCTGAGAAATAAGCAAAGCACTGTAGTAGTCCAAGCACCTGCTGTTCCATTCCACAAGGACTCTCTCCAGGTTCCAGTAACTTTCTAGGCAGTTTCTTGGGCCAGTATTAAATGGCTTAAGCCAGTTCTCCTTGCCCATGACACACATCTGATTTATGAAAAACACTCATAAATCCTTTGCTCCCAACCACGGACCATACTGCAGCAGCTCCTCTCCTTTCTTTCCACCAACACAGCATGGATGCCGGCTCCCTTGGCTGCACCCTGAAGAAGTTGGTGCCAGGGCTTGTTCTCGGTAATCTTGGAGAGGATTACAAAGATGGGCATATTCTGCTTTTCCACCCATTCTATTCCCCCAGGGACCCATATTTCCTTCACTTTCCTTTGACTAGAGATACTGAGAAGTCCAACATTACCAGGTACATAAAGAGCACCAAAAGTACCCACAAATTTTGAGCCATAAAGGGTAAGAATGAAAGGTTGCTATGTAAGAGGGATAAAGAGCTGGTGTGATAAACTTCAGAGACCATAGTGAACAGAAATGAAGAGGTGTGAGTGTCCAGTGTCACGTGCTGCAGAGAAGTTAGTCTGAGGACTCAGCAATGGCCACTTGATGGAAAAATTAGAAAAACAATGTTGTCCTTTGAGAGAACTGTTTAGTAAAGGGATAGGGGCCAAAGTGAAAATGTATGTATGTACTTCTTTATTTATTGCTGTCTCCAGATTCAGACTTGATATAATGTTTAGGCACAATGAATAGTCACAATTGTCTAAAATGTCTTTATTCAGTATGTTTTAAGCCTTTTTCCCCCAAAGGCATGTTCCCAGGATGTAAATCTGGCTTTCTTTTCAATATTCATTCATTCACTGGCCCACTTATTTGCCCATTTAGACATACAGGTCTCTTTTAAGTCTACAACATTATCATCTTCCTTTACTTGCCAGGCCAAAAATGAAATTGCAAATATGTATAGAATGACAATCTTCTTCATGTCCCTTTATAATGTCTTCATGTGCCTCAACTTTCATTTGCCTCTATAACGTCTACCTTGACCACCTCAGAGTAAAATTATTCCTTCACCATCTGGGCTCTTTTTATGTGTTTTCTTATGTTGGTTTTCATTTTGAATGCATATTTCTTTTCTCCTGAAATAGAGTTAAGAACTATACATGTGAAGGATGGACTGTGTCTTATGCATTGTCACCACACCAAGCTGTTCTGCCTTAATTTTAAACATTCCATTTTTTCCCCTATTTCTACAAGGCAAGAGCTCTGAGCATACCATACAACTACATTATGTTATAACTAGTTGTAACATAATTGGAGTTTCATGCATCAAAGCTTTGCACATGCACAGATGGTAGGCGAGCTCCTTGAATTCCCCCAGTAATCATGATTTAAGCTTAGTTGTTCAACACTAAAACATTAAATATTAATTGTGTACCATACACTAGACACAAAAGAGCTACCTTTAAGGAGCTTGCACCGGGCTGCTTATATTAGTTTTCTATTGCTGCTCTAACAAATCATCACAAACACAAAGTAACAAAAATTTATTATCTTAGAGTTCTGGACAACGGATGTGTGAACGGGGTCTCACCAGGTTAAAATCAAGGTGTTGGCTGGGTTGTATCTCTTCTGGAAAGCGTAAGGTAGAATACGTGTCCTTCCCTCTTCCAGATCCTCAAGGCTGCCTGCATTCCCAGGCTTACAGCCCCTTTTCATTTTCAAAGCCAGCAAGGGTGTATTTAGTCCTCACATTGCATCACTCTAGTCTTGCTCCCTTTGTTACATCTGTTTCTCTGACTCTAACTTTTCTACCTTCTTTCTCTACTTTTAGGACCCTTGTGATTGCATTGGGCTCACTTGGCTAATCCAGTATCATCTCCTTATTTTAAGGTCAGCTGATTAGCGGACTTAGTACCTCAATGACATGTAACCTAACATAGTCAAAGGTTCCAGGGGAGAGTATGTGAACATCTTTGGGGAGCCATGATTCTGCCCACCATATTGGTAGATACGGTATGTCATAAATGGGTAAAAGAAGATATTTTTATGATGTCAGAAAAGTATACTTAGAGGGAAATGGAGAGAAAGACACAGAGGATTCTGTGATTATTTCTGCCTTGTAGAGGCCAGATATGGCTCTAAAAGCAAGTGTCATTGGAATTAAAGTCCTAAAAATGATATAATGTCTCACCAGGCTAATTGACGACATGATGGTGGAAAAAAGTAATTCTGAGCAAAGAGGACAGCAGGAGCAAAAATGCTTATTCATGACACAGGATGACAAGGTAATGCAAATTGAAAGCATTTTAAATACTGTGCAAAAGTGCAGCATACCAAAATACAAAATTAGAGAAGAAAGCAGAGGCCATTTTAGGAAAAGCTTTGCATAACATATTGAGGAAGTGGGACTTTATCTTGAAAATACTGAATTATACTTAAGGGGTTTTTTGCAACCAATTAGTATGATAAGGTTTGTGTTTAAGAACAATTACTTTTAACAACAGTGGAGCAGGACTGGAAGTAAAAATTCAGTTGTGTTTTCGTCAGCAAATGATGAGAGCCTAAACTGAGGGAGTTGCAGAGAGGGTGGAAAAAATAAACTGATGAAAAAATGATGAGAAGAATTTTTGAGACTTGATGAGTGATTGGATTTAGAAGGTGAAAGGGGAGAAAAGTTTCCAGGGTGATTCACAGGATTTGTTGTGAGTGATAGAGTACTATCCAGGGAAAAGGGATCATAATAAGAAGAACATGTTTAGAGATACAGACAGAGATGAGATCTATTTGAGTTACCTTTATTTTAAGATACTTGCAAGAAATCCAGGTGAAGATTTCCAGGAGGTTGTTAGTTGTACTGGCCTGGAAATAAGACAAGTGTGTACTATAAATGCAGATATGACACATCATTATGTAATGGTAGTTGAGACTATAAAAATGATTAAGTATAAAGTGCAAAGAAAAGCTGAGCCAGTGCAAAACCCTGAAGATCACTGATATTTACAGAATGGGTGCAAGAAGAGAATCCAACTCAGGAAACTAAGAAATAACGAGGAATAGGAGAAGAACACTGAGAGACAAAAATGTTATAGAAATCAAAGGAGGAGAGATTTTCAAGGAGGAAATAATATTGTCAACTATCAGAGGAAGGCCAAATCAGATGATGATTAAAAACCCATTCAACTTGGGGATTAGGAGGACTTTGCTGACCTTTGCTAGTATCATTGAAGAGAAGGAACGGAAACCTAACTAGCGAATTAAAGAATAAACTGGTGGTAAGACTATACTTTCAATGTTAGTAGGTTTGAAGGAAAGAGTCAGCAATAATTGGAATCCAAGGAGGTTTGTTTTGTTTTGTTTTTCAGATAAAGACATAAAGATTTCAAATCTTCATTCCTCCATGAAATTCTTTATATCTGTTTCAAAAAGAACTGAGTGCTTCTTTCTCCAAACTCCCATAAAATGGCACATATTACAGTGAATGTCTCAATAACACAGACAATATCTTAGCCCTCTTTGTGTCTGGCACATGGAAGGAGGTCAATAAATAGTTTTTAAATGAATGAAAAAATGAACAGATAGATTAATGAAAATATGTTCATCAAATTTTGGATTGTAAAATGCTCACATACACTGATTGAAAGACAGATTTCAACTATGTAATTTGGTCACTGGACACCAAGAAATATGATGCTTAGCAGTATTCAATATATTTCTTTATAATCAACAAACAATAACTGGCAGAACATTTCTCCCCTCAGGGATTTAATTTTCATTAGAGTACTCTCTTTATTGCTGACACTACCCTCTAATAAGTAACCTGAAGTAAAAGAGTCCTGGAGACATGATTCTTTGGAGAGAGTGTCAGTTTGCTATACAATTCCTGCTGCCCTACCCCACCAGCCTTGGGGGATGAGTGGAGATATTTTTCTCCTGCATTAAGCCTAGTAAGAAAAGAAAATTCATGGGTATCCCTTGGAGAGTTTGACATGTTTCCTCTGAAATCTGGGGTGTCTAATTTTCACCTACCTAGGATTAAAGGTGAAAGCGGCGTCTGCTTAGAGATAGAGATAAGAGAGGTGGCTGCACCAGAAGCCAGGTGCACTTCTATCAACAATGAGGTGAGACTGTCTACTTTCTGGGTATAAGATGTGTAGACCCTTTAGTAAAGAGCTAGTCTGAATCAACTTAAGGAAGAGCCCTGCTAAAAAGGACTCCTGGAGAAGGGCCCCCAACAGAAAAGAGTCAGTGAGGGGTAGTCCACAACTCAGGGCCTGGGGCAGAGGGATTAGAGGATATGGCAAATGGTGAGCCAGAAAGGAGGCACCTCCCATGCCAGTGAACACCAGGAGTGGTCTAGATCAATAGTGTAGGTGGGAGGTTATGAGTGTACGAAGACAATAGCAGTAGATTGTGGAGAAAACAATGGATTTACGAAGCATTTTAAAAGTAGTATAAAGCTGAGCACAGTGGCTCATGCCTATAATCAGAGCACTCTGGGAGGCCAAGGAGGGAGGATTGCTTGAGCCCATGAGTTTGAGACCAGCCTGTCACATAGGGAGACTTTGTCTCTACAAAAAACTTAAAAATTAGTCAGGAATGGTGGCACATGCTGTTGTTCCAGTTACTCTGGAGGCTGAGGTGGGAGAACTGCTTGAGCTTGGGAGGTCAAGGCTGCAGTGAGTTACAATTACACCACTGCACTCCAGCCAGCCTGGGCCACAGAGTAAGACCTTGTCTCAATAGAAAGAAAAAAATAAACAAACAAAAACTACAGAATAAGCAGAACTTGGTGACCAATCAGTTGGGTGACATAAGTGAGAAGGAGAGCAAAGTATGACTCTCAGATAAAATGTGATGTCATCCAGGCAGATTTCCGGCAAGAGAAGGATTCAGAAGAGAGAAAAGAAAAATAAGCTCATTTTTAAATCAGTTCCCATCTTTGATGTAGACTTAGTCAACAGCAGTTTGTACACCAACATAGTGCAGCCAAACCTGTATTAAAGCCCCCAGATTTGTCAGGCATAGTGGCTCACATTTGTAATCCCAGCTATTCAGGAGGCTGAGGCAGGAAGATCCTTTGAGCCCAGTAGTTCAAGACTGCAGTGAGATATAATCAAGTCACTGAACTCCAACATGTGCAACAGTGAGATCCCATCTCTAAAAAATAAAAATAAAATAATTTTGTAAAAATTCTAAAATTTAAGTCCAGGAAAACATCTAGGTAGGAGTTACCTATATAAGAGAGAGCTAGGTGTTATAGTTTCCTGGGTTTCCTTCTCTCTTGGTTTAATTTATCTCTGGGGGTAAGACAACCTCAAAGAGACTGGCGCCCAAGATTTCTCAGAGCTCCTGGGTTATTAAAGTCATGGAAGTCTAATGGCCTATAGGAAAAACTGAATCTGAGCCTAATTTTGGACCAAGAAGGAATTTTGGTGGCAAAGAGACTAGATGGAGTTCCTTGCAAATAATTGTATTTCTTTCCCTGTTTGAGCTTTCTGTTTCTTGCTTCTTGTTTTAATGTTTAAGAAAAATCTCAGTTATACATAAAATAACTAGTGGTGATTCATCAGTGTCTCATCACTTTTAATAAATCTTAATAATTTTCCATATTTCCTACAGGCCAATTTTAATAAATAAAATCCTGAAGAAAAGTCACCAATGCACCCTTCCTAATGGCATTCCTTCTCTTCCTCTGTATAAACACTACCCTAAATTTGGTGTTTATCATTTTTGTGCATGATTTTATACTTTTACCATATATGTACATGTGTCCATGTTGGTACCTGTGGTTCAGGATTACCTTCTTTCATTTCATAACGGACTAAAATTTCTTTATCCATTCTCCAACAGTGGATATGTAAGATGTTTCCAGTTCCCCCATTACAGACAATGAAGCAGGCAATAAATCTTATTTATATCTCCTTGTACATGTATGCTTTAGTTTCTCCAGGATATTTATCTGAATATGTGCACATTCAGAGTTATGAGAATGTGCTTGTTTTAATAGGATTCTTCTGGAAATAGAATCCAAACAGAGATTCGTGTGCAGAGTCTATTTGGGAGTTGATACCAGGAAACACCAATAATGGAATGGGAGGAGAGACAGAGTAGTGGAGGTAGTGAATAAAGGATACATGATCAAACAAGTTACTGGGTAACGAGTTTAATCCCACTGAAGGACTCTGAGAGCCAGTGGGGAACACAAACCTCAAAGTTATTCCACCAAGGAGAAAAGGGAACTGGGATAATTATACATCAACTTTATCAGTCATTGGTTGAGGAATGCTCTGGGGGATGTTAATTTCCTGGCACTCCCAGGGCCAAGCAGATTTCAGCAGCCAAAGAAAGCCCTCAGGTAAAGGCATGCAAGTGTTGGCAGTTGAGTCAGGCAGGTGTGTGCTGAAATAAGGTGAAGGGTTATGAGGAAGGCATGGAGAGCATCTGCTATAGGGCTACCTTGTTCTCTAAGGTGATTACCAATTTACACTCCCCTAAGTGGTGTGTGAGGAGGCTGGTTTCTCCCAAGTGAGTTCATCTTTTTCTCTTCTACTATTACTTGCCTTAAATCCTGTAATCCAAACATATTATTGTAGCTATACCAGCTTTTTTTTCCATAGTATTTTCTCAGTATATCTTATCCTATCCCTTTATTTTCAATCTTTCTGTGTGATTTTTCTCATATCTATATAAGGAGCATATTTTTTATCCAAACTTATAAAGCACGCTTTAATAGTTGACTTTAGTCCATTTACATTTAATATTACTACTGATACATTTGGACTCATTTCTAGCATCTTTGTCATTTCTGTTCAATATCCATTGTCTTGGCTTTATTCATCTCTTTTTCTTACTTCTCTTACTCTTCAATGTGTCTGTGAAGTTCATTTATGTTGTTGCATGTTGCCATAGTTCATTCTTTTTTATTGCTGTGTAGTATTTTGTATGACGATATCACAGTTTATTCATTCTACTGTTGATAGACATTTGGGTTGTTTCTGCTTTTTAGCGAGTTATGAATAAAGTTGCAAAAAAACCTTCCTGTGAACGTCTTTTAGCATACATATGTACTCATTTATCTTGGGTATATAGAACTGGTTTAGGCATATATTTGTAGGTTAGGCATATATTTATACTTACTGTATATTCCCAAAAACTTTTCAAGGTTGAATGTACTGATTCATAAACATTGCAGCAATGTGGTCTGTTTTCTACACATCTACCGTAACACTTGTAAATATCAGACTACTTAATTTTAGGAACTCTGATTGTGTGCTGTTGTATCTCATTATGGTTTTAATTTACATTTATCTGATGAGTACAAATATTGAGAACTTTTTCATATGCTTATTGGCCATTTGGATATCCTCTTTGGTAAAGTGCCTATTTAAGTCTTTTGCCCATTTTCTTCTTAGGTAGTTTAACTTTTTCTTATTAATGTATTGCAGTTCTTCATTCTGGTATATACATACTTTGTCTCTCTCTCTTTCTCAATATGTATATATTGCAAATATCTTCTCATATTTTCAAATATTGGTTCAACAACATTCTTTTATTCTCTTCTCCTTGAACTTGCCTTGAACGATTAAATGGAAATGGCTCTTTCTATTTATCCTACATGACTTTCAATTGCTCTTGTATGTATTTTTTACTTTTTTCCTCTGTAATGCAGTTCCAGCAGTTTTTCAATACATAAATTCTCTCTTTGCATCTTGACTAGAGTTTCCTGCCTACAGAATTTTTATCTAAATAAATGCAATTCATAATTAATCTTTTAATCACATAACTTTCAATTGGTTATTTTTATATTAAACAACACAGTTTAATAAACTCTTGTTTAATATATTCTTTCTCTTTTTAATGGCTGTATTTTCATTCATCTATTTGAGTACTGTAACATTTATTTAAAAGTTTTATTCCAACAATCTTATGAAATTTGTTTCATTGGGTGTTCTGAGCTACCTTAGAATTTGACTTCTTACTGTGTTTTATAATTTTGGTTTAGAATTTCTCTTGTTGCTTTCTTGAAATTTCTTCCTCTTGCATTCTTAAAATCCATTCCCTCTGGGCTCAAAGACTTTGCCTGCCACCATAATTTTCTCTCTCTAGAATCCACAGGCGTCTAGTCCATCCAGGTCTTAAAATGTCAATTCAGTGCTCCTGTCTAATGATGTTTTGTGGGGCATCATAGATTCACTACAAAATATACAAATAACATGATTCAGTCATGGTCCTAAGGGTGTCTGTTATTCATATCCTTTTTAGACCTATAGCTTCTTATAAGCTAAAGACTCAGCCAGGAGGATTACTTAAAAAAAAAATTAGCAAGCTGGGTGCTGTGGCATGTAACTCCAACAGTTTGGGACACTGAGGCAGGAATATCACTTGAAGCCAGGAACTTGAGTCTGGGCAACATCGTGAGACCTCATCTCTACAAAAAATATTTTTTTAAATTAGCCATGCATGGTGGTGCATGCCTGTAGTCCCAGCTACTCAGGAGGCTGAGGCAAGAGGATCTCTTGAGCCCAGAAGTTTGAGGCTGTAGTGAGCCATGATTGTACCACTGCATTCCAGCCTGGGCAACAAAGTGAGACTTTCCCCAAATAAAAATTTTAAAATTAGGTAATTTTTACTAATGGGTGCCCCTTCCATTTCCCTGCTCCCAAGTAGTGAGCCTGGCCCTAGTTCTTCTCTCTGCATAGCATATTTTTTAATACTTTGCCTCACAGATATCAAATTTCTGACTACAATACTTGCTTCCAGACCCACAGCCTAGCAGTCATGTGGCTTCAGACTCATTTTCTTGTCCGCATTTCTGGTCCGTTGCTGGTTCACTGAGTGGCTGGTCTTGTTTTTAAGGTTATCTATATCTAATTGTTTATGTTTTACTTCCTTAATCATTGCTACTGGTGGTGTTTATAGAGGAGTCTATCAAAGTATAAATAAACAACCTCACTATCTTGAGCAGAAGTCTAAAAGGCTACAAAATTATCATATGACTGTGATCCCAGGTGAGTTTTCTAAGAATTACAAAAAAAGAAAAAAAGGTAATTTAAAATAAAAAATAAGGGTCAAAACCTTCAACTCAAACTCTGAAATTAGGAAGGTATTTTATTCAACCTTCCACAAACTTCACATCTGATATTAAGGGCCACTGTGAGCAAAGAGATGGGCAGTGTTCTTGGGAGTTTATTTTCCTAGAATCAGAGCTAATTCTGCAATATGGATTACTCAAGAACCAAAACTAAAGTTATCCTCAGTTATAGATATAGCAAGTCCAAAGCTCACAATCATAGACACAGATTCTGTGATTCTAAACAGATTTTAAGCTTTCTGCAATTTATTTTTACTTACGATTTTAAACTTCATCTCTGCTGGATGTAATAATAATAATGATTTTAAAACAATGGTAATAATAATAAACCATTCACTTTCAAATAAACTGGGTGAATTCCAGATTTTCATTGGTCTTTAAGAGTACATACTTAATTACTTGATGATTCTTTTTCTCCTTACTTTCTTCTCAGGTTTGAACTATATCATGAAAGTTGGAGAGGAATTTAGATATCATCCTAAAATAGCTTTGGGGGTGGGAGGGAAAAGGGGTTCTTGGCATCATTATCTCTCCTCTATGGCTTCCAGTGAGATGTAACTCATGTCTCCTTTCCTCATGTGTACACTCAGGCTCCCAGGATCACATAACACAATTCTCTGTTCCTGAATGTCAAGATCCTTTTGGGTGTACAGGCCCACTCTCAGATTTCCCAAGCTCTCCCTGTGGGCTTAAGAACTTTATCTATGCTACCTTCCTCCTACCATACTGTGGTAGTTACCTCATAAGCCTATCTAATTGCCCATCTCGTAGACACCTCTCAGCCTATTTTGCTTTTCCTCTCTGGCAATATGGTGGCCTCAGACTTCTTTACCAGGTATGAAGCCTCCCCAGGCCACAAACAGGGAAGTAAAACACAGTTTCCTTCTGCTTTGAGACCCCCTTCACACTGACCTGAGTTTATATTTTCTACCTATCCAGGCCCAGAGCTTCAATGCTGACAGGAGACACAGTGCAGGATCCACATGACTAACAGCCCTCCTGGTGATCTGATCTGCTCTCCCTTCTCCAGGGGAGACAAGAACTCTTTGGCCCATCTTAGGAAGAGTTTATATCCCCTCCTCCTGGAGGAATTGGGACAGGAGACTAATCAGGAATTTATACCCACTATTATGCCAAAACTATTACTGTTAATATTGAAAAAATCTTTTTCATTGAGCTATTGTGCCTACCACAATATCTATGCTAGGCTATTTGGAGGAACCCAGAAGCCAGCACTTGCCTTTCTCTCCATATTGCCCCTAATTTGAGAAAGATAATAGAACAGTACCACTGCCTAAATTGTGGGGAGAGATGTTAGGGAAGAGCCTTGAGTTAAAATCTCAGAATTTTGTCTGAGGTCATAGGAGCATATAGCATCCCCCACTTTGATGGTGTGGCAACAGAAATTACGGCAAATCTGGCTCAGGCTTTAATCTTGCACTTGAAGGTTTCTCATAAAAAGACCACATTTTCAAATTTCCTCACTCGTGGGAAGTTAAGTGAGAATCCACTGCCTTAGGAGAGATTTTAGAATGTCAGTAATTGAGTAACCAGGGACCACAGTGCCCCTGGGCTGGAACTGAATATGAAATCTCCCGAGGTCATTCATTGGGTTTTAGGGATACCTGGGTGGACATCATTCCCTATTACCTCCTTCCCTGCCATCCTATACTTAAGTGTCCCTTTAAAATATTTTAAACACCTTTTTTTTTAATTGAATGGGGAAGATGTTTATGCTGTTTTCTTTTTAAAAGCAAAATCAGCCTCGCTGTGTGGTGCTGAGGTTGTCAAGTCTCTACTTAAAGGATGCTACAGGAAGATTGAGTCCCTCTTTCACTGTCTCTTTTCCCTCCCTCTCTCTCCCATTCAGTGTCAGGGAAATTCTCTGTGCCTCTCTCCAAAGGCACCTCAACAGCTGTGAACTCATGACCTAATTGTTCTAATGGCATTCCCAGGCTCCTCTGCTCAAGGCCAGAGAAATCTCAGGCCTTTGGACCTCTAGCCAGTAATTCATGGTACTTAGTCAAACTCCTTCCCCTCCCTGCAGGCCCCCTCCTGCTCCCCTCCTATTCCCTCCTCCTGTCCTCTGCTCTCACTCTCTGCTCTCTCCTCACACCAGTATGAAGCAGCTTGATCACCTGCCAACTGGTATTGATTTTTGCTTCCCAATCTCCAGGCTGGATGGAAGGAAAAGATTAAAAACAGTTTGTCAGTTTGAAGTTGAATAAGAATTCGGCACAAGGGACATCTTAGAAATGTGAGGAAGTGGCAGGGGAGGTTGGGAGTGTGGGCAGTCAAGGCCAAAGCAAGTCTTAAGGGAGTTTAACCCTTTATTGCAATCAGCCCCAGAATTTTTGAAGAGGATATGCTGTAATCCTGCATACTCCCCTTTTCTTGTGCCTCATGTACTCACATCCTCTCATGATTTTCTTTTTGTCCGCAGCATCAAACATGGGTTTTACTTTAACTGTCCGAGGCCCTAGGATGCCATCCCTTTTGGCTCACTGACACCCATGTTAAGTTTGCATTCCTCATATCCCTGCTACATCCTGCTAGGTCACTCAGGCCTTACCAGGAGATAGTGTCTAAATTCCTATGGCTCTTCAGTTGTAGGGAGCTCCTGACCCTGAGCATCTCAGCTCTGCCAACAGCCCTGTTAGTATTCATGGAGCAGGTCTATCCGCTGCTGTCCTTGTCAAGAAAGAGTGGGGAGACCAGGGAAATTTGCCCTTCAAAAAAATGAGTATTGTTGACTCATGAAGCATCCTTTTGGCTTCTTTGTCAGCTATAGAGATGACAAATGATTTACACACATCTGTAGAAAACCTGAAGGGCTACAGCACAAAGACTCAGCATGTGTGATGGAGTCAAATCTAGGGTACTAGGATGTTACTCACTCAAGGGCCGGGTGACTAGTCTTCCAAGAGCTCAGGGGCTGAGCTGAAACAGGAGGGCCACCTTTCCCTTTCTTATGAGCTGAGTGTTGAGAACCAGGTCATACTAACTTGTGGCCACAGAAACAGGGATGGGAGATTTCTGCACAATAATGAGGATTTTGCCAGTTACACAAAAAAATAGTTCGCTGACATCTAATTACCTCCTTTCCCCATTTTTCCTACCCAATTTAGTATTAATGATTTGTGTAATATTTAACTGTCTTAGTTTGTTTTCTATTGCTTATAATAGAATACCAGAAACTGGATAATATATAAAGAAAATGAATTTATTCTTACCTTTGTGGACACTGGGAAGTCCAAGGTTGAGGGCTGCATCTGGTAAGGGCCTTCTTGCTGTTGGAGACTCTCTTCAGAGTCCCAAACAGCACAAAGCATTACATGATGAGGGAGCTGAGCATGCTAATGTGCTAGCTCAGGTCTCTCATCCTCTTCTTATAAAGCCACCAATTTCTCTCCCATGATAACCCATTCATCTATTAACCCATTAATCCATTATTAGATTAATCCATTCATGAAGACAGAGCCCTCATTATCCAGTCACCTCTTAAAGGCCCACCTCTCAATACTGCCACATTGGAAAAGAAATTTTAACTTGAGTTTGGGGAGGTATAAATATTCAAACAATAGCAGTAGCATAACAGGACAGAAATCAATTTTGTTAACATGAAAGTCTGGATGATGTGCTGTTCTGATTGTTTTGCCCACTCTGTGCACTCATATTTTGTCACTAATTATCAATTGTATTCTACTTAGTCCAAGTAGTTTATATATGAAAAACATAACATCTAAAAGTATTCTATAAATCAGAATTTCATGAAGAAAATAAAAAGATATTAAAGAATGGTTGAAACTGCTAAAAGGAATTTTGCTTCATTTATTACAAGTTTTCAAGCACCATAAATAAGTAGGAATTTTGAGTTCTTTCCCAACACTCTTACTAAGGAAGGAAGCCTGGTCCATTCTCGATACCTTCCTGGTTTTCTTATACATTTTTCATCTCATGCCATAAGCTTTGTTATGTCAGCTTCTTTTCCCACGATTTTTTAATACGTGGTCTCAAGCCTATCTTTTGCATATGCTCTAACTCAAAGTGCTGTCTTGACTTTTTCTCTGAGAAACTGTTTTTCTCCAATACAATCTTCAAAATACTACTTATAATTACATGATGATATAACCTCATACCTCTCAAAGCCTGGTGTTCTGTTTCCATTTTGATCATGATTTTATATTACTTCTATAATTAACAGTATATTCCATGGCAAAAATGGGATTAAAATCTCATTGCAGAAAAAAATGCCATTTGGAACTGGGAATAACTGCCTACATAAAAGTGATCTGAAAATATTCATAGCATTGGGTACATAAATAAATGCCATGATATTGTTTATATTACATCCTTAAATATGTACCAACCCTTCTCTCAAAGAGAGATTTATTGGCCTTAAAGAGGAGATGGAGAAAGAGATAGGGGTAGAAAGTGTATTCAAAGGGAAAATATCAAAGAACTTCTCAAACCTAGAGAAAGATTTCAAAATTCAAGTACAAAAAGGTTATAGAACACCACACAGATTTAACTCAAAGAAGTCTACCTCAATATATTTAATAATCAAACACCCAAAGGTCAAGGGTAAGGAAAGGATCCTAAAAGCAATAAGAGAAACAAATAGCATACAAGGGAGCTCCAATATATCTGGCAACAGACCTTTCAGTGGAAACTTTACAGGCCAGGAGAGAGTGGCATGACATATTTAAAATGTTGAAGGCAATAAATAAATAAATAAATAAATAAAAATAAAAACCTTTTACCCTAGACTATATAATATCCAGCAAAAATATTATTTAAGCATGAAGGAGAAATAAAGACCTGCCCAGACAAACAAAGCTGAGTGATATCAGCACCAGGCCTGTCTTACAAGAAATGCTAGGAAGCTCTTCAATCTCAAAGAAAAGGATGTTTGTGAGCAAAAAGAAATCACCTAAAGGTATAAAACTCACAGGTAATAGTAAATACAGAGAAAAATACAGAATAGCATAACACTGTAATTATAGTGTATAAACTTCTCTTGACTTAAGTAGCAAGACTAAATAATGAACCAATCAAAAATAATAACTACAACAACTTTTCAAGACACAAGGAGTACAATAAAACTTAAAGAGAAACAACAAAAAGTTAAAAAGTAGGGGATGAAGTTAGAGTGTAGAGTTTTTGTTAGTTTTCTTTTTGCATATTTGTTTGTTGGTTTATGCAATCAGTGTTAAGTTGTCATAAGTTTAAAATAATGAGTTATAGGATAGTACTTGCAAACCTCATGGTACCTGCAAATCAAAAAATATATAGTAAATACACAAAAAATAAAAAGGAAACTATTAAACCATGCCACAAGAGAAAATCTTCACTAAAGGGAAAACAGGAAGGAAGGAAAGAAGGAAAAAAATTATAAACAACCAGAAAACAAATAATAGAATGGCAAGAGTAAGTCCTCACTTATCAATAATAACATTGAACGTAGATGGACTAAACTCTCCAATCAAAAGACATACAGTGTCTGAATAGATGAAAAAATAAGACTCAATGATGTGTTGCCTGCAAGAAACACACTGCACCTATAAAGATGCACATAGACTGAAAATAAAAGAATGAAAAAAGATATTCCATGCCAATGGAAACCAAAAAAGAGCAGGAGTCACTATACTTATATCAGTCAAAATAGATTTCAAGACAAAAACTGTAGGAAGAGGCAGAGAAGATCACTATATAATGATAAAGGGGTCAATCCAGCAACAGGACATACAATGATAAATATATGTGTACCCAACACTGGAACACCCAATTATATAGAGCAAATATTATTAGAACTAAAGAGAGAGATAGACCCCAATACAAAAACAGCTGGAGATTTTTAACACCCTACTCTCTGCATTAGACAGATCTCCCAGACAAAAAAATCTACAAAGAAACATTGGACTTAATCTGCACTACAGAACAAATGGACTCAGTACATATTTCCAGAACACTTCATCCAAAGGCTGCAGAATACACATTCTTCTCCTCAGCACATAAATCATTCTCAACAATACACCATATGACATGTCACAAAACGAGTCTTAAATTATTCAAAAAAATGGAAATAATATCAAGCATTTTCTCTGACCACAATGGAATAAAACTAGATATCAACAACAAGAGAAATTTTGCAAACTAAATGACATGCTCCTGAATGACCAGTGGGTCAATGAAGAAATTAAGAAAAAAACTGAAAAATGTCCTGAAACAAACGATAATGGAAACACAACATACCAAAACCTATATGATACATTGAAAGCAGTATTAGGAGGGAAATTTACAGCTAAAAGTGCCTACATGAAAAAAGAAGAAAACTTCAAATAAAAAACCTAACAATGCATTTTAAGGAACTACAAAAGCAAGAGCAAACTGAACCCAATATTAGCAGAGAAAAGAAATAGTAAAGGTCAGAGCAGAAATAAATGAACTTGAAACAAAGAAAACAAGAAAAAAGATCAACTAAATAAAAAGTTAGTTTTTCAAGAAGTTAAACAAAATTGACAAACCTTTAGCCAGACTAAGGAAGAAAAAAAAGGAAGAAGGCCCAAATAAATGAAATCATAAATGGAAAAGGAGACATTACGATTTATACTGCAGAAATTCAAAGGATCATTAGTGGCTACTATGAGAAACTATATGCCAATAAATTGGAAAATCTAGAGGAAATGGATAAACACATAGATACATAAAACCTACCAAGATTGAACCATGAAGAAATCCAGAACCTGAACAAACCAATATCAAATAGTGAGATGAAAGCTGTAATAAAATATCTCCCAGTAAAGAAATGCCTAGGACCTGATGCCTTCACTGCTGAATTCTAAGAATCGTCAACAAAATGCTAGCAAACTGAATTCAGCAATACATTTAAATGATCATTCATCAAGTGAGATTTACCCCAGGGATGCAAGGATGGTTGAACATACACAGATCAATCAATGTGATACATCATATTAAAAGAATAAAGGACAAAAACCATATGATCATTTCAACTGAAGCTGAAAACCATTCGAGAAAATTCAACATCCCTTCATGATAAAAACCCTCAAAAAATGGGGCATAATGGGAATATACCTCAAATTAATAAAAACCATAAATGACAGACCCACAACTAGTATCATACTGAATGAGAAAAATATGAAAGCCTCTCCTTTAAGATCTGGAACACAACAAGGATACCCACTTTCCCCATGGTTATTCAACATAGTACTGAAAGTCCTAGCTAGAGCAATAAGACAAGAAAGATATAAAAGGCATCCAAATTGTAAGGGAGGAAGTCAAATTATCCTTGTTTGCAGATGATGTGATCTCATATTTGTAAAACCTTGAAGACTCCACCAAAAATCTATTGGAACAGATAAACAAATTCAGTAAAGTTGCAGAACACAAAATCAACATACAAAAATTGGTAGCATTTCTATAGGTAAACAGTGAACAATCTGAAAAAGAAACAAAAAAGTAATATCATTTACAATACTCACAAATAAAATTAAATGCCTAGGAATTAACCAAAGAAGTAAAGATCTCTACAGCAAAAACTATAAAACACTGTTGAAAGAAATTGAAGCGTACATTAAAAAATGGAAAAATACTTTACATTCATGGATTACAAGAATCAATATTGCTAAAATGTCCATATTACCCAAAGCAATCTACAGATTCAGTGCAAGCCCTATCAAAATACTGATGACATTCTTCACAGAAATAGAAAAAAAAATTTCTAAAATTTATACGGAACCACAGAAGACCTAGAATAGTCAAAGCTATTTTGAGCAAAAAGAGCAAAGCTGAAGGAATCCCAGTCCTGATTTGATCTCCTTATATATTGTGGTTATTAATCCCTTATCAAATGGGTAGTTTGCAAATATTTTCTCCCATTCTCTGAGTTGTTTTTTCACTTTGTTGATTATTTCCTTTGATGTGCAGAAGCTTTTTAACTTGATGTGATCCTATTTGTCCATTTTTGTTTTGATTGCCTGTACTTGTGGGGTATTACCCAAGAAATTTTGCCCAGACCAATGTCCCAGAGAGTTTCTAAATTTTACTACAAAGCTGTAGTAACCAAAACAGCATAATACTGGCATAAAAAGAGACACATAGACCAACGCAACAAAATAGAGAATGCAGACAGAAATCTACATACCTACAGTGAACTCATTTTTAACAAAGGTGTCAAGAACATACACCAAGGGAAAGACAGTCTCTTCAATAAATGGTACTGGGAAAAATAGATATCCATATGCAGAAGAATGAAACTAAACCCCTATCTTTCATCATATACAATAATAAAATCAAAATAAATTAAAGACTTAAATATAAGACCTCAAACTATGAAACTACTACAAGGAAACTCTCCACGACATTGGTCTCGGCAAAATTTCCTGAGTAATACCCTACAAGCACAGGCAATCAAAGCAAAAATGGACAAATGGGATCACATCAAGTTGAAAGGCTTCAGCACAACTAGGAAATAATCAACAAAGTGAAAAGACAACTCACAGAATAGGAGAAAATATTTGCAAACTACCCATCTGACAAGAGATTAGTAATCAGAATATATAAGGAGCTCAAATAACTCTATAGAGAAAAAAATCTCATAATCCAATAAAAAAATGGGCAAAAGAGGATGGGTAGCTGGCAAGATGGCTGAATAGGAACAGCTCCAGTCTGCAGCTCCCAGCGAGATCAATGCAGAAGGCAGGTGATTTCTGCATTTCCAACTGAGGTACCCGTCCATCTCACTGGAACTGATTGGACAGTGGGTGCAGCCCACGGAGGTTGAGCTGAAGCAGGGTGGGGTGTTGCCTCACCCAGGAAGCACAAGGCGTCAGGGGATTTCCCTTTCCTAGCCAAGGGAAGCCATGAGAGACTGTACCGGGAAGAATGATGCATTCCAGCCCGGATACAGAGTTTTTCCCATGGTCTTCACAACTGGCCAACCAGGAGATTTTCTCCAGTGTCTGATTCAGCGGGTCCCACCCCCATGTAGCCCAGCAAGCTAAGATCCACTGGCTTGAAATTCTCGCTGCTAGCACAGCAGTCTGAAGTCGACCTGGGAGGCTCGAGCTTGGTGGGGGAGGGGTGTCTGCCATTGTTGAGGCTTGAGTAGGCAGTTTTACCCTCACAGTGTAAACAAAGACTCTGGGAAGTTTGAACTGGAAGGACCCCACCGCAGCTCAGCAAGGCCATTGCAGCCATCGTGCCTCTCTAGATTCCTCCTCTCTGGGCAGGGAATCTCTGAAAAAAAGGCAGCAGCCCCGGTCAGGGACTTATAGATTAAAACCCCCCTCTCCCCGGGACAGAGCTTCTGGGAGAAGGGGCAGCTGTGGGCGAAGCTTCAGCTGACTTAAACGTCCCTGCCTGACAGCTCTGAAGAGAGTAGCAGATCTCCCAGCACAGAGCTCAAGCTCTGCTAAGGGACAGACTGCCTCCTCAAGTGGGTCCCTGACCCCTTGTATCCTGACTGGGAGATACCTTCCAGTAGGCCCACCAGATACCTCATACAGGAGAGCTCTGGCTGGCATCTGGCAGGTGCCCCTCTGGGACGAAGCTTCCAGAGGAAGGAACAAGCAGCAATCTTTGCTGTTCTGCAGCCTCCGCTGGTGATACCCAGGCAAACAGGGTCTGGACTGGACCTCCAGCCAACTCCAGCAAACCTGCGGCAGAGGGGCCTGACTGTTAGGAGGAAAACAGACAAACAGAAAGGAATAATATCAACATCAACAAAAAAGACAGACTGCCTCCTCAAGGAAAACTAACAAACAGAAAGGAATAGTATCAACATCAACAAAAAGGACGTCCACTCAGAGACCCCACCTGAAAGTCACCAACATCAAAGACCAAAGGTAGATAAATCCATGAAGATGGGGAGAAACCAGCGCTAAAAGGCTGAAAATTCCAAAAACCAGAATGCCTTTTCTTCTCCAAAGGATCACAACTCCTCACCAGCAAGGGAACAAAACTGGACTAAGAATGAGTTTGATGAATTGATAGAAGTAGGCTTCAGAAGGTGGGTAATAACAAACTCCTCCAACTAAATGAGCTTGTTCTAACCCAATGAAAGGAAGCTAAGAACCTTGAAAAAATGTAAGACAAATTGCTAACTAGAATAATCAGTTTTGAGAAGAACATAAATGACCTGATGGAGCTGAAAACCACAGCATGAGAACTTTATGAAGCATACATAAGTATCAATAGCTGAATCAATCAAGCATAAGAAAGGATATCAGAGATTGAGGATCGACTTAATGAAATAAAGTGTGAAGACCAGATTAGAGAGAAAAGAATGAAAAGGAATGAACAAAGCCTCCAAGAAATATTGGACTATGTGAAAAGACCAAACAATAATAATGGGAGACTTTAACACCCCACTGTCAATATTAGACAGATCAACAAGACAGAAAATTAACAAGGATATCCAGGACTTGAACTCAGCTCTGGACCAAGCAGACCTAATAGATATCTACAGAACTCTCCACCCCAAATCAACAGAGTATACATTCTTCTCAGCATCACATCACATTTATTCTAAAATTGACTGTATAATTGGAAGTAAAACACTCCTCAGCAAATGCAAAAGAACGGAAATCATAACAAAGAATTTCTTGGACCACAGTGCAATCAAATTAAACTCAGGATTAAGAAACTCATTCAAAACCATACAAGTACATGGAAACTGAACAACATGCTGCTGAATGACTACTAGGTAAGTAACAAAATTAAGGCAGAAATAAAGATGTTCTGTGAAACCAGTGAGAACAAAGAAATAATGTACCAGAATACCAGGGACACATTTAAAGCAGTGTGTAGAAGGAAATTTATAGGAATAAATGCTCACAAGAGAGAGCAGAAAAGAACTAAAATCAACAACCTAACATCAAAATTAAAAGAACTAAAGAAGCAAGAGAAAACACATTCAAAAGCTGATAGAAGAGAAGAAATAACTAAGATCAGAGCAGAACTGAAGGAGATGGAGACACAAAAAACCCTCCAAAAAATCAATGAATCCAGGAGCTGGTTTTTTGAAAAGATCAACAAAATTGATAGTCTGCTAGCCAGACTAATAAAGAAGAAAAGACAGAAGAATCAAATAGACACAATAAAAAATGATAAAGGGGATATCACCACCGATTGCACAGAAATACAAACTACCATCAGAGAATACTATAAACACCTCTATGAAAATAAACTAGAAAATCTAGAAGAAATGGATAAATTCCTGGACGCGTACATGCTTCCAAGACTAAACCAGGAAGAAGTCGAATCCCTGAATAGACCAATAACAAGTTCTGAAACCAAGGCAGTAATTAAAAGCTTACCAACCAAAACAAGTCCAGGACAAGACAAATTCACAGCCAAATTCTACCAGAGGTACAAAGAGGAGCTGATACCATTCCTTCTGAAACTATTCCAAACAATATAAAAAGAGAGAACCCTCCCTAACTCATTTTATAAGGCCAGCATCATCCTGATACCAAAACTTGGCAGAGACACAACAAAAAAATAAAATTTTAGACCAATATCCCTGATGCAAATCAATGCGAAAATCCTCAATAATATATTGACAAGTCGAATCCAGCAGCACATCGAAAAGCTTATCCACCATGATCAAGTTGGCTTCATCCCTGGGATGCAAGGCTGATTCAACATACACAAATCAGTAAATGTAATCCAGCATATAAACAGAACCAAAGACAAAAACCACATGATTATCTCAATAGATGCAGAAAAGGCCTTTGACAAAATTCAACAACCCTTCATGCTAGAAACTCTCAATAAATTAGGTATTGATGGGACATATCTCAAAATAATAAGAGCTATGTATGACAAACCCACAGCCAATATCATACTGAATGGGCAAAAACTGGAGGCATTCCCTTTGAAAACTGGCACAAGAAAAGGATAACCTTCTCTCACCACTCCTATTCAAAATAGTATTGGAAGTTTTGGCCAGAGGAATCAGGCAAGAGAAACAAATAAAGGGTATTCAATTAGGAAAAGAGGAAGTCAAATTGTCTCTGTTTGCAGACGACATGACTGTATATTTAGAAAACGCCATCGTCTCAGCCCAAAATCTCCTTACGCTGATAAGCTACTTCTACAAAGTCTCAGGATACAAAATCAATGTGCAAAAATCACAAGCATTCCTATACACCAATAACAGACAAACAGAGAGCCAAATCATGAGTGAACTCCCATTCACAATTGCTACAAAGAGAATAAAATATCTAGGAATCCAACTTACAAGGGATATGAAGGACCTCTTCAAGTAGAACTACAAACCACTGCTTGAGGAAATAAGAGAGGACACAAACAAATGGAAAAACATTCCATACTCATGGATAGGAAGAATCAATATCGTGAAAATGGCCATATTGTCCAAAGTAATTTACAGATTCAATGGTATCCCCATCAAGCTACCATTGACTTCCTTCTCAGAATTGGAAAAATCTACTTTAAAGTTCATATGGAACCAAAAAAGAGCATATCCAAGACAATCCTAAGCAAAAAGACCAAAGCTGAAGGCATCACGCTACCTGACTTCAAACTATACTGCAGTTCTGCAGTAACAAAAACAGCATGGTACTGGTACCAAAACAGATATATAGACCAATGGAATAGGACAGAGGCCTCAGAAATAACACCACACATTTAAAACCATCCAATCTTTGACAAACCTGAGAAAAACAAGCAATGGGGAAAGGATTCCCTATTTAATAAATGGTGTTGGGAAAACTTGCTAGCCATAAGCAGAAAGCTGAAATTGGATCCCTTCCTTACACCTTAGACAAAAATTAACTCAAGATGGATTAAAGACTTAAACATAAGATCTAAAACCATAAAAACCCTAGAAAAAAACTTAGGCAATACCATTCAGGACATAGGCATGGGCAAAGACTTCATGATTAAAACACCAAAAGCAATGGCAACAAAACCCAAAATAGACAAATGGGATCTAATTAAAGAGCTTCTGCACAGCAAAAGAAACTAGCATCTGAGTGAACAGGCAACCTACAGAATGGGAGAAAATTTTTTGCAATCTATCTATGTGACAAAGGTCTAATATCCAGAATCTACAAAGAACTTCTTAAACAAATTTACAAGAAAAAATAAACAACCCCATCAAAAAGAGGGCAAAGGATATGAACAGACACTTCTCAAAAGAAGACATTTATGTGGCCAACAAACATATTTAAAAAAGCTCATCATCAGTGGTCATTAGAGAAATGCAAATCAAAACCACAATGAGATACCATCTCACGCCAGTTAGAATGGCAATCATTAAAAAATCAGGAAACAACAAATTCTGGGAGGATGTGGAGAAATAGGAACACTTTCACACTGTTGGTGGGAGGGTAAATTAGTTCAACGATTGTGGAAGACAGTGTGGCAATTCCTCAAGGATCTAGAACTAGAAATACCATTTGACCCAGTGATCCCATTACTGGGTATATACCCAAAGGATTATAAATCATGCTACTATAAAGACACATGCACATGCATGTTTATTGAGGCACTATTCACAATAGCAAAGACTTGGAACCAACCCAAATGCCCATTAATGATAGACTGGATAAAGAAAATGTGGCACATATACACCATATATGCATGGAATACTATGCAGCCATTAAAAAGGATGATTTCATATCATTTGCAGGGCTATGAATGAAGCTAGAAACCATCATTCTCAGCAACTAACACAAGAACAGAAAACCAAACCCTACATGTTCACACTCATAAGTGGGAGTTAACAATGAGAATCATGTGGACACAGGGAGGGGAATATCACACACCAGGCCTGTCAGCGGGTAGGAGCTAGGGCAGGGATAGCATTAGGAGAAATACCTAATGTAGATGATGGGCTGATGGGTGCAGCAAACCACCATGGCACATGTATACCTATGTAACAAATCTGCATGTTCTGGACATGTACCCCAGAACTTAAAGTATATATATATATACTTTACTTAAGTTATAGTTAGTTAAAAGTATGTATGTATGTATGTATGTGTGTGTATATATATATATATATATACACACACATACATATACTTTACTTAGGTATGTATACATATACATATATGTATATATATACACTTTATATATATACATATATGTGTATATATACACATATAAATATATTTTATATTTTATATATACTTTTTATATTTTATGTATATATATACACATATATTTATATATATAAAAAGTATGTATATATATATATAAAGTGTATATATATATACACTTAAGTTGTAGTTACTTAAAAGCATGTATATATATAGGTATATATACTTTAAGTATATATATATACTTTATATAAATGTCTATATATATATATATATATAGAAAGAGAGAGAGAAAGAGACATTTTTTGGCCAGGCATGGTGGCTCACACCTGTAATCCCAACACTTTTGGAGGCCAAGGCTGGTGGATCACTTGAGCCCAGAAGTTTGAGACCAGCCTGGGCAACATAGTGAAACCCTATCTCTAATAAAAATACAAAAAATTAGCCAGGCATTGTGGTCCACATCTGTAATCCCAGCTACTCGGGAGGCTGAGACACAAGAATCGTTTGAACCTGGGAGGCAGAGATTGCAGTGAGCTGTGATCACAGCACTGCACTCCAGCCTGGGCAACAGAGTGAGACTCTGTCTGTCTCAAAAAAAAAAAAAAAGAAAGAAAGAAAGATTGATTGAGTGATTGATTTAAAGATGGGGTCTTGGCCGGACACACTGGCTCATGCCTGTAATCCCAGCACTTTGGGAGGCCAAGGAGGGCAGATCACCTGAGGTCAGGAGTTCGAGACCAGCCTGATCACCATGGTGAAACCCCATATCTACTAAAAATACAAAAATTAGTCGGGCATGGTGGCACATTACTGTAATCCCAGCTATTTGGGAAGCTGAGGCAGGAGAATCACTTGGACCCGGGAGGTGGAAGTTGCAGTGAGCTGAGATTGCACCACTGCACTCCAGCCTGGGCAACAAGAATGAAACTCTGTCTAAAAATGAAATAAAATAAAATAAAATAGGATCTGGCTATGTTGCCCAGGATAAAGAAAAAAAATGGGCAAAAGATTTGAAAAGACGTTTCTCAAAAGAGGACATACAACTGGCAAACAGGCTTATGAAAAGGTGATCACTTGTCATGAGAGAAATGCAAATCAAAACTGCAATGAGATATCATCTCACTCAAGTTAAATGGCTTATATCCAAAAGACAGGCAATAACAAATGCTAATGAGGATGTGGAGAAATGAAAACCCTCTGATGCTGTTGGTGGGAATATAAATTATTACAACCAGTATGGAGAAAAGTTTGGAGGTTCCTCAAAAAACAAAAAATAGAACTGCCATATGACCCAGTGATCCCACTGCTGGGTATATATCCCAAAGAAAGTAAGTCACTCACATGTTTGTTGCAGCACTGTTCACAACAGCCAAGATTTGGAAGCAACCTAAGTGTTCAACAGATGAAGGGATAAAGAAAATGTGATACTTATACACAATGGAGTACTATTCAGCCATAAAAAAATGAAAGCCTGTCATTTGCAACAACATGGATGGAAGTGGAGGTCATTATATTAAGTAAAATAAGCCAGGCACAGAAAGTCAAACATCGTATGTCTTCACTTATGTATGGGATTTAAAAATCAAAACAATTTAACTCATGGTGACAGAGAATAGAAGGATGGTTACGAGAGGCTGGGAAGTATAGTGGGGGTGTAGGAGGTAGGTGAGGATGGTTAATGGGTTAAAAAAACAAAAGTTAGAAAAAATGAGTAAGATCTAGTATTTGATAGCACAACAAGGGGACTATAGTCAATAGTAAATTAATTGTATATTTTAGAATAACTAAGAGTATAATTGGATTATTTGCAGGACAAAGGCTAAATGCTTTAGAGAATAGATATCCCATTTTCCATGACGTGATTATTATGCTTTGCATGCCCATATCAAAACAGCTCATGTACCCTATAAATATATACACCTACTAGCTACCTACAAAAAGTAAAAATAATTAAAAATTGTTTAAAAATATGAACACAAATATGAATGCTACTTACAAACGTACACACACTACAAAGAGCCAAACAATTAAAATATAGTCAACCTCATTATACATAAAAATAAAAAAAGTACAACTTTTTTAAGCTTTTATTTTCAGAGGTACACATGCAGGTTTGTTATATAGGTAAATTGCATCTAGTGGGCGTTTGGTGTACAGATTATTTCATTACTCAGGTAATAAACATTGTACCTCATAGGTAGTTATTCAATTCTCACCCTCCAAAAATGTATAAATGTTTAAAGAACAAGAAATAATATTTTATTTATCAAATTGGTAATGTTGTTTGAGTGATATTACCAATGTTTGAGTAGATTTAGGGGCGATAGTTACTTATATATTAGTCGAATTATGCATTAATACACATTTTTAAGACTAATTAAACATTTCATGACAAAAAACCTCAAAATTCTAAATAATCTTTGGCACAGCAATTTAATATTTAATAATGCAGCCTGATAAAATATATAAGCACATGTAAAACAACTAAAATACAAAAATGTTCATTTCAGCTGAAAAGATGTCAAAAATTTATAAGCAACTATAGTGTCCAAGAATAGAAGTGTGGTTAATTATATTACACTGCATTTTGTATGTTACCACCAAAAATCCTGTTTTAGAAAAATGAGAAAATTAAAACATTGACAATACAGTTGACCTTTGAACAACACAGATTTGAACAACCTAGGTCCACTCATAGGCAGATTTTCTTCTGCCTCTGCCACCCAAGAGGAAGCAAGACCAACCTCTCCTTTTCCTTCTCCTCAGCCTACTCAACATAAAAATGGCAAGGTGGAAGACCTTTATGATGGTCCACTTCCACTTGGAAAACAACACAAAGGATAAACGCTTTAGAGGATGGATACCCCATTTTCCGTGATGTGATTTTCTCTTCCTTGTGGTTTTCTTACTAACATTTTCCTCTCTAGCATACTTTATTGTAAGAATACAGTATATAATACAATAGCAACAAAAAAGTTATGTTAATCAACTGTTTATGTTATCAGTAATGCTTCTTGTCAGAAAATAGGTTACTAGCAGTTAAGTTTTAGGAGAGTCAAAGTTATATACAGATTTTTAACTGCGGCAGGGATGAGGAGTAACAGGAGGGGGTGTCAGCATCTCAACACCTGCATCAAAACCTACATATTGTTGAATTCAATCCAGTTATAAAATAATCCTATAGTATTATAATACTATCCCAGTTTCCAGAATGTGTGTGTGTGTGTCTGTGTGTGTGTGAGTGTCTGTGTGTGTGTGTGTGAGAGAGAGAGAGAGAAAGAGAGAAGCTATTAACAAAAATGCTAACAACAGCTATTGCTTTTACTAAGGAAGGTTTTAAACTTTGTTCTATTATCTATATTTTCTGGATATAAAAGTATAACTTCTATAATAAGAGGAAAAAGTATATTTAAATCTCACTTATTCAGTCCAAAGAGCTTTGGAAATAACTGTTTATACTCCCCAAATTTGAAGGAAAGAAAATCTGTGTTTCCAAGAAATACAGTTTTATTACTTTAAAAAATGCTTAAATCTCTTTTATTTACTTAAAGACACAATTTTTTTCCCACTGTTTATTTCGACATGCTTGCTTAAAAATACGACCAACATTTCTAGGACTGAAGTATGAACTTTGAATACTCAAGCGTGACATCTAGGTATGATTTTAAAGAAACCAATTATGGGGAAGAGTTTTCAAATTATGATAGATTCCAAATAATTGGATAATGAGCACATAAATATTTCCTGTGTCACCAAATATCAAGATATAACACAATAGATAAAAACTTGTACAAAGTTTTGTTTTGAATACTTAAGTTCAAATGAAGAATCTGAAATTACTATTTGTAAAATCATAGGTTGTTCATAATCTCTCTGCACTTTGGTTTTCTCATCTGGCAAATGGATTAATAATAATACCTCACAAAACTGTTGGAATAATCCAGTGTGATTATTCATGTGAAATCATATTATCAGATGTAAAACATCATAGAGAACATTCATCATTATTGAGAAATACACATCCATTTAATTCTTTCACTAAATATTATTGACTACCTACAATGTGCCTAGAACTATTCTGGATTCTTTAGATATATTATTGAATAAAATAAGACAGTTTCTGCTCTCATAAAACTTGTATTTCAGTGGGAGGAGACAAATATGAAACAAAGATGAATTTGAATTGGGATGGATAAAAAGTACGAAGAGAAATATAGTTCAATATTAATGAACAAAGAAATGTAGAACGATCTTACCTAAGAGAAAAAAAAAGCTGAACAAAATAATCTTAAAAATGGCTTGATGAAATTGAAGAACCAGTAAGGTATTGTATTTGATACCACCTTTTAAAATGAGGGCTTTAGTCAATTCCAGTGGGATGCTAAGACACTGAGCTATGTTTTTGAAAGCCACACAGGACTACAGGACATGAGTTACACTCTGGGACCTACCAAGCCAGAGGAATGTGCTCTGGTAACTACCTCTTACTTTTTAAGTTGGTATCTGAAGGGCACAGCTAAGACTGAGAATAAACTGACAGAAGACCACCTTTCAGGGGACTGTGCCTCAGCTTCTAGGGGACTCAGTCTCTGAATTTAGATTAAGATGATGTTGAATTGCTAATACATCCAGACCCTGGATGAAATAAACATCAATTTCCTTTAAAAAAATGTAAAAATATCTGACCTTAGATCATTACTACCAACAATTTTGTAAATACAGTGTTCATGATAAAATCAAAAGTAACCACAGGAAGAAATCAATATTCTAAATAAAAGTGAACAGAAATAACAGACAAGAGAAACAAGCCAACAGGACATGCCAATATTGGAGTTATCAGATATTGACTTTTAAATAAATATGCTTATCATTTTCACAAAAATTAAAATTAATCATTTTAGCATAATCCCAGCACTTTGGGAGGCCAAGGCAGGTGGATCACCTGAGGTCAAGAGTTCAAGACCAGCCTGGCCAATATGGTGAAACCCCATCTCTACCAAAAATACAAAAATTAGCCAGGCGTGACGGTGAGCTCCTGTAATCCCAGCTACTCAGGAGGCTGAGGCAGGAGAATCACTTGAACTCAGTAGGCGGAGGTTGCAGTGAGCTGAGATCACACCACTGCACTGTAGCCTGGGTGAGAAGAGTGAAACTCCATCTCAGAAAAAAAAATGGTTTGAGAGCAGATTAGACATAGCTAAAGAAAAAAACAATGTGAACTGTAAGACAGATCAAGAGAAAAATAATTTTAAACTTATACACATCAAAAAAAGAGAATAAAAATATAGAGAGCAAAAATAAGAATATAAAGACTCAAAAGAAGGAGCAAAATTACTTGCTTCGGTGAAAATTTATAACATATCTCTCTCAATAATTAGTAGAAATAGGAAATAAAAGTAGCAGCAGAATGTAGAATAGTTTATTTTATGTTAACAGAGATTTTTTAGTGTCATATATATATCACATAAAATTACTAGTGTGATGGTTATTTGTCAATTTAATTGGAACAAGAGATACCAGAAATTTGGTTAAATATTACCTTGGGTGTGTCTGTGAGGTTGTTTCTGGATGTGCTTCACATCTGAATTCATAGACTAAATAAAGCAGATTAGGTTCCCCAATGTGGGTGGGCCACATCCAATCCCTTGGAGATCTTAGTAGAACAAAAGGTGGGGTAAAGGACAATTCACCCATTCTACCTGACTGTTTTTGGAGCTGGAACATAAGTATTCTCCTTATTCAGACTGGATCTTACACCATTGTTTTTTGGGGGGGTTTCAGGCCTTCAGACCTTCAGATTTGTACTGAAACTACACCACTGACTTTCCTGGATCTCCAGCTTGCAGACAGCAGAACATGGGAATTCTCAGACTAAATTATCGTGTTAGCTAGTTCCTTATAATGTATCTCTTCTGGTTCTGTTTCTCTAGAAAATCAAGGGTTTTCTGACTAATATATATTTTGGTACTGAGACTAGTTCTGGAGAGACACAATTTTAAGGATGAGGTTTCTGAATTGGTTCTGAGTTTTCTGGAATTGGCTCTCAGACCTGATTCAATTAAAGTAAGCTAATGGCTCTGTCTAGTTGTCAAGACAGCACTGACAGTGCATGGAGTGAATTTGTAGGTAATAGACATACATAAATATTCCTAATCAACCACAAAGAACTGAATAAATGTGTATCGAATACTTTCAAACATTTTTGGAAAACTAACAAAAATAAGATTGGCTGATTGCTCCTAATGGCCACATCCAATGTGGTGAAAGAAAAGGATGAGATCAGGGATCTGAATTTCCTGATTAAGGGTGGCATAAATGTCCTAAAGATTTCCATGTATGCCTTGAAGGAGACCCTTATTTCCTATAGCCAAGGGCTGAGATTGCTAAAAATCAAACACAGAATCTCATCCTGCAACTGGCTGAATTAGAACATAAGTTGAACTCCCAGACTCAAAGAGATGAGTCTTCTTTGTCAGAGGAAGAAGCTTCTTCACCCCCAGTGGTAGTGACCTCTTCACTCCAAGCAGTATCACCCTCTCCACCACAGTCTTAAATGCATTAATCATGCATTTCTTGGAAATACTGTAATGAACTTGCCTGAGGCAGTTGCCATGTTAAGACAATGCTAATTCTACTCAGAACTCAGCTCCATTACCTGTCTTTGCTGCTAAACCTGTAACTAGATTCAAGTCCCAGTGGACTCCTAAAGGTGAGGTATAAATGTGAACCATGAGAAAATATACTACGTTCCAAAGAAACTGCTGGATTTTTTTTTAATTTATGCAGATAGAAATCAGGAGCATGTGTGAGAATGGTTACTAAGGGTGTGTGATAATGATGGAAGGAACCTAAAGTTGGATCAGGCCAAAGTTATCAACATGGGCCCACTAAACAGAGAATCTACATTTAATATTGAAGCTTGAGGGAGTTACAAAGGCCTTTATTTGTTTGGTTAATCGGCTAAAATATGGACCAAAACATGGCCCACAGTGAATGAATTGAAAATGCTGGACCCGCCTTAGTTTAATGTACAAGAGTAATTCGAAGGATTAGGGATATTGGAAGGTAAAATGGATTTGTTATCTTTTACCACGACTATGAGAAGTAAATTTGTGAGGAGAACCCCAGCATCCCTGAAGAGCAACGTGATTGGTCTTCTTCATAGGCCAGACCGTAGAGTGGGAAACATAGCCACTGAATTGGGAAACCTAAGTACAATGAGATTACTTGGATCTTAGGTGGCAGGGGCCAAGTGGTGTCACACAACCACTAAAGGCAAGGTGGGCATGGTAACCATGATAGGCGGCACAGTCAAAGCAACAATCAAAATAGACTGACTCACACAGACCTCTGACATTGGCTAATGAATGGTGTTCCTAGAAATGAAACATTTTTACTGATTTGTATAAACAGAAAAGTTATAAGTCAAATGAACAAAAGTCCAACCTGAATCGTAAAAACAGAGAGTCATGCATCCCCAGTCAATTCTCAGACTTGAACCAGCTTACCAATCTAGGACCCTTGAATGAAGCAGAGACTAGGTCCCCTTGAGGAAGGAAACTAGTAAAAATTTATACTGTTAATCTTTCTCCCAGCCTTTCCCAAAAGGACTTATGCCCTTTTACCAGGGCAACTGGGCACTACAGAGAAAGAAATAGCCAGATATTTGGGGAACTACTATAGACTGTGTCTGACCTGATGCTGATTTCCAAAGATTCAAAATGTACTATGGCCCATCAGTCAGAGTGGGGACTTATGGAGAAGGTAAGGTGATTCATGGAGTTTTGGCTTAGGTACATCTTCTTGTGGGCCTGGGCCCAGTGGTTCCTCAATTCATCTTGTTTGTGATTATTTCCCAGTTCTGGAATTTATAATCAGAATATATTTACCCAGAATCTGGCAGCATCTACACATGGATTTCCTGACTTGTGGAGTGAGGGCTATTATGGTAGAAAATGCCAAGTGGAAGCCATTAGGAAATAGTAAACCAAACCAATGCTGCATTCCTGGAAGAATTACAGAAATTAGTGTAATCATTAATGACTTGAAGGTTGCAAGGGTGGTCATTTCCACCAGCTCCCCATTCAATTCACTTATTTAGCCTATGCAGAAGATAAAAGGAACCTGGAGAATAACCTTGGATTAGTATAAGTTTAACAAGGTGGTGACTATAATTCCAGCTTCTGTGTCCAGTATGGTTTCATTCCTTAAGCAAATTAACACTCAAGTACTAACTGTAACACACCTATTGATCTGTCAAATGCCTTTGTCTCCATTTCTATCCATAAGGCTGACCAGAAGCAGTTAGCTTTCAACTGATAAGGCCAGCATACACCTTCACTATCCTACCTCAGAGATATATCAACTTTCCAATACTGTGTCATAATTTAGTTCTCAGGGATCTTGATTACCTTTCCCTTTCACAAGATAGCACACTGGTCCTTTACATCGATGGCATCATGCCAATTGGACCTCGTGAACAAGAAGTAGCAAGTTCTCTAGACTTATTGGTAAAACAGTTGCATATCAGATGATGATAAACACATCTGACTAAGCTTCAGTGGCCTTATAACTCCATCAAATTTCCAGGGATCCAATCATATGGGACATGTCAAGATATGCCTTCCAAGGTGAAGGATAAACTCATTGCATCTGGCCTCTTCTACAAAACAAAAGGGTCAAAATACTTAGTGGAGTTTATTTTGGATTTTGGAGGCAACATATTACTCATGTGGGTTTTTAACCCTGGCCCATTTCCTGACTAATCTGAAAAGATGCTCGCTTTGAATAGGGCTCAGAACAAAAGAAGGCTCTGCAATAGGTCCAGTCTGCTATGTGATCTGCCCTATCACTTGGGCATATGATCCAGCAGATCCACTGGTGTTTGAAGTATCAAAGGCAGATAAGGATGATGTAAGAATTCTTTGGCAGATCTCTATAGCTGAATTGCAGCACAGACCACTAGAATTTTGAAGTAAAGCCCTACCATCCTCCACAGATACTCTCCTTTTGAAAAACAGTTCTTTGCCTACCACTAGGTCTTAGTAGAGACTGAGTACTTAACCATGGGCCACCAAGTTACCATGGGACTGGAGCTGCCCATCATGACCTGTGTGTTTTATGACCCATGAAGTCATAAATTTGGGCAAACACAGAAGCACTCCATCATCAAATGGAAGTGGTATATAGATGACTGGGCCCAAGCAGGCCCTAACGACACAAATGAATTCCATGAAGAAGTGGTCCAAATGTCCATGTTTCTCATTCCTTCTACCCTGACTTTTCTCTCTAAGCCTGCACCTATGGCTTTATAGGATATTCCCTTAGATCAGGCCTGCTTTATAGATATTTCTGCATGATATGAAGGCACTGCTTAAAAGTGGACAGCTGCAGCACTAGAGCCCTTTTCTGACACATCCCTGAAGGATGAAGGTGAAGAAAAATCTTCCCAGTGGCCAGAACTTTGAACAGTGCACCTGACTGATCACTTTGTTTGAAAGGAGGAATGGCCAGATGTGCAATTCTCTGCCTATTCCTGGTTGCCAGTAGATTGGCTGGATGATAAGGACTTGGGAAGAACATGATTAGAAAACTGATGAAAAGGAAATTTAGGAAAGTGGTAAGTTGATAGACATTTGTGTTCCATGTGAATGTTCACCAAAGGGTGACCTCAGCAGAAGAGAATTTTAATAATCTAGTGGACAGAATGACCTATTCTGTGAATACCAGTCAGCCTCCTTCCCCATCCACGCCTGTCATTGCCTGATAGGCTAATGACCAAAATAGCAATGGTGGCAGGAATGGAATTCATTCATGGGCTCAGCAATATTGACTTTCACTCACTAAGGCAAACTTGGCTACAGCCACAGCTGATTGCCCAATCTTCTAGCAGCAGAGACCAAAACTGAATCTTTGACATGGTTCCATTTCCCAGAGTTGCCAGCCAGCTACCTGGTGGCAAGTTGATTACACTGGACCACTTCTATCATGGAAAAAGGGCAGTATCTTGTTCTTACTAGAATAGACACTTATGCTGAATAAGAATTTGCCTTCTTTGCATGCAAAACTTCTGCCAAAACTACCATCTCTGGACTTACGGAATGCCTTGTCCACTGGCATGATATTCCATACAACATTGCTTCTAATCAAGAAACTCACTTCACAGCAAAAGAAGTACAGCAATGGGCCTATGCTCATGAAATTCATACTCCCACCATGTTCCCTAGCATCCTGAAGTAGCTGGTTTGATAAAATGATAGAATGGCCTTTTGAAGTCTCAATTACAGCACCCGCTAGGTGGCTACAATACTTTGTAGGACTGGCGAAGGGTTCTTCAGAAGCCTCTATGTGCTCCAAATTAGTATTCAAAATATGGTGCTGTTTTTCCCATTGCTAGGATTCATGGGTCCAAAAATCAAGGGGTGAAAATGAGAGTGGCATCACTATTTCCCCTAGTAACCCAGTAGCAATATTTTTGCCTCATGTTTCCGTGTCCTCATGCTTTATAGGCCTAAAAGTCTTAGTGCCAAAAGCAAGAATACTTCCACCAGGAAAAACAACAATAATTCATTGAATTGAAAGTTAAGACTAATGCTTGGACACTGGACTTCTCATGCTTCTGAATCAACAGGCATAAAAAAGAGTTACTATGCTGGCTGGGGTCATTCATCCTAACCATCCTAACTACCAAGGGGAAATTGGACAGGTACTACACAGTGCAAGTAAGAAGAGTATGTCTGGAATACAGAAGACCTCTTTTGGCTAAATTACTATTGCCATACCTTCGGTTAAGGTCAATGAAAAACTACAACTTAATTGCCATTAGTAGACCAAGCAGGACTGGTATAATTATCAAACTTTGAATATTATTTATAGAACACCATTCCAAATAACTGCAACATAAACATTTTCTGAAGCAAACAATATTTATAAAAGTTGATCATTTGCTGGACCATGACCTAAGTCTCTATGAATTTTAAAGATTGAAATCATATAGAGTATATTCTCTGACCATAGTGAAATAAGTTAGAAGTTCTTAAAAAATAGAAAAATAGTTTCCAAATATATGGAATTTATGAAACACACTTGAAAATAACCTACGTGTCAAAAAGAAAATAACAAGAAAAGTGAAAAATACTTTAACTTAATAGTAACATAAATCATATAAGCTGAATATTTTGAGATACAAATAAAATCATCTTACAGGAAATTTCTCTTTCTATACATTTATATGTTAGAAAAAAGAGACTAAAAATTAAGAAATTATGTATATATCTCAAGACATAGAAAATTAACTGCAGAATGACCAAAATAAAATAGAGGGAACAAGATAATAGAAATTAAAATAAATATATGATAGAGAAGATTAACAAAACAAAACTTATTTTTTTGAAAAAATAAATACAATTGACAAACTCTTGATAAGACCGATCAAAGAAGAGAAGAGGAGATACACATGATCAATAATGGAATGAAAGTTTTTAAAAATACAAGTTAGTATGAAAAGAAGCAAATACGATTGAAGTTTAGATAAAATGAAAATATTTATTGTTAAAAAGTACAATTTACAAAACTTACCTAAAAACAGAAACTCTGAATAATCCTGAAGCTACTAATAAAATTAAATTCATCATATAAAACCTTTGCCAAAGAAACCTATAATCCAAATGATTTCACTGGCAGATTCTTAAAAACATTTGAGCAACAAATAACATCAATGTTACTCAAACTCTTTCAGAGAATGAAATAAAAAGTGCTCCTGAATTTATTTTATAAAACCAAAATAACTTTCATATCAAAACCTTATAAAACCTTTATAAGAATTACAAAGTTACAGGCTAATATTATTCAAGTACAAGAAAAAAATGATTCAAAAAATTAGTGAAAATGATTCAGTGGTAAAAAGTCTATTATACAAATTGGTTTATTTCAAGAAAGCAAGATAAATGAAAATTTGAAAATTATCAATTGTATTTTATATTATCCAAATAAGAAAATTAATAAGTCATCTCAATAAATGAAAATCATTTGATAAAATTTAATACATATTCATGGTTACAAGAAATCTAGGAATAGAAGAAAAATATCTTAGTCTAATAAAATATAACTGCAAAATAACATAAAGTATTATATTCAATTATGAAATTTGAAGCTTTCCTTTTGAATAAGATCTAATCAAGACTGCCTTTTAGATTCAATTCTATTTATTTTTGTATTGGAGGTTTTAGCCAGTTTAGTAAGAAAAGAAAAATAAAATAAAAAAAAAGGACTAAAAGCACAAAAACAAAACTGTTATTTGCAGATTAGATAATTACATACAGAGAAAATTTTTTAAAAAATTTACAGGTGAATAATAGCAACAGTGTGTTTAGCAAAGTTGCTGAATATAGAGACAAACTACAAAAATTAGGCACATTTCTATATATCAACATACCAGCTAAAAAGTATTTTTTCAATTGATGCCATTTAGTTGTATCAAAAGGCATCAAGTTCTTTTGATTAATTATATCAAAATTACATAAGACACAAGCAAATAAAACTATAAAATATTGAAAGAAACCAAATAGCTAACTGAATGGACAATAAAATATTTTCATAAATTGAAAGATACAATATAGTATTAGTGTAGTAAAGATATCAGTACTCCAAATTGATCTATGGATTTTAAACAATTATAATCAAAATCCCAAAAAGGTAAGAGTGTATGTGTATATGCATCGAATGAAACTTGCTAAAATAATTCTTAAATTGATATGGAAATGCAAATGACAATTTATCATCCAAATCTTCAGAAAGAGGTTAGAGGATATGTTCTACCAGACACCATGACTTACTATAGATCTATAACAATTGAAGCCATCTGAAAATGGACCTTTAATTTTACACTGCAAATCAAATAGGAAATAATAAACTCTGTTGGGTCAATTGAAATATTCATGTAAAAAAAAGATTGTCAGCACCTACTTCAAATAATGCCAAAAATATACAAATCAATTCCAGTTAAACTATCAATTAAAATGCAAAATTTTAATCAATAAAGCTTCTAGATTATAACATAGAAGATAGTCATGAACTTGTGGTAGGGAGAGAGGACCTACACAGGACAAAAGACACACAAACAATAAACAAAAAGATTGATAGGCCGGGCGCAGTGGCTCATGCCTGTAATCCCAGCACTTTGGGAGGCCAAGGCAGACTGATCACCTGAGGTCAGGAGTTCAAGACCAGACTGGCCAACATGGTGAAACCCTGTCTCTACTAAAAGTACAAAAATGAGCCAGGTGTGCTGGCGGGCACCTGTAATCCCAGCTACTCAGGAGGCTGAGGCTGGAGGATTGCTTGAACCCAGGAGGCAGAGGTTGCAGTGAGCCAAGATGGCGCCACTGTACTCCAGCCTGGGTTATAAGAGCAAGACTTCATCTCAAAAAAAAAAAAAATTGATAACTCTAGTATGTTAAAATTACACACTTCTTTTCATCTAAAAGCACTATAAGAGAGTGAAAAGGAAAGACATGGAGTGGGGAAAGAAATTTTCAACACATACAATGAGAAAGGAATAATACATAGACTATGTTATGAGCCCCTATAAATTAATTAGAATACACCAACAACTAAGGAACAAATACAAATGTGAGCAACATTTGAGGAGGTATTTTAAAAAAATAAATATTCAAATAGATAATAAATACTTTTAAATGGTGCTCAATGTAATTACCAATACAGGAAATTAAAATTAAAATCACAATGCAAGGCTACTACACACTTACAAAGTCAGTTAATTTAAAAATAAATAAATAGGCCGGGCACAGTGGTTCATGCCTGTAATCCCGCACTTTGGGAGACCGAGATGGAAGGATTGCTTGAGGCCAGGAGTAAGAGACCAGCCTGGTCAACATGGCAAGAACCCCATCTCTAAAAATAAATAAATAAATAAAACAATATTGATTGTTGGCAGGGATGTGAAATAATTAGCACTCTCATGCCCTGCTGATGAGAGTGTAAACTGGCACAGCCACTTTAAAAACATTTTGGAATTATCAACTCAAATTTAACATTCCCATACCCCATGACTCAGAAATTCCATTCCAAGGTTTGTATCCAGCAGAAACCCATGCACATATGCATGAAGACTTATATATATAAATGCTCATGGCAGCATTATTCATAATACTTCAAATTAGGAACAATTCAAATCTGCACCAAGAGTAGAATGAAAAAAATAAACTACCAATAATCACCGAATTAAATATACATTGCAATGAAAATAAAGAAATTAGAGCTACATGCAATAAAATGAATGAATTTCACAACATAATGTTAAGCAAAAGGAGCCAGGTGAGAAAAAAAATTATATACAGTATGATTACATTTAATCTGAAACTCAAACAGCAGTCAAATTTAACTATATTGTTCAAAATTGCATGCTCAGTTGGTAAAGATTTAAGAAAAACAAAGAAATAATTAACATAAAATTCAAAATACTGGCTACCTTTACAAAGAAGGAAAGCATTAGCTATTAAAAGCAAGTTATAAGCGCTCTTCAACACTGGGGTGCTGACAATGTTTAATTTCTTAACCTGGGTGGTAGTGAAACAGATGTTTGCTTTGTGATAAATTAATGAATTCTATACCTTTGCAGTGCACTTTTCTATACTATGTTATAAATTGTAATTTAAAAGTTTTTTGGAAAATAGTATGGGGAAATAAATATTTATCAGAAATTGTTTTGGAATTAGAAACTATTTTTAAATATTTTACTTTTATACATATAAATGTATGTGTGTATAAAATATTTTGCATATTATTATCAAGGAAGCCCTCTCTGATAATGTGAAATTTAAGCAGAGACTAGAAGAAAGTAAAGAGTTACGTAGGTAGCTGAGGGAAAGGCTTGACAAGTATAGAGAACAGGACATGCAAAGGCACTGAGGTGTGGAATATGCTTAGCTTGTTGGCAGAACAGCAAGCAGAATAGTGTGGCCAGAATATGACGAGTGAGAAACATAAAGGTAGGAGACAAGATCAGAGAGTTTTCAGTGCATCAGATCAAGTACAGCCTTGTAGGACATTGTAAAGTGTTTTAACTTTATTCTGAGTTAGATGGAAAATCACTGAAAGGCTTTGAGCTGAGGAGTGACACAAACAAAATTGTATTTTAAGGTTGTCATTCTGGCTGCTGTGTGACAAATAGACAAGTCAGAAGAGAGACTAGCTGGGAGGCTATTGCAATAGTCCAGGTAGGAAGTGATGGTAGCATAGGCTAGGTAGTAGTAGTGGAATGGGTGAGAAATAGCTAAACTCTAGATGTAATTTCATGGTAGAGCTGATGAGTTGGAGAAAGAAGGAAGTCAAGAAAGACATAAAGATTTTTGTTCTGAGAAACTAGAGAAAAAGGATTCGCATTTACTGAGATGGGGAAATGGAGGAAATATGATCATTCTCTTCTAGGATGTAATATAATATAAAGTCATCTAAACGGAATTTTCTCTTATGAAAAAATTAGGGCCGCCTTGCTATGGTTCAAATTTGTTCCCCCTAAAATTTATGTATTGAAACTTAATTTCCATGGTGGTGGTATTGAGAGGTAAGGCCTTTTGGAAAGTAAGTCTCGAGAACTCTGCTGCCATGAATGAATTAGCGCCTTATATAAAGAGAGTTGGAGGAAACTAGTTTAGCCCATTTTTCCCTCTCTTCTCTTTTACTATGCGAGGACTCAGCGTTCATCCCCTCCAGAGAATGCAGCCACAAGGTGCCACTTTGAAATGAAAACCCAGTCCTCACCAGACACCAAACCTGCCAGCACCTTGATCCTGGACTTCCCAGCCTCCAGAACTGTAAGAAATAAATTTCTGTTGTTTATAAATTACTTAGTCTGGAAGTCCTACCCAGAACAATCAGACAAGAGAAAGAAATATAAAGGGCAACCAAATTGGAAAACAGGAAGTCAAACTGTCACTATTCTTTGATGATAGGATTGTATACCTACACAACCCTAAGGACTCACCCAAAAAGCTCCTAGAGCTGATAAATGAATTCACTAAAGTTTCAGGATATAAAATCAATGTACACAAATCAGTAGCACTGTTATACACCAACAACATCAAGCTGAGAATCAAGTTAAGAGCTCAATCCCTATTACAACAGCTGCAAAAAATAAAATAAAATAAAGTAATATACTTAACCAAGGAGGTGAAAGATATGTACAAGGAAAACTACAAAACACTGCTGAAAAAAAGTCGTAGATGATGCAAACAAATGGAAACACAACCCATGCAGCTGGATAGGTAGAATTAATATTGTGAAAATGAGCATACTGCCAAAAGCAAACTGCAGATTCAACGTAATCCCCATCGAAATACCATCATCATTCTTCACATAACTAGAAAAAACATTCTAAAATTCATATGGAACCAAAAAAGAGCCCACATAACCAAAGCAATGCTAAGCAACAGGAACAAATCTGGAGGCATCAGATTACTCAACTTCAAATTATACTACAAGGCTTATAAAAATAGGCACTTAGACAAATAGAACAGAATAGAGAACCCAAACGTGAAGCCAAATACTTACAGCCAACTCATCTTTGACAAAGCATACAAAACCATAAAGTGGGGAAAGGAGACCCTATTCAATAAATGGTGCTGGGATAACTGCCAAGCCACATATAGAAGAATGAAACTAGATCCTCATCTCTCACCTTATACAAAAATCAACTCAAGATGAATCAAAGACTTAAATTTAAGACCTGAAACCATAAAAATCCTAGAAGATAACATCAGAAAAACTCTTATAGACATTGGCTTTGGCAAAGAATTCAGGACTAAGAACCCAAAAGCAAATAAAACAAAAATAAATAAATGGACCTAATTAAACTAAAAAGCTTCTGCACAGCAAAAGAAATAATTAGCAGAGTAAACAGGCAACTCAGAGAGGGGAGAAAATCTACACAAACTGTGCATCCAACAAAGGACTAATACTCAGAATCTACAAGGAACTCAAACAAATCAGCAAGATAAAAACAAATAATCCCATTGAAAAGTGGGCAAAGGACATGAATAGATAATTCTCAAAAGAAGATACACAAACAACCAACACACATAGGGAAAAAAGTGTTCACCATCAGTAATTTTCAGAGAAATGCAAATTAGAAATACAATGAGATACCACCTTACTCCTACAAGAATGGCCATAATTAAAAAATCAAAAAATAATAGATGTTGGCATAAATAGGGTGAAAGGGGAACTCTTTACACTGCTGGCAGGAATGTAAACTAGTACAACCACTATGGAAAACAGTAGAGAGATTCTTTAATGAACTAAAAAGAGAACTACCATTTGATCCTGCAATTCCACTCCTGGGTATCTACCCATAGGAAAAGAAGTCATTATATGAAAAAGACACATGCACACATGTTTATAGTGGTACAATTCACAATGGCAAAGATATGGAACAAACCTAAGTGCCTATCAACCAACAAATGAGTAAAGAAAATGTGGTATATATACACCATAGTATATATACATCATGGAATACTACTCAGCCATAAAACAGAACGAAATAATGGCCTTTGCAGCAACTTGCATGAACTTGGAGGCCATTATTCCAAGTGAAGTAACTCAGGAATGGAAAATCAAATATTTCATGTTTTCACTTATAAGTGGGAGCTAAGCTATGAGGATGCAAAGGCATAAGAATGATATAATGAACTTTGGGGACTCAGGGGGAAGGGCAGGAGGAAGGTGAGGGATAAAAGACTGCACACTGGGTACAGCGTACACTGCTCAGGGGACAAGCGCACCAAAATCTCAGAAATCACCACTAAAGAACTTATCGATGTGGCCAATATCACTTGTTCCCCCTAAAAAATTATTAAAATAAAATTTTAAAAATTTCCCGGACTGTATTTTGTCATAAGACACAAACTGACGCTCTTGTAAAAGACTATATTAAAATCATATAGTCAGTGACGAGTTAAATGTGCCCCATTCACCGAAATTTCTAAATGTATAAAGGTTCTGCAGTGTTCAGAAGGTTTGATTAGTATGTTATCTGATTTCTTATAATCTGTAACATACAATCCTTTATTTCATGGACTTCAGTAATATATATTTTTTATTTTTGAAATTAAAAGTAAGGTGAGTTAAATATTAACCAAACTTTAGGCCAAATCTCAAAACATATTTTCCCCACCCACAGAGATAGTTGTTCCTTTATTTTTCTTATATTTTCTCAAACTCAGATGACTATTCAGGAATCTTGGATTTGGAGATAGATAATTCACCATGAGGCATTATGGTTATATTGTCTTATCATGGTTGAGTATAAAGTTTTATTGCCTAGGGTCCCTAAGAACAAAGTTCTAATAAGGGCAAGGTATGAGGTTCAGCCCATAAATGAACTGGCAAACTTAATACATAGAAAAAACTAAACTAATAATTTATGGTACTTGAGCCCTGGAGTTAGGTAGTCATAAGCTCAAATCCCAGTTCTGCCACTTAATGGCAGTATGACCTTGAGCAAGTTACTTAGCCACTTCATGCCACAGACTCCCCTTCTGAAAAATCGAGTTAATAATAGGGCCTTTCTTGGATAATTGCTTTGGATATTAGATATCCAAAATGATCTACATAAAGAACTTGCAGAGTTCCTAGCATATAATTAGATATCCTCAGTAAACGTTATGTAGATATGTTTACCAGAAAACAGAGGTAAGGGGTCCAGCTGGCTCAGTTAGGGGTAACCAGCCCATAGTGTGCACAATCTTGGCTCACTGCAACCTCCAACCCCTGAGTTCAAGCAATTCTCCTCCCTCGGCCTCCCGAGTAGCTGGGATCACAGGAGCCCACCACCACACCCAGCTAATTTTTGTATTTTTAGCAGAGATGGGGTTTTACCATGTTGGCCAGGCTGGTCTTGAACTCCTGACCTCAGGTGATCTGCCAGCCTCGGCCTCCCAAAGTGCTGGGATTACAGGCATGAGCCACTGTACCCGGCCGTCTTTTTAATACAATTTAACTAAAAATATCTCCATTGCTAGAAATGTATGGCCTACAGAAACTATATTTTTCATAGGTAGATCAGCATATTTATTTGAAGACATTATTTTGTATGATTAGAAGGAAGAAAGAGGATAATCTGGAATAAAGATTATACTCCATAGATTTGAAAAATCAGTTTTTGCCACTGCTTCACCTAACACTGGAACCTACTTCCCTGAATAAAGTTATTTTCATTTAAGCCACATTTGATTCTCCACTCTTACAACAGGGAGTCCCTGCAGGTGATTGAAGCCTGGTATAAAAAGATGTATCTTACACCTTTGGTTGAAAATTATTATGTCAGCACCATGCCCGAATGCCAGTTGAATTGAAATGTATGATTTCCTTAAGAACATGTGTTGACAGTTACTTTCCTCATTGGTCTCTCCTCTTGGTTCCAAGAGCCCATAAAATCTTACAACCACACAAACCAAAATTATACAGAAGACATTCAGTTATGTTTGGCACAGACTAGATATTGTGTGAATGGAACCTAACTTCTTTCTTCCAGGGACTTTCTAAACTCTACTCCTGGACTCTGTTTCAACCTTTCCTCTGGTTCAGCTGTTGTTTTTCAGGAAGCCTTATCCATTCCTCCTCTTACACACCTTCTGATCCGGGAAAGATTGTCAGCCTCTCTCACTTGTTAAAGTGAATAGACAGGCTCATGTTCTTACTTAACAATTCCTGCGACATATCACTGAAGTAAACTTAAGCTATGGATTATAAAGCTTTCTGGCTCTTCAGTGATTTTCAAGGCCACTCAAGGAGCTTTGCTAATACAAGGAGGTATCACTTACATACATACAGACAGCTCTCACTCAATTCAATGTCTCCAGCTGCACAGGCCTACCTGTCCCTTGAAAGAAAGACTTTGCTGTCTATGCTGCAGAGCCATTATCTCTTTCTTTTTGCACAGTGACACGAACCAAATCTGATCCCCTCCATAGCACTTTCCCCAAACATTATTTAATTTGTGTTAGGTTAGATAGAAATGGCAAGTATTTAGGTATGCATGGCAAAAAGTTATGCATATGACCTGCTAGGCTCTCTGGGCAGAGACAAAGGACTCATCATGTCACTTTCTGTATTAAAAGCTTTCAATGGCTTCAGGATAAATTAAAAGTGCCATAGATTGGACCACAAACCCCTTCCTGACCTGATCCTTCTCTCCTCTACAGCCTTACTGCATCCATCTCTCTCCACCCCCAGCCCCTAGAACATTTGCATCTTCTCATTCTGCTGGGAGTCGGCCTGGAATGCTCTCTCCTCTTTCTCTACCTATTGAATTCTTCCCTGTCCTTCGTGATTCTGCTTGATTGTCATATCTTTTGGGAAACCTTCTTTGATGTACATAGTGATCCCAGAGGCTGGTACTCTACTGTACTTCTCAGCATCTTGATAGAGTTGAAATTCTAAATAGTCTGGTTCTAAACAATCTTTACTCTTTATGTACTCTTCAATACCCCAGATGCACTCCTGAGAATTTATGCATAAACAGAATTTCTACATATCAATTATTTTAAATACACATAGGCAGTGTCAATGTGAAGAAACTAAATTACGCATCTCATTCTTAAGAAAAACCTTTAAAATTTGTTTATATCAATTATATATATGTTTGCCATGATATATATAACATATATAGCTATATATAGTTATTAATATACAGCATATGTATATATCATAGTATATAATATGTATTATGATATATTGTTATGCAGTATTTTTTCATGCGTTTTTTCACTCTGTTAAAATCTAGATTAAAGCACATCAAAAATATTTGGTATGCTCTAATAGGTGCACATCTATTATGGTTGATACACACAAAACAAATGTATTATTTTGTTTAAGATAATTCCCAATGTAACTCCTGGCAATGCTGCTAACATTTAGCAAACTGATCCTTTAATAATATTCTTCTAATGGTTAATAATATCTGGGAAGTATGTCTTTAGGAACTACACTTGCATGATAAAGGAGATAGTAAACCTAGAGAGAAAAGACCTCAAATTCAAATTGGGGGTTGGGAAGGTATCTTCACTTAAAATCTGCCAGGATCCATTGGAAGATCTAAGAAACATCACTTTTCCTCTACTTGCACAGAGATCACCACTGTAAAACAGACTCTGTCTCCTAAAGTATAAGAAATTAATCTTTTAATGTACACAGAGAAGGGAAATTTAAAGCTAAAGTTGAATAATCAACTTAGAAAATCAAGAAAAAAAAACTTCAACCTACATGGGCAGTGGCTTATGGGAAGGTGACCTCTGATTAAAATTCCTGGAACTCCCAAGCTGACCCACCCTCATAGCCACTGAAGTCTGTGGTCACTCTGAACATCCACAGGGATACATTTCCTCACTGGGCCGAATTCCTTTAATTTCAGTGTTTCGTAAGCCAGAATAGCTCCCAGGCACCTTTTCCTAATGAAAACATGCTTATTACAGAGATCTGAATTTTTGGTAGATAACCACAGCACCTCTTTTCTATTTTCTTAAAATTAGTAACTCTAAATTCCTGAATGTTCTAACTTGTTGAAAATAAGCTCTTTCACCTTAGAGGTTTAATGCAAGTCATGCAGAGTTTACAAAAATGGCAGATAATCTTTTAGTTTCATTGTTTTCTGCTGTCCTTATAGCAGAAAATCAGGTCTTTCAATTTCTGAAGGAGGTAAGATGCTGGAAATCTATTTCCTTTACAATAAAAATGGGACACTTTTTTTGTATTTTCTTAAGGTCAAAAATACATAGAATCCCAACCACACGCAGGATGGAGATGGAGAATATGATATTGTAAAGGAGCCCAATGGGCCTATTATTTAAATGCCTCTGAGTGTAGGTCATAATAAAAAAGCTATAACATTTGAGGAAGATATGCCCTGTGGTAAATCCACTATATTTTATGATAACTCCTGCACCTAATAAAAGCATCATAGATTTGTCCAGTTCACACACATTTTAAATAATTTTAAATAACCTTGCAAATTAAACAAGAAATATGTTATCTTGTTTATATAATTGAGGCAAGGGAGGCTTAGCAATGTTAATTGCTCACTCATAAAAGTTAGTAAGGGGCAGATCCAGCACTAGAATCCATTGTCAGCCTCCTAGATCATTCCTGATTACAATTGGTTCCAGTCTTGAGAGATCTGAAAAACATCAAGAACCAGCTGAGTAGAGTAGACATACCCTCAGTGATTCCCCTCTACACCTCAATTATTCCATATCAATGGAGGTAAAAGGCTTCTCTGTGATTTGTCTAATTTGTTTGATTTGGTGGGCTCCAGCTCCTCAACCCTCTGTTGCATCTGACAGAGGGAACACTGGGCAGGTACATGTTTGCTCAGAGGCACTCTCGCCCTTCTGCCTCCACCCATAAATCACAGAGTCTTTGAGAAGGCAGCCACCTCTGGGCAGAACACAGCAAGTGTTGAACTGTGAGTAATAATTTATACCGCCGAGTAATTTCAGACCGAAAGTGAAAAAGATTTCTCGACCCTCCCAATGCTGAAAGGGGACGTAAGTCATATAATTTTATGCCAGCAACACATGTATCATATGAAGAGGGAAATATTCTTTCGATGACCTGAATGTTATGTGTTGTCATTAAAATATGTTTAGCCAAGGCTGTGGCTCAATTTGAAGCCCATTTGAGGGTATGTGTCATACTTGGTTTCAAGCAGGACTTGAAGCCAATTTAGAGAGTGAGTGTTATGAGAAGTCTTCATGTTAGGGGTGTGAAATTTACAGCCAATAGAAAGTAACTTTCTGATTGGAACTTGGCCCAAACATTGCAATGAATGCAGTGGGAATGCCATGGGACCTGTAATATTCATCAGCGACAGATTCTGGGGTTTAAATGCTCTCTCCTACCAGAGCCAGGGCAGGCAGAATGCAGAACTGAACAAAAACCATAAGGAAAGTGTGTAAATTAATTAAATTCTTCCCGACACTATTATTTAAAATTTATTTTCAAAGTTGCCAGTAAGCTTTTGTTCATTATAACATTGACAAGTAGCATCTCCTAATATGATCCATTTTCTTTATCCTTCCCTCCTGCTTCCAATCTTTGCAATTTGGTAACTTTTGCAGTCTCATTTAGAACATCCATGTCTCTAGGTGTTCTAAGATTTTTGGCATGGAAGTTATTTCAGTATCCAGGCATTAACCAAAGTCATCATGACCATTTTCAGAACTTCCACATTTACAGACTAGAGAGTCAGAAGATTTTCTCAGGATCTTGGAAATCTATCTCACCACACTTATTCTTTACACCTTGATGTACAGCAGCATAAAGCCCCTGAACAATCTATCAATCTAACATATGCCTGTAGCCATACTAGACCACTCACTGGTGCCTGGATATTCCAAACATCTTAATGTTTGCGCTCCATCCAAAGACAATTTAATGGGAAACTCTAGATAGAGCAACATTGGGCATTACTTTTTTGCAAAACTCCCAGATGATTCTAATGTGCAGACGAAACAAGAACCATCACCCAAGCCATAACTGTAACCCACACTCTAATGTACATAATAAGTCACCTGAGGATCTTTTTTAAATGAAGATTTTGATCCAACAGTCTAAAAGGAACCACAAATTCTGCATTGCTAACAAGCTCCTACAGTGAGGCTGATGCTATTTACTGGTGTGTGGATCATGTTTTATGCATCAAGATTCTAACCTATTCTTTCAAAACTTAGCTCAAATAAGATATCTTTTGTAAACACTCTCCTTATGTTCTTAGCCAGAAATAAGCATCATGCTTTTTCTTTCATGTTGCAATACCTTGGTTATTGTCTTACGAATGTCCTTTAATTATTCATTTACTTGTCTGCCTTCCCTCACACAGTCATACATGACCAGTATACTGTAAGCACCTTAAGGGCAAAGCAATGGCTTACTTATTTCTATTGTCATTTCCTATCACAGGTTACTGATAAATTTTATAAAGGGAGAGAAAGAAAAAGGAAGAGAAGAATTTAAGAGCATCCTTGTCTCTCTTAATCACTTCTAAGTATTTACCACAAAGTAAAGATATGTTCACAATAGCTTAATTTCACACTGTAATAATTCTGCTGAATCTTTTACTGATTTTGTGTGTTCATCAGTTAAAGGGACCTCTGAAAGAATTGTTCAGCCTTGGAGAACTGTTTCAATTAGCTACTGCTATGTAACGAATCACTACAAAATTCAACAGCTGAAAAATAAACAAATAAATATTTATTATTGCTTACAAAGAATGGTTCAGCTAGTTGGCAGTAGGATTTAATAAAGAGTTTAATAAGTACTCCTTTCTCTAATAAGAGTATAGCACTTCAATGCAAATTTAAACCACAATGAGATATCATGTCACCTCAATTAGAATGGCTATTATTGAAAAGACAAAAAATAACAGATACTGGCATGGATGTGGCAAAATGGGAACTCTTATAGGCTGTAAGTGGGAATGTAAGTTACATTTACAACCATGATGGAAAAACAGTATGGAGATTTCTCAAAAAACTAAAAGTAGAACTACCATATGATCCCAGAATAATCTCACTACTGGGTATTTATCCAAAGGAAACGAAAGCAGTATGTTGAAGAGTTATCTGCACATTCATGTTTATTGCAGCACTATTCACAATAGCCAAGATATGGAATCAATACAAATGTCCATCAGCAAATGAATGGATAAAGAAAATGTGGTTTATATGCACAATGGAATACTATTCAGCCATAAAAAAGAATAAAATCCTGTCATTTGCAGTAACATAGATGAACCCAGAGGACATTATGTTAAGTAAAATTAGCAGGCACAGAAAGATAAATACTGCATGATATCACTCATGGAATCTAAAAGAAAAAAACTGATTTCATGGAAGTAGAGTAGAATAGTGGTTACTAGAGGCTGGTAAGGGGAGGGTGGTGGGGGTTGGGGGGCAATGGGGAGAGACTGGTCAATGGCTATAAAATTACAGTTAGATAAGAGGAATAAATTCTGGTATTCTATTGCATAGTACAGTGACTGTAGTTAACATTATATTGTATATTTCAAAATAACTGGAACACAGGATTTTTTAATGCTCCTACCACAAAGGAATGATAAATGCTTGAGGTGATAGATATGCTAATTACCTTGATTTGATCTTTATATGATGTCTACAAATATTGAAACATCATCCTGTACCCCACAAATACGTACAACTATCACGTGTCCATTAAAAATAAAATAAAAAAGAGCATTGTGCTTCAGTTACAATTCTTTATCAATTACTGAGTTGATACAAATTCCATCCTGCATGGTGATTAACCTTCTACTTTATACATGCATCACGTATTGGGCAAGTTAAGTTTGTTTTTTGAAGAATACTGTTGAATAAGGTTTATTATTTTATCTATGTAAATGAAATAGAACAGACACTATGTATCAAACTGATCCCAATACCAAAATTAACGAACTTATCTCTCTCTCTCTCTCTCTCTGAGAAGACATTCAGATTCAGTTACTAGATGTTTTTATATAACCAAACGTAAGTCTTTCTCTTGGAAAAACTTCTGTATTTAAAAATATTTCTCTCTAATCCTGTCAGAATATCTAAAATTCCAAGCAAGATATCTAAAATTCCTTTGTGTATTAAAATGCAAGTATTACTTGGGAAGATTAATGTGTGGTTTAATTACTACCCACTAATGGCTTAATTTGAGTTTGTAAATTTTACACATGTGGATGGAATCTTGAAGGAAAGGAATCTGTAACAGATAGATATCTTTAGATTAGAGTGCAACACCCTCCACAACCAACCCCTAAGAAGAAAGGCCAGAAAAAAAAAATTCCCTTGAGAAGTAATTCAGAATCTCAAAGAAACTGAGGATCACAGTGAGGCTACCGGGTTGCACAGAAGCAGATGGTGGAGCTGAATGGTGCTCAAGAAAAATAAGAGGTGAATAAAGCGGGCAAAGGTAAAGTAATGCAGAGAAATCAGCCTCCTGTTACACAGTCCCAGCATTTAAGTAACAATTTCCTAGGCTTTATACATTACAGGAATGATTATTTTTCACCAGAAATCTATTGGTTTTCTAATTATCAGCCACCAAGACAGCATTTTCTGATATTTTCAGCTTGGAGACCTAGAATTTATATTTATTATAGAGACAAATTTATCTTATTTTATCCTCCTTCGCCTTCTTTTTTTATCTTATTATAGTATTGCCCTACCTCTTTCTCATATGTTATCTTTTTCATTCTTCCTATCCCTTCCTTGCCTCTTCTATTAGTCTCTCACAGTTATAAAAGCAAGGTGATCTCCGGGGGAAAGGAGAAAAATGACAGAACAAGTGAAGCACAAACAACTCCCTTAGAAAGGTCATAAGGACTTTTAAGTAGAAATGTCATTATTACTCTGCCACAAAAATAATAAACCTAAACTCTCTGCCCTAGAGGTGAAGTCCACCCTTCTGGAGTTGGAAGAAATGCTCCTTTTATGGTTTGACTTTTAATCTAGGGTTGTGTTTGGAAAATGTCTTACTTAATCTATTATTCTCTCCAGACACTGCTTCAGAAATGCAGTGTCTCACTTGGCTTTGCCTTCATTAGTTAATTATCCCCAGGATGAGACAAATGCAGGAGGCAGCCAGAGTGCTTTCATTTTCCCTTCCCTAGGCCGTTCGAATCTCTGGTTGACTCCACCTAACAATTCTGATTGGCGAAGTAGCCAGAGTCCAGAAAAACATTAAACAAGTATGCTGGTTTTCGGCATCCACTTCCTCGCCCCCACGTCCCCCCACCAGACTTAACATTTTGCAGGCTTGTAACATTAGCATCTCTTTCTTTTTGTCTCTGTCATAGCAGAAACCAAAAAAAAGAAAAAAAGCTGATGAGTAGAAGACAAGAACCTAGTAAGATGAAGCAGTAAAGGAGAACAGATCTTTATCTTTACACGTTATATGTACATTAGTGCCTTCTCCTGTAATCTTGGTCTATTATTTTTTCTGTAATCTTGGTTAAGAATTAATGGTGGACAGAAAGGCTGATACTTTTGGGTCCTCTTTCTCAAAAATAGCAAAGAACTATCCTCCCTGACTTGTTGTCTGGAAGAAAATGGTCAACATTAACCCAAACACTCAGAGACAAAATCAGGGGAAAGCTGATCAGGTCTAAAACAGGAGGATCCCACGTTTAAATGCACTTGTCAAACTGTGGTCAGTTTGGCAATAAATGTCTCATTTGAGGACAGACATCCAAGCTTTAATACCAGTGCTGCCACTTAATACCAATGCTGCCATATTGTGTGAGTTTGGACCAGTTAGGGATTCCTTCTTTCCTTAGCTTTCACATCTATAAAATGAATATAATACTTCATTGGGATATTATGAATATTAAAGAGTTAATGACTATAAGTGTCTGCCACATGGTAAGCACTCAGTAAACGGCACTTATTATTAGTTTTATTATTATCCTTGTAACCACTTTTGTATTCCTTGGAGTATAGGCTAGAGCTAACCAATAAATCCAAAAACATAGTGGATGTAAGAGAAGTTGATTTATCTCTCTCCAAGCAATGGAGAGAGGAGTAGTCCAGGGTAAGGGGTGTAGCTCTGCTCCCAGAGGTCATCCAGGGTCTCAGGTTTCTTCTAGCATGTGTGTCAGTCATTTTCTAAGATTTGGTTATTTCAAGTGCAGAGTCCTGGCTATCAACAAGAGCATCACCAGGGAACTTGTTACAAATGTGAAAGTTCAAGCCCCACCCAGATTTTCTGAATTAGAATCCATATTTTAAGATTCTTTGGTAAACAAATTAATGTTTGAGAAGTACCGCTTTAGGACGTTAACCTCACCTGCTTGATTAGAGTTGGCCCCATCAGGAGCACATCCAAGAAAAGCAGAGAGACTAAGCAATTTCCTTTTAAGAGGATGTCTTGGAGAACAAACATATCACTTCCAGTCACACTGACCATGCCTAGCTGCAAGGGAGGCTGAGTGATATAGTCTATTGCTGGATAGCGACATGCCAAGCTCCAACTCATCTGAGGGAAGAGAGAAAGGGAGAAGACAAGAATAAAGGAGGACCACTCACGGTCTTTGCCAAAATTGTTATAATTGTTTTGCTGTAGTTATTATTAAAATGAAGGATGGGATAATATGGTCATAGAACAGATTTAACTTTCCCACAATAGAAAAAAAAATATACAGCACTACTTTAGCCTATATACTGCTAAGCTATTCAGACACAAACTTACCAAAAAAATGATAGAAAAAACGTTTTCAAACTACCACCAATGTACTGTCTTTTTAAAGTCACGAATAGGCAAATTTTAATACAAAAGTATGCATTTAGCAGGAACCAAAATACTTTGTTTTTTAAGGAGTATAAAATTCACAAAGAATATTTTGATACTATTTTAAAAAGTGGCACTTCTCTTTGGATAGTGGAAAGTTCTTACAGAAAACTCTACATCTGATCACTAGGAAGACATATATATCAATGGTCCCCTAACTGATACGCAGAGAACCAAAGAAAAAGAGGCAAAGAGTAGTGATAATAATGATTGTAAGAATGAGTAGCTAATGCCAACTGCCCATCCAACAAGCCCCAAAATCTGAATGGCTTTAACATTGCAAAGGTTTATTTCTTGCTCGTGAATGTTCCATGTGGGATAGGTAGTCTTAAACCATCTAGTAGAAATGTTTTCTAGTAGATAGCTTCTAAGGTTGTCACAACAAGAGAAGAGAAAAAGGAAGGAGGCATATTGCCATGTAACTGCCTTGGCCTAGACTGTCTCTAAGAGTAAGTACAATGACGTATAATTTGTGAGCATATAGAAGAGAAAGTAGAATTAAGTAAAACAATTATCCCTTATGTTACACCTAACATAAATTACCTCACACTAGTCTTTTCTTTTACACCTAGATTTCCCTACACTTAAAATTCCCATTGAGTTGGAGACTTCTAGAAGTAATTTAAGTCAGCAAACATTCCTTTTGTTAGGAATGCACCCTTGCTTCCAAATCAGAGAATACCTCACTTAAAATCCCAACAAATATTTGAAACTTTAGTCAGAAAACACAGTGGTTCATGTCTGGGTATGTTTTGGAAATTTAATTTTTTTTTTTGACGTTTCTGTGAAGTTACTTTTTATAAAGGGAACTCATTTTAGAGGCAAGGGCCTAGGCTAAGAGTGGCAACCCAGGCTCTTTTTTTATTAGCTGGGAGTGGCTGGCTACACTCTGATGAGCCTGTTTCCTAACACAGTAAACAAGACAGAAGGACAGATGATCCACTACAGCACTTAAATTTCAAGAATTTTGCATTAATAAAAGACAGATGGAAAATTAACCCCTGAGTAATCTCAAGTTCAATTTTTTTTTTTTTTTTTTTTGAGATGGAGTCTCGCTCTGTTGCCCAAGCTGGAGTGCAGTGGCGTGATCTCAGCTCACTGCAAGCTCTGCCCCCTCCGGGTTCACATCATTCTCCTGCCTCAGCCTCCCAAGTAGCTGGGACTACAGGCGCCCACCACCACACCCACCTACTTTTTGTATTTTTAGTAGAGATGGGGTTTCACCTTGTCAGCCAGGATGGTCTCGATCTCTTGACCTCGTGATCTGCCCATCTTGGTCTCCCAAAGTGCTGGGATTACAGGTGTGAGCCACTGCACCTGGCCCCAAGTTCAATTTTTATATCTGCCTTCTAGAAAAAAATCTATAATATTCAAATTGAGGAACTTTTTTTCCTACCTTATTTTAAAAGTTCTATACAGGTCAGGAAAGAAAAATCAACCATATAAGACAAGTAACCCACAATTTTGATAGTTATGCATCATACAATAGTCGTGAGCTATTGCCTAACTTTTTTTGAAAAGGATTAATTTTAAATTAAGCACAACCCACAAACTAGAATTGGACAGCCAATGATTACAACTCAAAATCATTGCTAGTATCATTGAACAGCAAACAGCCAGCTTACCACAAACAGCTATGCTTCATACTATAGACTAGATAGATATAGTCCTAAAAAGCAAGCTTTAAAGAAAATTTAAGTAAATCAAATTTGATTTTTCACATTGATTTCCATTTAGTTATAAAAGCCAGAATGAATAAATATTTTCTACTTGAGTATTGGACACAACTAACTTCCCTCTCAATGTTTTTCAGATGTTTCATTCAACAAATATATGTTCCTGACACTATTTTATGTACCATAAATTTTAGTTTCATGTCTGCATTTGCAGGAAGACAAAAGTAAGAAGTCCTCATCTCACACACTTTCTATTTTTTATTTCTCATCACTGCCTGTTTTGTTTTTATTGTTGTTCTTGTTTTTTTGTTTTGTTGGGAGCGAGGGTGTTCTCTTTTTTATAATTGTATATCACAGCTTTCTAAGGGTTCCTCATGGAATATTTTATATATATATATGTTATATATGTATACATATATGTATTTCTTGTAAAATAAGCCTTTCTTACCCTCAGCTTACAATGTCTTCAAGACATGATTATATCCAATAATTATTGACATCCTTTCCAACTTTTGTACCCAAGACCTTAATCTGTCGATATAGGTTTATTTAAATACAGGACTGAGCCCCATAGCCACAGCCTAGGTACTGCTTCACCAAAATATGTTCCTAAAAGGATGCTTAGAAAACCCATCCAGTAATGACACTTTATTTCTAATGCTACGTCAATTTATTTTTCCGAACAGGTTCTCATACTATGTTGTACCCTCACAGTAGCTCCGGGAGGTTGGGCAGGTCTGTTTAACCGCGTTTGGAAGACAAGGAAGAAACCTGAGATAAAAGGGAGCGAGATAAATGTCCTCGTGTCATATAGTAAGCTGACTTGAAGGAAAGATCATGGAAACACCTTGTCCAGTGGCTGGTGTCAGCAGAAGGTCAGTAAGCATTAGCCGAACCTTCACAGCTGCCTTAGCACCTCACTTTATGCCCCCATGACACCTTTGGAGTTACATGTATATGTCTGTGAGTGAGTGTGTGTATAGAGCGCTGATGTGTTTTTTCTTATCAAAAAGCCAAAGTGATATTTATGATCAGACCATGATTTAGAAAAGATACATTTGTCCCATATCCAGTTCCAGAACTGAAGTAATTTCTTTGATCTTCTACCTTTAATCACTACATTTTCATATCACCTCAACTCTTACAGTGGCATTGACAGGGAACACTGGAGTTGCATTCCTGGTTGCCATCGGAGACAAGCCACTCTGTCTGGAGGATGCCTCTCATAACGTTATTTTTTACTCCATCTCATAAAGCCTGTTCCGTATAAATATATTTTAATTAATTAATAAACAGGATGTGATGAATTCTGGCAGGGTGACATTTGAGCGCAAAGCGAGGGGCTTAGGCAGATCCTGACATGTGTTAGCCAGGAAAACACCCCACACACATATATACACACACATACACACTCTCTCACACACACTCATGCTCACAAAGAGTCTTTTTATTCGTTGGAGATACTATGTAATAAGGAGTTTCAGAAGGTTAATTTGACATTTGAGAGGAACTAGGCAAGAAATACAGAGGTACAGCAGAGGCAAATGTTCCACAATAGTTGGTTATGATCAATAGTGGTGCATCTATATTTTAGAACTAAAAACACTAGACAACACTAGAACTGATTGTTTCTAGTAAACCTGAAATGGCTCATAAATAAATCCACTTTTTGAGAAAAGAGTTTTATTGTTTCTTACCAGAGTGTTCTCTAGTAAACCCTATCTTGGTATTCAGTGATAGGAATATGGGGACTTACTTGGCACATTGGTGTATTCAATAAATATTAGTTGCATCTTCACAGAGTCAGTATTTCCTAAAGCACATCAATCTTGATTTTGAAGATCTTGAATGTCCCCACTGTAGCAATTCTTGTCCTCAAGGTGTACATATGTGAAATGTTCTGGATACATAGTTGGTAATTCAGCTCAATATTGGTAACTATTTGGTATAAAATCTAGATAAGAAAAATTGCTTTTATTGTTGGAGATCCTTCCTTATTACTTCTCTATGTACTTTAAAAGTTTATTTTTTCCATAAGATAAACTTTCATATTTTAAATTTTAATTTAGATATTCCTCTACTTCAGCTTGTAATACTACATACTGTAATTACACTTCCCTCCTCCCTAGCTATACTCTGAGCTCCTCTATGGAAGAGCCTGTCTTACTCATTTTGTTTCCTTATTGTCTGAATATCAAGTGTTCCTGATATGTTTATCAAATGAATGAAAATTTAATCTCAATTGTATTTTTCAGGTCAGCATTATTACTTGAACTCTTGCATTCAAATTTCCTCCTGTTATTTAAGAAGGCTTTAGAAATATTGTCAACCTTAAGCAAAATTCAAAAACAAGTGATGTGTCTTGAGTCCCTTCCATCAACCTTTCTATTCCTCACCCCAGACCTGTTATCTAACCTGGTTTCTCATCAGTTAATTGCCTAAAGTGCTTAGGATGCTGCCCTTTAGCCATAAAAATGCCCCTCTGAACTCCATGCTGTATTACTTCCCAAACATTAACACCACCGGCACCAAAAGTGATGCAGGGGTGTGACTGAGGGCAGATCACTTCCTCTGTGAACCTCAGTTCTCTCCTCTGCAAAAGGTAAGTAACAATATCTACTTCTGTTGCCAAGAGTTCCATTCTTATGAGTTGAACCGAACATTTATATTTCTGGATTGTCCTGGCAGAACAAGTTTAGGCCACTAACCTAACCATGGTCTGCTTTCAGCTTTTTGCATATGGAAAATCATACATATTAGAAAAAAAGCTTATATATATACACACATATATATAATTAATGATTATCCTGCAGCCAACTTTACTTATATAGAATTTCAAGACCGTAATCTGCTCTTTTCCAAAGTCCTTATTTCCAACAGATTTGTTAAATGCTTAAAAGAACGACCATCACATATTAAGCACCACAAAAGTATTGACTAAATACAATTGATTTCAAAACTCTTTGAATAGCCTATATTCAGATACGTATGAGAATTAATATTCATAATAAAAGTTACTTAATCACAATACAGAAAATTTGGAAACCAGAAAAAGAAGGAAAATCGTTGAATCTCATCACTATTAATATTTTATATTATTCCTTAATATTTTTCAGAAATATTATAGACAGAGAAAACAAGATTATCATGCTCTTCACTGCCACCACGTGAAGCACAATATAAGTGCTTTACTGTGATTATTTCATGTAATTCTCACAATCTCCTTACGAAGTAGATACTATTAAATTTCCCATTGAATTCTTAGTCTGATTTCAGAGCCTGGGTGTCTGACCACTGTAATAATTGTGGCAGAGACACAGTATTTTCCCCCATAAAAATCTGTGTTTGCCTTCCTTAATGTAGCATTATTGTTGCAAAGCGGCCTTCCAGCCAGCAAAGCCACATTCTCCAATGCACTTGTCCAGGTGCGATTATGTAGCTAGTTCTTGCCCATAGAATTTGATTAGGAGGGGGTTGTGTCACTTCAGGCCTGAGGTGAGCAGTAGGTGTGGCTTTCTGTCTTGCCTTTCATTTCATTGAGGTGAAACTAATGAACCCCATGGTCCTGGAGGAGATGGTGGAGTTATGGAATAGAAGGAGCTTGAATCCCTGAATCACCTAAAAGGTTCTGCAAGCACCAGCATTGAACTACTGTGAACTTGTATGAGTGAGAAATGACCTTCTATTATAAAACCACTGAAATGTCAGAGTTTGTCTATTATTTTCATTAATACCTTAAATAATACACTAATACTATATACTGACATACACTTCCAAGAAGGTACACTTGTAAACATACTGATATCCAAGCTTTCAAATTACTTTCTAAATTTTACATCATTTATGAGCATTAGACCCATAATATTGTATGATTTCTATTTCTATTAATTTAAATATTTGAAAAATAGCAAAGCATGCCACACTGTTGTATCGTAATTTCTTATTGGTAGACTTCCGTGTTATTTACTTTTTGTCAATAACTATGAAACAATGGTCTGTTTGACATCCTCTTTTATATATTGTTTTCTATGTAAGAATTAAGTAATTACAAGTATTCCTACAAGTGAGATTACTGTCCCAAAGTTTGTGAACATTAGTGTATACAAATTTATTCCAAAAGATTTTTTACCAATTTTTTTTTTTTGCAAATAACAATGCACTAGATTGTGTGTCTTATAACTTACCAGGAGTGAATATTTTAAAAAACTATTTTCAAGCTTAATAAAGAAAAATGACAAATTGATGTTTTGATTTGACTTAATATGCTTACTAGTGGGTTTATTTTCTTACTCCTCATATGTCCTACTAGTGACAGGGTGAATATATTTAGTATCTGTCATTTCCTTTGATCCTTAGCTAGACAGATATGTATATGTTGATAAACTTGATTAAATGTAGAAGACTCAAACAACAACAAAAAATTAACCATATAGCCATGTGTTTGGAGGATATCATACAATGTATAAGCAGAAAATTAAAAGTCTCAGTTTGGCATTACTGAAGGAGAAAGAGAGATGTAAGTGGAAATAGCCTATATAAATATGGAAGAGTCCATCTCTGTGGAGCCAGATCCCCCATTGTAGGAACTGAAGTTATCTTTCAGGATTTACACAAGAGGATAACCAATACTCAATATATTGGCCATTTCACATTGCCATTATCTAGAATGCCAGCTGTTACATTGAATGAGCCCACTATCTTTTAAGGGACTAGAACAGAAAGCAGAAAGCAAAGAAATGAAGACATTAGAAATACCAAATGTATCTCCCATTACCTAGATAATTTTAATGACAGTTCCATTTTGGCCACATTTATTCCAATAACTGTCATATTTTCCCACTTCATTTGGCTCTATAGACACAATCATAGATATAAAGATGCATTTTTAAAGTGGGGGTGGGAGGAGGGAAACACCACTGTATTCCAAGTATAAAAGAACTTATCCTTACTGTCCATTAGGAGACACTACAATGCTGATTTAAATTAAACTTAGGTCAACTGGTTGCCTAGCAGTAAGAACTAACCTCATATCCATCTAAATATAAATCTTAGTTGATATTTATTTCAAAGGTTTGTTAGTTTATTTCAGGGGTGTTTAGTAGCTTTGGCATTTCTTTCAATAAGGCATACAGAAATTGTTTTTTATGTTATCAACTGCATTTATTCTTTCTCAAATATTAAAGCTAAATGTTCTAGAAAATCCAAATTTCTTTATTCAGCCCAGTGATATGGTTTGGCTCTGTGTCCCTACACAAATCTCATGTTGAATCGTGATTCCCAATGTTGGAGGAAGGACCTGGTGGGAAGTGATTGAATAATGTGGGCAGACGTCCCCCTTGCTGCTCTTGTGATAGAGTTCTCAAGAGATCTGGTTGTTTGAGGGTGTGTGGAACCTTCCCCTTCTCTTTCTCTCTCTCTCTCTCTTTCTCCCTCTCTCTCTCCTGCCAGCCATGTGAAGACATGCTTGCTTCCCCTTAACCTTCCACCATGACTGTAAGTTTTCTGAGGCCTCCCCAGTCATGCCTCCTGTACAACCTGTGGATCTGTGTATCAATTAAACCTCTTTTCTTTATAAATTACCCAGTCCTAGGTACTTATTTATAGCAGTGTGAGAACAGACTAATTTACCCAGCATAATTGTTAAAGCAAAGAAACTCTGATAGTTTATTTTCTGTTAAACTGAGTTACATAAAGGAGACAATGCAAGTCTCTGCATGCTGAAACTGAATATGATTAGAATTATGGTTAAAATTCTGTCAATTAATTACAAATAATTCAAGAATTTTAACCCAAATCACATTACTCACAACTTGGTATTTATACTAATTCTACTAGGTAACATTTGAATCATTTGCAAAACAGTAAAGGAAGAAAATAACTGAATGACTTGTGCTTATTACAGATTAGTCACATAAATATAAATGACCGGTTGACAAATCCATTGATTTTTCAGCCTTGTTCATGTTGCCCAAGACAATTAACATATAAGCAGATGAACCCATACTACACTAATTCTAACTTATTAATGTCATTAGAACCTCATTTATCAGGAAAAAAAAACAATACTCCCAAATCATTTTTGCTAGATTTCATTTTAGAGATTTTTAAAAAGCATTTATCATAATTTCAAAATGCAGGAGATCCATTAAGGCAGGGATACTATCATTCTTCCTGTCTACTGGAATATAGGGACCTGCATGTTCTTTGGCTTGTGGCATTTGTGTAGTAATTATTTGCTGGATTTTTAAATATTGCTGATATTCGATCTCTCATTTTAGTTCTAAGTAGAACCACAAAACTTCAGAGCTCAGAAGGCTGAATTTTATCTTTTCAAAACTACATAACACCTCACCAACTCCAGTACAATGAACCTATTTCCTTGCACGTCATTAGGAAAATGTCACATCTCAAAGCTTCAAAGGACTTTGTGTAATAAATTTATTTCCTGAGCATGCTTTTGTGTTTTTTAAAGATTCAAGCTCAAGTTAAAGATTTGACTTATTATAATTAAAAGAAAAAGGAATGCATGTGATTTCAATGCAAAGATCTAGAGAAAAATCTGTGCATCCAAATTAGCCATAATAAAAGAATGAAATCGTGTTTTTCACAGAAGCATAATAGAGGGAACTGGAGGCCATCGTCTTAAATGAAGTAACTCAGAAATACAAATAGCATATGTTCTCACTTATAGGTGGGAGCTACACAACGTGTACACATAGATATAAAGTGAGGAATAATAAACACAGAAGACTCTGAAGGGTAGGAGAATGGGAGGAGGGTGAGGGATGAGAAATTACTTAAGGTAAACAATATATACTTTTTGGGTGATGGTTACACTAAAAGCCCAGACTTTACCACTACACAATGTATCCATCTATCTGCACTCGTACCTCTAAATTTGTTCAAATTTTTAAAATATAATAAATATTTACCTATTGTAATATAATAAATATTATTGTAAAGATAATAACATTTTTTTATATGGTGGGCTTTAGAAATAAGATTACACTTTCAGGTGGAACTGAAGCTGAAACCCAGCTCTTCTGCTTATTTCAAGTTATCTACCCTTTTGAAGACCCATTTTCTTCATCTACAAAGTGAAACACTAATCCCTACTTCACATGGTTGTGATAATTAAATGAAATAATGCATGTAAGACACTAGCACAGTGTTTGGCGAGTAGAACAACCTCTACTGTTATGAACTGAATTTTTGTGTCTCCCCCAAAATCATATGTTGAAATCTTAATCCCCAATGTGATGCTATTTGGAGACGGGGCTTTGGGAGGTAATTAGGGTTAGGTTAGGCCATGAGGGTGGGACCCTCATGATGAAATTAGTGGTCTTTCAAGAAGAGGAAGAAAGTGTTCTCTCTCTCTCTCTCTCTCTCTCTCACCCCCCCTCCCTCCTACCCCCTATCTTCACCAAGGAATAGTCATGTGAGGACCAGAAAGAAGGCAGCCATCTTCAAGCCAGGAAGAGAGACCTCATTAGAGCTCAACAATGGCAGTGCCTTGACTTTGGACTTCCAGCCTCCAGAACTGTGAGAAGATAAATTTCTCTTGTTTCAGCCACCCAGTCTATGGCATTTTACTGTGGTAGCCCAAGATGACTAAGACACCTACCATTCAACACTCTTTAAATGCTCAGGGGCAGTTCTTCGTGCAGGCAGGTAACTCGATACACTCTAAAGTCTGCTCCAAGCCATAGACTTCTGATTGTCTACTGTGAACTAATGTCGAGTTGAATTCCCACAGTGAGACTTGATCAACTTTCCAATCATGCTTATCCTGTCAGCTTTGAACTGACCCATGAGATTTCAGATTGGAAGTAAAAAGTCTAGATCTTAAAGTATATTCTTTACATTAACAACATCTTTTGAATAAATCTAAATACTACAGAAAATTTTATACATGTAATCATGTCATGTATAAAATCATGACAAATATAAAATCATTTTAAAGTTTAATTTTAAGGTAATTCTTCACTGGGAAAATTCAAGCTATTTTGATGTTTTAGGAACTATGTCAAGATAATCAGAAACCCATTATTCGGCTGAAACAAACAGGAGAGTATTATTAGCTACAAGGGATCTATACAAAATAACTCTGCTTTTAGTTCCATCACTGTGGAATTTGGAGAACTTTTATAGCATTCTGTGGGATGTTGTCAATTGTTTTGATAGTTTACAGAAAGAATACTGATGCATGCAGGTGTGTGTATGCCAGATACAGAGGTGTTGGCAGCCAGACTATTTCACTGTGGAATAAATCTGTGATCACTTCTTGGTCTGCTACAGAACAAACCAAAATAAGAGTTCTCTCCTCACTTCTTCATGCTTGTGTAACCGTCCAGAAAGAGCGTGACCATGTAGGATGTCATTAGGCCCAGTATTCATCCCTGTTAAATTGCAGGCCACAATTCTCTGCACCTTCAGGAGGGTCAGGCTGCTGTAATGTTTAAGGGACATTAAGTAAGGACAGTTGGGAATGCCAGCTCTGCCAGTCAAGCATTAGGAAGGGTCAGAGTGTAGTCACCTGCCTATTCCCTCTTCCCCTTATCCACATCACAGATTGTGACACTAATCTCTGAAGCCAGTCTCAATTTACTATAAAGAAATGTCTCCTATGTTTTCTTAGCCAGTGTAATTCTCAAACTGAAGTTCCAGCTGCTTCCAGGGCCAGCACAGTTGTTAATAAGTGGGCTGGATTTTTTTTTTTTTTTACCCTTGATTTAGTTTTCTGTTGATCTTCAGAATGGTGGAGAGTGATGCGGTAAGAATTTAAGTCCTTGCACAAGATGAGTGAAATGAAGAAGATGCAAAATCTAGCTAATTTTAGTCTTTCTTTCTTTGAGATGGCTGATATTTCCTGTCTGCCTCTTGAGTGATTAATAATGCAGTGGCTGATTCTTCTTTACCCAGAGGGTTATTGTCATCCTTGGTAGAGTTTGACATTTTACACTTTAAGTAAGCACACCCTTAGGCGAGGAGACACCCAGAGATGAATTTCCTTATTAAAAGATGTCACCAAAAGAGCAAGTCAACAAATATGCCACTGCCAAGAAACAACCAACAGACTAAATAGAAGGAGAAAATGAAACAGAGCAACTTGGGAGAGGAGGGGAGGACAAAGAAAAGAGGAGGAAAGAAAGATGAAGAGTAGAGAAAAGAGGTTGTGTATCACAGCACAATATGAATAGAGGGAAGTGATATGCTATTCTCAGTGGGAAGGGCACAGTTCAGGATACTCAGTTATCTCTTGCCACTATTAAGTATGAACACAGGGCTCAATATCTGTATCATTTATGGGTGAGTGTTGGTGGGCCTCAATTGGGCTGTCATGGCTAGTTTAAAAGGAAAAGACTGTGTATATTTTATTTGATATTTTGAGGAAGTTAATAGAAAAACAATGGCACATCATAAGCTCAAGTCCACGGCGTGGATAGCAATTTACAACACTAAAGTAGAAAGGCTGGAAGATTTGATGCAGGTGTCTCAGAAGCAGGAGTCAGAAGGGAGGGAGTGAGGGCTCCACAGGAATGACTCACATTGATCTTCTCTGCTAATCCTTTCACTGAAAGGAATTTCTCATGTGGCCTGTTAGATATTAGGCTCTAAAGAAAGACTAAAATTAGCTAGATTTTGTATCTTCATTTCATTCATCTTGTGCAAGGGCCTAAATTGTTACTGCATCACTCTCCACCATTCTGAAGATCAACAGAAAACTAAATCAAGGGTAAAAAAAAAATCCAGCCCACTTATTAACAACTGTGCTGGCCCTGGAAGCAGCTGGAACTTCAGTCTGAGAATTACACTGGCTAAGAAAATATAGGAGACATTTATTTGTAGTAAATTGAGACTGGCTTCAGAGATTAGTGTCACAATCTATGATGTAGATGAGGGGAAGAGGGAATATTAGATCAGGGCCCCAGACCTCAGTCATATACGAACTGAGATGTATAATTACACCAATTTTGCCACTATGGTTTATTTATTCATATATCTAATATTTATTGAGCATCTGCTCTATGGCTAGCACTGTTCTTAGGACTGGAGATAAAGCAGTAAAACAACAACAACAAACCCCAAGAAAATTCTTTGCTCCACTAAGCTTAAACTCTTGCAGAGGAGAAAGAAATTCAATGAGATAAATAAGTAAAATATATTATGTAATATTAGACATTGATTAACACTTAGATAAACAAAACAGTGACATGGGGCTAGAAAATGTTGAGAGTAACGGTAAAAAGACCTGAAAATAACAAGCAAGCTGCGTGGATTCCTGGTTCAAGAGAAAATGAGAAAAGTGACATTGAAGACAGTGAGCTATACAACTCTTCATAGTTATATCTCAACAAGGAGGATAAAAGATTGGAGTGGTATATGGAAGGTGGGTAACAAGGGTTATGGTTTGTTTTTGTTTTGCTTTGTTCTACTTAAAAATTATATATGTATAAATTTTATATATTTTTATATATATTTTGCAATTTAAACAGCTAGAGGAGAACACACAACTAGGCTTATTGGTCTCATTTAAAAATCGTTATTGCTAACCTCAAATGATTGCTCGACAGCATATATGTTCAAGGCTATCCCCTTTTCTGTCCATCTTGTCTGAGGCTATATCTATAGATATATAGATATAGATATAGATATAGATATAGACATAGATATAGATATATGCAGTTCAGGGGAGTGAGGGTCCATAGGTACTAGTGCTGATAAGGATGCAAGTATGTTAGTAATTGCTCAAGGAAGTTTTTTGGCAGTGAAATAGAAAACAAAGTCATCAACTAACAGTGAGGAGACTAAGAAGGTGTTAGACATTCCAGGAGAGAGGGGAAGGCATAAATAATTTTTTAAGAGATCTATAAGTGAACAGATACAAAAAATATTGTACTATTGCCAGATAGCATTAAGAGCCCATTTGAGGTTAGCAATAATGATTTTAAAATGGGACCAATCAGCACAGTTGTGTGTTCTCCTCTAGCCATTTCAGTTGCAAGTAAGCAGGTGCAATATATACTGAGAGTTAAAATACTCGAGTTGCGGTTTAGCCAAAGAAGTACAATAAAGAATAGTAAGTGCAAGGGAGCTGAAGGCATTTTCAAAGGAATAATTGTAATTTTTAACCAAGAATTTAAGCCAGGTGAGAAGGTAAGTAAGACTACAAGTGTGAGGATGGAATATGAAAATGTATTAGCATCAACTGATATATATGTGTATACATATACATATACTATAAATTATATATATATATACACACACACACACACACATACACCAATTAGACTTAATGCTTAAAAGACATAGGGAGTCAGAGTGTGAGCACTAGGAAGGTAGAAAGTAATCATCAAAGAATAGAATACATCAAACTGAGATGCTGAGATGTTATAATCACTGATAATGCCAAGATCTAAGGCATGAACATGGAAGTAGATGACTTATTTAAGACAAAGGATAAGATCATTGAAAGAGAGAGGGACATAGAATAAATGCCACAAGCTATTTGAAAAGACATCAAAATGGACATTGAAACCACCAAGAAGGATGAAAAAGTAGTGCTTTAGTGAATGATAATAAACCAGGAGCAAAAAATCATCAAGGAGTGAGTATTTATTTTAAAAAATGAGACAAAGTAAATATTGACAATGGGGCTAGGACCTTTTTCATGCAGGATACAGACATCAAGAGTTCAAATCTAAGTCTTCTCTCTTTGGGGAAATTCATTTTCATGCATGGTACTATCATTTTGTCCACACCAAATATATATATTGTATGCAAAATATATAGTCTCTAATAGACTAATAGATTATTAGAAAAGACCTTTTCTTCTCTTTAGATGTTCTCTGAACCTGTCAGTGGTTTTAGGCCAGAGCTTCTCAAATGCCTCTATTGGAATTTCCAAGGGCAGAAAATTACAAACGTGTACCCAGTTCTTAAGACGGAGCCCAAAGCAGCAAACCTGAGGTACCAGTTGAAGTTAACTGTTTTACTTTTAAAATCAATTAAAATCAGTGTTTGTCTTTATATGTACTAGTCAGATAAGTAACAAGTGATATGAGCTACTAAACAAACAACTGTCAAATCTCGGTGTATTAGTTTATTTCTTGCTCATGTGACAGTACAATGCAGGTTGTCTTCTCAGTCGCTCTACCATCTGGGAGGGGCTTATAATCCTCCACTGGATGGTCTGCCTATGCCTGAGGGAAAAGAAAAAACATTGAGGAACTCGTGGAAGTTACAATTCATGCACAGACGTGGTAGAATTACTTCCACCCACATTCCCTTGTCCAGGACTCAGTCACATGGTCCCACCTCACTGCAGGGAGGCTGGAAATGTAATAGAGTATATAACAAAATAGATTCAGGTATACTTAATATAGCTTGTTTTAGATATAATATGTGAATATACAGTATTCAATGTACAATACAAGTAATATTTTGAATTATTCTCTCGAGCAAAATGGAAGTTAGAGAAAGACAAGAAGTGCCATGTTTATCCTGTGGCTTCTCAAACCTCCTTTACAAAGTCAGCAGGAGGATCACAGAGTGAGAAACAAGACCATGCTAAACAATGACCTGGGGAAAATGTTCCCCTCCCTAAATTTTCTGGGCAATCATGGCAAGTCATATTGATACAGACAGAACACACAGAAATACCGGGCAGAAGAGGGCAATTCCCTGGCAAAGGCCTCACCCTCAAGTCTGGAAACCCGCACCCTAAATGGTAACAGGCATTTGTTTTCATGCCCAAAAGTTGCCTTTTGGCCGGCCATGCACCCTTATCCTGAACCCATATAAACTCCAAACCCCAGGCTCAAAGAGCAGATGAACAGAAGAGTGACAGAGCAGCAGAAAGGCATGGCAGGGAAGGAGAGAAGAGAAGGAATGTCTGAACATCAAGAGGAGTTCAGCTGGGGACAGTTGGAGAGGAGTTTGGCCACTGGACAGCCAGACCCCAGGGGAAGATCATCTTCCCACTCCAGCCCCTTTCCAGCTCCCCATACATCCTGCTGAGAGTCATGTCCACCACTTAATAAAACCCCTACATTCACCATCCTTCAAGTCCACACATGACCCGATTCTTCCTGGATGTCGGACAAGAAACCGGGTACTAAGAGGGCACTGAGCTGGTTAACACTTAAGCCATCTGCAAATGGTAGAGGTAAAGGAGCACTGTAGCACACCCACTGGGGCCTTGGGAGTCACAGGCACCCATCCCTAGATGCCACTGTGGGACCGGAGCCCAAAAGTGCTCACCCCAGCTCCTGCACCTGCCCAACTGCATGCTCTCCCTCCTGTAAGGGGTTTGAGCAAGTGGTGGCCCGAACAGAGGAGACACAACCCTGTCATACGTCCTGCAAGAGGTACCAGGGAACTCTCCCATTTCACTATTATGCTTCACTTTGCTTCTCTAGGTAAATAGGAGTAATAACTGAGAATACCATCCTATATCCTTGAGAAGTAAAAATCCATTTATGTGACAATATAGAAAGTCCCTACAGAGTAGTACCACGCTAAACAAATGGCTTACTCATTGCATTGGTATTCCAGATAAGTTTTGTTCTTTCTTCTCCAGAAGTGAATTTTCAATGATTGCATCTGAAATTAGTAATTTTCCTTTGTATATTAATCTGCCTTTTTTCAGATTATTGATGATTGCCGGTAATATTTCATTTCCAGGGAGCTGCAAGATTTGTTTTCACTCACAAGGTCTGCTCATTAGGAATTTAGCCTAAATCTGATGGTGTTTCACAAAATATTTCTCTTTATTACTGATCCATTGTACTTGTATTACTATACATTGAATAGTTAAGTCAGTAATATTTAAGATTCAATAATTACAATGAATTGATGTTGAAATACTCAAAATGAAAAAGTAGCTTAAGGAAAATAATCCTCAAAATATCTGAATTATGGGGGTGAGATCTATATGAGAAAATATAGGAAATTTGCTTATTATAAACTTAATTTAAACCAACATTTATAAAACTTGGAATTTAAACAAATATTGGAAATAATTTTCATTTCGCCCTCTGTCAATTGTCACAATTATAGACATTAAAGTACTAAATGATAGAGAGTTTTAGACTCCTGAAAACCTCCCTCTACTGTCTATCATCTCTTCAATTCTTACTGCATAAAAATATTCATTTTTCCTTTTCTCTTCTATTCCCTGCCCTTTCTTCGAAAGGAAGAAGGAGGACAGAGGACTGAGACTGCAGTGGGTCAAAAAGGCAACAGTAGAGGCCAGTGCTGAAGGGGCAAGAAGATAAAGGAAGGGGTGGTGAAGCTAAGGGCTACAGAGATAGCCAAAATGACTGAGAGATTAATCATTGGATTAGTCTGTTCTCATGCTGCTAATAAAGACATACCTGAGACTGGATAATTTACAAAGGAAAAAGGTTTGACTCACAAATTCCATATGGCTGGGGAGGCCTCACAGTCATTGTGGAAAGAATGAGGAACAAAGTCACATCTTACATGGCAGCAGGCAAGAGAGTGTGTGCAGGGGAAGTCTTCTTCATAAAACCATCAGATGTTGTGAGACTTATTCACTATCATGAAAACAGCATGGGAAAGAACCACCCCCATGATTCAATTACCTCCCACTGGGTTCCTCCCACAACACACGGGAATTATGGGAGCTACAATTCAAGATGAGATTTGGGTGGGGACACAGCCAAACCATATCAGTCATCTGCAGGAGATGGATCAAATACGTCAACATTTCACCTTGTGGGAGTCAAGTTTCACTGTCCCAAAAAAACCTTACAAATATGAAAAGGGAGAAAATTAGAAATACCTCTGAGATATTGAAATAGACAGTGGAGGTAAGGTGTCAATTCGTGATTCTAACAATTCATAGGTATAGAAAGATTTAGAAATATAGATACATATCTGTGTGTATATATGCATATGTGTGTATAAATACATATTTTTCTAGTGATATCTTCTGTGACTGCAAATAAGCAATGACACCTGAGTAGAAATAAACACACTTAGCATAAGATCTTTGTTTCCAAGTACCAGAACCAGGGTTTCCTGGGGAAATGGCTGATTCAAGGTCTGGGGTAAGGAAAGTATAAAATGATCCTCAAGTACCTTGTTGTTCTAGAAATGAAAGAAGTGCTCAAAGAATGATGTAGGCACATTAAAAGGACATAGAAATATCTTGAATGGGAACTTGGCAATTCTGGGACAGTTTGAGCATCAAATAAATGATGACAGAGATATACTAAATAAACTGAATAAAATAAGAATCAGGATTCATACAAATATATACAAAGAAGGAAGAAAGGAGGAAAGAGAAAGAAAATTGGTAAGATGACTTACAGCAGAATACTAACTAATAAAGAAAGAATGATGAAAATTAAAATGATGGAAATGGAAAATGACTCTGAAAGAAGATACACACAGTTGCTCATATTGGTGGATGGATGTTGAGTGGGAAAAAGGATATTCACATAACGCCAGGGTATTATTTTTTTACAATGTACATACCAAATTACAAAGGTAAAAATGGTGAATTTATGGTGGACAAACATAGCAGCATCACCAAGATCAAATGGCTGTAATTTTTAAAGACTTTCAAGGTCATACAATTTATAGAAAACACCCTGAGGTATGATTTTAAATTGAAGGACAAACACAATGTCTGAACGCAAAATGTTGTCTTGGAAAAAACCTGGACCAGAAGAGAAAAAGGGACTTTACTGGGTCTTGTAACCCAATGGACACAGTCTTGCATCCATGTTTATTTCTTCATTTGGAAGGTTGTATTGCCATTAAGATAAGGTCCTTGCTTGAGGAAAATACACTAGACTACTTAGGCATGATGGAGGTAATATGTCTATAACTAGATTTCAAACGACCAAGAAAAAGAATAAAAACAATGGATCAGGTTATTAATTCATTATCTCTCAACTCTAAATTTGGCTTTTATTGCCTGCTCTGCCAAAGTGAATCTGGGCCTTTAATTTTTTCTTTGTCAGCTGGCAAAAAGACTTATCAATAAAGGGAAATAGAGAGGTGCTACAGGAGAAAGGAGCTTTGTTTCCTGATTCCAGTGTACACAATTGGTAGGCCTCTGCAGAGCAGGTGGCTTCTCCAAAGCCTGGTTCCTGCAGCACACATAGCTTTCCCAGCATCCGGTACCCAGCTCTCACAGCACAAGCAGCTTCCCCAGGGCTCAGCTCCTAAAGCATGCACAACTTCTCCAGCACCTGATTTATGCAGTGCATGGTGGCTAAAAGCACCAGAAACCAACAGCTTCCACCTGCAACCCCTTCCAGTGGTTTTATAGTAGAGTGCCTCCAGAGATACAGGTCCCTGTGAACAATTTTCCCTGGCACAGCAGTGGGCAAATTTTCAGCAAGTTAATGAGCCATGGCCATGTCCTCTTCAACAACGTCTGGATCTCAGCCCTAGAGGGGTTCTTCCTTGAGCACTTTAGCTCAGCCCTAAGTAGTGGCTCCTCTTATATCTATTATTCCTATATTATTTAAAATTCTCCTGACTTTTTACTAGCCAATTCCTCATTTCTACAATCACTTATTATAGTGATTCTTTACACTAAACTTTTCCTCTTCAAATTGCTATATAAATAGATCTTTAATAGCAATACAAATTTGGATACATAAAGAGAGGTATACATAGATATAGAAAACATGGGGATTGTAATGGATGTGATATTATATGATAAATTTTATAAAACATTGATTGAGGAATCTGTATAAAGAGAATATGAATATTCCTTGCACAGTCCTTACAATTTTTAGAAATAACTCATTTTCTTATTTAACCCTTGGTGTTCTGAAATTTCATGATACTGTCCCTTGCTGTTTGAATGATTTTTGGTGTAAAATGAAACAAAATTTCTTTCATGTTTATTCAATAGAAAATCATTTACAAAAATTCATGTTTTTCATAAGACTGTGTTTTAATCAAATGAGAAATTTGATACATAAAAATAGAATCTTAGTGTCGTATTTTAGTATCACCTAGTTTGATACTGATTTAAAAGAAAGTGTATTTTTTTATAAATGTCCAGAATCCCCCCTATGCTATGTCAGCCTCCATCATCTTTCATAGAATTAGAGGCCAAGCTCTAAGAAGCAATGTAGACATTTTACTACAGATGGCTGGTTTGTGAGGGCAAAAACCTATATCCATGACATTTGGCTCTAAATCCAAATGTGGGCTTCAAAAAGCCTCTCCTAGAAAATCCACTTTGATGATACCTCCACACCATCCCACAGTGGGTTTATTATGAACCACTCAGGACCAGGTCCCCAAGACACCCTTCCTCAGAACACTAAGTGCTCTCCCTTCCAACTGCTTGTGTGTTTGTCCGTCTTTGCTACTAGAGTGGGAGCTACTTGAGCAGCTCTGTCTTTCATCCCAGTGTCCCCAGACCCTACTCTGATGTCTCAGAAATAACAGATACTAAATAAATATTTATTAAATTAACATTTATTTGCAACAGTATTGCATACTGTTGGGTAAATAACTCCTATAAGAATTCTTACTGAGAAAATGTAGCATTGCCTATGAAGGGTCACCCTACCTATCTTTCTCTTGTATTACTTCCTTGCTAGAAACAAAACTTGACTCCTGAGTGACATCATAATATTAATCACTTGAGAATTTAAAAATTAAAGTAATATACAGATATACTGATTCAATTGTTTCTGCTTTGATATGGTTTGGCTCTGTGTCTCCACCCAAACCTCATGCTGAACTATAATTCCCAACGTTGGTGGAAAGACCTGGTGGGAGGTGACAGGATCATGAGGGCAGATTTCCCCCTTGCTGTTCTTTGATAGTGAGTGAGTGCTCACAAGATTTGATGGTTTAAAAGTATGTGGCACTTTAACCCCCAACTCTCTCTCCCGCTCCACCATGTGAAGAAGGTGCTTGCTACCCCTTTGCCCCTCCACTATGATTGTAAGTTTCCTGAGGACTCCCCAGTTATATTTCCTTTACAGCCCGTGGAATTGCGAGTCAATTAAACATCTTTCTTCTTCATAAAATACCCAGTCTCAGGTAGTTTTTTATAGCAATGTGAGAATGGACTAATACAGGAAGTTGGTACCAGAGAAGTGGGACATTGCTATAAAGATACCTCAAAATGTGAAGTAACTTTGGAACTGGCTAACAGGCAGAGGTTGGAACAGTCTGAGGGGCTCAGAAGAAGACAGGAAGATGAGGGAAAGTTTAGAACTTCCTAGAGACTTGTTGAATCATTGTGACCAAAATGCTGATAGTGATACGGACAGTGAAGTCCAGGCTGCGGTGGTCTCAGATGGAGATTAAGTACATACTGGGAACTGGATTAAAGGTCACTCTTGCTAATGCTTTAGCAAAGAGTGCTGGCATTATGCTTCTGCTCCAGAGACCTGTGGAACTTTAAACTTGAGAGAGATGATTTAGGGTATCTGGCAGAAGAAATTTCTAAGTAGCAAAGTGCTCAAGATGTGGCCTGGCTGCTTCTAATTGTTTGTGCTCATTTGCATATGCAAAGAGATAGTCTGAAATTGGAACTTATATTTAAAGAGGAAGCAAAGCATAAAGGTTTGGAAAATTTGCAGCCTGACAATGTGGTAGAAAAGAAAAACCCATTTTCCGGGGAGGAATTCAAGCCAGCTGCAGAAATTTGCATAAGTAAAGGGGAGCTGAATATTAATGGCCAAGACAATGAGGAAAATGCCTCCAGGGCATTTCAGAGACCTTTGAGGCAGCCCCTCCCATCACAAGCCTGGAGGCCTAAGAAGAAAAAATGGTTTCATGAGCCAGGTCCAGGGCCCTGCTGCTCTGTGCATCCTCAGGACATGGCACCATGTGTCCTAGCCACTCCAGCTCCAGTCATGGCTAAAAGGAGCCAAGGTACAGCTTGGACCATTGCTTCAGAGGGTGCAAGTGTCAAGCTTTTGTGGCTTCCATGTGGTGTTGGGCCTGCAGGTGCACAGAAGACAAGAATTGAAGCTTGGGAGCCTTTATCTAGATTGCTTGGGATGTACGGAAATATCTGGATGTTCAAGCAGAAGGCTGTTGCAGGGGCAGAGCCTTCATAGAGAACCTCTACCAGGACAGGGCAAAGAAGAAATGTGGGGTGGGGTCCCAGAATGGCAGATCCACTAACAGCTTGCACCATGCACCTGGAAAAGCCAGAGGCACTCAATGCCAGGCCTTGAGAGCAGCCAATGGAACTGAGCCCTGCAGAGTCACAGGGACAGAGCTGCCCAAGGCCTTGGGATCCCACCCCTTGCATCAATGTTGCCTCGATATGAGACGTGAAGTCAAAGGAGATTATTTTGGTGCTTTAAAATTTAATGACTGCTCTGCTTGATTTTGGACTTGGATGGTGCCTGTAGCTCCTTTGTTTTGGAAAATCTCCCCCTTTTGGAATGGGGGCATTTACCCCATGCCTATGTCCCTATTGTATCTTGGAAGTAACTAACTTGTTTTTGATTTTACAGGTTCATAGGTGACTTGCCTCAGATGAGACTTTGAACTTGGACTTTTGAGTTAACACTGGAATGAGTTTAGACTTTAGAGAACTGTTGGGAAGGTATGACTGGTTTTGAAATCTAAGAAGGACATGAGATTTGGAAGGGGCCAAGGGCAGAATGAAATCGTTTGACTCTGTGTCTCTGCCCAAATCTCATGTTGAATTGTAATCCCCAACATTGAGGGAGGGACCTGGTGAGAGTCGACTGGATCATAGGGGCAGATGTCCCCCTTGCTGTTCTTGTGATAGTGAGTGAGTTCTCTTGAGGTCTAGTTGTTTCAAAGTGTGTAGCACTTCCCCCTTTGCCCTCTCTCCTGCCCCATCAAGGTAAGACTTGCTTGCTTCTCCTTTGCCTTGTGTCATGATGGTAAGCTTTCTATGGCCTCCCAGCCATGTTTCTTGTACAGCCTGCAGAACCTGTTAGTCAACTAAAATTCTTCATAAATTTCCCAGTCAGGTATTCTTTATAGCAGTGTGAGAACAGACTAATACATGCTTCAATTTTTTTCTTGAAACTGGAAGGTTTTGATTAATCTACATAATCTATTGAAATTAATAGAGAGTTGATTTCATTTATTTAAAGACATCACAGAGCAGACTTTCTGCTCCATATTGAGATTTTCATCAGGTGGATTTGGCCAGAGAGCATTAGAAGCTAGTAGAGAGATTCCTGCAGACAAAGGCTCTGTTTTGTGTGGGATGAATGCCTCTGGCCATGTCTATTTTCCCTTCGTTGCTGACAAAGGTATTTTGCTCCACTTTATGGAGTATAAGTATCATACACTTAATAGCAGTTAGTGATGTCAGTGCTCTTTGGTATAGTAAATCTCTAGCGTAAGATAATCTTACTTAATGATCAGCATAAAGCAGAGAGAGGTCATTTTTTTTAACGTTGCCATAAAGCCTGCGTTTACTATGATAGAGTTGGAAGGAGGCAATCCCATTAACCTTTGTATTGTATTGATAAAATTATATACCCTCCTGAATATCAAGGGTGGCATTGCTACTGCAGTTCTCCAGTAATCCTGACTGGCACATTGACATAGGATTTGGCCTCAAGCCATTTAGGGTTGTGCCCAATCTTGTCCTTTATCTAGGAATATGACCTTGGGCAAGTCTTAACCTCTTAAAGGCTCAGATTTTTCATCTATATTTTCCTTCTTTCTAAATGTAGTGTATGAGAGTTTTTGTGTGTTTTACACATTTTTTACAGTTATTTATTATGACTTTTATTTAAAGAAAAAAGCACTTCTTATAGCACTTTAAAATGCTTTAAAGACATTGCTTTTTTAAAAAAGCACCTATTTATATTTTATATAAAGAAGAAAAGGCATTTCTACTTGAGTAAGTGGGCTCTAATCATCCTCTATTTTCTTACTTGCTTCATAAACTGGTAAATGAATCGAATGAGAAAAAGAACATCAAAAAGTTTCACAAATGTGAGTTAGTATTATTATCACTCTACACACAAGAACTGAAGGGCTGTTCCTTGAACTCTTCAAGTCATTGTGTATGGATATTATAGGGCAAAATGAGAGGTAACATGGGAGGGGTAGAACGGCTCTCTTTTTCTTTCTGTAGACTAATTCAAGATGACGTGGAGTAATGGCAAAGAAGTTTTCCCAGGGCATATGAAGACATGTAAAGGAAGTGGCAGCTTGGATGCCCCTGCAAGGTACACTGCACAACGGGCAATGCCATTTGGCTGTCACCTAGGAAACAAGAGGCAGCTGCCCTGTTGACTTATAAAAAGGTTCTGTGGGTTGAGTAGTTCATTTCTGGATCACAAAGTATGGGAGAGGTTCTTAGTCTGAGTCCTTAGGCTCATCTTCATTCTCAGGCCATGTAAAATTTTCAAATGGTGCAAAGAAGATTAATACAAAGTTGTAGTTCAAAAACTTTAAAGGTTATGATGCCTAAGGAAAAAGAAAGTGGAAAGGATAAATGAGGTCATTTAGCAGAAATCCCACTACTTAAGTAGCATGCCTATAACTTGTCTCAAAGGTGGCCATGCATTCGAAATGCCTTTATGGTATAGGTTAATTCTTCCTCTTTGTAATTAAAGAGAATAGTGACAACAGTGCTGTATCCTAGGTCACATTCCCCACCATCAGAATTAATTAATTCTGTGAATTAATTAATGTGGGGGTCATTTTACCTATATCTCACTCATTTTTAAAGACTCATTCCAAGCTCTACCATTTCAGCAAAGGCTTTTCTGACTATTCCAGGTCTCATGGATAACCTGCTTTTTTCTTACAGTTCTTAGGCTCTGAAACTCAGAATTTAGCATTTATTCTAAACTTCCTCTTATTATTTCTTCTCTCCCTAATTAGAGCATAAATTCTTTGAAGGCATAGGTTCTATTTTACACTTCTTTCATTATCCTACCACAGCCCCAAGCACAATTCTGAAAATAGTGCTAAATAAATACTTGTTGATTAATGAATACTTTTCAAGTTGCCTTTAAGGCACCATTTCCACTTTGTTTCACCTTAGGGTGAGGACAAATTTTCTGCCTCAGGGAAACATGCCAAGGTCCTCTAACTCTCTTTACCTTTATCTGTTTATACGTTCTTAAATTTGTGAAAGAGTATCTTGCAGAGAAGTGGGGCTCTGATAATGTGGCAACATTCAAGAATGCCAATTTCTTTCTCCAGAGAAATTTTTCTTAACTATTAGGCATGCAGGTAATCTTAAAGAATTATCGTCAAGACTCAGTGGTTCCTTCAGTTATTAACTCAACTCCAGCTTCCTTACTCAGAGCAGAGATTCATATCTCTGCTTTGAAGCTGAATTAACCAGAGCATCTGCCCAAACTGGGAAAAGAAGATTGCTCAGTGTGTTCCATGTCAGTGGCCCTTTACAATGACATTATCCTTCAGACCTCCCAATCCTCTCATCCTTAACTTTGTAATATACACTGGAGGAAAGAAAAAAATAAAAACAACTGGACACTTACAAGGGCTGTCTCTGCATGCTCTTAGCAGCAGCTAGCAAGTTTTACCCAAATGATATCCTTCTGGTACTACTGGCTGTATTCAGATCGGATCTGAGATCAAAAACTAAGATGCTTCACATCCAAGGTCAAAAAGTGGAGGGCACAGAAAACTGGGCCATATGAAAGCCCAAGAATAAATGAATAAGGAGAGAAGTCATCACGTGGTTTCCTGTTGCTCTGGCAAGAGGACTCTCAGATAGTCAAATGGTCAACCAAAAGAGAGCTGGCTACTGTGACAAGGAACCCGTCTCCAGAATCTAAGTTGTTAATTTTTTTAATTTAGAAATGGACAACCTGGACATCAGACAAATATAAATTCAGAAGGCTAACAGGATTAAATAGAGGTGCCAAAGAGAAAACTGAAAAGGTAACTTCTGATTTTACTGTAAAGGACTGCTTAAAGGAAGTAGAGTACAAAGAAGGAGAGGGTAGTTCTGTAAAATAATATGTCTATGAAAGAAAGAAGGGTGTTCACATTTGATACTTTGGTAGACCTAAAGATTCTACACTGTACCCCAGATCAACTTGCTTTGCAGATGATGGAAAAGAAAGAAAGAAAAGATCTTCTCTACACAAAGACATTAAAAATGAAAAAAAAAAAAAAAAGATGGTGGATCAGAAGCCTCCCACATGTATATCTAAAGCTTTCTTTATCTATCAAAATTTCCCATAGAGGTAACAATGTCAAGTGAATTGGCATCTAGGGCATTCTCACAAACATTTACTCTAAATAATTAATCTACTGGTCACCTGGCAGGCAGAAGACTGGGGTTAGACTTTGGCAGATATGCAAAATAAAATACGTCCTTTTAGACACAGACACTAGGAATAAGCTCAGGGTTTCCACATTTGGACAAAGGCACGATCCACATCCAAATATGAATTTTCTTCTCCTAGTTATCATTGTATTACTTTTCTTCCCTCTGAAAAAGATACCACTATTTTACTGTTACACTATTTTCCTTTGTGCTGGATTCTATTGTAACATCAACGATAAAATAACTATAGATACTCTAAGTTTTTCTAATGACTGATGTGATTAACCAAAAGTAACAAATGAAGAGTCTCATGCTCCATGGGAGTTTGAGTGTTGCTCACCTGAATTCTCTCAAGGACACCAAAAGCATATGGTCACAGAGATAGACATGTCATTGCACAATCAGATCTTGGCAATGAAGAGGCTCTCGAAATTATGCGCATGTCACTGCGCACAGAGCCCTGGCCACACTCAGGTTTTATATATGTTCTAGAGTCTCCCTTTCCTCCCTTTCAGCAAGAGAAACACACTAGTTACATTTAAGAAGAAGGTAAACACGGTGCTGATGAAGTTGGTGAATGCAGTGTGGCATTGATTGATGACATCGCAGTATACACTCAAACATGGGAAGACTACGTGGAGCATGTAAAACAAGGATTTGGGTAGCTTTTACAAATGAATCTGACAGTGGGGCCAAGGCATGTCAGCCTGGCATGCTGAGGTGACACATTTAGGACACAAAGAGGGGAAGCAGACAGCCACCACTCTGTGATGGTGGCCTGCTCTGTTTCTCAATTGGCCATTTCATGAGGAGTTGTTAGGCAAAGATTACTGGACATTACAGACTGATTCCTAGGGGTTTACAATTACTTAGTTTAAATGCCATTTTACTGACTCAAGAAGACCACCCAAGAAGGTGACAGAACAGAAAAATTTAAGTTGATTTTTCTTAGTCTCAAAATGTATATTTTCTGGAGTTAGGGGATTGACAAGTACTTCACAATTACATTCCCCCCCCTGCTTCCAAGATCACCTGCTATGCATGTTTTAGTTTCCAACAAAGGTTCAGGAGGATGAGGATATAATCAAAACAGGTATGCTATTTGATCAACAGAACCCTGTAGTGAATAACAGAGCAGATATACTTTCTACTGTCTCACTGATAGGCTGTTTTTCATAAAAAGTCTAACTTTAGAGCCAGAATGGGGTCAGCAACCCAACAGCCCAGAAATCATCTCCAGTTCAAATAAAATCAGCCAGTTCCATAAAGATTTTTCTGGCATAGTGTGTACTGCAAGTCTCTGTTCTCCTAGGGGGAAAGGATGACCTCACATCTTCTCATTATTCTTTCCTACCCTGAAGGTATTTCTTGTCATCTATTATCATATAAGCCCTGTGCTGTTAGTTACCCTTGATGTGCACATCTTATTGCCCCAACTGCATTATACAGTCCTTGAGGGCAAAGCCTGATTCTCCCACTTCTTGGAACCTGCTATAGCATAGAGCTTTGTGTCATGCACAGCATACATATCAATAAGGGTTTGTTCATTTATTGCACCATGGACAGCTGTATTCAGTTCTTCTGTTAAGCATTTGTCTTTCTATATATTCTATCTTAGTGGGTCAAGTAGTATTAGAAGTAGCTGTGACTGCCAGAACCTCTCAGTCATACAAGATGCAGGATGATGTACTAGTTAAGTAAGAGAATTCATGAGCTTTAGATAAAAAGGCACTTGAATTTAAATTTCAGCTCTGCCACTTCCTAGATGTGTGATCTGAGTTTCTCTGAACCTTAATCTACTCAACTATGACATGTATATAGTCAAAGTTATCTCACAGGATAATCATAAGGAAATTAAATAACTATGAACTATGTTTGGCACGTAGTAGACACTTAATAAATGGCAGTTAGTATTATGTGGCTTTGCATTACTCACTTTTACTCTTATACTCTTTGTTCAGATATTATTCAGGTTAGTAGACTCATTGTTTTGGTCATTTACATTAGCACCGTATTATGATATCTACAGTTATGCAACAGTGATTTTATAGGGCCTAATTCTTCCTTCGTGCAAAAGGCAAATGAGATCAGTTACATAGACTTGTGTGGGGGCAAAGGTGATGTAAACAGGATACAAGTGGTGATTTGTGAATGGTTATGACACCTTGCCTCAGGCAAATCCTCCAAGCTGAATTTGCAGGCTTTTTGCTCAATGGGAAAAATATACTACAGGTGACAACTCAATTAAAACTCAGCCATCTCTGAGAAAATAACCTCATCGCATATGCAACGCACAGAAATAAAAATTTGAACCATAAAGCTTAATTTTGACCTCGTTCAATGTGCTTACAATCTCGGAATTTACACTTACAATCTCGGAATTTACACTTACAGCCTCGGTTCATGGGCTATGATTTCTGACTCTTCATCAACTTCTTAATTAGGAGACATTCATGACTTCAAGCTCAACATATTTCTATTTAGTGAAAGGCTAGACTGATATCTAGGCCCTGAAGGTTGATGTGCATCAATTTCTAAGATATAAAAGCTTTAAAAGCTTAAATCTGGGCAGATTGTGTTTTTATTTCCCACTTCTCTAGTATTCTCATATTACTGAGAATCAAAGCAATACACACTTAATTATCTAATGAAACCCAAGATCTTGCATTCCATCCCCCAGCCTTGTGGGTAAGCCACTGAGCTAACTGCCCTAAAACGATCCACAAGGAAAGAAAGTGGCTACTAGATAAGGAGGAAAGAATGCTGGACTAGTAGGCAGGGAACTTGGTATCAGCTCCCTGCTCTGTGCATAATAATTAGTTGTTTTTGGAACATCATCAGGCATTCAGGCCTCAGCTTCTTCTACGAAATGAGAAGATTGGATAAAATGCTCCCTGAAGTCCTATGAGCTCCAAAATTCTATGCCCCAACAACAGTCTTCATGCTATATTCCAATATTAGAAATAATTCCGTGTACTTCATTCACAGCCTTCTTCTTCATTTCACCCACAGCCACTCCTACCAGCTTCCTTGACACTGCAGTGGGAAGTAGGTAACTTGTCATGGACAAAAGACGTTCCTCTTTATGATCTTTACCAGGACTCTTTTCTACAACCTGACAGCAAGAAGCACTCCAAGTTGCACAGCTGTGTTTAGCAGTACCTATAACCAAAAATTGTATCTATGTTTTGGCATTGTTACAGCTCTTGGTAAAACTACAAATATGGATAGGGCTCTTGTGCTTAAAATAGTATTTTCTGGGGATTGTGAGGCTTATTTGGGGTTTATTGATAATGGGTTTTGAGATTTAAGAAAGAGAGACCCATTCAAGCTCCCTTCAGAAATTATTGGTTTGGGCTTTTTTTTAACGCAAAGGTACAGGAACCTCACAGAAATCCAGGATCTTGCCATACAGCCTCATGGGAAGAAACCACAACAGGAAGCTGGGAAGCCTTCTGAGGCAAGGAGGTGCATTCTCTGGCACCGCAGTCTCTCCAGCTCATGGTGTCTTTCTTTGCCCGTCTACCTTGTTCTTCTCTTTCCATGTCTCTACTGACTGGTTTCGTTATGCTTACTCTTAGTGTATGCTGTCTTCCAAGTTTGCTTTAAACATGTTCTCAGTTTGTTTAGTCGCAATTCTATTTCACGTCTTCTCTTAATGCCTCTATTCATCCTCTGGTCCCACCACTAACTACTTTTTCCTTTCAGTTTTCTAATTGAAAATGCTTGAGAGAGAAATGTTATTGGGCTGCCACATGTTTCGTAAAGCTAGGTCAAACAGGAAATACATGACTCACCAAATCATGACCAGACAGCCCAGTACCTAGTGCCCTCTCTTGGGCCAATTTAATTGGGCCAAATTTTAAAAATACCTACTGCCCATCAGAATGACTGTGCATGAGGTAGTCTTCCTCAGATTGGGGTATAGGCAGGTATGCAAGTGAAGTTGCCCAGTTAGTCTCTATTTTGCATCTATATTCCCCATAATTTTTGCAGAATATACTTTTCTGAAATTTAGTTCTGTGAGTCCAGAACCAAGGATTTGTATACAGTTGACCCTTAAACAACATAGGGGTTGGGGTGACAACATTTGGCACAGTCAAAAATCTACATACAACTTTTGATTCTCCAAAAACTTGACTATTTAATAGCCTATTGTTGACCAGAAGCTTTACTGCTAACATAAACGTCGATTAATACATATTTTGCCTATGTATTATAGACTATATTTTACCATAAAATAAGCTAGAGAAAAGATGATATTAAAATCATAAGGAAAGGAAAATATATTTACTATTCATTAAGTGAAACTGAATAATCATAAAGGGCTTCATCCTCATTGTTTTTAAGTTGAGTGAGATGATGAAGAAGAAGAGGAGGATCTGGTCTTGCCGTCTTAGGGGTAGCAGAGTTGGAAGAAAATCCATCTGTAAGTGAGCCCACACAGCTCAAACCCATGTAGTTCAAAGGCAAACTCTCCTTACTTTTAATTTCATATCTTTTCTTATTTAAAAAAAGGACAACAATGCTGCACTGACATACAATCTAACAGTCATTTCTTGGGTACCCTATGTGTGTGGTCCAGCCGATACATATATTAATACAACACCTGGTTACTGTTTGCCTCTAAAATCATTTAGTTTGTTATTATTATATAAATATTAATATTATATAAATATTCTTCTTGTATTATTTGAAAATGTGTCCTAATAATCTACCTCTGAAGACTATTTTGAAGGACACTTACCACAATATTGTAAAGCTATCTAATAAATGCTGCTATGTATTAACAGAGTAGCATTTTCTTATTAATGCTACAAATAATAATTCTTTGAAACTCCTTACACTTCTTTTTATCATGTCCAAGGAGTCTTAGTTGAGAAATTGACACCTACTTTCTGAGAAATGTGATCTTTTTACACCACACTAGGGTTTTCATAAATCCTCTGCTACAACTTTATAATTTGTTTTACACCATCCACTCCCACATCATTCCTATATTATTACAAAATTCAAGCAGCTACACTATAAATTTTAAGACATGGACTTTGAAGCCCTCAACTTTCTAGTCATCAGGGCTTTATGTATTTTAAGAAAACAGTCAGAGCTTGGAGGAAAGCAAAACGAAAGTAAAAGAGAATTTGGGCATTTATATAGAGAGAGAAAGAAAAGGAAAAGGACATTATTTCCAGAAAGACTGCATTAGGATGACAGACAAATAAAGACAGAGGGGATATTTGTGATTTAATTCTGCAAATCCTCCCAAATATTTATTAGCTAAATCCTATCCTAAATATCAAAATTTAAAGTCCATATAGTTTTATAAGATGTTGTTAGAAAAGTTTAAAATTTCTCAGACTCACAAAAATCTAAAGATATCTTTTGCCAAAATACTCTGAAATAGTAAAACCCTTCAGACTCACTTGCATTGAAGGAGATGTTTGAGTAAAACAGTCTTCTCTAGCTCTCCCAGTTCCTGGAAGTTTGTCTGGCAGAAGCTGTTGAGGGTTTCATCATGGAGGGACAGCTCAGGATTGGCCGGGCCATCATGGGACTGTTTTAAGGAATCCTGGGTTAAACATTAGAGTCAAGTCAAAGTTTGCCCCAGCATTTCTGTTTTTTGTTTGTTTGTTTTATTTTGTCTTGTTTTCGTTTGAAGCATTTATTTTAAAAATCCTGATAAATTAAAATAAAATATTTTATTACTGCTTTTAAGAAAAAAATTATCATGATAATATCAGCTATTGTGTCTGTTAAAGATGCCGAAACTCCCAAGCCATTTTTGAAAACTCTGCGCAATCTACTCAATCTTCTGAAAATTAGCTGCTTACAATTATTTCATAACTAATTGATGCTCAAAATTATCTCACTGAGAAATTTGCATGTCCTCAGAAATTCAAGAAAGATGTAACTGGGCTTGCTATACACTTCAAATTAAAGCAAGGGCACCTTTTATTACCATGTTATTAGTTTGAGTTTTATGAGCTCTCAAGAGGCTTGAAGTCTGGTTCTGAACACCCAGTGTTGCTCATAACACAGGCTACTTATTCGATAGATAAATTAGTCAACTTTTCAACCCAATTTTCCTCTTTTTCTAGTGAGAAGAAAAAAGTTATACACACACGCACAGAGGTGAAAGGCTTGTACACTGAAAACTATGAAACAATGCTGAAATAAATTTTTAAAGACCTAAATCAATAGAAAAACTTCCTGTGTTCATGGATAATAAAACCTAATATTGGTAAGATGTTAATGCTACCCAAAGTAATCTACAGATTCAGTGTAATCTTTATCAAAATTCTAACAGCCATTTTTGCAGATATGAAAAAGTCAATCCTTAAAGTCATAAGGAATTGAAAGGTGCTCTGAATAGTCAAAACAATATTGAAAAAAGAAAACAAAGTTGGAGATCTCATCCTTCCCAATTTCACAACTTATTCCAAAGCTACAGTACATAAGCCAGTGTAGTACTGACATTAAGAAAGATATATAAACCAATGGAAGGACATTGAGAGTTATATATGGAATATAAACCAATGTATCTATGGCTAATTGATTTTTGACAAAAGTGATGAGTTCATTCAATGGGGAAAGAAGAGTCTCTTCAACAAAGTCCTGGGACAAATGGATTTTCATCACATGAAAACAGAGTTGAATCCTTAGTTCACAGCATATACAAAAAAATTAATTCAAAGATGGATCAATGGCTGAAATATAAGAGCTAAAACCACAACGTTTTTAAAAGAAAACCAAAGTAAATCTTCATGACCTTAGATTTGGTAATGAAGACTTAGATATAACACCAAAAGCATGAGCAATGAAAGGAAAAATATATAAATTGAACTTCATCAAAATTAAGAACTTTTATGCATCAAAGGACACTATCAAGAAAGTGAAAAGATAGCCTTTAGAGAAAGGCAGAAAGTATTTGCAAATAATATATGTTAAGGGTTTAATATCCAGAATAGATAAAGAACTCCTACAACTCAACAACAAAAGACAAAAAAAATTAAATAGGTAAACGACTTAAATAGACATTTCTCCAAAGAAGATATACAAATAGCCAATAAGCACATGAAAAGATGTTCAACATCATTAATCATTAAAGGAATGCAAATAAAAGCCATAATGAGTTACCGTTTCACATTTATTAGAAGACCATAATAATTAAAACAAAACAAAAACAGAAAATAGCAAGGTGTTGCCAAGTAAGTAAAGAAGTTGGAACCCTAATACATTGCTGGTGGGAAAGTAAATTGGTGTAGTCACTGTGAAAAACTGTAAGGCAATTTCTCAGAATAGTAAACATATAATTATCATATGACCCAGCAATTCCACTCCTTGGCACATACCCAAAAGGATTAAAACAGGGAGTTAAACAGATATTCATAATTGAATATTCATTGCAGTGTTATTCACAATAATCAAACGGTAAAAACAATGTAAGTGCTCAACAACAGTTGAATGGGTAAAGAAAATGTGGTGTATACGTACAATGGACTATTACTCAGCAATAAAAATAAATGAAGTTGTGATACAAGCTACAACATGGATAAAACTTGAAAATATGCTGTGTGAAATAAGCCAGACACACAATAAACAGGTACTATATGATTCTACTTACATGAAATATCTAAAATAGGTAAATACGTACAGCCAGAAAATAGATTAAAAGTTACTAAGGGCAAATGTATGGGAGATTGAGAAGTTATTGCTTAAAGGCTAGAAAGTTTCTGTTTGTGGTGATAAAAAGCTTTTAGAGATAGCGATGATGGTTGCATGGCATTATGAATGTAATTAATGCCACTGAATTGTATACTTAAAATGGCTTAAAATGTCAGATTGTGTGTTATATATATTTTACAACAACAAAAAAGTGAAAAAAGTGTTAATGCCACTACAAAGCAAGTTAACCAAGAAAGGCAATTCCTCAGTATAATTTTGTTCTTTTTGAACTAGTCTTCAAAAGTTATCGATCTCTATTTAATCTAACCTTGCTTTGTACACAATGTTGAAAGGGTCACTTTTTACCACTCACCTGGAATTTTTATATTGTGTCAGAATTCCTCCTAACACTGTTCTACGATTTCAGTCCAGATTGAGGTTAAGTGACCTCCTAATAGCTTGTACTCAACTTTCAGCTGGCTTTTGTTTCCTCAATTATTTGTACGCTGTTTTGATGTATGTCAGCCACCAACTAGTCCCCTTTCATGTAATAAAGTTAAATAAATGTATGACCACCTGTCCACTCTTTTTGACTTTTCTGCTCCTGTCTTTCTTATTTTTCCAGCCACCAAAAGAAGCAGAAAGAGCAAAATAACTAGGAAGTAAATTCCCTTGTCATTGGAGCCCTATGTGATTAACTGTTTGGCTGTCATAAAGTTTCTCTCCTGTTTCACATCAGGATTTAACATCTCCATTCCAGCAAGAATTGCAAGCTGTTAGATGGTGCTTTAATTTGCTAATAATTTAAATACATAAATACTCACCACTTTCATGCAGAGAAACTCTGCTTCTAATTACAGCATAAGTACAAAAACTTTACTACATAAATATCAGGCAATATCTAAACATAACCTAGCAAAGATACCTAAATAACCTTTACTTTTTTGTTATACAATAGATTTTAAAAATATAGAAAATAGAAAATACCAGAAGGTATAAGGAAGAAAATTAAAACTATCAAAAACCTCACCATTCACAAGGCATCAAAATTATCTTTGCATATTTATTTATAGTTCTCTTCATGTTAAATGTGTACATATGTATACACACATAAGTAGGGTTATCAAGGGTATTATCTTATTATAAAAGGTATATATTCATTATAGAACATTTAGAAGACATAATAATTTTTTTAATGATTGTTACTTTATCATTATTTAGATGCAATAATTTTTATGTTTTCGCTACATATGCTTCCAAATTGTTTCTGTGTCAGTTAATAACTATTCCTGATTATAGAAGACATAAATGTTAATTAGCTAAACTTGGAAAATGGGGCAACTTGTTAAGAAAATCTATGACTGGGATATATCCTTCATGAAATATAGATATAGCTTCAGCGACAGATAAAATTATTTTAAGACAATTCTACATGTCACTCAACAATTGAACATCACTATTTTCTCATGTCATCAAATATCCTACTAAAGCCTGAATTTTAATATTTATACAGAATTTTTCAGTCTCTACCTATTATGGTTTAACTATTCTACCTTCTGTTGTCCATCTCATCTTCTGCTCAGCTTAAGAGGGTACAAATTTCTTTGCACTCTCATCAAAATCAATAATTATTATATTTTTAAATCTTCACTGATTTATTAGGTGAAAAAGTATCTTACTTGAATTTTTAATTTACCCTGGTTTGATTATTAGTGACATTAAACCTTTCCTACATATATGTTGATTACTTGTTTTATTTCTTTTGTGAATTGCTGTTATGTATCTCATGTATTTTTGCTTATGTTTTCTATTTTTCATAATAATCCTTTGTCTATGAAGTTAGAAATATTTCTTCTTTCATAAAAATTATACAAATTATACAAGTTGTTTGTTTTAAATTTGTAGCTATTCTTACATAGATGGTTTCTTTAAAAATTAAATTAAGATCTATCATTTTTTTCCATTTAGTTTTATTTTATAATTATTCTTAGGCAGGCATTCCCTGCTTTCCAATATTTAATATTTTAGCTATATTTTATTTTTTATACTTTTTGTTTAAATTTAATTCTGAATACTACTAAAATTTAATTGTATTATATCATTTGATGTAGACAATGGAACTACCTAATTTTTTTCAATTACTTAGTATCGTTAATTGGAATGTCTACATTTATTTGAAATGCTAGCTTTATTACATGCTAAGTGTTCTATATATGAATGGGTCTCTTTCTAGGCTTTGTATGCTATTGCATTGATTGGTTTATTAGCACAGAATTACTAAAATTATTATTAAAATATAAACACTCTAATGTCTCTCAGTCTGAGTGACCTCTTTTGTTCTTCTAATTATTTTTGTAAACATTATTATTATGAAGTTTTCAAAAAACTTGAAACTTATTTAACCTTAGAAGTAGTGAAGTGACTATTACAATTTAGAAAATCTTCATCCCCACCCTAAAAAATATAAAACTTTTAGCAACTGTAATGACCTTGGACAAGATACCTAAAGCTTAACTCTCATCATAATGATTATTAAGGCATTTTTTCTGCAATATTCTTTAGAGCTATACAAAAAGTAATGACCATTGTCCAGAAAGTAGTTCTAACATTAGTCATAAGAGCATCCTACTTAATTATGTGCTTACTGATTATACACATGAATGAACAATGATGCTTCTGACTGTGATCTCTATCAACACATGGATAACATTGAATAGATCCGTAAGTAGTGGTGCTTTTAACATCCTCATTGGCAGTTTCTAGCTTTTGGTCGAACAATGTAATATTGTACCCTTAAAAGGTCACAGCATTTCTGGTGGCAGTAGATAGGTTAGTGGCTTTGAGTTCTCTGAAATTTGAAGTTTTGTTTCAGGGTTAATTTAGAGTTTTTATGGAAGGTTACCCTGCAAATTTCTTTAGGAAACCTGCTGCCATATATCCTTTGCAAGCACTGACTAGAAGAACCAGGCTTTATAAAGAATTGTTTAGACAAATCCAGTAAGAAGCCTGAGGAATAGAAACAAATAAGAAAATTTCACCATTATCACTTAAACAGAGTTTTCTTATGAATTATATATGAGTTATTTATTTTGCCCTTTGATTCTTTTATGTTTCCTTTTCAAAAAAGAACAAGTATTTTGGCAGTTGCAGTCAATAATTAGAAATTCATATTAAGCTGCTAGATTCGTATCTACCAACTTTTCTCCCAAGCCAATCTTACTATATGCCAACTAAGGTTTTCTTAGTTGACTTCTTGAAAGAAGGTTTGTTTTTCTACATGAATAGTTGATTTCTGAATAATCAATTCCATTTACAAATTTTCAGAAATGGATAATAGGAGTAATAATGCTTTAGGGATGTAGAGAAAAATTTCACTTAGAATTCATTAAACACTGTGTGTCCACAACCCCAATCTCCCTCTTCCCTCCTTGGATACAGGAAAAAAAGTCATTTCATGTTTTGAGATCTTTTGTGTTCTGTCTGTGTATAAAGAAAAGGAGGTTCCTCTCCAAGGCCTACTTAGAAACTAAAACTTTGACCCATTCATTTATGTGTCCATTAATCAATATTTATTGAACATCTTCATTTTACTAGGTATTTCGATATTATACTAAGCATGAATTGTAACTTCTGTGATAATCTTTGATTTAGGACACTGGAGCACCCTAACGTGAGGTCTACAATTAATTAGAGTCTAAAGACAAAAGCAGAGAAATGAAAGTAGATTTTAATATATTTCCTGTGATCATTAATAACAAGCTTGCTCAAAAATTATTTTCAGCCTGTATCTATTGACCTTCACCATTTGTCTAAATTTTAAAAAGTGAAACTGTATTTACTGTTGGATTAAGCAAGTCTATTTTTTTTTACTGATAACCTCTGTAGCATATATCTTCTGAAGCTTACCTTCTCAATTCAATGCCTTATCCCTTGGCCTATTCTCCACTTCCAGAAACATATCTGATTCAAGATATAAGATAACATATTAAAATAACTAGCTAACATATGCTTCCAAGACTTATGCTGAAATAAGTTCTTTAGAGCAGAAGAAAAACACATCAGATGGGAACTTGGACTTAAAAAGTGAGGAAAAAAAAGATAGAGAAGGAAAAGAAAGAGAGAAGGAAGGAAACAGGAATGAAGGAAGGAAGGAAGGAAGGGAGGAAAGAAGGGAGGGAGGGAAGGAGGGAGAGAGAGAGAGAGAAAGAAAGAGAGAGAGAAAGAAAGAAAAACAAACAAACAAACAAACAAAGAAAGAAGGAAGGAAGAAAGAACAAACAAAAGAAAGAAAAAAGAAAGAAAGAATAAGGGAGGAGAAAGGAAGGAAGGAGGAAGGAAGGAAAGAAGGAAGGAAGGAAGGGAGGAAGGAAGGAAGGAAGGAAAAGAAAAAGAAAAGAAATAAAGAGAAAGAAAAGAGAGAGAGAAAGAAAGAAGAAAGAAAGAAAGCAGAAAGAAAAGAGAGAAAGAAAGAAGAAAGAAGAAGAAAGAAAAAGAAAGAAAGAAAGATAAAGAAAGAAAGATGCAGAATCTCTTCTTAGTGAGCCTATATCAATAACTTTGACCTGTTTCAACTTTATGTTTCTTTCACTATTGTTCAATACCCTTAGACTGCATTCCCACAACAGTTCCCTAGATTTCTGTCTGTATAAATTAGAAAACACAACTAGTTATTTTGAAGGATAGAACATTTCCTCATTAGTCACACTTTGTACCTCACCTTCAGGAGCCTGCTTAAATGTAAATCTAATTATAGGTATAGGACTAAAGTGGTGTTGTGGGAGTGAGTTCTGAGGATAATCAGGATTGTCTTGCATGGCAACTGCCTCAGGGGAGGACATTACAGTTTCCTCAGGCAATGCAGAGTTAATCTCCTCAGACAGGGAGAGAAAGGCCACTACCCCTGTGGTTGTAAGGGCTGCTACACTGGAATAAGGAAGGCTGATTCCCAGCAGGTGGGGAAACCTCTTCTATTGGCAAAGACTTCTCAGAATTTAAGGGCTCAACATTTCAGCTTCATGAGGGTCTTCCCATATATCCCCATTCCAACTTATAGGATCCCACTCTTTCCTAATCAATGCATTCACTTTAGCAGCAGGCACCTTGAAAGGCTGGGAGTTCACCTTGATATTGTAATTCATCCAGTCACAGGATAATATTCTGTGTTTGATTTTCAGCAATTTCAGCTTTGTAGCTATAAGAGATGAGAATCTCTTTCAGGGCAGACCTAGAAGTGTTCTGGTCATTCATGTGGTACTTCAGATGGAAATTCAAATCTCTGAGTTTATTCTTTTCTTTCACCAGTTTTTCCAGTGGCATTAGGAGCAATCAGATAACCTCATTATATATATCAGTTTTTTCAAAAGTGTTTGAAATTACAGTGGTCCCCACTTTTCTGTGATTTCATTTTCCACAGTTTCAGTTACTCAGGGTCAACTGTGGCCCAAAAATGTTAAATTGAAAAATTTAGAAATAAACAATTTGTAAGTTGCATACCATTCTGAGTACCATCATGAAATATCATGCCATCCTACTCTGTCCCACCCAGGCGAGAAATCATCCCTTTGTCCGTAGAATCTATACTGTATATATCACCCTTCCACTAGTTACTTAGTAGCCATTTCTAATAGATTAGCTGTCATGGTATCATGGTAATTGAGTCCAAGTAATTCTTATTTTACTTAATAATAGCTCCAAAGCACAAGAGTAATGATGCTGGCAATTTGGATATGTCAAATAGAAGCTGCCAAGTTCTACCTTTAAGTGAAAATATAAAACTTCTTGAATTGGTAAGGAAAGGAAAAAAATATATGCTGAGGATGCTAAGATCTATGCTAAGAATGAATCTTCTATCCATGAAACTGTGAATTAGAAAAAGGAAATTTGTGCTAGTTTTGCTGTTATACCTCAAATTGCAAAGTTACAGCCACAGTGCATGATATGGCTTCAGATGGAAATCACATTAAACATTTGGGCAAGAGACATGATCAGAAACACATTCTCACTGAAGGCAATTGGGTTCAGTTCTATGCTGAAATTCAGTTATCCACTAGGGGGTCTTGGATTGTATCCCTCATGAATCAAGGGGAACTATTAGATTGTAAACACAATCACCCAGCTTCTTGCTTCTTATCAATGGTTGATTAGGAATATTGAATACAGGTCCTTTTCATATCTCAATTGCCAAATCGCACAATGGGCTATCAGTCCTCTCCTGGAAATTGAGTCACTCAGATTATAGAGCTAATTCCAAAAATCCTAGAACGAATTTAGTAAACTCATCCTTAAAATTCTATTTATCTGATATTGAATGTTACCAACACAAATAAATGATAAATGTTTGAGATGACGGATGTGCTAATTACCCTTATCTGATCATTATACATTATAAAAATTGTTTCTTTAGAACAATTCACGGTACCAAAATCTCTATTGATATTTAAAGAGCTATCTGGAGGTTCCATGGCCCAGTCAAGTTGACATATAAAATTAACCATAACATCTTCCTTGTTTATTTTCCAAAACTTCGTGGGTGACTATTAGCAAATGTTTTTCAATGGACTTTTTCCTGTCTGAAGAATAAAGAAAACAATCCCATTTATAATTGCATCAAAAACAATTAAATACTTAGGAATAAATTAACCAAGGAGGTAAAAGATTTTACATTAAAAACTATAAAACACTGATGAAAGAAATTAAGACACAAATAAATGGAAAGGTATCTGTGATAATGAGTCAGAATTAATATTGTTTAAATATTCATACTCCCCAAAGTAGTCTATAGATTCCATGCAATCCCTGTCAAAATTTAAACGGCATTTTTCACAAATAGAGAAAAAAATTCTAAAATTCACGTAAAACTACAAAAGACTCCAAAATAGCCAAAGTAATCTTGAGTTAAAAACAAAAAAAAAGCTGGAGGCATCACATTACTTAATTTAAAATATTACAAAGACTACAAATTGGGTTCAGTGCATATTGCTCGAGTGATGGGTGCACCAAAATCTCACAACTCACCTCTAAAGAACTTACTCATGTAACCAAATACCACCTGTTCCCCAAAAACATATAGAAATTTTTAAAAAGCTTTAATTATATTACAAAGCTATAGTAGTAATCAAAACAGCATAGTGCCAGCCTAAAAACTGATACATTGACCAATGGAGCAGAATAGAGAGTCCAGAAATAAACTCACACAAACAAAATTAACTAATATCTGACCAGGGTGCCAAGACTACACAATGGTGAAAGAATAGTCTCTTCACTAAATGGTGTTGGGAAAACTGAATAACCACTTGGAAAAGAATAAAACTGGATCCCTTATACCATTCAAAAAAATAATTTGAAATGGTTTAAGGACCAAGAATGTAAGACCTAAAACCATAAAACTCTTAGAAAAAAAAAAAAACACACAGAAGCTCATTAACATTTGTCTTAGCAGTGATTTTTTGGGGTATAACATCAAAGTACAAGCAATCAAAAATAAACTGAGACTACATCAAACTGAAAAGATTCTGCACAAGCAAAGGAAATAATCAACAAAATGAAAAGTCAACCTACAGAAGGGGAGAAAATATTCTCAAACCATACATCTAATAAAGGGTTAATACTCAAACTATAAAGGAACTCCTATAACTCAATAGCAAACAAATAAGCAATTTGTTTAAAAAAGGATCTGAATAGACAATTTTCCCAGGAAGACACACAAATGAACCACAGGTACATTAAAAGGTGCTCAACGTCACTAATTATCAGAGAAATACAAATTAAAACCACGATGAGATACCACTTGATACCTAATAGGATGAATATTATTAAGAAGACAAGAGATAAGTGTTGGTGAGGTTGTCGAGAAAGGGAGACTTTCATGCACTGGTGGTAGGGATGTAAATTGATGCAATCATCATGGAAAAGAGTATGGAGCTTTCTCAAAAAACAAAAAAATAAAGCTACCAAATGATCAAGGAATCTCACATCTGGTTATATATCTAAAGGAAACACAATCAAGATCTTAGAGAGGTATCTGTCCTCTCATGTTAATTAGAGCATTATTCACAATAGCCAAGACATGGAAACAACCACAGTGTCCACTGATGGATGAATGGATTTAAAAATGTGGTACGTATATACAATAGAATATTATTTATCCAAAAAAACAAGGAACTCCTGCCATTTGCAATAACATATTTGAACCTCGAGGGCATTATACTAAGTGAAATAAATCAGACAAAAAAACAAATACTATCTGATCTCACTTATATATGGAATCTAAAAAGGATGAACTTATAGAAGCACAGAGTGGAATGGTGATTGTGAGAGCCTGGGCGGGAGAATAGAGAGATGTTGGTCACAATGTATAAATTTTCAGTTAATATGAATGAGTTCTGGGATTCTAATATACAGAATAGTGACTATCATTAATACTACTGGATTGTATACTTAAAATTTACTAGTAGAGTAGGTCTTAAATGCTCTCATACATACACACACACACACACACACAAATACTATATGAGGTGATGGATGTGTTAACTAACTTGATTGTGCTAATCTTTTCACTATATATATGTATACCAAATTATCATATTTTATGCCTTAAATTTATACAATTTTATTTGTCAATTATATCTTAATAAAGCTAGGAGATGGAAATAAGTAAACTTTGTAAAAGTCAGCATTGTTCAAACTACAGGCTAAAACTCCTTAACAGTTCAGGAAATCAAATTAGTTGATCACAATGAGTTTTGTTAAAAGTGAAACTGAGTGCAATAGCAAATATCAGAATGTGTCTCATGTAATAAGGACAAATTTTGTTTTATGGCACTCTATTTTCAGTTACATGTGTGTAAATGTGTGCATTGTAATAGAAATTGTATTTCTTAGTATGACAGCAAAGAAGAGATAGAAAAGAAGAAAGAAAAAGAAAAGGAAGGAAGGAAGGAAAGAAAGAAAAGAGAAACAAAGAGAGAGAAAGAAATGGAGAAAGAAAGAAAAAGAAAGAAAGAAAGAGAGAAAAGAGAGAGAGGGAGGGAGGGAAAGAGGGAGGGAGGGAGGGAAGAAAGAAAGAAAAAGAAAGAAAGACAGAGAGAGAAAGAAAAGACAGAGAGGGAGGGAGGGAAGGAGGGAGGGAGGGAAGAAAGAAAGAAAGAAAAAGAAAGAAAGAAAGAAGAAGAAGAAGGAAGGAAGGAAAGAAAGAAAGAGAGAAAAAGAGGAAGGAGGGAGAGAAGGGAAAAAAGAAAAAGAAAGGAAAGAAAAAGAAAAGTTCTGGAAATGGCAAATATGTATTGCACATAAAAAGATTGGTTTTTTTAGGGAGGTCGTTTTTCAGTTTTCTGAAGGGATTAGTGATAGGTAAAATAATGTATTAAGGGGTTTGTAACATATGTAAAAGTAAAATAAATAAAATAATACAAAGAATGAGAGGGGAGAAATAGATATATACTGTAGTAAAGCTTATATATTATAAATAAGAAGAGATAGGACAAATAGAAAACAAATACCAAAATTATCTAGTTAAATGTGTCAACATTAAAATAAGCTATATTACAATTAATTACATTAATTGTAAACAATCTGAACAAAGAGTTGGCAAACTTTTTCTTAATAAGACAGATAATAAATATTTTAGGCTTAGAGGTCATAGAATCTGAGTCAAACTATTTAACTACACTGCTATCGCTTGAAAGCAGCCATTGAAAATGCATGTACAAGTGAGCATTGCTGTGTTTCAATATTATTTTCTTTATAAAAACTGTGGGACTGCAGCTTGTTGACCCTTGCCATATGAGAAAGTGTAAACTAAAAATAGAATATAGTATAAAAAACATGATATCAGTCTTCAAATAATGTTATTCCCTGATTGGATGGGTATAAAAAAAATCACTAGAAAAATTAGAAAATACTTGGAGATGAATGAAAACAAAAACACAACATACCAACACTTTTGGGATGCAGTGAAAATAGTGTTTAGATGGAAATTTGTAGTTATAAATGCCTACATTAAAAGAGATGGAAGATATCAAATCAACAACCAAAAATCACACCATAAACAACTACAAGAAGAAAAGTAAACTAAACCCAAAGACAGTAGTAAGAAATTTTTAAAAAAATAGAATTTACAAAATCAAATTTAGTTCTTTAAAAAAAAATCACCAAAACTGACAAACCTTTAGCTAGACTAAAAAAAAAAAAAATCTTAGAGAGACAGATGATGCAAAAATTAGAAATAAAGTAACATTATTACAAACTTACAATAATTGAGTTATAAGAGATTACTGTGAACAATTGTACAGCTAAAAGTAATAATCTAAATTAAATGTACACATTCCTAGAAACACACAAATCACAAAAACTGACTCAAGGAGAAATAGAATCTCTCAACAGACCTATAACAACTAAAGATATGGAATCAGTAACCAAAAGCCTTCCAACAAAGAAAAGCCCAGGAATAGATGATCTTCACTGAAGGATTCTACCAAACATTTAAGAAAGAATTAACACTAATTCTACTCAAACTCTTCCACAAAAAATAAGAGAAGAGTAGAGAAAACTTTCTAAAATATTTTACGAGGGCAGCATTACCGTGATACCAAATCCAAAGACAACTCAAGAAAAAACTACAGACTAAAGTTTTATGAACATAGATGCATAAATTCTTGATGGAATACGGCCAAAATGAATCCAACAGCACATTAAAAGGTTTATACACATTGACCAAGTAGAATTTATCTCAGCAATGCAAGAGTGATTTAATATAAGACAAACAACTAATAAAATCAAACACAGTCTAAGTGACTCTTTATATAGAAGAGCTCATCAATAAGATTAACATCAGACTTCTCATTGGAAACATTGAAGACCAAAGAAGAAAATTTTGAAAATTTCCAGAAGAACAAAACGTGTAATTTATCACCAGCAGATTTTATGTACCAAAAAAATGCTGAAGGGAGTTCTTCAGGCAGAATAAAAGGACAGTAGACAGTAACTCAGATCCACCTAAAGAAATAAAAAGCACCACTAAAGGTAACTAAATAGCAAAATGAAAAAAAAAAGTATGAATGCATTTTTGTTTGTAACTCTTTTATTCTCTTGTCAGATTAAAAGACAATCAAATAAAGCAATGATTATAAAACTGTGTCAATGTGCTATTAAAGATGTAATTTGTATCTCTCTTAGCTGATGATATGATTCTATACTTAGAAAATCCTAAAGACTACCAAAAGACTCCTAGCCTGATACAATAATTCACTTCAGTAAAGTTTCAGGATACAAAATCAATGCATAAATATCAGTAGCATTTATGTATACCAATAACACTCAAGCTGAGAACCAAGTCAACAGCACAATCCCATTTACAATAGCCACACACACACGAAAAGTACCCCAGAACATATATAACCAAAGAGGTGAAAGATCTCTACAAGAACTAAAAATCACTGCTGAAACAAATCATAGATAACACAGACAAATGGAAAAACATTTCATGCTCATGGATTGGAAGAATCAATATTGTTAAAATTTCCATACTGCTCAAAGGAATCTACAGATTCAATGCAATCCTTATCAAATTACCAACATCATTCTTCACAAAATTGGAAAACAAATTCTAAAATTCATATGGAACCAAAAAGAGCTCAAATAGCCAAAGTTATCCTAAGCAAAAGAACAAATATGGAGGCATCACATTACTCAACTTCAAACAGCACTACAAAGCTACAGTTACCAAAACAGCATGGTATTTGTGCAAAAAATAAATGCAGAGACCAATGGAACAGAATAAGGAACTCAGAAAATAAGCCACACATCTACAAACAGCTTATCTTTGCCAAGATGACAAAAATAAACAATGGGGAAAGGTAACTCTATTCACTAAATGTTGCTAGAAAAACTGGCTAACCATGTGCAGAGGAATGAAACTGAACCCCTACCTTTAACCATATACAAAAATTAACTCAAGATGGAGTAAAGACTTAAATTTAAGACCTCAAATTCTAAAAATCTTACAAGAAAACAGGAAATACTCTTCTGGACATTGGCCTAGGCAAAGAATTTATGACTAAGTCCTCATAGCAAATGTAACAATAAAAACTGACAAATGGGATCTAATTAAGCCAAAGAGCTTCTGCACAGCAAAAGAAACTATCAACAGAGTAAACAACCTAGAGAAAGTGAGAAAATATTTGCAAACTATGGATCTGACAAAGGCCTAATACCCAGACTCTACAGGAACTTAAATCAACCAACAACCCCAATAAAAAGAGGGCAAAGTACGTGAACAGAAACTTCTCAAAAAAAAGATATACAAGTGGCCAAAAAACATGAAAAAATGGTCATCAACACTAATCACCAGAGAAAAGCAAATCAAAACCACCAGGAGATACCATCCCACACAAGTCAGAATGGCTACTATTAAAAAATCAAAAAAATAGCAGATATTGATGAGGTTTCAGAGAAAAGGCAATGTTGGTGAGACTGTAAATTCACTCAGCCCCATGGAGGGCAGTTTGGAGATTTCTCAAAGAACTAAAAATAGAGTTACCATTTGACCTAGCAATAGCATTACTGGGTATATACCCAAAGGAAAATAAATCATTCTTCCAAAAAGACACATGCACCCACATGGTTATCACAGCACTATTTCCAATAGCAAAGTCATGAAATCAACCTAGGTGCCCATCAACAGTGATTGAATAAAGAAAATGTGGTACATATACACCATGGAATACTATGTAGCCATAGAAAAGAACAAAATTATGTCTTTTGTAGCAACATAGATGCAGCTAGAGGTCATTATTCTAAGTGAATTAGTGCAGAAGCAGAAAACCATATACCACATGTTCTCACTTATAAGTGGTAGCTAATCATTGGATACACATGAACATAAAGATGGGAACAATAAACACTGGGGACTCCAAATGAAGGGAGGGAGGGAAGCAAGGGGTGAAAAAGTACCTATCAGGTGCTATGTTCATTATTTTGGTGGTGAATTCAGTTGACGCTCAAACCTCAGCATTATGCAATATATTCAAGTAACAAATCTGCACATGTACCACCTGAATCTAAAATGAGATTTTTCAAAAGATGGAATTTGTACAACAATGATACTATAAATGAAGGGAAAGTAAATGAAGCTACATTGGACTAAAGTTTCGTATGTTATTAAAATCGATTTGTATTAATCTAAACTATGTTGTTTTAAATTAATATTTTAATTGCACTACTCAGGAGAATTCTAAGAAAATAACTTTAAAAGCATAGTAAAAAAAACAACAAAGGGATAGAAATAGTGTCCTAGAAAATATCTATTTAATATCAATGAAAGCAGTAATCAATGAATGCAGAGATAAAAAAAAACACAAAAGGTAAACAAAAAACAATTTTCAAAACAGCAGACATAAATTCTACCTTAGCAGTAATTATATTAAATTTAGATAGACCAAGCACTCCAAACAAAAGCCAAAGATTGGCAAAATAGATTTTGAAAACATTATTCTGGTTTTCACTCTGGCACATAAGAAGCTGGATGTCACCAGCTTCCACTTTAACAAGTAAAAAGCTGAACAAACTGAAAAATTAACAATTCTTCTTAAATCCATTTGAGAGGTGGGGCCACAGGGCAAACCACTTCCCCCTAAATTGGAAAGACTGACAAGCAAATGCTGCACAAATCTTTGCAGGAACCAGAGTCAAGGATGGAAACCTGAACGGAAATTGACAAATTGATAGAAACTCAGTGTGGACAAATCTAAGAGATAAAAACCCAGTCGTAGTCCACATTTTTGTGAGTTTTGCCTCCAGGAACTCAACACACTTCTCCTAGTGAATACTGGAGAAAAATCCTCTCATGTTTGCAATAGGGAGAGAAGTTAGGGGTGGGAACTATTTTCAAATATGCCAGAACATTCTGTTCATCTAAAAAGGATCTGCCCTCAGGAGAAACTCTAATCACAGCTTAACCTAACACAGTACTATCAGAGCTAAACTGACCTGGGGAAAGAAAAATACTCAATTGTAGCCAGCTCTATTCCTCCACATAAAGATGCTAAGGTTTAAATGTCTTCTCTAAAACTCATGTTGATGTTTAACTGCCATCATAACAGTGTTGAGAGGTGGGATCTTTAAGAGGGGTTTAGGTCATGGGGGTACCCCTATTATTGCAGGAGGGGGTTAGTTATTGTGGAAGTGGGTTCCTGATTTTAAAAATGAGTTTGGCTCAATGTTCTCTCTGTCATACACACTTGCTTGCCCTTTTGCCTTCCACCACAGAGGATAATGCAGCACAGAAGCCTTTCCCGATGCCAGTGCCATTCTCTTGGACCTCCTAGCCTGTAGAACTGTGAAACAAATAAACTTCTGTTCATTATAAATTATCCATTCTCAGGCATTTGTGATAGCAGCAGAAAGCATGCGAAGAAAGAAGGCAAATACTTAACTCCAGCCTCCTCTAACCTGCCACATTAAAGAAGAAAACTACCCAACACACCTGCCCATTCTAGTTATCTTGTCCCACTGAAGGTGGGCAGGGCAGGACTAAGAAGCACATGTGATGTCCACAGTCAAAGATACAAGCTCACTAAGACACTGAGACCTAATCATAGGTTTCTTCTTCCTCCTAAAATGTTTCTCCTTCCTCCAAATCTTACCATCACATTACCAATGGCATATTTACAGCAGTTTCTTTTACCCAGTACATCATGTCCAGTAATCAAGAAAAAATTGTAAGACATATTAAAAGGCAAATAAATGAATAAATAAATAAAACCCAAACAAACACATACACACTTTGAAGAGACAAAGCAAGCATAAGGACCAGACTTAGGTACGCGGCGATATTGGAATTATGAGATTGAGAATTTAAAACAACTATGATTAAAATGGTAAGGGCTCTAATGGAAAAAGTAAACAACATGCAAGAACACATGGACAATGTAAGAAATGGAAATTTTAATAAGAAACCAAAAAGAAAAGCTAGAGATAAAGAAAGAAAAGAAACTCTGTAAAAGAAAAAGGAATGCCTTTGATGAGTGTATTGGCAGACTGGACACAGCTAAGAAAAGAATCTCTGAGTTTAAAGATATTTGCATAGAAACCACCAAAATTCAAAAATAAAGATAAAAAGATTGAAAAAAAAAACAGAACAGAATATCTGAGAACTGTGGGACAACTACAAAAGGTATACCATACATGTATTTTTTCAAATATTTGTCCCGTGCCTTTCCTCTCTTTTTTTCCCCTTTAAGGCATGGGACAAATATTTGGGGAAAAACAAAGTGACAGAGTTTCCCCAAATTGGAGTCAGACAGCAAACCACAAATCCAGAAACTCAGAGAACATCAAACACGATAATGCTAAAAACTACACCTAAGCATATCATTTTCAAATGACAGAAAATCAAAGAAAAAATCCTGAATGAAGCCAGAAGTGAGAAAAATTTCTGAAGCCAGAAATGAGAAAAATCTATAGAGGAGGAAAGATAAGAATTATATGTAACTTCTCAGAAACCATACAAGGAAGAAGAGAGTGGAATAAAATATTTAAAGAGTTGAGGGGGGGAAAAAGCCCTCTGGGATTTGGTACCCTGTGAAATTATCCTTCAAAAGTGAAGGAGAATTACTTTCTCAAACAAAAATTTGTTGCCAGTAGATCTGCCTTGCACTAAATGTTAAAAGAAGTTCTTTATAGAGAGAAGAAAAATAACATAGATCAGAATCTCAGGTCTGCATAAAAAAAGGAAGAGCTTCAAAGAAAGAATAGATAAAAATAAAATTAAAACCTTTACTTATCTTTTTTCGAATTGTCCCAACACATAGTTTGTTCAATATAATAATAGCAACAATGTATTTGACTATGTATGCTTATGTATATATCATATATATGCATATGTATGCTTCTATATAAGCAAAATAAATGGCAGCAAAGATACAAAGAACAGGAGTAAAGAGCTAAGATTATTTTCTTATTATAAGCTACTCACACTACCTGTGGAGTGGTATAATGTTATTTGAATGTAGGCTTGGATTAGTTGTGAATGTATATTGTAAAATCTACAGCAACCAAAAAAGGTAAAACAGCTAAGAAAGGAGAGAAAATGAAATTATGAAATGTTCAATTAAAATACAAAGGGCAGAAAAAGAATGGAAGACAAAAATAAGAACAAAGAAAGGGGGCAACAAATAGAAAAAAGTAGCAAGTATTATAGATATTAATCAAACTATATCAATAATCACTTTGAATGTCAATGGTCTAAATGCACCTATTAAAAGACAGAGATTGTGAGAATGGATCAAGAAACAAAACTCAACTGCACATTCTCTACAAGAAACTCACTTTAAATATAAATATACATATAGATTAAAAGTGAATTGGTGGGAAAAATATACTATATTAACACTAATCAAAAGAAAGTAGTAGTACCAATATTAATTTCAGACAGAACAAGCTTCAGATCAAGGAAAGTTATCAGAAATCAAGAAGGGCATCACACAATGATTAAGTGGTGAATTCTCCAAGAAGACATAACAATCCTTAAAATGTATGCACCTAATAGGCATCAAAATACATGAGGCAAAAACTGATAGAACTGCAAGTAGAAATAGATGAACCACTATTATAATTGGAGACTTCACTGCTATTCTATCAGAAATAGAAAAATGCAGCAGGTAGAAAATCAGTCAGTATATAGTTGAACTGAACACCACCATCAATCAATTAGGTATAATGGACACCTATAGACTACTTCATCCAACAACAGCAGAATATATATTCTTCTCAAACTCATATCAAACATTCACTAACAGAGACCACATTCTGGCTCATAAAACATACTTTAACAAATTTAAATGAACAGAAATCATACAATATCTGCTCTCAGACCACAATGGAATTAAACTAAAAACTAATAACAGAAAGATAGGTGAAAAATTCTAAAATACGTGGAGATTAAGCAACACACTTTTAAGTAATACATTGGTCAAAGAAGAAGTCTTAAGACAAATTTAAAATATTTTGAATTAAGTGAAAATAAAAATGTAATTTATGAAAATGAGTGGGATGTAATCAAAGCAATGTTCAGAGGAAAATTTATAGAATTGAATGCATGTATTAGGAAAGATGTAAAATCCATCGTCTAAACATCATCCTTTGCCGAAACTGACATGGGAAGAAATAGAGAATCTGAATAGGTGCATACCAATAAACAAGTTGAACAAATAATTAATAAACTTCAAAAATAGAAAGCACGAGGCCCAGATGGGTTTGCTGATGAATTCTACCAAATATTTAAGGAGAAAAATTATACCAATATTCTACAATCTCTTTTTTTTTTTTTTTTTTTTGAGACAGAGTCTTGCTCTGTCGCTCAGGCTGGAGTGCAGTGGTGCCATCTCGGCTCACTGCAAGCTCCGCCTCCCAGGTTCATGCCATTCTCCTACCTCAGCCTCCCAAGTAGCTGGGACTACAGGCACCCACCACCACACCCAGCTAATTTTTTGTATTTTTAGTAGAGATGGGGTTTCACCATGTTAGCCAGGATGGTCTCGATCTCCTGACCTCGTGATCCACCCACCTCAGCCTCCCAAAGTGCTGGGATTACAGGTGTGAGCCTCCATGCCCAGCCTACAATCTCTTTTAACACACAGAAACAGAGGGAATACTTCCTAACTCATTCTACCAGGGTAGCATTACCCTAATACCAAAACTAAAGACATTACAAGAAAAGAAAACTACAGCCCAGCATCTCTCATGAATATAGATGCAAAAATCTTCAACAATATATTAGCAAATTAAATCCAACAATGTATAAAATGAATTATACACCACAGCCAAATGAGATTTATCCCAGGTATGCAAGGTTGATTCAGCACTAGAAAATCAATTAATTTAATTCATCACATTACCATGCTAAAGAAAATTCACATGATCACATCAATAGAGGCAGAAAAAGCATTTGATAAAACCCAAAACCCATTCACAATAAAAAAATTCTTAGTAAACTATGAAAAGAGGGAGAACTTCCTTGACGTGATAACAATATCTACAAAAAAAACAAAAAAACAAAAAAAAAAATCCTACAGCTAACACATACTTAATGGCGAAGAACCCAAAGCTTTCCCCTTAAGGTCAGGAGCAAGGCAAGGATATCTCCCTTCACCATTGATTTTCAACATTGTACTGGAGTCCTAACTGTTGCAATAAGACCAGAAAAAGAAAAAATATTTACAGGTTGTGAAGAAGAAATAAAACTGTCTTTGTTCACAGATGACAGGATCATCTATGTAGAAAAATATTAAAAAGGACAAAAATATTCTGTAATTAATAAGTGACTATAGCAGGGTTTTAGGATAAAAGGTTAATACATAAAAATCAGTCATTTTCCTACATACCAGCAATGCACGAGAAGCACTTGAAATTAAAAACACAATATCATTTACATTAAGAACCCCAAAAATGAAATACTTAGGTGTAAATCTAACAAAATATGTATAAGATCTATACAAGGAAAACTACGGAACTTGGATGAAAGAAATCAAAGAATAACTAGATAAACTGAGACATTCAATGTTCATGGAAAATAATATTCCATATTGTCAAGATGACAGTTATTTCCAACATAATATATAGATTCAATGCAATACCAATAAAAATCCCAGCAAATTATTTTGTGAACATTGAAAAAGTGATTCTAACACTTATATAAAGAGGCAAAAGACGCAGAATAACTAACATAGTATTAAAGGAGAACAAAGTTGAAAGACTGACATTAGCTGACCTCAAGATTTACTATACAGCCATTGTAATTAATACAGTGTGGTACTGGTAAAAAAACAGATAAATAGATACTTGGAACAGAACAGAGAGCCAAGAAATAAACCCACATAAATATAGTCAACTGATGTTTGACAAAGGAGCAATAAAATTGATAAAAGATAGTCTTTCAACAAATAGTGCCAGAACAATTCGAATTGGACATTCACATGAAAAAAAAATTGAAGATGACTTCTTGGAAAGCGTGGGATTCCTTTCTGGGTGATGAAAATGTACTGGATTTAGATTGTGATGATGGTTGCACAATTTTTTTAATATATTAAAAGATCACTGAATTTTGCACTTTAAAAGGTGAATTTCATACAATGTGAATTATATGTCAATGAAGTTATTAAAAAGAAACATGCAGATAATATAGGTATTGTAGTAAACATAGAGCTATTATTAATATTTATTCCCATTCTATTTCGCACAAGGCCTCTGACAATAATCAATCCAGCTTCCTTTCTTATGGGTTTGCCCATTTGTGACATCTTACATAAATAGAATGATACAATACGTGGTCTTTTGTGACTTGCTTCTTTCACTTGGCGTAATGTTTTTAAGGTTCATTCATGTATTAGCATGTATCATATTTTTATTCCTTTTTATGGTTAAATAATATTCAATTGTATGAATATACCATATTTTGTTTGTACATTCATCCGTTGATGAATGTTTTAGATTGTTTCCACTTTGGAGGTACTGCAGATCATACTGCTATGAGTATTCATATACAAGTTTCCATGTAAATATATTTTCATTTCTCTTGGGCATACACCTAGGAGTGAAATTACTGGGTCGTATGATAACTCTATGTTACTCCAAAGAAGGAAACAATAAAGATAAAACTAGAATTAATGAGGCAGATAATCGAAAAGAACAGATCTAATTGAAAATCAAAATCCTGAGTTTTTTATCTTAACAAAATAGACAAATAATTATCTAATGTAATTAAAAAAGAAATAGTATATAACATGAGAAATTATGTGAGGAAAATGACTATAGAAAAAGGCCCCCAAAAGACAGAAATATAAGAAAAACTAAATATACGATTATAGCTAAAGACTGCAATACACCTTTTTCGTAGCTGATTTAAAATGCAGACCAAGAGGAGCCAAGATGGCTGAATAGGAACAGCTCCGGTCTACAGCTCCCAGCGCGAGCGACGCAGAAGATGGGTGATTTCTGCATTTCCATCGGAGGTACCGTGTTCATCTCACTAGGGAGTGCCAGAGAGTGGGCACAGGTCAGTGGGTGAGTGCACCGTGCGCCAGCCGAAGCAGGGGCGAGGCATTGCCTCACTTGGGAAGCGCAAGGGGTCAGGGAGTTCCCTTTCCAGGGGTGACAGACCCTGGAAAATTGGGCCACTCCTACCCGAATACTGTGCTTTTCCGACGGGCTTAGGAAACGGTGCCCTAGGAGAGTATAGCCCGCACCTGGCTCAGAGGGTCCTACGCCCATGGAGTCTCGCTGATTGCTAGCACAGCAGTCTGAGATCAAACAGCAAGTCAGCAGCCAGGCTGGGGGATGGGCGCCCGCCATTGCCCAGGCTCGCTTAGGTAAACAAAGCAGCCGGGAAGCTTGAACTGGGTGGAGCCCACCACAGCTCAAGGAGGCCTGCCTGCCTCTGTAGGCTCCACCTCTGGGGGCAGGGCACAGACAAACAAAAAGACAGCAGTAACCTCTGCAGACTTAAATGTCCCTGTCTGACAGCTTTGAGGAGAGCAGTGGTTCTCCCAGCACGCAACTGGAGATCTGAGAACAGGCTGACTGCCTCCTCAAGTGGGTCCCTGGCCCCTGACCCCCGAGCAGCCTAACTGGGAGGCACCCCCCAGCAGGGGCAGAATGACACCTCAAACGGCCAGCCAGGTACTCCAACAGACCTGCAGCTGAGGGTCCTGTCTGTTAGAAGGAAAACTAACAGAAAGGACATCCACACCAAAAACCCATCTGTACATCACCATCATCAAAGACCAAAAGTAGATAAAACCACAAAGATAGGGAAAAAACAGAGCAGAAAAACTGGAAACTCTAAAAAGCAGAGTACCTCTCCTCCTCCAAAGGAATGCAGTTCCTCACCAGCAACGGAATAAAGCTGGACGGAGAATGACTTTGACGAGCTGAGAGAAGAAGGCTTCAGACGATCAAATTACTCCGAGCTATGGGAGGATATTCAAACCAAAGGCAAAGAAGTTGAAAACTTTGAAAAAAATTTAGAAGAATGTATAACTAGAATAACCAATACAGAGAAGTGCTTAAAGGAGCTGATGGAGCTGAAAACCAAGGCTCGAGAACTACGTGAAGAATGCAGAAGCCTCAGGAGCCGATGCGATCAAATGGAAGAAAGGGTATCAGCCCTGGAAGATGAAATGAATGAAATGAAGCAAGAAGGGAAGTTTAGAGAAAAAAGAATAAAAAGAAACGAGCAAAGCCTCCAAGAAATGTGGGACTATGTGAAAAGACCAAATCTACGTCTGATTGGTGTACCTGAAAGTGACGGGGAGAATGGAAACAAGTTGGAAAACACTCTGCAGGATATCATCCAGGAGAACTTCCCCAATCTAGCAAGGCAGGCCAACATTCAGATTCAGGAAATACAGAGAACGCCACAAAGATACCCCTCAAGAAGAGCAACTCCAAGACACATAATTGTCAGATTCACCAAAGTTGAAATGAAGGAAAAAATGTTAAGGGCAGCCAGAGAGAAAGGTCGGGTCACCATCAAAGGGAAGCCCATCAGACTAACAGCGGATCTCTCGGCAGAAACCCTACAAGCCAGAAGAGAGTGGGGGCCAATATTCAACATTCTTAAAGAAAAGAATTTTCAACCCAGAATTTCATATCCTGCCAAACTAAGCTTCATAAGTGAGGGAGAAATAAAATACTTTACAGACAAGCAAATGCTGAGAGATTTTGTCACCACCAGGCCTGCCCTAAAAGAGCTCCTGAAGGAAGCGCTAAACATGGAAAGGCACAACCGGTACCAGCCACTGAAAATCATACCGAAATGTAAAGACCATCGAGACTAGGAAGAGACTGCATCAACTAACGAGCAAAATAACCAGCTAACGTCATAATGACAGGATCAGATTCACACATAACAATATTAACTTTAAATGTAAATGGACTAAATGGTCCAATTAAAAGACACAGACTGGCAAATTGGATAAAGACTCAAGACCCATCAGTGTGCTGTATTCAGGAAAACCATCTCACGTGCAGAGACACATATAGACTCAAAATAAAAGGATGGAGGAAGATCTACCAAGCAAATGGAAAACAAAAAAAGGCAGGGGTTGCAATCCTAGTCTGTGATAAAACAGACTTTAAACCAACAAAGATCAAAAGAGACAAAGAAGGCCATTACATAACGGTAAAGGGATTAATTCAACAAGAAGAGCTAACTATCCTAAATATATATGCACCCAATACAGGAGCACCCAGATTCATAAAGCAAGTCCTGAGTGACCTACAAAGAGACTTAGACTCCCACACATTAATAATGGGAGACTTTAACACCCCACTGTCAACATTAGACAGATCAACAAAACAGAAAATCAACAAGGATACCCAGGAATTGAACTCAGCTCTGCACCAAGCAGACCTAATAGACATCTACAGAACTCTCCACCCCAAATCAACAGAATATACATTTTTTTCAGCACCACACCACACCTATTCCAACATTGACCACATACTTGGAAGTAAAGCTCTCCTCAATAAATGTAAAAGAACAGAAATTATAACAAACTATCTCTCACATCACAGTGCAATCAAGGTAGAACTCAGGATTAAGAATCTCACTCAAAACCGCTCAACTACATGGAAACTGAACAACCTGCTCCTGAATGACTACTGGGTACATAACGAAATGAAGGCAGAAATAAAGATGTTCTTTGAAACCAACGAGAACCAAGACACAACATACCAGAATCTCTGGGATGCATTCAAAGCAGTGTGTAGAGGGAAATTGATAGCACTAAATGCCCACAAGAGAAAACAGGAAAGACCCAAAATTGACACCCTAACATCACAATTAAAAGAACTAGAAAAGCAAGAGCAAACACATTCAAAAGCTAGCAGAAGGCAAGAAATAACTAAAATCAGAGCAGAACTGAAGGAAATAGAGGCACAAAAAACCCTTCAAAAAATAAATGAATCCAGGAGCTGGTTTTTTGAAAGGATCAACAAAATTGATAGACCGCTAGCAAGACTAATAAAGAAAAAAAGAGAGAAGAATCAAATAGATGCAATAAAAAATGATAAAGGGGATATCACCACCGATCCCACAGAAATACAAACTACCATCAGAGAATATTACAAACACCTCTATGCAAATAAACTAGAAAATCTAGAAGAAATGGATAAATTCCTCAACACATACACCCTCCCAAGACTAAACCAGGAAGAAGTTGAATCTCTGAATAGACCAATAACAGGAGCTGAAATTGTGGCAATAATCAATAGCTTACCAACCAAAAAAATTCCAGGAACAGATGGGTTCACAGCCGAATTCTACCAGAGGTACAAGGAGGAGCTGGTACCATTCCTTCTGAAACTATTCCAATCAATAGAAAAAGAGGGAATCCTCCCTAACTCATTTTATGAGGCCAGCATCATCCTGATACCAAAGCCTGGCAGAGACACAACAAAAAAAGAGAATTTTAGACCAATATCCTTGATGAACATTGATGCAAAAATCCTCAATAAAATACTGGCAAACAGAATCCAGCAGCACATCAAAAAGCTTATCCACCATGATCAAGTGGGCTTCATCCCTGGGATGCAAGGCTGGTTCAATATACACAAATCAATAAATGGAATCCAGCATATAAACAAAACCAAAGTCAAAAACCACATGATTATCTCAATAGATGCAGAAAAGGCCTTTGACAAAATTTAACAACCCTTCATGCTAAAAACTGTCAATAAATTAGGTATTGATGGGTCATATCTCAAAATAATAAGAGCTATTTATGACAAACCCACAGCCAATATCATACTGAATGGGCAAAAACTGGAAGCATTCCCTTTGAAAACTGGCACAAGACAGGGATGCCCTCTCTCACCACTTCTATTCAACATAGTGTTGGAAGTTCTGGCCAGGGCAATTAGGCAAGAGAAGGAAATCAAGGGTATTCAATTAGGAAAAGAGGAAGTCAAATTGTCCCTGTTTGCAGATGACACGATAGTATATCTAGAAAACCCCATTGTCTCAGCCCAAAATCTCCTTAAGCTGATAAGCAACTTCAGCAAAGTCTCAGGATACAAAATCAATGTACAAAAATCACAAGCATTCTTATACACCAATAACAGACAAACAGCCAAATCATGAGTGAACTCCCATTCACAATTGCTTCAAAGAGAATAAAATACCTAGGAATCCAACTTACAAGGGATGTGAAGGACCTCTTCAAGGAGAACTACAAACCACCGCTCAAGGAAATAAAAGAGGATACAAACAAATGGAAGAACATTCCATGCTCATGGGTAGGAAGAATCAATATCATGAAAATAGCCATCCTTCCCAAGGTAATTTACAGATTCAATGCCATCCCCATTAAGTTACCAATGACTTTCTTCACAGAATTGGAAAAAACTACTTTAAAGTTCATATGGAACCAAAAAAGAGCCCGCATCGCCAAGTCAATCCTAAGCCAAAAGAACAAAGCTGGAGGCATCACGCTACCTGTCTTCAAACTATACTACAAGGCTACAGTAACCAAAACAGCATGGTACTGGTACCAAAACAGAGATATAGATCAATGGAACACAACAGAGCCGTCAGAAATAATGCCACATATCTACAACTATCTGATCTTTGACAAACCTGACAAAAACAAGCAATGGGGAAAGGGTTCCCTATTTAATAAATGGTGCTGGGAAAACTGGCTAGCCATATGTAGAAAGCTGAAACTGAATCCCTTCCTTACACCTTATACAAAAATCAATTCAAGATGGATTAAAGACTTAAATGTTAGACCTAAAACCATAAAAACCCTAGAAGAAAACCTAGGCAATACCATTCAGGACATAGGCATGGGCAAGGACTTCATGTCTAAAACACAAAAAGCAATGGCAACAAAAGCCAAAATTGACAAATGGGATCTAATTAAACTAAAGAGCTTCTGCACAGCAAAGGAAACTACCATCAGAGTGAACAGGCAACCTACAAAATGGGAGAAAATTTTCACAACCTACTCATCTGACAAAGGGCTAATATCCAGAATCTACAATGAACTCCAACAAATTTACAAGAAAAAAACAAAGAACCCCATCAAAAAGTGGGCGAAGGACATGAGCAGACACTTCTCAAAAGAAGACATTTATGCAGCCAAAAAACACATGAAAAAATGCTCACCATCACTGGCCATCAGAGAAATGCAAATCAAAACCACAATGAGATACCATCTCACACCAGTTAGAATGGCACTCATTAAAAAGTCAGGAAACAACAGGTGCTGGAGAGGATGTGGAGAAATAGGAACACTTTGACACTGTTGGTGGGACTGTAAACTAGTTCAACCCTTGTGGAAGTCAGTGTGGCGATTCCTCAGGGATCTAGAACTAGAAATACCATTTGACCCAGCCATCCCATTACTGGGTATATACCCAAAGGACTATAAATCATGCTGCTATAAAGACACATGCACACGTATGTTTATTGTGGCATTATTCACAATAGCAAAGACTTGGAACCAACCCAAATGTCCAACAATGATAGACTGGATTAAGAAAATGTGGCACATATACACCATGGAATACTATGCAGCCATAAAAAATGATGAGTTCATGTCCTTTGTAGGGACATGGATGAAATTGGAAATCATCATTCTCAGTAAACTATCGCAAGAACAAAAAACCAAACACCGCATATTCTCACTCATAGGTGGGAATTGAACAATGAGAACACATGGACACAGGAAGGGGAACATCACACTTCCGGGACTGTTGTGGGGTGGGGGGAGGGGGGAGGGATAGCATTGGGAGATATATCTAATGCTAGATGACGAGTTGGTGGGTGCAGTGCACCAGCATGGCACATGTATACATATGTAACTTACCTGCACGTTGCGCACATGTACCATAGAGCCTAAAGTATAATAATAATAATAATAATAATAAAAAGAAAAAAAAAAAGAAAGGGAAAAAGAAAAACGAATATATACATATGAAAATATATATATATATTTATACGTATGTATAAATACATACGTATATGTATATATTTTTTTTTCTTATATATATATGCTCGTTTTTCTTTTTTTTTTTTTCCTTTCAGATGCAGTTTCGCTCTTGTCGCCCAGACTGGGGTGCAGTGGTGCAATCTCGGCTCATCGCAACCTCCGCTGCCTGGGTTCAAGTGATTCTCCTGCCTCAGGAATTACAGGCGCGTGCCACCACGCCCAGCTAATTTTTGTATTTTTAGTAGAGACGGGGTTTCGCCATGTTGGCTAGGCTGGTCTTGAACTCCTGACCTCAGGTGATCCACCTGCCTAGGCCTTCCAAAATGCTGGGATTACAGGCATGAGCCACCACGCCCGGCCAATATTTTTCAAAATTAACAGAAAATATTCTGAACAGCAAACTACTGAACTTTTTCAATTAGAACAAGGTACTGGGATGGTCACAATGCCTATTACTTTTCAACATGATTCTGAAAGTTCTAAAAGGTTTAGCAAATGCAGTAAGTCTAGAAAATCAGTATAAACATTAGAGAAGAAAAGCCTATCCTTTTACTGATGATAATGTGTATGCCAAAAAAAGGAGAGCTTTCCTTAAAAAAACAACAAGAGCAATAAAAACAATTAGATATATTACTAAATATAAATAAGATTTTCCTAGAATTATAGCTTTTCCTTATAATAGCAATAAGCACACAAGAATGGAATGGAACACCTATTTTATACAAAATACTGTAAAAACTATAACATACTTAAGAATGAATGTAACAGAAAGCCAAATGACCATATAAAGAGAACTACAACCTTGTTGAAGGAATAAAATAAAATATAAACAAATGAAAAAAATAAAAATAAAAAATAAAATAAAATGCAGACCAAAACCAGGAGACAATTAAAAGATCTGAAAACACCAGTAATAAACTTCACCTAACTGATACTAATAGAATTCTGTATCTAACACCTGCATGAAACACATTGTTTTCAAGTGCAAACTGAACATTTACCAAAATTGATTATATGCTGGGCTATAAACTGAGTCTCAAAACGTTTCTCAGTACTGGAATCATACATAGTGTGTTCTCTGTTAACAGTGGGATTAAACCAGAAATAAAAACCAAAACATAACTGGAAAGTTTTCAAATGTTTGTAAATTAGGTAATTTAGTCCTACTTAATCTATGGGTCAAAATAGTAATCTTAAAGGAATAAAAAAATTTTTGAACTGAATGAAAATAAAAACATAACAAGTCAAGTTTTATGGGATGAAGTTAGAGCTAAGCTTAGAAAAAAAAAATTTAAGTTCTTAAGTACATATGTAAGAAAAAAAATCCCTGATACGAGTATCAATCTCAAAAAGGTAGGAGATAGAGAAGCAAATTCAATGAAAATTTGTAAAGAAAGAAAGACCATAAATAAATCAAATAGAAAAAAAAGAACAATGGTGAAAAATCCAAAGGATAAAAGGTTTTTATAAAATGCTAACCAAATTCATAAACCCTTAGCAAGATCAATTAAGAAAATGAAATACAAGAAAAAGCACAAATACTAGTACAATAAATGAAATGGTTGATATCACTACAAGTCCTATATGTTTTACAGACATTTAAAAGTAAACGACTATTATGAAAAACTCTATGCCAATAAATTTAAAACTTTAGATGAAATATATAAAATTATTGAAAAAGGCAACTTTGTACTCATAAAGAAAACTTCAGACTCTCATGACTTTGCTGGTAAATTTTTCCAAGCATTAAAGAGAAACAATGCTAATTTGATTATATGTTTCAAACAGTAGGTTCAGAAGAAAAGAAAAAAATGAAATACTTCTCAATTTATTCTATGGTTTATTGATACCAAGACTAGACAAAAACCTCATAGGAAAGGAAAATTTCAATTACAAGGTAGCTCAATATTTCTTATGAAAATAGACATAAAATATCCTATATAAAAATAACAATAAATCCCAAAACATACAAAAGAAAAATGCATCTTGACCAAGCTTCATTTATTCTATGACTATAAAATTGACTAATTTTATAGGAAAATTAGGATTTTTTTGGAAAAAATCAGTATAATTCACCATTTCATCAGAATAAAGAATTATATGATTTTCTTAGCTGTTGGAGAATATACATTTAATAATACACAATATCCATACAAAAGTTTTCTAAAACTTTGGGGCAATCTTGAAATGGCAGGAAACTTTCATAATCTGATAATATGTATGCACAAAAAGCTGACAGCAAATATCTACTTGATAATAAAATATTGAAAGGATTTTAAGAGAAGAATGCCCAGTGCTTCTGATTATCATGGTCTTAGAATCTACAGAAAAATATCTATAATTAATAAGTCAATTTGGCACATTCTCCCTCTATAGGATCAATATACAAATATTAATTTTATTTCTATATCATAGAAACAAAAAAGTAGAAAAGAAAAAATATTTTTAACTTTTATTTTAGGTTCAGGGAACATGTGCAGGTTTGTTACATAGGTAAACTCATGTCACGGGGTTTGTTGTAGATTATTTCATCACCCAAGTACTAAGCCTAGTACCCATTAGTTATTTTTCCTGATGCTCTCCCTCCTCCCACCCTCCGCCTTCTGAAAGGTGCCAGTGTGTGTTAGCCCCCTCTATGTGTCTACATGTTTTCATCATTTCTCTCCCACTTATAAGTAAGAACATGTGGTATTTGGTTTTCTATTCCTGCATTAGTTTGTTAAGGATAATGACCTCCAGCTCCATCCATGTTCCTGCAAAGGACATGATCTGATTCTTTTTTATAGCTGTATAGTATTCCATGGTGTATATGTACCCTGTTTTCTTTATCCATTCTACCATTGATGGGTTATTAGGTTGATTCCCTGTCTTTGCCACTGTGAACAGTGCTGCAATGAACGTTCATGGGTATGTTTCTTTACAGTATAATGATTTATATTCCCTTGGGTTTGTATCCAATAATGGTGTTGCTGGGTCAAACGATATTTCTGCTTTCAGCTCTTTGAGGAATCATCACACCGCTTTCCATAATGGCTGAACTAATTCACACTCCCACCCATTGTGTATATGTTCCCTTTTCTTTGCAACCTCACCAGCATCTGTTATTTTTTTACTTTTTAGTAATAGCCATTCTAAGTTTTGTGAGCTGATATCTCATTGTGGTTTTGATTTGCATTTCTCTAACGATCAGGAATGTTGAGCTTTTCTTCACACACTTGTTGGCCACAGGTATGTCTTCTTTTGAAAAGTATCTATTCATGTCCTTTGCCCACTTTTTAATGTTTTTTTTCCTGTAAATTTGTTCGAGTTCCTTATAGGCGCTGAATATTTGGCCTTTATCAGATGCAACAGACTTAAACAGATTCTTCATAAAAGAAGCATATCAAAGGGCAAAGAAGTATGTGAAAAGGTTCTAACCCTTGTTAATCATCAGAGAAACACAAATTAAAAACATAATAGGATTCCACTACTTACCCACTAGAATGACTATAATCTTACAAGATGACACTACCAAGTTCATACCAAGCCAGGATGTGGAGCATCTAGAAATTTCATATACTATATTAGTTGTACATTTATATGTCCACAATATTTATAATTACATATGTATGTATACAAATTATGTATTCATATGTATATATGTATGTACAGACTTAACTAAATATACAGTATCTCATGGACCAAATGATAGGTATAGTACCTTTCCAAAGCGTATTTATGCTTTATATGATAAAATTAATAACACATAAGGTTGTCAAATATAACCTAGCCCTTACTCATGACAGATATTGTTAAACAATATTATTAGTTTTTTCTAACAATCTTTTAGGCAAACAATCTTAAAGATGCAGTCACTACCAACATTAGAAAGTGGAATAAAATCTGTTGTCATCCCCGGCTGAAGCACAGAAATAAATCATTAACACCAGGATTTCAAACTTTGTGGTAATACTTGTTTGACGGAGAGAGCTCTGGGTTGTAAGACTTCTGTATGCCTTTGATCACACCACTAAGCAGGCACCTATTCTGCTGCAGACTAAGGCTGACTTTGCCCTGAAGCCATAGCAACTTGACAGGACTGACACACCTAAACCTCTAACAAAATCCAGGTCCACCATTTTTGATAAAAGATCCTACGAGGATGACCTTACAATATTAGTAGCTACTAAAGTTTCGATTGTTTATTAGGAAATAAAATGTTCTCTTGAAACTCTCCCTAGAGGAGAATCAGAACTTTTAACATTTGAGAAAGATCCTAAAATTGAAAAAGTATCCTCTTTATGTTAGATAATCATTTCAGAATACTCTTTTTAAATTTACATAGCACACATCTCAGTAGTAAATATTTTCTGAAAATCCTTATTTGACGTATTAAACTATCTTTCAGTTATTACTTAATATTGTGTCTATACATTGGAGATTCACATTTTCTTTTAGTAAATTGTATTCTTAGACACAAAATAAGCATGTGTTTATATATTGTGTCCAATAATATTTATCTTATATAAAATACAGTTCTTAATGTTTCATAAAATGGCTTCCTGAAACAATGTCTACTTTCTCTTATACTTTTAATACTTATGAATCACCTATTATAATTAATTACAAACTAATCATTTTCACTTTTTTATAATCATGTGAGGTTGGAAGCAAGTAATTTATCCAACGTTTCAAGAAATAGGTCACAGCGATTTGTATAAAGTCATAAATTTTTGTTATATTTTGAAACCAAAAAAATGCATATTTGACTTATTCTCTAATGTACCACAGGAAACAAAAACCTGGTTTTTGATTAAATATTCATGACAAAGCCATCTTTTCTCTATGTTGATTGACTTACGAGATGAAGGATCATGGCCTGGAATATTATCAATACCCAGAACACAGGCTAATGCTCAAAAAATACTTGCTGAATATTCTAAATGGAAAACCATTTTCTAAATTAATAAATTGATGATTTCATGGAAGTATCTTTCCCTAGAAACTTACCTAAATGGCAGTCATAGAAATTCTTTTCCATGTTCTGCAGAAAACAGCAGATGATCCCTCATGGCATAGTGAAGATGATGCACTTCCTCCTCAAATCCTCACAAGTTAATTTCCTATAGCAAGTAAGAGTTTGGCTGTTGCTTCAAATAAAACTCATCCTCAAGGTTCACATATTATTGGTACTGCACCCTCTTCTGGTACCTGAAATCTCCTAAACAGGTATTGAAATCTTTTTACATGCAACTGTATTTAATAGCTCTAATAGTCATATAAGTGCTTGCTTAAGAAGGTCAGAGGGACCTTGAGGCTCGTACCCAGCAAGGCAACAAAAGACCTATAAGACGGTTAGTGAAAAATCGAATGAAATAGAGAAATCTTAGTGTCTGATAGGCAGAGGTTCCGGCTCAGTGTTCTATGTGAATTAATTCTTTTATCGGGAATGGTTTTTACGAGCATTTTCTTTCTATGCATAACAATTCCAGAGGAACGGCTATATCAGACGGAAAGGCATCAGAGTTCAGCCAACTCAGAGCCATTTATTTATTGAAAAGTTTATCTCTGTATTAAATTCTTACTGAAGAGGGTTTCATTAGGCCCACAAGACCAGTGTAAACAGGGAGCTGCTGAGTTATTAGGAAAACGAATCGGGAGCTAACTTCTCAGTCTTGTTTTTTGTTCCCATTGCTCACACACCAAGGCTGCCAATGGCACCAAGAGAGATGCTTGTGTTCAACTTGGAATTTTTTTTTATTTCCTGCATTTGAGCAGGCCACAGTTTATATCACTCAGGTCTCCTTAAATTAGTCCAAGAGGATTTCATTTTACAGGCCTGCTTGACTGGGATCCTTTTGGCACGATGGGTTCAGCTTTGTATACAACTGAGATTCATATTTTATGTGTGTGTAAAAACCCCAGCCATGAATCTAGCAGCTCAAAGCTTCACCTTCATTCTTTACAGCTCAGTTCAGAGCCCGGCACATTTCCATAGGCTGAGTCTCAGGGCAGCTCCTGGCTGAGCTGAAAGGACAAAAGCTAAAAATAGATTAAGAAACTCAGGGGCGTAAGAAGAGAAAATAGGACTCTTTCAGTTCTTCTTTACATCACACTTCCCAAATTAACACGATGCAGACCTAATGCCTCCCACTCACACGTTTAAATTGGAACAGCACTTTTGGCCAAGCATTGTTTTCTGCTTTTAAGTAAAAGAGGTCTTAGAATTGTCAGAGGCTTCTGAAATCCTATCACTACCGTGGACCTACTTGGCTAGGCTGCCAAGCTTCAACCTCCTGTTTTCACTCCTTTTCACCAGATATTCTCTAGCTCCAGTTGCATCTCTGTTTTGTGGTCTTGCTTTTCTTCTAACTCCATTGGTTTACAAACTTAAAACAGCTGCCATAACAGGGCTGATAAAGCAAAGTGCAAAAGAGAGCTGGGAAGTTTTGATTTGTTACTATTACTACAATTTTGTAGGATTTTCGGAAATCCTGCTCTATATCAATCCACAATGATATATCTTAGAGTATAATGTTGTTCAGTGCTGAATAGAAGCAGTGTCCATAAATGGCACTGTAAGAATGCATGTATGTTATAGATAATAGAGCAATGCCCAGAGGAGTGAACAGATCGATGAGAGTTCTGTTTCCATTTCTATCGTCGTCTCTAATCATTTGCTTATTTGAACTAAAGTTGATTGCCTTCCTTGGCATTATTACTGTCTGTAATGAACTATAAAGCCCATAGGTCTATGGAGTTGTTAATATTTTAACACAATAAAAGTTGTAATCCCAATATTACATCTTTCTTAAAATAACAAATCTTGTCTTTAGAACCACGATTCATGAATTTCCTAATGAGTTCTTTCTCTATTATAAAATATTGCCCTCTAATTAATTTTCATTCATCAACTTGTAAATTCGTTAAAGTTTTATGTAATTGTGATAGATAGAAACTGTGTCCTCTGGGGCTTAACATCTAGATGACAGGTTGATAGGTGCAGCAAACCACGATGGCACCTGTATACCCATGCAACAAACCTGCGCATTCTGCACATGTATCCCAGAACTTAGAGTAAAAATTTAAAATAATAATAATAATAATAATAATGGAAAACTACTGGGTATCCAGTGCCTATCTAATGCCAGAGAATTCTATGAATAAAAGCAATGCACCCTCTCCATCCCCAAGAAGCTGACAATCTAGATACATAAACTATATGCATAGAAATAATGAGAATATCAAGCAATATATGACTAATTGGCAAAATAACTAGTGATGGACAGAATGTATTGTGAGATTATGAAGAAGGAAAAGATCAAAATGTGTTGCAATCATCTGGAAAGACATCATAAAGTAGATAGGATTTGAGTTGGGCATTAAAGAAAAGATAGAATTAGTGTAAAGCAAAAAAGAGACGGAGAAAATATTTTTCCAGAAAAATGAAGAAAGGAGTGAAAGTGCCCAGAAGGAATAAGGGCTCAAAAGCCAGAAAAGCATATTCTAGGAATGGTGTCCACAATGCTGGTCTCCAATAAACAGAAAGTGTTTGTCTGTCATATGGTTGATATCTCTATCTGTGAGCCACAAGACAGAACATGTACAGGATCTGGAACATGTATCTACAGTTGAGACTGGAACAACTACAGTAATTGTTTTTTCATATGAAAGTGACTTGTCTAAATATCAGCCCTCCTCCTTTCACTCCTTCCTTTATTCTGTTCTTTTTTTTCCTCCCTTTTATTCTTTTTCTCTCCTTTTCATATCTTCTCTTTCCTTCCTTTATTTTATTATTTCCATCCAGGTAAAAATCCAAAGCTTGTATTAAAACGTGTGGGGATGAAACAAAGACCTAGTATAATAACATGTTAGTTTACATTTTAAAAATACCAGCTGCTGTAACAAAGAACTCCACTCTTAGTAATTTAACACAATAAAGATTTGCTTCTTTCTGCTGTTGCAGTGCAATGCAGATTGATGGAGGTGAGCGAGTTCACTTAGAGACCCAGCCTCCTCATATTTAATGGCACTGCTATCCTAATTGTTCTCAGAACCTTCCCCAGTGTCTACATCTGACTGGAAGATGAAGGAAGAGAACACATGGAAGATAGCACTGGGGATTTTGTGGGTCAACCTGGAAGTGGCACACACATCACTTCTGTCTGCAGTTGTATTAACTGGAACTCAACTGCAAGGGAGGCCAACAAAGTAGTCTAGGTATGGCCCCAGCAGGAAGAGGGAATCCATTTGATGCACAGCTATCCAGTTCTCCCTGCAACTGCTACAAGCTTGGGTTTCACATGTTTGAAACCAAAAACTTTAGTGTCATTCTTTACCCTGAGAGAAAGCACATGGCCTGAGAAAATGTTATTACTTTTAACTTGTGCGAGTACTTGGAGAACAGAACTCCATAGGAAGATTCAGATGGGTAACTTTGTCCTCTATCCAACAAGTGATGAATTAATGCTGGATTCAATGATAACGAATACCAACGGCTGGTGCTGTAGCATTAGTTACCGTATACATAGTGCCTACAGAGAATGGGCAGTACCTTTGAAGAAGGAGGCAGGAAATCACTAGTCACTGATACTGACAACCACCCATGTGAGGTTGGGGTGTCAGAGTAGCAGTGGCACTGTCCAATTCCTTCAAGTATGTCTGAAGTGCAACACTACATTTCTCACTCCTCTATCCTCCAATCACCACTTTCCCAAAAACAGGATAGAAGGTCAGAGCATCTTATTGAGGTAGAGTTGGGGTAAAGAAGATGGGAAGAGACTGCTGTCTTCTACCAGGAAGCAGCTACAGCAGGAAGAGACTTTTATTTTGGCAAAAAAGGTGGCAGGCAGGTCTTCTATGAACTGATGGCCTAGCTAGAGTGGAAGGGGTTTACAGACACACATAGCCCAGCTCAGCTGGTGCACCCAACAGAGTCACAGAGCCCCAAGAGATCGACTGTGATCTTTAACAGCATGCCATAATGAGAGAGGACCAGCAAGTTCTTCAGTGGGACTAACAGTCTTGCACAGATGGCCCAAAACACTTATCTTTCAGCCACAGAGGCAGATACCATCAGCTACATAAAAGCCCCCACACCCAAGACTCCAGCACTTGGTGGAGGGCACCTCTCAGGGAGGGCAATCTGTGGCAGAGGGAACGATAAGAGAGTGATGGTGTAGGAGAACCAAAAGCAGACAGTGCCAACAGAGAGACCAAATACCAAAGTTGGAAGAGGCATCAAATTACAGGGTAGCATAATATAATGAATGATCATATCACAGTTTAAGTCCCAGCTCGGAGAGTTTCTTGCCGTGTGAATGTGGGCATCAATCCTAGTGAGTTATTGTAAGGTTTAAATTTGATATTGCATAGAAAGAGTTGAATATAATGCTTGACACATAGTAAGCACTCAAGAAATGTTAGCTAGTTGTAAGGTTGTCATCATAGTAAGAAGTAGTAGTAGTGATGGTGGTTAAAAGTAGTGATACTCATGGTAGTAGTGATAGTGGTGGTCTAGTAATTACTATATTAATTTATGAGTTGGCTTCTGTAAGTACTGTTGAGGTTACCAAAAAAAAAAAAAAAAAAAGCATACCAGTACCAATTGACCATTTGGGAAAAAACAGACCCATAGTTAAGGAAAGTGGTTGGCTGGAGCTTTTAGGCTAAAGTAAAGAAAATTTATACATACACACACACTCTCTCTCTCTGTCTTAGTTTTCTAAAGACTTTTGTTTGAAGAATAGTAATCAAGGAAGGTGTATTTAAAGGCCTAATGCTTAATTCTTCCTGCAATGCAGCTAAGAGCAGGAAGAATGAGGGCTATTCTATTCAGGAAATATATTTAAAACATAGCGCTGAGCTGTATAGAAGCACGCAAAAGATCTTTTAAAAAAATTAAGTTGCAAGAGGGAGGGAGCATCCCATTACTCTTCTCTTCCCAATTCACCCATTTTTCTACCTCAAATTCAGGTTACATATATTATTCCCTTCATTTACCTGCATTATTTTTCCCTGCAGTATATGAAACAATGGATTAGCTGCCATTCTTTCCCAAGCACCCTGAATATCATCTTTCTTGCTTTATGCTCCAAGAATTTCTTTCAACTAAATGAGGGTCAAACCATCTGATCTATTCAAGTCAAGCCAAGAGACCATCTTTACAAAATAGCACTGTTTCTAACAAGAAAAAGAAACAAGCAAAGCGATATAACTTTTTACTTCTGTTTATATGTACATAAATAAAACATGTCCTTCCTCAAGATAAAGTAATCCCTGCATAACTAGCCTTTCTTCTTCTGTGTTTGAGGTGTTTTCAAAGCGTCCTTTAATGTTTCGCTCTCTTTGAGCCAATCACTCAAAGCCTTCAGAGCCCCTCTGCTCCAGGTCTCAGCTTCCCTTGGCCTTTCTGCCATTTGCTTTTAGCTCTTCCTTCTGAACAGCTGCTCCCTGATTACTGTTTAAACTTTTGGTGAGATTTTATTTATTTCTCTTTCTCTCATCCTATGAAAGTAGGCGGGTTTTAGTTTTGTGAGCCATATATTCAATTGTTATCACATCTTTCCACTTTTTCTTTCTTGTTGTAATGTCCTATGACGATAGAAAGGAATTGAGAAATACCGTTGCCTTGAGAGTTAATGGAATTTTCAGTGGAAAGAGCAAAACTGCTGCAACCTAAATATTTGCTCAAATTCCACAGAGAAGTGTCCACCGACCATAGAAACATTGCTCTTTACCTTGTCAATTAAATAAAAACAAAAGGAATGTGTAGGCACTTTTTAAAACAATAAAAGAAATAATCATTTGGATTTCTGTTAACCTGTCACACTGAAGATCTCAAGGCACTTTCAGCAAATTATATTCGAGCATAGTTATCAACCACTGTTTCAGCTTGTAGGTAATAATTTTAATGCAGCCCTAGCCACATTTAAGAATATTAAGCTATACTTATATGAAATGACAATTATACTCACTCATTAAAAATGGTATCATTAAATGAGAAATTTAAATAACTGGCTTACCTTTTAGTTGAAAAATAAATCAGTTTAATAAGGGACCCGTAAGTGGACCATAGAGAGAGTTGTCACTTAAAGGCTGCCTGAGATTCCTCTAAACAGGAGATAAAGGTAGAAAGTCATCTTAAAGCAAATCTTATTGTTCCATGACATGTATGAATTTCCTGTCATCATTATGTAAATGTAAGTTAATTTGCCTACCACTGTTGTGCTGAAGGATGTAAAGGGAACCATTTGTGTCTTCAGAAACAACTGCCAGTGGAGGTACAGATCCCTGTCTAGGGAGAATGTGGTCATGTTTCATGTAGGGATTCGGGAGCCAAGTGGAAGGAAAAAGCTAGGGAACCTGGCCACTTCCATTTTGAAGTCTGATCTCATTAGACCTCTTCTGATGGACTGAGATTGTTCAGACCAAGACACATTGGAATTAGAGATCAGTGGTGGCTAAATTGAATCCATCATGATGGGAGGAGGATCTGTCAGGGGCTCCAGGCTCAACACTACAGCGTAGCCAGTTGTGAAAGGGAGAGTTAGTTCTGATACATGTGGCTGCTACTCAAAGCTCCTTCTAATTCAGCCACCTTGACATTGGAGAACTGTACTTTGAGAACAATGGCTTAGTATGAGAATATAAACTAAAAACTACCTGTAGCCAAGAAGATGGACTCATATCTACCTCCCTTGAAGAAACCATGTTGTGCTGGAGAGGATGTGGAGAAATAGGAACACTTTTACACTGTTGGTGGGACTGTAAACTAGTTCAACCATTGTGGAAGTCAGTGTGGCGATTCCTCAGGGATCTAGAACTAGAAATTCCATTCGACCCAGCCATCCCATTACTGGGTATATACCCAAAGGACTATAAATCATGCTGCTATAAAGACACATGCACACGTATGTTTATTGTGGCATTTTTCACAATAGCAAAGACTTGGAACCAACCCAAATGTCCAACAATGATAGACTGGATTAAGAAAATGTGGCACATATACACCATGGAATACTATGCAGCCATAAAAAATGATGAGTTCACGTCCTTTGTAGGGACATGGATGAAATTGGAAATCATCATTCTCAGTAAACTATCGCAAGAACAAAAAAGCAAACACCGCATATTCTCACTCATAGGTGGGAATTGAACAATGAGAACACATGGACACAGGAAGGGGAACATCACACTCTGGGGACTGTTGTGGGGTGGGGGGAGGGGGGAGGGATAGCATTGGGAGATATACCTAATGCTAGATGACGAGTTGGTGGGTGCAGCGCACCAGCATGGCACATGTATACATATGTAACTTACCTGCACATTGCACACATGTACCATAAAACCTAAAGTATAATAATAATAATAATAATAATAATAAAAGAAAAAAAAAAAAAAAAAAAAGAAACCATGTTGTCCACAGCAGCGTAAGTTTTCACCATAGCAGTAGACACCTAAATAAGGCTCACATTCAATTAAGAGGACCTAGTTTCAAAAGCCACCCTGTAATAGCAGCAAAGGCAATGGAATTTAAGTTAAGGGATTGACAAGATCAGATGTGGCAATTATTATCATCTGGCAATGATATCATTTGGCAATTCTTATCATTTGATACAGAATTTGGCAATTCTTATCAGATCTTGTCATTAAAATAGAGGAAGCTGCACACTGATGGGGACATCTAAAAGGACATATCTTCCCTATTGCATTTAACCACTTCCAACCATGTCTATTGTCAACAAGGCATGGACACTCAAGAAAGAATAATAAAGGTGCCCCTTCTAAACTAATGCAAGGAATGGTTGCAGAGTCGCCTGTCAGACATTGCTTGCTGATAGAGATTATGTGGGTTGCATCCGTGTTTGAAATCTAACCTAGGATATTCCAAATTCTGGTATGACTAGATTGAAATCAATCTGTGATGAAACTTTCACCAGTTTATACTGCAGGACAATAGACAATAAGAAAATATATTTTTCATATATATTATTTTTTTCAGATACATTATATTATACCAGATAGCTTATATCTTTCCTAATAAGTTGGTACTAAAGTAGTTTTTGTTTTATGCAATAATGGTGTAAGCATAGGGTAATTTTGTTTATAATGGCATTATTTTGCAAATAAAATTTGTCAGCCACTATATTGCTGGTTCTCAGGTGCTCTCTCTCTATTTCTTTCTCGCAGTGGGCTAAATACAAAAGAATAGAAAGAATGATGTAGCAAACATGCCTAAAGAATATTTCAATTTCTGCCCTTTTCCCAAAAACATTTGCTTTTTTCCAAAAATGTACAGTCTTTCCCAAAATATTTAGAGGATCCAAGAAATTGAATCATCAAAGCCAGTCAAATTACCCAAGTGTTTATTATGGATAATCTATGGTATTGTAAACTTTTGAACATGCTAATAAACTCATGAAACTACTAAGGGGAGAAAAGAGGAAAGAGTTTCATACTAAAAAATAGAGCTGGCAGGGCCATGTGTTCAGCTGGTATAGCATTCACCTCTACTACAAGACACTATGAAAAATTACATTTCTCTATTTACATATCTTATCTACAAACTATAAGCTTATTGTGCATACAGTTTTCCTTGATTTACTTTTCTATTTCTAGCACCTAACATAGTACCTTTCACAAAGTAGGTCAGTAAGTGTTTGCTGACTAAATCAATAAGTATTAGTTTTCTGTTAGATAATAAAATCTTTCAAATGACTGACACATTGAGAAAGAAAAATAAAAGAAATGGGAAACTACTATAGTAATAAAGATGGTTAATTACTTAAGTAAGAATTTGCTTTTTCTTTTAAGACCCAATCAATCCAAGAACCTATTTTTGAATACCCTAGCTTAGTATATAATTATTGCCTAGATGTCAATATACAAATATGGAGATTTTGTTTCTATAGACCAGGCTTTGCAAACTATGGCCCATGAACCAATCCAACCTGATAGCCACACGCCACTCAAATCAGTTAGGCAAGTACAGCACATCTCTGAGTTGTCTGCAAAAATCACCCAGAATCATTTGTACTCTGTCTGCTCTTCCTCTGAACTTGTATCTGTCAAATGGTAAGCTCCCAATTCTATATGTTAACCTTGATTCTGCCTTTGCCCTTTGTACCTGGTGTCTGTAACCAGCATTTGATTTCAACTTTCTTTAGAAGGCCTCAGTGTTCGCTGACCCCGTGGGTCTTCATCTTTAACCCACAGTTTCCCTCCTCTCCTCATAGGCTGTTTGGCTGTACCGTATGTTCACCTCCACTCACCTTATGCCATACAATTATTGAGAAGGGAAGTGGGCATGCCAGGGTAAGATCGCAAGACTTTCGAGTAGAGGCAGAACACAGGTATCCAGAAAAATCTATCTAATATGCATTGAAGAAGATCAGAGTCAGGCCCAGTCTAGAAAAACAATGCCAACAGTGCCCAAATGTCCAGCTAGGTAAGAGAAAAGTTATTCTCTACCAGGAATGGCAGTTATCCAATAGCAAAACTCCAAATGTCTTGCCAACCCAAACCAGAGGTGGACAGATAGTCAGATGGGGATCTTACAAAGAATGGAATCAAGCAGCCATTCTTCAGTACTGCCACTGAAAAACAAAGAGATAAGTTCATCATCTTCCAAAGGCCCATAGATATACTATTGTAGAATATAATCCCATTAGTTAATATTTCTTGAATACTTGCTATATGCTAGGAGTTTAAATTTTTCAAAATTTTTTCAGGTAAAAAAGGTAAGGAATAAAGAGGGTGTGATCTGCCTGGGGTGCCGCATATATAAGGGTGGCTAGGACCCTTTGAGAGTGAAAGCCAAGCTATCAGTAATTATGCTAACCAAATAGAGAAACCCTGGATTGCCTGGAGAAAATCAGGAATATGACCATCCTGCATATAATAAGTATTGGAGCTGGTATTCAAACCCAGGCAAATCCTCTTCGGTCCCTCTCCTTACTGAGGCAAGGGTGTGAATATTATGTCCAGCTACAGCCATAGGTAGAATGTGCCATAGGAGAATGTGCCTGGCAGCCCGCAGGAAGCAGAGTGTTACTTCATGATGAGACCTGAACCAGAGATTGGCAGTTTGAAAATAGTGAATTGCAAAAGAGACATTTTTAAAAAATTGCGATATCCCAATAACATATGCCAAGATGTTTCATAAGAATGTATTTCTTATAATTATAGGAGCTGAAACAAAAACAGAGGTTGTAGGGAATTAGACAAAAGTCAGGCAGTTCAATGATTAGAATGGTTCCACATACACTGAGGAGTTGCAGAATTGTTACACCCTAGCATCATATTAGATTTCTACACACCTGACATATTTTTGCCTCAAAACAGATAATTAAAATATACCTTGATAACATCTTTATTGTTATAGTGTGTTAAGACCCAATTAATCCAAGCAATAAAAATAGTGATAATGCCTCAGATTTATATGACATCTATTTTTTTTCAGTCAAAGCTCGAATTGCTTACCTGGTAATTATTATCTCATGTATGTATGTAGTCATGGAATCATCTGTAGAAAGAAAGGTAGAATATAACTCTCCCTAGTTCTTTGCCTGCTCCCTCTATTTTGTAGTTGGAGGAACTTGATTCTAGCATGCACAAATGGCTTTGCTGTGACCCAGGAGGGAAGAGAAAGAGAAATCTCATTATGTGCATCTGTTGATGATACAACCTCATGTCATTAGTCAATAACAGAGTAATCGGCCCCACATTGAACTTCAGTGAGAGCCAGGACAGAAGTGGCTGCATAATAGTCCCTAGCCCAAATTCTACCACTGTTCTAAAAATTCCCTGATATCTATTTCTCCTTCTATGGAATGGGAGAAAAAGGTATCTATCTCTTTTTAAATGAAATAAGGTACTTTATACAACTCTAAGTGTTATAAATATACAACCAGACATCGTAAGTGTGTCTGTGTAACAGGAAGAGAAACAAAGCCAACTCAGGACAACATTCCTGGACCAAGGAGTTGACGTGTCCTAAAGAGAGGAAGGAATACACTCTCTGAGGACTCCTTGCCCTCATTCTCCCATTAACATTTTCACAGCCCTTCAGAAAAGGGTTCCAAGCTGGATTTCAGACCCTGCTGTTCTCCTCTCCAGTTTTTGCATAGCTCCTTGTTACATTTATCCTAATGCTGGTCTTCAAGGACTGTCTGCATGATTTCTAGTTCTTCTTCCCTTTGGAAATGAATGGAACATTCTATTCAAAAGAGCCCCATGGCCACAAAACAAGAAAAAATTATAGGACACTGGTACACTTCACATTTTGAGCCAAATAACTTCAGATGCCCCCAGGATTTTTCCTTTTTCTCAAACAGTAATGGGAATTCTTAAGTGTTTTTAGAATTGCAGTTCAGAAGATGCTGTGGTCCAATCCCGCAAAGGGCCCGAGGTCTCTCCCAGGAAGCAGTGAATGCAGCTCTCGTGGAGCTCCTGATTGCAGAAGTGTTGCTCCCTTGTGTTTCTGTTATTGTTGGTGTGTGAAAGTCAAGAGGGATAGAGTTTTGTAGGTTTGTGCATAGAAGCCTAAAACTTTTATGCCAAGTCTCCACAGTGATGGCATGGCTGGGACTTGTGCCTGCTTTGCTACAATATTAGTTGTATGCATTCCAAATCTGTGCATATTTCTGGAACAAAGAGATACAAATATTGTAATCACTTTCAGGGTACTCCTGTTAGCATCTCTGCTGAATTTTCTACTCTTATTTCACTTTATGATGCAATTTCTATGAAGCTAAAATTAAGAAGGATTGTCTTTAGTCCGTAAACTCTCCCACTCCTCTATTCAGTATTTCCAGATCCTGAACACTTGCCCAAGAGAAGTAAATTTTACCAAAATATGGACACCCATTCTGAAAAACTGAAGACCCATAAATTATTTACACATGCTAGACATTATCTAAAACTCTATAATATTCTGCATTTTCATAAGAGTTGAATATATTTTGATGGATGAGAAGTATTATCTGGATGTTGTCATTGTAAGAAATGACCTCATGAGTATAGACTCTACATGATGTTACAAATACAAATATTCCAGAAAAGTTGGCACAAGCTGACTGTTATGTGGTTTTGCTGAAATTCAAATCAATTCAAGAAACATTTGTTGAATGTGTACTATATGCCAGCCTGGCCACTACTGCATGTTAGTATTACAACAGGAATGAGGAAAAGGGGAAAGGATGACTATTTCCTGGAGCATCTGTTTCGTGTCAAGCACCATGCTTGGTATTTTAAGTACTTTAATTCACATGATCATTGAAATAAATATGAACAGTTAATTTTAATTTTCTCTGCTTTATAGATGGGAAAACTGAAGCTTTGATGGATTAAACAACTTTGGTCTTACAACTATGAAACGACTGGACAGGGTTTCAAACCTAGGTCTAATCCAAATTGAATGCCTCTTTCCATTTTTTCTGAAAAGGCTTCCTTGACCCTCCATATTCTGGGACTGACATTCCTCCTATGTACTCCTATTGCATCCTGTTCTTCTCCTGTCCATGTACTTGTCATATTTCATTATAATTGCTTAGTTTATAACCACCTGATAAATTTTTTATTGGGAAAGATTTTGGGAGTCTTGTTTGCCTTGGATATTAGTACAGTGACTGGCACATAGTAAGGCCCTAATAACCAACATTGACTAAATATATCATGTCGCATTTCCTCAAAATAAAAATTATACGAGCCATAAAGTTTTCTTTTTGACATGTAAGGAGAAAGCTCTGCAGTGTCCTCTGCTTCTTGTGGGCCCAAATGATCCCACTGAATTGAGGTAAACTAGGCCCTCTATGCAGCAGAGTCACTCTGGCATCACCCTGTTGGCATCTGGTCTCGTCTATTCTAACTGGCTACCACCTCTCTACTACCTTTAGTCTGATGTAAATGCTTTGAATGTAACCATTTAAGAAGAATATTTTTTACCATTTTGATTGTACCAGACACTATCCTAGGACAAAGAGCATGTGTCCCTCATGTAAGAATCTGAGCCTCCCGGACAGGCGCCTTGACTCACACCTGTAATCCCAACACTTTGGGAGACCGAGGCAGGCAGATCACTTGAGGTCAGGAGTACGAGACCAGCCTGGCCAACATGGAGAAACCCCGTCTCTACTAAAAATATAAAAATGACCTGGGCATGGTGGCGCATGCCTGTAATCCCAGCTACTGGAGAGGCTGAGGCAGGATTATCACTTGAACTTGGGAGGCAGAGGTTGCAGCAAGCCGAGATCGTGCCACTGCACTCCAGCCTGGGTGACAAGAGTGAGACTCCTTCTCAAAAAAAAAAAAAAAGAATTTGAGCCTCCTTGTAGTCCAACCCAGGGGGCTGGAGAGCCTTTGGCCAAAGAGGTTCTTGAAACATGTGACATCACCTGGGTGATATTTGTGCGAATGCTCAGTGGTCAATACACTGGATTAACAGACAAAAATGGATGGGGGACACCTACAGCTTCTATAAGTAAAGTCTCCATACTTCAAAATGTGAAGCTGGACCAGAGAATTCTTCAATTCCATTTGATTAATATTCTAAGCTTTGGTCCTGAGCTGGCTAGCCACAGAGGGATAATTCCATAATCATCTAGCAAATTAAAACAACTGTTCATTTGTAGAATGAAAATAATACCTACACATAACCTTTAGTTTAAATCAGAGCTGAGATTTTCCACTTTTTGTGGTCATACTACCTAGGTTCAAACTATGAAGTGTATATAAACTGGAGGTTGCAATTGAATTCACTAAGAAAGCAATAACTATTCCTATCCAAGGTAAAGTAGTCTGAAAAAGTAAATTAAAACTTTTGGGTACAATATTGATATTTAGTTGATATTTCTTTGTAGCCACTACCAGGAAGATCACAAGAGAAATGTCCTATGGAAAGTGCACTATGAAATAGCACCAAGATCTCAAGACACAATCAAAAGGAAAAGATCACAACTAGAGAGAAGAGAAAGCTTGAATTTCTTGGTGCTCAATTTATCCCTCTGAAGAATCAGGGATGCTCTTGAACTAATTTGTAAAATAAAAAGCACCTGTAAATTTAATGGATTTTATTACAACATCACAGTGGCAGTATTAACTACTTGTTTAAGGTGGAAAAATAGAATTTCAACTATTTCTGGCAGGAAAATGACCTCAGATATTTGCCTAAGAATATTTAGTAGGTTAGTCAGGAACTGAGTACTGTTAGGAAGACATAGAGTACAGTTCAAAAGTGGGTGATTCAAGAGCCCTGTTTATCTAACAGCGTATGTTTGAATTATCATTATTAAAATGAATTGCATTGAATGAATAATGAGCCATTCGATAACAATGTTAACTCAGTGAATCAGTATCTGCCTAGACCCAATCAGATAAATTTTTCCACTCGTTGAAAGATTTCTGGCCATTTAAGATAAATTATCTAGATCAACCAAAATCTTCAGGCATCCAGATTTCCAGTTATGTTGACTTATTATCTTAGAACTTCAGCATATTAATTAGCAGTTTTATCTCTTCTTTCTGTATTTCTTGTTGTTTTTCCAGAGCTTTGTGTTGGGGTTAAATGCTGAGATACTTATGTAAATGAATTAGCAAACCCAGTATTCAAAGCTACTGGAATACAAAGCTGATAGAGATAGGAACTCATTCTTGGAGGCTGTGAATAAAACAAACTCTCTCCTAAGTTCTTTGGTTTACACAGATACCCTTGGATTTCCAAGTCCGTATAAGAGGCTTCCTTCTGTCATCAAGAGAAATTCAACCTTGAAAAAGGATACTGGAGCCTCATGGAACACTTCACAACTTAAGAAAGAAAAAAAAAAAAAAGCCAAATGAGGAATGTGGGGCTTCCAGATTTGGACCTTTTCTCGTGGTAACTTTTTCATATGCAAAAGTCCTCTCATGGCACAGAGGGTGGAGTTAATTACATCCAGCCAATGCAGTAGGTGATTTTGTGATGTTTGGGAAACAAAGCAAATTTTAGAGCTAAAACATCGCTTAAAGATCTTCTAGTATATCTTTCTAATTTTAGAGTCAAACATTAAAGCCAAGTTTGATTAAATAACTAGTTCAAGATCAAATTCAGTAGCAGAATTGAGAATAGGACCCAGACCTGCTAATTTCCTGATACCCACTATTTTACATCACCATTCCTGTTTTTCCTACTTAACACACACACCTTTTTTTTTAATGAGAAAGAGCACATTTATCCTACCTACCTCTCTTTTGAAAATGTAACATTTTTAACCACTTGTCAACTCCGTCCCCATCACTTGCCTTCTCTTTCTTTCACCCCTAAGCTATTTATGTAGTTAGAAAAAAATGTCTGAAAGCCTCAAGGAAACCAATATTTCTTGCGACATTCAAGCCCTCTCCTGTTCTGATGGCCAGGAATTCCACAGTCAGCATTTTTCTGCTGTTTCTATTGAAACCAGAAAGTAAGTATAGGAGAAAGTTATCTGAAAATTTAAGAGCAGCAAGAAAAATAAAAAAGTTTAGTTTAAATTTCGTTCTGGAAACTATGAACTTTTCTATAACAGGAGGTCTTTCATTACGGTAGTGATAGGCAGCAGCAAGCTGGACTCACCCGACTAATTGTTGAACAGACAAATATTAATCAACATCACTCGACAATAAGGCTATCACCTCACTGTGCCATGCGGAGGTCAGCCACCTATCCACTCTATTGGTCAGCTTCCAGTCTGGGGAGAGCATTACTGTTCTATTTCCTAGAGCTCTGTAAAGCAATAAAAGCCTGCTATGCCCTGGAGAAGAGAGCTATGTAAATATCAGTCAGCGTCTTGATGATAATACTTTGGATTTATACAACTTCCCTACTCCAAGGAGCCATGCATCCATAGGATCACTTATCTTGACAGCCTCTTTGCAAATAGAGACGGCAGGTACCATTAACTCCATTTCACAGACGGGAAAGGCGAGATCGAATCTCTACGTTGCTGGGGTCACCCAACCAACTTAGGAGTCATAAATGATGGTGACACTTTTTTAAACAACGTGTTTTAGGCATTTTAAAACACAAAGAATAATTTTTATTTAACATGGATTTGTCCATAGGAGTCATTGATTTTAATTTGTCATCACTGATTCCTTAAGGACTTTAATATTTTATTTTTCTGGCACTAAAGCTGAGTATAAATATTGTGAACTTTACTTAGGTGTTGACTCTCTTTCATTTACTCTCAGGGAGTGAAATAAGCTAAGAATCTCAACTAAAAATTTCCAGGTTTCTTGCATTGGACAGTAAATTATATATGATACATTGGATGCGTGATAGATTAGAAAGCACATAGAATTTGGAGCCAGGAATTTAGGTTCAAGTTCTGGCTATGGCCATTATAGGTTATAGATTTATTGTTTATCTCATAAAGTTTTATTTTTAAATTTATGATAAATGTATGTGAAAACATTTGATAAATGGTAAAATAATTCAAACATTTGTCAGTTATTATAATTTAGATGCCATCATTTAAAAACTATATACTATACAGACAAACTGCTAACCTGTCTTTTGAACAGTGCAGTAGAAAATCAAAACCACCACACAAAAGGCGTTCCTGAAGGCCATCTTGTAAAGGTTCTGTGGAGAATTACTGAGGGAAAAAAAAACGCTCTGGTTTGTGTGACAGGAAATTCCAAAGTTACAAAATTTGGAAGTTCAGGCTGAGATTAGTCTCAAACACTTCACAACTTTTTCAGTATTATATGGTAAATTGAATAGTTTTCTTATATTACATGTTATATCATCTTCAGAAAATCACTTGGTCCTCAGCAAGTGACTTACTCTAAATCACACTCTTAGTAAAAGGTCCCAAATTTAGCACATTATCTCTCTCATATGGGCACTTAAAATGTTTTTCCAGGATTTTTTACATTTTCAGTAAGTATATAAGGGAAGCTTCTAAGCTATTCTATTCAAAGATTTACCATATTTCCATAATATGATGGTAGCTAGGAATTTCCTTTATTGTCTCTCTGTCCTATTGTTTATGTTTCTTCCAATAACTTGCTTTTCATCATTAGAAACTGATCCCCCTTTTGAAAATATTTTACTCTGTGTCTAGTGACAACACTGTTTTTTATCTTTGACCACAAAGCAGATAACATTCGTGAACGTCATATGGACTACTAAATACAATCAAATAATTCTGAACCAAGTAATTCTCCAGTCTGCTGTCTTTCTAAATAGTGTACCCTAATTATATTAATAGATACATTCCTAACAATTTCTGATTTTTTATGTCTGTTAGTTACCCCCCATCACATGGCAGTAATACATGTTAGTCTCTTTTCACATTGCCCATAGGTCCTAGATTTTTCAATAGACCCATAAAATCTCCACTGATTATTTTATATGTGGTATTTACATTTAATATTTTGTGAATTAGAATAACCACATGCCTACCAATAAGGAGCATAAAATCTGAATACCAACCCCATTTTATAGATAGGAAGATGCAGCTAATATTGCTCAGGAAATCGTATTTTGGCTACGCAACTAAAGTCAGATGAACAAATTGGTTTTATGCCACATGTCATTCCCTAGTGAATGGAGGCAGCACAGTGTAAAGAAGTATTTTGTGGTCAGTTGCTGGGATAGGATTGGAAAACAATGTCTGCCACACCTTGAAAATGAGATGGGGGGAAGTGCACACCCTTAAAAAATTCTTGCCAAACTGAACTAGAACAAGTGGTAGATGTCACTGTCGGTTCATAAATTAGAGATTGTGTGAAAGTCATTTAAAAATTTAAAGTCAACCCTGGAAGCTTGTGTGGATTTGTTATTATGGGCTGCCTCACTGCGTAATACTGAAACAATCCTCTTCTAAGGAGTTTAAATAAATTCCATTTTCCTTGGCTTGACTTTCAGCACTTTTCACTGTCTGACCCAAACTTGCCTTTTCAGTATTATCTCTAACAACTCACTTTATCAAAACTCCAGTAGAATAAATGATTTATTCATTATTATCCAAATGCACTTTACATTTTCTTGATTCAAAATCTCCCCCATATCTCCCTAAAGGCTTTTTCCCTTTCTTTTTTATATATTCAGATTATACATTCTCGCAGAGGTGGCCAAAATGGCTCTCTTCCTTATCCAGAGTTTTTCTCCCATATCTACAGTCTTACAGCATTTATAGTATTATTCATTTGGCAATTAATCAGGTGCTCATACTTTTAGTGTATATGTTATTGGCTTGTTTATATCTGGCATTATTATTTAACTCAGCATTTTTCTGACATTCAGCATTAACTAATGTCGACTTTCCTTGACACGGAAAGAAAGAGTATCATATTTTGCTTTGCATCTCAATGAAAAAATAATTTTGTTATGTGCTCTTCAAAGTTCCAGGTTCTAGAAGTGGAAAAAAAAAGGGAGGCACAGTGAGCACTACTCCTGGCCTCCATTCCAAATCTAGAGAGATCAATGCCAAGTTTACTTAATCCATATTTTGGAGTTGGTACTCCTTGAATGTCTTAACCACCATTGTATACTTCTTTCTGCCATAGCACTGACTTAGTGCTTTTTAAGTGAAAACAGAGGTAGCAGGGTAATACTAGAAATAGACCTGAAGTAAGCATAGTGAGACATGAAATCTTGACCCAAATTCCACCAACAAACACCTGGGTAATTATGTACATGTAACTCAGCCTCTCAGAGCCTCAGATTGCTTATTTGGGAAATAAAGGATTTGGATTAGATTACCCTGAAGATATCTACCCTCTCTTCTCTCCTCACACTCATCTCCCCAAGGCCACTCTAACCTGAGAATGCAAAAAGTGCTCAGTAAATGTCAAAAGGATACATCCTGCTAACCTTGGCACAGTTGTCCACCTTAAAAAAAAAAAGAAACATAGTGTATACACACACACACACCATACACACATATATATATATATGATTTTTGTACTTTGATTTTTCTACTTGGAGTCTAGTTTATGTTTAAAAGCATTTACTTCAATAAATTCAAGATATACCAGTCAGACCAGGAAATAAAGAAAACAAAGTATTCAAAGTACTCATCACCAATTTTTCATAAATCATAGCTAGTTATCAAGGGAACAGGCAATGGCACCACTAAGATTCTTCCCGTCTGGGCTGAACCAGTAGGAATGCCAACCAGATCAGTAATAACAGCCTCCTGAGTGGGGAAAAATGAAGGCTGTTGAATTTTGTATTCTGCTCATTTCTATTTTAGAAGAAAACAGTTGACACTGTCTCATTGAAAAGAAAATGCACTCAGATTTCATCATCAAATAGTATTTATTATTAATCCCTGGAGGGTGCATGGGGCTGTGCTAAGCATGCCAATTTGCCTGCCACCTGCTAGTGGCATTTTTGTGTGTCAGAACCTGGTCTACTTGCTGTTGACGTTAAAGGTGAGAAAGGGCAGTGACAAAAAGATTAAAGGGATGAAAAATAGACTTTGGAGGAAAGGTCACAAGAATTGCAAAAGGTTAGTCAGAGAGGAGAAGGCAAAGGGTTGCTTGGTTACTGTTTTTCAGCCTAGGGATGGTTTTCAGATGGTGCATTATCTATGAACAGGTAGCCTCTACCACTGCAGAATACCAAACAAGAGGGAATGCATTTAGATTAAGCAAAGGAAATGTTGATTTGCCAAAAGAAATGGACTACTTAGAGAGACTGCGGAAGTTCTATTTTTGGAGATGTTTAAGGAAGAATGGTGATTCACATCTCCTGAGGGAGGGACACAATGGACCAAGTCTATCTGAAGGCAGGACTGCGAGCTCTTAGGTCATGATTTGCAGTTATTCTAAAATGATTGCCTTGATTTCCAGGTTCAAGGATCTCCGTGATGTGGAGCCATCACTCTAGCAATACAAAATCAGGAAAGATTTCACAATGAAATAAACATCTGAACTGAGCCCGAGTGAGATTTGACAAGGGGAAATACAGAGAAAGGCAATTCTAGGCAAATGAACAAAGGCATTGAGACATTGTGTATATGGGATAAGTGATACTATGCCTCATAATCAACGATTCAGACTTTGAAGTTAAGAAATTTATTATTTGAATCTTAGCTCTGCTGCGTATTAGTCACATTGCCTAGGATAAGTCCTTGATTTCTAAACCTCAATGTACTCATCTATAGAACAGAAAAAACAAAAATAAACAAAAAAAAAAAAACCTTACTTTTACAAAGCTATTGTCAGGATTAATGAGAAGTGTATAGAAAGCATAGCACAGTGCCTGGCACTCAGTAGATGCCTAATAGATGGTATAGTGATAACACTAATGACAGTTATTATTACTATAAAAATGAAAGCAATTCAACTTAAGTGGGAAATTGAATGTATATAAAAGAATAATGGAAAAATAAGGTTAATACGGGCCTTTACACACCTCCATATGTTGCATGTGCCTTACAATGAAATTCTCCTATTTCTCTGCGTCAAAAAGAAATTCCGTGAATCCCCCACACGAAGTTAGTTGCTTCATCCTCTGCTCCCAGAGCATGGTGAACATGCGTCTGTTAAAGAACTTAGCACAGAGAATTATGTATTTTTGCATGACTGTCAGCTACATGAGGGCAGGAATGAGTCTTGTTGAGTTTTCTAGCCTCATATCCTAGCACAATGCTCAGAAAATGTTTGTTAAGTGAATGACCTTGCTCTTCACTTCCAGCTTCCTTTAGTGCTTCCTTTATATAAGGAGGCAAAAGAAATGTCATCATTTGACTTTCAGCAGCACCACTCAGGAGACCTGGAAGGAGGAAGGTCTTGCACTGGCCTGGGCTGACTTGTGCTTGCCATGAACTCTTATGCTCCTGGTGTCCTTGGTGTTCATAGCGGCCTTGGGCTCATGGAGTTACAACTATATGCTAAGCCTGGGGCCATATTTGCTTAGTAAACTATTGAGCTACATTTAATGAACTCTAAATGGAAAGGGGACCTATGGAATGAAGTGACCCCATTTTATCTTTTCACTGCCTCTGCATTACCCAGCATGGGCTAGTGCCAAATACCATTGCTACTTGAGTGCATTACATAGTAAGCCAAGCTGATTGCTCTAGTAACATGAAAGACCCAACCCCAGCATAAATAGGTTTTCTATCATTTTAGAAATTTGATTCAAAGCATACCTATGATACAGTAGAAAGAACCCTAGACTGAAACAACCTGGATTTGAATTTGGCTCTGTCTCATGTTAGTTCTTTGGCCATCCTAAGCCATTCATCTCTCAGATTGTCCTTACCAGTGAAAGAATAATCATGCCCACCTTACGGGGCTGTCACAGAGATGAAGACTTTTGTTTATCTGTGTGGTTTTCACTCATTTATTCATTCATTTTCTGTCTGATTCATGAAGAAAAAGTAGCAATGTTTTTGTGATAGTTTGAAAATTTTAAGATGTAAATGTAAGATATTACATTCAAGATTCTTAAAAGTTTTTCTATAAAAGTAATTATCACCCATTTTTATTAATAAACCCTGAAGCAAGCGAGATTGTTTTAAAAAAATCCAATACTCAATAAGTAACCAGCTTACTGAATCACAATGATAGGGTATAATTCCCTGTCCTCACACAATTTAAAAGTAAACTACATCTTAAAAGAATAAATATATAAATCACTGTATCTATTATGATCTTATCCTCTTTCAATACGATGAAGGATTTCACATTGTTGTCAGCTTTTTTTCTATACAGTAGTCAATAACAACACTTGACTGAGAGAAGTGACGGTCTTCATATGACTATTTCTTAGCCACCTAAATATTATCCAGAAATAAAATGGAAGAAAAAATCTGAACAAAAAAGATTTTGAGAGGCAGATACAAATCAATCCGCATACTGGAATGTGGATTGCCAAAACTCGAGAGCAGCAATTTTCAACCATTGGTGAATTAATAGTAATCAGTTCTACTATTGTGTGATATACATGAAGACTTCTTTGCATACACACACTGCAGAGTGCAGCATAATTTAGTGAAAAGGTAATAGCACGTGGAGTAAGGGAAAAAAATCAATTCCTCCTTTTCTATTTGTGGGCCAAATGATTTCATTTAAGTCACTTAATTCTGACACTCAGTTTCCTGTAAACTGTAAACTCTAAAACGCAGATTACAATACTCCTCTTGTCTACCCAGGTTATTGTGAAAATCAAATGAATTAATATATGTAAAAAATATTGGAATATTCACATTTCTATATCTTTATAATAACCATTTAAACATTCAAATTTAGATGATATGAAACTGTGGGGGTTTTTGGGGGGTGTTTTTGTTTTTTGAGACAGAGTCTCACTCTGTTGCCCATGCTGGAGTACAGTGGCGCCATCTTGGCTGACTGCAAGCTCCGCCTTCCGGGTTCAGGCCATTCTCCTGCCTCAGCCTCCCGAGTAGCTGGGACTACAGGCGCCCACCACCACACCCGGCTAATTTTTTGTATTTTTAGTAGAGAGAGGGTTTCACCATGTTAGCCCGGATGGTCTCGATCTCCTGATCTCATGATCCACTCACCTCAGCCTCCCAAAGTGCTGGGATTACAAGCGTTAGCCACCACACCTGGCCCGTTTTTGTGTTTTTATTTTTGTTTTTTGTTTGAGACAGAGTTTCACTCTTTCGCCTCGCCTGGAGTGAAGTGGTATGACCTCAGGTCACTTCAACCTCTGTCCCCCGGGTTCAAGAGATTCTCCTGCCTCAGCCTCCTGAGTAGTTGGGATTATACATGCCCACCATCACACCTGGCTAATTTTTGTATTTTTAGTAGAAACAGGGTTTTGCCATTTTGGCCAAGGTGGTCTCGAACTCCTGACCTCAAGTGATCCACCCGCCTTGGCCTCCCAAAGTGCTGGGATTACAGGCATGAGTCACCATGCCCAGCCTGAAACTGTGTTTTGAAGTCACTGGTAGACAGTATTAGCAGAATGATATTTTTTATCTATGTGGAAAAAGTGCAGATGAGGAAATGAATGATAAAGCAACCATAACAATTTATGTAACAATTTCTAGAATCTTGACGCTGACCATCAAACTTCTTCCCATCCTACCAGTAATGACGTGCTTTGGACCTTTTAGTATAGACGGCTCTTCCATTTATAATAGTAATTAAGCTAAGATTTCAACAAAATTAAAGCTAGAAGGCATCTCTCTGAGATATTTGAGTATTATACTCTGTCTTCCTATCTAGTGCAGTTTTCCATACTTGATTAAACATGGTTATTAGAAAGCACTGCTAATTTTTTGCCTTGTTTTAATTCCTATGACTCGAATAATCTAAGTATCATATCCAAAATGGTATATATTTACATATTTTATATATGAATACATATATATGCACACATATATGTATACATATATTTCTCCTCTAAGCTTATATGATCTCACATTGTTGCTTGAAGAGTCCACCTACATACATTTACCCAAACACAAGCTTGGTACCTTTATGGCCTGTGTTCTCAGAGACTACTGGGAGTTAAGGCAGCAGATGTTCCATGATATACATCAGATGTGCAACCCTGGGACCTAAGTTTGTCCCATAAAATTATACAACAAAGCCATCACCTTGTGGAGGGATGGGAAGAAGTAGGAACAACAGATGGGCAGAATAGAACAAATCAGGGTTAGAGACCAGACCCTTGAGCTAAAACCTCAGGATCTCCTGGCACCCCTACCGTTTTCTTGTGGTGGTTTTGACAGATCTCCTTCCTTCCTTCCAGGTTGAGGAGGGAGGAGAGGAGAGAGTTCTGCATTTAAGGTGGGGGATTTGGGAGTTATTGACTACTGCACTCAGATTAATATTCCTCCAACACTGTGGATCTTAGGCAGCAGAACCAGGACATTGAAAGTTGCCTGCTGTGACTGGATTCTCTACCAAGTGCAAAAACAAAAGCCCCTCTGTTATCAAGAAGTCACTTTTCTCAATAGTATTTCTCTAATGATCCCATATTGTTTCCCAGAAAGTGCTCCTAAATTATTTAAGAGGAACAGCCTGTCACCCCATGCATTAAAATTTGCCAATGCAGATACAATTCCTAAGGTATATGCGATCTCATCCCTTTGGCTTTGGGAGGGAAACCGACAACAAAGGGATTTTTTTTTTTTTTTTTGTCTGTTTGTTTGGAAGGGTTGCTTTTATTTTTGTGTGAAGAGAAAATGATAAGGATTGCTTCCTAAGGTGGAATTATAAATTACAGAAATCGGCTATTTCCTCTAACCTAGACTTGAGCTATTATCATAATATGATCAGTACTAAGCAAACACAGGAATAAAGAAAACATTTCATAATAATTAGTTGTGGACATTTTTAAAAGTGAAATAATGCTCTGGCCTTTAATCAGGGCAATAGCCTGCAGGTGAATAAAAAGAATAGCCAAAAAAAAAAAAACAATAGAAGAGGGTGACATTTCAGAGAGCCAGAATAGTGAAGAGGGAAACAGAATGTAGGGAAGGATCATGAGACAAGAATATGAGGGGAAACAGAAGACAGACTGGAATAGAAGGGAGGGGAAAAGGAAAATATGGGAGGTAAGGGAGGGGGTAAGGAGAGAGGCAAACAGGGAAGAGATTGCAGGTAAAAATAAAACAGAAAAAGCCCAGGTGGAATTCATGCAAACTGTTCTCATCAACACTGCTACTCCCTCCTGTCACTGGAACTGTCAAACAGGCTCCGCTCGTAATGAAAGGAAAAATATTTTATTCAGATTTATTAATTTGAAAATGAAGCCCGCCTGTCGAGAGGGGGACAGTTCTTCTCAATCTGTCATCGTTGAACCACACGCTCCTGACACCGGGATTCATTTGTCTTGTCGGCTCTGACAGTTGGATTCTCCCAGAGCTCTTCCTAGTGGATCGCCCTGGGATTTTAAACCGGATGAAACACATTCCGACAAGGAACAGCCTCTTTATTAATGCAAATTACATGAGGAGGAGAGAAAAAAAGAGAGAAAGAAGAGAGACGCCAGCAGCCGCTGTGGTGTTCTTATCCCTGTATCAGTCATTTGTTATTTACATTTATACACATTTTTCAGTTTTAATAAAAGGAGACCCGGATTTTCAGTGACATTTATGGACAGTTTGTTTCAAAAAAAATGATGCCATCACTATAATTGTATGCAAAAAAAACTGCGTCGTGTTCCCCTCTGTTGTGTGCGCCGCGTCCGGGGAGCCTGGGCCGCGCCTCCTCGGCGTACGCAGGTCGCCGGCGCCGCCGCCAGCTCCGGGGGCCGCGCTTCCAGCCACCCGCAGCCGGCGGGGCCAGCCCGGCAGCACGGGAATCGCGGGGCACGGCAGCTCCCCTGCGCGCCGCCGCCGCCGCCCTGCTCCCGGCCTCTGCAGGCGCCTGGGCTGCTCCACCTGAGACAGCTGCGCGGGGCGGCCTGGCGGCGGCTGCTGCCACCAGAATCCGACCCAAAGGCCCTTGTCTTCAATGCAAATCCCGGAGCTGAATCGCCAACAACCCAGGGCCCACTTCCCATTACGCACCAGTGGCACCGTGCCTGGGGCCTTCGGTACTTTGAGGAGCCCAAGAGAATGTTTCCGTTTTAATTTATGTTAAAATCAGAAGAAATAATAGTAGGTAGAAAATAATGAAGCCAGCTTGGACTGCATGTGTGTTTCTGCCAAGGCAGTCGTAAAAGGTCATGTTTATTACTTTGTTTTTATTTATTTATTTTTTCTTTTGAGACGGAGTCTCACTCTCGCCCAGACTGGAGTGCAGTGGCGCAATCTCGGCTCACTGCAACCTCTGCCTCCTGGGTTCAGCGATTCTCCTGCCTCAGCCTCCCAGGTAGCTGGGATTACAGGCACCCGCCACCACGCCCAGCTAATTTTTTGTATTTTTAGTGGAGGCAGAGCTTTGCCATGTTGCCCACGCTGATCTCAAACTCCTGAGCTCAGGCAATTCACCCGCCCCGGCCTCTTGTGCAAGATGTTGGGACCAACTGACAAAATAGTGACCATTATCGCCCACTTTCAAGGAAGACTTCAAGGAGATCCATAGCCTGGATTTACATTTCAAAACCTAGAAGGTACACCATGTACAGGAGCTCTCCAGGCCGCCTTACGGCCTTCTTGGGCCTTTTGCCTTCATGGACCTCTTCTTCCATGGGAGGCCAGGGCGGGTGGATCACGAGGTCAGGAGTTCAAGATCAGCCTGGGCCGGGCACGGTGGCTCACGCCTGTAATCCCAGCACTTTGGGAGGCCGAGGCGGGCAGATCACCTGAGGTCAGGAGTTCGAGACCAGCCTGGCCAACATGGTGAAACCCCATCTCTACTAAAAATACAGAAATTAGCCTGACCGTGGTTGCCTCATCTGGTGAGATGAGGGGCAGAGAGAGCCCTCTCTGGGATTCTGGAGAGCTGGATTTTTATTCCAGCTCAGTCACTGGATAGTGATGCAGCCCTGGACATGTCACATCCAAAGCTTGGTTATTGTCATGCAAGAGAGCAGTAAGACTTGGGGATCCCTTAGATGGCCTCCCACTCTTCCACTGAATGGTTCTCAGATTCCTCAGTAGAATGACTAAACCTGATAGAGTAACATGGTTATGATCTTTCTATAATATCTCTAAAATTCTCCACGGCAAAGTGGGAAAAGCATGGTGTAGGACCCAGAGACTTAAGTTACAGTGGAGAATTAGCTGTTAGCGAAGGGGTAACCTTAGGAAAATTGTAGTAACTTCTCCAAGTCTGTTTCCTGATCTGTAAAAAGTAAGGGTTATACTGGATCAGTGATACTGAAACTGTGGTCCCAAACCAGCGGCATCTGCATCACCTGGAAACTTGTTAGAAATACAAGTTCTTGAGCCTCTACTCAGTCCTACTGAACCAGAAACTCTGGGGGTGGGGGGTGACAAACTGTACTTTAACAAGGATGTTTTGACGTCACTAAAGTTTGAGAACCACTGCACTAAATGCTAAGGCCCTTTGCAGCTCTGTGATTATGATTACAAATATGGTGCAGTTATCCCTTCAAATCTATGGTATTTAAATTACATTCCTATTTTAGGAATAAACTGAATAGGTAAACTTTGCTAGTTTCTATGGGTTAGAATTTTATTTATTCCCTAATATTTAGGATCTTTATTAAAGAGTCTTGAGGAGAAGTTGGAAAGAGGTATTAAACTGGCAAAGGTCATGCAGTGCTTGAATTTCTCTAAATGCCCTGCATGTAGCACTGATTCTTTAAATCTAGATCACTATCTAAACATGAAACGTTTTTATCCATGCATGACAGCCTTAAAACAGGTAACTGCCTTCATTCTCCCTAAAAAATGTCTTTCCAATTAAATGAAAGGCAAAGACAAGACAAATAACCAAAAAGGCGATGAGAATTTCAGTGATGTGTAAGCATACAATTAATGGAAGTAGGGGGAAAATTGTCTTCTGCCTGGTAAAGCAACACAAAAGACTACACCTAGCCAACAACCACATGTAAAACAAATGCTTGGACCAGTGCACATTCAGCATCAGGGTGTATATGTTTGTTTAATGATGTCTCCACGGTCTATAGAATTAATATTTAATAGCACTTGTCAGCAAGATTCTATACAAGGGTTTGTTCTGCCTTTTTTTAACGCTTGTTAGTGATTGTGTCTTCCTGGGTTGTTCTTCTTTAATATTAGAATTACTCTTTGCATTGGCAGCAATTTTTTACTACTTTCAATTTTGCATTATTTGGCAGGGTGTGGGAGATAAGGCATAGGCAACCGAATTTAAAAGACCTTTAGTGCTGCTTCTCAGTCATAATACACTGGGTGAAAGCAAGGTTTTTTGTTTCTTGTTGTTTTTACTAGTAGCACAGGACCTATCATATAGTATGCACTCAAAAATGTTTATTGTTTCATTACTACTATTATCACAGCTATCAACATTAGCAAAGAATTGGGCTTCTAATAGTAGGCAGATGGTCAAGTTACATATATCACAAAGATATGATTTTGGTTTGACTCTCTCTCTCAAAGTTATTTGTCCTAATTCTAAATGGAATATCATACTGTGATATTAAAGAAAACACAATTAGCAAATTATGTAGTCTAAATCCCATGTCCATGATCAGGAATGCTTTGAGATTTTGTTTTTTTCCAGGGTATCCTGAAGTGGAAAGTACCCTGGACTAGAAGTCAGCAATTCTGGGTTTATAATATGAAAACTGGAGCAGGTCATTTTAACTCCCTGTCCTCTTAGCCTGTTTCAGTTTAGTCATAGCATGTTTTACTATCAGATATTATAGATTCTTGCTTGCTTGCTCATCCTTGTGCCTATTTGCTTGGTTACTTGCTTGTCTTCCTTTCCATTGGAATGTAAGCTCCAACAAGTCAAGAACTTTGTGTTGTCCAATAGGTGCGCAATGTCTTTCTCTCCCTCTCTTTGATGCTTTGAGTACACTCACAGGTATATGTGAAACTCTTATAGATATTAGATGAATGACTGAACAGATGAATATACATATATATGTGTATATATATGTGTGTGTATATATATATATTTCCTGTGCCTGTGACACTAGCACATATATATACCTATATATAGGTATATTCATATTCATAGGTGTATATATATATATATATATATTCATGTGTGCTAGTGCCACAGGCACAGGAAAAAATATGAGGGCTTTGGACCCAGGCCAACCTGGTATAGAACTTGATTCCCCCAATAAACAGCTGTGTGACCTTGGACAGGATGACACAGGCAACAACATCTACCATGAAGGGCTGTTGTAAAGACCAGAGACAGGGGCTAACAGTGTTTATCACTTTGCCTGACCCATAGTAGGTGCTCGATAAATGTTAACTATTGTTTTATTTATGGTTTCAAATAAGTTGTGCACTTCATTACACAGTCAGGTCTTCTACTTCTTTATGTATCTTAGAGTCTCTGGCACATCGAAGGACAAATAGTAGAAGCTTAAATACATGCTTGACTGTTTGATACAGTCAAGCTCTAAGCACAATGAAAAAAGTTTGTCAGCCGGGCGCGGTGGCTCACGTCTGTAATCCCAGCACTTTGGGAGTCCTGAGGCGGGCGGATCACGAGGTCAAGAGATCGAGATCATCCTGGCTAACACGGTGAAACCCTGTCTCTACTAAAAAAAAAAATACAAAAAACTAGCCGGGCTTGATGGCGGGCACCTGTAGTCCCAACTACTCAGGAGGCTGAGGCAGGAGAATGGCATGAACCCAGGAGGCGGAGCTTGCAGTAAGCTGAGAGATCCTGCCACTGCACTCCAGGCTGGGCGACAGAGCAAGACTCCGTCTCAAAAAAAAAAAAAAAAAGAAAAAGAAAAAAGTTTGTTATATTCACAACCCAGATCCACAGATATTTACCAAGTAAGGAGTATGATCAAGGAATTGTGCTATGGTTGTGTTAGTCAGACATTGGTAAAGAATTAAAAACAAAAATTCCCTAAAACTCTAAGAAATGAAAATACTGCTTGTTGAGCCCAACCTCAATATTGAAAGCTTGGCTCCTGGGTACACAGTTTCTATAACTCAAGTTCAGGCTTATACTCAGGAATTTACCAAAACACTGGTAGTCTTAGCAACTGTCAGAAAATAAATGTGCCTTCTGCTCCATTCCTATGTATAATTTGCACATACTGATTATTTATCTGCTCAAGACTGCCTGTGTTGTGTCTTTTCATCAGTCCAGCACCACACTCCATTCCACTCCATCCTAGACCTTTTCTTTTACAGACTTAACTGTGATCTGTTTTAAGAAAAGAAAATAAATTAGTTTCCCAGGAAATCTACATGAGCATTTTCTCCGCAGAGGGTACCCCACTGAGAGCTACACAAGCCTTAGCCATTGTTTTGTTAAATAGTAATAATAACTTAAAATGTGATGACAGCAGCTGATGCCTAACTGCAGGGTAAAGACCAGCCTTGTTAGCGTTGCCTGGCAACCTATGGGTGACATCTTGGAGAATGTGAAGGGGTCCAGTGAGTCGGGAGAGGTCATGGCATCAGAATCGAGGGAACGGAAGGGTCACTGACGATCCACAATGGTCTCAACTGATCTTACATTAATTGTTTCAAATGGACCTGATCCTCATCTGTGAGCTGCAATTGAAGGATCTGTATGTCGGTCCACACATTTCTATGTGCTCTTCTCACCTTTCTATGTTTATCTTTAAGTTTAAGAGTTATAAGTACCTTGAGGAATACACAGACAATTTCAAGAACTGGTCAGGCAAGAGTTTTAGACATAATGAAGCCAAAATAATTTCCCAAAATAAATGAATCCACCTGAATACTAATGTTCAAACATTGAAATATCAGTGTGCTAGTCAAAATTTAGTTTGGCTTAGCCTAGTCAACCTATATTTGTGCAACATGAATAAAATATTAAAATTTTTTCAATTTTCTGTAAATTATATTGGACAACTGCAATATACCATACACTGTATTGCAGGCTAGAGATAGATGGAGGGGGCATTATATCTGCTCTCAAAGGGTTACTATAGTCCTGAGGGGAGTAAGAGATAAATATATATTTGCATGCATTTGCAATTACTGTCCCAAATCAAAGTATATCATCTGACAAGGTTTCTGGCCATAGTATTGTCAATTAATACACCAACCATCCACCTGAAACTTTTACAGTGTCCTTGGCCCTTCTCTCTTTCTCCTCATAGCTAGACAATCACAGGTCCTCTCATATCTCAGCCTTGTCCATTCCTGTCCATCTCCTCTGCTAACTTCTCAGACCGGTCCATACTACCTCTTGCTTAGACTTGAGGAATAGCTTCCCCACTGGCCTGTTTCTTCTCTTACTACACCTTCAAAACAATACAGAAAGGCAATCTTAAGTGGAAAGAACAAAGCTGGAGGCATCACATTACCTGACTTCAAACTATACTACATGGGTACAGTAACCAAAACAGCATGGTACTGGTACAAAAGCAGACACATAGATCAATGGAACAGAATAGCCAGCTCAGAAATGAAAACCACACACCTACTGCCATCTGATCTTTGACAAAGTCGACAAAAACAAGCAATGGGGAAAGGACTCCCTATTCAATAAATGGTGCTGGGATAACTGGTTAGCCATATGCAGAAGATTAAAGTTGAACCCTTTCCTTATACCATGTACAAAAATCAACTCAAGGTGGATTAAAGACTTGAATGTAAAACTGTAAATCCTGGAAGATAACCTAGGAAATACCGTTCTGGACATAGAAACTAGCAACAATCTCATGACGAAGATGCCAAAAGCAATTGCAACAAAACCAAAAATTGACCAGTGGGATCTAACTAAACTGAAGAGCTTCTGCACAGCAAAAGATACTATAAACAGAGTAAAGGGACAATCTACTAAATGGGAAAAACTATTTGCAAACTATGCATTCAACAAAGGTCTAATATCCTGTAACTATAAGGAACTTCAACAAATTTACAAGAAAAAAAACATTAAAAAGTGGGCAAAGGACATGGACAGACACTTTTCAAAAAAAGACATACATATGGCCAAAAAGCATATGAAAAAATGCTCAGCATCACTAATCATTAGAGAAATGCAAATCAAAACCACAATGAGATACCATCTCACACCAATCAGAATTGCTATTATTAAAAAGTCAAAAAATAACAGATGCTGGTGAGGTTGCAAAGAAAAGGAAATATGTATACACTCCTAGTGGGAGGTAAATTAGTTTAGCCACTGTGGAAAGCAGTATGGCAATTTTTCATAGAACTTAAAACAGAAGTAACATTTGACCCAGCAATCTCATTGGTGGGTAAATACCCAAAGGAATATAAATCATTCTACCATAAAGACACTAGCATGCATATATTTTTCACAGCACTATTCACAATAGCAAATACTTGGAATCCACTCAAATGCCCATCAACAGTAGATTGAATAAAGAAAATTTGGAATATTACACCATGGAATACTACACAGCCATAAAAAAGAATGAGATCATGACATTTGTAGCAATGTGGATGTAACTAGAGGCCATTATCCTAAGCAAACTAACACTGGGACAGAAGACCAAATACCACATGTTCTCACTTATAAGTGGGAGTTAAACATTGAGTACACATGAACACAAAGAAGCGAACAGCAGATGCTGGGGCCTACTTGAAGGGTGGGAGGAGGGCGAGGATTGAAAAAGTACCTATCAAGTACTAGGCTTATTATCTTGGCGATGAAATAATCTGTATACCAACCCCATGACATGCAATTTACCTATATAACAGACTTCCACATGTACCCCGAACCTAAAATAAAAGTTAAAAATAAATAAATGAAACAATTGAGAAGTCACACTCTATGGTTCAAATCCCAGGTCTGACTTTCCCAGCTGCATGACATTAGGTGATTAACATCTCTGTAACTTACTTTTGTCATCAGTAAAATGAGGATAATAATAATATCTAATAACATTGTTTTGAAGATTGTACCATCCTTAGAACAACACTTGGCACATGGTAAGTGCTCAATAAGAGTTAGCTATTTTTGGCTGGGCGCAGTGACTCATGCCTGAATCTCAGCACTTTGGGAGGCTGAGGTAGGCAGATCACATGAGGAGAGAAGTTCAAGACCAGCCTGGCCAACATGTTGAAACCCCATCTTTACTGAAAATACAAAAATTAGCCAGGCGTAGTGGCACATTCCTGTAGTCCCAGCTACTTGGGAGGCTGAGGCAGGAGAATGGCTTGAACCTGGGAGGCAGAGGTTGCAGTGAGCCAAGACTGCACCATTACACTCCAGCCTGGGTGACAGAGTGAGACTCTGTCTCAAAAAAAAAAAAAAAAAATTAGCTATTTTTACCATCACCTTCCTTCCTTCCTTAAAATAGTGCCCATTGTACATAGAATAAAATCAAGCTCATAAGGCATACAAGGTCCTTCCTGATCTGCCCCTGACAGTATGTGCCCTCATCTTAAACCAGTAACTACCATGCCCCCTTGAATCTGATTTCAGTGACACTAGTCTTCTTACACTGCCTTAAAAAAGCTAAGTTCAGGGCCTTTATATATGCTATTCTGTCCTTTGAAGTGTTGCCTGGTTAACTCCTTTTATTTTACCAGGACCTAAAAACCTGGTCATCTCTTCAGAGAGGTCCCTCCAGAGCCCCCTGTCTGAAGTACATCCCACTCCTGTTATTCAATCCTGCATTTTGTTTGCTTCCCATCCAGCTTTTGCTGCAGTGGAGTTTAACTCTTCCACTAGAACAGGAGTTCACAAACTTTCTGTAAAGGACCAGATAGTAGATATTTTAGGCCTTGTGGGCCATACAGTCTTTGTTGAACTTCTCTACTTGGCCATTATAATGTGAAAGCAGCTGTTAAAAATACAAAAATGAATGATTGTATCTGTGTTCCAATAAAACTTTACTTATGGACACTGAAATTTGAATGCCATGTAGTTTATGTGCATCAAAAAATAATTTTCCAGTTTTTTTTAAAACAATTATAAAAACGTGAAAACCATAGCTAGTCCACGGGCCATACAAAAAGATGAATTTGGCCCTGCACCAGAAAATAAGCTTCATGAGGGAAGAGATACATTTGTCATGGTCATTGTTATCTCCAGCATTCAATCCAGGGCCGGGTATATAATGTTACTTATTAATTACCTTTTTAGTGAATGAATGACTCTTGCTTTAAGTTGTCACAATCATAGTTTGATCTACAAGCCCAAAGCATAATGGGAATTTGAATAGAAATTAGTAAAACCTGATTTTTATCCTATGCTTTATAATTTACAAAGTATTACCATATACATTATCTCAGTTGATCTACCAAAATCTTTGAGATAAGAAAGATGATAATTATTATAATTGTGAGTTTAAGAAACTAAATGATTTCCTAAGATAATACAGCTAATAAATGTTGGTTTGGCTGTGTCCCCACCCAAATCTCATCTTGAATTGTAGCTCCCCTACTTCCCATGTGTTGTGGGAGGAACCAGGTAGGAGATAATTGAATCATGGAGGCAGTTTCCCCCATGCTGTTCTCCTGGTAGTGAATAAGTTTCAGGAGATCTGATGATTTCATAAGGCGGTTTTGCTTGGCTATCCTTTATCTCTTGCCTGCCACCATGTAAGACATGCCTTTTGCCTTCCACTGTGAGGCCTCCCAGCCACGTGAAACTGTGAGTCCATTAAACCTCTTTTTCTTTATAAATTATCCAGTCTTGGGTATGTCTTTGTCAGCAGTGGGAGAACAGATTAATATAGGATCAGAAAAAGAACCTCGTGCCATTTCCTCTAGTCAGTGGCTTTGAAAGCATAGTCCCCTGATCAGCAATGCAAGCATCCCCTAGAGTCTATTAGGAATAAAATTTCTTAAGCCCCAAACCAGACCTACTGAATCAAAAACCACAGAAATGGGGCCCAGCAAACTCAGTTTTAACAAGGCTTCCAGATGATTCTGATGAATGCTAATGTTTGTGGACCACTGCTATAGGCCAGGAGCTCTCAGCACTGGCCTCCTCTTAGAATTCACCTGGAAAGTTTATAAAAATCATCAATGCCTGGGCTGTGATTCAATTCATCTGGGGTTGAGTGGGGGGCATCAGTATTTTTAAAAGCTCGCTAGGTGACACTGAAGCATATCTAGAGTCAAAAGCTACTGCAGTAATGGCCGTGCTTCCTCTTATAACAGGAAAGAAATGCTGCCCAAATAAGTTAGGATCACCTGCATAGATCCAAGCCAATATTAGGTCCTGAACTTATTCTCTTCATGGGACACCAAAAGATGGATTTCCCACAGCCTCAGACAATTTAATAGAGTTTCGCAGACACCACAGGTCCACAGACTAAGACCTGTCCCAATAATTGCTCATGTTCCCATTTCTCCTCAGGCCTTTATTTCCATTGCCACAACTCCCTCCTTCCTTGCTTTCATCAGCTGATTGCACAGATTCCATTAGAACTAAAGGCAGGTGCAGCCTGGAGTGAAGCAAGAACTCATCTGTTCCTTCACGTTCTCACTCCTGATGTTTGCTAGTTTGTATGATTAATTTTATCAATTTTCCTGACCTGCTTTGCCACTGAAATAAATATGACAGCTGCTCTGCTGCCTCAATTCTTCCTCTTGCCAAGTGAGATGCTGAGATGTGTTTTCTTGTTGATGGCAGACTTGGGTAAATATCAAGTAAACAGACAAAACAGGATTCATCCTGGTCATATTGACAAGGCAGGTGTGGAAACAAACATGAATGCTTCAATTGGATATAAAAAGTAGAAAGCTAATTTCCCACCTCCTACTTTTCCCAGGTACTCATTCAAGAAAACAACATCACATCCCCCATTTCCAAGTCTGCCTTACCCACTGGTTCTATGTTTTATTCTTTTAGAATAAACTACTTGATAGGTAACAATACAAAAATACTTAGTCTGTGACTACCTCTGATATTTACTTGTTTAGAGGGGTGGGGTGACAGAGTAAAGAATATCTGGGCTGGGTGCGGTGGCTCATGCCTGTAATCCCAGCACTTTGGGAGGCCGAGGTAGGCAGATCACATGAGGAGAGAAGTTTGAGACCAGCCTGGCCAACATGGTGAAACCCCATCTTTACTAAAAATACAAAAAATTTAGCTGGGCATGGTGATGTGCACCTGTAGTCCCAGCTACTCACAAGGCTGAAGCAGAAGAGTCGTTTGAACCCGGGAGGTGGAGGTTGCAGTAAGCCGAGATTGCACCACTGCACTCCAGCCTGGGCAACAGAGCAAGACTCCATCTCAAAAAAAAAAAAAAAATCTGAAAGTGTGTTGCAAAATATAACCTGTCCCAGAAATACTAGCTGTTATTATCAGAAGAAGTACAATTTTATCATTGTCCAAAAGAAGGGAAATCATTTGTGTTGAGTAACTACTATTTGGCAGGTGCTTTACTTCATTATCAACTACCATCAATTTTAAGGAAGTTATACTAATCCCTATATTACAGAGAATATTGAGGTTCAAGTGGTTGGGTGCCTGTTCCTAGTTACACCACCTGTGAGCTCAAGATTAGGCAGCATCCCCATCTTACCACACCACACCTGCTACTCCACAGTGAGCAGCCACTTGCCGGACTGCTTCTTCTGCTCTTAGCAAAGTGGCGCCTGATTAAACATTGTGGGAAAATGAAAATAACCTACCTTCATGTTGTTCAATTTGAAGAAAATTCGAAAGGTACTTTAATCCAAAATCCATGCCTGTGTTTCGTTGGGTAAATTACAATCTCTTCATAATTCAGTTTCCTAATGTGTAAAATACAAAGAATAAGAACCTCAAGTTTTCATTTTGAGTGCTAAAGTAGCTTTAAGAGATAGTGTACACAAAAAGATGCCTAGAACAATTCCTAAAAAATATTAGGTGCTTAAGAACTGAATTTGAATAGGAATCATACTCCCTTCATAAGAGGAGAACTGAAATACTGCTATAAGCAGTTTTTTGACTTAAAATATTGTCAGGGTAATAGATCTCAATTAAAATGTGTGCGCACGCGCGCGCGCGTGTGTGTGTGTGTGTGTGTGTGGAAAGGTAACAAAATAAACTGGTTATTTGTGAGTAGCACCTGCTCACTTTTCAATCTTGATAACTAGCTGAGGGCTGCACAGGTATATTCATAAGAGAAAGTAGACACCAGCCTGAAGCTTTATTCTACAAATGAGGGTAATGATGTCAAATTTGTTTTTAAAAAAATGAAAAGATGGTCTGGGAACTGTGGCTTATGCCTGTAATCTCAGCACTTTGGGAGGCCGAGGTGGGCAGATCACCTGAGGTCAGGAGTTCGAGACTAGCCTAGCCAACATGGTGAAATCCTGTCTCTACTAAAAATACAAAAATTAGCTGGCCATGGTGGCATGCACCTGTAATCCCAGCTACTCAGGAGGCTGAGGCAGGAAAACTACTTGAACTCGGGAGGCAGAGGTTGCAGTGAGCAGAGATGACACCACTGCACTCCAGCTTGGGTGACAGAGTGAGACTCTGTCTCAAAAAAAAAAAGAAAAAGAAAAGATGGTACAAAAGCTTATTTTCCTAAATCCTTAAACAGGAAGGAGTTTCCGGAGGTCTTTGCCTCCAGTCTTCAGGAAGTAAATACTGTTGTTTCCTACAGATGAAACCAAAATAATGACCAGAACACTTTGCCAGTGAGCAGATCAGAGAAGACCACAAAGCAAGTCCTCTACATCTATCCCTGGCAATGTTAGGAAGGTTCAATGGGCTTTTCCAGCCTCTCTTCTATTCACAAAACTTTTCCCTGGATCTGGTTCTGGAGAAATCCATCCACCATGGTTGCAAGAACTGGGTAGGGGATGGGGATGGAGGTAAGAATGAAGGGCAGCAGAGCCCTTTTAATGGTGGTCTAGGCCAGTCTTACCATCCCTCATTCCATTATTTTACTATTTCCTACATTTGACTTGCCCTTCAAAATAAATAAAGTCATCTAAGGATGACTCTCTAAAAATTGCATGGGGGACGTGATATGACATCATCTGATTAAAGAGGCTAATGCATTTAGAGGAGGGAGTCAAAGACATCCGCTGCAGCTGGGTGTCCTAATGCTCTCTCATTGCTGTGCAACAATGATAACGGCAATAAATTGTTATCAGCATTAGCTTAAACTTGACTTGGTGATGGCTTGTGGAAAATAAACTGCCAGCCCATTCTCGAGTACACCGTGGTACCCTTGGCCAACGGATCATTTCCCTCCCCATATAAAACCTCCTCCGTGCAGCTATCTTGCTGCCTCTCCCTGCTGGAGGAAGGGTGGAAGTGAGTAGAATGGAAACATCTTTTGTAGTAGTCCCCTTGGCCTGTTGAATACTGAGGTATGAGACTGCTTAGCTCTTTCTCCACCATCTCATTCATAAAAGGAAAAAGAGAGGGTGGAACAGAGGAAAGATTTTCCTGTTACTTTCTTTTGCATTGCTCACTGCACACATCATCATCCCAATCACTGCAGTGGAGAGTTGGTGGAGACCCAAGTCGGGGACCCGCCTTTGTGAGCGGAAGAATCAGGTATGAGATACAATGTCTAATTTCCAGCCTCCCAATTTCCTAGGCAGACCTCCTGAATTCAGCTCTTCCTAAATGAGAGGGGCAAGGAGGGAGTTCTCCTGCTGGCAGAGTGTTGAAAACACGATCCATGACATAGGCCTGGGAGGAAGATTTTGCTTGGGAAATGTAAGAGCTTCAGTATTTTGCACACCAAGCTTGTCTTCTAATGACAGCCTTGGGAGCCAGACATTTCTAAGTGCTAATTAGAGGTGTTGATTATCGTGGTAGGCCTATGGGGGCTCAACCCAAGCCCGAGAGCAAAAGGCACAGATAAAATAAAGATTGTTACGGTAGCTCCCAGTGTCACATGAACATCAATACTGGATTGTCAGTGCCCAGACGCAATCCAATCTGGGACTCCAGCTACTGCAATGTTGGAGTCCCAGGGTGATACACGGGGCTGTCACACTATTCACAATATGCAGTTCTGATCGAGTCACAGATACTCCATCCTAATCAATCAGGAAAAACTCACCAGAACTTGGATATAGAGATTGACTCACGACAGGATTTCACTAAAACATGAGCAAAAGCCATGGAGATGGGACATACAAAGAATCTCGACCTCTCAGTTCTAAAACAAATGAACTGTTTAAGACACAGTGTGCTGGGTTTCCATTTATGACCTTACGCATGCACATATTTTGACATGCACACACGTGATTTCTCTCATGCAGAAGGTACTTGGGTTATTGATTTACTCTCACTTTACAGCCATATCTTTTGACAGTTTATGACTATATTGGAAAGAGAATGTGAATCAGAAACAGAAGTCTTAAGGATGAATCCTAATTTGGGAGGCAGGCAGGCAGTGGGTGACAATTGAAGCTCTAGAATCTGAAGAAGCCTGAAGCTTTTGAAACATCACTTTCCTCTTCTGTAAAATGCGGATTAAGATCATTGAAGATTAAATAGTAACTGCCAAATTGTTAGCATTGTATCTAGCATTGATGATGATCACATCTCTTAGTGCTTTTTCTGTCCCTATATTCCTTCTTTGAAATAAACAGAAAATAATAAAATTCTACCTTTAGAATGTTCAAGGATGAAATGAGAGGATATTATTTATGAATCATTATGAATTTACAAATGATAGTCATGATTATAATAAACGCAACCTAAGTCATCCTCTGTTTTGAGACTGGATGTCTAGCCCAAGCTTAGATAGGGATCTTTTTCATTGAGGCTTTGACTTGCTGTGTGACCTTGGGTAAGTGGGAATCTCTTCTATTTTTATTTTAATCTTCAAGCTGATTTAATAAAACTGATCAGAATTCAAATGAAATAACTCATGTGGAACTTTTTGCCTCCTGTAAAGCACTGTACATGCATCTATCATACAGTGCAGTGCAGTGCACTTTGGAATCGGGCAGAACCAGATTCAATTCCATTTTTACCATTCATTAGTTTCATAACCTACAGTAAGTTACTTATGTTAACCCTGGTTCTAAAATGAGAAAAATAATACCTGCCCCAAAAGTCAATGTATAAAATGCTAGCACCTTACCTGGGCCATGGAATATAATAAATGTCCATTCTCCCCCACACCTGCTCACTGGGTAATACTGATTAGGATAACGGGGATACCTTTTCCCTCTGCAAAAAGGGAGACAAAGTCAGTTTAAACAAGTATTAATATGACATCTATTCTTGGGTGTGAGGGTGTGCAGTGAGAGGCACATGAAAGTGCAAAAAGGGAGAAGAAATCACTCTTAACCCTGCAAACAGGCAGCCCAGCTCTGGGCATAGTGCTCTATCCCTGATCTAAATAGACCCAGGGGGAACATGGCAGGGATGGAGAAGGGCAGAACCATATAGTCATTTTTTTCTGCTGAGATATTCCCTGGCTGCTTAAACCCTCCCTTATCCCCAGAGCTTACATTTCTCAACACCAACAATCCGTACATTGAAGTCACTTTACTCTGTTGGGAGGCATAAATCTGGCCCCCTCAGAGTCCACTGAAGCAAATTGCTAGCAACTTCTCAGACACAAAGGAGAAAATCAAGGTTGACTGCCAAATTCTTCTAGTTGCTTTGAGAAAGTCATCCTACTTGAATTCAATGGAAAGCATTCTTCAAGGTATGCTCTACAGAACGCTATTTCTAAGAAATATTTTTTTTTGAAAAAGGACTACTTTATGGTCAAAAGTTGGCTAAACATTACATGTTGTATCCCCCCTTCTTGAGACTGACAGTTAAGATAAGCTTATTATTGGAGAGGGATTCTGGTAAAACCACTTCTATATTTTGATTAGTGTGTCCCAAACTAACTTGACAATAGAAACTATTTTCCACAAAATACCTATAAAATTCTGTAAGACTGGCTTCAAGGAAAGCACTTTTGGCAACCCTGCAAATAGTCTTTGTTCTCCCAATTATCCAAAACTCTACTTTAAGTTTTAATCAGTCCTTGATAGATAGAAGATGTTCAATAAGAACTTGCTAAATGAATGGATCCCACAGTGGTGAGCAATTTGGCAAACGATAGACTTAGTCTATCTTGGCTAATGTGATAACACATACAGCAAACCAGCTAATCTAGCAATCCACAAATATTTATTCAACACATACACACTTTGCTATGAAGTGAAAAATTTCATGCCATAGAATGTGTTATTATAATGCCAAGAATCCAAAGCACTGAGCCTCAGCCTTGACTTGGTCCAACTCTGGAGACATTTGTCAGTGTGTTTATTTCTAGGTCACTTGTCTCTATGGCCTCATAGGAGGACAGTTAGCCTCCATTAAACATTTTTTTGGAATTGTCCTGATTTTTATATATTGTCTCCCATTTGTCTCATAAACCACTGAAATGTGCACAAAAATCTAATACCTCAGCACCCAAACTACATTTCTCAGATTTCTCCATTCACCTGTTATTACAACTATTCCTTATGACACATCATTTTCACATGTTTTTATGAGGAATTTATAAAGTATAGCCACAGTATTCACAAGCAACATGATAGAGATTTTCCATGCCAAATGAGGTGAAAGAAATCTGATCTCTATCTCCAAGTGTGACAACAAGGAAACATATAATGTCTTTTATGTCATTGTTTTTGTTTTTTAAAATACTATTTTTTAGGTTATATGTAGATCTCTGTGTATGAGTTTATGCATTCTGTAAAAGATAGCCTTAGTCTGAAGGGAAAGGAACACCACAGGGTTCTATCAACTCAAGAGTCTTCTTTCCAAGGTCTTAGGAGAGCCAGCAATGGCAGTGGCTGTGATGATTTACATTCCACAGGAAGGGTTAACCTCATCTCATGGCCACTGTTGTCTCAGGACAACTTGTCAGCCCACAAGAACATCCCATAATGGATTTGAAGTGGATTGTGCAGCCCCTTGCAAGGTGGATGCTGTATTTATTGAATAGACATTAAAAAGAACATTTCTCAATTTCTCAGCACTGAACTCAGGGTCAATGGATCTTCTTGGCACTGACATGCTGAGTCAACTCCTAGCTCAAAGCTTTTAAAGGGACTGGGGTTAGATTAAAGGATTAGACTCTGTCTTGAATGTTTCCCTGGCAAAATCGTTGGGTCTTAAATCATTTATGTTGCCTTGTAGCGCTTTACTTGGCCTTTCACTGCTGGCTTTGAAAGACACACACACACACACACACACACACAGACAACACACAAAAAGCATAACAACTCTTTTGCAGATTTGACTAGGGATTTTTTTGCTTCTGAGAGAAGGCTATCCCAAGCTTATCATATAGAACAATAGCTGTGGCCTTTAGCAATAATTTTAAGAGAGTAGGCCATGCCTATATACTCTGATTGAATCCCCTACCCTCCAAATGGAAACCAAGCTTCCAAGTGCTGTGCCCTCATATCCTGCCACACCGTTATCCTTAATGTAGACCCAATTGACTAACTGACTTTGGTCAAAGACAACCACATTCCCTCTCACATACCTTCTGCATGCATCATTCCCATTTCAGCATTCATTGGAATACCCACCCACATAGTCAATCACTGTCACCTGTCACCCTGCTGGAAGTTTGTGTACACACAATGCCATTCACTCGTTGATGACTTCTTACAAAAGAAAACAAGGCTTTATACTCTTGTACAGTTAAATGCAGATCAAAAAAACACATATTCCTTATGTGGTTTTGTATATTCTAATGTAGAAAATACCTGGCATGGTGCTTATATATGCCACGTACTGAGTATATATATATATACACATATATCTCTAACCAAGAGGGGTTCAAGCAGGGGTGGAATGGATATTTAGAGGGTCAGCGTATATTGGATGGAACACAGGATTTAGAAAAGGCCGCCTGGGTTCAAATCTTGAACTCTTATTAGCTTATTAGTTGTACTACAAACCAAACAAAGCAAACACTTTTTTGTCGCACTAAAATTAAGAAATTTTAAAAATACCTCCAAGAATCAATACACTGAAATGTTAGCTATTTATTGCCTAAAACCTCCTTATCGCATATAATTCCTAGTTGAAGTCAAAATGAATAGAACAACAACAGAGAAGTAGCTGTGATGGGATAAACATCAAACTGTAATAAAAGAGTCAAAAATAATGGTTTAAATTAAGAATATGAACTATCTTCCTTTTGGCTTAAGCTATACTACTGTCCTACAAAAACCTTCCATGCCAGTCATAGTGGCATCTTCACTGGAGTGTCCACACACCTACCCCTCCACACTCTTTTCTAATGCTGTCCCTCTCACTACATATGTTCTCTCTCCTCTTCTCTACCTACCCAAATCCTACATTTCCAATTGAGTCAAGTTTCGAATACATCTCTCTGGTTAGTGCTTCTCTGAACACCATAGTCCCAGTGACCTTGACCTTCTTTTCACTTATTCTATCACAATGTTTATTATTTTTTATGTGAATGTTTGTTATGACTTATTTTCTCAACCAGATTTAGAGCTAAACAAAAGCTGTGCCAAGTTTTATATGTTTTATTTTTTGCAACTTATCCCTCACCTCCCAGGCAAACACACACATGCACACAGACACATAAATGTACATGCAATACACACACATACACACATTTACATACCTGATTTTTTCAATGACTAGTTCTTTGTGTATGGTGGGTGCCCATCAATTATTTGTTTCCCGTTTGATTATGGTTCTTGTATAAACTGTTCTGAACTGTCTAGCACTCTCCACTATTCATTGCTGGGAATACCTCTGTCCAATTATACCCCAGGTCTTGGAATCTATTCTATTCCACAGGAAGACTTCATGAACTTTAGTAAGTAATGAATTTGTAATTGAAATTATTATGCTGGTTTTGGTATCTAGAATACTGTGATTTTTGTGAAAACATTTCTGCTTTTCAAAAACATGAGTTTGAAAAGAAAAAGAAAAAGTATCCTGTATCCAAGCTTTGAACTTCCATAATTTCACTGTGGCTGAAACCCTATTCCAGCATCCTATTTCCCTCATTTACTCCAAAAAAAAACTATACATAGCTCCCAGAAATTCTCTTCAAAAATTGAAGCCCTACCTCTGAAGACAGAACCCAAGGTTGAGGCAATAATATCTGCTCACCAACTATTCTTCATCCGCTGCCCTCAAATTCCTTGATCTTTAATCCAGCTTCCAGCAGAACAATGGTGGAATGACTTCTACTCTTCCTGGATGTTAAATGTAAGTTTCTCATGCTCCACTCCATTTTTCTTATTTTGCTCTTACGGAAACTTCTCCCTCAAACTCTGAACTCCTACTTCCATATCCCAAATGAGCTTTTCCTCTTGCTTTTAAGACCTGGTAATCTTTCTGACTTCCTCAGCATTCATATACCCATTGTTCTGCATTCTCAGTCTCAGACAATGACACCCAACACCCCGTAAAGATAGCACCAGGTGCCCCTGTACTCCCAATACGATGGGCAAGGTTCAGAAATAATCTATCACTGTGCTTTTTGGACACCAAGATTTACTTGCCTGGTTGTTTTTTCTACCATTAGTAGTTGAGTCCAGCTTCAAGTACCTGCCCCAAATTTTCATATCCAGATTCTTTCCATTTAGCTCTGATAATTTTAGCCTTGGGGTATATCATAGACTAGGTCTGTAGCAGCCATATTGACTTGAGCTCAATGTTATTTATTGAGCAAGAGAATAGTCTATAGGCATCAGTTAATAATGTCTTTTTTTTTTTTTTTTTTTGCTTTGCTAAATTTTCTGGTAGTCTCATAGACAAAAAGCCCAATTAATTGCTCAGATAAATTTAATGCTTGGCGCCACTCAGACAGTGCCTGTGAACTCAGTGAACCACAAAAAAAAAAGCTCAGAGTTTTTAATGCAAAGCAACAAGGTCATGAGTTTGTCACAGAGGCTATGAAAAGGAAAACAAAATATAATTAGCAAATAGGAAGAATAAATATACGAGATGGTTCCATAGTGACAACAGCTTTCATTCTTCCACTGAGCCTTGTCTAATTCTCATTTCTCAAGGATCCCATGAGCTAGCCAAAGGGTCTTGCTCATAAACCTAGACACAGAGATGACAATAATGTTAATTCTGTGTGTGCCAAACTGCTGTCATATCTCACAACACAGGGAAATTATAAGTCATTATTGGAACCAAAGCGCAAGTGACTCAGTAAAAGAAATCCATTGCTAGGCCAGATGCGGGGGCTCATGCCTGTAATCCCAGTACTTTGGGAGGCCGAGGCAGGTGGATCACCTGAGGTCAAGAGTTCGAGACCAGCCTGGCCAACATGGTGAAACCTTGTCTCTACTAAAAATACAAAAATTAGCTGGGTGCAGTGGCAGGCACCTGTAATCTTAGCTACTGAGGAGGCTGAGTCAGGAGAATCACTCGATCCCAGGAGACGGAGGTTGCACTGAGCTGAGATCACACCATTGCACTCCAGCCTGGGCAACAGAGCAAAAACTCCATCTCAAAAAAACAAAAAGAAAAAGAAAAAGAAAAGAAAAGAAATCCATTGCTAGGAAAGAGGTAGGCCTAGAAGGTTTCATGCTTAATATTTTATTATACAGCTCAAGAAATAGTGGTCCTTGATGACCATTAAACTGAGTTTCCCCACCTTATTTCCAATGTTTAAGTATGCACCCCTGCTTCCATTCTGGAATTTCAGATCATTTTGAAAGTAGCAGGAAGAAAGTGACTCATTTATATACAAGGAAACCTCCAAAGGCTATCAGCAGATTTCACAGCAGAAAGTAGGCTAGCAGAGCTTGGGATGATATATTTAAAGTGATGGCTAGGGGATGGGGGAGGGACTTTGTCAACCAAGAATACTATACTCGGTGAAACTATCTTTTAGCAATGAAAGAGAGATAAAGACTTTTCCAGACCAACAAAAACTGTGGGAGTTCATTACCACTAGACCTCCCTTAAAAGAAATGTTAAAGAAAGTTTTTCAACTTGAAACAAAAGGACACTAACAACATAAAAACGTATGAAAGTACAAAATTCACTGTAAGCAAAGGAGGAGAGTCAAGATGGCTGATTAGATGCAGCCAGGAAGAGTATCCCCCACTGAAAAACCAGGCCATCAAGAAGACAGCACAGCCCAAGCAGATCTTTAGAAGGTAGGCATTGAGAGTGGATGAAGGGAGGATGCAGAAATTAGGCTGAAGGGGGAGGAAGTTGAGAACTCTCAATGAGGTTGTCAAGCACCAGGACTCATTCCTGGCCCCCAGTGGCTCCTGGGGAAGGGATTAGTTAAGTAGGCATGGAGTGTCCTACTCTCACCACGGACCCCAGAATGCTAGCTGCAGGAGATCCCATGACCCCCACAAACATTTGAGCTGGCAGAGAGAGCTGCTTTTAGGGTCGGCAGGGGCAGGACTCCAACCTGTGTGGAGCCCAGAAACGTTGGCATAGGAATCGCTGCAGTGGAGCATGACCAGGAGTGCCAATCCCCCAAGGCTTGCCACATTCCTCAAGAAGGTTTGGCCTTTGTTGACTGTTGGAGCTGGACAGAGCAGGGCTCTCTTGCCCATAAGACAGGGCCACTCTGATCTGAGTGCCACCCTGTCTGCCAATCTCTCTCGAGGTCCCTGCCTGGCTGTGCCCACTTGCCTGCACTGTGCCACTGGCAGTGCAGCCTCGGATGCCCAACCAGGGTTCCTCGCAGTGGCCACTGCGATAGCCTCTTTGCTGGCAGACCCCGCTATCTGTAGAAGAGCTTCTGCAGACTGGCCCCTGTCAGTATGCACCCAAGTGAACCCTCCTCCCACTGCTTTGCCAGCATGCATGGGTGGACTTTACCATCCCACTGCCACCAGTGCACATGCACAAACTGCTCTGCCACTACTCCAGTGAAGTGATTTTGCCAGCACCTCCCATTGGAGTGTTGTTGCCAGCAAACCAGGAACACTTCAGCCCCTCTGGCACACCAGGTATTTAACCTTGACAGGCCACGGAACAAAGCTGTGGGCCTTGTTTCAGCCCCCAGGGTTAGAGCACATGGCTCAGGAGTGCTGAGCTGAGCCTTGTTCCCCTGAAATCATCCAGAAATGAAGCCAGTCAACTGAACCCAAATTATACCATAGGCAAATTCTCAAGGGCATCAAAGAAAATAAAAGCAAAAGGCCCCATCCAAAGAATAGCAACTGTAAAGATTGAGGAAATATTTTCTCCCTTGACTGAGCCTACTGCAGCCTTTCTAAGGTTTTTTCCTAGTGAGGCTGAGAGGGTCTTTAAGGAAAACGCTGCATCTGGATATGCCTTGAGGGAAGGCGTCAAATCCAGAAGCATGGAAAAGACAAGGGAGGCATCACAGTTTTCTACTGAAATCAACAACTTCAACTTCTTACCATGGAAAATTCAGAGAAGACTGAAGTGGTTCTCCTTGCTTGTGGTTCTTTTAATCCTATCACCAACATGCACCTCAGGCTGTTTGAGCTGGCCAAGGACTACATGAGTGGAACAGGAAGATACAGAGTTGTCGAAGACATAATCTCTCCTGTTGGCAATACCAGGAGAATGGACTCATTCCTGCCCATCACTGGGTCATCACGTCAAAACCTCCCACCAAGAATGCCAAATGGGTGGAAGTTGATACATGAAAAAGTCTTCAAAAGGAGCAGATAGAAACTGTTAAAGTGCTTATACACCATCAGGAGAAACTGGAGGCTAGTAACTGTGATAACCAGCAGAACTTGCATATGTTAGAAAGGCCTGGACAAAAGAGGAAGTGGACTGAACAAAGACAGGATTCTAGTTGAAAGAAATCCCTGGAGTCCAAACCAAAAGGTACAACAAAGGTCAAGCTGTTGTGTGGGACAGATTATTGGAGTCCTTTGGTATTCCCAATTTGTAGAAGACAGAAGACATCACCCAGATTGTGGCAGACTATGAGTTCACATGTATACTCAGGCAGGAAATGATGCTCAAAAATTCATCCATGATCTGACGTGCTGTGAAAACACTGGAGCAACATTCACATAGTGAATGAATGGATCACTAATGATATCTCATCTACAACAATCTGGAGAGCCCTCAGAAGGGGACAGAGCATTCGCTACTTGTTATGAGAACTTGTCCAAGAATAAATCAAAAAGCATAATTTGTAATTATTGAAAAGCATAATCTGTCTTCTGAGGGTGAAGACAGGAATGCTGGGATCATTCTGGCCCCTTTGAGAGAAACACTGCAGAAGCTAAGGCATCGGAATCTAGAGCATGATGATTTGGACTTCCCTGTTGGGGATTTGAAACAATCTGGGTGTGAGTAACTGGGGAAATAAATTGTGATCCTGTTGCATAAACTAAAGCTTAAAAGTTTAGTAAAAATCAGTGGTAAGTTAAAAACAGGGTTTTTTTTTTTCTTTTTATCAGAAATTGCTAAGATTAATGTTTTCCTCATGTTCTTCTTTTTTTAAGAATGTACAAATCTCTTTATCTTTAAAACAAGAGATTTAGCAGCACACTAAAACTGAAGAATTTTCAGTGAAACTAGTTACAAATAAGAAGTCAAAAAGTACATCCTAGCTCTACCACATAAAAGAAGCAAAGTGTGTAAAGCAAACATTCACTTAAAATTCTAACTTTGGTTATGAAGGGAATTGACATTTTATCCATGATTGTTGCTGGGTAATCTGCAGCCAGGGTAGACAAAGGAAGGAATTCTTACAGTGGTGATCTTATAAAATGAACCATTGACAAATCATCTTCACTTATGCCAAATAAAGGTTGTGCACATGCATGGCAGAAACACTGCACCAATAGTTAGCTCTCTGTGATACACATCAGAATTGCTGACTAAACTTTGGCAAGACCTACCTGCCTGGAGCTCCACCTTTGAAGGTAGGGAGTGAGGTCCAAGCCCTCATATGTTTAGAAAGATGCAGGTACCAGCTACTCGGGAGGCTGGGGCAGGAGAATCGTTTGAACCTGGGAGGCGGAGGTTGCAGTGAGCTGAGATTGTGCCACTGCACCCTAGCCTGGTGACAGAGCAACACTCCATCTCAGAAAAAAAAAAAAAAAAAAAAAAGAGAAAGAAAGATGCAGCTATTTCTGAAGCCCCCCAGAGATAGAGAGCTGCTGCCTTATACTTTATAACCATTCACTTAGCCTTGTTATGGATCATGCTCTAACCCTGGCCATCCGCCCTCTCTTTATCTTCAGGAACAACTTCAGCGATGACACCATGCTACCTTGAATTGAGAGAATCACAGGAAACGCAGGGTCTTATGCAAGGATTTTATAAGTCTGAATGCTCTTAGCCTTTATTGGTAGCTTAATCAAAAGACCTGAGTGAGGCACAGTGGTGCATGATCTGTAATCCCATCTGCTTTGGAGGCAGGAACAGGAGGATAGCTTGAGTCTAGAAGTTTGAGACCAGCCTGGGCAAAATAGTGAGAATTTGTCTTTAAAAATCCTGGAGTTTCTGAAGAGCCCTGCTGTTTCTGTTCCAGCCCATTGTGAAGCTGCCATTTGTGAGTTTAAGCAGAAAAAGGATCTGTTTTCCTATACTTTTTCTCTTCTTTTTTTTTGCGTGTGACATTTAACCAAAGTAGTATTCTCAAATAGTCATAGCTTTATGTTAAAACACAAGCTTGTTACATGGTTTGCTACTGATTAAAATTTTGTGGAAGTTTTACCAATTGGTAAGGAAAAAGATCAGTAATAGCTTTTTGTAGATTAGTTTTAGGGTTTGTGAAAATAATCCTATGATAGAAACCAGACTAAAGTTAAATTTCTAATGAAGATAGAATAATTTGCCTTTTTGCAATTTCTATTTTATACTTACACCATCCTGGATGAAGGGTTTGTAACTGCTGAAGAAAAAAATACTTAGAAATGTACAATTGTATAGTCAGAGCTGAATCTATAGTTTAAAAAAGGGAAATGTTAAATAAAGTTAAGTAAATGTATGTGTTACAGTTCCCAGCTTACTCCTGCTAAAGCCATCGGCCAACTCTCAAAGAGAGAGAGGGTGCAAAGCCTGACATGCAGCAGGTTTCAGTATCCATCCACCAAGTGAATGAAAGATTGGAATGTCAAATCCTACGGATGAGAGTCATTTTTCTCTTCCTTACCTTTCTGGAGTTTATGAGTTGAAACAAGGGGCCAGGTTCACTGGCTCACACCTGTAATCCCAGCACTTTGGGAGGCCGAAGCAGGCAGATCACTTGAGGTGAGGAGTTCAAGACCAGCCTGGCCAACATAGTGAAATCCCCTCTCTACCAAAAAATGCAAAAACAAAAACAAAAAACAAAAAACAAAACAAAACAACAACAACAACAACAAAAAAAAAATATATATATATATATAGCCAGGTGTGGTGGCAGGGGCCTGTAGTCCTAGCTACTTGGGAGGTTGAGGCTGGAGAATTGCTTAAACCTGAGAGGCAGAGGTTGCAGTGAGGTCTGATTGTGCCACTGCACTCTAATCTGGGTGATAGTCAGACCTTGTCTCAAAAAACAAAAAAAGAGTTGAAGGAGCCCTGTAAAATTAGAACAATGAACTTCACAGGGAAATAAATATTGATGACTGATGTGACTTTCTTTAAGGAAGAAGAAAATGTGCCATTGTTTATTCCCTACCACATCATTTCCATAATTTGCTTGTATGTACTGTGAATTTAGAGGAAATATGTGATGCTGGTGTTTTGTTTCACTTGTTTGTTTGATGCTGGGGATTTTGTGTATTGTACACTTTACTCCTTACATTGTGTAATTTGAATGCAACAAACAAACCTGCAGTGAAAGTCCTTCTTTGGCATCTTCATTCAGATGAATGGAGAGACTTTGTGGTAGTGTTTATCTATGTGAACAGCAGAACTTTTAGATAAGAGAAGTGGGTTCTCTTTGGTGATGAAGGTGTAGAGATTGAGCCATGACGATAATTTAGGTTAAAGAATAAAGAACGCTTTTTTTTTTGCCATCTGTAGGGTCTAGCCACAGAGTAGAAGGAAGCATCCCCTAGGTCAGCATGCAGGGTGGTGGGAGGGCTTTTATCTTCCTTACCTCAGCCTCTTTTTTCACTGTTCTGGAAGTCCAGAAGTTACTATATCATAAAATAGGTTCCTTTAACATTTATTTCTGGGTGCCACAGGAAGTCCATTCCCTGCTATTCTCATCATTTTTCCCAAAGGCCTCTTGATTTAAAAATTTCACCATGGCATCACCTCAGCTGTGAAGATGTATAAACAGTGTCCACCTCTGATATCTGCACTCAGTTTACCAGTGGTGCTGTTTGAACTTCATAGTGCCAAAACTTATTGAGCACTTACTGTGTGCTGGGCATGTGCTACTGAGTGCCTTATATCATAAGGAAACTGAGCAAAATCAGGGGACTGGTGTAAATGGTGAAACTGGGCTTCAATCTAAGCTTTGTCTTGGGAGCCAGTACCCTTAACTTCTCCTTGTGTAAAATATTACTTTCCAAAGAGTGAAGTTTTCCCCAAGTCATAAAATTTTCATTTACCCTAAGTGTGTACAAATAAAGCTTTCAACAGAAAAAAAAAAAATTAGAGGAACATCAGCCCACCCAGATGAGAAAATATCAGTACAAGAACTCTGGCAACTCAAACAGCCAGACTCTCTTCTTACCTCCGAATAACTGCACTAGCTCCCTAGCAATGGCTTTTAATCAGGCTAAAAGAGCTGAAATGACAGACATGGAATTCAAAATCTGAATGACAATGAAGATCATCCAGATTCAGGAGAAAGTTGAAACCTAATTCAAAGACTCTAAGGCATCCAGTGAAAGGATACAGGAGTGAAAGACAAAATAGCCCTTTAAGAAAGAACCAAGCTGATCTTATGCAGCTTGGTTTTCACAATACAATCAGAAGTATTAAAAGCAGAATAGACCAAGCTAAGAAAAGAATTTCAGAGCTTGAAGACCATTTTGAATCAATTCAGTCAGTCAAAAACAAACAAACAAAAAGAATAAAAAAGAATGAACAAAAACTTTGAGAAAGATGGGATTATGTAAAGAAACAAAACCTACTACTCATTGGTATACCTGAAAGAGAGGGAGAGAGAGCAACAACTTGGAAAACATATTTGAGGATATTGTTCACAAAAATTTCCCCAACCTCACTAGAAAGGTTGACATTCAAGTTCAGAGAATTCAGAGAACCTCTGTAAGATACTATATAAGACAACCATCCCCAAGACACATAGTTATCAGGTTGTCCAAGATCAAAATGAAAGAAAAAAATATTAAAGACTGCTACACTGAAGGGGAAGGTCACCCAAAATGGGAACACCATCAGGCTAACAACAGACCTTTCAGAAGAAACCCTACAACCCAAAAGAAATTGGGGACCTATATTCAGCATCCTTAAAGAAAAGAAATTTCAACCAAGAATGTTATATCCAGCCAAACTAAACTTCATAAACAAAGGAGAAATAAAATTCCTTCTAGACAAGCAAATGTTAAGGGAATTTATTACCATCTGAACTGTCTTACAAGAGGTCATTAAAGGAATGCTAAACATGGAAACAAAAGACTAAAGGAATGCTAAACATGGAAACAAAAGACTAAAGGAATGCTAAACATGGAAACAAAAGACCACAAAAACAGATGTAAGTGCACAGATCATTAACATTGTAAAGCAACTACACAATCAAGTCTATATAACAACCAGCTAAAAACATAAAAACATGATTACAGGATCAAATCTGCATACATGAATATGAATCTTGAATGTAAATATGCTAAATGGCCCACTTAAAAGGCACAGGGTGGCAAATTGGACAAAGAAACAAGACCCAACTGTATACTGTCTTGAAGAAACCTGTCTCGCATTCAGTGACACCCATAGGCTCAAAGTAAAGGGACAGAGAAAATCTACCAAGCAAATAGAAAACTAAAAAGAGCTGGGGTTGCTATTTCATTTCACACAAAACAGACTTTAAACCAGTAATGATCAAACAGGTCAAAGAAGGGCATTTCATAATGGGAAAGGGTTCAATTCAAAAAGAAGACTTAACTATCCCAATATATAAGCACCCAACACTGGAGCACCCAGATTCATAAAACAAGTTATTAGATACCTACAAAGAGACTTAGATAACCACACGATAATGATGGGAGACTTCAACACCCCACTGACAGTATTAGACAGATAATTGAGACAGAAAACTAACAATGACATTTGGTACCTAAACTCAACATTTGACCAAATAAACCTAACAGATATCTACAGAACACACTACCCAACAACAGCAGAATATACATTCTTCTCATCTGCACATGGCACATACTCTAAAATTGACCATATGCTCAGCGATAAAGCAATTCTCAACAAATTTTTTAAAAATCAAAGTCATGCCAATCACACCCTTGGACCACAGCACAATAAAAATAGAAGTTAATATAAGAAGATCTCTCAAAACCATACAATTACGTGGAAATTTAACAAACTGCTCCTGAATGACTTTTCAGCAAACAATGAAATTAAGGCAGTAATCAAGAAATTTCTTGAAACTAATGAAAAGAAAGGTACAATATACCAGAATCTCTAGGATACAACTAACGTAGCATTCAGATAGAAGTTTATGTGATAAACACCCATATCAAAAAGCTAGAAAGATCTCAAATTAACAACCTAACATCACATCTAGAGGAATTAGAAAAAGAAGAAACCAACCTCAAAACTAACAGAAGAAAAGGAATAACCAACACCAGAGCTGAACTGAATGAAACTGAGACCACAAAAAAAATACAAAAGATCAATAAAACCAAAATTTGTTCTTTGAAAGAATAAATAAGATTGATAGACCTCTATCTAGACTAATAAAGGAAAAGAGAAGATTCAAAAAAATGCAGTCAGGAATGACAAAAGGGACACTATCACCAATCCCACAGAAATGTTTTAAATCTTCATAAACTATTGTAAGCACATCTGAGCACACAAACTAGAAAATCTAGAAGAAATTGATAAATTCCTTGAAACATACAACCTCACAAGATTGAACCAGGAAAAAAGATGGGAATCCTGAACAGATTAATAATGATTTCTGATATTAAAACGAAATAAAAAGCTTACCAACTGAAAAACGTTCAGGACCAGACAGATGCAAAACTGAATTCTAGCAGATGTACAAAAAAGAGCTGATACCAATCCTACTGAAACTATTCCAAAAAATTGAGGCAGAGGGACTCCTGCCTAACTCATTCTATGAGGCCAGCATCATTCTGATACCAAAACCCGGCAAAGACACAACAAAATAGAAAACTTTAAGTCAATATTCTTAATGAACATACATGCTAAAATCCTCAACAAAATACTAGCAAATCAAATCCAGCAACATATCAAAAACACACCATGATCAAGTAAGCTTTAGCCCTGGAATGCAAGGTTGGTTCAACATAGGCAAATCAGGGGGAGAAGCCAAGATGGCCAAACAGGAACAGCTCCGGTCTACAGCTCCCAGCGTGGGCAGTGCAGAAGATGGGTGATTTCTGCATTTCCATCTGAGGTACCGGGTTCATCTCACTAGGGAGTGCCAGACAGTGGGCGCAGGACAGTAGGTGCAGCGCACCGTGCACCAGCCGAAGCAGGGCGAGCCATTGCCTACCTCGGGAAGCGCAAGGGATCAGGAAGTTCCCTTTCCAGGGGTGACAGACAGCACCTGGAAAATCGGGCCACTCCCACCCGAATACTACACTTTTCCGACGGGCTTAGGAAACGGCTCACCAGGAGATTATAGCCTGCAACAGCTCAGAGGGTCCTATGCCCATGGAGTCTCACTGATTGCTAGCACAGCAGTCTGAGAATAAACTGCAAGGCGGCAGCAAGGCTGGGGGAGAGGTGCCCGCCATTGCCCAGGCTTGCTTAGGTAAACAAAGCAGCCGGGAAGCTCCAACTGGGTGGAGCCCACCACAGCTCAAGGAGGCCTGCCTGCCTCTGTAGGCTCCACCTCTGTGGGCAGGGCACAGACAAAGAAAAAGACACCAGTAACCTCTGCAGACTTAAATGACCCTGTCTGACAGTTTTGAGGAGACCAGTGGTTCTCCCAGCACGCAGCTGGAGATCTGAGAACAGGCAGACTGCCTACTCAAGTGGGTCCATGACCCCGGATCCCCAAGCAGCCTAACTAGGAGGCACCCCCCAGTGGGGGCAGAATGACACCCCACATGGACGGGTACTCCTCTGAGACAAAACTTCCAGAGGAACAATCAGACAGCAGCATTCACGGATCATGAAATTCCATGGTTCTGCAGACACCGCTGCTGATACCCAGGCAAACAGGGTCTGCAGTGGACCTCTAGCAAACTCCAACAGACCTGCAGCTGAGGGTCCTGTCTGTTAGAAGGAAAACTAACAAACAGAAAGCACATCCACACCAAAAACCCATCTGTACATCACCATCATCAAAGACCAAAAGTAGATAGAACCACAAAGATGGGGAAAAAACAGAGCAGAAAAACTGGAAACTCTGAAAAGCAGAGTGCCTCTCCTCCTCCAAAGGAATGCAGTTCCTCACCAGCAACGGAACAAAGCTGGACAGAGAATGACTTTGACGAGTTGAGAGAAGAAGGCTTCAGATGATCAAACTACTCTGAGCTACAGGAGGATATTCAAACCAAAGGCAAACAAGTTGAAAACTTTGAAAAAACATTAGACGAATGTATAACTAGAATAACCAATAAAGAGAAATGCTTAAAGGAGCTGATGGAGCTGCAAACCAAGGCTCAAGAACTACGTGAAGAATGCAGAAGCCTCAGGAGCCGATGCGATCAATTGGAAGAAAGGGTATCAGTGATGGAAGATGAAATGAACAAAATGAAACGAGAAGGGAAGTTTAGAGAAAAAAGAATAAAAAGAAATGAACAAAGCCTCCAAGAAATATGGGACTATGTGAAAGGACCAAATCTGCATCTGATTGGTGTACCTGAAAGTGACGGGGAGAATGGAAACAAGTTGGAAAACACTCCACAGGATATTATCCAGGAGAACTTCCCCAATCTAGCAAGGCAGGCCAACATTCAGATTCAGGAAATACAGAGAACACCACAAAGATACTCCTCGAGAATAGCAACTCCAAGACACATAATTGTCAGATTCACCAAAGTTGAAATGAAGGAAAAAATGTTAAGGGCAGCCAGAGAGAAAGGTCGGGTTACCCTCAAAGGGAAGCCCATCAGACTAACAGCGGATCTCTCGGCAGAAACTCTACAAGCCAGAAGAGAGTGGGGGCCAATATTCAACATTCTTAAAGAAAAGAATTTTCAACCCAGAATTTCATATCCAGCCAAACTAAGCTTCATACGTGAAGGAGAAATAAAATACTTTACAGACAAGTAAATACTGAGAGATTTTGTCACCAACAGGCCTGCCCTAAAAAGAGCTCCTGAAGGAGGCATTAAACGTGGAAAGGCACAACCAGTACCAGCCACTGCAAAATCATGCCAAAATGTAAAGGCCATCAAGACTAGGAAGAGACTGCATCAACTAACGAGCAAAATAACCAGCTAACGTCATAATGACAGGATCAAATTCACACATAACAATATTAACTTTAAATGTAAATGGACTAAATGCTCCAATTAAAAGACACAGACTGGCAAATTGGATAAAGAGTCATGACCCATCAGTGTGCTGTATTCAGGAAACCCATCTCACATACAGAGACACACATAGGCTCAAAATAAAAGGATGGAGGAAGATCTACCAAGCAAATGGAAAGCAAAAAAAGGCAGGGGTTGCAATCCTAGTCTCTGATAAAACAGACTTTAAACCAACAAAGATCAAAAGAGACAAAGAAGGCCATTACATAATGGTAAAGGGATCAATTCAACAAGAAGAGCTAGCTATCCTAAATATATATGCACCCAATACAGGAGGACCCAGATTCATAAAGCAAGTCCTGAGTGACCTACACAGAGACTTAGACTCCCATACATTAATAATGGCAGACATTAACACCCCACTGTCAACATTAGACAGATCAAGGAGACAGAAAGTCAACAAAGATACCCAGGAATTGAACTCAGCTCTGCACCAAGCAGACCTAATAGACATCTATAGAACTCTCCACCCCAAATCAACAGAATATACACTTTTTTCAGCACCACACCACACCTATTCCAAAATTGACCACATACTTGGAAGTAAAGCTCTCCTCAGCAAATGTAAAAGAACAGAAATTATAACAAACTATCTCTCAGATCACAGTGCAATCAAGCTAGAACTCAGGATTAAGAATCTCACTCAAAACCACTCAACTACATGGAAACTGAACAACCTGCTCCTGAATGACTACTGGGTACATAACAAAATGAAGGCAGAAATAAAGATGTTCTTTAAAACCAACGAGAACAAAGACACAACATACCAGAATCTCTGGGATGCATTCAAAGCAGTGTGTAGAGGGAAATTGATAGCACTAAATGCCCACAAGAGAAAGCAGGAAAGATCTAAAATTGACACCCTAACATCACAACTAAAAGAACTAGAAAAGCAAGAGCAAACACATTCAAAAGCTAGCAGAAGGCAAGAAATAACTAACATCAGAGCAGAACTGAAGGAAATAGAGACACAAAAAACCCTTCAAAAAATAAATGAATCCAGGAGCTGGTTTTTTGAAAGGATCAACAAAATTGATAGACCGCTAGCAAGACTAATAAAGAAAAAAAGAGAGAAGAATCAAATAGATGCAATAAAAAATGATAAAGGGGATATCACCACCGATCCCACAGAAATACTAACTACCATCAGAGAATACCACAAACACCTCTACGCAAATAAACTAGAAAATCTAGAGGAAATGGATAAATTCCTCGACACATACACTCTCCCAAGACTAAACAAGGAAGAAGTTGAATCTCTGAATAGACCAATAACAGGAGCTGAAATTGTGGCAATAATCAATAGCTTACCAACCAAAAAGCGTCCAGGACCAGATGGATTCACAGCCGAATTCTACCAGAGGTACAAGGAGGAACTGGTACCATTCCTTCTGAAACTATTCCAATCAATAGAAAAAGAGGGAATCCTCCCTAACTCATTTGATGAGGCCAGCATCATCCTGATACCAAAGCCGGGCAGAGACACAACCAAAAAAGAGAATTTTAGACCAATATCCTTGATGAACATTGATGCAAAAATCCTCAATAAAATACTGGCAAACCGAATCCAGCAGCACATCAAAAAGCTTATCCACCATGATCAAGTGTGCTTCATCCCTGGGATGCAAGGCTGGTTCAATATATGCAAATCAATAAATGTAATCCAGCATATAAACAGAACCAAAGACAAAAACCACATGATTATCTCAATAGATGCAGAAAAGGCCTTTGACAAAATTCAACAACCCTTCATGCTAAAAACTCTCAATAAATTAGGTATTGATGGGACATATCTCAAAATAATAAGAGCTATCTATGACAAACTCACAGCCAATATCATACTGAATGGGCAAAAACTGGAAGCATTCCCTTCAAAAACTGGCACAAGACAGGGATGCCCTCTCTCACCACTCGTATTCAACATAGTGTTGGAAGTTCTGGCCAGGGCAATTAGGCAGGAGAAGGAAATAAAGGGTATTCAGTTAGGAAAAGAGGAAGTCAAATTGTCCCTGTTTGCAGATGACATGATTGTATATCTAGAAAACCCCATCATCTCAGCCCAAAATCTCCTTAAGCTGATAAGCAACTTCAGCAAAGTCTCAGGATACAAAATCAATGTACAAAAATCACAAGCATTCTTATACACCAATAACAGACAGAGAGCCAAATCATGAGTGAACTCCCATTCACAATTGCTTCAAAGAGAATAGAATACCTAGGAATCCAGCTTACAAGGGATGTGAAGGACCTCTTCAAGGAGAACTACAAACCACTGCTCAATGAAATAAAAGAGGATACAAACAAATGGAAGAACATTCCATGCTCATGGGTAGGAAGAATCAATATCGTGAAAATGGCCATACTGCCCAAGGTAATTTACAGATTCAATGCCGTCCTCATCAAGCTACCAATGACTTTCTTCACAGAATTGGAAAAAACTACTTTAAAGTTCATATGAAACCAAAAAAGAGCCCGCATCATCAAGTCAATCCTAAGCCAAAAGAACAAAGCTGGAGGCATCACACTACATGACTTCAAACTATACTACAAGGCTACAGTAACCAAAACAGCATGGTACTGGTACCAAAACAGAGATATAGTTCAACAGAACAGAACAGAGCCCTCAGAAATAACGCCGCGTATCTACAACTATCTGATCTTTGACAAACCTGAGAAAAACAAGCAATGGGGAAAGGATTCCCTATTTAATAAATGGTGCTGGGAAAACTGGCTAGCCATATGTAGAAAGCTGAAACTGGATCCCTTCCTTACACCTTATACAAAAATTAATTCAAGATGGATTAAAAACTTAAACGTTAGACCTAAAACCATAAAAACCCTAGAAGAAAACCTAGGCATTACCATTCAGGACATAGGCATGGGCAAGGACTTCATGTTGAAAACACCAAAAGCAATGGCAACAAAAGCCAAAATTGATAAATGGGATCTAATTAAACTCAAGAGCTTCTGCACAGCAAAAGAAACTACCATCAGAGTGAACAGGCAACCTACAAAATGGGAGAAAATTTTCGCAACCTACTCATCTGACAGAGGGCTAATATCCAGAATCTACAATGAACTCAAACAAATTTACAAGGAAAAAACAAACAACCCCATCAAAAAGTGGGCAAAGGACATGAACAGACACTTCTCAAAAGAAGACATTTATGCAGCCAAAAAACACATGAAAAAATGCTCACCATCACTGGCCATCAGAGAAATGCAAATCAAAACCACAATGAGATACCGTCTCACACCAGTTAGAATGGCAATCATTAAAAAGTCAGGAAACAACAGGTGCTGGAGAGGATGTGGAGAAATAGGAACACTTTGACACTGTTGGTGGGACTGTAAACTAGTTCAACCCTTGTGGAAGTCAGTGTGGCGATTCCTCAGGGATCTAGAACTAGAAATTCCATTTGACCCAGCCATCCCATTACTGGGTATATACCCAAAGGACTATAAATCATGCTGCTATAAAGACACATGCACACGTATGTTTATTGTGGCATTATTCACAATAGCAAAGACTTGGAACCAACCCAAATGTCCAACAATGATAGACTGGATTAAGAAAATGTGGCACATATACACCATGGAATACTATGCAGCCATAAAAAATGATGAGTTCATGTCCTTTGTAGGGACATAGATGAAATTGGAAATCATCATTCTCAGTAAACTATCGCAAGAACAAAAAAGCAAACACCGCATATTCTTACTCATAGGTGGGAATTGAACAATGAGAACAGATGGACACAGGAAGGGGAACATCACACTCTGGGGCCTGTTGCGGGTTGGGGGGAGGGGGGAGGGATAGCACTGGGAGATATACCTAATGCTAGATGACAAGTTAATGGGTGCAGCGCACCAGCATGGCACATGTATACATATGTAACTAACCTGCACATTGCGCACATATACCCTAAAACCTAAAGTATAATAATAATAAATAAATTAAAAGAAAAATAAAAAATAAATAAATTATTCCTCTTATCATAATTAGAATGATGATTTTCAATCCCAAATCATGTCACCCTTTGCCCCTTAACTTCTCCTCCTCCTCCTCCACCTTCACTGTACTCTACCTTCTCTACTTAACACTTTATAATGACTTCCTTAAACTCTTAAAATAAATAAAAAATCCTTAAAATGAAAAAAAATATATTTTGGGACAAATAAAATTGGAAAGACACCATAAACTTTAGGGGATGCACTAAAAACAGTTTAAAGGGGAAAGTTTACATAAATAGTGCCTGCAATAAGGAAAAAGAAAGATCTCAAATAAGAAAACCTAAAATTACATTTCACAGAATGAAAAAGAACAAACTAAGCCTAGAGTTACTAGAAAAAAAAAAGAAAATAATGAAGATCAAACAGAAATAAATAAGAAAATAAAAAAAAATGGAAATGAAACTAAGAATTGTTTTCTTGAAAAAGCAAACAAAAATGACAAATGTTTAGCAAGATTAAGAAAAAAAGAGGTAAGACTCAAATGAATAAAATTATAAATGAAAGAGAAGACATTGCAACTGATGCCACATGAATACGAAGGATACAAGAGACTACTATGAACAATTATACACCACCAAATTGGATAACCTAGAGAAATGGATAGATTCCTTGAAACATAAAACCTACCAAGACTGAATCATGAGGAAATATATAATCTAAACTAATCAATAATGAGTGAGAATATTGAATCAGTAGTTTAAAACCTCCCCCCCAAAAAAATTCAGTAACTGAGTGTGTCACTAATGAATTCTACCAAGCGTTTAAAGAACAATTAATGCCAATCTTTCTCAAATTCTTCCAAAAAATTAAAGCAAAGGAATTCTTCCATACTCATTTTACAAGCCCAGCATTACCCTGATACCAAAGGACACTATAATAAAAGAAAATTACAGGCCAATAACTTTGATGAACAAAGATACAAAAATGGTCAACAAAATACTACCAAACTGAAATTATCAGCACATTCATACACCATGACTGAGTGGGATTTATTCCTGAGATGTAAGGATAGTTCAACATACACAAATCTATAAATGTGATACACCACACTAACAGAAGGAAGAATAAAAATGATATGATCATTTCAACAGATGCAGAGAAAGCATTTGATAAAATTCAACATCCTTCCATGATAAGAACTCTCAACAAATTAAGTATACTGGGAAAGCACTTTGACGTAATAAAAACTATATGTAACAAGCCCATTAACTACATGTGACAAGCCCACAGCCAACAATCATACTCAATGGTGAAAAGCTAAATTTTTTCTCTCTAAGATCAGAAACAAGACAAGGATATGTATTCTGACCACTTTTATTCAATACAGTACTGGAAGTCCTAGCTAGAACAATCAGGAGAGGAGAGGGGAGGGGACGGAAGGGGAGGGGAAGGGAGGGGAGGGGAGGGAAAGGGAGGGGAAGGGAGGGGAGGGGAAGGGAGGGGAAGGGAGGAGAGGAGAGGAGAGGGGAGGCATCCAATTGGGAAAGAAGTAAAATTATCTCTGTGCACAGATGACCAGATTTTATAAATAGAAAATCCTAAACACCCCACTAAAAAAAGTTATAACTTATAAACAAATTCAGTAAAGGTGCAGGATACAAAATCAACATGCAAAAACCAGTAGCATTTCTATATACTCACAGTGAACTGTCCCAGAAAAGAAATTAAGAAAATAATCCATTTACAATAGCATCAAAAAGAGTAAAATATTTAGGTATAAATTTCATCAAGAAGGTAAAAGCTGTAAGACACTGATGAAAAAAATAATGAAGACACAAATAAATGAAAAAAGAGTCCATATTTATAGATAGGAACCATTAATAGTATTAAAATGTTCATAATATCCAAAGTGATTTAATACAACCCCTATTAAAGTTTAAAATGGCATTTTTTACAGAAACAGAAAAAATAGTAATCTTAAAATTCATATGAAAGCACAAAAAAAAAAAACTGTTATAGCCAAAGCAATCTTGAGTAAAAAGAACACAGCTGGAGGCATTAAACTACCTAATTTCAAAATATAGTACAAAGCTATAGTAATTAGAACACTATGCGACTGACATAAAAATAGACATATACACCAATGGAACAGAATAGAGAGCCCAGAAGTAAATCCACACATTTACAGTCAATTGCCCTTCATATAAAGGTGCCAAGATTACACAATACAGAAAGGATGGTCTCCTCAATAAATGTTATTGGGAAAACTAGATATACACATACAGAAGAATGAAAGTAAACACTTATCTTATACCATGTACAAAAATAAACTCAAAATACATTAAAGATTTCAATGTAAGACATAAAACTATAATATTCCTTGAAATAAACATAGAAGAAAAGTTTCTTGATATTGACCTGGTAAATAATTTTTTAAAAATATATAACCCTAAAAGCACAGGAGACAAATGCAAAATTATACAAATATGATTACATCAAATTTAGAAGCTTCTTCACAGGAAAGAAAAAAACAGATTAAAGAGACAACCTATGGAAGGGGAAATGATATTTTCAAACCATAAATTTGATAAAGAGTTAATATCCAAAATATATTAGGAACTCAACTCAATAGCAAAAAGACAAAAAACCTAATTAAAGAATGAGCAAAGGACCTGATAGACATTTCTCAAAAGAAGACATACAAATGGTCATTTATGGGTATATGAAAAAATGTTTCATATCACTACTCAACAGGGAAATGCAAATCAAAAGTGCAATGAGATAACACCTCACATCTGTTAGAATGGCTATTATCAAAAAAACAAGAACTAAGTGTTGGCCAGGATGTGGAGAAAGGGAAACTCTTATACGCTGTTGGTGGGAATGTATAATAAATTGGTGCAACCATTTTGAAAAACAGTACAGAGGTTCTTCAAAAAACTAAAAATAAAACAACTCTATGATCCACCAATCCTACTTCTGGGTATATATTCAAAGGAAATAAAATCAGTAACTTCAAGAAATAGCCGCACAATCTTGTTCATTGTAGCATTATTCACAATACCCAAAATATAGAATCAACTTGAATGTTTATCGACGGATGAATGAATAAAGAAAATGTGGCAAATACACACACACACACACATACACACACATAAATATGTAGCAGAAAACTATCCAGCTTTAACAAAGAAGAAAATCTGTCAGTTGTGATAACATGGGTGAACCTGGAGGATATTATGCTAAACAAAATAATCCAGGCACAAAGACAAATACTACGTGATCATACTTCTGTATGGAATCTAAAAATGTCAAATCACAGAAGCGAAGAATAATATGGTGGTTGCCAGGGACTTGGAGTAAGGAAAATGGAGAGACATTGGTCAAAAGGAACAAAGTTTCAGGTATGCAGAATGACTAAGTTCTAGAAATCTAATATACAGCATAGTGATTATAGTTAATAATACTGTATTATAAAATTAAAATTTCCTAGAACAGTAAATCTGAAATAGGTAAGAAAAGAAAAGCCATCCATTTGGGAAAGGAAGCAGTATTCTCATCACAAAAATAAAAAAGTAACTATGCGAGGAGAGAGATATGTTAATTAGTCTGATTGTGGCAATCATTTCACAATGTATATGTATGTCAAAACATCATGTTGTACGTCTTCAATACGTTTGTTGAAACATTTTTATTGAGGTAAAATATACTTATAAAATTTTACCATCTTAACCGTTTATTTAAATATATACAATTGAGGCGGCTCTCGTGGAGGCAGCTAGCGCGAGGCTGGGGAGCGCTGAGCCGCGCGTCGTGCCCTGCGCTGCCCAGACTAGCGAACAATACAGTCAGGATGGCTAAAGGTGACCCCAAGAAACCAAAGGGCAGGATGTCTGCTTATGCCTTCTTTGTGCAGACACGTATAGAAAAACATAAGAAGAAAAACCCAGAGGTCCCTGTCAATTTTGTGGAATTTTCCAAGAAGTGCTCTGAGAGGTGGAAGACATGTCCGGGAAACAGAAATCTAAATTTGATGAAATGGCAAAGGCAGATAAAGTGCGCTATGATCGGGAAATGAAGGATTATGGACCAGCTAAGGGAGGCAAGAAGAAGAAGGATCCCAATGCTCCCAAAAGGCCACCGTCTGGATTCTTCTGTTCTGTTCAGAATTCCGCCCCAAGATCAAATCCACAAACCGCGGCATCTCTATTGGAGACGTGGCAAAAAAGCTGGGTGAGATGTGGAATACTTTAACTGACAGTGAAAAGCAGCCTTACATCACTAAGGCGGCAAAGCTAAAGGAGAAGTATGAGAAGGATGTTGCTGACTATAAGTCGAAAGGAAAGTTTGATGGTGCAAAGGGTCCTGCTAAAGTTGCCCGGAAAAAGGTGGAAGAGGAAGATGAAGAAGAGGAGGAAGAAGAGGAGGAGGAGGATGAATAAAGAAACTGTTTATCTGGCTCCTTGTGAATACGTAGAGTAGGGGAGCACCGTAATTGACACATCTCTCATTTGAGAAGTGTCTGTTGCCCTCATTAGGTTTAATTACAAAATTTGATCACGATCATACTGCAGTCTCTCAAAGTGCTCTAGAAATTGTCAGTGGTTTACATGAAGTGGCCATGGGTGTCTGGCGCACCCTGAAACTGTATCAAAGTTGTACATATTTCCAAACATTTTTAAAATGAAAAGGCACTCTTCGTGTTCTCCTCACTCTGCGCAGTTTGCTGTTGGTGTGACAAGGCATTTAAGATGTTTCTGGCATTTTTTTTTATTTGTGAGTTGGTGTTAACTATGGTTATTGGCTAGAAATCCTGAGTTTTCAACTGCATATATCTATAGTTTGTAAAAAGAACAAAGCAACCGAGACAAACTCTTGATGCTCCTTGCTCGGCGTTGAGGCTGTGGGGAAGATGCCTTTTGGAGAGGCTGTAGCTCAGGGCGTGCACTGTGAGGCTGGACCTGTTGACTCTGCAGGGGGCATCCATTTAGCTTCAGGTTGTCTTGTTTCTGTATATAGTGACATAGCATTCTGCTGCCATCTTAGTTGTGGACAAAGGTGGGTCAGCTGGCATGAGAATTTCTTTTTTTAAGTGCGGTAGTTTTTAAACTGTTTTTAAACAAACTGTAGAACTCTTCATTGTCAGCAAAGCAAAGAGCCACTGCATCAATGAAAGTTCAAGAACCTCGTGTACTTAAACACAATTTGCAACGTTCTGTTATTTTTTTGTATGTTTAGAATGCTGAAATGGTTTGGAAGTTAAATAAACAGTATTACATTTAAATAAATAAATAAATATATACAATTATTTGTCAACTATACCTCAGTAAAGCTGAAAAAAATAAATAAATAAATAAGGTTTTAAGCTTATGATTTTCGTTCTCTAAATTCTGCAGTTCAGGAAGAACCAGTCATCACATCCACACTACTCTTTATGCACCATAAAGTTCTATTAGTACAAGAACTTGGTGATTTCAAGCCTCACCTTCTGTAGACACTTGACTTCAGGTAGGGGAAGGAGATAATTTAGGCAACTGTTTCATCATTGCATGACATGGTCAATCATGATTGAAAGCTAATCAGATCAAATAACTAATTGGAGATTCCCACTTTAAATGTTCTGTTCCCTTGGGGACGCTTCTAGTACAGAAACCTGTTTCAATCAGACTTCCATCAGAAAAACAGAAGCCATTTAAAGTACCTGGGATATAAAAAGTTTAATATCAGAATTATGGGTTTGTGTGATCTTTGGAAAAGCTACAGAAGCAAAGGTCAGGGAAGCCAGCACTGATGATATTAGACTCAAGCATCAATGTGGGTGACTCTTAAAACTTGCCAGGAAACTGCTAAGAAGTTTGCACTGTCAGCCTGCAGCAGTGATGAGAATGATTCTTAAGAGCTCACTGGAAAGACACTGTGAATCTCACCTTTGCCCTTGCATCTGGCACAATTGTGTCCTGAGAATAACGGCTTCTCCTTTTTCACCTTCTAAATGACATGTGAGTTATTCTTATTGGAAAAAAAAAAAAATCTAACCTAGAACTACAAAGGGAAAGGATCCTGGGACCTGTAACTTCTAGTTGTTTCTGCAATGCACGTAAAGCTTAGAAGGGCGTGGTGATAAGTCTAACTGACAACAGATAATATGTAGCAATTATCGAAAGGAATAAATCATTAATGATAGTATTTCAGGCATTGGTTTGCAGATTACAAGTATCATATTCGGGGATAGAATTTCTTTAGGAATGTCTAACTTACAACATGTAGACAAATGATTATCCTGCCTAGTCCAACACCTATTCTGGTTCTGCCTTATGAGAAATTAAATAAAACAATTCACAATATAAATTTCTGCAGATTTTCTGAGGTAGCTCTTCAATACGTCCATATCTTTTCATCTCTACTGCAACAACGCTAAGCTGGGTAGCTGTCATTTCTCCCTAGAAAATTGTTTTACCTTTTTTCGGTTATTTGTGTCCAATCTTATCTTTGCAAAATAAAATTAGATAATGACACTTCCCTCCTTAAAATCTTCCACCTGCTTCTGCACCCTACCCTGAGTTTCATCCATACAAAACTTCCTTCAGTTTTTTAGTTGTGCCATATTTTCCCTTCTCAAACAACCTTTTCTTCAGTATACCCTTTCCTCTTCTCCACTCTTTACCCAAGTTTCTTCTGTTCTTCCTTTGGACAAGTTTGAACTTAAATGACATTTGCGGGGGTAGCCTCTCCCAGTCTTCACTATGATCTGCTATTCTTCTTTGTTCCTTTAGCTGAAGGCTTATTTTAGAGCCTGAGCAAATGGCTGCTCTTAGTCCAGCCCTTTGCACTGCTTACCTTATTTATATTAACACTGAAATAATGGAAGCAGAAAATGAGCTAGAATAACAACAATAAACAATAAACAAACAAACAGCCCTCCCTAAGGGCTTAGGCCAAGCTAACGATAGTTAACAAGGCTTCACCTCAGCTTTTGATTGGGGCATGAGATACTTTCAAGACATCTCACTGAACATTATCATGGGAGGAAAACCAAGATGAGAGAGAAATTTAGACTGACCAAAAAGAAGTTTGAGGACAATAAACCTTTAAAAAATTGTTCTCTTCCTCTTGATAGTGTGCCTAATTGCATGTCCGCCACCCAGTAGAAACAGTGAAATCAGCACAGTATCTCACATACTGTAGGCCATCAAAAACACTTGTTGAATATATGAATAAATGAGGAAATGGATGAATCATTGGATGAGGAAAGAACCTTTTCCTCTTGAATTCCTGTTAGAGTTTACATTGTTTGGCTAGCAGTCACCTGCCGAAATGATCACTGTCCGCTGATGTCTCATGAGATTCATACCCTGGGTGGGGTGAGTGTGTGTGTGTGTGTGTGTGTGTGTGGCTTCGTACTTGTAGCACATCCCTGCCTCCTTTTATGGTACCTTTTCTATAACCATTGGAACACATATTTCTATTAAGCTTCTTAAGATCATTACTTTGTCTCTAGTGCTTTACTGAGAGGTACATGTAAGTATTCATAAAGCCTTGTTGAATAAAAGATAATTATTATAAAAAGATACAATATTTTTACATATTCTGTATGAAATATGTAATTTGTGTATACAGAAGTATAAACCACAAGAATTTTTACAATGTTCCAAAGAAAAGAATTAGTGGCAATATAATTTCAGGTGTATCTATTTATAAAATGGCTTATTTTATCATTTTTTATTACTATAATGGGAAAGTCTGTATCAAATCAACCTTTTTAAAAAAATGGTTTTCACAGGTAGAAATAATATTTATATAGTTCCTTTTGTTTTGTTTCAGAAAAAAGAGTTGCCAAATGTAATATCTAGAGCTAGCCATAGGCCTAATGAAACATTCCTATGCCACAACAGAGAACTCCTTTACAGTGAAGAGAAAGTTGATGTCTTTCATGGTGTGTTTTTCTCCTTTACACAATCCCAGGCAAATGTTGCCAATTTCTGGCTCTGGGATTCTGTGTTTATGCTTTAAGTCTGGTTGCTGTCTTTTGTTTTTCCAGATTGACTGCAATAAAATGGATTAGGCCTTCCCTTACCAACTATAATTACATTCAGCCCTGCCTCCCTTAAATGATTCCTGGGAGATTTGATTGGAATTTGGGGCATCCCAAAAGTTACTATCACATATTTTCTGACAATTTTAGGTTTAGAACCACAGATGACTAATCTCATTCATGATGTGTGTTTTGGATATCTAAGGGTAAATGAAATTTCCTGGTTCACAGATTCTTGGTGAGCCTGGTGCTTACAGTGTGCCACAGGCACGGCCAATATCCTTTAATAGAAGCACATGCACAGCTATTATGTAGGCATGCAATCTCCATTTAGAAGATGGCAAAGGGAGAATCTCCCTGTTTACTTTCAGAATGGTAAAACGAAGACAGATATTTCTTGGAAGTGCAGAATGTAAAGTAGCAAAGCCAACACAATGATATTTTATTATCCAAAGCATTTTGATTCTCACTCTTCCTCAAATTAGCAACATAGCACATAGTAGCAAAATGTAATCTTTGGGGTGTTAGGCATTTCTTGTCACCCAAGATAAAGGGTCACAACAGATACAGGCTATTTGGCCTTTTAGTAAAAACTGACTATAAGCAGACTGCTTAGTAGGGCTAAACTGTTTGCCTCCATTTTTATACCTTCTCTGAAACTCTTGATAGCTATGAATGAGTCGATTGGGCATGATCCAGGATCCCCCCAACAATAATTTTAGACTGTCAAGGCAGATCATATTTGGGAAGAGTTAAACACAGCTCTCTGCAACATTAATTCCATTTGAGAAGCAAATGTTCCCAAGGGCACATGAGGACATGTCCTGCAGAATCTGGCTTTCAGTGGCGTCACAGGGCACAGCTCTGTCTTGGCATGTGGGGCCCAAAACACTTGTGCAGAAGCAGTGAGAGGCAGCGACCTCAGGAAGATCTGAAGAGCAGAGGTAGTAAAAACATTGAACACTACAGCTGTGTGTCTTGTGACAATATTATCTCTTATGGTAAATATAGAAACAAACTTTGTAATTGGGAAATTGAACTTTGAAATGATTCTTCTATTAATTATTCTTCTAGCTTATATGTGAGTTTTTAAGTAATCAATGGGCACTTAAGCATAAAGTCATTATTTTTAATAGGACCATTAGTATATTTTTTTAACAAAATGGTGCTTATTGATTCTATTGCCTATGAATAAAAAGGTCGGATTTCATTATGACTATTCTCTAGTAAAGTTTAATGAGTACATTGTATTCCACAGTGTGTGTAGCAATGCTATTTTGTAAATCATGCCATTATTTCTCTCTCTCATTTTTATATATTTATTTCATGTATTTTTTTCATATATACGGTTAACACATTTTTCAAATGTTTCTGATTCAATGAGCATTAAACTTATCTCAATTTTTTCATACTACTTGGCCTTTCGAACCATACGTTACTTTTTTTTTAATTAATTTATTTATTTATTTATTTATTACTATTATACATTAGGTTTTAGGGTACATGTGTGCAATGTGCAGGTTAGTTACATATGTATACATGTGCCATGCTGGTGCGCTGCACCCATTAACTCGTCATCTAGCATTAGATATATCTCCCAATGCTATCCCTCCCCTCTCCCCCCACCCTGCAACAGGCCCCAGAGTGTGATGTTCCCCTTCCTGTGTCCATCTGTTCTCATTGTTCAATTCCCACCTATGAGTGAGAATATGCGGTGTTTGGTTTTTTGTTCTTGCGATAGTTTACTGAGAATGATGATTTCCAATTTCATCCATGTCCCTACAAAGGACATGAACTCATCATTTTTTATGGCTGCATAGTATTCCATGGTGTATATGTGCCACATTTTCTTAATCCAGTCTATCATTGTTGGACATTTGGGTTGGTTCCAAGTCTTTGCTATTGTGAATAATGCCACAATAAACATACGTGTGCATGTGTCTTTATAGCAGCATGATTTATAGTCCTTTGGGTATATACCCAGTAATGGGATGGCTGGGTCAAATGGAATTTCTAGTTCTAGATACCTGAGGAATTGCCACACTGACTTCCACAAGGGTTGAACTAGTTTACAGTCCCACCAACAGTGTAAAAGTGTTCCTATTTCTCCACATCCTCTCCAGCACCTGTTGTTTCCTGACTTTTTAATGAGTGCCATTCTAACTGGTGTGAGATGGTATCTCATTGTGGTTTTGATTTGCATTTCTCTGATGGCCAGTGATGGTGAGCATTTTTTCATGTGTCTTTTGGCTGCATAAATGTCTTCTTTTGAGAAGTGTCTGTTCATGTCCTTCGCCCACTTTTTGATGGGGTTGTTTGTTTTTATCTTGTAAATTTGTTTGAGTTCATTGTAGATTCTGGATATAAGCCCTCTGTCAGATGAGTAGGTTGCGAAAATTTTCTCCCATTTTGTAGGTTGCCTGTTCACTCTGATGGTAGTTTCTTTTGCTGTGCAGAAGCTCTTGAGTTTAATTAGATCCCATTTGTCAATTTTGGCTTTTGTTGCCATTGCTTTTGGTGTTTTCAACATGATGTCCTTGCCCATGCCTATGTCCTGAATGGTAATGCCTAGGTTTTCTTCTAGGGTTTTTATGGTTTTAGGTCTAACGTTTAAGTCTTTAATCCATCTTGAAATCAATGTACAAAAATCAGAAGCATTCTTATACACCAACAACAGACAAACAGAGAGCCAAATCATGAGTGAAATCCCATTCACAATTCCTTCAAAGAGAATAAAATAGCTAGGAATCCAACTTACAAGGGACGTGAAGGACCTCTTCAAGGAGAACTACAAACCACTGCTCAAGGAAATAAAAGAGGATACAAACAAACGGAAGAACATTCCACACTCATGGGTAGGAAGAATCAATATCGTGAAAATGGCCATACTGCCCAAGGTAATTTACAGATTCAATGCCATCCCCATCAAGCTACCAATGACTTTCCTCACAGAATTGGAAAAAACTACTTTAAAGTTCATATGGAACCAAAAAGAGCCCACATCGCCAAGTCAATCCTAAGCCAAAAGGACAAAGCTGGAGGCATCACACTACCTGACTTCAAACTGTACTACAAGGCTACAGTAACCAAAACAGCATGGTACTGGTACCAAAACAGAGATATAGATCAATGGAACAGAACAGAGCCCTCAGAAATAATGCCGCATATCTACAACTATCTGATCTTTGACAAACCTGAGAAAAACAAGCAATGGGGAAAGGATTCCCTATTTAATAAATGGTGCTGGGAAAACTGGCTAGCCATATGTAGAAAGCTGAAACTGGATCCCTTCCTTACACCTTATACATAGGTTACTTTTTTACATTTAGTGTTGAAAATATTAGCCTCATAATACATTAACTCTGACTTTATCCTTTTAATCTATATTCTAGTCATCTTAATTGATTTTTTTGAAGATACACAACAAAAAAGGCACTTGTTTTTGCAAGCAACTCATTACAAGATGCTGGGGATATAGTGATGTTCTGCTTCTGAAAATAGCACAAATAAAGACCAACTACGAACTACAAACACACCAAATGTGATACTAATGAATTCCAAATACGTACAGATCACTACATACACACCAAATGTGATACTAATGAATTCCAAATACATACAGATCACTACATGTGAATGGTAATCACCTAATACAAAGCCAGTGTTATAAGAGTCCCACAAAGTAACTTGGAGTGACACAAAGAAGTTACAGCAAAGAACTTATTGGTCTACTTTGCAGATTTTCTCATTTCTTCCGTTAAAAAAGATATTGTGCTCTTCTTATCCCATTGGATAAAAGGCAAAACTTGAAGACAAAAGGCTTGATTAGCTTCTGACCAACTAAAAGAGTTATAAAGGTGGAGGAGGGAGGTTGACAGAGTTTCACTTTGTGTCTAAACTATGTTCACTCTGGAATTCGCGCATATGGTGGCCTCTCTATAGGATTGAGTATTTCTAGAATTTGTATGCAGTGCATGAGCTCCCAAAAAATCAACTGGGAAAAACCTTCCCCAAAGGAGAGAGTAAGGTACATAAATTTGGGACAATTATGATATCCAGGTATACCTAAGAGGACATGATTTTCTGACCGACATGATACCTGTCAGCTAGTTTGTCCTTCAGCCTGGGCCTATGGAATCATGCGAGTCACAGAAAAAGACAGCTGAAACTGCAACATTCTTCATGAGAACTGTACTAGATTATGCAGCATCACAAGACAGCACTGCTTTAGCATCCTTGTCATGTAATTTGTTTTGAAGCACAAAGATAGGTAGAATTTTCCCTTTTATCAGTGGGCATGTTTAAAGGACACCATCTCCTTATTCATGTCAGAAGTACTTTTAAACTTAAACACGGTGTTTGGCCACATTAGAACTCAATGTGTCATTGATACAGTACAACTTTGACATCAGTGGCAGGCATCCGAGCTGTAAAGCACCCTTGTTAGGTATTACAGATACAAAAGGAGGTGAAAAAGAGCAAAAAGGCAAAGCAATGGAAAAGAACAATCATAGGCACACGATGGCTGAACGTACATGTTTCCAGCACATGTGAAATAACAATCTTGTACCTTCTCTTTTGGAAGACTCTAAAAAGAAAAAAAAAACTGCCAAGAATTCACCATGCATTAAAGTCACCACTCCCAAAAGACAATACCTAGGAGTATTTATTGTACAGTTGTTGTGACCGTATTTATTACTCCTAACCTGTTATGGTAGGAGAATTGTAGATACAGGTAATACACAAAAGAGGCAGATCATAGGCATGTGCGCAGATCACATGTAATGAGGTTGGCGCTACCTCCAATAGCCAACTAGGCAAACTTCCTGGAAGCCAGAGCTCAAGCCAAATTTTCCAGCATAAACCACATATCAAAAGAGAAGCCTGATTAGGGCTGAGTGGCTCCACCAGGACAAAATAGTCAATGAGCCAAAAACAAAGACTAAAAAAGTATTTAATGGACAGTACCTGCTCACAGAGTCACAGTCAGTCTCCTACTAGAAAGAGAGGAGAGGATCTGAGCATAGCTGCACCAAAAACAGACAATAAATAGTACCTAGGGTGAGGAATGTTTCCCAAGGATGGAAAAGCTAAGTTAGGAACATAGTGAAGCAAGAAAAAAGAGTAGAAATCGTGAATAATTGAAGTAGTTGAAGCTAGATGAGATTGAGACAAAAAATTTAAGTCAATAAATTAATAAAAGTGTACTCAGTACCTCAGCACTCAACGTGAAGTCAGAAGCTATTGATATGTAATCAATGCAGGCAACTAGGGTACTGCAACCAAGGGGGCGTCATAGCTTAATGTCAAGATGGAATTTTGGAAGTAGACTTGTATATATTTGAATCCCTTTTCCGCTATCCATGATCTGTGTGATTGCTGGTCTGTCATCTCCATAAAGACAACAAGTCTGCATGAGGCATTTTCACCACTATATCCTATTCTCCCAACCCAACATTTAGATATTATTCAATAACAGCATTCTGGTAGTGGAGAGCTACTACCACATTAAATCTATTGTGAAATTTGTTGCAATTTTAAAAAATGTTTAAATGGCCATCTTGGCATTAAAAATACTGTATTAAGCCTTCAAAATTATGTTTGAATAAATATATGAACTCACCTTTTTGAGTTCTAGATATTTTTATCTGCACAATGATGAAAATAATAGTTATTATTATCAGTACAACACTGGTAATATTACCAGTTATTACAATACTGTCATTATAAAAATAAAATAAGGTGTGTGTGTGTGTGCGCGCGCTTGTGTGTGAAGTGCTCAGCACAATGCCCAGGATATTCAAAATAGTTTTCCTGTACTCTCCTTGCCCTATTTGGAGAGAACATGAAATGGTTTGTCAATTTTAAAATAAATGATGTAAGGGGTTACTATGGGGAGCAGTGAAGTTGTACTGAAGGATATCAGAAAGGTAAAGACAGAATGAATAGTTTCAAACTGTTAAAAATCCAAAGGGGGCCGGGCACGGTGGCTCACGCCTGTAATCTCAGCACTTTGGGAGGCCGAGGCGGGCGGATCACGAGGTCAGGAGTTCGAGACCATCCTGGCTAACACGGTGAAACCCCATCTCTACTAAAAACACGAAAAAAAAAAAATTAGCTGGGTGTGGTGGCGGGCGCCTGTAGTCCCAGCTACTTGAAAGGCTGAGGCAGGAGAATGGCGTGAACCCGGGAGGTGGAGCTTGCAGTGAGCCGAGATTTTGCCACTGCACTCCAGCCTGGGCGACAGAGTGAGAATCTGTCTCAAAAAAAAAAAAAAAAAAAAAAAAAAGTCCAAAGGGAGTCTTCTGAAGTCTTAGGACAGGGCAGGAGAATCAAGTGAAAGTCTCCAGGGACTCCTGACCTCACATGGAATATGTGCAGCAGCTGCTGTAGAAGAGCTGGGAAAGGGAGAGAAGAGCATACAGACCCTACTGAGGCCTGAGAGCAAAGCAATTCGTCTAAAATCTCTGGGCCTTACACTGAATGTAAATAGCGTGTCCGGAATTGGTGGGTTCTTGGTCTCACTGACTTCAAGAATGAAGCCGCAGACCCTCGCGGTGAGTGTTACAGCTCTTAAGGTGGCGCTGCTGGAGTTTGTTCCTTCTGATGTTCGGATATATTCGGAGTTTCTTCCTTCTGGTGGGTTCGTAGTCTTGCTGGCTCAGGAGTGAAGCTGCAGACCTTCGCGGTGAGTGTTACAGCTCTTAAGTCAGCGCGTCTGGAGTTGTTCGTTCCTCTCGGTGGGCTCGTGGTCTCGCTGGCTTCAGGAGTGAAGCTGCAGATCTTCGTGGTGAGTGTTACAGCTTATAAAAGCAGTGTGGACCCAAAGAGTGAGCAGTAGCAAGATTTATTGCAAAGAGCAAAAGAACAAAGCTTCCACAGTGTGGAAGGGGACCCCAGTGGGTTGCCAATGCTGGCTGGGGCAGCCTGCTTTTATTCTCTTATCTGGCCCCACCCACATCCTGCTGATTGGTACAGCAGAGTGGCCTGTTTTGACAGGGCGCTGATTGGTGCGTTTACAATCCCTGAGCTAGATACAAAGGTTCTCTACCTCCCCATCAGATTAGTTAGATACAGAGTTTCAACACACAGGTTCTCCAAGGCCCAACCAGAGCAGCTAGATATAGTGTCGATTGGTGCATTCACAAACCTTGAGCTAAACACAGGGTGCTGATTGGTGTGTTTACAAACCTTGAGCTAGATACAGAGTGCCGATTGGTGTATTTACAATCCCTGAGCTAGACGTAAAGGTTCTCCAAGGCCCCACCAGAGCAGCTAGATACAGAGTGTCGATTGGTGTACTCACAAACCCTGAGCTAGACACAGGGTGCCGATTGGTGTGTTTACAATCCCTGAGCTAGACATTAAGGTTCTCCAAGGCCCCACCAGAGCAGCTAGATACAGAGTGTCAAGTGGTGCACTCACAAACCCTGAGCTAGACACAGGGTGCTGACTGGTGTGTTCACAAACCTTGAGCTAGATACAGAGTGCCAATTGGTGTGTTTACAATCCCTGAGCTAGATATAAAGACTCTCCATGTCCTCACCAGACTCAGGAGCCCAGCTGGCTTCACCTAGTGGATCCCCCACCGGGACTGCAGGTGGAGCTGCCTGCCAGTCCCGCGCCATGCGCTCGCACTCCTCAGCCCTTGGGTGGTCCATGGGACTGGGCGCCGTGGAGCAGGGGGCAGCGCTCGTCGGGGAGGCTGGGGCTGCACAGGAACCCACGGAGGTGGGGGAAGGCTCAGGCATGGCGGGCTGCAGTCCCGAGGCCTGCCCCGCGGGAAGGCAACTAAGGCCTGGCGAGAAATCGAGCGCAGCGCCAGGTGGGCTGGCACTGCTAGGGGACCCAGTACACCCTCCGCAGCCGCTGGTCCGGGTGCTAAGTCCTTCATTGCCTGCGGCCTGCAGGGCCGGCCGGCTGCTCCGAGTGCGGGGCCACCAAGCTCACGCCCACCGGGAACTCCAGCTGGCCTGCAAGCGCCGCACGCAACCCCGGTTCCCGCTCGCGCCTCTCCCTCCACACCTCCCTGCAAGCTGAGGGAGTGGGCTCCCGCCTTGGCCAACCTAGAAAGAGGCTCCCACAGTGCAGTGGTGGGCTGAAGGGCTCCTCAAGTGCCACCAAAGTGGTAGCCCAGGCAGAGGAGGCGCCAAGAGCAAGCGAGGGCTGTGAGGACTGCCAGCATGCTGTCACCTTTCAGTAGCAGCCACCTGTAGCTGGAGGAGAGACAGAAGAGCTGAAAGAGCTCCCTCATCCCTACCCTAGAGGCACAAGTGTATTAAGGCAGAGCAGGACAATGGAGACAAGACTTGAAGGAACTCAGATCACATTCTCTGCTAAAGGAAAGATTCTGTTCCAGCCCTCAAATTATTTGATGTTTGTGGTGAAATTAATCTAACTAAAGCCACCACAAAGTGCATACTCAGGTCAACCACATACTAGAGGGACTAACTCCCACCCAACCCCCACAAGTCTGACAAAGGTGCATGCCCTTTCTAAGGTTAAATGTTATTTACCTTAGTTTCTGTGGTTCTTTTACTCATAATGTCTAGCATTTAATCATAAATTGCTAGACATGTAAAGAAACAAGAAAATGTGGCAAATTGTTAAGAAAGAACCAGATCATAAGACTGGTCAATAGAACTAGACCCAGAAATTGACAGATGTTAGAAGTATCAGACACAAATTTTAATATAGCTATGCTAAATATTTTTAAGAATCTAGTAGAAAAAGTTGCATGAACAGATGAAGAATTTCAGTAGAAAGATATCAATTATGAAAGCAGTCAAAAATATTCTAGAAATACACAAAATCTTATCCGAAAAAAAATTTTTTGTTTAAGACAGAGTCTTGCTCTGTTGCCCAGGCTGGAGTGCAATGGTGTGATCTCAGCTCACTGCAATCTCTGCTTTCTGGGTTCAAGTGATTCTCCCACCTCAGCCTCCTGAGTAACTAGGATTACAGGCATGAGCCACCATGCCTGGCTAATTTTTGTATTTTTAGTAGAGACGGGGTTTCTCCATGTTGGCCTGGCTGGTCTCAAACTCCTGACCTCAGGTGATCCACCTGCCTCAGCCTCCCAAAGTGCTGGGATTACAGAATTGAGCCATGGAGCCCAGCCAAAAGTTTTTTAAAATCATTTCAGTGCACTCATTAGCAGGATAGACCCAGCAGAGGACACTCAAGAGAGGTTCAATGAATATCTAAAGTAAGGCAAAAACAAATCAAAATTAAATGAGAGAAATCAGTTTCTACTGAGCAGCCACTTGAGACCATGCATTGACTGGATTACTCCAAGGTCTCAACTAATTTTACCTAAAATTGTAGCCATAACCCTGCAACTTAGGGACCCTTTATTATAACTCCCACCCATGAAGAGAAATCACATCTTGTTGGGATGAGAAGGAGGAAGTAAGGAAGAAAAAAGGCTTCAAACAAAAGAATTTGAATTGAGTATTCAAAATAGAGATAATATGGTGGGCCTTTTGGGTGATGAGAGGGGCATAACAGATAAAGACAAGAAAAGTAAATACAGAATATGTTTACAAAATGGCAAAAGGGTTATGAAAGTCATACTGAGAAAACATATACACAAGCGACACTGCCCTACTTAAGAGAGTTTATACTATCAACTTCTGATATTTTCTTCCTAATCTGCTCACAATAATTAATACTGTGCTGTATGGAAAGTAGGTGCTAAATAAATATTTATTTTAAATGAAACGTGAGTGAGGGAATGAATGAACGAATAATGAAAGCAGTTGTCAGCACATTTTGAAGAGCTGGTAACAGTGGTGTCTCAATCTATGCAATAACATAAAATACTCTGGGATATCTTAGATCAGGAGTTATAGCTACAGAAAGAGAGATACGCAAGGAGAAATTAAAAACAAAATAGGGATAGTTTAAGTCAGAGCCTTAAGACATCACAACAAGAGAATTAACCAAGAGCAAAACGGCGCCCGCCTTTCCCTTGCCTTCTGAAGCAGTAACTCTGCCCCTCATCAAACATAGAAATGACTGCCCAGTAGAGCCATGGACATCACACATGACCCTGTCCTTAAATTTTTTCAACAACCACCATTTCAGATTCATGAATTCCTACATATGTCAGGCATAGAGCTAAGTACCACTGTATATACTTGTAAATGGGATGAGCCTTGATTCTGCCTCCGGGAAGTTTACAGAGTAAAGGAGGTTTTAAATGCTGTGCAACGCAGATCGGAGTTTGCATTGATTCTGAGATTCAGTGATTTAGTCTTCAGTACTCTGAAGGGCTCTACTAACTGGCCTTAGTTTTTAGAACCTTAACCTATATCTCTCTCCTCACTGACAAGCTGTAGAGCTTATTTATCACATAGAAAATAATTTGAGTCACAGGTGTGAGTTATATATATGTAATTTTTAATTATCTGATAGTCACATTTTTTAAATAAATTTTTTTCTTTTACTTTTTTTTTTTTTTTTTTTGAGACGGAGTCTCTCTCTGTCACCCAGGCTGGAGTGCAGTGGCAAAATCTCGGCTCACTGCAAGCTCCGCCTCTCAGGTTCACGCCATTCTCCTGCCTCAGCCTCTCGAGTAGCTGGGACTACAGGCACCTGCCACCACGCCCAGCTAATTATTTTGTATTTTTAGTAGAGACGGGGTTTCACTGTGTTAGCCAGGTTGGTCTCCATCTCCCAGCCTCGAGATCCGCCTGCTTCAGCCTCCCAAAATGCTGGGATTACAAGCATGAGCTACCGTGTCCGGCTTTTCTTTTACTTTTAAGTTCATGGGTACAACTGCAGGTTTGTTACATAGGTAAGCTTGTGTCATGGGGGTTCGTTGTACAGATTATTTCATCATTAAGCCTAGTAACCATTAGTTGTTTTTCCTAATCCTCTCCCTTCTTCCACCCTCCACCCTCTGATAGGCCCCAGTGTGGGCTGTTCCCTTCTATGTGTCTATGTGTCCGCATCATTTAGCTCCCACTTATAAGTAAGACGATGTGGTATTTGGTTTTCTGTTCCTTGTTAGTATGCTAAGGATAATGGCCTCCTGCTCCATCCATGTCCCTGTAAAGGATATGATCTCATTCTTTTTCGTAGCTGCATAGTATTCCATAGTGTATATGTACCACTTTTCTTTATCCATTCTATCATTGATGGGCATTTAGATTGATTACACGTCTTTGCTATACATGTCTTTGCTATTGTGAATAGTGCTGCAATTAACATATGCATGCGTGTGTCTTTATGACAGAATGATTTCTATTCCTTTGGGTATATACCCAATAATGGGACTGATGGGTTGAATGGTATTTCTGTTGGTGGGAGTGTAAATTAGTTCAGCTATTGTGGAAGACAGTGTGGCAATTCCTCAAAGACTTAAATATGATAGACGTGTTTTAAAAAGTAAAGTGAAACAGTTCAAATTAATTTAAATAATAAACTTAGTCCAATACGTCCAAAACATTATCATTTCCACATGTAATCAACATAAAAATGATTGCAATATTTTATAGTTAGTCTTTGAAATCCAAGGTATATTACATTTAGTGCTCATCTCAATTCCCATTGGCCACACTTAAATGTTCAGCAGCCACATGTGACTAAACTGTGGAGTCTGTCCTGTTTCATAAGTAGAAATGTATGCCTTGTGACAGAGTGTGTACTGTGGGAGAAGCTTTGAAAAACAGAAATAAAAACAGAGAGAAAACAAGCCCTAAAAATATAAAAAACAATGACTGACAAAGAATTGAATCTGTCCAAAATCTGTAGGAAAGAAGACACTAGGAGATTTGAAACTCCAGCCAGTGAACATTGCTCAGGATCAAATATTGCCTAACACAGCATTTTGTGTTGGAGATTCTGAGTTTTATTCCTGTTTTACCACCTTCCCACAACTGGCCCTCAAGAAAATCATTTACCCTGATTGTGCCTCAACTTTTTTACTTAAAAATGAGAATAATAATGTGAACTGAGTTCACACAGGTCTTAACAGATGAATAAATATTGAAAAAAAAAAATCACATGCATAGGAACAATGCAGATTGTTCTGATTCTTAACTCCTCCTCAAACGCAGGACCTGTAACCTTTCTATTCTGGTGTATTTCATCCCCCATAAAATATTTTTAAGAGTCTCCAAGAGACGCTTTTAAATGTACTTGGAAAGAAGTCCAAGCTGCTGGGTGCTGGGACTTGTCTGCCAGGCAACTGCTACCTCCTGCAGGACACTACTCCACTCAGACTGAATTTCATGGATTATTTAAAAAGGTGCACTTCTCCTTGCTGAAAAATAGAAGTAAGTCAGATAAAATGTAGTAAGTTAGCTCTCAAAGCAGTATGAACCAAATTAATGGAGTGTTTTAAGTTCTGTGTAAAATAAACATATGACTAGTGATACAGCTGTGGTCACCCCAGAAACGAGTTTGCTCTTTTCCATGAAGGCCTAATATAACTGAAAATGGGTGAAACCCTGTTGGGATGAAGTCAGAGGTCAGATAGCTAAATATAAGCACATTTTTCTAAAACCTACTGTGAAAGGCAGTAGAGCAGTCTAACATGAATATGGTTTTGGCATTTTTATTTCAAGCTGTGACCTCTTCAAAAAAAAAAGTTACTGGTATTTATTATTATTTAGATGATAAAAGCTGGTCAAGAACCCAGAATGAAGACTAAATAAGTTAGTTCAAGGTCCTGCCTTGGTTAAAAAGTGTAAGAAAAATCTTTCAATGCAAAAGTACCTTATCAGGGGTCGCTAATATCTAAAAATGCATATGAGGAGTCAGTCCTTTGACTATAGATTTTTTTTCACTGTTAAACTGCAAGTATTCTGAGCAATGTAACATCAAAACACTGTGAGATATTTATGCCTCAGGCAGAATAAATATTAAATCTTGTTTTACTTAGCATGTGTTTCCCCAAATACCAAGGCTGAGAAAAAGGCTGACACACAGGTAATTTATTTGGGAAGTGATGCCTTGGAGAGAAAATAAGCTACAGAGGGAGTAAAAGAGAGAGAGAGAGGAAAAGCCAATACAGCAAATTAATTTGGCCATAGGTATGGGTAACTGGGATTCAATCTCATGGGACTTTCTGAAGGGTTTTATGAAGTGAGTCACAAAGCTGTACACTTTCGGTATGGTTGGGAGACAAATTCACCCATTGTCTCTTGCCCCTTGGCAAGACTGGCCTCAGGGGCATAAATGTCAAGTCAGCTTCAGCAAGTGTCCCAGATTGTAGCCTCAGCAAAACCTTAAGAAAGGAAGCAAGAGGTATTCAGTGCAGTCCCAACTAGAAGGGTTGTCAGGCTTCACCAATGTAAAGCTAGTCAAAGATTATATGGAACATGCTGCCGCAGGAAAGGCTAAAAGGACAGATGGAACTAAGTGGGTTTGAATGGCACACGAAAGGTGTCCAATACAGTCCACTCCTTTTATTACTTCGATCTTTATTAAGTCCAAACTTTAGTCCTATTTAGGGTTGCGAATGGCCACAATCTCTGCATGTAATTAATGCAAGAGAGTTAGTGGAACAAACAGGTCTTAAAGTAAAAATTGACATTCATTATCTCCTGCCAGCATGACCAATCCCATATTTTCCTCACCATCAGATGGCACTTCAGCTGATCTAGGTTGCTTGCCTACTAGGGTAAACCAGACCTTCATCTGTAAAGGATATGCATTCCTAATTGTCTTGCCCTTGTCAGGTTTTGCTTGTAACAATTACTTGTACATCATTATCAGTGGACAGAGAAAAACCGGTGAATGCCATAGTGACTCCTTACATTCCAGATATGCTCCTTTCTGACTTGTTTCATCAATTGTAACTCTTTCTGATAATCAAGATCAATTATCCCACCAATATCATCCATGTTTTCTTTGCCTATTGGTACTCTGGCATGAAGTGTCCAAAAAGAACAGGTCATAACTGCTTTAAGTTTAAAACTGTAGCTTTAAAGTGGAAATAGTATGTCCCCTGGTGGGACATCATCCCCACCCCAGGAACCAAGATCTCTAATGTCGTACAACCTTAAGCTGTTGGGACAGGAGATGTAAATTCCACAAGTGAGTTACTGGAGGATGATGGTGAGAGAGCTCATTCTACTTCCACTTTTTTGTTCAGAGACTCACATGTTGCCTCTACAGGGGGAATATATTATTTCCCTAGGGATGGCATAACAAAACTGGGTGACTTAGATAAGAGAGATCTTGTTTTACAGTTCTGGCGGCTAGAAGTTTAAAATCTCAAAAGACTCAAGTGATGAACCATTCCTTGCCTCTTCCTAGCTTCTGATGGTTGCTGTCAATCTTCAATGGTCCTTGGCTCACAGCTGTATCACTCTAATCTCTGCTTCCTTCATCACATGGTTTTATTCCCTATGTCTCTCTGAAAGCCTGTGTTCAAATTTTCCTCTTCTTATAAGGAGACCAAGTCATTAGATTTAAGGCCTACCCTAATCTAGTATGACCTCATCTTAAGTTGATTATATCTGCAAAGACCCTATTTTCAAATAAGGTCACACTTACAGGTTCCAGTTGGACAGGAATGAATGAGGGGGAGGGAAGCATTTCAATACAGTATAGGGATATGGAACATATATGAGCACAGATATGGCACCCCAGAGGACCGTACTCCCATCGCTCAGGAATGTTCACAAGCTAGTGCTTTATCTGAGCCTATAGCAGGCCTTTCCAACAGTCCATTATCTATTCTGTGCAAATATAAGAAATACGACCCAAAGATGTTAAATTCTTACTCTAGTTCACACAGCTAGAATGGATCACAGATTTTGGAGTCATGCCCCAGTCTACCATCTCTAAGTTAAGTACAGTCTCCTTTACAGAATATTTCCTCTAATTATTGTTTTCCCAAATGTTTTGTCAGCTCAGAAGATTTTGTGCCATTATTTCTAGACACCTGGCCTATTTGAAAAAGCTACTGGGTGTTCTTTCCCACCATCTTTAGAGTTACGGAAAGCTGGTTCAGAATCCTAATTCAATCAATTCCTGCTTTTGGATCATGTAGCCTTTCCAGCCTCAAATGACCAATGCACAAAGTGGGGGCAGTAGTATCCATCTCACATAGTGAACGGGTAGAGTATATAAGATGGTATTTGTAAAGCATTAAGCACAATTCTTGGCACATAGTGCTACATGATGCTTGTCACTGTGCCAAGTGCTATGGAAGAAACACAGTCATCTTGGGGGCTTTTAGAATAGCCATTTTGTCCTTTCCTCTTACTTTTTCCTCCTTCCAGGAATGCTAAATTGATGGCTGGAAATGTGATAGTCATCTTGAATAATAAGGCAATGTTGAGGGTGGAAGTCATATACTAAGGATGGCAGAGCAAAAGAAAGTGAGAAATCTGAGTCCTTGAAGACAGGGGAGCTGTCATACCACCCAAAAACTGCAAGCTCCAGGTTCCTTTTACATTAGTGAGTAATAAGCCACTACCCTGTTAACCCAACTTATTTAACTTTATTGTTTTATACTGCAAAGCCTAATGCTAACTCAAACAAGTAAAACTGAGATACCATTCTCGTGAATTTATCATTGTCCTGAGGAGACAAGGGAAATGCATATATTCAAAGAGAAAAAAAAGGAGAGAGAGAGAGAGGTTACATTCTAAACTGTGGTTCTGTCAAGAAGCACAAGAGAGTATCAGAGAAGGCAAAAATCTATGCAGATCGAATCAGCCAAAGGTTTTCAGCAGAAGAGTAAACCAAACTAGGCCTTGAAAGAAGCAGAGGATTCGGAGAGGGGATGAGGAGAGGTGGAATTCTCAACATGTCAACCAAATAACAGCTAAAGAAAAGACTCAAAAGGAAAGAAGGAAACAATTAGGAAAGCAAATTCAAGAACACATATGAAAGCTTTTCCTGTAAAGAGAGAAAAGTGTGGGTTTTCAAGTGTGACAAAAGAACCAGCTCTCCAGTTAATGTAACGAAAAGAATAACAAAGAATGAGAGGAAATTTATGGTTCTTTTAAGAAATGTTTAGTCTGGTCACAGCAGTATAAATGGTTAATCTTTCATGTATTCAAATTCCTGATAATTATTAATAACTTGTCGAGATGGGAGAGGAATGCTATGGAAAAAAAGTGACAAAATCTCAAAAATATGGGCAAAATAAGCATAAGAAAAGAGAATGTAAACAGAATAGTTTTTATGGACATTTGAAAAACATATTTGTATGAAAGGAATTAGTTATGGATTAGTTATGGTCATAAGGGGCTTTATTTCCATTTGTGTTCAATTTTTTCTTTTCTTTTTTTTTTTTTAACTCTTGCAGCATTTTGGTTTCTCCTCCAAAATAAAAACCAAATCTAAAAAGGCAATTCTTAGCTGAGATTGACTTATATAGATGACTTGATTTTCGTTAACTTGCTTCTTCGAATGTCAAACTCACAGAAATTATATGTTTATTGATTAAAGGCTTTTTAGTTGCAAGTAATAAAATTCAATTCAAGTTAACTTAAGCAAGAAAGGTGAATTGACTAGATGAATCCAGCTCATTCATGCAATTTAAAGGCAGGATTAGAGCAGGGACTTATGGAAGGTAGTGGAACAAAGAAGCTAAAAGCAATCAGGGTTTTTTCTCCCTATCTGCCTCACCTCAGCTTCTTTCTACACATCTGCTTCTTCTCTTTCTCTTTGAACTTTCCCTGCTTCTCATTTCATGGACCAGGTATATTATCCCTTCCCTTCCCACCCCCACTCCAGCTCCCCAGTTAATATTCCTACCTGTCAGGAGATCATTCTAAACTGAAATACCTTCTGCTATTCCCTATTCCAAATTCCCAGAGAATAAAATATGAATATTCAAATGGGTCCCAGAGCCAACAAGGCCAACAAGGTCCCAGACAAATATCCCTTTCTATTTCTCTAACTTTGTGTTGTACCACTCTCCCATTTGTTCACTGGACTCCTGACACACTGGCCTTTTGCAGTTCTTAGAAGATGGCAAGCTTTCTGCCTTCAGAGACTTTGCACTCACTGTCCCCTTTAACAAAAACCTTCCTCCTCCAGATGTGGCTACAATGGGCTCATCCTCTCAGCTGCATCTCCCCTTAGGTGCCATTGCCTCCAAGAAGCCTGCCTTGAGCATTCTATCTTAAGTGGAAATTCCTTGCCCGTCCACCCCATTTATTCTGTATGAGAGAATCTTGTTTAAAATCTATGTTAATACTGACTGGAATTGGATTTATTCCTTTCCTGTTTGTGTATTTACTTGGGTAATATCCATCTTTCCTAATTGATTATAAGGAGCATACTATAACACTAGAGGTTTTCTACCTGTCTATTTCCATCTGGCTTACTAATAATTTTCTATTTTTTTCAGGTATCTAGCTGTCCCCCAAATTACACTGTGCCTCATTAGAAGCTAAAAGAAAAATAAGTTATCTTCCACCTCTGAATATAAATTCTGGCTTGTTCCAATGCTTGTAACTGCAGCAGCCATCTTTGCTTATAGTCGAAGGATGGAGTCAATCTGAGTGAAGATGGCAAAGCAGAGAGACAGAAAAAAATCTGAGACCTTGATGACACTTTTGAACCTCAGATTTAGTCAACTCTGAAGTCTGCATACCATAGAATCCCAGCTATATGAGATTACAGACATCTTTAGTTGTGAACTACTTTGAGATAACATTTCAGTGGCTTAGACCTAACCAAGCCACTCTGGGGGTAGGAACCATGACTCTGTTGCTTTCCATTGTGTTTTTAGGGACTAGCACAGTGCCTGGTTCAGAATAGAGGTCTGGGATTATTAGCAAAATGAATGAATTTGTTCTATCATCAGAACCCATAAAGATAAAACCATGTATACAAACATGATTGCCAGAAGCACCAAATAAATTCACTGGAGAAAGAAAAGACATTTTAATAAATGGTGCTGAACCACGGGATATACATCAGGGAAAAAATAAAATAAATCTCAACCCCATCTCACTGCATAAACACAAATTGATTTGAGATGGAAAACAAATACGAATGTAAAAGATAGAACAATAAACTTTTTAGCTGAAAGTATATTTTCATGATCATTGAGTAAGCAAATATTTCACAGATAGCACATAAAACAATGCAGGTTGAGCACTTCTGATCTGAAAATCCAAAATCTGAAATGCTCTAAAACCAAAAATTTTTGAGTGCCAACATGATGCCACAAGTGGAAAATTCCCCATGACCTCATGTGACAAGTCACAGTGAAAATGCAGGCACACAACCTATGGTTTATTTAGCATCCCCAAAGAAAAAAAAGATTTTTCTCAGAAAAACACAAACAAATGTTTTTTTGTCAGCATACCTACCTTAATCTCAAAAACAAGCTGCGCAAAGCACCAAGGTAGCTGGAAACAAATAATACATTTGAAATGGTTCAATCCACAAATGGCTGAGATAATGACACTTTTGCTTTCTGATAGTTCAGTGTATACAAACTTTGTTTCATGCACAAAATTATTAAAAGTATTATACAAAATTACCTTCAGCCTATGGGTATATAGTCTATATAAGACACAAGTGATATTTTTGTGTTTAGACTTGGGTCTCATCCCTGAAATATATCATGTATACACAAACATCCCCGAAGCTGAAAATATCCTAAATCCAAAACACTTTTGGTCCCATGCATTTCAGATAAGGAATACTCAACCTGTATCATAAGAGTAAACATTGATAAACTAGATTTCATTGAAATTGAAATTTCTCTTCATCAAAATATACCATTAAGGAAATGAATAGGCAAGCCACAGCCTGGGAGGAAATATTTATGGTGCATATTCTGTCCAAGAGTTTTTTTCTAGCATATAGAAAGAACACCTATAAATCTACAGTCAAAACAGCAACAACCCAATAAAACTGGGCAAAAGGCATAAACAGACACTTCACAAAAGAAAACATAGGAGTAATCAATAAGCACATGAGAAGGTCCTCAATGTCCATTATTAAAAAAAAAAAGAAAAGAAAAGAAAATGCAAACAAAAATAACAATGTCATGTCACTTCATATTTACTAAAATGGCCAAAATTTAAAAGAATGATGATGAAAATGCTAGCAAATATGTAAAAAAGTTGGGACTCTCATACATTGTTGCTGAAGTGTAAAATGATAAAAACTACTTTGAAAAACTATTTGGTAAAGTTACAGCTATCCTATGAGCCAGTAATTCCACTCTTAAATATTTATCTAAAGGAAATGGCCAACAAACACTCATTCAAGAATGTGTATGGCAATCTTAGTCATAAAACTCAAACTCTTTAAAAAATCCAAATGTTCTTCAACGGGTAATAATTAAACAAAATGTGATGTATTCCTAAAATGGAATATTATTTAACAATACAAAGAAACAAAACAACTGATACATGTGACAATATGGCTTAATCTCAAAAACAAGCTGCACAAAGCACCAAGGTAGCTGGAAACAAAGAATACATTTGAAATGGTTCAATTTATAAGAAGGACAAAAATAGGTGCAACAAATCTGTGGTAATAGAAATCAGAAAGCAGTTGCCTCATTTTGGAGTGTGGGCAGGATTGATTAGATAGGGGCATGTGGAAATTTCCTGGGTCGATGAAACTATTTTGTCTATTTTGTGATGGAGGTGTATACAATTAGCAAACCTCATTGAACGGTACACTTAATATCTGTGCATTTTGTCGTGTATATTATTAAATTAAAATGTGTGTGCATGTGCGTGTGTGTGTAGAAAATGACTGCTGCCAAGAAGAGTCAACTCTTGTGGATGAAGAGAGCCATATAAATACAGCCCCTGTGAAAAGCTACATCAAAGAGTACTTATACTAATAGGGCATATATTCATATTACATTTCCTAAAGCCTAGAATTAATAGTATTCACAAGCTAAACTGCATAATGAAATTGATTGGAGAGCCCTTTCTTATGACATTGAGTTGAAATACAGATAGCTATGTTAAAGAAGGAAGAAAGCAGCATGTTGGGGATTAAAAGTAGACATTTAAGAGACTGCTAATTATGAACAATTTTCCAAAATGTGTTTCACAAAAAAACTAATCTGCCTCAAGAAATTAATCTATGTTAAACGAAAAAAGTATCACCTGATCAAATAAGCATAGGAAATGTATATTATGTCCCCTTATTCAATATTCACAGTATATATAACCATATTAAAGCTCTCAGAAATTGTAATATAAAGAATCACTGATTTTATTTAACTCAGAATTTCCCCAAAGCATGCCAATACAATTTTCAAAAACAGCAGACATAACTATTATTTAAATTCTAAGTTTTACATTCCTCCTATAATTTGTCATAATAGAAGAGGAATGTATTTAAGAGTAAGTAAGCCTGTTACATAATTAATCTGTGATAACATATTTCTCATTGAATAATAGAACTCAAAGGTATAATGTAATATTCTAAACAGATATCTGCTTTCTAGACATCTTTACCCCAAACATACCTATGCTATAAGTGAAAAAATGTATTCTCCCAATATTATTGTAATTGCCTCCTAGCTAGTCTACTTACTTCCACCCTTGTCCTCTACAATAAAGTGACTGGTTACCATACTTCCCACAAGTTACTTTACTTTTCAGTGTTTCATTTTCTCTATATATAAAATGAGTATAGTTGAATATTTCTTTAAATTGATTGGGGTTTAAATATCTTAGCATTTTTAAGAAACATTTGCGCCATATAGGCAAAAATTATATTATCTATTCACTATTTGTGGCTTGAAATATAATTATTTTCTGAATTTCATGAATATTAGTTGAGCATCTACTACATGCAGCAGAACCGACTGAATTAATGTAGGACATTTCAGAATGTAGTTCTTTCATTTATTTAAAGCGTTCCTTAAAGCAATTTCCAGAAGAATAGAAAGAGATTAAAATTAGGCCGGTATTTATTTATCCATCCATTCATCCATCCATCTTTTCTTTCTTTCATTTAAACATGCCAGGTTCAAGTTATATTTCATATATTAACTCAACAGTGTTTGCTAATGGAAAGAATTTGTGGTGAGACCAAAAGATGAAAAAGGAATCTCTTCTGGTCTTTAGCCCAGGCAACTGCAAGGAAAATTGTATCATTTATTAATATGGGAAAAAGTAAGTAGGGGGCATAGAGTTAGGGTTAAAAATCAAAATCTGTCTTTTCTATATATTAGGTTTGAAATACCTTTTAGACAACTAGTAAATAAGTAGGATAGACAAACATCGATCCCAGGGCTGCAGCCATAAACTTCAGAGGTATCAAGATATATAGATGATATCTAAAGCCATGGGAATAGAAAATAAGAGAGAGGACAGAAAATATCTCAAATAAAAGCCCTGGGATACCACAACATTTAGATGGTAGGAAAAGGGAAAGGATGCAGCAATGGAAACTGGTTTGACACAGCCAGTGATATAGGTAGTAAACCTAAAAAATATGTATTTCAAAAGCTAACACTTTGAAAAGCTGGGGGAGTGGGGGTACAGAGGGACGGTCAATTGAGTCAACTGTTACTGACACATAAAGTAAGACAGGAATCAAAGACTAACCATCATTGGATATAGCAATATAGGACATGTCAATGACCCCAACCAGTTGAGATTCATATTAGGAAGGGCCCTGTAGGCCATTGTCAGGATTTGGGACTTTAATCTGAGTAAGGTGAAAGCCATTGGATGGTATTAGGAAAATGACTGAGATGATCTGACATCCACTTAAAGAGGCCACTCCAGCCATTCTGCTAGGCTAGGTGGTGAGTATACAAAGGGAGAAGCAAGGAGTTCTGTTAGGAAATGACTACAATAATTTAGAAAAGAGAATGTGATGGGAGATAGCAATCAAGGGGATAAGAAACCAGATTTTATATACATTTTAAGAATAGAACAAACATGATTCACAGATGGATTACATGTATAAAATGAAAGAAACAAAGGAATCACAAGTAACTCCAAAACACTTGGCCTCAAAATCTGGGAAGATAAAGTTATTGTGGTAGTTAATGGCACTCCTAAGCATGTGAGGAAATGAGGAGGTACACATAAAGGGACCAAGGAATGACCAACGAGGCTGGAGAAAATTCAAGAGCCATAGAAGTCAGTGAAGAAGAAAGTGTTCCCAGGAATAGGAATGGTCAACTGTACCAAATGCTGCTGGTAAGGTCAGTTAAGTTAAGAACTATAAAACAACTACTAGATTTAGTAACACAGAGATCACTGATGACCATGACAAGAGTTGCTTTGATGCCATGATAGGGTTAAAAGCTTGATCACAGTGAGTTTTAGAAAAAATTGAAATGGAAATTAAAAAAAGGAAGAAAGAAAGAAAAAATGGAAGAAAAAAACCATGACACAGTAAGGACAAGACAAAAATTTAATTGAATTTTTCAGACAAGAAGTAGGCCACCAGCTGAGGGAGAAATTGAGTGAAAGACAGTTTTTGTTTTTAGATAAGACAAATAAAAGCAAATTCATGTTGAGAAAGGTCCAATAGAGAGACAAAATTTGTTATTGCATAAGAAAGAGGGGAGGCTTACTGGGAATCAATGAGAAGGGATGGAAGTTTATGCTCAAGGGGAGGGATGACCACTGACACAGTGAAGAATTTATCTACAAAGCAAAAAAAGAGGTTGAGTCTATGAGGACAGGAACAGGTAGAAGCATAGATTCAGTGGTGGGGGCCTGTGGAAGTTGTCTTCTGAGTGCTTCAGTTTCCCCAGTGGAATAGGAAGGTGGTCATTAGCTGAAGATGCTATTGGAGAGGAGATATTGAAGTTTTGAGAAGAGAAGGAAAGTATACAATCGTCATGGAGAAAAGCAGAAAGGTGAATGTACTGGGATTGCTGGCAGCCTAGTACTTGCTTGCACTAAAGTCAAGCTGCAAGATTTTGTGCTATCCCCCAGAGATTCAGCTGTGTGGCTGCAGCACGGGGGGTAGAGGGTTGGATTTAACCAGGGATATGTTTCTGCCTCAACAAATAATTGTAGCAATTAAAGTTTCAGAGCTCAGCTGTGCCAAGGGGTATGACACCTATGGATAAGGAAAGAATGACATGGCAAATGGAAAATAATCTTTACTGGATGGAGTTCTACTCGATGTTTTAGGAACTTTAAATTTCATGTGATTCTCACAACAGCCTTGTGAAGTATATATTTTCTACACATTACATATGAAGAAACTGAGGCTAAGAGAGATTAATTTTTTTTCCAAAATAATACAGCTAGAAAGCAGAGGAATATGGAGAAGAAAGAGCACACATTTTTCTGAGACCCTCATAGGTTGGACTGGAGAGAAGATTTGGTGCAGTCTTCTGGGGAATATCATTGGCTCAGAGTCCAGGCTGTGGCTGAGTCAGCTGGCCAGACACCAGAACACAGCTTCCTGCCATCAAAACCCCAGGTGGCAGACACAGTCACCAGTTTGGCCAGGAATACATGGCGCCACCACTCACAAAACCACTCATTTGCTCCTATAAAACAATCATCACCTAGCAGGATGCCAAGAAAATCAATCATGACTAAACTCCCAATTTGGTTTGATTCACTGACCACATGTAGACATGATCATAATGTTTGGTTATCATTCTTCATAATAATCATCTGCAGGTCTTCAGTAACTGTGGGCCTGAACAAACCAGTGATTTTTCAGGTGAATCTGCCTTGAAACAAATTTCCATCTTAGGAATCAGTTGTTTAGTTCATGGGTGACTCCTGATTCCAATAGAGGGTCTGCTAGTCTCTTAAAGCTGGAAGGGATTTTAGAGATAACTGTTTCTATCCTCCTCATTTTATAGTCCTAGGATGAACATTATATTAAAATGTAGGCTTGTTATTGTATCTTGAATACTAGCTTTGTAATGGGACACACATGGGAGAAGTTCTTCTTAAGTCTAAATATGTACTCCTTTAAACATATACATCTTCTGAATCACTAGTTCCTCTTGTCCCAGTATTTGGACACTGTGCTTTGCAAATAACATGTGCTTGATAAATGTAGATTAAATATTAAACAGTCTGGTCAAAGGGAATGAAACCATGGCACCTAGAAAAATTGTGAGGAGAATTTCACATCCCTGGCGGTCTTTCTCCCAGACCAGGGCTTCATGTCCCTAAACTGGGACAGGGTGAAGGAAAATGAGGACAGGTGGTAGATTTCATGAAAAAGTAAAAAGCCTGTCAAGGTCATTCTAGCTGTGAGACAGTCTTACTGAATCCCCAACCCCATGTCAGCTGCAGTACGTGCAGCGCCGATTCTGACTGTTAAAAGGCTATTGTTGGATGGCTAAGTCAGAGACATGCAAGGGAAGCCCAGTTCTAAATAGTAGGGGAATAAGGTCAGAAAAACTTATCCTAATCTACCTAAATATTTTAGAACAATCCTCCAAATAAGGAGAGAAAAGGATATTAAAATGGAACATCAAGGATGGTTTAAGGACAGAAAATTGTATTTTCTTCATTTAAAAACTTTATGATCTTTTACCTGCTTATCATATATTATTTTCAAGGTTCATGATAAATATAAATTAGATATGTTCCTTCATAGGTTTAGAATCAAATAGGAAACAGAAAAGATTTACACAAATTATCCTGCCACAGGTGATGTACGATGAATGTCACACCTAGAAGTAGGCGAACCAAATGGCAAAAGAACTCAGAAGCTCTATCACAGTTTAAGCTAATTTTGAAGGTGGCTTCTCAAGATAGTATTATGATCCCTATTACACAGATAAGGATACCGGGGATCAAAAGGTTTAAATGACTTGCCTAATATCCTACGACTAGAATAGATGCTGGGTCTGACAGAGTGAAGGACTGGCTCTGCAGTGACAGTCTGTGACATAGAAGGGAAAAGCCATGTGAGGGAACGGAGAATTCCAATTGCAAAGACTCTGGTAAGAAGAGAATTCTGAGTGACGACACGGCAGGCCTGCAGGGAGACCTGCTGATGGATGTTTCAAGTGGAGTGATGATGCTATTCCTGGCGATAAGAGGCTTAGAAACTGTGAGGTGAGGCTGTCAAGTGGGTCTTCAACATGGACAGTGAAAGTGACTAGGGCATGAGGTAGACCCTTCTGTCATGATGAAAAGTAAAAATGCACTACGGCAATCAGCAGACAGTGAAAAGGTTGTAGAGAAATCTAACTCACCAGGATTGTCATCTGCATCCTAAAATCTGATTATCCCTGTGGCACAATCAACTTTAGCCGCTGTGACCATTAGTCGTTCCTTAAAATCATCCCATCATGCTGACTTACTGGATTCTCAATGCACTAGGAATTAGGGAACAATTCTAGAGGATCTGATTTGGTGGGGGTTCTACTGTCCTGGTTTGAGCTTTCCCTCTCTGATAGCATAGAGCTTCATAATGGTGAGAGACTCATCAGGCAGTAGTGTAGAGCCCTGCAGTCTCTCAGCTTCCTGTCCTTTGCCATTATCACATTGCTATTGGTTTAATTGTCTGTCCTCTCTCCTAGACTGTTGCTTTTTGTGACCAGAAACTGTCTTTCTACTTACTGTTTTCCCTCAACATTAGCAGAGTTTCTAGAATATAGTCAGTGGTCAATAAATGGTGTTGAATAAATGAAGTAATATTTGAGTTGAGTCATTGAACATAAATAAATATGTATCAAGTAGCCTGGGGAAGTGGAGCACAAGGAGGTGGGAACCATTTCACCCAGAGTGATCTGGGCAAAACTTGAAAAAGTAACATATGACAGAGATCAGAAGCACTGCATAACATATTGGGTGGGAACATTGACTTTGGAGGCAGAGGCCTGGGTTCAAATCATAGCTCTATTTCTTAACAGCTAAATGATCTTGGGCTACAGTTCAGAAGAAAAATAAAATAAAATAAAAACTACTGGAGCATCACTCCTAGGGAAGGAGGCAAAGTGAAGAAACCAAGAGTGTCTGTATTATCCATTCCATATTCCCAATCCCTCCATGAGAGAGGTGAGACTGACATATTTGCTTACTGACAAGTATTTTATTTCCTAAAACATATTTGTTGCCACTCATTTGAGAACTGCATTTTATTTGGTATTGAACAGAGACAGGTAGGCTTCTAAAATAATCTAACATTATACCACAAGAATCAGCAATTTCTCAATAAATCCTAAAATTATTTATAAAACTTTTAATGTAGAACAAAATTTGGTTATATGACACCAGGAGACGCAAATTAAATAATATACATAGAAGTCATTTGTAAACTGTTACCCGCTATCTAAAAATCATTTGAGAGACCCAATGGCATAGTGGAAAACTTACATAAAATTAGAAAACTTGGGCAAAATTGCCAGCTCTTTCACTTACTAGCTATGTGGCCTACAGAAAGTTACAAGAACTCTGTGAGCTTCACTTTTAGGGTTGACAATAATACTTATCTTTTGTGCTTTTGGTGACAACCAATAGAAACAATGACCATGCAAGTAATTTTTTATTATAAGTCTATAAATAGTTTGGCAAAAAGAAATTTTTTTATTTCCCTGACAAAAAGAGGAGTGAGGAAATACTGAGAGTGTCCAGAAAGTGCTAAAAAGGTCATAGAAATTTGTGTGGTTAGAGAGTCAACATGATATTGAGACAGTCCTATATCTGGATCCTGATTCAGCTAGTTACAAGTTACGTGATTTGGAGTTAGTTTCTTATACCTCAGAGCCTCAGGTCCTCCATCTGAAAAATAGAAATCACACAACTCACTTTGCAGGGTTTTGTGAAAAGGACAGAAAATTAATGTACAGTATCTGGCACAAAAGAAAGTTTCAATAAAGATAGCTGCTGTCATCATTATATTTTCTGCATCATCATCATTATCATCATGTTTGCATTTTTCCCTTCTGAAAATTTCAGCCAGATCAATGGTAGGGAAAGAGACCTGTTATCAACTGGTAGCACTGGTGGAGGCTTTTGAGTTTCTCGTAAAGCGCTTTTTTTCTTTTTTTTTTTTTTTTTTTTTCTGTTTTTGAGACAAGGTGATCTCTGTCACCCAGGCTGGAGTTCAGTGGTGCAAACATGGCTCACTGAAGCCTTGATTTCTTGGGTTTAATCTATGTTCCTGCCCCTGGAGTAGCTGGGACCACAGGTGCGTGCCACCACTCCTGGCTAATTTTTGTATTTTTGTTGTAGAAATGGGGTCTTGCCATGTTGCCCAGGCAAGTATCAAACTCCTGGCCTCAAGCAATCCCTCTGCCTCACCCTCCCAAAGTGCTGGAAATACAGGCATGAGTCACCACACTCGACTCTTACAGAGCTCTTGATCTACTACGAGGAAGACACACATTCGAATATAGTAGATTTGTCCATTTCTTCACTCTGCTATTAAAATCTTCATAGTATCTATAAATTCAATTTCTTTGTCTTAAAAATGGAAGCCAATAAAAACCAAAATTTTGTCAATGCAGAGGTGACCTCACTCAATACGATAAGCAGACTGCAATAATCAATACAGAAATTCATTCCAAGATCTCAAGGTCAGTGTTTATTTCTATAAAATATTCAACATTTGAGTTACTTATTTGAGGTCACTGCATAGAAGGTGCTAAATAAATAGGAACTATCATTCTGGCAGTCTTAATGACTGCTACTTCAATGTTTGAACACTGAATGATATTTAGAGAGTAAAGTGATTAAACAAACTAGCAATTGCTCATGCAAGGGCAATCACCCCCATTTCAGTTTAATTATTAAGATGGAATTTTTAAAATATTCCCAACTTTAGCAAGCAATCTTGCAATGAAAAAGAAATTATAAAATGTTACATGATATTATGATATAAAATGCTCATTTCATTAACTATTATGAGCACCTAGGAATATTCAGCTGATACGATATCTTGAGGTCCTAAAATTCTCTGTCTTTATCCAAAGGGAAGACCAGAGTTGGAAAAGTCAAGTTAATACAAGCAGAGTTAAGTTACCTTAAGAGGCACCAGAGGCTATATGACCACATATGTCTTTTCAGATACTTTGTATGAATTTTGGTTTTTTTTTCTTTCCCAATAAGCTTTTTGCACTCTTAGCTTTGTATGATTTTTAAAGTTCCATTGTTAAAGGGAATTTGTGCAAGAAAGAAAACATTCCTAAATCACAGAGTGTTACGTGAGAGGGTGAAGCCTGAAAAAGTTCAGTTGTGGGAAACTAGAAAGAGCAATATCTGCAGGATGGAGTGTGAGGTGGGAAACAGACCAAAAGGCCAAAGAGAAAAGCTTAAACTTTATTATTATTTTTTTTATTATTATACTTTAAGTTCTGGGTTACATGTGCAGAACATGTGGTTTCATTACATAGGTATACATGTGCCATAGTGGTTTGCTGCACCCATCAACCCATCACCTACATTAGGTATTTCTCCTCCCCTAACCCCCCACCCCCTGCAGGCCCTGGTGTGTGATGTTCCTCTCCCTGTGTCCATGTGTTCTCATTGTTCAACTCCCACTTATGAATGAGAACATGTGGTGTTTGGTTTTCTGATCTTGTGATAGTTTGCTGAGAATGATGGTTTCCAGCTCCATCCATGTCCCTGAAAAGGACATGAACTCAGCCTTTTTTTATGGCTGCATAGTATTACATGGTATATATGTGCCACATGTTCTAAATCAGTCTATCATTGATGGACATTTGGGTTGGTTCCAAGTCTTTGCTATTGTAAATAGTGCCACAATAAACATACATGTGCATGTGTCTTTATCATAGAATAATTTATAATCCTTTGGGTATATGCCCAGTAATGGGATGGCTGGGTCAAATGGTATTTCTAGTTCTAGATCCTTGAGGAATCACCACACTGTCTTCCACAATGATTGAACTAATTTACACTCCCACCAACAGTGTAAAAGCATTCCTATTTTTCCACAACCTCTCCAGTATCTGTTGTTTCCTGACTTTTTAATGATTGCCATTCTAACTGGTGTGAGATGGTATCTCATTTTGGTTTTGATTTGCATTTCTCTAATGACCAGAGATGATGAGCATTTTTTCATATGTCTGTTGGCTGCATAAATGTCTTCTTTTGAGAAGTGTCTGTTCATATCCTTTGCCCATTTTTTGGATGGGGTTGTTTGCTTTTTTCTTGTAAATTTGTTTAGGCATCCTTAATAATAGGCTAGGGTGGGAAGAAGCAACTGCCCTGGACACCACTATAGCATCAGGGAAAGCATTCAGGACCACGGTACCAGAACTAGTCTCCCACAAAGACTACCCCAGAAAGCCTCCCATTTCTGATGACCTCGGTCATAACCAGAAATCCAAGCCCCCTAGCTATTCTTCACCTTAACTACTCCAATTCACATATTCTCTGCGTATCTGCTTTTTTTTTTTTTTTTTTTGATGAAGTCTCACTCTGTCACCCAGGCTGGAGTGCAGTGGTACCATCTCAGCTCACTGCAACCTCCTTCTCCTGGCTTCAAGTGATTCTCCTGTCTCAGTCTCCCAAGTAGCTGGGATTATAGGCGTGTGCCACCACACCTGGCTAATTTTTGTATTTTTAGTAGAGACAGGGTTTCACCATGTTGACCAGGCTGGTCTAGAACTCCTGACCTCAGGTGATCCACCTGCCTCGGCCTCCCAAAATGCTGGGATTACAGGCATAAGCCACCACACCAGGCCCACAATTCCTGTCTCCTGAATTTTTCTTTACTGTCTCTGGAACTCCCAGTCTGTAATCAACCAACTCTTTTACATAATCCAATATCATTTCACATTCTCTTCATAAAATTGCATTTACTGAAAAATAATTATAGTCCAAACTTCCTGCTTCCCCTACAATCTATTCCAATGTAAGCTTACATGTCTTGCACTAGCAGACTAAGAGGTAGAATTAGTTCTTCTTATTCCTTGTAACCAACTTTGTTTCTGTTTCTCTTATAAAAATTTCTCCTCAAAGCTGGGCACAATACTTCATGCCTGTAATCCCAGTTACTTGTAAAGCTGAGACAGGAGATTTGCTAGAGCCCAGGAGTTCAAGCCTAGCCTGAGCAACATATCAAAACTGTCTCTAAAGAAAAGAAAAATTTCTCCTCCTCTAAGAAATCATCTTATTTTACTTTTTATTTGTACCAATACCCTGTTTATGTGCCCTCATTCATTGAAGTCTTGAACTCCTGGCTCACAGTATTCCTTTCCAACCTAAACCCAATCATTGTATTTGTCTGTTTCAATATTAATGTGGATGACCCTGGCCTCTTGAAATCTTGGCCTCTCAGGTCCTTGAGCTCTTCATCTCCAAAGATAATTTCCTCTACTCCACATCAGCCATTCTATCTATATTATTCATTTTTTGCTTATGCAATAGTAACAAACCACCCCAATATTTCAGTGCCTTATAACAATAAAGACTTATATTTTGCTCATGTAAAATGGCAGCTGCTGGTTATCTACAGTTCTGCCTGTCATGAAAGATGCAGAACTATTTTTTATCATAAGTCTAGAATCTAGGCTAAAGGAGCAGCCCCTATCTGCAACATGTTGGCAATACAACACAGCAAAAAAATGATGGCGGTCAAGGTGGAGATGGAAGGGGTAATGACAGAGCCACGCGATGTTTCTTAAAGCTGCTTCTCAGTAATGGCTAGTGTCACTTCTGTTCACATTCTATTGACTAAACCAAGCCACATGGCCAAGTCTGACTCAATAAAGCAGAAAAGTATGTTTCTTTCACAGGGAAGCACTGCTAGGCACACATAAGAGAAAGTAATGTATAACACTGGTACAGGGAAGACATTACATAATTAAGAACAATAGTACAATCTGCCACACTATCCGTCTTTCAAAACATATTTTATCATCAGAAAAATTATCTTCACCCCTGAAATCATGAATGGTAATCTCCAGCTCTCATACAACAGTTTATGGTCCCATCACCTTTTTTGTTCTATTACTATTACTATAACAATTTGACATTTTCATTGCCTACATACCATTATTCCACTACTCTCTCACTATCCATCAGCCCTCTTTCGAATTTATTTCCTTTCTTGTTCTGCTCAGAAGCCATTGCCCATAATAAAAACAACATTAAGAAAGTAGTAAGAAGAGACATATACTGAGCATTTACATGTGCTAAGCGCTAGTCCAAGCATTTTATACATATTCACAGATTTAATACTTAAAACAACCACAAAATTTAGAAACTCTTATTATCTTCATGGTCCTGATGAGGGGACTGAGGTACACACATGTTATTGACATCTAATAAAAGGCAGATACCACACTTTCAGGACAGATACATGACAGCAGATACCACACTTCCAGATGCTATGCAATTTTGTACAAACACTTCCTTGCATAAATACTCAACTCCTTTGTTCCCAGTGGGGACATCAAAGAGTGGCTTGGAGGAAAGCTGAAGAATTTTCATTTACTCACCTCCTAGCTACCCAAATAAGTAAGTGAAAACATGCAGATGAGGCCTCAAAATATTTTCCATGGCCCCAACCCACTTGTAATATCCATATCCTCATTCCATTCTTTCAATCTATAATGCCACTTCTAAGTCTTTTATGTAAACATTTTGGAGTTGCCACTACTTGCTCCTCTCCCCTGTCATATCTCTTTCAAAAACAAATAGGCCAGGCATGGTGGCTCATGCCTGTAATCTCAACACTTTGGGAAGCCAAGGCTGGCAGATCACCTGACGTCGGGAGTTTGAGACCAGCCTGACCAACATTGAGAAACTTCATCCCTACTAAAAATACAAAATTAGCTAGGTGTGGTGGCGCATGCTTGCAATCCCAGCTACTCAGGAGGCTGAGGCAGGAGAATACCTTTAACCTGGGAAGCGGGGATTGTGGTGAGCCGAGATCTCACCATTGCACTCCAGCCTGGGCAACAAGAGCAAAACTCCATCTCAAAAAAAAAAAAAAAAGTAAGCCAATCTTGTGTTAACTCAAATATCTATGTGATTTTTACTATACATAAGAAACTTAACTCTGATGGATAAAATTTATACAAGTAGGCTAAAACATTTTATGTTAAATTATGATCTTAAATGTAGTTATACTCTCAACACTGCCTGGGGAATCTACTAATGTTTTCTGGATCACTAAGAAAATTATTTCTTACCCTTCTCCTCTCTTCTCTGTTCTCATAAGTCATACTTCTCTTTCCTCCTTGAGAATGAGAATACCCCTAATTCTCTGCCAATGACTTCAACTCATACTATATTCAGATATTTTAAATTGTCATTCAGGTCCTGATGGCTCATCTCACTGCATCTACAAAGCCACCTGCATCTACACTTCTTTTTCTTTCTACCTTCCAGTTATACAGTGGAATTTTTTTTTCCTTTTCATAGGCTTGTCCTTCTACATGGGTCCTGATCCCTTCCTCTCCTATTTCCCCAAGGATTCTGTTCCTTTAGGCACCCTCTCTTTTTCTGCAGCATAAAATTATCTCTCTTTAGTGGAATAGTTCAGCATATAGAAGCGCTCCATTTTCTGTCATCCTAAAATATAACTCTCCCTTGATATATCTCTTGTCTGCTCCTCTTCACAGACAAAGTGCTCTCTGGAGTTTTATATATTCTTTCTCTACTACCTCACCACCCATTAAGTCTTCAAATAACTCATATCTAGCTTCTGCCTCTTTCATGACACAGAAACCGTGGTTGCAAAGCTTACCAAAGGCTGAAACAGATGGTAACTGTTCCTTCCTTGTCGTGTTTCCTTTCTTTATCAAATGTTCTCTTGGTGTTGAGTTAATCTCACTCCTAGAGCTTTCTTCCTACCTCTATAGTTGCTCCTATTTAGTGTCTTTTGAAAGCAGCTTCTCCTTTGCTTGACCTCTAAAAGCATAATAGGTTATGAGCCGTAGATCCTGAGCATCACAGCCTTCTCATTTCTTTCTACATGATCTAGCTTAGAGTATTCATTCACATAGTTTTAAATAACATCTGTGTGAACAATTCCTCATTTATGTTCTCAGCCAATAATGTTCCTCTGCTATTTCTTTTAAAACCAATGGTTTATCTGACATCTTCACTTGGAGATCTCATGGTTACCTAAAACTCAACATATTCCAATTTGAATTCTTCAGTCTTCTCCTCCTTCACCCAAGTCTGTTTCTCTCAGTCTTTCTCATCTCGCTATATATCACAACCAACCATCCAGTTGCTCAAAATAGAAACTTGCTTTCATCCTTGATTTAACTTCCACTATCATCCCAGACTCCAATCTATCACTAAGCCCTGTAGTTTCTCTTTTCAAATATACCCAAAATCTGCCCACTTTTCTCCATCTTGATGGACTTAGAGTAAGCTATTGAAAACTCCTACTTAGATTACTAAAATAATTTCTTTGTGACTCTTGTAGTTTTCCCTATCATCTTCCTAAATACAACATCTCACGCAGTAGATAAACTAATAAAAATATAACTTGTATTCACATTTTCCAAATAATTTACCGAGCTCTTTTCTACTTGCAAACCCTGCATGATGAGGTTTCTACCCAACTCTCCATCCTTATTTGAGGTAACTCTCTACATTATTCAATCTTCTTTACCATCTTTGTTCCTTTTTGCTTCTTTGAACACATAAAGTTCTTTCCTATATCAAGGACTGTAATACCCTCTGCCTGAAATCGTTTTCCCTACTCTTCATGCATGGTTAGCTCCCTAGACACCTTCAGATGTCTGTTTAAATATCCCTTACATGTAAAACACAATTTTCCACCTTACCCACCTAAGTTCCCATGTTTCTTTCAAGGTCCTTACCAGGGTTGTTCCATGGCTTCTTTATGTCTTTCACAGCTCTTATTACAATATATATATGTATATTTCCTTTTATACTTGCTTGTTTACTATCAGTCTTCTCTCCAAACCAAAACCCTCACAAGATAAGATGCATACCTCTTTGGCTTATCAGTATATCATAGCTACCTTCAAAAGACCAAAACAGGGCATACCCATAGACCTTGCCTGACTGTGCTCATGGCCAGGCAGGGGGGGGGACATTGTATGTGAGATTAATTTGAAGTTCCTACCAGCTTTAGCCAGCTTAATCAGTGGCCGGATAAATAGCAGGACTGTAACATTCCCCTGGAGGAAAAAAGGCAAGAAGAAAAGGGGAGCATAGGGATTTAGATAAGAAAGTGATATAGGCCGGGCACAGTGGTCCATGCCTGTTATCCCAGCACTTTGGGAGGCCGAGATGGGCGGATCACCTCAGGTCAGGAGTTTGAGATCAGCCTGGCCAACATGGTGAAACTCCGTCTCTACCAAAAATACAAAAATTAGCTGGGCGTGGTGGTGCGCACCTGAAATCCCAGCTACTCAGGAGGCTGAGGCATGAGAATCACTTGCACCCAGGAGGCGGAGTTTGCAGTGAGCTGAGATCGTGCCACTGTACTCCAGCCTGGGCAACAGAGCAAGACTCTGTCTCGAAGAAAAAAAAAAGAGAGAGATAGATGACTGATTAAAAATTATGAGAATGGGCTGGGTGCAGTGGCTCACAGCTGTAATCCCAGCACTTTGGGAGTCCAAGGCGGGTGGATCATCCAAAGTCAGGACTTTGAGACCAGCCTGGCCAAAATGGTGAAACCCCTTCCCTACTAAAAATACAAAAATTAGCTGGGCATGGTGGCAGGCAACTATAATCCCAGCTACTCCAGAGGCTGATGCAGGAGAATCACTTGAACCTGGGAAGTGGAGGTTGCAGTGAGCCAATATTTGTGCCACTGCACTCTAGCCTGGGTGACGGAGCAAGACCCTGCCTCAAAGATAAATTTTAAAAAAATACATAAATAAATAAAATTTTTAAAAAAGACCAAAACATAGTAGATGTTCAGTAAATATAATGCTCGTTGAATACATGTATGAATTTGTTTTCAAGTTCAAGTTTTGTAAATTGTCAGAATCTCCATTTCCTCATATTTAGATGGCAAAAAATGTTACAATCATGATAATAATAGCTCAAATGAGATAATGCCTGGTAAGGTCATTACACACTAAATATGATGTTCCTCCTTGTATTCACATAGTTTCTTGTAGGATATATTTTCCAGGTTATGGCACAAAGAGGAGGACCTAAAGTTTAAAATAATGATCTTAATGAACTTAAAAGACAGAAAGTAGATGTCAAAGACCCTGAAAAAGCTAGAATTTGTGGATAGAACATTTGAGAAGAGGGAGCTACATTTTGTAAATACACACACGCGGATCCTGTGATCTCCTTAAAGATCACTTTGAGTCTTTGCCTGAATACTAAACTGGGTATGCATAGAGTGAAACTCCATAAAATGAAGCAAAGAACAACTACAGCATAGCTATCAGTTGCAAAATTCCCAAAGCTTGCACGAGGTTGGAAGGTTTTTGCATTCCAACCAGATAAAGTAGACAGATTTCATTACATATATGAAATATTTAGAAAAGATCTATGAAGAATTATGCCTCAGCTTTAGGCCTACATTAGTCCTAAGTAAAGACTACCCTAATGGCAACAAAAGCCAAAATTGACAAATGGGATCTAATTAAATTAAAGAGCTTCTGCACCGCAAAAGAAACTACCATCAGAGTGAACAGGTAACCTACAGAATGGGAGAAAATTTTTGCAACCTACTCATCTGACAAAGGGCTAATATCCAGAATCTACAATGAACTCAAGCAAATTTACAAGAAAAAAACAAACAACCCCATCAAAAAGTGGGTGAAGGATATGAACAGACACTTCTCAAAAGAAGACATTTATGCAGCCAAAAAACACATGAAAAAATGTTCATCATCACTGGCCATTAGAGAAATGCAAATCAAAACTGCAATGAGATACCATCTCACACCAGTTAGAATGACGATCATTAAAAAGTCAGGAAACAACAGGTGCTGGAGAGGATGTGGAGAAATAAGAACACTTTTACACTGTTGGTGGGACTGTAAACTAGTTCAACCTTTGTGGAAGTCAGCGTGGCGACTCCTCAGGGATCTAGAACTAGAAATACCATTTGACCCAGCAATCCCATTACTGGGTATATACCCAAAGGATTATAAATCATGCTGCTGCTATAAAGACACATGCACACGTATGTTTATTGTGGCACTATTCACAATAGCAAAGACTTGGAACCAAGCCAAATGTCCAACAATGATAGACTGGATTAAGAAAATGTGGCACATATACACCATGGAATACTCTGCAGCCATAAATAATGATGAGTTCATGTCCTTTGTAGGGACATGGATGAAGCTGGAAACCATCATTCTCAGCAAACTATCGCAAGGACAAAAAACCAAACACCACATGTTCTCACTCATAGGTGGGAATTGAACAATGAGAACACATGAACACAGGAAGGGGAACATCACACACAAGGGACTGTTGTGGTGTGGGGGGAGTGGGGAGGGATAGCATTAGGAGATATACCTAATGCTAAATGACGAGTTAATGGGTGCAGCACACCAACATGGCACATGTATACATATGTAACAAACCTGCATGTTGTGCACATGTACCCTAAAACTTAAAGCATAATAATAATAAAATTTAAAAAAAAGAAGTTACAGTTAGAAGCAAGCATAATGATAGCAATGCTAACAACCCAGTAAGTTAAGAGTTAGGAAAACTATCAAAACTTTGACAAGAGAGCAAACACATGGCAATCAGTGGTCATTTAGTATAGGCACCAATGTAGCCTTTTTTTGATGTATTTTTAATTGTTTTTTAAATTTTCATATTCTAATGGTTTTATGGTTTTGTTGCTGATATTAGAAATAAAATTTACTTTTAGATACTGACTTTGTACCAAAAAAAAAAAGACTACCCTAGACCCACTCAGCAAAGGCAGAAAAAAGCTTCAAAAAAGATCAAGCTGCACTGCAAATAACTTCACTACCTAGCAAAATAAAAGTCAATAGACTCTAATGGAAAATATCAAAATCTCAACACTAAACATTATAAGATGACAATGTCCAGAATTTTTTTAACAACCTAGACATACAAACAAGTAGAAAATGTGACTCATAATCAGAAGAAGCCTTAGTCAATAGGAACAGAAACCGAAACGAAAGATGTGAATTTTAAAACAGCTATCAAAGACATGCTCAAAAATTTGTGGGAAAACATGAACATAATAAAAAAACTAAAAGCTATTTTTAAAAATGTAATTGTAAAACTGAAAAAAAAGGTTTTTTGGTCCAAAATACAAAAAAAAAAAGTATAAGTCTAATACCAAATTAGAAACTCTAGAAATAAATATCAGTGAAACTTAAAGCATAGCAATATAAAGTATCTAAGCTGAAGCACAGAAAGAATAAACTACACAAAGATGACTGGAGTCCATCATCCAAAAGCTCCTAGATCTGATAAACAAATCCATTATAGTCTCAAAATACAAAATCAGCATACGCAAATTAGTAGCACTGCTGTACACCAACAAAGACCAAGCTGAGAACCAAATCAAGAATTCATTTCCTTTTACAACAGCTGCAAAAAAAATAAAATACTAAGGAATATACTTAACGAAGGAAGTGAAAGACCCCTACAAGAAAAACTACAAAACACTGCTGAAAGAAGTCACAGATGACACAAACAAATGGAACCACATCCTATATTCATAGATGGGAAGAATCAATATTGTGTAAATGACCATACTTCTCAAAGAAATCTACAGATTCAATTCAATTTCCATGAAAATACCATCACCATTGTTCATGGAACTAGAAAAAACAATCCTAAAATTCATATCAAATCAAAAAAAGAGCCCACATAGCCTAAGCAATACTAAGCCAAAAGAACAAGTCCAGAGGCATCACATTACCTGACTTCAAATTATACTACAAGGCTATAGTTACCAAAACAGCATGGTACTGGTATAAAAATAGGCACATAGTCCAATGGGACAAAATAGAGAACCCAGAAATAAAGCCAAATACTTACAGCCAACTGATCTTCAAAAAAAAAATACATTGGAGAAAGGACACCCTATTCAATAAATGGTGCTGGGAAAACTGGCAAGCCACATGTAGAAGAATGGAACTGGACCTCCATCTCTCACCTTAAACAAAAATCAACTCAAGATGTATCAAAGACTTAAATCTAAGACCTGAAACTATAAAAATTCTAGAAAACATTGGAAAAACTCTTCTGGATATTGGCTTGGACAAAGAATTCATGACTAAGACCTCAAAAACAAATACAGCAAAACCAAAAATAAATAGGGCCTAATTAAACTAAAATGCTTTTGCACAGCAAAAGAAATAACCAGTTGAGTAAACAGGCAATCCACAGAGTGGGAGAAAATATTTGCAAACTATGTGTCTGACACAAGACTAATATCCAGAAACTACAAGGAACTCAAATTAGTAAGAAAAAAAAATAATAATCCTATCAAAAGTAGGCAAAGTTCGTTAATAGACAAATCTCAAAAGAAGATGTATAAGCAACCAACAAACATATGAAAAAATGCTCAACATCACTAATCATCAAATTAAAACCACAGTGAGATACAACCTTACTCCTGCAAGAAAGACCATAATTAAAAAGTCAAAAAAACAAATAGAAGTTGGCATGGACGTGGTGAAAAGGGAACACTTTTACACTGCTTGTGGGAATATAAATTAGTACAACCACTGTGGAAAACAGTATGGAGATCCCTTAAAGAACTCAAAGTAGAACTACCATTTGATCCAGCAATCCCACTCTTGGATATCTACCAGAACAAAAAGAAGTCATTATACGAAAAAGACACATGCACATGCATGTTTGTAGCAGCACAATTCACAATTGCAAAGATGTGGAACCAACCTAAGTGCCCATCAACTAAAGGGTGGATAAAGAAAATGTGGTATATATACACCATCAAATACTACCCAGCCATAAAAAAAGAATGAAATAATGTCTTTTGCAGCAATTTGCATGGAACTGGAGGCCATTATTCTAAGTGAAGTGACTCAGAACGGAAAACTAGACATTGTTTATTCTCACTTACAAGTGAGAGCTAAGCTATGAGGGCACAGAGGCATAACAGTGATATGATGGACTTTGGGGACTTGAGGGGAAGGTTGGGAGGAGGGTGAGAGACAAGAGACTATTGGGTACAGTACACCCTGCTCAGGTGATGGGTGCACTAAAATCTCAGAATTTACCACTAAAGAACTCATCCATGTAACCAGAAAATCACGTGTACCTCAAAACCTATTGCAATTTAAAACAAACAAAAAAACACAAAAACAAACAAATAAAAAAGATGACTGGAGTCTATATAATTGTAGGACATAATTAAGCCATTTACAACACATGTAATTAGAATGTCAGAAGAAGAAGGTCCCCAGAAAAAGAAAATACTTAAAGAAATAATAACAACAAAAATTCCAAATGTGAAGCAATCCATAGACCCATACATACATGAGCCTTAGTAAAAATTAAACAAAATAAACACAAATAAAATCACATCAAGCCACAACAGAATCAAATTCTTGAAAACCAGTGATAAAGAAAAAAATTTTAAAACAGATTGAAAAAAGAGTACATTATGTACAGAATGACAAAAGTAAGAATTACTACTGGCCAGGAGCAGCGACTTACACCTGCAATCCCAGCACTTTGGGAGGCTGAGGCAAGCAGATCTCCTGAAGTCAGGAGTTTGAGGCCAGCCTGGCCAACATGGTGAAACCCAGTCTCTATTGAAAATACAAAAATTAACTGGTCATGGTGGTGGGTGCCTGTAATTCCAGCTACCTGGAAGGCTGAGGCAGGAGAATAGCTTGAACCTGGGAGGTGGAAGTTGCAGTGAGCCAAGATTGCACCACTGCATTCCAGCCTGGGGTAACAGAGTGAGACTCCAAAAAAAAAAAAACATAGAATTACTACTAATTACTACTAACGTTCCATTAGAAAAACAAGCAAGCCAGAAATCAATAGAATATATTTAAAGTGCTAAAGCCACCCCCCAATAAATAAATATATGCCAAAAAGCCTGTCAATCTGAAGTTTTATGCCCAATGAGAATAACCTTCAAAAATGAAAGTAAAATAGAGACATTTTCAGACAAACAAATCAGAAGGAATTCTTCACGTCAGACCAGCAATACAAGAGTGATAAACAAAGTGCTTCAGACTGAAAAAAAAAAAAAAGATCCCAGATGTAAACTTTTATCTACAAAATCAAAAGGAAGAGTAGCAGGAATAATAATTGCTTATTTAAGAAAAAGACTATATAGTTTAAAACATATGCAGAAGTAACAAGTATAAATTAATAACAAAAAGTGAGGGAAAATGAGGTGTTGAGGTAATTCTTTTTTACATTTATATATTACCTGATGTAATATTTGAAGGTTGAGTGTGATAAGTTAAAGAAGTAAAATAAGGTAATAATCAAAATAAAATGAAATCATATAAATATGCAATTAAGTCAAACAAAGAAGAAAATGAGTAAAAGAGATATTTAAAAAGACAAATGAAATTTAAAATGACATCAGGCCCAACAATATCAATAATTACATTAAGTTTAAATGATCTAAACACAGCAATTACATCTAGGAATATATTATCTGATTGAAGCAAGATCCAACTGTAAACATTCTATAAGAAATGAAGTTTGACTATAAGGACAAATGTAAGTTAAAAGAAGAGTATGGAGAAAGTTATGTCATGTAAGAATTAACAGTAAGAACCAATGGGTCAAAGAGGAAATCAGAAGAAAAATTAGAAAATATTTTGAGACGAATGAAAATGAAAACAGGTTATATAAAAAACTTATGAGAAATAGCTTAAATTGTACTCACAAGAACATTTATAGCTATAAATGCATATATTAAAAAAGAAGAGCAATCTCTAATCAGTATCCTAAACTTTAACCTTAAGACATTAAAAAAGTGGAGCAAAGTAAAAGAAGCAGAAAGAAGGGACTACTAAGAATTAGAGTAGAAATTAGTGAAATAGAAAATAGAAGAACAATAGAGAAACCAAAACCTGATTCCTTGAAAAGCTCAACAAATTTTGATAAATCTTTAGGCAGATTAATCAAGAAAAAAAGAAGGAAGACTCAAGTTACAAGAACGAGAAATAAAACAGTGGGGCATTACTACTGATCCTATAGAAATAAAAAGTATTACAAAGAAATACTGTGAATAATAGTATGCCAACAGATTACATATTTTGGATGAAACGGACAAATTCCTAGAAAGAAACAAGCTACCAAACTGATTTAAGAAGAAATAAACAATCTGAATAAATCTATAAACAAGTAAAGAGACTGAATTTGTAACCATAAAACGACTTTCTTCCAAAACAAAGCCCAGGCCCAGATGACTTCAGTGGGGAATTTACCAAACATTTAAAGAAGAATTAATACCAATTCTTCACAAACTCTTCCAAGAAAAGACAAAGGAAAGAATACTTCCTAACTCATTCAAAGGGAACAGTATTTTTCTAATACCAAAACCAGACAAAGATATCATAAGCAAAGAGAACCATAGACTAATATCTCTTATAAATATAAATGCAAAAATCCTCAACAACACTAGAAAACCTAATCTAGCAACGTATTTTTAAAAATATAAACTATGCTTGGTTGGAATTTATCTCAAAAATGTGGGCGGGCTTAACATCACAACATCAATTAATGTAATACATCATATCTATAGAATAAATGACAAAAACCACATGATTATCTCAATAGAGAAAAAGTATTTGACAAAATTGAACACACTTCTATAAAAACACTCAACAAATTAGAAATAGAGAGGAACTTCCTCAACCTTATAAAAAGGATTTAAGAAAAACTCAGAGCTCACATCATACTTAATGGAAAAAGACTAGATAGTTTCCTCCCAGAATCAGGAGCAAGACAAGGATGCTCATTCTCAACACCTCTATTCAAGATTGTTGAACCTATAGAGGTTCTAATACAATCTTGAATACAGGTGTTGAGAATGAGCATCCTTGCCTTGCTCCTGATTCTAGGAGGAAAGTATCTAGCCTTTGTAGGGACATGGATGAAATTGGAAATCATCATTCTCAGTAAACTATCGCAAGGACAAATAACCAAACACCGCATGTTCTCACTCACAGATGGGAATTGAACAATGAGAACACATGGACACAGGAAGGGGAACATCACACTCTGGGGACTGTTGTGGGGTGGGGGGAGGGGGGAGGGATAGCATTAGGAGATATACCTAATGCTAAATGACGAGTTAATGGGTGCAGCACACCAGTATGGCACATGTATACGTCTGTAACTAACCTGCACATTGTGCACATGTACCCTAAAACTTATAGTATAATAAAAAAAAAAAAAGATTGTATTAGAGGTTCTAGCCAGGGCAATTGGGCAATCAATCAATCAATCAATGGCATTTGCATAGGAAAGAAAGAAGTAAATTATCTTTCTTTGAAGATGACATGATCTTGGAGAGAGAAAATCCTAATAAGTCTGCTAAAAACTATTAGAACTAATAAAGAAGTTCAAAAAAATTACAAGATACAAAATAAATATATAAAAATAAATTGTATTTCTATACACTTGCAATGAGCAATTCCTAAATGAAATTAAGACAATACCAATTATAGAAGCATCAAAAGGAGTAAAATGCTTAGGAATATATTTAATAAAAGAAGCATGAAACTTACACTCTGAAAATTACAAAATACTAATGAAAGAAATTGAAGAATATCTAAATAAACAGGAAAGCATCTCGTGTTCATAGAATGAATGACTTAATGTTGCTAAAATGGCAACACTACCCAAGAGATTGAATACAATTCCTGCTGGAATTCCAGCTCACTTCTTGATAGAAATTGACAAATTCTTTCTAAAATTCATATGGAATCGCAAGGGACAAAAAGTAGCCAAAATAATCTCAAAAAAGAACAAAGTTGGAAGACTCACACTCCTTGGTATCAAAACTTACTACAAGGCAGTAGTAATCAGTGTGGAACTGTCAAAGCTGGACATATAAATGAATAGAATTGAATTAAGAGTTCAGAAGTAAAACTATGTGTCCATGTCTTATGTTCCCAAAGGGTGCCAAGACAAGTCAATGGTAAAATATTAATAATACTCTTTCCAACAAATAGTGTGGAGACGACTGAATAGCCACATGCAAAAGAATGAAATTTGATCCCTATTCACATCATATAAAAAGTTAACTCAAAATAGTTGAAAGACCTGTATGTATGAGCTAAAACTATAAAACTCTTGGGAAAAAAAAACATGTGCCATTGCATTCCAGCCTGGGTGACGGAGTAAAAACCAAACTTCATCTCAAAAAAAAAAGTGAGAAGGATTTTAAAAAGTAACTAGAAAGAAAATTATAGTTTTTGAAGCTTGTATTGGAAAAGAAAGATTTAAATCAATGATCTGGGTTTTCACCTTAAGAAGTTAATAAAAAGAAAGAATAAATTAACCAAGAATAACTAGAAAGAATAATAAATACAACTACCTGAATGTTTTGTCCCCCCAAAAACTTATATGTTGAAATACTAACCCTCAAGGTGATTAGGTCATGTGGGTGGAGCCCCTCATGATTGGGATTAGTGTTCTTACAAAAGAGACCCCAGAGCACTAGCTCATCCTTTCCACTATGTGAAAATACAGCAAAATAGTGCTATTCACAATAGCAAAGACAGGGAATCAACGCAGGTGCCCATCAGCGGTGGATTGGAGAAAGGAAATGTGGTACATGTACACCATCAAATACTAAGCAGCATGAAAAAGAATGAAATCACTTCCCTTGAAGCAACATGGATGCATCGGGAAGCTGTTATCTTAAGTGAATTAACACAGAAACAGAAAACCAAATACCACATGTTCTCACTTATAAGTGAGAGCTAAACATTGAGTACACGTGGACATAAAGATGGCAACAATAGACGCTGGGGAGTACTATATGGGGGAAAGAGAGTTGAGGCAAGGGCTGACAATTACCTATTGGATACTATGCTCACTACTTGGGAGACAGGATCATTTGTACCCCAAACGCAGCGTTACACAATATACCTAGGTAACCAACCTGCACATGTGCCCCTGAATCTAAAATAAAAGTCGAAATTATTAGAAAATGAGTTGTCAAAACACTTGAACAACTCACAATAAAAGATACACAAATGGCCAAAAAATACATGAAAAGATATTTGACATAAATCCTCAAGAAAATGAAAATTAAAATCCTGATGGAATACCATTATATTTTCACTAGAATGGCAAAAATTATAAATACTGACCATATAAAGTGTTGGTAAGAATGCAGAGCAACTGGAACCTTCATACGTTGCTGTTGAGAGTACAAAATGGTATAGCCACTTTAGAAAGCAGGTCGGCAGTTTCACATAAAGTTAAACTTATGTCTACTCTATCACTCAGCAATTCTACTCATAGGTGTTTACTCAAGAGAAATGAAAACACATGTCCACAAAAGACTACCAGAATATGATAGCCACTTTGTTCATAATTACCAAGACTGGAAAAAAACCAAATGTCCAACAATAAATAAATCAGTAAACAAACTGATACATTCATATAACAGAATACCACATAGCAATTAAAAGAAATGAGTTATTGATATGTACAACAACTTGGATGAATCTCCAAGATTTTTCTAAGCAAAATCCCAGACACAAAGGAGTACCTACTTGATGTTTCCATTTGTATAAAACTCTAGGACAGGGAAAACTAATCTATAGTGACAAAAAGTAGTTCAGTGATTGTGGACAAAGATGTGTAGATTGACACCTAAGTGACAAAAAACATCTATTTGGGTTGATGGAAATATTTTCTATCTTGATTAGGATGGTGATTTTAAAGGCATATATACTTGTCAAAACTCAAGGAATAATGTATACATTTTAAATTTGTTGATTTTATGTAAACTACACTTCAGTATAGTTAATTTATACAATAAAATTATATATGTTGTCTCATTGATCCATGCCAGACATTTCTGTAGTGTCCATCTAAAGAAGAGTTTCCCTTGTGGTTTGCATGGCTGCCTCTATCTGCCTTTAGGTTCAAGGCTCCCAACACTGAGATTTCTCTAGTTACAGGTTAGCTAAGGATCTCATTACCTTTGAAACAGAGTCACTCCTATTCATAAATAAATAACTTTGCTGACGGAAACTGCTATTTGCTAGTTTAGGATCATGACATGGAAAGAACATGGTTCTTATCTGAATCATACCAGAGTTCTAAACCTGCTTTCATCACTTTGTAGCTTTTTCACTTTAAACATATTTAATCACTCTATGTCTCATTTTCTGTATGTAATAGGGATAACAATGCCCAACTTGATATGTTATAAAAATTAAGGGTTAAAATAAGTGAAGAAGCTGAGAATAGCTGGGGTCAATAAAAGTTAGTCTACCATCCATATCTCATCACTCACTTATTTTCTATATTTGTTTACTTTCTTGAATTTAAGCATAGACCTGTTGTCTAAGTTAGCCCTAAACCTTTTGGCCTTTGGAGGACTGCCCATCCATGTATGGTAAAATCCAGTTTTCTCAGGCCTTAGAAATAACCTTAGTTATGCTTTCACTTAGAATTTTAAATTTAGAAATTAGAGATTCTTCAAATCTGACTCTAACAGCATCAAAAAATACAATCAATGCTGAGTTAGAGTTTATATTCTCTTGCAGCATGTCCTTTGGTGTGACCCAGACTCATCTTCTTACTCTTAACTAAGGAGGAAACAGACCTTTGGGCTTACAATAAGTTTAAAATAAGCCTACAGATTGCATCTAAATCCCTTAGTTGTTTAAGCGAATAAAACATAGCAAGCTGGTTAGCTTTTATCTATTGAGAAAAGAAATTAGGCCAGGCACAGTAGCTCATGCCTGTAATCCTAGCACTTTGGGAGGCGGGCAGATCCACTTGAGGTCCAGAGTTTGAGACCAGCCTGGCCAACATAGAGAAACCCCGTCTCTACTAAAAATACAAAAAATTAGCCGAGCATGGTTGCAGGTGCCAGTAGTCCCAGCTGCTTGGGAGGCTGAGGCAGGAGAATCGCTTGAACCTGGGAGGTGGAGGTTGCAGTGAGCTGAGATCGCACCACTGCACTCCAGCCTGGGTGACAGAGTGAGACTTTGTCTCAAAAAAAAAGAAAATAAATTAAAAGATAGAGGCCTGACAAAGGTACAAGTGACTAAAGGAAAAATAGGTAAATTCGGTATGAAGTCCGATTATGTTTTGATGAACAAAACTAGAAACTTTTATGCTTCAAAGGATATTATCAAGAAAGTGAAAAGACAACCCAGGGTATGGGAGACAATACTTGCAAACATATGTCGGATAAGAGATTTATATCCAGAATAAATAAAGAATCCCTATAACTCAACAATATTAAGACAAACAACCAGCCAGTCACAATGGCTCATGCCTGTAATCCCAGTGCTTTGGGAGGCCGAGGCAGGTAGATCACTTGAGGTCAGGAGTTCGAGACCAGCCTGACCAATATGGTGAAACTCTGTCTCTACTAAAAATACAAAAATTAGCCAGGTATGGTGGCGCATGCCTGTAGTCCTAGCTAATTGGGAGGCTGAGACAGGAGAATTGCTTAAACCCAGGAGGTGGAGGTTGCGGTGAGCCGAGATCATGCCACTGCACTCCAGCCTGGGCAAAAGAGAGAGACTCTGTCTCAAAAAAAAAAAAAAAAAGAGACAAACAACCTCACTAAAATATGAGCAAAAGATTTAAACCGATACTTCTCCAAAGGAGATAAACAAATACCACCTAGGCACATGAAAAGATGCTTAATAGCATGAGTCATTAGGAAAATCAGATCAAAACCACAATGAGCTACTACTCCTCACCTACTAGGATGACTAAATTTAAAAAGACAGACACTCATAAGTATCTTGTAGAATAAGAGACAGTTTTCGGAACCCTGGTACAAACTGCCAGTAGGATGAAAAATGGAGTGGCTACTTTAGAAAACAGTTTAGCAGTTCCTGAAATTGTTAAACATAGAGTTACCATATGACCTAGCAACTACACACCTGATATATAAGTGGTATGTAGTATATATATATTAGGCATATGCCCAAGAGAAATGAAAACATATGTCCATGCAAACATTTGCACATGAATGTTTATAGCAGCATTATTCATGACAACCAAAAGTGAAAATAACCCCAACAGTCCATCAACCGATGAATAAATCAACAAAATGTTCTATATTTATACAATGGAATATTACTCAGCCATAAAGTGGAATGAAATACTGACACATGCTACAGCAAGGATGAAGCTTAAAGGCAGTACACTAAGTGAATGACCACGATCACCAAAGACCACATATCATATCATTCTATTCATATGAATTCATCAGATTATGCAAATCCACAGTGACAGAAAGTGGATTCCTGGTTGCCTTCCTGGTGGTGGGGGTGGGGGGTGGGGGCTGGGGAGGAGAGAATGGAGTGTGACTGCTAAGGTTACAGGAGTTTCTTTCTGAATTGATAAAAATGTTCTAAAATTAAACAGTAGTGATGGTTTCACAACTCTGTGAATACTAAAAACCACTCAATTATAAACTATACAAGGATGAGTTTTATGGTATGTGCATTATATATCAATAAAACTGTTATTAATATATATATGGGGGTCTTTATCAAGTGAGAGTTGAGCATACCTGGCAGAAATACCTGAAATAGGAAGAGAACAAGCTAAAAATGACCTTGGCTTATTAAGAGAAAATCTGAACTCTAAGCCAGCTTGTTATTTGTATCCTCTGCTCATACATCTAGTCATGTATGATGCAGGGTGTTAAAGAAATTCAGCCCTGGGAAATGGAATAGAGAGGAGAGCTAACTGGATCACAGGAAAGGATTGCTAACAAACAGGCCCCTTTATTTTTAAAATAGTGCCTCACTGATTAGTAGGCATAGTGAAAAACATAGGTGCCCTATAGGAATAAATCTGGGTGTTTTGTTTCCATCTGAGAAGATAAATTACAGAACAGTGATTCAAAGAGAGGAGAACAACCTCGTTTTGCCTTTTAGGGGAAAAAACTTTCTAGCTATTCATTGCTGGATCTTGGAAGGCCATGGTGGACAAGTGGGAGTAAGAATGTAGCTAGGCTCTGGAGTTACGCCTAGGTTTAAATCTTGGCTCCATCACTTATTTGCTGTGTCTTTCAGGACAAGTTGCCCTTTCTGAACCTCAGCGTTTTCATTTGCAAATGGAAACAGCAGGATCTATTTCATGGAATTGTTACATAAATTAAATGAAATAATGGATGAGGATTTTCACATATAAGGTTTACACAATAAGACATCTATATCCTGTGCACTCTGTTTCCCCATTGTTTATTTCCCAAATACTTACTGGACTTCTACTACGTGGAAGGCATTATGAAATATAGCAACATTCAGGATCCTGGGAAATATTTCAGGTGGAATTAACAGGACACGCATTGTTATGGTGAAGCTGTACTGCAGAGAGAGAATGTGCTTGATTCACTTTTTACCCTCGTGATCTAGCAGAGTGCCTGGTGTAGAATTGGCATCAATAGATATTTGATGAATAATTGAATTAATTAATTTAAAGAAAATGTGGCAATTTTCCTATCCCTTAAAAACTCAAACTTATGGACAGGCACGGTGGCTCACGCCTGTAACCCCAACACTGGGATGCCGAGGTGGGTGGATCACTTGAGGTCAAGACTTCAAGACCAGCCTGGCCAACATGGTGAAACCCCGTCTCTACTAAAAATTAGTTGCACGTGGTGCGGGTGCCTATAATCCCAACTACTTGGGAGGCTGAGGCAGGAGGATCATTTGAACCTGGGAGGCAGAGGTTGCAGTGAGCCAGTATGGCACTACTGCACTCCAACAGCAAGATTCCATCTCAAAAAAAGAAAAAAAAAAAAACTGAAACTTTTTCTTCCAGTTCAGAGCTAACTTGGAAGAAGCTATTCCATATAACTCAGATTCTCAGCAAATTTTTAATGGGTGATAATATGAGAAATCAAGTGATCCTGAGATTCAAATTGCTCTACACAAGCTAGGAAAACCAAGATGATTGCGGTCCAACTGATACAAATACTGTAAAATTAAGGGAGAGCAGAGGACTTAAAAACAAAGTAGAGTTTTGGCTCCATTGTTGACTGGCCATGGCAACGTTTACTACTACCCTCAGACTCAGTTTCTTCATCTTAACAATAGGAATAAGAATACATAATTCAGGAAGCTGGCAATAGTATTGAAAAAATATGTGATTAGTGTTTTATGTGCCAAAAAAAAACATGTAAATTGAGGTTTAATTTTCAATTGTGGTTTTAATGTCCAGAAGAATTTGTCTCTGTTAAGAAAGCTGTAAGGATAGCTTTAGAACTATGAATACATATGTACATCAAAAAATGCTACCATGTACTAATAAAACATTAAATTTTTAAACAATTGCTCATCATTATATAATAAGTTTTTTAAAAGTTAATTTTATATAAAAAGTGTATCTAAACAGTAATAGCATCTTCAGTATGCTAATTTAAAAACGAGGGGAAAATTTGTTTTGTTCTACTTTGAGTAAGTCTAGGTTTCTGTAACAAGGCAAAAAAACAAAAATTCAGGTAGAAATTTATGTTTTTTACACAACCATGAAAGTGAGCACCTACATTCCATATACCTGTTGATAGATACCAGGTTGCTTATATTCTATTGCTCCAGTGTGTTGTCCCCCTCTAACTAATTGGAGTAAGTTCAAAATGGTGAGATAGAGAGAGAGAACACAGAGGAAGAACTCTTAGGCCTAGACCCAGAAGTGTCATAGTATGCAGATTTCTTAAGAATCTGTTGGATCTACAATGGCAATGCCTGTGAGACAATTCTAAGGAATAAACAGGTTACACAAATATATACATACCATAGTAATAACAAGTGTTGCCTTTTATTCAATGCCAAGTGCTTCCTCACAACAGTCCTGAGACATATTATCCTCATTTTACAGGTAAAGAAACAAGATCAGAGTGGCCCTAACTTCCCCAAGGTCATGCAAATAGGAAGTGACAGAGTCACAGTCACACGGATCTTCGTGGTCCAGAGCTCCGGCGCTTTCTCCTTCACTTTCCTGCTTCTCATTAGCCACAAACATTTAGGAGACCGCTATGTAATATAGACCTTCAAAAACCATCTTTTCACCCAGATACGCAACAAGACCGTGTCGCTCTTGTCACCCAGGCTGGAGTGCAATGGCGCAACCTCGGGTCACTGCAACAGCACAATCTCGGCTCACTGCAACCTCTGCCTCCCAGGTTTAAGCAATTCTCCTGCCTCAGCCTCCCAAGTAGTTGGCATTACAGACACGTGCTACCCCACCACACCCAGCTAATTTTTGTATTTTTAGTAGAGATGGGGTTTCACCATGTTGGCCAGGCTGGTCTCGAATCCTGACCTCAGGTGATCCACCCACCTCGGCCTCCCAAAGTGCTGGGATTACAGGCATGAGCCACCATGCCCAGCCAAGAACTTTATTATACTAAGTGGAAAACCTTCCTTTCTATAGCTTCTTACAGTTTACAAAGTGTTTTATACTCGACCTTATTTGTTATTCATAACTCAGCATAGGCATGATTATCTTTATTTCTGAGATGAGGTAAGGGAGGGTAAAAGTGTTTCCATAACTTGCTCAAAGAAGGAAAAAGCCCCCTGCCCCCAACCCCAAGTCCTGACTCAAAATCAGTCCAATAGTTTTAAGTGGCATATAACAGTATGTTATGCTGATACTGGCTACAGTGAACTTGTTTGATCATCATAAGATCAATATGATAATGAAACCTGTAGAGGACTTGGGGGCAGAGGCAGGGTAGAACAGCCAGATAATTCAAGAATTAAGAGTAATATTTAAAATACTAACTACCTTTTAGGAAGCAAAACCAAGGGTGACCAAAACTGGCTTCATGTATCAAGATAGAACAAGAGAAATTGATTTTAAATTGCAGCAGAGAAAAAAAAGAAAGAAAGAAAGCTGTTAAATATTGGAAAGTACTTTTGCACCAAAGATCAAAAAAAGAAAAAGAAAAAGTTAACAAGATTTTGAGTCATTTCCCCTGAAAATTTCTGTAATGAGATTGATGAGATAACACCCATGTTGGATGGAGTTGGTTGTGGTCTTGCCCAGAGCCTAGGAGCTAAAGCAGAGACTCCTAATGTGCACTCTGCTATGAATTAGAGAAATCTGCAGTAAAGTGTGGGTTCTGGTTGTGATTATGCCCCATACAAGCCAAGTGACATAAATCAGGGCACTGGATCCTACTGAATCTATTTCCTCAATTGGAAAATTTTGATGCCAATCCCTGCCATATTTCTCCCACAGAATTGTCATAAACCACCTGCATGAGATGACTTTGTGAACTATACATGTCTTTACAATCACATTCTCATTTTGTGTGTTGACTTCTTCAAATTTAACCAAAAATTGGTCCATTTTGTGCTTTACATATGTAATTGTCTTCAATACTCTATCTCATTTTATTCTTTTCGTTTAAAATAAATGCTTTCATGTTATTTTACATATGTTTGCTTAGCAAATCAAGATATTTTCTTCAAAAAAATCAAGATTTAAAGGAACTTGGTCAGGGCATTGAACAGACTCAATAATTTTAGCCTGTTCTCCATTGTCAAAGATAGTTAAAACATACTCACAGCCTGTCCATTTCCTAGGGCTATGGATTACGCTAGCCTTCTGTGAACTGCCAGTTCATCATTAACACCGGTTGCCAAATGGTTTTTGGCTCTGCTCTGTAGCATTACCTCTTTCCCTATTCATGTGTCTCTCTGAATTGAGGAGGTACAGGTCTCCCTTCTTCATGCTAAATGGTCCCTATAAAAGTTGAGATTTCCATGAAAACATTCCAGACAGTGTGAAAAATCAAGGCAGAATTAAGACTAAGGTGGCCAGACTGGTGGCTCATGCCTGTAATCCCAGCAATTTGGGAGGCCAAGACGGGCAGATCACCTGAAGTCAGGAGTTCGAGACCAACCTAGCCAACATGGTGAAACCCCATCTCTACTAAAAATACAAAAATTAGCCGGGCGTGGTAGCAGGCACCTGTAGTCCCAGCTACTTGGGAGGTTGAGGCAGGAGAAACGCTTGAATCCGGGAAGTGGAGGTTGCAGTGAGCCAAGATTTTGTCATTACACTCCAGGCTGGGTGACAGAGCAAGACTCTGTCTCAAAAAAAAAAAAAAGACTAAAGCATTACTGCAGAATTTGGTCTTACGAGGTAGCTTTAAAAGGTGTGGAAACAGGAAGAAAAGACTGTAGGACCTTAATCAACTCTAGGGCTGTCTCAAGCAGATTCTGTCAATGTGTTCAGAGGTATGCATAGAAAATAGTTCAGGTACTGAGATGTCACTACCCATGGCTAGTCATGCAAAATATCTAGCTTTTGTGCATCATAATGTTGTATTTTAGAATTATAATTGCATTGGTATTTTGGAATTATAATTCAGATCATCGTTTGGTGTCTAGTAATTAAAATCAAGAAATGACTTAAAAGTATAACACGACTGTTCAATAATTCACAAAATAAACAGAGTTTAACTTGAAGAAGGTAAAGTTTTCACTGAAAGACAGAGGATACAGAATTGGAGGAATGAGAAGAGGAAAAAACACAATAATTTCTCTTTTTCTTAGTAGTACTCTTTAATTTTTATTTTATTGTTTTCTTTTCTTTATCGTGGTAAAATACAAATAACAAAATTTACCATCTGAGCCATTTTTAAGTGTATAGTTCAGTGATCTTAAGTACATTCAGAATATTGTGCAACCATCACCACCAACCATCCCCATAACTCTTCATCTTGTAAAACTGAAACTATATCCACTAAATAGTAACTCCTTATTCTCCCCTACCCCAGTGCCTGGCAACTACCATTCTACTTCTCGTCTCTATAATTCCGACTGCTCTAAGTACCTCATATAAGTGAAATCATTCAATATTTGTCTTTTTGTGACTGCCTTATTTCATTTAGCATAATGTTCTCATGATTCATTCATGTTGTGGCATAATGTCAAAATTTCCTTCTTTCTTAAAGCTTAATGATATTCTACTGTATGTACATACCACATTTTGCGATCTATTCACCTATCAATGAACATTTGAATTGCATCTACATTTTAGCTACTGTAAATAATGCTGCCATAAACATGGATGTACAAATATCTCTTTGAGACCCTGCTTACAATTCTTTTGGATATATACCCAGAAGCAGAAATACTGAATCATATGGTAATTCTATTTTAATTTTACAAGGAACTGCCATACTGTTTTCCACAGAGGCTGTACCATTTTACGTTCCCACCAACAGGGTCCAAACGTTCCAATTTCTCCATATTCCTGAGAATACTTGATATTTTCTCTTCTTTTGATCATCACCATCCTAGTGGTGTGAAGTAGTATCTCACTGCAGTTTTGAATTACATGTCTCTACTGATCTGAGCATTCTTTGATGAGCCCACTGGTTATTTGTAGATCTTTAGAGAAATCTCTAGTCAAGTCTTTCAACCATATTTTAATTGGGTTGTTTGTTTTGTTGTTGTTGGATTTTAGGAGTTCTTTATATATTCTGGATATCATTCCTTTATCATATATATGATTTTCCAGCTATTTTCTCACATTCTATGGATTGCCTTTTTACTCTGTTGATATTGTGTTTTGATGCACAAATTTTTTTAATTTTCACAAAGTCTAATATGTCTATTTTTTTCTTTTGTTGCCTGTACCTTTGGTGCCATCTCCAAGAAATCAATTCTAAATCCGATGTTGCAAAGTTTTTGTCCTATGTTTCTTCTAGGAGTTTTATAATTTTAGATATTACATTAAGGTCTTTGATACATTTTGAATTCTTTTTTATATGGTATTGGATAAAGGTCCAATTTTATTCTTATGTATGTGGATATCCAGTTTTGCCAGTACCATTTTGTGAAAAGTCTGTCCTTCCCCATTTAATGCTTGGCACCTTTATCAAAAATCATTTGATCACATATGTAAGGGTTTCTTTTTGGTCTCCCCACACTATTCCATCAGTCTATTTATGTCTAATGTCTATGCTAGCATGACACTTTTTTCATTACTACAGCTTTGGAGTAAGTATTGAAATTAAGAAGTGTGAGTTGGCCAAGCACGGTGGCTCACGCCTGTAATCCCAGCACTTTGGGAGGCCCAGGCGGGCGGATCATGAGGTCAGGAGATCGAGACCATCCTGGCTAACACGGTGCAACCTTGTCTCTACTAAAAATACAAAAAAAAAATTAGCCGGGCGTGGTGGCGGGTGCCTGTAGTCCCAGCTACTTGGGAGGCTGAGGCAGGGGAATCACTTGAACCCAGAAGGCGGAGCTTGCAGTGAGCCGAGATCACACCACTGCACTCCAGCCTGGGCAAAAGAGCGAGACTCTGACTCAAAAAAAAAAAAAAAAAGAAGTGTGAGTTATCCATCCAGCTTTGTTGTTTTCCAAGATTGTTTGGCTATTCAGTTTTTCTTGAGATTCCATATAAATTTTAGCATGGATTTTTTTATTTCTGAAAAAAAAGTCTTTGGGATTTTGATAGTGATTGCAGTGAGTCTTTAGACTACTTTGAGTAGTATTGATATAAACTTTCTAATTCATGAACATGAGGTGTGTTTCCATGTATCTATGTCATCTTTAATTTCTTTCAGCAATGTTTTATAATTTTTACTGTGTAAGTCTTTCACCTCCTTGGTTAATTCCTAAGTATTTTATTCTTTTTGATGCTATAATAAATGGAATATTTGTAATTTCCTTTTGAAATTGTTCATTGTTAGTAATTGACTTTAGTGTGTTGACTTTGTATACTGCTATGCCACTGAATTCATTTATTAGTTCTAACAGTTTCATGTAGATTCTTCCAGGTTTTCTACATAGAAGATCATATCATTATCTGTGAAAGGAGGTAATTTTACTTCTTTCTTTCCAATTTGGCTGCCTTCTTTTTTTCCTTTTTTAAATTTTACCTAATTCCTCTGCCTAGATCTTCCAGTACTATATTGAAGAGAAGTGGAAAAAGCAGGCATTTTTGCTTTGTTCCTGATCTTAGAGAAAAGGTTTTTAGGTTTTCACCATTGAGTATGATGTTTACTACAGGTTTTTCATAAATGCCTTTTATACTGAGATCGTTTCCTTCTATTCCTAGTTTGTTTAATATTTTTATCATGAAACAGGTTTGAATTTTACCAAATGTTTTTCCTACATCAATTTAGATAACCATGTGGGGTTTTTTCTTACATTCTGTTAAATGGTATATTACATTGATTAAATTTTGTAAGTTGATCCATCCTTGCATTTCAGGAATAAATATGGCCTGGTCACAGTGGATAATTCTTTTAATATGCTGCTGAATTTAGTTTGCAAGTATTTTGTTGACAGTTTTTACATCAATGTTCATAAGGGATATTATCTGTAGTTTTCTTTTCTTGTAATGTCATTGTCTGGTTTTGGTATCAGGATAATACCAGCCTCATGTAATGGGTTAAGAAGTATTCCCTCCCCTTCAACCTTTTTGGAAAAGTTTAATAAGGATTAGTGTTAGGGCTGGACATGGTGGCTTATGCCCGTAATCCCAGCACTTTGGGAGGCCAAGGCGGGCAGACCACCTGAGGTCAGAAGTTCGAGACCAGCCTAGCCAACATGGTGAAACCCTGTCTCTACAAAAAATACAAAAATAACCAGGCGTGGTGGCAGATGCCTATAATCCCAGCTACTTGGGAGACTGAGTAAGGAGAATCACTGGAACTGGGGAGGTAGAGGTTGCAGTGAGCAGAGATCACTCCACTGCACTCCAGCCTATGGGACAGAGCGAGACTCTATCTCAAAAAAAAAAAAAGGGATTAGTGTTAGTTCTTTAAATGTGTGGTAGAGTTCACTGGTGAAGCCATCAGGTCCAGGGCTTTTCTTTGCCAGGAAATTATTGATTATTGATTCCAACTTCCTGACTAGTTATAGGTCTATTCAGATTTTCTATTTCTTTGTGATTTTATGTTGGTCGGTTTTGTCTTTGTTGAAATCTGTCCATTTCATCTAGGTTACCCAATTTTTTGGAGTACATTGTTTGTTCATGGTATTCTCCTATAATCCTTTTTATTTCTGTAGAACAAGTAGTAATGTTCCCACTTTATTTCTGATTTCAGTAATATCAGTATTTTCTTTTCTTGGTCCATTTACTTAAAAGTTTGTCAATTTTGTTGATCTTCTCAAATAACTAATTTTTGTTTCCATTGCTTTTTTGTATTGCTTTTCTATTCTTTATTTTATATATCTCTGCTCTAGTCTTTATTATTTCATTCCTTCTGCAGCCTTGAGTTTAGTTTGTTCTTCTCTTTCGAGTTCCTTAATTTGTACAGTTAGGTTGTTTATTTGAGATCTATCTTGTTTTTTAATGTATCTATAGCTGTGAATTTCCGACATACCACTGCTTTTACTGCATCTCATTATTTTGGAACTGGATAATGGACAAAGGCTGGAAGAGTCTGGAGGAACAGGCTAGAAAAAGCCTATGGTGCTGCTAGCGGACCATAAAGGGTGATTCTGGTGAAAGTTCAAAAGAAGTGGAAAGCTATAGAGAAAGCCTCAGTTGTCTTAGAGATTATTTTAGTGGTTGTGATCAGAATGTTGGTAGTATATGGACGGTATGGTAAAGACCTCCTGATAAGGTCTCAGATAAAATAAGGAACATGTTATTGGAAACTGGATGAAAGGCCATCCTTGTTATAAAATAACAAAGAACTTTCTTGAATTATGTTCCTGCCCTACTGTTTTGTGAAAGGAGAAGCTTATGAGCAATGAAATATTTAGAGCTGGGTGCAGTGGCTCATGCCTATAATCCCAGCACTTTGGGAGGCCAAGGCAGGCTCATCACTGGAGGTCAGGAATTCAAGAACAGCCTGGCCAACGTAGTGAAACCCCGTCACTACTAAAAATACACAAAAGTAGCCAGGCATGGTGGTGCGCATCTGTAATCCCAGCCACTTGGGAGGCTGAGGCAGGAGAATCGTTTTAACCCAGGAGGCAGAGGTTGCAGTGAGCCAAGATTGCACCACTGCACTCCAGCCTGGGTGACAGATGAGACTCCATCTCAAAAAAAATAAAATTTAAAAATCTAAAAAAAATTAAATATTTGGCAGAAGAAATATCTAAGCAAAATTGTGAAGGTGCTGCATCACTTCTCTTTACTGCTAACAGTAAAATGCAAGAAGAGAGAAGCAAACTAAAAACAAAAATTATAAACAAAAGAAACACAGAGCTTACAGACACAGAAAATTCTCAACCTGACCATGTGAAAATAATGAAAAAGCACTTTAAGAAAAGAATATCAAGAGTATTGCCAAGCAACAATGTGATAAGAAGACGACTATGGGTAGAAGGCAGCCAGTTGCTATTCATCAAGACAATGAAGAATGACCTGGAAGGCATTTCAGAGATCTGGTCTCCCCACCAATGATAGCCCCCAGAGTGCTAGGGCCTTGAGAGCAGAACAATTTCAAAAGAAAGGGCTGAGGCTCCTCAAGTCTCTGCTTTCTGCATTCCAGCGCAGTGCTCCTCAGCCATCCCAAGTGCAGCTCTACTGGGCCCAAGCATGCTGTGAGCCACAGTGGCCATCCCTCCAGAGGGCACAGGTGGTAAACCTTGGTGGCATTCATGTGGTGCTAACTCTGAAGGCACACAGAGTATGGGAGCATGGTTGCCTCCACCTAGATTTCAAAGGATGCCCCAGGGACTCTTGGGATCTAGGCAGAGAGAACTGCCTCAGTGGCAGAGCTACTGCCGAGAGTCCCTACCAGGGGGCAATGTCTAACAGAGCCATGGGGTTGGGGCTGTTGCAGATTGCCCTAACTAGGGCATCACCCAGCAGAACTGTAAGAATGGGGCCAATGGAGAGACCCTCAGCTAAGGCAATACCCAGTGGGACTTCGGGAGTGGGCCACTGAAGAGAGTTCCCACTAAGGCAATAACTGGTGGAGCTGTGGGGGCTGGGCTGTCCCTGAGATCCCAGACAGTAGAGCCACCAGAGTGCAATTCCAGTCCAGAAAAGCCACAGGCCCAAGACTGCAACACGTGAGAGCTGTAGCTTGGGCTACACACAGCAGAGCCATGGGGGCCAGGCTACCTGGAACCTTTGGGGCTAAACCCTTGCCACAGTGTGTCCAGAACAAGGAACTTGAAGTCAAAGAAAATTCTCAAACCTTAAGATTTAAAGTTGTTTTCTTTGTCAGGTTTTGGACTTACTTAAAACCTGTTGCTCCTTTCTTCTTTCCTATTTTCCCCTTTTGGAATGAGAATGTCTATTCTATATCTGTCCTACCATTGTATTTTGGAAGCACATAATTTGATTTTACAAGTTTACAGCTGATTAAGAATTTGCCTTAGGATGAAACATACTTTGAAATTCACCTATATATATGATTTAGATGATATTTAGATGAGACAGTGGACTTTAGACTTTTGAGTTGATGAAACAAGCTAAAACTTGGAGATTTTGGGGTTTGAATAAATGCATTTTACATGTGAGAAGGACTTGAAATTTAAGGGGCTGTGGTGAAATGCTATGGTCTAAATATTAGTGTGCCCCTGAAATATATGTTAAAACTCAATCTTTAATGTAATGGAATTAAGAGGTGAGGACTTCAGGAAGGTAAGTAAGTCATGAAGGCTTCGCTCTCATAAATGGGATTAGAGCCCTTATAAAAGAGATTGAAGGGAGCTGCCCTCCCCTTCTACCATGTGAGGATGCAGCACCCTTGCTTTGCACCCATCAAAGAAGAGAGAGAAGGCCCTCCTAAGACACAAAGTCAGCTGGCACCTTGAACTTGGACCTCCCAGCTTCGATAACTGTGAAATAAATTTCTGTTGCTTATAAATTACCCAGTCTAAGGTATTTTTTTATAGCAGCAGGAATGAACTGAAACAATTCACTACATCAGCCATTGTTCCCACTAAATGCTTGCAGAATTATTCTTTCTTTCTCTTATCCTTAAAATCCATTGCAAAGCTAGGCAGATATTCTTTGCAACTGTGGTCTTTCCAGTGATACCTCAGTTATCAATTCACATTTTATTGATGGTAGGTATCAACAAAAATAGTGTAATGATATGGATCTCCTGTCATTTCTCTTTCTTTTCCCATTTACCTACAAATTAACTTCTGTGTCTCTTTCAAAATTTGGCCTGAAATTCACACTAAAATTTTTTTCTACAGTTCTGTTATACCTTTTTACATTTCTCAACTGTTTTGATTTTTACATTTTAGGGGGAAAATGCTCCAACTTTTCTCTCAATCTTCTGTGCTCATTATGACTCTTACTTTTGATCTTATCCTCTCTGCCTTCTCTCAAGGTTCCACAGAAAGGATGGGGTGTCTCCTCCAGGAAGGAGAGCTACTTGAGAACATTTTGATCCTCTCACTCCTTATCTCTCCATCATCAGCATGATTATCAGAGAAATGGTTATTCAGCATGGGGAGTGCCTGCCAGTCCAAGAGCAGGAAAATAGCAATATAAACATACAAGGCAAGTTCCACTCTCTTGCTCTATATCCCTCAATATCAACCTGGCCTGCAGTGAAATGAGCTTTTCTTTATTTTCTAATACTAAGCGGTTAGCTCTCAGTGGCTGGATCTCATTCCTGTGGTGTGGGCCTGCTCATCTCCAGTTTCTCTGCCTATGATCTGGGTGGGTGCATTTATTTGTACCAAAAACAGAAGGTTCTGTCACATTCACCAATCCAGCCTAATCAATTAAAAAGCTAATATTACAATCTCTATTTGGCTCCTTGTCTGCTCTTAATTGCCTAGAAGCCAAAACAGAGACTGGTGAGTGATTAGCATCCCCCAAATACCAACATTTCCTCTTCTGCTCTTTTTCTATCTCTTTGCCACTTGATCTTAATTAATTCTGTGAAGCATATGTCCTGACCTTCTTTATATGGAAGAAGATATTTAATGCTAAATCATGGTCATACTGAAAAATGCAAAGTAGCTCCCTAATGAGAATGTTCTGACCTTTTTCCTGTTCATACATGAAATAAATAGAGAGCATATTGTGAGTCTAACACAGTGCCTAGCACATAGTGAGTATAAAATAATTATTTGTTGAAATAATACCAACTACAGTGATATTTTTACCAATATAGTCAAGATTCTACACAGAGCAGCGTATGAGATTATTTATGGATTTTCCATCTAAGAGTAGCACATTTCTCAATTTTTAAAGACTATTTTTTAGATATTTTAAGTATCGATCCTATGAATCTTACAGTTGAATAGAAAAAAAGTCTATGTTTTAACCACCTGACCAGAGATCTTATTGCTAATCACTCTCCCATCAAAATGGTGCATATTCAACCAAATTGATGCAATAATGTTACACATTAGGGAGACATTTTTCTAAGTCATCCTTCATTCAGTAACAGACATTTTATTGGATTTCTAATATAAGTAAGACACTGACTTGGAAATAACAAGATGAACGAGACATTTTCTGCCCTCAGGAGCTTACAATCTAATAGAAGAAATAATTCACATATACAAATTGTTTTAATATAAGGAGCTATTTGGTGATACGTGAGATGTACTTTAGGAGAGTAGAAAGGCAGAAGTTTGGAGAGATGAGAAAGTTCATTTACAGCAACAGTAGCTAAATCTGAGTTAGGAATTAAAAAGTTTTAGGGTTGAGCTGGGGAGGAGGGAAGTTCAATAAGAAGGAATACCATCAGTAATAGCACAGACATGCATGTTCATATCAGCACAACTCACAGTGGCCAAAAACTCCAAACAACCCAAATGTCTATCATCAGAAAAATTGATATACTGAATTGGCATATTCATATAATATAATACCATTCTGTAATGAACCACCACTAAATGCAACAACATGGATGAATCTCACGTGTATAACTTTGAGCAAAAGAAACCAGACACAAAAGCAAATATGTCATACACAACATATGTAACTATTTACATTACCTTCCAAAAGGCAAGATTTATAGTGCTATAATCAAGACAGTGGCTATGGTTACCTTTGGGGGAAGAAGAGTTAAAGACTGGGAGAGGGGCACTGGAAGAAGCTCCTGGGGATGCTGGTTGTGTTCTATTTCTTGATCTGTGTCAGTCTTCACATGGGGGTGTTTGCTTTGTGAAAATTCACTAAGCTGTACATTAACGAGCTATGCATTTATATATATATATACACACACACACATATACATATAATACTGCAATAGAAATAGAGAAAATAGCAAGCAAAGAGATGAAAAACTTAATGTATGTAAAGAGACTGGCAGGTCCACCAGGACAGGAGGTTTAAGGTAAATGTAGGGGAACTAATTTGTGAAGATGGCAAGCATCTTGGTAGTAAAATGATAGGTTAAAAAAAAGTGCCACGCAGTTATTATACATGCTCACCCTCTCTTCTCCTCCAACAGCCCACTCCAACTTCTAAATAATTTGTAATCATTTTTCTGTACTTTGTAAGTTTAGAAAAAGGAGCTTTGGACAAGATGTTTGGGAGGACTAGGGAGTGTTTAAGTTTGCTTTATACATTGTGAAAGAGTGAGGAATTGAAATACAGCTTGGCAATGATACAATTTACCTTACTTTAGCAATTCTCTCCTAATCTCCATCAAAAAAGCAGACTGCACATGATTATTCTGTACAGAGGGGCTGGAGGATTCACCGAGGAGAGACCGGTAGAGGTTTTGTTGACTATTCCTGAGTTGTGTCAACTATAATACGGGATGAGAAAATGAAATGAAAATAAGCTTGCTCTGAACGTCAGGCAATTGTTAAGTCCCTTCTTCAGTTTTCTCCATTTAACAACCATTTTTTAAGCACCTACTATGTGCCAGGCTCCATTGTGTTGTGTTCTGGCAATATAAAGCCAAGAAAGACATTCCATAGTCCAAATGGACATTTCTCAGATTTGTTTCTCAGATTCAGCCAGTCTCACTGAGAAATGTGATTGTCAGAAAGATAGAAAATACCCTAGACACTATAAAAGCCCAGTTAGTTTTGGGAGAGCTTTTCTAGCAGAGTTTCAAATATTGCTGCTTTGGACTACAGTTGACTTGGCAATAGAATATTTCATAGAACATTGTTAATAAGATTTTGCCTATAATAGTACAGAAACGATTTGCCAAGCAAATTTCCAGTGGAAACAAGGGAAGTGTTAGCCTAGTTAAGAATGAGGAGCTTTGGATAGAGCATTTGCATTCAAACAAAGAATATGCTATTTATAACTGAATCTTATCCACTTGTTAAAGCAGTTACAAGAATTTCCAACATAGATATTTCTACTCCACCTTTCCCTGTTAGCAGTGTTACTGTAACTACTTCAGATTAATAAGATTACATATATATTTCAAATCTTTAGCTCTAGTCTTCGTGACTCTTCTAAAATTCTAGGCATTACAAACCAAGCAGACATTCCATGGGGACTCCACAGCTTCTCTCTAGAATCTGTTCCTACTCCAGCCCTGCCAGTCCCAATCACTAACCACTCAGTCTCCTAAATTGGAAACCTGAGAACCTTCCTAGACTCTTTCTTCTCCCTCACACCAAGTAATCAAGCAATCCAATCCACTATTTTCCAGTTATCTCTGGAATTAGCTTCCTCTTCTCCATTCTAAATGCTGTACTTTCTAGCCCTTAGTATCTCTCATTAAACATTTAATATGAATTGAATTCTTCTTCGTGTTCTTATCTCCTCTCTCTCCCGGCTTCGACCCACACTCCTCAAGACCCCTGCTAAAGAGACCTTTCTAAAATGTAAATATGATCACTTCAAAGACTCTCTATTGCAATGGAAGGAGAATAATGTTCAAATCAAAATGCTTAACAATAAAAAAGTAATAATATAATAATAAGAGAAATGCATATTAAAGCTACTTGGATTCCCCTGTCAGATTGACAAAAAACAAAACAAGTTTCATAGCAACCTCTACCAGGGAGCTGTAAGGAACAAGCACTTTTATACATTGTCAGTGTCTTCCAAATTTACATTGGAAGTGTAAATTGGAAGAATCCTATGAAGAGCAATGTGGCAATATCTCTCAAAATCATAACACATAAACCTACAGTCCCATTTCTAAAAATGTATTCTATACACATGCACTCACATTTGAGAAATTATTTATGTACAAAGTTATTGATTACAGCATTTTTTGTAATAGCAAAAGATTAGAAACAAAATTTTAATAGGAAGCTGATTAAATAAACTGTTATACACCCACATAATGAAATTCTCTGAAGCTTCTTTTAAAAAGAAAAAAAAAAAAAAAAAGAAAATAGAAAAGTTTCCAAGATACATATCGTATGTGAAAAAAGGCAAGGTGCAAAATAGTACCAAACTCATTTACATTAAAGATGGGAAACACACATACACATAAATGTACATGCATGTATTTGTTTTGCTTAGATGTGTTAAAATGAACTCTGGGAGTTTAGCTAAGAAACAAAAAGAAGTTGTCACCTATGCTGTGTGTGTACTTCTCACTGTATTTATTTTTACACTTTTTTATTATTAGACCACATGAATATATTATATATCCAAATAATTAAATACATTTATTTTTTAAAAACATGCTTTAGCATGACATAAATGTTTCTTCTTCATTTATGCCCTGCCTACCTCTTTAGCTCACGTCCTATCATTCTACAACAACCACCACTGTATTAGTCCATTCACACAGTGCTGTGAAGAAATAGCCTAGAGTGGATCATTTATAAAGAAAACAGGTTTAATTGACTCACAGTTCCACATGGCTGGGGAGGCCTCAGGAAACTTACAATCACGGCAGAATGGGAAGCAGGCACCCTCTTCACAAGGCAACAGGAGAGAGAATGAGAGCACGCACAGGAAAAACTGCCAGTTTTAAAACCGTTAGATCTTGTGAGATTCACTATCATGAGAACAGTATGGGGAAACTGACCCCATATTCCAATCACTTCCCTCCCTGGACACGGGCAGATTACAATTCATGATGAAATTTGTGTGGGGACACAGAGCCAAAACATGTCAACCACTCACACAAAGCCTATAGGTGGTGGAGAGCTGAACCTCTCATTAGTGTCTTTTCTTCTCTTACTGTGTATGAGCAAGTTTTTTTTTCTGTTCAGAATACCTCTTGATTCTCCTCTCTATCACTCCACCACCCCAGCACAGCCTGCATGGCCTCCTTAAAGATTTGCTTCCAGTAAAGGGCGCATGCCAACATATGCTCAGTATCCCTTGAATTTGCTCTAGCACCACACTTTTTATATGTACTAATTTTCATCAGCCTCAGTCAACTCCTAAGTTGTGTCTTACACAGTTCAGGGGTGCTCCAAGTAATGCTTACCTGCCTGTCACTAATAGGGTCCTTTTCTCACTTCCCATAATACTCCTCAAAGCTGTAGCCTTTAATCGTATTGTTTTCTAACTTTTTGTATCTACTTTCTTTAATAAAATACTAAATCTTTAAGGGGAGTCTTTTTCTCTTAATTGTAGTAATAATAATAATTGCTAAAATTTATTTACTTAACATCTTCTATGCTCTAAGACAGCACTATCCGAACAGAATTTTTTGCAATGATGGAAATATTCTATATCTATATATGGTGACACTAGCGCTTGTTGTGAGACTAACTGAATCATCAATTTTACCTTATTTTAATTAATTTGAATTTAAATAGTCACATGTAGTCAGCTACAATATTGGACAGTGTAGCTGTAGGCTCTGTGATAAACTTTTTATACATATTATGTCATTTAATCCTCACAAGAACCCTACAAGGCATTATTACTATTTTCATCTTACGGATAAGAAAACTGAGCCCTAAAAAGTGTAAATGATTTCTCTACAACTACATAGCTAAAAATGGTTAATTTGGGGTTTGAACTGATGTGTTTTAATGCCAGAGTCTGTGTTCTTAAAACTTGGCAAAAAGGGGAAAGAGAAAATAGTAGCAGAGTCAAAAATTTATTCAAAGTACATTCAGGTATGTAAGCAAAATATAGATTCTTTTTTTTTATTATTGTTAAATTAAATTTGGTTTGAGACTGCCTCCACAGGTAGCAAACTGCAATCTAACTTAGTATGTTTAAAAAAAAAAAAAACAAAAAAAACAAAAAACTGCAACCTAACATGAGTATATTCTTGTAAGGAATAGCTGAATTCCAGCCAATCACACAGGCTGAGCTTCAGCCAATCACAGGCTGCCAACTGATCAGACCATGTTTATAGAAGGCAAATGCTGAGCTGTAATCAATCAAGCTGTTTTTGTAAGTCACTTTATTTTTCTGTCTATAAATATTGCCTGTCCATGTTGCTGTGGGGAGCTCTCTGAATCTCTTCAACCTGGTTCAAGGTGATGCTCGATTCATGAATTGTTAATTGCACAAATAAAGTCGGCTACTCGTAATTTCTTTGATGTTTTTCTCTTAACTTTTTTTTAAATATGTGTATTGAGGCATAATGCATGTATAGTATAGCTCATAAGCTTATAGTATAGCTCATAAGTTTTATAGCTCAATGAGTTTTGATAAACGTACAAACTGAAGTCATCCGCACCCCATTCGAGTAAGAACTTTTCACCATCCCAGGGTTTTCTCTTATTCTTTCCCAGTCAATCCCCACAAAGCCTCTGCCATCAGAGGGAATAGCTCTTCAAATTTCTTTTGCCATAGATTATTTTTATGCCTATTCTAAAATTTATTATAAATGAAGTTATTGAGTATGCACTTTTTTGTATCTGGCTTCTATTGGTCATAGTGTTGTTGAATGCCATCTATGTCATTGTATTAGTAGTCTGCGCCTTTTTATTATTGAATAGTATCCCATTGGATGAAAGTATCATCATTACCTATTCTCCTGTTGATGAACATTGAGCTTCCTTCGAGTTTGGAACTATCATAGGCAAAACTACTATAATCATTCTTACACAACTCTTTTTGTAGATTATACTTTCATCTCTTTTACTAACTATCTAGAAGTGAAATTTCTGGGTCACAGGGTAGGCGTATATTTAACATCATACAAAACTTTCAACCTGATTTCCAAAGTAGTCGTAATGTTTTACATTCCAAAAACAATGCATTCGAATTCCAGTTGTTCCACACACGTGTCATCATTTGATTTGGTTAGTCTTTGCAATTTTAGCTATTTGGGTGCATGTATAATGGTATCTCATTGTGGTTTTAATTTGAGTTTCCCTAATGGCTAAAAATGTTGAGTATATTTCCATGTACTTTTTAGTCACCTATATATCTTCTTTTGTAGAGTGTCTGTTTATGTCTTTTGCCCATTTATCATTGAGGTGTCTTTTTTGTTTTCCAGGAATTATTTGTATATTTGAGATAAAGTCCTTTGTCATAGGTACACATACTGAGAATATTTCCTCCCAGTTTGTTGCTTCCATATTGATTTGTTTGTACTATATTGTATTGAATTGAATTTATTCAATTACCTGAATAGTGTTTTCTGATTAGAAGTTTAAATTTTGATGATTTCTAATTTTTCAGTTTTTCCTTTAGAGTGGCTGCTTTCTGCATCTTGTCTAAGAAATATTTGCTCACTCCAGTTTTGCAAAGGAATTCTTCCATGGTTTTTTCCCGGAAGTTTTAAGGTTTTTAGTAGTTGACTTTGTATAGAAGGCATATCATTCAGTTTTACAAAATTGTGTAATCAATAAAGTGTTGAGGTTCAGGAGTGTGTGGGATTGTTTGACTGCCAACTTGTTTACACTGGGAGCCACATGTCTCAACACACTCTTCCCTTTATGGTCCTGAGTGTGAGTTGGCCAAAACTAAAGTTGCATGAGTTTGGCAAGTGAAAGTGAAGCAGCAGCCACTACTTTCTAGAAATGTTTAGTGGTAAGAGATGGTGAGAAAACAGAGGCAAAAGTGCTGACAGGTTCCAGTTTTCCCTCTTTCTTCTCTGTTCCGTTTCCAACTCTTCTTCCTCTTGTTTGTTCTTGTAACCAACACTCACTCTAATCTCACAAGACACTTTACTATGAACCCACAGAGGCAGTAGCCAATAAAAGCCAACAACATTTTACAGATTCTATGCTAGCGCCTTTTATGGTCCTACTGTGGCAGCTAGATGCGCCAAGCTTCAGATTTCTCTGTAAGCTCTGACTTGCTCAGCTGGACTAGGGCTGGTTAGCAACCTTCCTCTGATCCTCTATTCCCCTCACTGGACTTTTACTTCCCCAGTCGTTCCCACATTTGTGTAAGGACTAATTCCTATGACAAATTTCCTATTTTATTATGCTCATATTAGTCCAACTCCCCCAAATGAATGTTTACTGATATAATGAGTGATTTGGTTTGGATGTTTGTCCCCTCCAAATCTCATGCTGAAATGGAATTCCCAATGTTGGAGGTGGGGCCTAGTGGGAGATGTCTGGGTTATGGGGTTGATCCCTCATGAATGGCTTGGTGACATTCCCACAGTATTAAGTTCACATGAGACTTGGTTGTTAAAAAGAGCCTGGTATCCTTCTTTCTCCCTCTCTCTTGCTGTTTCTCTTTTCATGTGACACACCTGCTCCCCATTCACCTTTTGCTATGAATGGATGCTTCCTAATGCTTTCACCAGAAGCAATGCTGGTGCCATGCTTGCACAGCCTGCAGAACTGTGAACAAAATAACCTATTTTCTTCATAAATTACCCTCTCATAGGTATTACTTCATAGCAATGCAAAACAGACCAACTCAGTGAGGAAGGGTGGAAAGAATGGAAAGAAAAAGGTAGAAAAGATTCAAAAGCTCAGTGTTGCAGAAACTAATATAAGGGTTGCTTGGAAGCCTTTAGCTGCTTCCTATAGCTGCAATGATGTCAGGTCATGATTATATTGTGTAGAGAAAAAAAGCAGAGTTTCATTCCTATTTTCGCCATTCATTATCACCTTGGATAAGTCATTTTAGCCTTTATCTTCAGTTTCATCACCTTTTTTATAGCTTGCTTTCTTTACACAGGTTGTTTTAAGGATACCATGGAATAAAGCCTTTCAGTGCTCCCTATAAATGTAAATGTGTTTCGACGTGTAAGCATTACTATCCTCAGCGTTACCATTATCATTCTTATGATTGTCTGTTTGCATCTCCATTAGGTAAGATAATCTGTCACTTTGGCTACTTTTTTGCAGATCCAGGTGAAAATTTAGAAGAGAAGAAAGAAACTAGAGATGCCAAGTTGCTGTGAGGGTTTGAATTCTCTATGGATTTCTATTACCTCTCTCATACCAACTCCCCTTTACCACATAGTCAAGAGCTGGTTGAACCACTCTTGCCCATGGGAGAATTAATGCATATTCAAGTTAGGAAATCATGTCTGGATTTTTCGAAGCATCCTGTCCAATAAGCTCTCAGCCACACCACAGGTTATCCCACTCAGGGTGATGGTATGCTGGAGGCATACCAAGAGAGTACTTCTGACAGCAGAAGTTTAGTCACATGGTCTCCCCTTTTTACATTAATTGATGTTACAGTCTGCTGCCTTTCCTTTGCCATATTGAAGGGGAATGGGAGTGTGAGGGATCTGAAACAACCACAGAAATAATAATGAGGTGAAAACATGATGTTGTTGAAAAAGCATTGTTCATTCAGGAGACCTAAGTTCCAGTCTTGGCTTGGGAAATAACCATGGGGAGCTCCAGTAAACTTCAGGACTTCATTTATAAAATTAGGAAGTTGTAATGGCAAGATTGTTTCCAAACTGCTTTCCATTGAGACCTGGTGCTCTGTGTTAGGGACAGGGCTCTGTCCTGGCCACTGGTGTAGTCAAGGGGACAGGATGATGGACTGTGTATCTCCTTTTCACCTAGGTCACTTTTACATCCCTCTGACTCATACTTTATAAAGTTCAAAGTAACATTTAATTAAAATCAGAATTCTTTTGCATAAAAGAAAGCTTAAAAACATATTGTACTGGATGTTTCTATGATTATTTACAGCTTTAAATGCTATAAAATCTAAGTTATTTACAGGAAATTCTCCTTATCCTAATAGAGGCCCTACATGTAAAACCTTATTTATTCATTAATTTGTACATTAATTAACTTTATACATTAATTAACATTATTGAATACAGATATAGAATTTAGAGCTAAGGGAAGAAAAATGATTTTAAGACCTCTCTTTACCATTGGCTCTCAAAGGCCTAAAGAGGTCAGACAAGCAAATGGAAAACTATAATAAAATGTGATAAATGTTATAATAGAAGTTGATAAAAATTGCTATAGGAATATAAAGGAATCCATTCATTCCGCTGGAGGGCTTTGAAAATGTATCACATGATAGTTTTTTATTTCTGCAACAGATTGACCTGCAGACTTGCATTTGTTTGGGTTCATATTCAAATGATTTCTTCATTTTTCTGAGCAGGAAGAAACAGTCCTGGGATGGATTCCTAGGCCATCAAAGTTGGAAAATGTGCCACAGATAATTCACAAATGGGAAAATCCACATATGGGCAATTCAAAGATGGCTATATATTGCTTTACTGTCAAGTCGAAGAAAATCAAAAAGACTGTCCAAATGTATCCTTTCAAGTACACAATCAGTACATTACTTTAATATAAAAAATAAGTGTAATGGAGAAAGAGCTCTGTTTCCCAGGTGCCTAAATCATTGCATCATGTTCTTCTCTAACTATGAAAAAGGTTTGCATTTACTCTCAACACATATTTCATCTGGCTTGTTGACAGTTTATGAAGGGCAAGAAGAATTTCTCCCCTCATGTCTGATCAAATGCACAGAGAAGTGCCAGCAATTAACTTAAAACTCTGGCAGTCGTAGTGTCCCATGCCTCATTTCACAATAGGTCTGTAACTCTGACCTCCGTAATGACGTCTTTCCTCAGTAACTTATTCCCTCAGTTATCCACTGCTTACTTGCCATAGGTTTGCAGCCTTGAACCCTTTTTGCCTCTATAAATTTCCGAAAGCACAGATCTTCATGCAATTTATGAAATTGTGAAACAAAGCATGTATGCATGGAAAGTTTTACTTCTTTGTCTACATTGAACCACGTTAAAAAAAAGTCATAAAACATGGGGATTTGGGGTTTTTATTCCAAACAATCTTTGCATAATTCAAAATGTATATGTCTATAGACACGATTAATATTTTTAAATTAATATTGATGGTAACTCTGCTAGTAGCTACTGAATGTAAAAGTATTTGATATAGCTCTAATAGTATTCAAAGTGTTTTATTTGTATCCATTGTGACAATTCCTCATAATTTTCCAGCTTGGGATATAAGTTTAGTGAAATTAAAACTGCATGACCCAAATTTATGTAATACATTATATTCCATGCCAATTATCAGGTTTCCATGATTATATTTTAAGTCTGATTCATCCTTTAATGCTCAATCCTCTATGATGCCAGTCATCATCTCAACTCACACAGGTTCTCCCTTCTGTGAACAAACAGCACCCGGACATAAACCATGTCTTGGAGTAAATTAGCTCTAATAATTTTATGTGTGGTTTTCTTTTCCACACAACTAAAATGTAAGTACTGCATTTCCCCAAGTACAGAGCAATTATGTCTTACTTTCTTTCCTATTACACACGCCAATAGCCTCTCATTGATTTACTCAATGGTGCATCCATTTGACAAATTTGATGAGCAACTTACATATGTCAAACACAGTGCTGGGTACCAGGATTATAAGTCAGTAACCCACCCTCAAGGAACATAGTTTTATGAAGAAACAAACAGGTATGTATGTGCTTACAGTGTGGTGATAAGAGTAAGCACTGGGGCCGGGTATGATGGCTCATGTCTATAATCCCAGCACTCTGGGAGGCCGAGGCCAATGGATCACTTGAGCTCAGGAGTCCAAGACCAGCCTGGGCAACATGGCGAGACACCCACCTCTTCAAAAAACATGCAAAAATATTAGCCAGGCATGTTGGCACACACCTGTAGTCCTAGCTACTCAGGCAGCAGAGGCACAAGAATCACTTAAACCTGGGAGGCAGAGGTTGTAGTGAGCCGAGATCATGCCACTGCACTCCAGCCTGGGCAACAAAATGAGAGCCTGTCTCAAAAATAAAAAATAAATAAATAAATAAATAAATAGGGTAAGCACTGGGAATTATGGAAGTACATAGAAAAGACCCCTAAACTGGAATTGAGTCATTGTAGAAGACTTTTGGGATAAGGAATGTAGGGAATTTATTCCAAATAAAAGAAAGATCATAACAAAACCCTGGAGAAGATATAAAAAGCACAGTAGTATATACATACAGGGCATATCAAAATTATGTGTTAGTTGAAATGGAATGAGCAGAGAAGGAATAAGAAAATAAAGGAGAAGGGAGATAATTTTTTTAATCAGTTTTCCCTCATTTTTAATACAACATATTAAATGGTATGTGCAATGTTAAAGTTCTTTGTTGGAAGTCTTCTGTGGAAAAACTACTCTATAAATAACACAAATAAACTAATTACTAAATATTGGATTCACTTTTAAGAAGAGTAAATAAAACTCTCATTGGTAAAAAACATGTTAAGCTACCTGAGGCGGCTTGCCTTATACAGGAACTAAATCTCTTTATTTGTAAGAATGAGTGTATTTTACTCACTAAGATGAGACTTGATTATACCTTTCCTTTCTAGAATCCCTGAGGGCCAGGTAATTCTATGATGGTGGTATCCTTCTTGAGTTAAATAACTGTGTATACATTGTGGCGACAGGGCAGAAAAGAGAAGTCAAATAAGATACTAAGAGCTACACTCAATTGAATCATTTCATTTATTGTATAGGGGCCAGTGATTCTCAGCAACAGGATTTTCTAAAATGAACCAACAAAATAAATCGTAAGTGTTACTCCTTTACCACCCTCAAATCTATCAGGAAACAATAATGATAATGATATTTATCAGTTATTAAGAATTTATTTTGTATCTGAAAATGTGCTAGGGACTCTGTAAATTTTTTCATTATCATACGACCCTGAAAGTTAGGCATTATTATTTTCATTCAGAAGTACTCATTAAATGTTTGTTAAATTCGTGACTAAATACTTCACCTAGCTAACTGCTCAAGAGACAGTTCAATTCACCCATCCAACAATAAAAGTTCAGCAAATTCCATGTGTCATGCATCTAGCAAATCTTCCAGCTTCCTTGGAATCTGAACCTAGTTGGCGCTTACAGAGAAATAAACAGCCATGCAAATACAACTCATTCATGGTACTTGTCACATATTAAATATTTACTGAATAATTGCATGAATAAATGAATGAATGAAAGACAAAAGTGCTCCAAAGCCAGTGTATTGAGGAACTTCTTAAAAGACCAAAGAGGTAATCCACATTGCTTCATTCTGAAACAGACTGCCAAAATGAGCATCTTTCCGTCAATGTGTAGGAGTAACTTTCATTCTCCTCTTCTTGCCTTTCCCATACTGCTTCATAGCACCTTAAAGCCAAATGGAAGAAAGAAAGTAGCAAGGAGCGAAAAACTGAACATCACTATCCTTTGTCTTAACAATAAAAGAGTTGGGACAAATTCGATGGATTTCATCAATGGATCTAACAAAATAATTTGAGACTTTATGGCTTATTGATCAAGGAACTATGCCTGAGAGGTGCCCATCCATCACCTTTGAGGCCAGAGAACTCCCAGAGAAAACACTGCTCCTGCTGCAAATCACAGTCACCTTTCTGAATTCAAAAGTTCAATGGCTCTGTAAACCAGAAAAACCTTGGCAAGGCCTAACAAGACATTATTCTTTCTGGAGGAGGGAAGAAGAGAGGAAAGAACGGTTAGTAGACACAATCAACTAGAAACTGCGTATGCACTATGGATGTGATCCTCACCATGACCTTGTCAGATAAGTGATGAGATTCTTATTCAACAGATACAGAAAGTGGGGCTCAGAACAGTTCAGTGGCCCACCAGACACACAGCTAGTCCATGAGTTTGCACCAAATCTCTATCTCACTCCTCCTCTCCAGCCAACTCACTGGACGCCCCAGGGATATATTTCCTATGGGAGTTGTGAGTCAGAATAGCACAAGGAGTGAATTACACGTCCAGATAAAAACAGCTTATTCTAATCCTTATAGAATTCATTTTTCAAGAAAAAAATCGAGCAACTGCAAGGGGTCAACATTTTTCTAAGCACTGGAATACAACAGTGATCAAAGGTAAACAAAGGCCTTCCCCTCGAGGAGTTTACCTTCTGATTTAAGAGACAGAAAATACATAATAAATGTGTGTGTGTGTGTGTGTGTGTGTGTGTGTGTGTGTGTGTAGTAAATTTGCTTAATCTATGAGGCGAAATCTTTTTCTTTAAAGCATCACTAACCTTTTTTTTAATACGCTACTTTGAAGCTTTCTTCCTAATTTCTGGAGGAAATCTAGTAATTATATATTATAGCTTTTCTCATCATTTCCAGATATTTATTATTCAATAGTCTTATTTTCAGAAATTTAAATTCTAATCCAACTTAATATCAAAATATCACTGTCTCATCAATTTTTAGATTTTAGCTTATCCTCCAGCTTGGACTAAGAAATCTGCAACAGGAAAGGGATAGAAAATAGGGTTAGATTCCTGTTTTTCAGTCTTATTCATACCTGATTTTGTTGCCTTTAATTCTTTCAGGGCTGGGGGATAGGGAGGAGGGAGGAGAGGAAGGACAGTTAAGGGGCAGGAGAGGTCTTAGTTCAGTAAACTGCAGTCTAGCCCTTTCTTTTATGGAGAACTTTATAGGTCTTTTGGTGATCTTCTCTCACAGGAGGCCTCTCTTAGAAGCATTTGTTGACAAAAGTCTTGCCTTCCAATCAAGTCATGTATGACCCACCCGCCCATCTACTCACCCTCCTAAACTACAGCCCTACTGCAACAGTCCACACACCACCTCTAGCCTTTCTGCAGAGTGCCTTCTACTGGCAGGAAACTCTCTTGGGTAAGGTCTTCTTCGGGGAAATTAAAGGCTGGGCACTTGTTCAGGTCTACCTTGTCCTCTGAAAAACATGATCATCTTTGTGTTATCATCAGTGAATGTAGCTTGCTCTTGCTGTGCCCCTAGCCACTCACTCTACCTTCAGAGAGGAGCTCCCAAGGCAGAAATCTGACATCCGTCCCTGTGTCTGCCAACCTTCCACCCCATCCCAAATCTAGACATACAAGTCACATTTGCTGAGCAGTTTTCTTGTAAATGATTTACTTGGCTTATGCAAAAGAGGAAGTTTCCCTCCCCTCAAGGGGAGAGAGTCAATAAACAATATAGCATTGGCATCTCTCTTCAGAGAGATACTTGCTCTCCAATCTTCCTCTTATCAATCATCTCATATCTGCTTACATACTCTTGAGATGAAGGGCTAAGAGCCACTGGAGAATTTTTTTAAAGCCTCTTCTCATAGATATACATAGAAGTTATGGCACTTTCCTTTATTAAGTGCAAGCAGTTAACACCTTTTGCTTTCACCTTTGCTGCCTCAGATAAATCTAGGAAAACAGAAAAACTTTTATCATGTGACCTGTTACATACATAATATAACTTCACTTAGAAATGAGTGTTATGAAAAACAGTAAGGCAGAGAAAAGGACAGAGTGTCAAAACGGTGAGTTGTAGGGACAAATCCAGGTAGGATGATAAGAGAAGGCTACTCAGAGAAAAATCAGATGCCTGAATGCAGCAAGGAGGTGAAATGCAAAAATCAGGGGAAAAGGCATTAAGAAAAAGGAAACAGCAAATGCACAAGCCCTAAAATGGGAATGAGCTAGGTATATTCAAGAAGTAAGAAGGTCAATGTAGAGTTGAATGACGACAAGAAGTGACAGAAGTTAATATAAGAAAGGTGGATAGGGACTAAATCACATGGGCCCTTTTAGGGCATAAGCAGGCATTTGGATTTGACTCAGAGTGATGGAAGTCACTGGAGGGTTTTGAGCAGGATGGTATCATGAGTCTGGTTTCTGTGTTTCAGGAACCACTTTGGCTGGTATGTGAATAATATATGATGGAGTTAAAATCATCCATATGTGCAAACTACACTGAGGATCTAGTGAGAGCATTGTGCTTGACGTGCATGTTCAGTTAGTTCTAAAACTTACACAGAGCAATAAAGAGCAACAGAAGATGCCGTGTAAAACCCTTCTGGGTATCCTTTAGACATTATCTAGTTAAAAGTGTGAAATGTGAGGCTAGAAGTGAGAAGGGATGTATTCAAGATTACAGAGATAGTTTAATGCAATGTAGGAAGTAAAGTTAATATGTGTTAAATATATTCAAGAGAAAAGCCTTTGAAAAACAAGTTTGGACTCTCTTGCTGCATAACAAATCACCCCAAACTCGGTAACCTAAAACAAAAACCATCATTTTATAATATAATTAAGAGTATAAGTAAAAATACTGAAATAGGATAGAGAAAAATACTTTTAACAATCAGAAGTATTTAAGGGTAAATAAAAAAAAAATTGGGGGATAGGACCAAGACACATGCTGTGCAAAACACAGAGGGCAAAATGATATCTGCCTATATCAGATGGCTACACAAATATAGATCTGTGCGTGCACATGCATACACAGCTATAGCCCCAGAAACCTGTAACCCAAAGCTGTGATAGCATCCACTCTGATCAGTACTCTTTCTCCATAGCTATTATGGCAACTGGCAACTATGCTCCACTACTTCTGTAAACATTTATGTATCCTTGGAGAGCTTCCTCTGACCTACTGGCGAAGGTTTGTTGATGGTCGTCCTCTGAGCTCAGGACAAAGTAATTTCTTTGGAATCCTGTTGTCATCCATCCTCCTCACATGAACAGCCTGGAGAAGTAGAGTTGCAAAGTGCATGGCTTTGGTGCCAGTGGATTGGACGGGCTCCAGCTTCTTACTCTGAGCGACCTTGTTCTGCCATTTGATGTTAAATATAGAATGTAAGGGGCAGGGTGAGAACTCCAGAGTCCCAGACAAATTCGAATTCTTCCTGTCTCTTCATCTATCAACATCTGCTTATCTCTCTATTTTATGGTGCTTATTATCACAGAGCTCAGTTACTCCCAGTTTTTTTTATTCTGCTACAAGCGAATCCTCCTTTTTTTTTTTTTTTTTTTTTTTTTTTTTGAGACAGTTTCGCTCTTTCACCCAGTCTGGAGTTCAGTGGTGCAATCTCGGCTCACTGCAACCTCCGCCTTCTGGTTTCAAGCGATTCTCCTGCCTCAGCCTCCCAAGTAGCTGGGATTACAGGCACCCGCCCCCACGCCTGGCTAATTTTTGTATTTTTAGTAGAGATGGGGTTTCACCATGTTGGCCAGGTTGATCTCGAACTCCTGACCTCGTGATCCACTCGCCTCGGCCTCCCAAAGTGCTGGGATTACAGACCTGATCCACTGTACCAGGCCAAATCCACCCATTTATAATGGGACTTTATGCTTAATCATGTCACTACTACAAATGATACAATAAAATATCAACTAGCCAGAACTCATTTTGCTACAAGTATCAGTAAACCACAGATTAAAGTAGAAAACACCACACTATAGGAAACACTTTATATAAGAGTTGCCCAAAAGAGAAAACTTCTGGCATTTGTGAAGAACATGTACATTCTGCCCAATCTCCTGTGTTTTTTATATTTTTAGCTACTCTACAACAATATAATTTTCAAAAGATTTGACAAGTAAGTGCCATGGTATAGTGAGAAACACTATATTAAGTCTTAGATATCCTAGATAGAAATAAATCTCTTATATCACCCTGTTTAGTGCAAGGCCACTGAAAGCTTACCCCATAATCTTTGACAGTCACACTAGCCTCAGTTTTCTGATCTGTTGAATAAAAAAGTGAAGTGAGTGATTTCTCTGTTTCTTTTTAGGTTTATGATTTGAAGATTCAAAATACTGTGAATGATATATCTCAGTTAAATAGAATATTCAGTTAAACTAGAACTTTCACTCCCCTACATTCTGTTTAAACTTCTATTATAATAGCAACAATGGTCATATATTTTATCTGTATATCATTAAACTTCATAAACATTTTTGCACACATCTCTTCTTTTATTTTAATTTCAAAATGTCATTCAAAACTAACAGATGACCCATATTTCTGTGCCCTAGCAAATATATGATATTGAAGAGATGGATGTATTTACATGACAGGCAAAAAGATTCTATTTGGTGCAGTTTGTACTATTTATTTTCTTGAGTAAAAGAAATACTTTAAGATCTTTCAAGAAGTGAATGAATGGTGAAAACTGAAACTATAGAAACATAAGTCATTCAGTATGTTCCGGTATCAGAGCATTATAATAATCTTTCAAGGACATGTGAAAAAAAGATCCAAGCTCAACTATGGGTCCAGGTAAAAGCTAAGTTGAATCAACTATCTAAAATAATGCTTCATATCTTTGAATACTTTTTAACTTAGAAAAAAGTTTCACACACATTATTTCATTTAAATTTCATAATACCCTGAGTCATTTTTTATTAAAGCAGAATTGTTCATGTCATTTTGTAGATGAATCAACTGAGGCTGGAAGATGATAAGCAACTTGTCCAAAATCACAAAAGTAATTGGGGAGGAAATCAGGACCTAAGTGAATCAAAGAATTCCAAGTTTTTTTGGGATCTTAAAGGTCATCTCATGTGAGGCTTCAATCCTGTGGTGTTGATGGTCAATTGTTCATTCAAAACTGAAGTTTTCTTTCCATATTACAGATTTTTAACTAGGATGTGGCTTCCCAACCAGGGACCACATCTGCCAATCTGTCTTGTATCTAAGTGAAATCATATAACCACTTATCACCAATAGAACGTGAACAGAAGTGATGTATGTCATTTCTGGGCCACAATAGCTAAGGAGCAGCTCTTCTTATTCCTTCCTAACTTTCTGTTTTCCTGGCTCAGAGGACACTAAAGCCAAAGGAGATGGTGGAGCCAAAGATGGAAGGAGCCTGGTGCCCTGAGTCACCACAAGGGAGAAAGTCACCTGCCAACAGGAAATCTCACTGTTCATTACATAAACAAGAATTAATCTTAAATTGTGCTAAGACACTGACATTAGAGATTTACTTTTTTCTATTATTAGCATTATCCCAAGAAATAAAAATCCCCCTGCAATTCCCTAGCTCCATCTAAACATAGTAACAAGGGCTCGCTCCTACCATAAGCAGACCATTCCATATTTGAATAGCTTCTGACTATTACAAAGCTTTTCATTACATTGAGCAGAATTTTTTTTCTGTTATCTCAGTTTGATTATGGTGTGCTTTTTGAACTCTCACAGAACTGATGGAAACCTCTTCCATGTGACTTATGTCTGCCACAATCCCTTCTCATGGTTACAGACTAATGACACTTTATAGAAACAAAGTTTCCACAACAAGACCATAAGTTTCCCCTTCTTTGGAAGTGTCTGATATAATTCTGGACAAAGAATGGGGGTTGATGAATACTGAGTGTCTTGTGCAAGCTTGTTTGATTTTGGAGTTAAGTTGTCATCTACTTTGGAAGCATTTCCAAATTCATCCAGAGCAAGTTATTTTCTTCACTGTATTCCTACAACACCCCACATGTTTTTTCTATTATAACACATTCTACATCATATTATAATTGTAACCTTCCCTTAGAACTATAAAGGCATCTGGGCTCATTCTATCACCAGCAAGAAGTCCATTTAACATGTGTTCAGAGCCACAGCTCACACTGCTCCAGGGGACATCATTGACATTATAGTCTAAGGCCATGCTATAAAGTGACCTCAATCACGAAACCTCTTGGAGTCCAGAAAGTGATGTAAGTGATGCAAATATTTTCTTATATACTGTTTCCCTTAGGTTACCCCTCAGTCGGCTTTGTAGGTCCCTGGAGGTTTCACGTGATTCCCTTGCTCCCTCCTTTTCTATTATTCTCACTCTGCCCAAAAAAACCTAAGCTTTATCCTACACACTCTTCATGCCTTGCTTGCATTCAAGCAAAGCAAACATAAGGTATTCAGAATGGGGCAGCAAGATGACAACGAATTTCAAACTTGCTAATATTGATAGCTGTAACAGCATAGCTTAAGAAATCATTATGTTAAAAGACACTTGTTTCCATGAGGGGGATGTTTGAAGTGAGGGAGGAGACTGAACAGCTGGATGAGGAGAGACAAAGAGAGTGAAAGAAGCCGAAAGCCCATCATTCCCTATGAATTCCGGATTTGTTTGTATGTCTTCTCCTCTAACTCATTATGTATTTATTTCTCACTTATTTAAAACTTCTATAACACTTACTAAGTGTAGGCATTGTTTTAAGTATTTTGCAAAAGTGAATTCACTTAACCCTATAACTGGGCCATACATAGGATGTACTGCTATCGGCATTTTACAGACGAAGAAACTGGAGACAGAGGTTTTATAACTTGCCTGAGGTCACCATCGTGGAGGTCACCTGTGTTGCCTCCTTGCCTTATTCTCATCCACAAGTTGGAAAGGATTTCTGGTTTGCTGTTTTAGAGATAAGGAAAATAAAGCTTGGCTCACAGAGTTTAACTGACATGACCAACTTCACGTGGCTGGCTGCTAAACTAAAAGCTGGATCAATAGTTTGAATGGAAATCCTTTGCTTTTCATATTTGCAAATGCTATTTGTGGAAATTTATTTGAGATAAGTTTTATGCTGGGCCTCCAGGTAGGTTTAATCTATTGCTTGCTTTTTGCTTCTTGGAACTACACTAAATAAAAGTCCTACTACCTTGATGGAAAGTCTCATCCTGAACCTGAGGCAAACATTTTCCTCTTGTTTATCAAATCTTCCATGTACTAACAGGAGGGACAGAGGGCCAAGAGCTCCAACTCTTCCACCAAACAGCTGTGATTTTGAATGAGTTATTTAACCTCCCTGGTCTTATGTTTTGTATTTTTGCACATAAAACAAAGAGATTGGATTAAATATGTGTTAGGTCCTGTGTGAGTTGACATAGAAAGTGTAGGTGAGCTTCACTGCAAGCAAGTACAATGAAAACCAAAACAATTAGGTAGAAATTATCCAAACCTTAACTGTAGACAAGGAGCTGTGAACTCCTAGTCGTCGTCTAAGAAATGGATTTGAGAATTTATGGTAGACTGCTAAGAACATCAGCCCAGTGTGCTGTAGCCTCAAAGGTCAATAAAATGATATTATCCAAAAAGGTAAAACATAAATAAAAAGATAAAACATACAATAAAAAAAAGAACATATTTAGCATTTACCCCAAAAACAGAACCAGTATGTTCCTATTTGAAATGCAATGCTCTCCAAGTTGCTACATCTCTTGAAACAGACTGAGGAATTAGAACAAATCTAGAAGGAGAAAATTTTAATGGCTTTGAGACTGGAAAGTGGTAATCATTGAAGGACAGCCTAAAAAGATTTAAATTACACTACGATTATAAAAAAGCAATTATCTGCCATTAGTATCCCATATAATATTTAATAACATTTCCTAATTTAGTTATACATACATATTTAAAGTCTCAGATTAAATAAAGTAAAATGTTATTTTAGATATAATGCTTCTTCTAACTTTCACAATTTCATGAAACAATTGTACTCAAACTTTTCAGGTGCACCTGTCGTATAAATAACTTTATCATCATTAAAGTCACATTTTGGGTCAACTAACACAGTTTTACAAAGTACGTTCTTTTCACCACCATCGATGTCATTTAAAATGCAATACTTTTGAAATCATGTATCATATTTCACCAGAAATTGTATTTCAACCCATGAGTACACATTCACATATCATTTGGACAATGGGTCATTTCATTCACTCAACAATTGTAATTAACATAATTTTAACACTACAATTTATTTAATGTTCTTTCCACAATTTAACCAGTTAACAATACTGCCTTTTTAAGTTGCTCACAATGACATCAAAAACTTGCAATTGTGAGATCATACCCCCAGAAATAATGACTCAATTACCAATATTTTTGCCTTCTTTATTTTAATAATTTCACCAGATAATTTTTCTAAACAACAAAAAAGAGCTTTAATTGAAATGATTGAAGGATAATTTGCCTTCCTTTAAAAAGTACTTTGTTGTTTAAAAAATTGAGGAATTCTGTCATAATATGAGAAAGTATAGGCTCAAACGTTAGGCCATTTCTTCTTTTCCAAGAGATAACTAGAAAATCGTTCACCTTATATTTGTGCATATAGGGGATGCTAATTATGAATTTTTAAATATCATAAGGGCTAAATTTTAGTTATTTTTTGAAATAGTATTTCCTAGGACATTGATTGTTAAAGGGGTTGGGAAAAATTCCATATATTACGTGTGTGCATATAACATTTCATATATATTGTATATGAAATATGTGTATAAAATTCCATATATTTCCAAGAGATAACTAGAAGATAGCTCACCTTATATTCATGCATATAGAAGATGCTAATTATTAATTTTTAAATATAATAAAGGCGGCCGGGCTTGGTGGCTTATGGCTGTAATCCCAGCACTTTGGGAGGCCGAGGCAGGTGGATCACTTGAGGCCAGGAGTTCAAGACTAGCCTGGGAAACATGGTGAAACCCCATGTCTACTAAAAATACAAAAATTAGCTGGATGTGGTGGCATGCACTTATAGTCCCAGCTACTCGGGAGGCTGAGGCATGAGAATCGCTTGAACCCAGGAGGTTGAGATTGTAGTGAGCCAAGATTGCACCACTGCACTCCAGCCTGAGCGATAGAGTAAGACTCTGTCTCAAAAATAATAATAATAAATAAATAAATATAATAAAGTCTAAACTTTGGTTGTTTTTAAGATATTATTTCCTAAAACATTGAATGTTAAAGGGGTTGGGAAAAATTCCATATATTTTATATATATATATATATGCATATATACACACACACATGCAATACCTATTTCATATATATATACTATGCATATATATATCTAAAATGAGGAATTGGCTTAAGAAATGATGGAGGATGAGAATTCCCCTGACTTGTAATCAGCAAGCTGAGACCCCAGAAGAGTCAGTGGTATAGTTCCAGTCTGCATCCACAGGTCTAAGAAAAAGGAGTGCCAATGGTGTAAGTTCATTCTGAGGGCAGGAGAAGACCAACGCTCAGCTCAAGCAGTCAGGCAGAGAGAGAGCAAATTCTCTCTTCTTCTACCTTTTTATTCTATTAAGGCCCTCAACCGATTGGATGAGGCCCATCCACATTGGAGAAGTCAACCTGCTTTATTCAGTCTAATGATTTAAATGTTAATCTCCTCCAGAAACATCCTCATACACACACACATATAGAAATCATATTTGGCCAAATATTGGGCACCCATGACCCAGTCACAGTGACACAAAATTAACCAACACAATTGGTTAAGTCGATTTAGGTATTAACTTGACTGAATGAAGAAATACCTAGAGAACTGGTAAGGATTATTTCTGGGTGTGGCTGTGAGGGAGTGACTCTGAGGGTGTTTCCAGAGAAAATTGACATGTGAGTTGGTGGGGACTCAGTGGGAAGACCCACCCGCAATGTGTGTAGGCACCATCTAATTGGCTGAGGTCCTGGATAGAACAAAAAAGCAGGGGAAAGGCAAATTCATTCCATCTGCTGAAGCTAGGACAACCGTCTTCTAAAGTTGGACATCGGAACTCCAGTTTCTCTGGCATTTGGACTGTGGGACTTGCACCAGCAAACATGTGGGTTCTCAAGCATGCAGCCTTGAATGGATAATTATACCACTGGCTTCCCTGGCTCTGAGACTTTGAAACTTGGGCTGAGCCCCACTACCAGCATCCCAGGGTCTCCAGCTTGCTGATATCCTGTCATGGGACTTCTCAGCCTCCATAATCACACAAGCCAATTTCCCTAATAAATCATGTCTATCTATCTATCTATCTATCTCTCTATCTCCCTCCTATTGATTCTGTCTCTCTGGAGATTCCTGACTAATATATTTAGTATGTAATTCTAGTTTGGAAATTAGTGCCTCAGAATTTTTAGCACACAGTGTCCTCTAGCACCCAACGTTGCTCTAGAGATATTACACATCATTCACATTTCTGCTTTTAGATATGTAACCTGGTTTCTCTCTCTTCATATTTGCTCTCAGAGTCTCTCTCGACTTTTAGAATCTTTCCTTCTGTTTTGAAATTTTGTGTGAGATTTCCTGTTGTGAAATGTTATGTTTCTGGGTGTATTTTCACATTGTGCCAAACATTTTGTAAGCCTGTTCAATTTAGAAGTACATATCCTTCTGCTTTTAGGCATGTTTTTATATTATTTATTTGATAATACATACTTCCATTGTCTCTATTTGTTTCTAGAAATACTATTTGCTTCTAGAAACACTATTACACTATTGAAAGAATCCTCTAATTTTCTTACCTTTTCCTTTCTAGTTTTTCATTACTTTGACTCATTCTACTTTCTAGTAGACCTCCTAAAATATTTTCTCCAACCATAATATTAAATGTTTTATTTCTACTATTTTTTCTAAATGTTTTCTTGAGTATTCAACCACAGTAACATTCCTTTGTTTCTCTTATTTCTGTAGGGATATTAATTATAATTTTTGAGGTTTATTTTTCCCTACCTGCAATGTTTCTGTTCTGAGTTTTCTTTTTTCTGTTTGTTTTAGTTACTCTCTTTCATATTTGAGGCTTTCCCATCTTGACAATCCTTGGCTTTGCCCTTGAGCTGGGCGCGGTGGCTCACGCCTGTAATCCTAGCACTTTGGGAGGCTGAGGAGGGCAGATCACCTGAGGTTGGGAGTTCCAGACCAGCCTAACCAACATGGAGAAACCCTGTCTCTACTAAAAATACAAAATTAGCCGGGCATGGTGGTACATGCCTGTAGTCCCAGCTACTCAGGAGGCTGAGGCAGGAGAAATTCTGGAACCCAGGAGGCGGAGGTTGTGGTAAGCCAAGATCATGCCATTGCACTCCAGCCTGGGCAACAAAAGCAAAACTCTGTCTCAAAATAAAAAAATATATAAATAAACAAATAAATAACAAAACTGTGTTACATTCATCCTGTGAAATACTACTCAGTAATAAAAAAGAAAGGATCTATTTTTTTTAAATGAGCATGGTTCTGTGTGCAAAGGTAGAACTTTCCCTCAAAACTTTCTTTGCAAGATAATAAAAAAAAGTAAGATTGTCATTCAAGGGAGCCAGAAATTTCAATGTCTGAATGTCCTTTCTCCAGAAACCAATCTTCTGTCCTACTGTGAAGACGAGGTAGATATGAGAAAGCAACAGGATGAGTGTTTCTGGCTCTCAGCATTCTAGAAGCTGATCATGGGAAAAGGGTGAAGATGAAGATGTTTCATAATTTGCTATGTAGATATTCATTTAATCCCTTTGTTTTTAGTCCCATCTCTCAGCCTTGCACATCAATATATCCACTGTTCCCAGAGACTGATATATATTTGTTGCATAATTTTTCCACAGTATAAACCTCTGTTCTAACAGGAGAGAAAGGAGGATACCGCTTTGTGGATGGGGAAGGGTACCTGTGGACTCAATGACTCTGTAAGCAGACTTTCATTTAACCCCACTTTCACTCCAGTGCCTCATCCTTGTCTTCCACATATGCCTCCAAATGCTGAACCTCTCAGGGTTTTGCAGAGGGGATTGATTCATTCCACATCAGTGTCTACAGTTACAGGCACTTAGTTACAACTTCTTCCAGTCTGCGAAGATAATTAACACTTGTCTCTCTACTTCCTTCTTTTAAAAATGTGTTGAATTCTCCCATCTACTGTCATCTCCTTTTCTGTTTTCTGTCCTGGTAGATTAACAACTTTTTTTACTCCTTTATTTTATTTTTTTTAGTAGAGGTGTGTGTGTGTGTGTGTGTGTGTGTGTGTGTGTGTGTGCGCGTTTGCTTAATTTTTTGGTTTGTTTTATTGATTTTAGCCTATCTCAGAACTTTAATGCCCAAAAGTTCTGGTCCAAAGCAAATGTTCAAATGCTGTAATAATATTGTTTCATCAGTTAGATGCATACATATATAAAGAAAGAAAATAGGAGTAAGGAAGGAGGGAAAATGGAAGGAAAGGAAGGAGAGGAGAGGAGAGGAGGGGAGAGGAGGGGAGGTGAGGGGAGGAGGGGACAGGATGAGGAGAGGGAAGGGGGAGGGGAGGGGAGAGGAGGGGAGGGGAGAGGAGGAGGGGAGGGGAGAGGAGGAGGGGACGGGAGAGGAGGAGGGGAGGGGAGAGGAGGAGGGGAGGGGAGAGGAGGAGGGGAGGGGAGGAGCGGAGAGGGGAAGGGAAGGGGAGGAGGGGAGGGGAGGAGGGGAGGGGAGAGGGGAAGGGGAGGGGAGGGGGGAGGGGAGGAGGGGAGGGGAGAGGAGGAGGGGAGGGGAGAGGAGGAGGGGAGGGGAGAGGAGGAGGGGAGGGGAGGGGAGGAGCGGAGGGGAGAGGAGGAGGGGAGGGGAGAGGAGGAGGGGAGGGGAGAGGAGGAGGGGAGGGGAGGAGGGGAGGAGATGAGGGGGAGAGGAGGAGGGGAGGGGAGGGGAGGAGGGGAGGGGAGGAGGGGAGGAGATGAGGGGGAGAGGAGGAGGGGAGGGGAGGGGAGGAGGGGAGGGGAGGAGAGGGGAGGAGGGGAGGGGAGGGGAGAAGGGGAGGGGAGAGGAGGAGGGGAGGGGAGGAGGGGAGGAGATGAGGGGAAGAGGGGAGGGGAGGAGGGGAGGGGAGGAGGAGAGGTGGGGAGGGGAGGGGAGGGGAAGAGGGGAGGAGGGGAGGACGGGAGGGGAGGAGGGGAGGAGAGGAGGGGAAGAGGGGAGGGGAGGAGGGGAGGGGACAGGAGGAGGGGAGGGGAGGAGGGGAGGGGAGGGAAGGAGGGGAGGGGAGGGGAGGGGAGAGGAGGAGCGGAGGGGAGAGGAGGAGGGGAGAGGAGGAGGGGAGGGGTGGAGGGGAGGGGAGGAGATGAGGCAAGGAGGGGAGAGGAGAGGAGGGAAGGAGGGAGGAAGGAAGGATGGAAGGAAGGAAGGAAGGAGGGAAGGAAGGAAGGAAGGAGGGAAGGAAGGGATAGTTTAGAAAGAAGATGGTTCAAGAATATTATGATACAGACATTTAATGTAAAAACAACTCTTTCTAAGTTGTTATAAACTCTGACATTTCCACCAAAAAAAAAAAAATCACTATGCTTTGCCCCAGAAATATACCTCCTGGCAGACAGTGTGGGAGCACTGGCTTCCTCCAACTGTCATATATTCTTTCTTCTACCAGGCATTTTTCAGTATGAAAAGAATTTTGAGAGGGGAGTGAGAAAGAGAAGGGAGAGTGTGAAAGTATCCAACTACCCTCTGTGCCCAGCAGGGCAGTAACTAAGCTCTCTGGCCAGCAGAGGGAAACTAGCACCCATAGAGAGCCCCCAACAGTGCTGCACTGAACAGAGAGTTGGACACAGTCCCTAACTTGGTGACCGTTTGAAAGAGATGTGCTCCCAAACTGCTGGCAGGCACTACCAGGCTGGCTGCAAGGAGCCTTTGCTGATTTCCTAGGTTTCTCCCAGACACACTTAAAGAAGGTTATGTGTGGTGTGTGCTGAGATGGTAATAAATTAAACTATAGCTCTGGACTAATTATCTACCGTATAATGGTAGATTATTTCACTCTCTGAAGAAACAAAGACTTTGTCCTTTCTCAGCTGCCTTTGATTTTCTGAGTTGTTGTCCTAGAAATTTTTTAAGAGCATGCTTTGTTTTCATCTGAAAATCTGCCATCTTGTAAACATAGCATTTCTGATAGTTGAAAACTGTTTCTTACCTTTGGTGTGCTATTTACCTTTAAATTAAAGTGTCAGGTGATAGCAGATAGGACTTCTTTCTTCTCAAGTGTCCTTGTCACTGTCCTAGTTCAAGTTCTCATCACTGCCAGTTTGCTGCAACAGCCTTTTCTCTGCCCTCAACTTTGACCTTTCTGATTCAAATCTTGGTCTATCTGACTTCAAGCTTATGCTGTTTTCATTTCACAACCTTCCCACTGACTTTTCTAGCCTGCTCATCTGATATAATATGGGAAGGACGGCACCTCAGAATTAAACCATTTGCCATCAGTTCATGCTGTCTCTTCTCTCCCTTCTCTCTCTCTCTCTCTCTCTCCCTCTCTCTCAGAATTCTTCTTTCCTCCCCTGTGATATTCATGCTGATCACAGACCCTAAAAGTCAACGTTCTTTATGTTTCCATGCTTAGAACCTAGTATGGTGTCTGGCACATAGTAAATGTTCCATTAAAATGTGTTAAAGCCATGAACTATTAATTCATAGAAGACATAATTTATATAAAGTGTGCGGTTTTCTTGAATAGCTGTAGTGCCCAAAATTTAAGAGAAAAAATAATAATAATAATTGGGTTGACGGGATTGAGCCAGCATCTTTTTGTGCTAGGAAATGTGTTGAAAAGATGAAGAGGAAGAGAGCTAACAGTATTGGCAAAAGATCAGGGGGTGAAATGATGGATTGTGTAATCTAGCGCAGATCTGAAAGAAAGCGAAGACTTGACATGACTCATAGATTTGAGGATGGACCAGGAGACAGAGTAAATATGGTGGGAGTGAGAGAAACTTGGAGAGAAAAGAGGCTGTAATCAGAAATATGATGTTGGAGTAAGAGGTAGAGAAGTAACAGACTAATGCAAGAAGCAAGGAATGGCCACAGATGAGGACTGAGGATTATAGGAAAGGGCAAACAATTGTGAGGCATCAGAATCACAAGGCAATACTGCCAGAGTTTGGCAAAACATCCATGCTAGAAGTCACATGCCTTTGGTGACACAGCTGGTACTACTGCCAGGTGGCACATACCCTCAGCAATGAGAAGCTTTTACATGAAGGTGAAGGAGTAATAATTTGTCTCTTTACTGACAAATAGGAACTAAGCCAGGCAAAAGCAGGCAAGTCTTAAACACATGATAGGACTAGAAAATGCAAAGTGCTGTAATGTAGTACAAATTGTACTAAAATACTTGAAGGAACACACACAAAAAAACATATTCAGTACAGACTGATAGATATCAGGGGCCCTTGTAAGACAGGGAATATTAAAGGGCACAAATGATCTGCTATTTTCTGTTCACTTCTTACTACCTATTAATTCAGACTGTACATATGCTTTGGGTTCTTGAAAACAGCCTTGCATGTTAGCAAAGTTAAGCTTGTGCCTCAGTAGTCTAATTTTAGAGTTGTAGAGAGGTTCACTGTCCCTTGCTGGTCTGAAATGACTTAAAGGGCCCAACTTTGGATTAAGAAAGTCCTATTAGTGTAATTTCTGCTAAGGAGTAACATTTTAAACTCTCCTTGAGAAATGATGTACACTGGGGAATGAAGGCAGCATGTTGAGAAGCAAAAAATTAGGTTACAGGACACTTTCTGGGAGATGAAAAAATCAGATGAGGTGTGGAGAAAGAGTACAGAAGAGAGTAGGTGGAGGATTCCAAAGGCAACCCTCACTTGCCACTCAATGTCACTAAGGAACTAAGTTGCTTGTTCTTGCCTCAAGGACTTGTGCACCAAGCATGCAAGCTCAACTCCCCACTGCGAATGGAAAACTACACTTTTTCTTTGACTTGGCTGTTGACCCCACTGAAATCACAGCAAAAAATATTAAACAGAAAGCAAAACAAAACTGTCTAAAGAAGTTACATAAGGTACTTGCTGCATAGCTTGGAACATAACCTCAGAATCCTGCATTATAAAGTTCACTGTTAATTTTGAGTTTGTCCACCTTATATCCTTGCTGGGAAATGTAGCAAATAAAATGCTCTCACTCTCCACCTATCCCTTTCTTACTGTCTCCCTCTCTTATGTGTCCCTGTCTCCAGTTCTTTTTCTGACTCATAATCATTCTCTCTCTCTCTCTCTCTCTCTGTCTCCCTTTCTCAAACACTGGGAATTTTAAATAAACTTCATTTAGGTAGAATTTATGTACAAAAAGATACATTCTGCTGAGTCTTTACAAATGTATACCCTTGTGTACCCCCACCGCATACAACATTTTGATCACCCCCAGAAAGTTTCATCTGCCTTCTTAGGCAATCCCCCTAACCTCTGACTCCAAGTAACCACTGATATGCTATCACTACAGATTAGATTTGTCTTTTCTATATTTTCCTATAAATGGAATCATTGAGAATGTACCCATTTGCATCTGCCATCTTACAATCAGCATAATGCATTTAAGATCCATACATGTTGTTGCATGTATTCGATTCAATTCTTTTTTGCTGAATAGTATTTCATCATATAAATATCTGGGTCATGTGGTAAGTGTATGTTTAACTTTGTAAGAGATGCCCAAAGTGTTTTGCAATGATTCCACCACATTCTATTCTCACCAGCAGTATGTGAGAGTCCCATTTGCTTTACACCCTTGCCAACTCTCCACATTGTCAGCCCTTTTTAGTTTAGCCATTCTAATGGATGTGACTGGTATACCTCTAATTTTATTTCCCTGATAAGAAATTATCAGGGGATATTACCAGTGCTCATTGACCACTCATTTATCTTCTTTTGTGAAGCATGTGCTCAAATTACTTGCCCATATTTATCAGATTGATTGTTGTCTTATTACAGAGTTGTAAGAATTCTTTATAATAGATACAAATCCTTTTGGTTTTGATTAAATTAACAAACTTTAAAAATAACATCATTAGTATAGAACTATAAAAAAAGTAAAGTAAATATATCTAAATAAACATTGGCTTTAGAACAAAAATCCCCCATATTTTTAGCATCAATGTTTTTCTCTTACACTCCCACTGTTAAAATTTTTTATAAAAATGTGTTTAATTAAACACCTTTACCCTAGTGCGTTTGACTCTGCAATACTGAGAGTGTAAATGTTGGTTTTGAATATGAGTTTGTTTTATCAGAAAACAAACTACAAGGCAATTTTTTTGTTTTAATTCCCTGAAGTATATGGGTTGGTAAACTTCCTCTGTAAAGGGCCAGAGAGCAAATGTTTTAGGCATTAAGAGTCACAAGATATCTGTTGCAACTCCCTGACTCTGCCTTTACATGGCAGAGCTGCACGGTCTAAGTCTCTATTGCATAGACAATATCTAAATGAATGAGTATGGCTGTGCTCCAAAAAAAAAACCTTTTTCTAAAAAACGTGATAGATTAGATTTGGCTTCCCAACCCATACTGTAGTAGTATACACACACACACACACACACAGAGTATGCCACAAATAATGATCATATAGAATAAAGTTTATTTTTAACTTAAAAATTATGTCCCTGACAGCTGTCTCTGGACTGCAGCAAAACTGGTCAGACTCTATTGCTATTGAGGCAAATTTTCAGGTTCAACCTCGGTGTCATCCAGTTAAAGTTATAGAGGAAAAAAATCTGTTGTAAGGTCACAAACTGCGGTTAACTCTGATCAGATATGACATAAATCTTAGCTGGCCATCACAAGGGAAACTGGGTGGATCAATTCAAACTTACCAGTCCCATCAGAAAAGTAATTCTAAACGCATGTGAGGCTGAAAGAGCAAAAGCAACACCTCTGTATCTAAATAACAACCCAGAATCTATAAAAATACTATATTGAAAATAAGAAGTGTATATTATTTGGAATGAGCCTACAAATTTGCAGACAAATTACTCTGACCTGTTCATTTTCTTTTAGGACCCAATAATTTCCCTTTGATACATGTTTATATGCCATAACACTTAGAGACACTTAATGGGTGCACAGTAATTATTGGATGAATTTATATGTTCTCTAATATCACCTGTGCACAAAACTCACTGAGCATGTGACCCAGCTGGTATAATACTAATTCCATTTTACCATCCAAAACTGGTTCCTCCTCCCGAGTCTGTTAATTCTGTTAGCTCTACCATGATTGCTTCAATCACCTAGCCAAAATCCTGCCTTGGTCCAGAGGACGCAACAATAAATTAAAGTTAGAGCTTATTTGGGACAGACTTAATAATTCCCTCATCTGGAGAACCCAAGATTATTGGAGACATTTCATTCCATTGTTAGTTTTTAACCACTGTTTTAGGCCCAATGCCTCTTTTCCTTCTTATAATAAGCATTTATGATGTCCCAAGTACTATGATAGTATATTTTATAAGATTTATCTCCTTTGATCCTTACAATATAAAATAGTTAACTATTATTATTTCCATTTCAAATAAGGATACCAAGGCTCAGAGAAGTTAAGCAAGTTGTCTAAGTCTACACAGGTGATTAGAGGCAAGGTTTTGATTCGGTAAAATAGTCCTAAGACCTGAGAGACTTGCAGTCTAGTAGAAAAACAAAGGCACATGCAAAAACTAAACAATAAAGGAAAATATGTGCTATCAATGAGGTATCCACAGAGGACAGGCACAAAGGAGCAGTAGAGCCTGCAGAGCTAGACTAAAGTTGTATTTATTTTTTCTTTAAATCATCATGACCTCCAGGGCAACATTCAGCTTAGCTTTTACCCTGAGGTGTTATATATTAAGCAATCTGGTACTTAGAATGTGCAATAAGAAGAAAAGATTAAATGATAAATGAGGTGGAGGTCTAGACGCAATACAAAAAGGAGATGGGCCAGTTGAGGTTGGCACAGGGAGGCAGGAGTAGAACAGGCCTTTTGTGGTCTTGAAATTGTGTCTCTGATGTTATAGTCCATGTTATTACTCTCTTCCAATGAGCTCATACAGTTGCCATCACACAGAAAGAGTGAAAGTCAAAATTATGTAATGGAAGGCCTACCTATCCAATGTGTCTTAGTTTTATGTTTCCATCAACATTGGTTAAAAGTGGAGCATGCAAGAAAGATTGAACTATCAATAAGAAGGAGCACTGTGATTCTCAAAGACCAGGACCTAAGGTGGGAATTTTGTGCTGATGCTGTCAGTCTCGTGTTAGCCTGTTCCCTCCAGATCCTCTGAGAATCTCCTCAAGAAGCCTCTTCAACCTGCAGTGGCACCTTCTGTCAAATACTTCACACATTTGTCACCAAAATGTTTTGGCAGAAGCATCATCTTTAGATTTTGACATAATTCCGAAGAAAGACTTTTTCAATTATTACTAATGGAACATTATGCTCCTCTTTGAGAACCTCTGCATGAATAAAAAGGGTCATTAATGACATCTACTTTCAGCCCGGAAATCATGAGTCAGTGCTTGGCGCAGGTTTTTTGGTTGTTTTTTTCTTCTTAAGCACCTGGTAATTTCTCACTCCCTTACCACCTCTCCAACTAAAAGAGCAAGTTATTGAGTTGAATATGATAAAGTCAGTGATATCAATCCCCTGCAGGTGAATGCTATCTATACTCCCTTGTTTTGTTTCTCATACTATATAATAATATCTCACATTCATATAGCTCTTTCCATTCTGAAGCATTTTACCAGTTCTGATACTTTCTGACACTCAGTGGAAGGAACTGCATTTGTAGTAGCTCCTGCGTTCATTTTCGTATGTGAAATACTGACTCGGGCTATTAAAATTATGCTCAGAGGGCCAACCTAGCCAATGTGTCTTGTAGGACAATTGTTAAATAATACTTATGCCTACCTTACCTAGTGACAAATTCAACATCCGAGCCCAGTCAAGAAAAAGGGCAATAATTTTAAAGTGTGCCTAAATGTATACATACATTAAGCCAACACCAACTTAGCTCTAAAACTTCAGCTAATGATCTTGTAAGGTAGACAGCAACGGTTGACTAGTTAGACCAATGACTCTTAACTTCTTTTTCCTAATATGTTCAAATATGCAAGACAGATGAAATAGAATATGGGTTAAATATTTTCCTGGCGATGGTAGATGTACTCATTCCTCCCAAATTCATACATATATATAAGAATACAGATGATCAGAGTGATTATAATAGGATAACACTGGATCTACTCTAATTTATATTTTTAAAAAGTCAACAACAAACTTTGGCTCTTTATTAGTAGGAAAAGCTTGCATTTGATATATGTCACAATACCCCAATAACAAAACATATTGCCAAATATTGTTAATTATATGACAGATGATAGGCACCTTAATTCAGTGTCTACAAAATTCATTGATCCCTTCTTTCCCCACTGTCTCTAATAATATTTTCATATAGAAAAACAATAAAAGTTGGATTGTCTGTGTGTGTAACAATTTAGGCAAATGAAAGTTATTGTCATAACTTTAAATTGCATTTTAAACAAAAAACTTATAAAGAAAAGAGGTTTAGGCTACGTCTGGTGGCTCACGCCTGTAATCCCAGCACTTTGGGAGGCCAAGGTGACTAGATCACCTGAGGTCAGGAGTTTGAGACCAACCTGGCCAACATTGTGAAACCTTGCCTCTACTAAAAATACAAAAATTAGACAGGTGTGGTGGCGGGCGCCTGTACTCCCAGCTACTTGGGAAGCTGAGGCCAAAGAATCACTTGGACCTGGGAGGCAGAGGTTGCAGTGAGCCAAGATCATGCCATTGCACTCCAGCCTGGGCTGCAAGAGTGAAACTCTGTCAAAAAAAAAAAAAAGACAGAAAGGAAAGAGGTTTATTTGGCTTATGGCTCTGTAGGCTGTACATGAAGCATGGTGCCAGCATATGTTTCTGGTGATGTCCTCAGGAAGCTTCCAATCATGGTGGAAGGTGAATGGGAGCAGTGTGTCACATGACAAAAGAGAAGCAAGAGAAAGAGGAGGAGGTGCCAGGCTCCTTTAAACAACCAGCTCTCACATGAACTAATAGAGTGAGAACTCACTCATTACCATGAGGATAGCACCAAGTCATTTATGAGGGATCTGCCCCCAGGACCCAAACAGCTCCCATTAGGCCCCAGCTCCAACACTGGAGGTCACATTATAACATAATATTTGGAAGGGGTAAATATTCAAACCACATTATTCTTTCCCTGGACCGCCAAATCTCAAGTCCTTCTCACACTGAAAAAAAAAAAAAAATTATGCCTTCCCAATAGTCCCCAAAAGTCTTAACTCATTCCAGCATCAACTCAATCAAAAGTCCAAAGTCTAAAGTCTCATCTGAGACTCAAGGCAAGTTCCCCTATACGGTTGCAAGATCAAAAACAAGTTATTTAATTTCAAAATACAATGGCAGTATAAGCATTGGGTAAATTTTTCCATTTCAAAAGAAAGAAATCAACCAAAAGAAAATAGTGACAGGCCTCACAGAAGTCTGAAACCCAGCAGGGCAGACATCAAACCTTAAAGCTCCAAAATAATCTTCTTTGACTTCATGTCCTGCATCCTGGGAACACTGGTACAAGGGGTGAACACCCAAGGCCTTGGGCAACTCCACCTCTGTGGCTTTGCAGGGTGCAGCCCTTGTGGCTGCTTTCATGGATTGGAGTTGAGTGTCTGCAGTTTTTCTAGGCTCAGGGTGCAAGCTGCCAATGGCTCTACCATTCTCAGGTCTGAAGAGTGCTGGCCCCCTTTCTATAGCTCCGCTGGGCAGTGCCCCAGTGGGGAGTCTGTGTAAGGGCTACAACCCCACATTTCCCTTTGGCACTGACCTAGTAGTCTCTGTTTGTCTCTGCTCAGGTTCTCTGCTCCCACAGCAGTCTTCTGACTGGATACCCAGGCTTTCTCATACATCCTCTGAAATCTAGATGGAAGCTGCCAACCCTCCCTCATGCTTGCGTTCTGTGAGCCTACAGACTTAACCCCATTTGGAAGATGTCAAAACTTATGGCTTACACCCTCTGGAGAGGTAGTCTGAGCTGTATCTAGGGCCCTTTGAGCCACAGCTGGAGCTGGAGCATGCAGGATGTGAGGAGCAGTGTCTCCAGACTGAGCAGGGCAGTAGGGCCCCAGGCTTGGCCCCTGGAATCATTCTTTCCTTCTAGGCCTCTTGGCCTATGACGGGAGGTGCTGTCTAGAAGATCTCTGAAATGCCTTCAAGACCTTTATCCGTTATCCCATTGTCTTGAATATTAGCACTTTCATTTTAGTCATGCTAATCTCTTTGGCAAGGGGTTGCTCTGCAGCTTTCTTGAAAATATTCTCTTGAAAATACTCTTTCCTTCTCTATCACATGGCTAGGCTGCAAATTTTCCAAATTGTTAGGCTCTGCTTCCCTTTTAATTGTGAGTTCCAGCTTTAAGTCATTCTGTTGCTCCCACGCTTGATTGTAAGCTGAATGATTTGCTGCTTAAAAATTTCTTCTACCTGATACTATAGGCCATCAATCTTAAGTTCAACATTCCACAAATATTTAGCACATGGACACAATGCAGCAAAGTTTTATGCTAGAGTATAACACAGGTGACCTTTACTCCAGTTCCCAATAACTTTCTCATTGCCATCTGAGATCTTGTCAGCCTGGCCTTCACTGTCCATATTTCTATCAGCATAATTTATATCAGCATTTTGGTCACAACCACTTAACAAGTGTCTAAGAAGTTCCAAAATTTCCCTAATCTTCCTGTCTTCTTCTGAGCTCTCCAAACTCTTCCAACTGCTGCCCATTACTCCGTTCCAAAGCTACTTCCACATCTTCAGGTACCTTTATAGCAACACCCCACTCCTCAGTACCAATTTCTTGTTAGTCTGTTTTTGCATTGCTCTAAAGAGATATCTGCAACTGAGTAATTTATAAAGAAAAGAGGTTTATTTGACTCACAGTTCTGCGGCAGGCTGTACATGAAGCATGGTGCCAGCATCTGTTTCAGATGAGGGCCTCAGGAAGTTTACACTCATGCTAGAAGGTGAAGAGGAACGAGCATGTCACATAGCAAGAGAGGGAGCAATGGCCAGGTGCAGCAGCTCACACCTGTAATCCCAACACTTTGGGAGGCCAAGGCAAGTGGATCACTTGAGGTCAGGAGTTTATGACCAGCCTGGCCAACACGGTGAAACCCCCATCTCTACTAAAAATACATTAAAAAAAAAAAAAAAAAAAAAAGAGGGAGCAAGAACTAAATTGCTTTTTTAAATAAGTATTCAAAAAAAATAAGGAATGTATTTTCAGCAATAAGAGCTCCAAGGCTAAAAGAAGACTCATATTTAGAAGATATGTTATGGTATATCTAGTTGATAAGAACACAAACTCTGAGGCACATTGCCAAGGTTTGAAAACTTATTCCACCAATTATGAGCTGTGTGATCTTGGACAATATATTTAATCTTCTGTGTCCCCCGTCCTTATCTGTAACATGAAGAGTATAATAGTGCACATCTTACAAAGTTGTTGTATGGATTCCATGTAAAGCTCTTGACAGCCTAAGTAACCAGAAAGACCCCTCCTCTACAAAAATAAAAATAAAAACTAGCCAGGCATAATGACATGCACTTGTAGTCCTTGCTACTCAGGAGGCTGAAGCAGAAGGATTGCTTGAGCCCAGGAGGTCAAGGCTGCAGTGAGCTATGATCACACTACTATACTCCAGCCTGGGTGAGACAGCAAGACCCTATCAAAAAAAAAAAAAGGCTCTTGGAACACTGCTTCATGCATAATAAGCACTCAATAAATGTGGACTACTTTTACTACATACCATGATTGAAGTCAACTTTGAAAGAATAGGTGATGTTGATGGGATTTCACATAAAATGAAGTTTCACATGAAGATCTCAAGCACCTGTAAATGTTGACTTCAACAAAATGGAACCATGAAAAAATGAAGGCTGGAGATCACATTTTTCTTTCCTGAATATATCCTCCATTTAATTATCAAAACAACTCAATGATTAAATACAATTATGTAAGTGTGTTGGAGAGACAGGTTGAAACAAGGTGGTTAAATATATATATATAGTTCATTTACTAATTTTGCATCATTTCTAGATGCACTTTTATGCACTATGAGAAAAATAGTGTCCTGAAAGTTGCAATTTCCATGCCAAATAAAATAAGTGGAATGTGACATTCACAACATATATACATTATGTACATGTGGCACATAAGTAGAACTTAATACTTCAAAATGTGAAATCGATGACATATCAGTTAGGAAAGACTTTAACCTACTATGGACAGAGATTAGAAATAAGTGTGGTTCAAACAAGATAAAAGTGTATTCCCTATCTATCTATCTGTCCATCTAATCCAATATATAGGTGTTAAGCTCTGGAGTCATCATCATAAGAAACCAAGGTTTCTTCTACCTTTCTGCTGCCTCGTCTTTACTATGTAGTATGTAGCTTTCATTCTCAAGGACACCTCCTAGACAAAAGTTTCTTCTAGAGCTACAACCATTACTCCAACATTCAAAGCAAGAAACACAGAAAAGACAGAAAAAGCAAAAAAAATTAATACAATTGTTTATTCCCCATTTAAGGAGATATCTGAAAAGACCAACTCAGTATCATTCACTTATACCTCATTGGTCAGAACTTCATTATGTGATCAGGCCACAACTAACTGAAAGAGAAGCTGGGAAATGTGATCTCTTTTTAATTGAGCACAGTATAATCCTAAGTAAATTTGAATTCTGTTACTAAAAAAAGAAGAACACAGGGTATTGAATATACAATTTACAACCTCTGTCATAGGTTGCTAAGAAGTTGTTTAGAATATGAATTTTTGTTAATCAAATTTTGTGTTTAAAATTTCAGGGTTATGATTTTATATATTCCAACTATATCAATAGATGGGTGATAGTTTTTGGCAAAATACATTTAATAAATATTAATTGAGCACCCAATATACATACTACATTATGGTAAACACTAGAAATAGAAAGGTAAACAAAATAGTAGGCTCCCTCAATTTTCTTAAAATGTAGAGAGGTATGTGGATAAATCAACTGCCAATTATAATAAAAATTATTAAGAAAAACTTGAGACTGCCGGATGCGGTGGCTTATGCCTGTAATCTCAGCACTTTGGGAGGCCAAGGCAGGTGGATCATCTGAGGTCAGGAGTTCGAGACCAGCCTTTGCCAACATGGTGAAACCCCGTCTCTACTGAAAATACAAAAAATTAGCCAGGCGCAGTGGTGTGCACCTGCAATCCCAGCTATTTGGGAGGCTGAGGCAGAAGAATTGCTTGAACCTGGGAGGTGGAGGTTGCAGTGAGCTGAGATCATGCCACTACACTCCAGCCTGGGCAATAGAGTGAGATTCCATCTCAAAAAAAAAAAAAAAAAAAAAAGCTGAGACTTTCACCTCTGCCAAAAGAGCATTATGAGCTTCATGGGTATAAAACTGGGGGAAATTATTTTTTAATACATTTTAACTATCTGAAAATGGTCCTGAGATCATACAGCAAATAACAATATTTATTCAAGAAAATAGACTAAAATTTGATAAGAACAGAGTCTGTGATATGTGAACAAAGGCCTGCTTTCTCCATTTCCCCTCCCAACTTATTGAGATGTAAACTCTGACACAGATTGATACAGCCAAGAAGATAGGGTTTCCTCTCCACCCAGCCCACAGTTGGAGGGCTACCTTCTCAGGAAGGGTAGGACATCAGCATTTGTCATCCTGTCTTCGGCTATCTGTTACTGAGGCTAAGTTCCAGGTGATTGCAGTCAAAAGGTGAAGAACACTTCTCCTACTAGCCCTCACTCATTGCACGGAGGCTCTATCTTGGGGTGGTCTGCTGAGAACACTGGGGCCCCAATTATCCTTGCTTGTGTGGAGAGGATTTCATGCAGGGAGAGGCAAGCTGAGGCTACTGCCCCTACCATGACTACCAAGCGCTTAGCTCCAAAAGCACGAGAGTCACTCAGAGAGATGTATGTAGTCATCCTCACTCCCAGCTCTAGAGCCATAGCTCAGAAAATTTGCCTGAGGGAAAAAGCTATATAGCCATGAAACAGGTCTTAATATCTTCTCAGAGGAGCAGACTTTATTTGCAGCAGAGTGTGGAGAAGTTCCAAGCCCAAAGACACTCTCAAAAACAATGGAGGTTGTGGCAAAAGGCAACTAGGAGAATATTGGTAGATCCATTTGAACTAGAGGCTAAACTGTAAGCCAGCTGAGTTACTGGACAGAACTAGGAAAAGAGAGAGCTGGAAGGAGCCTTCCTGGAGTCAGAACAAATTTGAAACAGTAACCTCAGGAACTATCTGTTCAAAGGAGCCCAAATTTGGTGATCTTGGGTATTGCTGAAAACAATAGAGCAATCAGCTAGCAATTACTGGGGCTTAACAGCTAGTATGGTCAGAGACAGAGATAGCCAAAGAGAGCTCAGCAAAAACTACTGTCAAACCAGAGTGACTATGAAAATACCCAAGGATATAACCCCCAAAAAGGAATAACAGAGGCTTCACTCTGTGGAGGGAAAATAGACTTCACCAAAATAATGCAGTTAGTCACTAAACAAATAAAAAGACAGTGAAAATAACAAGCTCCAGAGAGAGAGAGACAGAGTTGTTCATATATTATCTGAAATATCCAGTTTCCACAAAAACAAATGAGACATGTAAAGAAACAAAAAAACATGACCTGTCAACCGAAAATAAAGCAGACAATCAAAACTGTCTATGAGAGCAACCAAATATTGGATTTAACATACAAAGACCTCAAAGTAGCCATGATAAATATGTTCAAAGAACTAAAGAAAACCATAATAAAAGAAGGAAAGTTTGATGACAATGTCACAGCAATAGATAGTATTAATAAAGAGATAGAAATTATAGGCCAGGCCCAATGGTTTTGAGAGGCCAAGACAGGAGGACTGCCTGAGCCCAGTGGTTCAAGACCAGCCTGGTCAACATAGCAAGAGAAAGAAGAAAAGAAAAGAAGAGAAGAGAAAAGAGGAGAGGAGAGGAGAAGAGAAGAGAAAAGAAGAGAGAGAGGGAGGGAGAGAGGGAGGGAGGGAGAAAGAGAGGGAGGACGGAAAGGAAGGAAGAGAAGGGAAGGGCAGGGAAGGGAAGGGAAGGGAGAAAAGAAGAAAGGAAGGGAGAGGAAAGGAAAGGAAAGAGAGAGAAAGAAAAAGAAAAGAAAGAGGGGGAAGGGAAGGGAAGAAGGGAAGGGAAAGGAAAAAAAGAGAGAGAAGATTTTTTTACATATAAAGGGATCCAAAGGAAATTCTGGAGTTGAAAAGTGCAATAACTTAAAGCTAAAATCCACTAAAGGTGCTCAATAGTAGATTTAAACTGCCAAAAGAAAGAGTTAGTGAACTGGAAGATAGATTGATAGAATTTATATATCTGGAAAATGAAAAAAATAAGAAGAAAAATGAACAGAAACCCAGAGAAAAGTAGGACACTATTAAATACATCCATATATGCATAATAGGATTACCAGAATGAGAGGAAAGAGAGAAAAGAGCTAGAAAAAAATGTTCAAAGAAATGATGACAAATCTTCTCAAATGTACTGAATAACATTAATCTGCACATCTGGAAAGCTCAAGGACTCCAAATAGGATAAACAGAGAGATTTACAAGTATATGCATCATAGTAAAAATGCTAAATTGCAAAGGAGAAATTCAAAAAAGCAGGAAGAGAAAAATGACTCATCAATTACATGGAAACCCAAATAAGATTAGGATAAATTCCAATCAGAAACAATGGAGAGCAGAAGCAGTAGGATAACATATTCAAAGTATTCGAAGAAATGAACCAAGAATCCTATACCCAGCAAGGCTATCTTTCCTAATTAAAGGCGAAATAAAGACATTTGGCCAGGCGTGGTGGTTCACACCTGTATTCCCAGCACTTTGGGAGGCTGAGGCAGGCGGATCACCTGAGGTCAGGGTTTGAGACCAACCTGGCCAACATGGCAAAGCCCCATCTCTACTAAAAATGCAAAAAATTAGCTAGGCGTGGTGGTGCACACCTCCCAGCTACTCGGGAGGCTGAGGCAGGAGAATTGCTTGAACCTGAGAAGCAGAGGTTGCAGTGAGCTGAGATGGCACCACTGCACTCTAGCCTGAGTGACAGAGGGAGACTCTATCCCTCCCCCACAAAAAAAGGAAATAAACACATCCTTACATAAACCAAAACTGATAATTTGTTTTGATATATTTTGACCCACATTATAAAAAATACTAAAGGAAGTTATTCAGGCTGAAAGCAAGTAACTCCAGAGAGGAATTCAAAGCTACATAATAAAACAAAGAGCATCAGCAAAGGTCATTGTTATTATCAAAGATAGTGCAAATACAGATTTCTTTACCTCTATTCTCTTAACTGATTTCAAAAGCAATTGGAAACAACAGTACATATAAAATATTTTGTTGGGTCTACAACATACAAAAATGTAATATGTATGCCAATAACAATACAAAGAACGTGGGTAGGAGCTAAGTCATATTGTTAAGTTACCATAGATAACTTCATCCATAGGAACAAATGCAAAGAATCAGAAAATAACTAAGGACAATATTTTTAAAAGCATAAATGTATACTTGCTTTCCTTTCTTCTCTCATTTTATCTAAAAGTCATAAAATTATATAAAGTAATAATTATAGCAATGTCTTATTGAGTTTATACTTTTTTAAATTACAGATATAAATCCAGTTATATGAAAAATAACATTAAATGTGAGTGGATTAAAAAACCTAACGAAAAGACAGGTTGTCAAACTGAAAAACAAACAAAACACAGCTACATGCTATCTCTAGGAGATACACTTCAGATTCAAAGATGCCATAGATTGGAAAGAAAACCATGGAAAAGACATATTATGCAAATGGCAACCACAAGAAAGCTGGAGTGCTCATAATAAAATCAGACAAAATATACTTTAAAATAAAAAAAAGCTACTAGAGACTAAAAAGGACATTTTAAAAATCATAAAATAATCAATTGATCATTATCCCACCATTATTACATGCATATATATTTGTAATATAAAAACAGTAAATATATGTTCACATAAGAGAGTACCGAAATACAGAAGAGAAAAACAGACAGGAAACAGGAAGAAATAACAAATCAACAATAGTAATGGAGACTTCCATACTCCCCTTTCAATAATGTATATAACTACAGACAAGATCAACAAAGAGACCTAACAGAGATCTATAGAACACTACACCCCAAATAGGAGAATAGATATTGTTCTCAAATGCATGTGAAACAATCTCCAGAACACAAGACATGCTGGGCCAAAAAAAACAATAAATTTACATGGATAGAAATATTACAAATTATGTTCTCCAACCACAGAATTTAGGGGTTAATAACAGAAAGAAATGTGAGAAACTCAGCTATGTGGAAAGTAAACAGCATACACCTAAGTAACCAATGAATCAAAGGAGAAATAAAAATGGAAATTAGAAAATATGTAACACGAAAATGAAGACTCAATATACCAAAATATGGGATATACCTAACAAATATCTTAAAATGTGTAGACATAAATGCCTACATTTAAAAAGAGTCTGGGTGTGGTGGCTCAAACCTCTAATCCCAGCACTTTGGGAGAAGCCAAGTTGGGAGGATTACACGAGGCCAGGAGTTGGAGGTTACAGTGAGCTATGATCTCATCACTGCACTCCAGCTTGAGCGACAGAGCAAGACCTTGTCTCTAAAAATGATAACTTTAAGAGAAAAGAAATAACATCTAAAATCGATAAACTTTCACCTAAATACACAGGGGAAAAAAGCTAAACAAAACCTAAAGCAGAAGCAAACAGAAGAAAGAAAATAATGAATATTAGACCAGAAATCAAAGAAATATAGAAAAAACAACAGAGAAAAATCAATAAACAAAAGCTGATTCTCTGAAAAGATCAAAGAAATTGACAAACCTTTGGCTGAATTGACCAAGAAATAAAGACAAAACTCAAATTATTAGAATCAGAAATGAAAAAAGAACACATTATTATCAACCTTTCAGAAATAAAAAATATAAAAGAATAAGATGGAATTGTACACCAATAGACTTCAGTAAAGTTTCAGGATACAAAATCAATGTACAAAAATCAGTAGCATTTCTATACACCAGAAATGTTCAATCTAGGAGCAAAGTCAAGACAGCCATAAAAATAAATGAGATCCTGTCATTTGCAACAACATGGATAGAACTGGAGGTCATTATGCTAAGTGAAATAAGCCAGGCACAGAAAGACAAACTTCACATGTTCTCACTTATTCGTGAGATCTAAAAATCAAAACAATTGAACTTATGGAGATAGAGAGTAGAAGGATGGTTACCAGAGGCTGAAAATGGTAGTAGGAGGATGGGAGGAAGGAGGGGATAGTTAATGGGTACAAAAAAGAAAAAACAGAAAGAATAAATAAGACCTAGTATTTGATAGCACAACCGGGTAACTGCAGTCAGTAATAATTTAATTGTACATTTTAAACAACTAAAAGAGCATAACTGGCTTGTTTGTAACAAAAAGGATAAATGCTTGAGGGGATGAATGCCCCATTTTACATGATGTAATTTTTATACATTGCATGCTTGTATCAAAACATCTCATGTACCCCATAAATATATATACCTACTATGTACCCACAAAAATTAAAAATTTTTAAAAGAGTCAACCTAAATAAATCTATGACAAATAAAGACATTGAATTAGTAACCAAAAAACTACTCACAAAAGCCTAGATTCAGAAGATTTCATAGGTGATTTATGCCAAATATTTTTAAAAGAATTCATATCAATTCTTTCAAAAAATAGGAGAGGGAATACTAACCAACTCATTATGTGAGACCAACACTGGCTGATACTAAAGCCAGAAAAAGTATCACAGGAAGAGAAAACGACAGACCAAAATCTCATGAAAATAGATGCAAAAATTCTCAATGAAATACAAACACGACCAAATTCTGCAATAAATAAAAAGTATTATACACCATAACGAAGTGGGATTTATCCTAGGAATGCAAGTTTGTTTTAACATCTGAAAATCTATTCATGTAATACACCACATCAATAGAATTTTTTTAAACCTACATGATCATCTCAATAGACATGAAAAAAAGCTATTTCCCAAATCCAATATCCTTTCATGATAAAAACACTCAACAAACTAAAAATATAAGAGAACATCCTTGGCCAGGTGTGGTGGCTCACGCCTGTACTCCCAGCACTTTGGGAGGCCAAGGCAGGCAGATCACCTAAGGTCAGGAGTTCAAGACCAGCCTGGCCAACATGGTGAAACTCTGTCTCTACTAAAAATATATAAATTACCCAGGCATGGTGGCATGAATCTGTAGCCCCAGCTACTCGGGAGGCTGAGGCAGGAGAATTGCTTGAACCCGGGAGGCGGGGGGTTGCAGTGAGCCAAGATTGCACCACTGCACTCCAGCCTGGGTGACAGTGAGACTCTGTCTCAAAAAAATAAAAAATAAAAATAAAACCCTTTTGTGCTGCAAAAGACACTATAAAGAAAGCGAAAAGACAGCCTACAGAATAAGAGAAAACATTTCCAAATCATATTTCTGAAAAGGAACTTGTATCTAAAATATTTAAAGAACACTTGGCTGGGTGCGGTGGCTCACGCCTGTAATCCCAACACTTTGGGAGGCTGAGACGGGTGGATCACTTGAGGTCAGGAGTTGAAGACCAGTCTGGGCAACATGGTGAAACCCCATTTCTACTAAAAATACAAAAAAATTAGATGGGCATGGTGGCAGGAGCCTGTAGTCCCAGCTACTTGGGAGGCTGAGGCTGCAGAATCACTTGAACCTGGGAGGCGGAGGTTGCAGTGAGCCGAGCTTGCGCCATTGCGCTCCAGGCTGGGTGACAGTGAGACTCTGTCTCAAAAAAAATTTTTGTTAAAAGGAACACTTATAACTCAATAATAAAAAGATAAATAACCCAATTTTAAAATGGACACAGGATCTGAACAGACAGTTCTCCAAAGAAGACACACGAATGTCCAATAACCACATTGAAATATGGTCAGCATCATTAGAAAAATGCAAATCAGAATCACAAGTTACCACTTTACATCCCTTAGTTTTGCTATTGTAAATAATAAATAAATAAATTGCAAATAACAAGTATTGTCAAGGATGTGGAGAAATCAGAACACTCATATATTGCTGATGAGAATGTGAAATGATGCAGGCACTTAGATCTGGTCAGAAGTTCCACAAAGGGTTATAGAGTTACTATATGACCCATTGATTCTACTCCTAAGTATCTACCTTAGAGAAATAAAACAATATGTCCACAAAAATGTTGCACACAAATGCTTATAGTAGCATCATTTATAATAGCCAAAAGATGGAAACAACCAAAATGTCCATCAACTGATGAATGAATAAACACATGTGGTTGTCCATATAATGGGATATTCTTCAGCCATAAAAAAGAATGAAGTACATCCTGCAACACAGATGACCTTGATAATGTTCTGCTCTGTGAAAGAAGTCAGGCACAAAAGACCACACATTATATGATTCCACTCATATCAAATATTCAGATTAGGCAAATACCCAAATACAGAGAGTATATTAGCAGTTGCTTATGGTTGTGGAGATGGAGGCACAGAGGAAGGAATAAGTGGTGATAGCTAGAATTGCACGGTTTCTTTTTGAGATGATGAAAATCAGCAGCCTAGTCTTTGTGATGGTGGGTCTTGGAGCCACCAGTGTTGTCATTTTCTCCTTCCCCCTCTATTCTCAATTCCTCATCTTTAACCGTCACCTCTGCAGGTCTTGGCTTATCTAAGGATGTGACTCAAAACTTTATTCCTCAGGAGTCTGAGCCGTTGGTAATCATATCCTTCCCCAGCCAGCATACAGTTTGTGTCTACTTAGAACTACAAATGAGAATCGCGGGAATCAAATTACAAAGGCAAATCGAGAAGCACACCAGTGGATCACTGTGTTTCATACCAAAAGTTCTCCTCCTTCCTCCTGTTACTCAAGGTCAATTATTCCTTCAAAGATGGTGATGCTTGTTGCCTGCTGGTTCATGACACAAACAATTCAAAATGCCTAGGGTGCAGTCATATTTTATAGTTTAATAGGACTTCTTACTGTGCTCCCAAGAAAGACTGAATCTGCTTTGGAAGTGAGAGTTAAGTGGTTCGGGACAAATTATACTGGGTCAAAAGACTTAATGGTCTCTGCTACTCAATGTGTGGGTACAAGCAAAAAATAAACAACTATCATAGCCACACTCAGAAGTGGCTTTTGAAGTTTGAGTGTTTGGAGGCAGCAATACCTACATTGGCCTTGTTAAGTTGGAGTGCATATAGCGGAGCCCATACCTAGTCTCCATCTCTGCCACCGTGTGCCTGCCCACTGTTTATTTGCCTATCCAGTCAGTCCCAAGATGGCCAATGATGAAGGCTGACTAATGTCTACTGGCTGAGTCATTGTAATCATTTGGTGATTTAGTGTCTCTTCTGTGATGGATGTTTTCACGGTGTTAACATGTGGGACAAAAAAGCTTCACACTTTATGCTCACTCACATTTGTGCATCATGTCATCTTCCCCAGGCCTTCTTGTCTTTGAGTTCCTAGTCGTTTCCATTTCAAGTCTCTGCCCAGTGGTCCATTGACCACCACCCAGGATTCTATATGTATATATTCTCACCTTAATTCACTTTTTCTTACGAATAAAGTGAATGACCAGGTGCTACATTAGAAATCCCATCCATTGGGAAAATTTCTCTCTCCATGTCTTTCAAAGCCACCCCTGAAAGTGGCTATAAGGTCGTTACTGTTGTTGGTGTGTACCCACACACTGAGCTGGCCTATTTGTAAACTAACATTAGCTTTTTCCTTCTCTTTCAGCTGGTTGTATGGGGCACTATATACAGCCGTAAGTGCAAGTCGGGGGAGGCATATTGGTATAAACATGGTAGTGGTATGGGCGTCTGGACTACTTGTTTATGTAAGTTTGGTCCTGCTTAGGCTCAATACTCAGTGCACCGATTCTACTTTGTGACAAACTACTGCTAGATATATCTGACTTAATGATTTCATCTCAAAATGAACAATTCTAGACATATTGTCACTTGATGCTCCATGGTCAAGTTTTCTATCTCTACCAAGGCCCACTGACACACCAGGAACTGTTTTTCAAAAGATGCAAAATTATCCAATGCAAATGGCACTGTTTTGCTCCAGAACCCCAGGACAATGATTTCTTCCACTAGGGCTTGCTATAAGTTTTATACCTCCAACAACATAGCATCTGTCACTGCTTCCTACATGATCCTTACACTGGATCTGTTGAAGAGCCCTTTCCTAATCCAAACCCCACCCTAATCTGTCAGAGACATAGAATCTTCTATATCACAAGATATATGGGCCAGAACAGTATTTATGTGTATGGAATATGTTGCCTCTATAATCCAGAATGTCCTACAAGGTGCTATACTTCCTACTTTAAGATAAAGATGTGGCCAGGCGCGGTGGCTCATGCCTGTAATCCCAGCACTTTGGGAGGCTGAGGCGGGCACCTGTAGTCCGAGCTACTCAGGGGGCTGAGGCAGGAGAATCTCTTGAACCCAGGAGGCAGAGGTTACAGTGAGCTGAGATCACACCACAGCACTCCAGCATGGGTGACAGAGCGAGACTTCATCTATAAACTTTGCCAAAGTGGCAGACCTTTGAATCTTCATAGGATTTATCTCCCATAGTCTGGAATGCTTGTGTCTAAGCAATTCCTCCAATGTACCAAGTACCTCTTGTTTATCCTGTCCAAACAGCATGATATAATTGATAGAATGAGTCAATGTTACATTCTGTGGGATGTCCAGACACTCCAGATCTCTCTGGGCTACAACAAAGGGCAAGAGAGTTAACATAGTCTTGGGGTAAAACTGTAAATGATTTTTCTTGTTCATTCCACATGACTGCACACTGTTTCTGATCCTCTTTTCTGATTGGAATAGAAAAGAAAGCATTCATTAAATCAATAGCCTCCTACCATGCACTGAGGCCTTTATTAATCTTCTCTACCAAAGATACCACACTTGATATAGCAGCTATTATTAGGGCTACTACTCTGTTGAACTTGTGGTGATCTACAGTGATTTTCCAGGATGCATCCAATTTCTTCAGGGGCCAGACTAACAAATAAAATGGAGATATAACAGAACCCATCACTTTCACATTCATCCTTTAGATATTTAATGCAACACAAACCTCTACCAACCCCCTACCACCAATGGAAATGATATTACTTTTTTACTCTTTTGGCTTGGGAGAATAGGAGAGAAGCAGTGTCTGAACCTTCTACTTAGTCTTTCCCACATGATAGCTCTTGCCCCACAGGTCAAGAACCCACTTGGAGAATTACACCAATCACTAAGTATGTCAATTCCAATCACAAACTCAGGGACTGTGAGGATGACCTCTAGGAGGATCTGTGGACATTGTAGGCCTGCTGTAAGAAGGACTTTTTTTAGGACTCCATTTATGACCTGGCTACCATAAGCCTACACTCTAATAGAAGGTCATGATTATACTTTGGGTTCCTGGATACCAATGTCAACACAAATCCTATATTTAATAGTCCTTGAAATGTCTCGTATTTCTCTTTCCCCAGTGTACAGTCATCTGAGTAAATGGCCACAGGTCCCTTTGGGGAAAGGCAGAGGCAATTAGTACAGCATATTTTTGTTGTGGCATTACAGAGCCCTTTACCCTAGGGACAAAGCCATCACTTCTTTCAGTGGGTCCTAGATCTGAAAATTCACTTTGACCCAGAAACTGAAAAAGGGATCATGCCTTTTTATTGGGGTATCCACTCTCATCTTCCTGCTCCTCCATTCTTGCTTTCTTCTCATTGTAGATGTTGTTCAGTAGTAAACTTACTGGCTTCCCATCTGTTTTGCCCCAAGGTATGGTATGCTCTGTTAGCCATCTTCACAACTCCCTGCAGATTAAGACTCTTCGCCTCTTCAACCTTACCAGTCATTGTAGTGCTTGTAGCCTCTGATTTTCTAGCAGTTTAGTACCTCCACGTTACCTCTATTACTATGGCACCTATGGCATCTCCATGGTTATTAATGAGTCTAGGTGCATGTCCATCTTCCCTAATATCATCTCTGGTCACCACTGAACTTCTTAGTGATTTTGGTGCCATTCTCACCAGCTCAGTTCTGATGACATTGGAGAATGGTATGGCACTCTCATGGAACATAATCCTCTGGTGGGTTTCCTAGCCTCATATAATACATCCATTCTGGTATCCCTACTTTCCTCAGCCTCTTCTTTCTTCCTTTACTGTCCACTAGGGCAACTCAGGCATTTCCACTTTGCTTTGTATGTCTCATTGCTCTCTCCAGGCTTATAAAGAGCCACTTCAGCAGCAAGTTTGCCCCAAGTGTTAAATCCCATGTCCTGTGAGAGTGCCCCAAGTCAATAAATTCTTGTTTATCCAATCTTATATTCTATCTCCTTTAATCAAAACCCCTCAAAATTCAATTTCAAGATACTCCCCCAGCTCCTGCCAGTGCATGTTGACTAATTCTCACAGCTCCTTTGGGTTGCAATCTTGTTCCTCACTTATTAGGCCCAGCTAGGTCATGCTGGCAGTTAACCCTAGTTATTGGCATGGCAGCCAAAAGAGGAGATGTAGTTAGCTCCTAAGGGGGCCACCTATTGCCTTGTAGTAGAGCAGCCTCTGCAGTAGCTTCTCACATGGTGAAAGTGTTACCTCTTACTGAAGAGGATTGGGCCACCTCTGTGATAGCCAAAATCCTCAGAGATAATCCACCAAGATGTCCTCATCCCATGCCTTAGTGTCCTGGGCTTTTCCAACCAAGGCCCTGACTTCAACAAAACAGACCTACTTTGGCTAAGCCTTGAAATAAATACTTCTGGAGCTCTGTGACCTGAACTATCAGATCCTGAGCTCAATCCTCCTACTGTGTGAGATAAGGACCTCTTCATAAGCTAAGCATAGACTTTAACAGCCCACACTTTCTCCTTATCCTTTTTCAAGGTATCAGTACAATTTAGTAACAACCAGCCAGATCCACTGTCCTTGTATGCATTGCGCACTGTAGCTTTCAAATGAGTACCTCTCTCTCTACTGGGACTTTTTCTTAGAAAACACAGGTGAAATGTGTGGCAATAGGACTGCCACCTTGTTCTGAGACTATCCATTTCCCATTCAGGATGGGAGCCTTCTTGCCAGATGAGTGGACCTGTCTTTAATCCCTTCTTACTGCTTATTCTCTAGAGCACTCCCAGCACCACTTTCATCAGTTAGGAATCTCCAAGAAGCAGATGCCAAATTGAAATGTGACACGTCAAATATTTACTGGGGAAATGCCTATGAAGAGTAAAGGGGGAGGGGGGCACACATACATGATGAAGAACTGTCACCTTTGAGCGGAGAGAGAAGGAAGAATTGGGTAAGAAGAACCTCAGATGGTAGAGAAGTTCTCAGACGATCATGATAGGAAATCACCAACCAAAGTTGTTTACTAGAGGAATCCTGTGTTAGGAAGTAATGGCCTGGTTCCAATATCACTGCCTTGCTCAGGCATTGGCTGGGAAGCATGGGTGCAGAGGGAATATCCTAGTGGATCCAAAAAGCAGCAACTGGAGTAAATCAATCAACTATAATTCTCTCTTTAAAGAGCGATCTGAGTAGGGCATTTTCAAGGCTGCCACAAGACTATAGCTTTTTTCCTTGTAAATCCACTGCAGTTCCATTAAAATGCCCATAGAACTGCTACCAATTGTTTTTATTTGAAAGATTATTTTATAAAACATTACACTGTTGTCAGTTATATACCAAACTCATGCTCACACGACATTTAAAAAGTCAGTACTGGATTTATATAAAAGAATAAAATGACAGAGTTCATCCAAATGCCTCTGAGCATTTTGTCAAAGCTCTGGGCTATTTAGCCAAGCTAGAGGGAGCATTGTGCTGAGTTCAGCTGCCAAGACCATATAGACAGTGAGCCCTGCATGATAACTTCAGACAGCTATCTCACCAGCACAGACCCTTAGTCACGAGAAAAAAATAACAAGCAGTTATTCAACACAAACTTATTCCTGTAGTCACAAAGCCTGTTAGTGCCATACCAGGAGAGGAAATTGGGTCTACTAATGGCCAACATCGGCAGTCGTCTGCATAGTTCTGCTTCTAAAATTTAAATCAAGATATAGCGATCCTATATCCATGCTCCTTTTCTCCCAGTGAGAGACTCCACTGATTTCCTTAATAGCAATCAACAGGCAACCGTACCAAGATGCCTTATTTTACATTTACCCTGCCTCATCTGAAAATTAATATCTACTCCATCACTATCCTACATCTTAAGTTCACAAAGTATTGGCCTGTATACAGCAGGCACTCTTCATTCTCACAGAAGGAACAATCATCCCTAATTCCATGATGATATCAGGCAGCCATGATATGTCATCATGTGTTAATGACCTCATTAGATTAAAACCTGTTCTAGGAAGCTTAATTTAAAGTAACTTGTGATTGTCTTCCAAGTCCTTACTATGAAGAACCCTCAAAGGGAATGGCCAGAGTCAGTTTGCCCGATGGAAGAGTGAGCAGAAGACGACAACTCCCACCCTTGCCAAACACCTGTGAGGTGACAGACACCATAAAGAGTCCATGTTTAAAATGGGTTATTAAGGTAATATGCCAACATGTTCTCCCTAACTCTTTGGCTTCCAAGAGGTAAAAATCCTACTTGATTAACCTTTAACTTAAAAAAGAAGAGCCCATGGACATAGCTGGTTTCGGACATAGTTGATTTATGATCTTCAGTAACCTCTCCCCTCCCTCTTTCTCTCTCCCTCTCTCACTCTCTCTCTCCCCCTCCCATCCTTCCTCTGCATTGGTTTGATTTTGAGGCTCATTCTTTCTGCATGGTGGCAAAGAAGACCTATATGGTATTCATCATTGGTACTCATCATTTCAGAGAAGAAAGAATGTCTCTCTTCCAAGAGCTTCAGCACAATCTCAGGAAGGCATCAGATAGGCTGGCTCATGCCTGAACCTAAACCCATCACAGTGGCCAGAGAGATGATGTACTTAGTACTTGGGAAGCCTGACCTGGGTCACATTCCCATCCCTGTTGAAGGGGGATTGAAATAGAAGATGGAGTCAACCCTGGCTGAACCGCATAGACTAAAAATGAATGAGGGATAGTTCATCAAAAAGAAATAAGCAAAAGAAAGAAAATGTTCCCCAATACTAGTAGATTTATTAAAATTCAACCTTCTATTTATCTCTGAAGTTATCATCATGGGAGAGGCAGAGATGTTCTCGTCTCTCAAAGAATTACAATCCAATTGGGGAAGCATAGTTAATACTTCACATAAAACAGCCCTTTAGATAACCATGGAACTCAGTAAATTATAGGTAGTCAAATGTATGATTTTAGGTTTAGTGAAGGCTGGAGGGCTCAGAGAAGCCTTGCAAAGGAGATCTAGGTTTGGATTGATAATCCCTACACTTAAAGCCTAAGAGATATGAAGATGTGCACACAGGAAGCAGATAATACATTTATTCAAACAGTACTTTTGGAAGGGGAAGAATTGTGGAGCTGTTAAGAACATGGGCTTTTCCATCCTAAAAACCTAATTTTATTCCAATATCTTCCAAATTACTTCATTTTTGAGCTTAAATAAAATTTTCAGCAGCAACACTAATAAAAATAGTTAACATTTGTTAAGTGCCTTCTATGTTCCTGGAACTGCTTTCTACACTTCACACATATTTACTCAGAATATTTATAACAACCCTAAGTGGTAGAGATTCATATTACCTGCATTTTACAAGTAAGGAAACTGCTTAAATAATTTGCCAAATGTCCTGGAGCTGGTAACAGATGAGGTTGGGATTTAAACCCAGGGAAGCTGACTAGCGACTCTCCCTCTTAATCATGCTGCCATTTAGCTGTTCTGAGTCTCATTTACATATGCAAAATAGAAACAACAATTCTGTACTTAACCCATAGAAATTGTAAAAATTAAATAATTCCTGTAACACATGGTAAAAGTATTCTATAAATGGCAATAATTACTATTTGTGAAGAAACTATAATGACCTTTTGTGTGATGAAAAAAAGCAATGAATGTTGCTGAAAAAGGTCTGGTTATATGTTATAGATCTTCACATTACTAGCTGTTTAAGCTTGAGCAATTTATTTAACTTCTCTGAGCCTCTTTCTCCGTCATCTGTAGAGTTGAAATTATAAGATCTATCTGAAAAAGTCATTTGCTTTTCTATGGAGCATTACCTAAAAAAAAAATCTAAGGACTTTGTAAACTTTCAAATATAATACACATTTGAGATATTAGTACGGCTATGCAAGGGATGTTGATATACTTGCTTTTGCTCATGTCTGGCACCATTCAAACTGTATAAGAAAGAGTGATTTGTTTAGGACACCTGATCACATTCCTGCTCTATTACTCATGAACTGCATGCCCTTGGATGCCTCCTTATCTAGACCATTTGTACAATGGCCAGAGCTAAAATTATACAGCTTTTACATTGCTTCCTTCCACCTGGGTGGGTACCTCCTACTTCCATAGACTTAAAAATGCCTCCTCCTTTGAGTAAACACATTTATGAATAGTTAATGCAGGCTGCGGCAGGATTTGGAGGGACTAATTAGAAGGCTAGGGCAATGCTTAGCTTTAGAACCCAGAAGCAGGGGGAAAGCATCCATGTTTCACTCTTTTCTATCTTCAGACAGCATTGTGTGACATGAGAAAGAAACCACTATTTTATCTGGGATGGTGGTAAAGGTGGTAGTGTCATTCATTTGGGTACTGGCCCCATGCAATATTTGGGATGCTTTTTTTTTTTTTGAGACAGGGTCTTGCTGTGTCACTCAAGTTGGTCTTGAACTCCTAGCCTCAAGTGATCTTCCTTCCTCGGCCTCCCAAAGTGCTGGGATTCCAGGCATGAACCACCACGGCCAGTCCTCTAAATTCTTTTTTAAGCATTTATTGCTCATTTGAAATTCAAATGTAACTGGATGACCTGTATTTTTATTTTTTAAATTTGACAGTCCTAGTACACACACAGAGAAGTTGTAATGACAGCTTGTCGAGAAAAGGAGTCTTCACTCCTATAGCCACATTCTGCATAAAGTAAACAAAAGCAATTCCTTGCTTATAGAGCAAAAGCTTTGCACCTATATTACCATCACACTGACCCAAATCACTGGACCAGGGATTGGTGCCTGTGTCACAAGCAGTCACTTATACGTTGTTCAGTGTTTATGATGTGATCTACAAACAGAAGCTTAGTCCCTGGAACAGCAGAGTGTCAAGAGTCAGAAGCAGCAACGACCTGTCTTTGACGGGACCATATTAGGGATACTCTTGGATCTTAGAGCTATTTATTTTGTAATAGATGAACAACATTTCCATTTTGGAAATTTACCTGTGGTGGTCCAGAGACAATTTTTTGTGTTTATTTATTTATCTGTGTATTCTTATAATAAGCTGCTTTCAACAAAGGTTACCTGAGTGTATCTCTATTTCTTGAAACCTGAAAGAGCATTACACCCATCTCAATTCTGCAAGAGAAAAGTAGTGGTGCTGGTGGGCTAGTAATGGTAGTGGTGGTGGTATTCATAGTAATTAGCAGTGGTAATAGTAGTGCTGATGGTGATGGTGGTGATGCTGATAGTGGTGACAGAAGTAGTTATGGTGATCATGGCGGTGGTGGTAGTAAAGCTGGTGATGACAGTGGTGACGGTGGTGGTGGTGATGGTGATAGTGCTGGTAGTAGTGATGGTGATGGTGGTGATGATGGTGGTGATGACAGTGGGCAGAGGGATGGCGGTAGTGGTCGTAGTGATGTTCATAGTACTGTTCAGAGGTAGTGGTAATAAGTGGCACCTATGTGGGCACTGGACCCTGCTAGTTGATGAACACACAAGGCCAGGTGAGGGAAGGACTTCCTCAGTGCAGTATTATGCTGGCAGTATGAGGGACTCTTTCTCCCTGGTTTTACTCTGTGTTTTTATGCCCATTTCCAGTAGAAGAATCATCTGAAGGAAAAGAGGATCAATGAACCAAATGTGTATCATGAATCATATACTTCCTTGTCTGGAGTTAGAAAGAATAGAGAGAAAATATACTTCACTGAAGCATGAAAGGAAAAACATCTATGTCCAGAAACAACACAATATGCTCATTATATTATTTCTAACTTTGGAAGTTAAATTTCTAATGACCAAATAGGACCATATTCTCTTTATTGGCAACGCCATTGCTAACATACCCAGAGATACAAACATACGTATGAAATCCACATAAATACAATATATCTTATACCCATTATATCAAGATTTGGCTAAAGTCATTCACAGCTCATGAAAACTTATTTGCAGGGTCCTTTGTATACAGGGAACTTCCAGGTTTATTTGGAATCCAGGATTGTCCTTGTGTGGTGACTTTATCCTTGCCTCTCAGTCTTCTCTGAATTGAGGTAGAACCAATTAAATTCCTCCCAAGAGCTGATTTCCAACAGATATTGGGACAGGTAGGACAATGCTCTGCCTGGATTTGACACCAAAGAAATGTCATCCATGTGTCAGCTGCAACCTGGTGGCAGGGAAGATCATGGCCTCTAGCATGGCATCAGCATTTCTCTTAATGACCTCACGTGTTCTGTGGAGAACAGGATGACAGCCCAGAGCCCTGTGGAACTGAGGGCCTGAAGGGCAAAAGAGCCGTTACTCTTGTCAGGAAGGAATGACTTCAGCCATGTTAGGCCTGAGGCCGTATCGTTATCTGCCTTAGTTTGCTATATCTGGCTCACTTAACTGCCTCTGCAATGCACACTTTTATTCCATTTACCCTTCGCAGAGAAATATAGATGGCTGCAATCCATACAAACATCGGGAAGGTTGTAATTGCTCTGAGTTCCCTAGCCAGCATGACTGTGGATGGTAAAGAGGGAAGAGAAATTAAGAAAAAATTTACACTCACACCCCAAAACTGGCAGTTCTCAACCATAATGTCACAGAACTCAGGTAAACCTGACTGATTATGAAGTTTCCTGAAAGTAGTCTGTTACTAAAAATAAAGCATGGCCATTTGCCGATCATTTACTTAAAAAAATAATAAAGAGGATGCAAAGGTAGCCCAATAATCTTACTCTCACCCACTTTCATTCTGATATGCAATCTTCAGATGGAAAGAATCAGAGTTAAGAAAGGAAACTCAGGGTAAAATACACATAAGCTGGGTCTATTCTTACCTGCAAAGCCGTTATAATAAACACATGGGAATGTGTGCACTGGCCACATTCTCAGGGAAAAAAAAAGTGAGATTGGATGCCCCCATTTATTTAGGGATGCAGTCCACAGCTTACACATGAATCATCTCACAAAAGTGTATTTGTAACTCAGATATTTGGACTTTGGAAGCTAATTTTCCATAGGTCAATGGCATCCATGGTGGCTAATTTCTGACTCCAGTTAAATAGAACCCAAGTTTTGAAGTGATAAACTATTGAAATTTCTTCTCCTCTGAGGACAAAAATGAGGTATTGAGGAGAAAGAGGGATGGAAGAGGGATAGAATGTTTCCAACTCCCAAATCTACACATGGTTCTGATGTCAAACTCACCAAGGAGCTACTGGTTACATACATAATGGGGTAAAGAATATTATCCTCTAGAAATGTTCCATGAGAATTATTCACAAGAAAAGTAGGACAACAGAAAATAAGCATTTCTTTGTCAAGCAAAGGAGGACCACAAAGCATGGCACTAACAAAGAACAGTGAGATCTGGTCGGGCACAGTGGCTCATGCCTGTAATCCCAGCACTTTGGGAGGCCGAGGCAGGCAGATCACCTGAGGTCAGGAGTTTGAGACCAGCCTGGCCAACATGGTTAAACCCCACCTCTACTAAAAATATAAAAGTCAGCCAGGTGTGGTGGCACATGCCTGTAATCCCAGCTACTTGAGAGGCTGAGGCAGGAGAATCACTTGAACCCGGGAGGCAGAGGTTGCAGTGAGCCAAGATCACATCACTACACTCCAGCCTGGGTGAAAGAGCAAGACTCTGCCTCAAAAAAACAAAAACAAACAAAAAAAAAAACAAAAAACAGTGTGATCTGTCAGTGGGCAGCAGGGGATAGAAATCTGAGGAGCCACTTCCCGTGAATTAGAGGAACAACACAGGACAGTATCACAGGAGAAAGTAGGTGGGAGAGCAGGGTAGTGGGAGAGAAGTTAGAATGACAAAAAATAGCAAGAGGGATTGATATGGTTTGGCTGTGTCACCACCCAAATCTCATCTTGAATTCCCACATGTTATGGGAGGGACCCACTGGGAGGTAACTGAATCATGGGGTAAGTATTTCCCATGCTGATCTCATGATAGTGAGAGGAATTCCCCTGCACAAGCTCTGTTTGCCTGCTGCCATTCATGTAAGATGTAACTTGCTCTTCCTTGCTTTCCACTGTGATTGCGAGGCCTCCCCAGCCACGTGGAACTGTAAGTTCAATCAAACCTCTTTCTTTTGTAAATTGCCCACTCTCGGGTGTATCTTTATCAGCAATGTGAAAATGAACTAATACAGGGATTTTCAATGACTGTCATGAGTATGGAGCTTTTGAGAGAAAAAATAATATCTAGAGAGGTTTTCTGGGATACTTCCTGTTTGATACATTTTTTTCTGGGATACTTCCTGTTTGGTACATTGAATAAAATCTTGGGTTAACCACTGTAAAGAAAATGATGAGTAAAAATTGATGTTATTCTTCAAAGCTCCTGGAGTTGGAGTTGTGCCTTCATGTCATGTGAAACAACTGTGCAAAGGCTGGGCCATACTGTCCCCAGTTCACAATGAGATCATATAAAGATTGATTCATGCCCCTACTTTTTACAAGATATAAAATATCTTTTACTTGAACAAGTGAAACCTCTTCCAAGAGCGCTTTATTTCTGGACACTGGCAATTTTACAGGTTTCATTTTATAAAACTTGACAAGAATTGGAGCTAATTATTAAGCAAAAGTGAATGTAATATTTTCAAAATCTCAGTATGCATGAAGGAGCATTGTAAGTTCCACAAAGTTGAAGACACTTTAACTACATTTTTTTTGTATTTGCATAGCAGTTTAAGCTTTCAATGCATTTTTACCTACTTTGTCATTTGGGGGTTGCAATAACCAGGGATGTAAATAAGGTCAATATTACAAGATAAGAAAACTAAAACTTATGGAAGTTATATAGCTTGCCAATATTCACCATGGTAATAAACTAGAGAACTGGGCTAGAACCCATTACTCTTGACTTCATATATAGTGAAGTCCCTTCCCATATAGGTGACAGGGGAGAAAAAACCGCTCAGACTAAGACAAATAGAACCCAGAACTTCAAGGAAATGGACAGCTTTGTAGATCATTGGAATTAGTTCAGATGTAGGATACCATTTTTCTATGACTCTATCACATGTGAACAATGGAAAGGTCCTAAACCTGTGTTGGCCGCCCCTAAAATCAACTCCTTTTCATTACAATGACCATGAGAAAATAATTCTACTCAGTGTCACTTATCTGTGAATAGTCATAATCTGTTGTTAATCTTAGATCCTTTGGACCATTTTGCCACATTTGACCTTAGTCTTTTCCCAGGACCTCTGTGTGAATTAAAAATGCTCTTTAAAATGAGTGAACCAATAAAGTAAAATTTCTACTGATTTAGCCAGAAGCAATGATTGAGACTTTAATGGGCAACTAATGTCACAGTAATCATAAATAAACCTCTTAGGCATATGTTTTATTTATCCTCAGATATGTCTGCGGCCTTCTAGAACTGAGCTCAAAACAATCTTTTGCTCAGTTAATAAACAGACTTACCAGAAATCCGGGCTTTACTCAGACAAATCACTCAAAACTCTTGTGAGTCTTAGCCTCCTCGTATATAAATAAGGTAAATGGCACCAAACTTGAAAATTTGCTGATAGTTAACTGAGCTCATGTATGTAAAATTGCCTAGCATAGCAAGAAGAAAATAGTTGATACTAAATATAATGTTAAATAGCTAATATTAAGCCTCTTTTTCTGGGAAAATTGAAGGTTGATTTCAAAATTCTAGCCAATTTCCTCTGCCTATCACTCTATTCTAGCTCCGTTATAATTGGATTCAATACTTCCTGCCCCTAATCTGTTTTGCCTTATCAGTGAACCCTTTTAAACAGCTCCTGCAACCCTCCCTTGAGATGGTCTGAGTACAGTCATGTGCCACATAATGATGTTTCAGTCAACAATGCATTTATGACGGTGGTCCCATAAGATTATAACTGAACAGAAAAAATGCTATCACCTAGTGAAATCACAGTGGTCCTAACACTGTAGTGTAATGCATTACTTAGGAGTTTGTGGCAATGCTGGTGTAAACAAAACTACTGTGCTGCCAGTGCTGTAAATGTATAAATGTATAAATCGTACACACAATTGTGCACAGTTCATAATACCTGATAACAATAATAAACATGTTACTGGAGTTATTTCACAACTGTATGAAACATATACTACAAGGTGTATATAATCCCTTTGACTTTTATTGACCTAAATAAAATATACTTCAATAAAAAAAAAAGTTACTGGTTTACGTATTTACTATACAATACTTCTTGTTGTTATTTTAGAGTGTGCTCCTTCTACTTATAAAAAAGTTAACTAATTAACTGTAAAACAGCCTCAGGCATGTCCTTCAGGAGGTATTCCAGAAGAAGGCATTATTATCATAGGAGAGGACAGCCCCATATATGTTATGGCCCCTGAAGGTCTTCCAGTAGAACAAGTTGTGGAGGTGGAAGACACTGATATTGATGATTCTGACCCTGTGGGGACCTAGGCTAATGTGTGTGTTTGTGTCTTAGTTTTGAACAAAAAACTTTATAAAGTAAAAAATAAAAATAAAAAAATTTTAAAAATAGAAAAAACTTATAGAATAAGGATATAAAGAAAGAAAATATTTTTATAGAAAAATTTTTGTACATTGTATTTATGTTTTAAGCTAAGTGATATTACAAAAGCCAAAAGTTTTTAAAATTAAAAAAATTACAAAGTAAAAAAGTTACAGTAAACTCAGCGTAATTTATTAGTGAAGAAAGAAAAATTTTTATATAAATTTAGTGTTGCCTAAGCATACAGTGTAAATAAAGTCTACAGTAGTGTGCAGTAATATCCTAGGCCTTCACACTCACTCACCACTGACTCACCCAGAGCAACTTCCAGTCCTGCAGGCTCCATTTATGGTAACTGCCCTCTGCAAGTGTACCATTTTTATCTTTTATACCATATTTTTACTGTACCTTTTCTGTGTTTAGATAGGTTTAGATACACAAATACTTATCACTGTGTTACAATTGCCTACAGTATTCAGTACAGTTACATGATGTACAGGTTTATAGCCTAGGAGTAACAGGCTACACCATATAGCTTAGGTGTGGTAGGCTACACCATCTAGGTTAGTGTAAGTACATTCTATGACGTTGGCACAATGACACCTGTCTCAGAACATATCCTCATCATTAAGTAATGCATGACTGTATTCATAGATGCTATCCTTTCATTGTCCAAACAAAGTCTATGACAGACTATTCTCTGTCACTAACTTTTTGTAAATGAATGCTCTTCCCAGCATGTGTGCCATGGCAGGTTAGATGCATTAACCTTGCAGATCTGATGATCTACCCAATGAAAGCATGCTATATGTTCCAGTGGGTCAGACTCAGTAGATGTCAAACTGATGGAGGTAACTATGAAGGGGAAAATTCAGACAAGATCATTGATTTTTTTTTAACTATGTTCAAGATTCTAGCCTCAAGATAAATTCTGAGAACCACGAAAATTAAGAAATCTTGAAAATCTATTTAATTTACTTCCCCCAACCAGTCTCCCAAGCCTTTACATACCCACACTGAATCCTCCCAGGTAGAGATGGCAACTAGGCCATTTCAATGTAAAATACATTCCTGAAATCTTAAATCCAAGTCTTATGAGGGTAATGGGCCTTTGGAGATTGACTTCAATTTCACACCTAACACAGGAACTTTCCAGAACATGCAACACCCTTAAATCATCTCACTCCATCATGTCCCTCTTTTTTTTTTTTTTTTTTTTTGACACAAGGTCTCACTCTGTCACCCAGACTGGACTGCAGTGGTGTAATCACCGCTCACAGCAGCCTCAAACTCCTGGGCTCAAGCAATCTTCCCACCTGAGCCTCCAGAGTAGCTAGGACTACAGGTGTGCACCACTATGCCCAAATAATTTTTGTATTTTTTATAGAGATGGAGTTTTGCCATGTTGCCCAGGCTGCTCTTGAATTCCTGGCCTCAAGCGGTCTTCCCACCTCAGCCTCCGAAACAGCTGGGATTATAGGCATGAGCCACCATACCCAGACCCTCAATCATTTGTTTGACATACTATGCCCGCACACCAAAGGTGAGAGACGGAAGAATAGGATTAAAAATGGAAAGCCATGGGAGGTCACAAGCATCTCATAGGGCTGCAAAATCCTAAGATATTATGCTCTTTTATGTAAGTGGAACTTCAGAATAGAGTACTTATGAGGTGATTTTTATGAACTCTTCATTGATGTCTCCCTGAAGTTTTCAACCCAGGGTTTGAGGGAGAAAATAAAATGGATAAGATACTGTGGTGGATACTGTGATGTGCCTCTCAGATCCTCCTCAGGAAGAAGGCTGACTGCCCCAGGCTTAAGGAGAGATGCCTGCTTATGACGCATAGCTGAGCCCCTCTTTGGGAGTTGTCCTTGGCCAAAATTATTCCCCTCCAGATCACCTGAGGTCAGAAGTTCGAGACCAGCCTGGCCAAACAACATGGTGAAACCCCATCTCTACCAAAAATATAACAATTAGCCAGGTGTGGTGGTGCATGCCTGTAATCCCAACTACTCAGGAGGCTGAGGCGGGAGAATCATTTGAACCCAGGGGACAGAGGTTGCAGTGAGCCAAGATCGCACCATTGCACTCCAGCCTGGGTGACAGAGCAAAACTGTCTCAAAAAAAAAAAAAAAAAAAAAGTTATGCCCCTCCCTGGAAAGAGCACATATCTAATGTCTGTTTAGTGTGGTCGTACATAGGCCCAGCCTCCTTACCTTGATTTAGGACCACTCTGAAAAGTTATTCCAGTGCATACTCCCTCTGAGATAGGCTGGGGTCTCATGGTAGTTCAGCTTCTCTGTTTGCCTTCTTTCTTCCTCACTCTCTTACAGATATTGAACTTGACAGCACTTCCCAATAAGTCTGCTGCATGCAAATCTCCATCTCAGAGTCTGCTTCCTAAGGAACCTGACCTAAGACAGAGGCAGAGACAGAGACTCATTTCCCTCAACTTGAATACTCTCCAAATGAACCCCACACCATTTTCTACTTAGGGAAAGAGTGGCAGACATGGATAAGAAGTGCTTCAATAATGAATATTCCCTGTGGCCCTAAAGGTTTGCGGAAAACAGATTGGGTTCCATTCTGCTTATTCTATCAGGACTATCACCTTGTTGAATAAGTTGAGAATTTCACTAACTAATTAGATTTTTTTTTCCTTTCCACCAAAATTCAAAACATCAAGCTTTCTTAGTTGTAAGAGTTTAGCAAGTTGGAATAGTTCCTAAAGATATGTAGGCTATCCTATGTAATTTGCCTGTATTGTTGGATTAATTACCCTCCTTTCTCATATTGTATACTTACCATTCTTCTCATTAGGTCATGCCTGCTTAATAAATAGGGATTTATTATAGAGCAGCAATATTGCATACTGGTTAAAAATTTGACTTCTGGAATTATCCTGGCCAAGTTCAAGTCTTGGACCTACAACCTAGTTGCTGTGTGACCTTGGGCACTTCCTTTATCCCAGCCTTAGTATCTTGCTGTCTAAAATGTGACTTGTAATCAATCACATTTTTGTTAGGATTAGCTGAGATAACATATGTGAAGCACTCAAAATATCACCACCTACAAGTAAGGTCCCAATAAATGTTAACCAATTATTGTAATTGATAGCTTCTGCTTATCTATAGAACTATCCTGCTTTACAGTGCTGCCCCAGGGTAAACTGGCTAGCTTTCTTTAATAACTACTCCATCTTTTCTCAGTTATACAAAATTAGTCCTTCTGATACTCATTTATACAGTTACTTTTTTTCTCCTAGATTTAATACTCTGCCCCTGTCTCTACTGAATTTTATTCATTTGCTGGGGATATTCTTTCAATCCACTAACTATTTTTACTGGAACAATAAGTCAGCAACCCATCTCACAGAAACTGGACTGCACTGTGAACTTTTTCATCAAGCAATATTCCAAGGGTTGGACAACTTTTTCCGGAAAGGGCCTGATAGTAAATATTTTAGACTCTACAGGACTTACAGTCTCTGTCAAAATTATTCAACTCCACCATTATAGTGCAAAAGTAGCCATAGACAATATGTAAACAAATGTCCACGGCAGTGTTCCAATAAAACTTTATCTACAAAAATAAGTGAGGGATGAATTTGGCCATCAGCAAGTATAGTTTGCTATACAGGGAGTATAGTCCGCTGATCCCTCCTATTTTATTTTTCTGTGAAATTAATGCTTATTAAATTTACATTGATAGACAATGATCAACTTAATCTTAAAGTTTACTCTTTGCCCACCTCATAATTGTTTGGCCTAAATTTTGTTTTACAATTTATTGACAAGGAGTCTCTGAAGGATGAGTTAAAAAGCCTTGCAGAAGTTATGCTAGGTTGTGTCTAGTATGCCTACTTAAACAGGCTTATAAACATTAATAAAGAAACACAAAACCACTTCCATCTAGCTTTATGTGCCATTCCATGTAAAGAAGCTTGTGTTCTAACTCTACTTGGAGCTCCTTTTTAAATATGCTTTTCCGATAACGTCTCCTGTACAAAACTTTCATAAGCTTCTGAAATACTGAGCCATTATCTTGTTCATCTCTCTCTCCCAGTTCCTTGTACACTTTATGGTGTTTATTAAATATTTGGTGACGAAAATGAATGAGTGAACATTGTTCCATAGAGAATAAGGTTCACACAAATTATTACTCAGTACATTGTCCTCTTCCAGTAACACTGTAATTTTTTTTCTTTTTCTTTTTCTTTTTTGTTTTTTTGTTTTTTTGAGATGGAGTCTCACTCTGTTGCCCAGGCTGGAGTGCAGTGCACGATCCCAGCTCACTGCCACCTCCACCTCCTGGGTTCAAGCAATTCTCCTGCCTCAGCCTCCCAAGCAGCCAGGATTACAGGTGCCTGTTACCACACCCCACTAATTTTTGTATTTATAGTAGATACAGGGTTTCACCATGTTGGCCAGGCTGGTCTTGAACTCTTAACCTCAAGTGATCCACCTGCCTTAGCCTCCCAAAGTGCTGGGATTACAGGCATGAGCCACTGCACCCAGCCAGTTCTTTTTCTTTAATCAAGAATGTTTAATGGTACTGAATCTACCAAAACAGTCCTATAATGTCCATATAAACTGTTCCATTAAAACAATGATCTTCTTCCAGAAAAATACATTAATATTCAGTATAAACACTGGCTGGAGTCTTAGGAAATCTAGCTTAGTCTTGGATATGTAATTTGGCTACATGACTTTGGTTAAGCTTTTCCATGCTCTAGGATTTAGTTTCCTCATATTGTAAAATAAATTAATTATTCTAAATATCCCCTAGAATGCCTCCTGTATGTTTAGCAAAACTGCCTACAAAGACCAAGCATTCCTCTCAGATTCAATGATCTCTGCCAGTCACCTGTCTTTACCTAGAATCCTGGAAGAACATGACACTGGAGCCTGAACTCTTCCTCCCTCTTGCAGAGTTCTAGAACCTCTTCTCATCCTGGAATTTTCACTTTGGCAGGAAATACCTTCAGGTGACTTCAATATAAACAGCACAGATACAGAAGTCAGGGGCTCGGAATTCTTGTGTAACTGCTCTATGATTGTAGGGACTTGCTCTAGGAAGGAAATGTCTTCCAGACAAGGGTCCTGGGCAGCGAAGGTGCTCTTTACGTCCCTTTGGTGGCGCTCCCTGCAACCACTGGGCCACACCTGCCGGGACCAAGTATAATCTCTACAGAGTTAAAGTAGGAAACTCTGTCAGCTCCTTGGGAGTCGTGGGACACATGAGAAGAGAGTTATAACAGAATAGCAGAGAAGTTAAAGGAAAAAAAAAAGGAAAAAGGAAACACAGAAAGTACTAACTGGGGAATACAAAAGACTTAATGGAGCAATGATTTAAAACTATGTGCCTTTTTAAGGAAGGCAGATTGAAATTCCACAGAGCTTCAATTTTCCTCTAAATGCTTGTGATTTCAGAGACTCCCTGGGGTACATGCTCCCTCTGGAGAACTCTCAGCAGGATGGAAGTTCTGCCCCACCTGCCACAAAAAAAAAAAAAAAAAAAAAAAGAAGAAGAAAAAAAGATGATTTTTGCATTGGGACAGAGTCGGAAATTACCACACGATTATGAAGAAAAATGAAGCCACTCTTTTAAAAGAGGGCCCTTAGCCAGAGAACAATGAACAATCTTGATGAGAGCATTCTAAGCTTTCTATGTTCCAGAAGTTTCTCCTTCCACGGCAGTTGCCAAGGCAACAAAGTAAGAACCAAAGGACAAATGGCATCAGCCTCACTGGGTGTCTCCACCTTTACCTGCCAACTGCAGGTACAAACAGTGCCTTCTCTTGTCTAGCAACACTGTCCCAGAGCTGCTCTCAGATGCACAGACAGCAGGATGCAGAGAGAGACACAGACATCCTATCGTTTTCTACGTATGGGGCTGCTTCCCAGACATATAAAGAATTTGGAACCCCCTAAGAGTTTCTCAAGTATAGCAACCTTTAAATATATCTGCTATTTTTAACCATTCTGGCAATTTGGGATTAGGCATAATGCGAAGCCCTATGTTTTGAAAAACAACCAGCTAAGGAAGTTCAGAAAATATAGACAGGTTGTGTTGTTGTTGTTTGTTTCCAAAACAGACCTATGGCCCTAAATGTATTTCTTATTCATAATTTTGGAAGATAAGGTGAACATTCAGATTCAAATGGCTCAAGAGCTCCATCACATAAAGAAATCAGAGAGCCTCACGGATATTAGACTGTCGACAAGGAAAAAATCCCAATGCAGCTACACTTGAGTGGAGAGATAGGCTCTTCCTAGCCAGAGTAAAGTGGAACTGAATGTTTTTCCTAGATACGTGTGATCAGAGCCACAAGATGCACCTATTTGTAATCTTTCTAAGTGGAAAAAAGACTAGGAAAACTTACAACGAATTCTATTTTAAAAGCAGCTGATCTGCTTTTTATTCATCTATCTGTTCTGGATATATAAACTGGAAATGCCATTAAAATGTAAATTAAGTATTTATACCAGTTTCCATGATAAAGGCCTCTCGGGAGCATTCATAGACATGCCAACAGACTGACTTCCTCCATCTCCTGACCCGCCATCCTCACACCTTGTGTTTCACTATTTAAAAACACTGTATAGGTTGAGCAACTCTCATCTGAAAACCCAAAATGCTCCAAAATCTGAAACTTTGTGAGTGCAACATGACGCCACAAGTGGAAAATTCCACATCTGACCTCATGATGGGTTGTAGTCAAAACAGAGTCAAAACTTGGTCATATGTACAAAATAGTTAAAATTAAGGTGTTTATGAAACGTAAATTAATTTTGTGTTTGGACTTAAGGGTCTCATCTTCAAGATATCTCATTGTGTATATACAAACATTTCAAAATCCAAAAAAGTTCAAAATTCAAAATACTTCTGGTCCGGAGCATTTCAGATAAGGTATACAACCTGTATTAGTCAGGGTTCTCCAGAGAGATAAAACCAATAAGATCCATAAGATAAATAGATAGATAGATAGATAGACAGATAGATAGATAGATAATTTTTATTTTATTTTATTTTTTGAGACAAAGTCTCTCTCTGTTGCCTAGGCTGGAGTGCACTGGCATGATCTCAGCTCACTGCAGCCTCCATCTCCCAGGTTCAAATGATTCTCCTTACTCAGCCTCCCAAGTAGCTGGGACTACAGGCACGCATCACCATGCTCAGCTTATTTTTGTATTTTAGTAGAGATGGGGTTTCACCATGTTGGCCAGGTTGGTCTCGAACTCCTGACCTCAGATGATCCACCTGCCTCAGCCTCCCAAAGTGCTGGGATTACAGGTGTGAGCCATTGGGCCCTGCCAGATAGATAAACAGAAATAAAAGGAGATTTACTAGGAGAATTGGCTGACATGATTATGGAGGCTGACAGGCCATGACAGCTAGAGACCCAGGGATGTTGGGAGTGTGTCTCAATCCAAGTCCAAAAGTATCAGAGTCAGGGAAGCTGATGATGTAATTCTTAGTCTGAGGACAAAAGGGACTGAGTATTTAGGGGAACCAGGGATGCAGGTCTCAGAGTCCAAAAGTCAGAGAACCTGGAGTTCTGATATCCAAGTACAGGAGAAGAAGGTTGTCCCAGCACGAAGAGGGAGAAAGAATTAATTCACTGTCCCTCTGTCTTTTTGTTCTATCTGATCCCCTAGTTGATTGAATGGTACCCACTCACATTGAGAGCAGATCTTTTCCATTTAGTCCAACAACTCACATGCCAATTTACTCCAGAAACACTCTTAGAGACACACCCAGAAATAATGCTTTACCAGCTATATAGGTATCCCTTAATCTAGTCAAGTTGACATCCAAAATTCACCATCGCAAACACCAATTACATTTGGCACAGTATTGAGTTATTTCTTTACTTATCTCCTCACTAGTCTGTAAGTTCCCAAAGGGAGAGACAACATCTAAATCATCTTTGTGGCCATCCTTCACATGGTTTCTAGCATGTTATTCACTTATTCATTCTACAAACATTTATTCAGTACACATGAGCCAGGTGTTGTACCAGATACTGAAGATGCAATGATAAATAAGATAAACAAAGTCTCTGCTTCAGGAGACTTAAATAACTAAACAAATAAACTAATAGCTTATGATAAACATTGGGATGGAAATAAACATAGTATTTTGTTAATAATAATAGCTAACATTTATTGAATGATCCATGAACCACCAAATGTTTTAAGAAGTTTGTATCAACTCATTTAATCCTCACTGTACTAGTCAGGGTTCTCTAGAGGGACAGAAGTAATAGGATATACATATATAAAGGGGAGTTTATTAAGTAGTATTAACTCACACAATCACAAGGTTCCACAATAGGCTGTCTGCAAGCTGAGGAGCAAGGAAGCCAGTCCATGTCCCAAAGCTGAAGAACTTGGAGTCCGATGTTTGAGGTCAGGAAGCATCCAGCACAGGAGAAAGATGTAGGCTGGGAGGCTAAGCCAGTCTAGCCTTTTCACGTTTTTCTGCCTGCTTTATATCCTGGCTGTGCTGGCAGCTAATTAGATGGTGCCCACCCAGATTGAGGGTGGGTCTGCCATTCCCAGCCCACTGACTCAAATGTTAATCTCCTTTGGCAACACCCACACAGACACACCCAGGATTGATACTTTGCATCCTTCAATCCAATCCAGTTGACCCTCAGTGTTAACCATCACACTCATCAAACCTACAATCCTTTTTTTTTCTTTTTTTTTTCCCCAAGTGAATTCACAGGAATACCCTTACAATTTTAAGAAATAGGTACTACTGCCTTCTCCATTTTACAGGTGAAGAAATTAAGGAACAGAAAAATTTAAGTAATTTACAAAGGTCTCAAAGCTAGCAATGTCAGGACTGGGCCCAAATGCAGGCCAGCCTGACTATAAACTGTTATGTTTTTCAGCCTCTGAGAAGGAATAAAGGAGACTCATTTTAAAAGGGGGTCAGAAAAGGACTTTCTGCAAAAATGACATTTAAACTGAGACCTAAAAACTGAGAAGGAGCTGGGCGTGGTGGCTCACGCCTGTGATCCCAGCACTTTGGGAGGCCAAGGCAGGCAGATCACAAGGTCAGGAGATCGAGACCATCCTGGCTAACACGGTGAAACCCCATCTCTACTAAAAATACAAAAAATTAGCTGGGCGTGGTGGTGGGCACCTGTAGTCCCAGCTACTCGGGAGGCTGAGGCAGGAGAATGGTGTGAACCTGGGAGGTGGAGCTTGCAGTGAGCCAAGATGGCACAACTGCACTCCAGCCTGGGCGACAGAGCGAGACTCCATCTCAAAAAAAAAAAAAAAAAAAAAAAAAACTGAGAAGGAGAGAACCACAAATATCTCCAGTGCCAAAGGTAAAATAAGTCATTGAGTAAAGGGATGGTAATCAGATAAAGCCGACTTTGAGCTCCGTTTGTCCCATAAAGGAAGCTGTGGAATGAAAAGCTTTGGCAAAAGTAGCTGCATATATTGAATCAAGGGTTCTAAGTTTTATTCCAGGCTTTTGCACATTTCTTCTCAGAGTCCCTGTTTTCCAACTTGAGAATAGTAATTATTAGCATGTATGTAAAACCTCTGGTTAATGAGTTCTATGATTAAGTCAGGTTTTCTCATCAAACCAAACACAACCATGGCCATCTCTTGTCAGGATGGTCCTGGGCAGAACTAAAAAGTTTGCTTCTTCCAGAACTGAGGTTGGCCGAGTCTGACTGTGTAACCTCTCTTTCACAAGCACATACTGGTGTGTGCCAGGCGCTATGCTAAGGATGGCAGAGTGGAGAGAGGGAGCCTAGCCTGGGATGGTGGGAAAATTAAAAGCCTTGGAGTCTGAGATGCCTGGATTGAAACCCAGCTCCAATACTTATTAGCTCTCCCTTGTCAGAACATGAGAAGGTAACTTAACATTCCCATTACCTTGCAGGTAAGAGGTGGCTTCCTCACCTGCAAAACAAAGGTAAATATAACTTCTTTTACAGCACTGTTAAGATTAGGTAAGAAAATAGATGTGATGCAATGTGAATGGTGCTAGACACGGAGAACATATTCACGATTTCATTGTCCTCTCTGTCCCTCACCATCTAACGAGGTTCGGTCAGCATGTGCACGTAGCATAATGTGTTGTATTGCCCATCGGGGGTAACTAGGGCTGAGAAGAAGAATAAAGTGAAGACAATGCACCTCTTTCCTACCTTCTGTGAAATACATGAGCACCCAGGTCACCTATGCAACCCTTTCTGGATTCCCAAAACTTCCAGTGTTGCTTTGCAGTCTCTGCTGCTACCTTTCCCTCCTACATAAATTTAGGTAAAGTTTACAGGACACTCACCAGGTGTCATCAATTGTACATACATTATCCCATTTAACTCCCACAACAATCTTATAGGACAAATATAATTATTCTTCTGTGGCATTCTTAATTTTCACCAATATCTGGTTGTCCTCTAGCTTCTGTACAGAAAGGCCTAAAATTTCTCATTCTCTTGCAGTTAGGCACAGCCATGTTACTAGTTATGGACAAAGAAAGTTGAGCAGAAGTGACACGTCTCACTTTTGTGTTTAATGGTCAGTGCTCAAATCTACAGTTCCCCCTTCCTCTGCCATAGTGACTTAGGGGACTACTTTTCCAAATGGTATTGCTGCAAAACAATGTTAAATAGAGGATAATTGCAGACTGTGTGTGAATTAAAAATAAACCTTTGTTGTGTTAAGCCAGAGAGATGATAGAGTTGCTTTTTGTTGTAGTATAGCCTCAACTATTTTGGTTGACACACACCCATTTTTCAGGTGAGGAACCTGAGAATCACATTTGAAATCTTTTCTATCTGAATCCAAACCCATCCTTCTTCGTCTCTAATATTCTACATGAAGATGCCAGATAAAATACATGCATTAAGAAAAGTCCGGGTGGACACAGTGGCTCACGCCTGCAATCCCAGCACTTTGGGAGGCCAAGGCGGGTGGATCATGGCATCAGGAGTTCGAGACCAGCCTGGCCAACATGGTGAAATCCTGTCTCTACTAAACAAAAAATTAGCCGGCCATGGTGGTGGGTGCCTGTAATCCCAGCTACTCGGGAGGCTGAGGCAGAGAATTGCTTGAACCTGGGAGGCAGAGGTTGCAGTGAGCCGAGATCACGCCACTGCATTCCAGCCTGGATGACAGAGCAAGACTCTGTCTCAAAAAAAAAAAAAAAAAAGAAAAGAAAAGAAAAACAAATGTAGGATATGTAAAACAAATTCTGAAAACAAATGTAGGATATGTAAATAACGAATCACCAATGGTAAAATGTCAGGAACTCTAGACAATCAGGAATGCAAAAGAACTTCTGGGAAGTCATTAAATCTCTCCAGAAAGGGATCTGCCTCTATTGCAACTCTCACTCTGATAGTGTGGTGGTGGGGCTGGAGTCAGGGATAGGGGTAGGAACAGTGGCTGAAGCCAGGGCAATGATAGGTTATAAAGATCAGCATGTTAATGTGATCGCCAATGTTAAAGACAGTCACTTTGTAGAGTTTTAGGAGTATCCAGGGAATAATGTTCCTCTTTCCCTTCTGATTTTGGAACCAGTAAGAGATAGACCCAGGAATTAGACAGACGGGGATCAAACATCAACTTTATAAAAGGCTGGATTGAAGGACATGAGTTGGAATTTTATCCTGAAATTAAACCTACCCATCAAATCACAGGTAGATGGATAACCTCAGGCCCCCTCCTCATCTCCTGCAGAGGCACAGCTCATCCCAGGAAGCCCACTCCATGATGACAGAGCCAACTGGAATACACCCACTCGGTATGGACTAAACCAAGCATAACTAGTTCCTTCTTCCAAACTCCAATCAGGTGGGTCACTCCTTCTTAAAGGCCTGGATATGCTGGAGCAAATCATTTTCTCTTTCCTGCTTCAGTTGATCAAATATAGTTTATTGATAAATTTAATGAACTATAAGGCTCTTTCTAACTCTGTAAATCTGTGTAATACTTAATGTTAAAACTGAGGAAAATAGTTTACTTGCAAACAATAGTGCAGCCCATCAAATAGCCACCAGGGTATTTACGAAGTATTGACAGGGGGCAAAATATGAAGGCTCTGCAACTCTGGTTATTCCAGTGATGTGTGCACAGAGACAGAGATGGTTATAATAAGCTCTCCAGGCCCTGTGGAAGCAGAGGTTAAGAAAAGGATTTGAACTGCAGTGGGCAAGAGGGCCAGGTCATGCTCTAACCCTAAAAAGAAAAGTTCCAAGCCAGAATGCAGCCCATTGGAGCAACCCGGAGAGAAAGATATTTTGAAATCTCTTTGATTTATGACCTACTATAGGACATTAAGACATTATTTACGATCAATATATATGCCTGTAGGTATCCCACTGGAGCCATTGATGCTGCCTCACACTGTGGAAGTTGGCCAGCCCAATCCAACAGACGTACTATCTGTGTCCTGTTGGTGCAGGCAATAAACCCAGATGTAACCATCTATCTCCCTGAAAATGGTGCTGGTTACTCCAGCCCTTGGGAGACTGACCCAGAGATACGGATTTGCAGGGAGAAGGCAGGTTGGTAGAAGAAGCCAGAGAGTAACAGGCTCCCCTCCATCATTCTCATTTGAAATTTCTTACAGCACCATCCTTCTATAATTCACCTTCTTTAAAAAACCACACAGAATAGCCTTGAGTCATTTGGACATTCACTAAAAAGCTTCCTCAACATATTTTTCACAGTTTACATACAAAATGCAAAATAGGAACTTTTTTGTCCCCAAGAAGCTGCCTCCTGTTGGGGGCAGGGGAAAGGCACTCATTCTCTAAAAATGTAAGATCCAGTCGTATTTTTCTTCTTCCATTCAATCCAATGAATATGCCATGTACCCTCTCACCTTCAGGTCTGTGAACATCCTTGAACATCCTTCCCAATGACAATATCACTATCACTGAACATATATTCCCCACCTCTGCTCAAAAAAAGTGTGTGTGTGTGTGTATATATATATGCAATATATATACGCAATATACATATATATGCAATCATTATTATATCAGGCAATCCCTTACCTTGCACTCCTACCCTTCTTGTAAATCTCAGCTTAAATATCAGTTTTTCCAAGAGGCCTTTCCTGAGGCCCTAGACTAGGTCAGATTTCCCTAAAACGTGTTATCATGCACCTTGTGCTTCCCCTAGCATAATACTCATTACACTGGACTAGAATTACTTGCAGCCTATTTTGTTAGCTAGACTGTTCCACAGGAGAAGGGCTGCATCTGTCTTGGTCATACCAATCCAGTAGACTTGCTATCTGTATTCTCTGGCCCAGATTGTAAACCCAGATGTAGTCATCTATCTTCCTGAAAATGGTCTTCGTTCTTAATGCTCTTGGAAAGCTGACCCAGAGGTCTGGTTTCGTGGAGAGAAGACATATTGCTAAGAAGAGAATTTCATGCATTTCAAGTGACTCGTAAAGTCCCCAGTAAGTAGAAGGTGTTCAATAAATATTTGTTAAAGACTAAATAAGTGAATGAGTGAAATTATTACAGAACGATCAAGTGCTTATCAGAGAAATGACTATAAATTCAATAGCACTCAACTAATAAAAAGAGAAAATCCAATTGATGCTGCATTTGATTTGCTTGGTTGAGTTTGGAAACAGAAAAGCTGACTACTTTTTGTGCCTTAAATAACCTTTCCACAAAGAGCATTCATTCTTTTTTTTTTTTTGACCCCTCTGTTTGTTTATAATGAGGACTAACCCATACCTGATTCTTCATCACCAGATGAAGTATTATCTCAACCTCCCCGCTAGTTTTTTCTAGGATGTATAATGCAAGGCAAAAGGTAAAAATCAATTTAGTAATGTGTCTGCCTTTGGTCAACAGCAAAACCTGCATAGGTTTCTAAGGAAGAGGCTAAAATTAAAAGAAGAGGGACAAAAAGACAAAGTCTGATTACAACTGTAAATGAGGAGAAGTTAGATGTTCTCTTAACGGTTTCAGTCGGCTGTGCAGTAGCTCCAGAGCCCAGACAACACATTCCACAGGAGCTGTTGGCCAATGAGATGGCCATAATTAGCAGATTTACTAATTTGATCCATGTTAATAACCTATTATGGTCAATTTATAAATTTTAGTCTTGATCATGTCTTTCACTCTATAACCAAATTTGGAAGGAGAGGAAGGAGCTGACTTCTCTCTCCAAGTATGTTTCTCTAAGGAATGCATGTAAACAGCAAGTGTTTCAGGCTGTTTTTATGAGGTGGAGACAGTGCTCACAGCTCAGTGGATAAGTCTACCTTGCAGTTGCTATTCGTTTGTGTCTGTGAAGCTGAGCACCCTTTTAGCTTCTCACTCACCCTGCTGGCTTGGATGGACCCCTGCCATTGATATGATAACTTTCTCCCACTTTCAACATAATGTTCATTCCACAAATATTTATAGAGTTTCTACTATGTGCTAGATACTGGGGATTCAGTGGTGAACAAAACAAACATACCTGTTGTCTTCAAGAAGTTTATAATCTAGTGAATGGCACAGATCATAAAATAATATTGTAGATAATAAATGCAGAATTACAGATTGTGATGAATACCAGAAAGAAAAGGTAAAATGTGTTATGGGAGATTGTAATGAGGAACTGTTTTAATTTAAGAGATGATAGAAAGTTTCTCTAAGGACGGCCGAGCGCAGTGGCTCACGCCTGTAATCCCAGCACTTGGGAGGCCGAGGTAGGCAGATCACCTGAGGTCAGGAGTTCGGGACTAGCCTGACCGACATGGAGAAACCCTGTCTCTACTAAAAAAATACAAAATTAGCCGGGTGTGGTGGTGCATGACTGTAATCCCAGCTACTTGGGAGGCTGAGGCAGGAGAATCACTTGAACCCAGGGGGCGGAGGTTGTGGTGAGCCGAGATCGTGCCGTTGCACTCCAGCCTGGGCAACAAGAGTGAAACTCCGTCTCAAAAAAAGGAAGTTTCTCTAAGGAATTATGGGCCCCGAGAATGAAGGGATTTAGGCAGTAAAAGACAAGGGGTAGGCCGGGGCACAGTGGCTCACGCCTGTAGTCCCAGCACTTTGGGAGGCCGAGGGAGGCAGATCACCTGAGGTCAAGAGTTCGAGACCAGACTGGCCAACATGGCGAAACCCCGTCTCTACTAAAAATACAAAAATTAGCTAGGTGTGGTTGCACATGCCTGTAATCCCAGCTACTCGAAGGCAGGGGCAGGAGAATCACTTGAACCCAGGAGGTGGAAGTTGCAGTGAGCAGAGATCACGCCACTGCACTCCAGCCTGGGTGACAGAGCGAGACTGTCTAAAAAAAAAAGCCAGGCACGGTGGCTCACTCCTATAATCCCAGCACTTTGGGAGGCCAAGGCGGGCGGATCACAAGGTCAGGAGCTCGAGACCAGCCTGACCAATATGGTGAAACCCTGTCTCTACTAAAAATACAAAAATTAGCAGGGTGTGGTGGTGCACGCCTGTAGTCCCAGCTACTTGGGAGACTGAGGCAGGAGAATCGCTTGAACCCAGGAGGTGGAGGTTGCAGTAAGCAGAGATCATGCCACTGCACTCCAGCTTGGGCAACAGAGCAAGACTCCATCTCAAAAAAAAAAAAAAGAAAAAAGACATAGGTTTTCTCATTAAAAAAAGTTTTAAGCAACAGATTGAAGTGATCTTAAGACCTCTCTGGCTCTGGAGGAGAATAGATTGGAAAAAGGGTGAGAATAAATTCAAGGAGATCAGTCAGAATGCTGCTACTATAGATCAAGTGAGAAACCCACCAATGGCTGGACCTAGGGGCATGACCACAGAGGCAGAAACAAGTGGGTAAACTGAAGTTATATTTGGAGAAGGAATCGGCAGGACATTTGGACCAACCCTCTTTCTGCGTGAGCTCCCAAGATCCGTAGCGTCTGCTGAAGAAATATGTGCCTATGTTCAGACAGACTTTGCCTCCATGTGAATCAGCTGGTAAGACTGTCAACTAAGCAGCCCAGCTCTGTCTCTGGTGCAGTCTGGTTATTTCAGTCATACAGACATGGCCTTAATGACAGTCTCATTCTATCTATAGACATAGTATCAAATCTGGTTTACACTGAACCAGATTTTTTTATCCTACTCAGCTCCGTGGGAGAAGTTTCTCTTCCGAAGAGCAGCATAGAGAGAGAACCTGGCCATGTATTTATAAAATTGGGGGTGGAAGGATCTCATACAAGATAGCAGGAGTTTTTAGAGCAAGAGTTTTATGGCTGGATTCCAATTCATTTGTGGATCTCTCTTCCTGAACAGAGGGAGTTGGCTGAGATGCTGAAGTTAGCAAATTGCCTGCCTCATGCAGGCGCCATGTCCATTTCAGAATGTTTTCTATGGATTTTTCCCACGTCATCTATTAATTACCTAATTACATCGTCTAATTATGGGATTCTTCATGTATTTACACTGATTACGTAATTGGGTGCAATTACACTAATTAGGTTAATGATACAGGATAACAGACTACAAATTGCTTTAAAGGGACACTGGGAAAGCTAGTAGGCCAAAAACCCTTTGGAGGTAGGTCAGGATCTGTCTATTAGCAGCTCAGAGCTTCCCACTCCTTCATCTTTATCCTGAACTTTCAGATCCATTGACGAGAACAACATGGGAGAATTAGCAAAACTCTATTGCCCAAGACCAGGAGATCGAGGGCAAAGCTATGAGACAGGCAGTTTGTGGGTGACTCCCAGGTACTCCTGTTACGGTAGGCAGATTAATGCCTCCCCACAAAGTTGTCCATGCCCTAACACCCAGAACCTGGAATACATTACCTTACATTTAAAAAAAGACTGCAGATGTGACTAAGGGTAAGAACCTTGAGATAGGGAGATTATCGTTGCTTTTCTGAGTGGGTCCAATCTAATTACATTAGCTCTTAAAAGTGGATAACCTTTCCAGCTGGGTCACAGATATGTGACAAACAAAGGCAAAAAAAAAAAAAAATCTGTAGGCCGGGCGTGGTGGCCCACACCTGTAATCCCAGCACTTTGGGAGGCCAAGCCGGGCAAATCACTTGAGGCTAGGAGTTTGAGACCAACCTGGCCAACATAGTGAAACCCATCTCTACTGAAAATACAAAAATTAGCCAGGCCTGGTGGCCTATAATCCCAGCTACTCTGTAGTCTGAAGCAGGAGAATCACTTGAACCCAGGAGGCAGGGGTTGTAGTGAGCCAAGATTGTGCCACTGCACTCCCGCCTGGGTGACAGAGTAAGACTCTGTCTCAAAAAAAAAAAAAAATTAGTTTGAAGCTGGCATGAGAAGGATTCAACACCTCACTGCTGGTACTGAGAAGCAGGGGCCATTTGCAAAGACCAGGGAGAGACGGCAAGGAAATGGGGGACCTCAGTCCTACAACCCCATGGAACTCAATTCTGACACCTCAATGAGCAAGGAAATGAATTCTGCCCTAGAGCCTACAGGAAGAAACTCAGCCCTGACAACAACCAGGTTTTAGCCTGACAAGACCCCTGTTGCACTTCTGACTTACAGAACTGAAAGATAATAAATTTGTGTCATTTAGGAAACTAGGTTCATGATAATTTGTTACAGTGGCAATTGAAAACTAATACACTTCTCCCCACTTTGCTCCTCCTTTTTCTCTCCTCCACTCACTTTCTTTATGTTACTTATTAGCGTGCATATTCTGTCCTCCGCTCTCTCTCTTATCAGTCTGTTTTCAAGGAAAGATCTAATGGCAATATTGTCCTCTAACATGAACATATATCAGTGTTACCTCTCCCTATGACATTTGCATTTTCAGTTTAGGTCTAATTGTGTAATAAAATAAAATTTTGTTCATAAAAGTAGAGTGAGAGCCTCATACTCGGAGTTAGATCAATGTCATTTCAAATCCCAACTCAGCTATTTAGTTGCTCTGTGACCATACTGACTGGGGATGTTGTATAACCTGAACTTCAATTTCCTTACAGTAAAGCAGGGATAATAGTGTCCACCTCATAGGGTTGTTACAAACATATAAAGAGATTACATACATTAAGTGCCTAGAATAATGCCTGGCCCACAGACAATATTCCATGGGTTTCCTTCCTTCCTCTGATAAGAACCTGAGCCATCAATGATCAACAAGGAGAAGTAACAAGAGAGTGGGGGCACTTTTTTATACCCCTAAATATCACAAGATTCCATGAGACAAAATAAAATGCTAGATTATTTATTTCATATAATCTTAGAACCACCAGTAGAACTAAAAAGAGTAAGATCCTTGCCTAAAGGGAGCTGGGTAGCATAGCCACTCAAAAGCATTTGCTACCCTAGACTGCTTCTGATGGTACAACAGGAAGGGATGTGAGTAGAGACAGCCAGGTGGGTTTGACTTCTGCCCTTGCTGCCCATTGTGGACCAGTCTTAGAGACATAGGGCGAAGACAGCTTGGTATCTGGACTTCTAACTACAACTTTTGGCCACTTTTAAAGCAAATGATTCTAAGCAGTTCCTGAGAATATTTGTGCTACATGTGGATTGAGAAAAGAGTGGAGAGATAATAACAATAGTAGTAGTTAAACTTTATCTAACATCTACTCTGTACAAAGCACTAATCTAAGTATTTTATTATGTATATTAAATCATTTAATACTTTCAATAACCTTTGTGGAAGTTGGGTGACCTATTCTGATTTTGCTTCACGGAACACAAAGAAATAAATTAATTCTCTCAAGATTACCCACTGTTCATAGTCAGAGCTGGGATTTGCACTTGGGTCCCCCTGCTCTAGAGGTAATGCTGTTGGCAGTATGCCACATCCTGATGCTAGCATTTGGGGCGCCGCATTACTGGGAGGATGACTGTTAGTTGTGTTTTCCCAGTTTACACCAAAGCCATTAAAGGGCTTATCATAACAAGGTAAACAGGCCCAGACTCCCAGTACAATCTTGTCCCCAGCGGTGATCTAATCAGCTTTTTAAAATCTGATCTAGATTAGACAGAGAGAGAGCATAATTCATGGAGTTAGACTTCTTGTTTCAAATCCCAGTTCAGTTACTTCCTAGCAATATGGTCTTGGAGAGATTGCTTAATCCGAGCCTTCTTAAGTAAAAATGAATAATGATGTCTTAAAAGAAAAGAGGACCTTGGGAGGCCGAGGCAGGAGGATCACGTGAGGTCAGGAGTTTGAGACTAGCCTGGCCAACATGGCAAAACTCCATCTCTACTAAAAACACAAAAATTAGCTGGGTGTGGTAGTGGGCGCCTGTAATCCCAGCTACTTGGGAGGCTGAGGCAGGAGAATCACCTGAACCTGGGAGGCGGAAGTTGCAGTGAGCCAAGATTGCACCATTGCACTCCAGCCTGGGTGACAGAGTGAGACTCCATCTCAAAAAAAAAAAAAAAAAAAGAAAAAGAAGAGGGATTCTGATTCTTATATCCTTGTGAAAATTGGATTTGAGCCTATTAAGTACAGTCATGTATTTCTTTTTTTTTTTTTTTTTTTTGAGATGGAGTTTTGCTCTTGTTGCCCAGGCTGGAGTGCAATGGCACGATCTTGGCTCACTGCAACCTCCACCTCCCAGGTTCAAGCAATTCTCCTGCCTCAGCCTCCTGAGTAGCTGGGATTACAGGCATGTGCCACCACACCCAGCTAGTTTTGTATTTTTAGTAGAGACGAGGTTTCTCCACATTGGTCAGGCTGGTCTCAAACTCCCGACCTCAGGTGATCTGCCCACCTCGGCCTCCCAAATTCTGGGATTACAGGCATGAGCCACCACGCCCAGCCAGTCACGTATTTCTTAATGATGGGGATATGTTCTGAGAAATGTGTCATCAGGCAATTTCTTCATTGCGTGAACATCATAGGGTGTACTTACACAAACCTAGATGGTATAGGCTACTACACACCAAGGCTATATGGTATAGCCTGTTGCTACTAGGCTACAAACCTGTACAAGCATGTTATTGGACTGAATACTTCAAGCAATTGTAATACAATAATAACTATTTGTGTATCTAAACCTATCTAAACATAAAAAAGATACAGTAAAAATATGGTATAAAAGAAAAAATGGGATGATTGAGGTGGCTGGCAAGATGGCCGAATAGGAACAGTTCTGATCTGCAGCTCCCAGCAAGATCAACGCAGAAGGCGGGTGATTTCTGCATTTTCAACTGAGGTACCCGGCTCATCTCATTGGGAGTTGTTAGACAGTGGGTGCAGCCCACAGAGGGCAAGCTGAAGCAAGGTGGAGTGTCACCTCACCTGGGAAGTACAAGACATTAGGGAATTCCCTCCCCTCGCCAAGGGAAGCCCTGAGGGATGGTGCCGTGAGGAGCGGTGCATTTAGGCCCATATACTATGCTTCTCCCACGTCTTCTCAACCCGCAGACCAGGAGATTCCCTCAGGTGCCTACGCCACCAGGACCCTGGGTTTCAAGCACAAAACTGGGTGGCCATTTGGCCAGACACCAAATTAGCTACAGGAGTTTTTTTCATACTCCAGTGGCACCTGGAAAGCCAGTGACAGAGAACTCTTCACTCCCCTGGAAAGGGGGCTGAAGCCAGGGAGCCAAGTGGTCTAGCTCAGTGGATCCCAATCCCATGGAGCCCAGCAAGCTAAGATCCACTGGCTTGAAATTCTCGCTGCTAGCATGGCAGTCTGAAGTCAACCTGGGATGCTGGAGCTTGGTGGGGGGAGGGGTGTCCACCATTACTGAGGCTTGAGTATGTGGTTTTCCCCTCACAGTGTAAACAAAGCCAACAGGAAGTTTGAACTGGGCAGAGCCCACCACAGCTCTTCAAAGCCGCTGTAGCCAGACTGCCTCCCTAGATTCCTCCTCTCTAGGCAGGGCATCTCTGAAAGAAAGGCAGCAGCCCCAGTCAAGGGCTTACAGATAAAACTCCCATCTCCCTGGGACAGAGCACCTGGGGGAGCGGGTGGCTGTGGACGCAGCTTCAGCAGACGTAAATGTTCCTGCCTGCTGGCTCTGAAGAGAGCAGCTGATCTCCCAGCACAGTGCTCAAGCTCTGCTAAGGGACAGACTGCCTCCTCAAGTGGGTCCCTGACCCCTGTTCCTCCTGACTGGGAGACATCTCCCAACAGAGGTTGACAGACACCTCATACAGGAGAGTTCTGGCTGGCATCTGGCAGGTACCCCTCTGGGTCGAAGCTTCCAGAGGAAGGAACAGGTAGCAATCTTTGCTGTTATGCAGACTCCACTGGTGATACCCAGGCAAACAGGGTCTGGAGTGGACCTCCAGCAAACTCCAGCAGACCTGCAGCAGAGGGGCCTGACTGTTAGAAGGAAAACCAACAAACAGAAAGGAATAGCATCAACATCAACAAAAAGGTCATCTACACAAAAACCCCATCCAAAGGTCACCAACATCAAAGACCAAAGGTAGATAAATCCACGAGGATGAGGAAAAACCAATGCAAAAAGGCTGAAAATTCTAACAACCAGAACGCCTCTTCTCCTCCAAAGGATCACAACTCCTTGCCAGAAAGGGAACAAAACTGGATGGAGAATGAGTTTGACGAATTGACAGAAGTAGGCTTCAGAAGATGGCTAATAACAAACTCCTCCAAGCTAAAGGTGCATGTTCTAACCCAATGCAAGGAAGCTAAGAACCTTGACAAAAGGTTAGAGGAATTGCTAACTAGAATAACCATTTTAGAGGAGAACATAAATGACCTGATGGAGATTAAAAACGCAGCATGAGAACTTCGTGAAGCATACACAAGTATCAACAGCTGAATCAATCGAGCAGAAGAAAGGATATTAAAGATTGAAGACCAACTTAATGAAATAAAGCACAAGACAAGATTAGAGAAAAAAGAATAAAAAGGAATGAACAAAGTCTCCAAGAAATATGGGACTATGTGAAAAGACCAAACCTACGTTTGATTGGTGTACCTGAAAGTGATGGGGAGAATGGAACCAAGTTGGAAAACACTCTTCAGGATATTATCCAGGAGAACTTCCCCAACCTAGCAAGACAGGCCAACATTCAAATTCAGGAAGTACAGAGAACACCACAAAGACACTTCTCGAGAAGAGCAACCCCAAGACACATACTCATCAGATTCACCAAGGTTGAAATGAAGGAAAAAATGTTAAGGGAAGCCAGAGAGAAAAGTTGGGTTACCCACAAAGGGAAGCCCATCAGACTAAGAGCAGATCTTTCTGCAGAAACCCTATAAGCCAGAGGAGAGTAATGGGGGCCAATATTCAACATTCTTAAAGAGAAGAATTTTCAACACAGAATTTCATATCCAGCCAAACTAAGCTGCATAAGTGAAGGAGAAATAAAATCCTTTACAGACAAGCAAATGCTGAGAGATTTTGTCATCACCAGGCCTGCCTTACAAGAGCTCCTGAAGGAAGCACCAAATATGGAAAGGAGAAACCAGTACCAACCACTGCAAAAACATACCAAATTGTAAAGATCATCGACACTATGAAGAAACTGCATCAACTAACGGGCAAAATAACCAGCTAGCATCGTAATAACAGGATCAAATTCACACATAACAATATTAACCTTCAGTGTAAAAGAGCTAAATGCCCCAATTAAAAGACATAGACTGGCAAATTGGATAAAGAGTCAAGACCCATCAGTGTGCTGCATTCAGGAGACCCATCTCACATGCAAAGACACACATAGGCTCAGAATAAAGGGATGGAGGAATATTTACCAAGCAAATGGAAAGCAAAAAAAAAGCAGGTGTTGCAAGCCTAGTCCCTGATAAAACAGACTTTAAACCAACAAAGATCAAAAAAGGCAAGGACATTATGTAACGGTAAAGGGATCAATGCAACAAAAAGAGCTAACTCTCCTAAATATATATGCATCCAATACAGGAGCACCCAGATTCATAACGCAAGTTCTTAGAGACCTACGAAGAGACTTAGACTCCCACACAAAAATAGTGGGAGGCTTTAACACTCCACTGTCAGACAGATTAAGACAGAAAATTAACAAGGATATTTATAACTTGAACTCAGCTCTGGACCAAACGGACCTAATAGACATCTATAGAGCTCTCTACCCCAAATCAGCAGAATATACATTCTTCTCAGCACCACATCACACTTCTTCTAAAATTGATCACATAACTGGAAGTGAAAAACTCCTTAGCAAATGGAAAAGAACGGAACTCATAACAGTCTCTCAGACCACAGTGCAATCAAATTAGAACTCAGGATTAAGAAACTCACTCAAAACTGCACAACTACATGGAAATCTGCTCCTGAATGACTACTGGGTAAATAATGAAATTAAGGCAGAAATAAATAAGTTCTTTGAAACCAATGAGAACAAAGACACAATGTACCAGAATCTCTGGGACACAGCTAACGCACTGTTTAGAGGGAAATTTATAGCACTAAATGCCCACAGGAATAGAAAACCAAACACCACATGTTCTCACTCATAAGTGGGGGTTGAACCATGAGAGCACATGGACACTGGGAGGGGGACACCTCATACTAGGGCCTGTTGGGGTGTCGGGGGCTAGGGTAGGGATAGCATTAGGAGAAATACCTAATGTAGATGACGGGTTGATGGGTGCAGCAAACCACCATGGCACATGTATACCCATGTAACAAACCTGCACATTCTGCACATGTATCCCAGAACTTAAAGTATAATTTTAAAAAAAATGAAAGAAGGAAAAAAATAGAACAAGTGTAGAGAGCATTTACCATGAAAGGAGTTTGCAGGCCAGAAAGTTGTTCTGGGTGAATCAGTGAGTGAGTGGTGAGTAAATGTGAAGGCCTAGGACATTACTGTACACTACTGTAGATTTTATAAACATTGTACACTTAGGCTACAATAAATATATTTTTCAAACACTTTGCTTAATAATAAATTTACCTTAGTTTACCGTACTTTTTTTACTTTATAAGCTTTTTAACTTTTTTTGACTTTTTGACTCTTGTAATAATACTTAGCTTAAAACACAAACACATTGCACAGGTGTACAAAAATGTTTTTTTCTTTATATTCTTATTCTATAATATTAAGTTGTTGGGATTTTTTGTTTTTTTTACTTTGTAAACTTTTTTGTTAAAAATGAAGACACAAACACACATATTACCCTAGGTCTAAACAGGGCTGGTATCATCATATGGGGATATCTTCTCCCACTGAAAAGTCTTCAGTGACAGTAACACACACGGAGCTGTCCTGTCCTATGACAACTTCTGGAATACCTCCTGAAGGACCTGCCTGAGGCTGTTTTAAAGTTAACTTTAAAATATACATAACTAGAGGGCATACACTCTGAAATAACAATTAAAAGTATGACATAGTAAATACATAAACCAGTGACATTATTGTTTATTATCATTATCAAGTATTATGAACTAGGCTGGACCTGGTGTCTCATGCCTGTAATTCCAGCACTTTGGGAAGCCAAGGCCAGAGGATCACTTGAGCTTAGGAGTTCAAGACCACACTGCACAACATGGAGAAGCCCCATCTCTAGAAAAAAAATGTGAAAAAAAAAAAAAAAAACAGGCATGGTGGCACACACTTGTACTTCCAGCTACTCAGGAGGTTGAGATGGAAGGATCACCTGAGCCCAGGAGGCTGAGGTTGCAGTGAGCCATGATTGCACCACTGCACTCCAGCCTGGGTGACAGAGTGAGACCCCATCTCAAAAAAAGAAAAATAATGTATTATGAACCATTGTAAAGTCATATAGTATAATTTCATATAGTATAATTGTATGTACTATTCTTTTATAGGACTGACAGCACAGTAGGTTTGTGTACACCAGCATCACCACAAACATGTGAGTAATGCATTGTGCCATGATGTTTCAATGGCTATGGTGTCATTAGGCTACAGGAATTATTCAGCTCCATTATAATCTTACAGGATTACTGTCCTAAATGCAGTTTGTCGTTTACCGCAATATCATTATACAGCACATGACTATATTGTCTATAGCAACTGGGCTTTATGTATAATTTGAGGGATGCCAAGCAATCCTCCATCACCCACAAAATATTAGCTTGTGATTGATGGCTTATCTGAAATTCAGATCTCAGTCAGCCCTCTGAGTAAGGATATTGACCTGTATTAAAATGCATAAATTTCTGGATTGGCTACACACCATGCACTTATTAGTTATTGATGCCATGATGTGAATTAGCTGATAAACATCATTTCCTATGTATTATTATCACAAGTTAGAAGGTGAAGATAATAATACTTAGTCTTATCTATTTTGAAGGGTTATTCTGAGGAACTTGTGAAATAATGCATGTGAAAACAATTTAATAAAAAGTGCTAGCTAGTTTCAGTTCACTTATGTGGCACCCCTTATATGCCAAGGACATGAGAAAGAATTGTTACTGAGTCAAAGAGATACTCTTCAGGTTCTTTTTTAGGAAATTAATCTAAGAAAAATTGAGACTAAAATATTAAAATATAGAATAAGAAATATCCCACGTAGATAGCTTTGCCATTGGATATGCCCCAGTGTTTTATAATTATCAAATTCAATTTTATTTCCATCTGACGCACTGGACTATTTCCTCCTTCAGGGCAAGTATTTTGTCGTATTTATCTTTCCAATATATAACAAATTGTTTGACACACAATAGGTGCTCAATAAGTTTTCACTGAACAAATAAATGAACAAATGGCCAAATGGAATGTTTTGCTATTATAGAGATATAGCCATTGTCTTTATACCCCTTCCAATTCTCGGACACCAGAACTGTGTGAACTTCTACCCTAGACTCTCTAATGCTCCCCTTATTTCCAGACTGGTTGTGCAACCCTCCCCCATACCTTGCTTGGGCATCTCTCTCAGCCAGGAACCACTCTTGTTACTCCTTTTTGGCAGAGCAGCCCTTTGGGCAGCATTCCTGTGCTTCTTCCTGGTGTCAGAGCTCAGACACTAGTGAAATCACTTATCCGCTGCTTCATTAGCTATGGCTGCTACCTGGGATTCCGCACAGTGCATCGTCCAACAGTATTGATCTCCTGTTTCAGGACCAAGCAGAACGATTTCACTTTCAACTGACTAATTGTGTAGGGAAAGGGCTTTAAAACAAGAAAGGAAACATCCATTAAATTCTCTAAGACAAAACCTAGGTCATCCTGCTAAGTACTACAACCATACAGATGTGCTATTAAAACAGATGTTCATGCAGACAAGCCTAAACTGCTAACAAGATGGCCATCTCCCTGAGGATGTCTTGTTTTGTAAATGACTTCCTAGGTTTTTGTTTTTGCGGGGAGTGGGGAGAGAGGAGCCTGAGCCCATATTGGGAAACATTTCCATTCATTTTCCCCACTACACTTTGGCTGTTGTCACAGGCTGGAGTACATGGACATAGCTGGTGTCCTAAACAGGGAAGAGATTTAAGGACCATCCAGTTGCTCTATTATAAACTCATACAACTTTAAGAGAAAAGATTATCTAGGCTGAAGCTTTTTACACTGTATTCCTTCAAGTTTCAGAGTTCTGGGAAGCTGTTTAAAGGGCTTTGGGGGAGTAAGGGTTGTTTTGAACTGAATGTGTCCCCACCCACCTCACCTCCACAAATTTCTCATGTTGAAAACTAGTTGCCAATACGATGGTTTTAGAGTGGGGCCTTTTGGAAGTGATTAGGTCATGAGGGCATAGCCCTCATGAATGGGATTAGTGCCCTTACAAGACGAGGCCAGAGAGCTATTCCGCCATGTGAGAACACAATGAGAAGTGGGCGGTCTGCATCTGGAAGGGGGCCCTCAGCAGAACCCAATCATGCTGTCACCCTAATCCCAGACTTCCTGTCTCCAGAACTGTGAAATTACTGTTGTTGATAAGGCACACAGTTTATGGTGTTTTGTTATAGCATCTGAATGGACTGAGACACAGGGGGAGCAGGGGAGCAGAGTTGGAAAGCTTGTGGCCTTCTATCCACCTCTCACCCACCCCCTGCCACCATGATTTACCTCTTATATATGAATTATATAAGACTATATTTAAAAAAGAAAAAAAAAGATTTTCACACTTAAAAGTATGTTGGCTGCGCACAATGTCTCATGCCTGTAATCCCAGCACTTTGGGAGGCCAGTGAGGGCTGATTGCTTGAGCTCATGAGTTTGAGACCAGACTGGGCAACATGGTGAAACCCTGTCTCTACCAAAAATACAAAATTTAGCCGGGTGTGGTGGTGCACACCTGTAGTCCCAGCTACTAGGGAGGCTGAGGTGGAAGGATCATTTGAGCCTCCATGTCCCATGCTAGCATGAGCAACAGAGTGAGACCTTGTCTCAAAAAAACAAACAAAAAAAAAAAAGCATTTTATATTATAAATCTAGGCGGCACACATAGTGGTTATAATTGTTGGCTCTACTGCCAGACAGGTTTAAATCCCAGCCTTATTGCTTATTGGCTGTGACTGTGCCAAACCCTCTCACTGTTCCATGGATCAGGGCCTCTCTGACCTATGCAAGGACAATGCTCCTGCCATCATTTCCTCTCTCTCTCCTGTAGCTTCTGTTTCTTCTTCCTAACTGAATCACCTCATCAACAGCTAAACATCTAGAAAGAAAGAAAGAAAAAGAAAGAAAGAAAGAAAGAAAGAAAGAAAGAAAGAAAGAAAGAAAGAAAGAAAGAAAGAAAGAAAGAAAGGAAGAAAGAAAGAAAGAAAGAAAGAAAAAGAAAGAAAGAAAAAAAGAAAGAAAGAAAGATTGATTGATTCTCCTTTAATCATATACCTACCTCCTTCTACTAAATTTCCTCTCTTCTGGCTCCAGCTCCATGTCAATTACCTCTGAGACCTTCCCTGTGTGCCCTAAAAGAGAATCTTCTGTCCCCTTTACAACAAAACTCTTCAAAAGAGTTGTCCATCATTCCGTCTCCACTTCTTCATCCCCCATCACCTCTTGAATCCACTCTATAGAAACTGTTCTTGTGAAGGTTACTGTAATAGGGTTTTCCAGCAAAATGAATTCATGGTGGGCCATCTTTTGATCCATGTTTCAGCCAACCAACCAAACAAAGTGTTAGAGCCCCTTCTACCTCCCTAAGCTGTGACATTAAACGTAGAATCTCTGCTTAATTGGCCATCTTAAGATGTCTGGCCTGATCCAGCTTTATGTTCCTTCCCTTATCCCACACCTTTAAGATTCATTCCCCACGTGTCATAAATTTCTGCTGGCATAAGTTAGAAACTCAAGGTCTTTGGGAGTGTAGCATACTTCCTTATGCAACCCACTTTGTAGCTCACCTTTAGGGGCCTAATAGGATTCAAGTCTAGTTATAGGTCCAGAACCAAAAAAAAAAGCGGGGGGAGGTGGTGGGAGCGAGTCCTGAGAAGCATCATGGCGTCTTGTTGGCAGCTGCCTCAGGGAAGGCCATTATTGTTTTCTCAGGTGATACAGGATTATTCCCCTCAGACAGTGGTGAAAAGACCAATACCTCTGAGGGGGCCACTTCCATTGTGGGTAGGGAGGCCACTTTCCTCACAAAAATGACTTATTTGATTTTCTTTTATTTAATTTTATTTTTTTTGAGACAGGATCTCACCCTGTCACCCAGGCTGAAATGTAGTGGTGCCATCTCAGCTCACTGCAGCTTCAGCTTCCCAAGCTCAGGTGATTCTCCCACCTCAGTCTCCCGAGTAGTGGGGACTGCAAGCCACATACCACCATGCCTGGCTAATTTTTGTATTTCTTATAGAAATGGTGTTTTGCCATGTTGCCCAGGCTGGTCTCAAACTTCTGGGCTCAAGCAATTGGCCCGCCCTGGCCTCCCAAAGTGCTAAGATTACAGATGTGAGCCACCAGCCCAGCTTCATCTGAATTTAAGAGGTGAATATCCCCAGCTTTATTAGGGTCTTCCCAGTATCCTCATCCCATTTATAGGATCTTTCCCAACCAATGCTGTCACTTTACCAGTAGACACCATTCAAGGCTGAGAATTCACCTGTCGTCGTAACTCAACCAATCACATGATGAGGACTTGTGTTTCATTTTCAGCAATTTCAGCCCTGTGGCTACAGGACAGAAGATTCTCCTTTAGGGCACACAGGGAAGGTCTCAGAGGTTATTTACATGGAGCTGGATCCAGAAATTTGAATCCCTGAGTACATTCTTTGCATTCATCACTTTATCCAGCTACATTAGGAGCAACCAACCAATATCACTATACTCCTTAGTTTTCTATGAATGATTGGAAATATCATATCCAAGGTCACTAAGTTCCTTGCCTTTTATAAGTGATTAAGAGTATCCAATGCAGATTGTGTACAAACAATTCACACCATCAACTATCAATGTCTCTGTACTATTGGAAATAGATCCTTAAAATTCTTAAGTCTAATCATATTGGAGAGCCAATTCCAGAAACCTCAAAACCAATCGAGGAAACTCATCCTTAAAATTCTGTTCCCCTAAAACCACTCCTGATACCAAAATCTCTATTAGGCAGGGTTCTCCAGAGAAACCAATAGGATATGGAGAGAGAGAGAGAGAGAGAAATAGATGAAAGGTGATTTATTAGGGGAATTGGCTCTTGCAATTAAAAAGGCTGAGATGTCCCATGATAGGTCATCTGCAAGCCAGAGAACAGGTGAGCTGGTATCATGGCTCAATCCATATCCAGAGGTCTCAGAACCAGGGGAGCCAATGGTGTGACTCTCAGACTGAGACTGAAGGCCTGAGAACCTGGAGGGCCACTGGTGCATGTCCCACAGTCCAAAGACCAAAGAACCTGGAGTTCTGATATGCAAGGGGTGGAGAAGAAGTGTGTCCCAGTTCCAGAAAAGAATTTGCCTTTCCTGTGTCTTTTTGTTCTATCTGGGCCTTCAGCCAATTATACAGTGTCCACCCACACTGGGTGAGAGCGGGTCTTCCTTACTTAGTTCACTGTTTCAAGTGTCAGTCTCTTCTAGAAACAACCTCACAGACACATCCAGAAATAATGTTGTACCAGCTGTCTGGGTAGCCCTTAAGCCAGTCAAGTTGACACATAAAATTAACCCTCACAGATCTCCATTGGCCTCCATGTTTCAAATCCATTGGTCAATTCCCAGCCTCACTTTATTTTACCTATCAGTAGCAATGGACATAGGTCAGCATATCATGTTTTATGAAAAAAATTTTTCACTTAGTTTCTACCACCCCATATTTTCCACTTTGCTTCTTACATCACAGACTACTTTTTCAGTCTCTTTTCCTACCTCCTCCTCCTCTTCCTGAGTCCTAATGGTCAATAGGCTTCAGGCCTTTAGCCTCACTCCTCAGGCCTCTTCTCTTCTTGCTGCAATCATGCCAAAGTAGTCTCACCTAGTACCATAGGCCTAAATCATCTATGTGTTTATACTTCCCATATTCATATCTAGAGCTCCAAATGCTCCTCTGCTCAATAGACTTATTTATCTGCTTGCCCAGTTGACATCTCTACTTGAATATATAAATGACCTTCTGCAACTTAATAGGTCCCAAACTAAACTCTTGGCTTCCCTCCTCCTCCAAACATGATCCTTCCAACACTTTCCCCATCAGTAGATGGCTGAGTACTCAAACCAAAACCCTTAAAGTCATTCTTAATGTCCTCTTCCCCCCAGCACACATCCACTACATTTAATCCATTGGTAAATCTGATTGACTTGAACTTCAAACTATATTCCAGATGTAGCTACTTCTCACCATCTCCATTGTTAGCATCTGATGCAAACTGCTATATTCCTTCCAGATATTAGTGCAACATCTGCCAAACTGGTCTCTCTTCCACATCTACCCACTCTGTCTCACATTGCTCCCCTAATTAAACCCTCTAATGGGTTCTAAATGACAAGAAAAACATTCAAAATACTTATTGTAAACTACAGAGTCCTCCGTGGCCAAAGCTTCAAATGCACCTCCTTCCTCTCACCTTCCCCTCTGCAGTCTTCTGTGAGGCCCCAGAATGTGCTCTGCTGCCACACAGCCCATTAGCTTACCCCCAAAAAAGGCTGACCCTCACTCAGTATAGCAACTCACCATCAGAATGAGCCAAACAAAGGAATAAATATGTCCCCTCTGGGCCCTGACATAATGGGGAAGCTTAATCCTCAGCTTGGTAAATGCCACAGCCACAGCCATGACCAGCTGAATCTTCAAGGCAGATCAAATGACTTTCAGGGATGGTTCTGAACAAGCCCCAGCTGGAGGACCAAGCGGTTTTGTGAAAGACGGACTTTTCTGTACAACAATTATGAAAATTCTCTTCCTCACAATAATTCTTTGCATTTGACCACTGTCCATAGCTGAGGCTTGGAGAGAGAATGTCCCATGGTGAGGAAAAGGAATTGCTAAAGTAAGTGGCTTAGGATTTCTGGCCTTCACAAGTTATCATCTTCAAGCTTACAGTCTGTCTCTTCCCCTGTGATCTGGGGTCTTTGTGACCTCAAGATAACTGACTTCTAGATTAGCCTCAAGACTTCGCCACTCTGACTTCTCTGTCAGAGCCACCTAAGGTTTTACTGACATGCCTCAGCCCTGCCCCGTCCAGGCTCAGCCCCAGAGGTGTTGAGAGTTAGCCATTTATAATACCTAATAAATTAAAAAAAAAAAAAAAGAAAAACTGGCTACTTTGAAATCATGAAGATATAGGTACCTTTGGTGGTGATATTTGCCAATTTCATGGTAAATACATTAGTGTATTTCTTGCCAGTTCACAGTACATGAGTAAAGGTGATGTCTGAGATTAAGAGGCAGTTGTTTGCTATCAGAACAAAGCAAGTTAACTACTACACAAATAAAAATAAAATGGTCCTGATACTACATAACAAGTACTGAAGCTGGGAAGCCAAATTCAAGCTCAGTCTCAAATTCAGTTTCCTTACAAATCTTACTCAAATTTGTGCTCATCCACCTTTTGCGCATATACGAATTCTTACCTGTACATTGCCACTGAAAATCTTTCAGAGAAGACCTCAAGTTTGGCCAATCAATCCAAGTTAATGGCTTCGATATTGAAACCCTGGAATCCAGCTAGCAGTCATTAAATCAGAAAACAGTAACAAAGAAATAAATAAAATAGTCAGAGAAACTTGTAACTATTGCAGTATAAATTAAAAAAAAAAAAACAAAAAAAAACGAATCTTCACTTCCATGAATCTCAAAGTGGCATTTTTGAGGATGAAATCATTGAACTTCGCAAGCCTTACCTTGACTTGAACATGAATCATCCCAACACATCTCTAAGCAGCTGTCAGTTACTCTTATTTCCACCATGCAGAGAAAGAAATTGAGGTATCTCAGAGAGGTAGGGTGCCTAACTCACAGCCACACGGCAAATTGTGAGCAAAATTAGAATCAGAATCCCAGCCAACTAATCTGTGATTGTGGAATCAATCTGCCAAATGATGCAAGATGTAATTAAATAAACGCCTATGCACATGGCACTGTGCATTTAGTAGGCACTCAATAAATTTCATGGAATGAGTGAATGAAAACAAAATGCAAAACAAATATGTTACACTATGACCTTAACCAAGTGTGCTATACTAAGGTCCTAAAGAAAGAAGATTAGAACTGGCATACACAGGAAAAACCTAGAGGGATACGATCTATATCTAACGTCAGTTCTGCCTCCTTTCCTGAGAACAAGATACGTTTGCCCATCAATCCAAGCAGATTCATCCTTTTTCCAGTTACTGAGCGAACTTACACAAGTGAGCTTTTTTTTTACGCCATGTTAAGGGTTGGCTACTTCTCTCTCCTGAAACTTCAGGGAAGTAGGAGAGTCCAGAGACCACCAAGAAAAGAGCACTTTTGAATTCAGATACTGTAAACATGCTGTGTCTTTTCCTTCTTCATAGTTGCTTTGGTGTTTTGCTGTTTCAGTGGCTGCCTGAAACTGTATGGCTGTTATTACCAGTTATGCCAAAAAAAATCATAAGTTCCTTGAGAAGCTGACAGATAATAATATATCCTGTGTGGATCTTTCCTGGGTGGGGGGGCCTCTTTGGTGCTAACATGTCACATGCCCATAAATACTCTTTGGCTACACGTTTAATTTTTTTTTTTTTTTTTTTTGAGATAGGGCCTGCCTCTGTTGCCCAGGCCAAAGTGCAGTGGCATGATCTCAGCTCACTGCAACCTCTTCCTCCCAAGCTCAAGCCATCCTCCCACCTCAGCCTCCCTAGAAGCTGGGACCACAGCCACCACACCTGGCTAATTTTTGTAATTTTTATACGGACGTGGTCTCACTTTATTTCCCAGGCTGGTCTTGAACTCTTGAGCTCAAGCAATCCACTCACCTCAGCCTCCCAAAGTGCTGCGATAGCAGGTGTAAGTGACTGTGCCCAGCCTAAACTATTAAATGTGATGGCTATCCAATGATATACTTTGACATTCTTTCTGTTGTTGTTTTGATTTTTTAATAACGGAATATTTTATTGTATTATTTTTATTTATTTATTTATTATCATTATTACTGAGACAGGGTCTCACTCTGTCACCCAGTCTAGAGTGTAGTGGTGTGATCACAGCTCACTCATGATCATGGCAGCCTCAACCGTCCTGGGCTCAGGTGATCCTCCTGCCTCAGCCTCTCAAGTTGCCCGTAGGCACAGACCACCATGCCCAGCTAACTTTAAAAAAAAAATTGTAGAGACAGGGTCTTTCTGTGTTGCCCAGGCTGGTCTCAAACTCCTGGACTCAAGTGGCTGTTCTACCTCAGCCTCCTAAAGTGCGGGGATTACAGGTATGAACCACCACACTCAGCCAAATGGCATTTTTTTTTTTTTTTTTTTTTTTTTTGAGACAAAGCCCCGCACTGTCGCCCAGGCTGGAGTGCAGTGGTGGGATCATGGCTCACTGCAACCTCTGCTTCCCAGGTTCAAGCAATTCTCCTACCTCAGCCTCCCAAGTAGCTGAGATTACAGGTGCCCACAACCACACCTGGCTAATTTTTTGTACCAAAGGGCATTTTTTAAGCAAACATTTTGGAAACTCCTTTTGGACATTTATCTGGTAATATGTAGAGGATCTATGTTTTTCGGTCCTCTTTTCACCAAAAAAGTGGTCCCTTGCAACTTCTTCCTCGTAATGTGGAACCATGATAATTTCCTCAACCAGACTTGACGTAGTTGACCAAAAATAATCCCCACTGAAGAACAAATTACCTTGCATTGTGAGTAGGTTATCATCATGACCTAAAACAAAAGAAGGTATTAAGCCCTCTGGAAAACTAAAGAAAACTCAATGGACCACGGGGAGAAAAGCATTCTGCCGGTTCTTCCCTGACCAGAAACCTTTGAGATCCGCTTGCTAATCATCTGTGTTACAGTGAACATTCTCTAACAAACCTTATTAGGCTGAAGCGAGAGCTACCTAACAACAACAACAACAACAAAAACACTTAATTTAGCTGTTAGCCAGAAGACTTTGTTTTGTTTGGTGCTTTATTGGAAGATTTATGGGAGCTTTTTATATCTGGTTTTATAGTTTCATAATCAAACTAATTGCTGTTAATTGATTTAGGATGTATTGGGGTGAACATAAAGCAAGCATCAGGAAGAATTAAATACAGTGTGGGCAGTTTGAGAATGGGAGTGAAGCTGGGAGACTTTTTGCAAAATAACAGTGGCATTTTCAATGGTTATTCAGCATTTTGTGCTTTTCTCAAATCTTGCTCAGTGAAGACTAATTTAGTGGGGATTTACTGGCTCTTAAAGGAAAGCCATAATAATTTCAGAAATGGATTGCCTTCCAGGACTCTACCTGCTGACTTAGTGCATCCAGCCTGTGCTCCAGGAGAATGGGCAGCAGAGTGAAGGTAGGGATCCCTTGGAAGGACACAGTGAGCCCAGCCGCAGATGGCTGATGTCCATGGAGAGAGCAGCCTATTTTTAATCAGGCATCTCGGAGTTGAGGAGTCTATGATTCGGATTCTATTTGTGGAAATAGACTGCATCAGAATAAAAGGATGTATGAGGCTTTGCTACCCTGATCCTGTCCCACCCCTGACACTCAAGGGGCTAGCTAGAATATTCAGTCCACAGCTCCACAATCCCCCGAGCCACTTCAGTGATTACCTTCCGTAATCATGCTCACTCCAAGCCTCAGCTATGGACAAGTGATCAAATGCACAAAGTGTTTGTGAAAAGTATATGCGATCATGTATGTGGGAATGCTTTGTGAAACCATAAAGTAGAATAAAATGAAAGACATGATGCCGAGGAAGATAATTTTTATAACTGCTATATAGAAAAGTCAGTCTTTCACGAAACCTCTTGGCCCTCCAGCTGGGACTTGTTCAGAACCATTCCTGCAAGTCATTTGATCTGCCTTGAAGATTGAGCTGGTCACGGTTGTGGCTGTGGCATTTACCAAGCTGAGGATTAAGCTTCCCCATTATGTCAGGGCCCAGAGGGGACATATTTATTCCTTTGTTTGGCTCATCCTGATGGTGAATTGCCTACACTGAGTGAGGGTCAGCCTTCTTTATAGGTGAGCTAATGGGCTCTGTGGCAGCAGAGCACGTTCTGGGGTCTCACAGAGGCGCTGAAGAATCAAAGCTGTGCCTGCTCCCAGGAGGAGAAATGGTTGGGACCCTGACCTACTGGGAAAGCTTCCAGCAAAGCTAAGAGCATCAGGTCCCTGCCCTTCCCTTGCTGATTCAATCGCAGTTGCATTCTCTTGGCAGATCCAACAACTATGCCTTGTGAAAAACAGCTGCCCAGTCCCACTCATGACAGAGACTCTATCACTAAGAGCTACAAAGTCAGACTGCAGTAGAAGCACCTAAGAAAACATTTTAGTCTCATGTTGTCCAAATATGCATATAGATACAGTATAGAAGTTAATACGTCAGCTTTTTTCTTTGTGGGTGATGGTGAACAAGTTGCTGGTTCTTGTTTTTCTATTTGCAGATTGAGGAAACTGCCTATAAAATCCTTGAGGAGAAGCCTGCTGTAAATACAAAGCATTTTTATTATTGCATCACTGCAGACAGTGTTATCACTTCTTTTCTTCAACATGTGTAACCTCCCACAAAGAATAAGGCTATTTGCTAGATTAGATGCCACTTTTGGTGACAGGTCAGGGAAAGAAGCTGGGTTTGATGCGGACTGACAGGTTCGTAAATTTGGTTTCTAATTTTATGTATTTATTTCTTTTAAAGAAAAGAGGGAGAGAGGGAATACTCAGAGCCATGAAATCATTAAAACCAATTCCCTTTCTCTCCCCAGCCCTCCCTTTCTCTGAGTGTGTGTGTGAAACAATCTTTGCAGCTACAGAGCCATCCGATGGTATTGATCCAGATGTGGAAATCGGTATTGACTGCTGCTGCAGCTCTGTGCACTTCCCCGGCTTTTAAAGACACAGCATATAGGTGATTTCACTTTGCACATGACAAAGCTCTGGAGACATTTGCTGAAACAAACTAAATAATACAAATTAAAAATCGGGTTTTATATCTTACTCCCTCACTTAAACGAAATGAGAAGACAAAGAGCTTCCAAACAGATGACATTAAAAAGGAAAGTGTGATGCACCTTTCCAAGAAGAAAGTACAATTTGTTTGCACTTTAATTTCATCCTGACCACTGGTAAATGTCTAAGTACAGCCTCGATGTTGTTAAAATCCTTAGAGGATCTGAAAGCTTAATGGCAAGTGTGGTCTGTGAGTCAGAGATGTTGTAGTTCTCTATTGCTGCTCTAAAAAATTATCACAAACTTAGTGATGTAAAACAACACAAATTTACTGTCTTACAGCTCTGTAGGCTGGAAGTCCAATATGATTCTCACTGGATGAAAATTAAGGTGTTGGCAGTCTTTGTTCTTTCTGGAGGTTTTACGGGAAAATCTGTTTTCTGCTCAGTTCAGATTGGTGACAGAATTCAGCTCTTTGTGGTTGGAGGACTGAGGTCCGAGCTTCAGGAGGCTATGACACTCTTTGGCTTGTACCTCTTTTTCCGTCTTCAACGCCAGCTTGTGGCATCTCTCTGGCCAACTCTTGTTTTCCTCTCTCATTTTTAAGGACTCTTGTGATTATGCTGGATTGACCAGAATAACACAGGATAATGTCCCCTATCAAGGTTCTTCACTTTAATCGGGTTTAATAATTCCCTGTTGCCATGCAAGGTAACATATTCACAGGTCCTGGGCATTGGAATATGGGCATGCTTGGGAAAAAGGAGTTGGCATTATTCTGCCTACGGCAAATGTCATGGTTCTGTGCTACTTTCAACTCTGTTTCAGGACAGGCTAGCAGAGATTTTTTTTTTTCTTAAAAACTAACATTTGATTTTTAATAATAGAGAGCAGTGTTGTTCATGCATTGTTTGTGAGCACTTCCGCAATGGATGTACATTCACACAATGGATAGAACCGTCGGCCACCTTTTTTTTTTTTTGAGACAGAGTCTTGCTCTGTCACCCAGGCTGAAGTGCAGTGGTGTGATCTCAGCTCACTGCAACCTCCACTTCCCAGGTTCAAGCAATTCTCGTGCCTCAGCCTCCCCAGTAGCTGAGATTACAGGCTCCCCCCACCACGCCTGGCTAATTTTTGTATTTTCAGTCCAGACGGGGTTTCACAATGTTGGCCAGGCTGGTCTCGAACTCCTCACTTCAGGTAATCCACCAGCCTCAGCCTCCCAAAGTGCTGGAATTACAGGCGTGAGTGACCGCACCCAGCCGATCGGCCACTTTTAATACCATGCTCTGGTCAGGCATGGTGGTCATGCCTATAATTCCAGCACTTTGGGAGGCTGAAGCAGGAGGATCATGTGAGACCAGGAATTTGACACCAGCTTGGGCAACATAGTGAGACCTTTCTCTACAAAAAATAGAAAAAAAATTAGCCAAGCATGGTGGCATGCACCTATAGTCCTATCTACTCAGGGGGCTGAGGCAGAAGGGTTGGTTAAGCACAAGAGTTCAAGGTTACAGTGAGCTCTGATCTCACCACTGCACTCCAGCTTGGGTGACAAAGCGAGATCCTGTCTCTGGAAAAAAAAAAAAAAAAAGTTCATCTATCAAACCTTAGCCTCCCCATCCCCAAATGCTAATCTGTTGAAAAACAATTTTTTTGCTACGTTAGTCTTAGAATACCACGATGAACACAACATAGTCTGGTCCTCCAGAGGCTCACAGTTAGGAGAAACATGGGTCAGGTAATTACAATGCAAGAAAAACCCATCCTGCTATTGCAGATGATATAAAAGAGCCAGACACCTCAGCAACAAGCAGTGCTGGGGTGTATAACTGCCTTCCCAGCACCTCCTTGAGAGGGAGATACTTTCAGTTCTGTTTTACAGATTGCTAAATTAAGATTACAAACTAGGTCATCTGCTGCCCAACCTCATGGTGGCAGATGGGAGCATGGTGCTAGGTGTCAAGAGCTCCAATTCTAGTCCTGTTCACACCTTCAGAATGGCTTCCCACAGGACAGCATGTACCCTGGGCAGAGATTTTTCACTTGCCCGTATTTATTTAGACATTTCTGAAATCATCCTTTCTGTGTTCTTCAGGGGACTGTGATGCTGTAGCCTCTGTCTACTATAATCCCAGCCCAGGGCAAGTCTGTCTCACTGTTGCTTATGCCTACAGACAAACTCATCATCTGTTTTTAGCCCATCACAGGGTACAGGCCCCTTGGCTGAGAGTCCACTGTCAGCCTGAATGGCTAATTGAGACCTCCCGTGTGCTGAGCTGGTGCAGATGGCCATGAATGCAACACTGTTAGACACGGAGGGAAGGCAAGGCATCATGAATATTTAATCAGATATAAGTAAATATTAATGAAACAATTGTCTCTTTAAATGGTTAAATTACTTTCCATGCTCCAGTCCATTTTTATTTCACCATGGCACACACACATACACACACAAATTATACATTTTCCATCTACGCTAGTAATTTCCAATTTGGTCTTTTTAATGTGGAAATCCCCATTATGCTAAATCTAAGCCTTCCTGAATTCATTCCTGAAGTTGAAAAAAGCATGATTCTGCCCTGAAATGTATACTTCACAACTTACTGGATTCCAATGACACGCGTGAGTCTTGTCTACTCTGATTTCATGGCACAAAGCCGTGCATGCCATCGGGAGGCAGGAAACCTTAACTCGAGCTCATGTGTGGTAATTGCTTTATTCTGCATGAACTCGCTCTAATTCCCCCCAAAACAACAGAGAAGCTTAATCTTGCAATATTAATGACCACATTGTTTACTCCTCTGGTACTACCTGGTAAGTTGTCTGGGATGTCTTTGGATATCTCTTCCTTTAATTGTATTTCTCTGCGTTAGTTTTCAACAAGACAATCAATGAGTTTTCTACTCTTATTTTTCAATATCTTCTCCTTGAGCTAGTCTTTCTTCCCTCAACATTTTTGAAAGTTTATTCAGACTAAATTGTGTCTCCTTAGCATTGTTTTGACCATTGTTCATCTTTTTTTTCACACTGTAGAATTGTCTTCCTTCTTTAATGTTCTTTCTCTTGCCTGAATCCTACTCTTTCATTTTTTAATTGACTTTTTAATTCCTGAATTTCAGATTATCCTTTTTATGCTTCTTTGTTTAGTCTCTTATGTCAAACGGAACCATCTCTCTTAACATTGCTGAAACAGGACAGGCATGGTGGCTTATGCCTGTAACCCTAGCAATTTTGGGAGGCTGAGGCAGGAAAATTGCTTTAAGCCAGGAGTTTGACACCAGCCTGGGCAACACAGTGAAACCCTATCTCTACAAAAAAAAATTAAAAAATAAAAATTAACTGAGAGTGGTAGTGCACACCTGTAGTTCTAGCTACTTGGGAGGCTGAGGTGGGAAGATATCCTGTGTCCAAGAGTTGGAGGCTGCAGTGAGCTGTGATTACACCACCGTACTCTAGCCTGGGTGACAAAGGGAGATCTTGTCTCTAAAAGAAACAAACAACAACAAAATAAACATTACGGAAATGTCCCAGAATTTCTTATCCTACTTCTAAACTCTAACCTTTCTCTTTCCTCTCAGTCATTGGTTATCACAGCAGTGTCTTTTGTCACCTTTTAAATGTGCCTAAAACTAATTTCCTAATTTTCGTTTCATAATCAAGTGACTTAATGGTCTTGCAACCTTTTTTCTATCCACTCTCTCCAGCTATTGTGCTACTGAACACACCTTGTCCTCCAGCAAGGATAGAATAATTGGATCACAGACATGAAAGAGTTCTTTTCCTCAGGCAAATCCAATCTATTTTAAAGCCAATATTTAATAAATCTTTGAACCTTCTCTGCAAATAAAGAGCCTTCTCTGGCCAGGCACGGTGGCTCACACCTGTAATCCCAGCGCTTTGGGAGGCCGAGGTGGGCAAATCACCTGAGGTCAGGAGTTTGAGACCAGCCTGGCCAACATGGTGAAATGTCATCTCTGCTAAAAATACAAAAAATTAGCCGGGCGTCATGGCACACGCCTGTAATCCCAGCTACTCGGGAGGCTGAGGCAGGAGAATCGCTTGAATCTAGGAGGCAGAGGCTGCAGTGAGCCAAGATCACGCCATTGCACTCCAGCCTGGGTGACAGAGTTGAGACTGTCAAAAAAAAAAAAAAAAAAAGGGCCTTCTCTGAATTTCATAATCACATTTTATAAGTCATTCAAATTTTCTATCAATCTTACCACCAAAGTGATATATATACTGTTCATAGGGATATCTATATCTCTAAATAAAACATGCATATCCTGGCCATGTGTGGTGGCTCACCCCTGTAATCCCAACACTTTGGGAGGCCGAGGTGAGCGGGTCATCTTAGGTCAGGAGTTCAAGACCAACCTGGCCAACATGGTGAAACCCCATCTCTACTGAAATATAAAACTTAGTTGTGTGTGGTGGCGCATGCCTGTAATCCCAGTTACTGAGGAGGCTGAGGCAGGAGAATCGCTTGAACCCACGAGGCAGAAGCTGCAGCGAGCTGAGATCACGCCACTGCACTCCAGCCCGGGTGACAGAGCGAGACTCCATCTCCAAAAACTAAAATTAAGAAAATAAAACATGCATATCCCTACATATATTGCTACCTAATGTATATTACAAATATATATACACACAAATATATATTATACATTTATATATTGCATACAATATATAAATATTTATATGCAAATATATATTGTAATATATATTATACATATAAAATATATAATAAAGCAGTTACTCAAATTTGGGTCCCTGTCAACATTCTATGAAGGAAAAGCTGCTGCAGCCATTTGTATATTTAAAAACAGCATTCTAAGAGGGAAGAAGTGGAGGAAACTCTCCTAATTTGTTTTCTTATTTTGCATGAAAAGCAGACTCCCTTGCTACAATCTTCCTAATTTAGTTCCTAATCTATCGCCCTCACCTCTCCCTGTTCCCCTAGTGCTCATCACTTCCTATAACCATGTCCAAACTGAGGCAATAACAACAGCAACAAAAAAGGAAACCCAACTAGCTTGCTAACTAGCTGCTAGTGCATCAATAGTTGTTTGACATGGGACAAGTCACTTGAAATTTTCCTCATCTATAAAAACCTAGACCTAAACAGTAGATTCGGGATGTTTTCAACTTCAAAGTTAAGAAATTTCCCTCAAACAAACTTGTACACAGAAACCTCCAGTACAAAATAGACACAGTAGAAGTTCTTTGGTGAAGAACAGAGAACCCCATGTTCCTGACAGCCTGGGCTGCCTCACCAACATCTCACAGGCTGTCCCTGCCAGGGAACTCCTGGGTTCCTCTGAGAGTGTTCCACAGAAACTACCGGACCAGACAAAAATGGATGCCAGTTTTAATATTCTGCATTTCTATAAAAACAGTGAAGCTTAGAAATAATAACACAAACATTTAAAGACATACTTCACTTTTTGGAATAGAATTCCCGGCAAGTTATTTCTAAACAGGTCCACATTTCAGAGTTGTTTCATCTGTAGTTCTGACTGGTTCTGAGTCATTCAGCATCAGCACCTAATATTCTTGTTTTCTACTGCTGTGTTTCTCCCTCTCTTGTCCTTCCTTTCCATAAACTTCATTGCTCAGTGCTCACTCTGTGCTGTACACTGTGCTAGATGCTTTTATATCACGTAAGTTTCTCTCAAGTACTATAGTTCATTTGATCTTAAAGAGGAAATTATACTTGATTTTAGATGCAAGAGGAAAACTGCTTAATTAAATGAACACTGTGTCCCATCTTTTAATAAAATAAAATAATCTAATCTTTGCAGAAGAATAATAAGAATAATTATTTCCCGAAGCATATGCTTGTTCAGTGTGGATGAAAAGAACATCATGGTCACGCTTTGTAATAGAGTTTCAATGTCCTTTGCCTTAGGAGTGAATTTAAGGAATAGCTAAAGTATCATTCTCACCATCTCTGCCTTCTCTTATATAATAGGATAAAAATCACTGTCTTGAGTTATTTAACAAATTATCCATGTATTAAGGAACTACCAGACTCTGAATGAGGTGAGGTGATGCAAAGGCTAATAATACATAGTCAAGACACAAATATCTAATTGTTGTGAAGCATCATGAATATAATAATAGTGATATGGACAAACCTACTAGGGACACACAATAGTGATATGGACAAACCTACTAGGGACACACAAAGGAGGCTGCAATTTTTTTTGTCTTAGAGAAAGAAAGACCCAGCAACAATTCACAGAGGACATAACATTGGAGTCTACAAAGATGGGTGATACTTCACCAGCATGGTCTTGGCAAGGGGAACAGTGGCTCAAAGGCACAGAGCTAGAAAGAACAAGGCTCATGGTCAAAGCACAGGGTATGTGGCATGTAGCCACAGACAATGAGGAAAAAATGTTATGGGTGAATTGTAAGGTATCTTACTGTATTCTAGCCTACAGACAATAAGGAAGATTTTTAACCAAGGAAAAGGCATAATCAGATCTGTTTTTTAGAAAGATCACTCTGTCTGGGCCGGGCGGGGTGACTCACGCCTGTAATCCCAGAACTTTGGAAAGCCGAGGCAGGTGGATCACAAGGTCAGGAGTTCGAGACCAGCATGACCAACATGGTGAAACCCTTCTCTACTAAAAAAAAAAAAGAAAGATTACTCTGTCTGCATTATGAAGAATGGCTGAACTTGAGGGTGGAAAAGGTGGAATTGGAGTAGGGGTTAATTCAAGAGTCTTAATATGAGATATTTCAGAAATGAAACACATGGATTCTAGTGACATATTAAAGCTATGAAGAGCATGGTGTGGTGGCTCATGCCTGTAATCCCATCACTTTGGGAAGCCAAGTTGGGCAGATGACTTGAGCCCAGGAGTTTGAGACCAGCCTAGCCAACGTGATGAAACCCCATCTCTACAAAAAAAAAAAAAATACACACACACACACACATTAACCAGGTATGGCGGTGCTCGCCTGTAGTCCCACCTACTCAGGAAGCTGAGATGGGAGAGGGTTGCCTGAGTCTGGGAGGTGGAGGTTCCACTGAGCCAAGATCAAGCCACTGCACTCTAGCATGGGTGACAGACTGAGACCCTGCCTCAAAAAAAAAAAAAAAAAAAACTGCCTATAGTACTATAGTATGTTTAAACTGAGACGTGCAGAAGACCCTGTTCATACCTTATTGGATATGTTTTAACACAAGCAAGCAATACCCAAAGAAGTGAGTCATGGGAAGGAGCCATTCCCTGGTACTAGCAGCAGGGCTGGTCTTCGTACAGACCACATGAGACCCTCTCCCACCTCAGCCTCCTGAGTAGCTGGGACCACAGGTGAGCACCGCCATACCTGGCTAATTTTTGTATATAGATATGTATATATATATATATATATATTTTTTTTTTTTTTTTTTTTTTTTTTTTTTTTCTGTAGAGATGGGGTTTCTTCATGTTGGCCAGGCTGGTCTCAAACTCCTGGGCTCAAGTCATCTGCCCACCTTGGCTTCCCAAAGTGCTGGGATTACAGGCATGAGCCACCACACCCAGCTCTTCATAGCTTTAATATGTCACTAGAATCAATATGTTTTATTTCTGAAATTCCCATGTGGTCAGAGTTTGGCAAACTGAACCAAGATGCATGAAAGAAACATTAAGACACCTTAAAATTCCTCCTCATTAGAGCAGAATTAACCTGGGAATCTGCAGTTGGGAAGTCAGTTAGTATTTGTTGGGGCTCAGATACTTGAGATAGGAGTTAGGCAGGACTTGTTTCTCAAGACACAGGACACAAACACCCCACTGCTTGAATAGGAAGTGGTAAAAAGGCCAGCCAAAACCAGCCAGAATCAAGATGGTGAAGAAAGCACCTCTGGTTGTCTTCACTGCTCATTATATGCTCATTATCATGCATCAGCATGCTAAAAAACACTCTGACCAGTGCCATGACAGTTTACAAATGCCATGGCAACATCCGGAAGTTACCCTATATGGTCTAGTTCCAGGAATTCTCTGCCCCTTTCCCAGAAAACTATGACTAATCTACCCCCGTAGCTTATGATCAAAAATAACCATAAAAATAGCCAACCAGCAGCCCTCAGAGGTACCCTGCCTATGAGTAGCCAACATTTTATTCGTTTACTTTTTAATAAACTTGATTTCACTTTACTCTGTTGGCTCAATCGTTTTCCCTGTGTGAAGCCAAGAACCCATGCAGCCTCCTGGGCTGAGCCCCAATTTTGAGGTTCACCCTGTGACAAACTTACACCCCAAAATATGGCACTTTGAAGCCTCAAGGTGTCTCTAACCTTCCCCCTGCCTCCAAAGCACAGTATGACAGCTGAAGTTCCTTTACACCCCTAAGATCCAGACCCACCAAAAGGAACAGTAGTTTTTTTCTTCTCCTCTCTGTAAGACCAAGAACATAACCACACTTGAACAGACCCTTTCACAAGATTAATCTACAAGTTACAAGTTAATCTCTGTTCCCTGATCCATTCATTCTTCCTAGTAATCCCCTTAACAGAATCACTCTTCTCCCCTGCCCGCCATAACCTCTTTTTCCAAGATTCTATATAAGCTTCTGAACCCACTGCAGGGTAGGCAATCTCTCTGTGTTTCTCCCGTGAGCATATTAATCAAATGTGTACACGTTTTCTCCAATTAATCCGCATTTTGTGAGTTGATTTTTCAAAGAAAGTTCAGAGGATGAAGGGGAGGTTTCCCTTGGACCCTACACATTAATGGAGGAGGGAGGTGAAGGGGCAGGGCCAAGACAGGGACTGGCAGGTGGAATGAGAAATCATATCTTTTTTCTTTATTCGTTTGTTTTTGTTTTTTTGAGACGGAGTCTTGCTCTGTCGCCAGGCTGGAGTGCAGTGGCGCGATCTCAGCTCACTGCAACCTCCTGGGTTCAAGAGATTCTCCTGCCTTAGCCTCCCAAGTAGCTGGGACTACAGGTATGTGCCACCACACCCAGCTAATTTTTGTATTTTTAGTAGAGACGGGCTTTCACCATGTCGGCCAGGATGGTCTCGATCTTTTGACCTCGTGATCTGCCCGGCTCAGCCTCCCAAAGTGCTGGGATTACAAGCATGAGCCACCGCACCTGGCCTTTTTTTTTTTTTTATCTCGGCTCACTGCAACCTCCTTCTCCTGGGTTCAAGTGAGTCTCGTGCCTCAGCCTTGCGAGTAGCTGGGATTACAGGCACACACCACCACACCTGGCTAATTTTTGTATTTTTAGTAGAGATGGCGTTTCACCATGTTGGCCAGGCTGGTCTCAAACTCCTGATCTCAGGTAATCCACCTGCCTTGGCCTCCCAAAGTGCTGGGATTACAGGCGTGAGCCACCGCGCCTGGCCAAGAGCTTTTATAGAGATCAACACCAGTGGGAGCCACACACACACACACACACACACATACATATTTTCCTGGAGATTTCTGGGTAGGGTTGAAAGTTCTAACTCTCTAGTCCTTTAATCACTTGATCTTTCTGGTAACTGGCCCCATCCTGAGGCTATCTAGGAACCCTATTCTAAGTCACTTCATTATCATAAACTGTTATCAAAGAAGCTCACTATGTTATCAAAGAAGCTCATTATGTATAATAAAAGACACTCCTATCACACAGATAATCTCTAGAGTTGGCTCTGTTTACCTGAACCAGAGACAAAGACTAAATATATTTCATATTATGCCACACAACAGAATGCAATTGTCTATAAACAACAAATCATGCAAGTAAGGACCTGGACACAAATGTTTCAAGCCACATTTCTAAATGGCTCACTGGTTCAAAATATGGTTGATATAATTATGCAAGTAAATAGAATGATAGAAAAATATATTTTATCCTAAAATGCATCATAACATTAGACAACAGCACAATAAACAGTCAATGTAGGGCCGGGCGTGGTAGCTCACGCCTGTAATCCCATCACTTTGGGAGACTGAGGCAGGCAGATCATTTGAGGTCAGGAGTTCAGAGCAAGAAACCATCTCAAAAAAAAAAAAGTCACTGTAGTCCTCATTTTTCAGAACAAGGTCTAATTAAGGCTCACCAAAGACACATGGGCATATTATGTATTACTATTCTCCCCTTTTGTAGAAAAGGAAGAAGATGTATAGAAATTATATGACATCTTAAAGACGATAACAGTCTCCAGCTGTCTTACCTAATATTCTAATACCTAAAAGAATAGATGCCTAGAACTACTTTCTTTGCTCCTGCCTCTTTTTTTTATCCCTCTCTCACTTCTACTGAATAGAGAAAGCAGTAACTTGAGTTTTCTAATAGTCAAGTCATCTGCTAAAATGATGTTACAGTTCAAAGAGTTACCAAGTTAATTGGATTTTGATTCCACTTAAAATACTCTTAGGCAACCAATCTCCTGGTCAAAGAGGAAACAAGTAAGCGGGCTCCAAGACTATGACTCAGGTAGTTAAGTGACATCATAACAAAGAATCAGCATATTATACAAATAAGACATACCAATAGTTATTCCTGAGTTTATTGGTTATGGGCTTATTGACCTTATGAAGAAATACAACAAAATCATTCATTTGTGAGATGCATCCAAAAGACACTAGATGAATAAATAAGAAGACTATAGTTGTGTCTATGTGCTGAAAAAAATACCAGATACCAAAATGACAAATTTTTGGTTAACTCCCTTCACAAAGGGATCAACTACCAGGTAAACTTAATTTCTTAATTTAAAAAAATTTTTGGTAGAGATGGGGTCTCACTATGTTGACCATACTGATATCAAACTCCTGGTTTCAAGTGATGCTCCCACTGTGGCTTCTCAAAGTCTTAGGATTATAGGCATGAGCCACTGAGACTGGCCTACTTAATTTTTTTGTATATGAAAACATGTTTTTTCTAAAAGTGGAAAACCAAACTATAAGCAGTTTGATTTCTGAATACATCAACCACCCTAAAAAAAGAACCAGAATTTTTTGTAAGCTTAGTATTAAGAAATGATGGTGTTTATTAGCACGAATAATAAATTTCACAAAGTAGTGATCAAAAGCTAAATCTAAAGAACAGACTGTTATTTGAATTAGCTTTAACAGAAAAGTAGGGTTTGGACATGGCATAAGAATAAAAATTAGGGCAAATGTGGAGAGTTTAACTGGTGATGTATAAAATGCACTAAAAGAAGAAATGATAGGAAATAAGGAAGACTGGCTAGGGAGTCACTTTAATTCTCCCAGACCTGATGGAGTCCAACAGGAGGAGCCTGTAATAAGGTGATGGGATGAGATAGAGAGAAGTCAGATATGAAAGGTGGTGGAGGTAAAATTGACAAGAATCAAAATCTAAATGGATTTAGAAGTTAAGAGAAAGGAAAATATTAAAGATGATTAAAAATTTTAAGATTAAAAAAGGAAATCATATAATATATTGTTTGGGCTCAGGAAAGTGTTACAGCCAAACAGCTTCTTCTTGCTTGCTGCACAGTAAAGCCAGTACACTGGGACAGCAGTCTTACCACAGAGAAAGTGTTTAATTATCTCAAAGCAGTTGAGCAGAAGGAAGAGAAATATTTCACAAATCCATCTCCCCAGGAACTCAGAGTCTAGGGTTTTTAAGAATAATTTGGTGGACAAGGGGCTAGGGAATGGGTGCTGCTGATTGGTTGGAGATTAAATCATAAGGATATCAAAAGTGTCTTCACGTGCTGAGTCAGTTTCTGAGTGGGGGTCACAGTTTGAGTAGAGTCAGTTCTTTGGTGTGGGTCACAGGTACAAGTGGCATCATTTGGTCTGCAAGAATGCAAAAGTCATAAAAATACCTCAAATGTCAGTCTTAGGTTTTGGAATAATGATGCCATCTATAGGAACAACTGGGGAAATTACAAATCTTTTGACCTCCAGCTACATGACTTCTGAGCAGTGAGCAATAACACAAAAGCAAGTTAGGGAACAATGTTTGGTTATCACTTAACTATGCCTACATCTTAAAATAATTCATGCCCCTTTCATAATTCTAAACTTGTGGCCTTTCCTTAGCTTTATAAAGGCAGTCTGGTCCCCAAACAAGGAGGTTAGTTTCAGGAAGGGACTATTATCATCCTTGCTTTAAGGTTAAACTATAAACTCAATTGCTCCCGTAGTTAGCTTGGCCTATGCCCAGGAATGAGCAGAGATAGTTAGCTTGTGATACTAGAAACAAGATGGAGTCAGCTATGTTAAATTTTCCTCACTGTTATAATTTTGCAAAGGCAATTTCAAAAGTCCTCAGCGTTCATCTAGTACAATCTAGTATTACCAAGAGGAAATTTGAATTCCAGAGAGTTTAGGTGATTGATGCAGGGTCACACAGCCATTAGTGACAGAGTTGGACTATAACTTTTGACTTTCAATGTTCATATAACTTATCAAATATTTGAGAAGTTATCAAGAGAGATAATTAAGCTAAGGGAAATCACATTTAATAACAAAAAATAAAGATGAAGATAACAACAACAATAATAAAGGATTTCATTTAGTGTGTGTTTACCACAAACGAAGCAGTATACCAACTCTATATACATATGTTTATCTCTATAACTATCCTATGATGTAGGCACTATTGTCATCCTGGGTAAGAAAACTGATTCTTACCAAGTGTGTTAGTTTTTGTCTCACATTGTTATAAAGAAATGCTCGAGTCTCGCTAATTTATGAAAAAAAGAGGCTTAACTGGCTCACGGTTCAGCAGGCTGTACAGGATGCATGCCTGGGGAGGCCATAGGAAACTTTCAGTCATGGCAGAAGGTAAGGGTGAAGAAGGCTCCCCTTACATGGCCGGAGCAGGAGGAAAAGGTGGGGGGCAGATGTACCACACACTTTTAAACGACCAGATCTTTCGAGAACTCACCCATTATCCTGACCAAGGGAGATGGTGTTAAACCATTCCTGAGAACTCTGCCCCCGTGATCCAATTACCTCCGACCAGGCCTCACCTCCAACACTGGGGATTACAATTTGGCATGAAATTTGGTTGGACACAGACCTAAACCGTATCACCAAGGTTATATCACTTTCCCAAAATTACAGACCCGACAAAAGGCAGGTCTTGGTTCAAACCTAGACAATTGAGACTACAGAGTGTGCATTTTTACCCACTTTGTGTCTTACTGACTCTGAAGGACCACTGGGACATTCCAGTAGAGATATCCAACAAGTCGTTATACAGTTGATATCATCTTTTGGATGGAGGTCAAGGCTGAAGACACAGATAAAGGCCAATGTTGAAGCTATAGAAACACATGAGACTACAAAAGTAAAGAATGTAAGAAAAAAACGAGAAGGAAAAGAAAAGGATCTGGCAGCATATTCTTCAAATGGGATTGCCTCATAGAGCATGAGGACAGAGAATCCGAGGAAGAATAGTTACAAAGATGGGGGGAAAAGAAACAAATACAGTAAGGGAGACCTTCAATTTCTACTTGCCCGTTTGTTGCTATCGTTGCTGTTGTTGTTTTAATTTTTCTTACTTTTTGAACACCTCTAAGCAGATGTGAGAGTAAAGGTAAACAGAGAATCTTGGCCTGGTACAGAAATATTTTCAGTTTGAGATGGCTTGTTTATCCAGAGGTTGCATCTCTGCCATTTCTCATTGAGATCAATTCTCAGATCTCAATTTTTGACCTGATCTTTAGATTCCAATTTCCCCCTAACCTTTGGGGTCAGCTTTACCTGATCTTGTATTGTCTCTTCAGCTACAATCCATGAGACCCTTCAGCTCAGAATGATCTATTCAGTCCTGATCTTTGATGTCACCTGTCAAAGTTTGTTTAATTTTAAGAAACAGCAACCATCTGAAGCTAGCTTAAGTAAAGGTAATGTCCTTTTATTAAGGAATGTCCCATTACCCAAGGCCAGGAAAAGTAACCAGACCACAAAAAGGGCTGGGTACAGAAAAATGACACAAAGTCAGTCTCTCTCTCATCACATGGTAAACCACCCCTTATTGATTTTGTGAACCTGCTTTATACTTTTTTTCTCTATTGACCAGTTTTCATTGCTTGGACATCAAACTTGCTGTCCACAAATAGCCATTTATGTACCCTAGTTTTAATGTCCTTGTAACTTCAGGAACGGCCATGAACAAATACATTTTTTTGTGTCTCTAATTTCAAACTCTCACGTGAGAAAATCTGATGGTCTCAACTTGGTTTAACTATTCACTCCAATCTTCAGCTGTGACCAGTAAGCAGTTTTTATTTAGTTTTTTTTTTTATTTGAAGTACGGTCTCCCTGTGTCGTCCAGGCTGTAGCACAGTGGCACAAACATGGCTCACTGCAGCCTTGAGCTCCTGAGTTCAAGCTATTCTCCCACCTCAGCCTCCCGAGTAGCTGAGACCACAGGTGCTCACCATCATGCCCAGCTAATTTTTTAAATTTGTCGAGAAAAGGTCTCACCATGTTGCCCAGGCTGGTCTCGGATTCCTGGGCTCAAGCAATCCTCCCACCTTCATCTCCCAAAGTGCTGGAATTACAGGCATGAGCCACCATGCCAGGCCAGCCAGTTTTAAAATTTAAAAAAAAGTGGCCACCAAGGCCCATACTTTGTATAGGGCTGATAAGAAATTTCCAGAGAAAAGGGTTTGACCATGGCCCCTAGATAACTAATATCTTCTTCTATCCCTCTGATTTACTGAACTTAAAGCCTAGTTATTGCTTACAACTTAGGGTTGAAAAGAAAAAAGATGAGGGTATGATGGAATAATCAAAGAAATCCTCATAGAGGAGAAAAGACATAAGCCGGGTGTTTAGGCTAAGTGAAATTTGTAGAGACAAACATAGGTAAAAGAGAAAAATAACTCAAGGAAAGGCATAAGATGAGAATGTGTATAACATTTGTAAGGGGTTCAGGAGTGACCAAGCTAATGAAAGAAGAGGGATTTTTCAAAAGGTCAACTTTTTCGTCTATTGGCAACCTCCCTCTCTCTGCTGGATCTTTGACATCAGCGTTTAACATGTTCAAATCTCTCTTGTTTAATAACAATAAGAAATAATAAAGCACAAACAGAACCTGGATCAACTTTCTGCACCAAACCCTAAATTTGATAGCTACAAATAATCTCTTACTTCTGTCATAGCCCAACATCTCAAAATCATTTTCTATATTCAATAGCACCATCTTCTCCAATTTATTTGTGTTTTTGTTTTTCAAACCATTCTACTCTGACTCCTGTCTTCACCATGCCATGAAAAGTGCTCTCATTATACTCACTATTAATTTCTGTCACTAAATCTAATGGAAATTTTTCAGCCTCTGTCTTATTTGACCTATCAGCAACATTTAACTGTGTTGACCAATTATCTTTCTCAAAACTCTTTCTTTCCATGTCTCATCAAACAGTCCACTCTCTGAGAATTATTCTTCCTTTTTGGCCTTTCTCCAGTGAACTTTAACATCTTGGTTTCCCAAGTCTCAGTAATCATTTCCTCTTCTCACTGAGTACACTCTCAGCAGTCTCATCTGCATGGTTATCACTTACTCACTGATGATCCGAACTCCAGCCTGGACCACTCCTTTCAGCTCACTACTTATACATTCAACCTCCTCTCGACATCTCCCTTTACATATCTTAGTGTCAGTGATGTGCTGAAGCCAGCTTACGTCGGCACCTGGGAGCCCACTGCCCGAATCTCCTCACAGCTTCATGTTCAGCACCATCAAACTGGTAGGTTGAAATCTGCCATGATGAGAATATTTACATCATGGAAACTGACAAATGCTACCCATTGAGCTTTTTATTTTGTTCTTATTGGAGAGCCTGTTGTTAACAATTTACAAAACAACACTGCTAAGTTTCCAGAAATTTAATACTTCCAAACTGAATTTAAACCGTTCCTTTTTCACTCAACTTGGTTTTCTTGCAATGAATCCTAACTTTGTGAATATTGCCACCAAATGTCCAGTTCATAGTTGAGCTTACAACCTCCTTCTTACTCCTATCACCAATGCCTTTTCAGTTTCACCACATAAATATTTCTCAATTTAAAAAATTGATATCTGTCTATATTGCTATTATCAGTCTAATAAATTCAACGAAACTAATAGACTAGTAAATAGTTTTCCTATATCCAAACTCTCAGCCCTCCAGGACTTGTCTACATGATAGCCAGTGTTTTTAAAAACACAGTTCTGATCATGTCACTCTCTTTCATGTTTTTTCATTGTTTTTAAATAAAGATCAAACTCCTTACCATGGCCTTGAGTCCTTATTTGGCTCACCCTTGCCTTCCTTTCCCAATCTTACATTCCTCTGCCCTTCCCTCCACACTCTAGCAACACTCACCCTCTTTCACTTCATTAAATTAACTGCTTCTGCCATCTCATGGCCCATGCACATGCTATTTCTTCTACCTAGAAGAGGCTTTTGTCCCTTTCTTGTTGTCTAATTAACTTCTATTTATCCTTCAAACCTCAGCTCAACATTCCTTCTCTAAGGCAGGTCTTGATTCACCCCTCAGATTAGGTCTGACATTTAAGTTACATATTCACAGAGCAACACATATCCCCATCTCCCTACTTTCCACAATTGTATTTTTTTTTTTAAATCATAGAATTATTTGTTTAATGTCTGTTTCTTCCACCATGTATCCTTAAGGACAGATACTGGGTCTATCTTGTTCAACATTGTATTGTCAGTAGCAAGCACAGTGACTTACACACATAGTAGATGCTCAATAAATATTCAGTGAATACATACACTTTCAATATATGAAGACTCTTTTTGCTCTTCTGCTCACTTACAGAGAATAATCCAATGAGTTTCCCCAAGCCAGATTTTGAGATAAGCATAAGCCACAGGGATGGTTTCAGTGCAGCTGTTTCCTACATCTAAAATACAGACAGGATAGTACTGGAGATAGAGGCACTGTAACTGCCTATGGACCCAGAAGAACATAATGGAGTTGATTATTCAGTTAGCAGTATATTTGACAACCTATGTGCCAGAAATACCATTAAACTCCTGGGCCAAAAACATGGTCACATTACATAACAGAAGTGAATAATAATCCCACACTACATGAATCACATCCAAATAAGTGGAAATGCACCTATTTCTTCCTTCCACAAGACTCCCTAGAAAGAACTAACTCAAAATGGAGTGTCATGGGGCAATTCTAGAAAAAATATTCCATCTTCCAATCTAGATATGTATTCTGTATAACCATACCTGTAGGAGCTTCCTGTCAATATAAAACCAAGAGAGGTTCTGGAAGGATTTGACAAGTCTGAGCTGTCTGAGTACTTTTGTGCTGAAAAAGGGACAGCACCCATCCTGAATGTTGATATTTCGCTTCAGAATTAGCTAGAATCAGATCTATCACATCATTGTCAATAATTCTGGATGTATAACGAAATGATACTAATACTGATAACAACTGTTCTAAAAACTTCTATTTCTCACGCTTCACAGACAAGGACCATCTAAGTGATTTTACACATAGCTGCAGACTGGGTGAGGTGGCTCATGCCTGTAATCCCAGCACTTTGGGAGGCCAAGCTGGGCAGATTACTTGAGGCCAGGAGTTCAAGACCAGCCTGGCCAACATGGCTAAAACCCGTCTCTACTAAAAATACAAAAATTAGCCGGGCATAGTGGTACACGCCTGTAGTCCCAGGTACTTGGGAGGCTGAGGTACCAGAATCGCTTGAACCCGGGAGGCAGAGGTTGCAGTGAGCTGAGATCACGCCACTGCACTCTAGCTTGGACAACAGAGAGAAACTCTGTCTACAAAAAAAAAAAAAAAAAAAGTGATTTTACATAAAGCTACACATTTCATGTGCACAACAGTTCTAGTGGCATTTTCTACTATTACCCCACTTTACGGATGAGTAAACATGCATAAAGAGGTTAAGTTATTGGCTCAAGATAACTCAGTTTTCCCAAAGTTGCACAAATCCAGATGGAATCAGAATTTGAATCCAGGCATGCTTAGTTATGAAGCGCACATTATCAGTACACCATAAGATTTTATCTCTGCTTATCAGAGTTTGAGTTTGGAATAAATGATCTAAGATCAAACAGAGGTTTGTTTGATCAGCCTACACAATTACTTACGTGAGGAAGAAAGTAGCAATCTTCTAGTTCTACAACTTTTGTGTTACAAGCTGGCATAAAAGGATCTGCATAGCTTGTTTGATTGAATGCTATCATTCCCAGGATCGTTCCTTTCTCTTTCCCTGTGCTCCATTCTTCACCACTCTGGTGTTAGAGTCTGCTATTACAGTGGATGAAAATCAAATGCTTAGACACACAGAAAAATATGGATATGCTATCCACATGACGCTAAGATTAAAATGGCAAGAAATGGAGAAAATGATACTGCGGGCAGCCAGGAGCTCCTCTCCTGACACCTCATGGCAGTGAAAGGCAAGTGTACACAGTCCTTTGAAGCCTCTTTCTTTCCTTAGTTGAATCATTTCAGGAGTGAACTGCATACATTGTTAAAATATCCAGTGAGGGGTGGAAAGAATGGCACAGTCTTATGGGAGCTTGAAAGGTCTCTGTTCTTCTCGTGCATTTTAAAGTCAGGCTGGCTGTCTTTGGTGTAGTCTCTTTGGCAGGCCAAAATGTTTACGTGTTTTGAAGAAAATGATGCGTGTTCTTCTTTGTAGTTTTGCTAAGCATTTAAAAGCATAAAAAAGGGTCTTTTAAAAATGTAACTGCAATTGAAATGCCTGGAGAACAGAAGCAGCAGAAATGGCTAGTGTAGGCACACTCCAGAGCTTTGAGCATGATGCTTAGACTGAAGGAGGATCAGAAGAACTCACTGGAGTTAACAAAAGCATTATTTATAGAAGCAGCAAAGTGTAAGAAGCTGATAGCCACGCTAGTAGTTAGACACAATATTTGCTGACTATTTTTCAAATATGTTTTTGATAATAGCTAATGAATCTGGCTAAGATGGACATTACTTATGGTTCTGAGTTCATTAAAAATACACACATCTGTGTGCATATATGCTTCATCAAACGTACATGTGGACTAAATGCATCAGAAGTCCTGATAAATACTCTCAGAATCACCTCTATAAGACAATCATTCCCACATTTTCAAGACTAAGGCCGTGGTGCTTTTCAAATAAGTTTTATTAAGAAATACAGTAAAGAAGCAGGTTTCTCTTCTTCTGATTTGATGACATGAACATGCAGGCCCACTCTAGAGTTTTAAGGGAAAGCCCAGTGAATTTTAAGACCTAGACCTCCAGGTTACAACTATCTCTAGAATTTTACATTTTTTTCTTTTCATGTGTTTGTGGTTTCATAGGCAAAATATCCTGCCCCTCATGTCTCATTCACCTGCTCCCAGGAAGAGATAATGCCCTTCCTGTTCACTTTATGTGTTGGTTATGAGGAAGATGGAAGCAGATAGCATCGCTCTCTCCTTTCCGCATTTTCTCTGTCTACCTCCCTTCTCTGCCTTGGGCTTTGTCAGTTCCTTTCTCTCTACACTGCATCTCTTTCAGTTCCAAAAATAGATCATTCAATTTAGGAAGAACAATTAACTGGAAAGAAAAAAAAACTCAAGTATGGGGAGGAATTTCAGCTTCTCTATCAGGCATGAAGTAATTGGCAACACCACAGCAGCATCCTTACTGGGGATCCTGTTTCATTATTAAATGTGAGCTTCAGGAAAATCAAGGACTCAGAAAAATTGGACTCACTTCTACAGGTCCCCAACACCTCCCTTGTCAGCTCCAAACATGACCCAGAACAATGACACAAAGAAGACTTTACTGCTGGGATTTCATCAATGTTTGTATTAGATTTGCTCCATGCAGCACTCTTGGATAGTTCGCATGATTTCTAACCCAGTAAATATTTATCTTCTCAATACATTGACCTGTCCCTTGAAATCTTATATGTCTAGAGCATTCTAATGGTGCCCAGGGATATTTCACATAACGTTGTAGTCAACTTAGGGCAATGTTTCTCTAAGTGTGATCTTTAGAAACAGCTAAATTAGAATCACTAGGGTCTTTGTTAAAAAGACAGATTCCCAGCCTACTTCTCAAACAGAATATTCAGGTGATTTTAATGGATTTGAGAATATGCTAACTTAAGGATTCTTCATAAAGCATGGCCTAGTTTAGAAAGTTAAAAACCTTTTAAAGCAGTAGTTCTCAACGGAGGGGATTTTGTCTTCTAGACCAAGGTCTATAGATATTTTTAATTGTCAAAGGCAGAAGGGGTGTGCTGGTCCTACTGGTATTTAGTGGGTAGAGTCCAGCAACAGTGCAAAATGTTTTACAAGGTATAGGAGAACTTCCCACAACAAAAAATTATTCAACCCAAAATGCCAATGGCGCTGACTTTGAGAAACCCTGCTATGGAGGGATGGTCATTTCTGATCCCAATCTGGAATTCCTAGTCACTAGACAGATAAAAATTCTTAGAGCCACCTCTGAATTAAACTGATAATGAAGCTAAAACAAGGAGTAAGTTATTTAGGTATAAAAATAAAGTCAACTGAAAAACCATAGTCTAGTTTTCCAACGACTCCCTTTGAAAACCATACTAATATTATTGGAAGGCGACTGAGAGAAAGGGATGTAAAAAATAACAGAACTGGAAAGAAGAAAATAGCAAATAAGACAAGTCAACGTATTACAGAAAATGAAATATGCTTGAATCAATGCTATCTCATCTAGGATTCAAGTTTATCTATTCTGTTGAGAGTGTTTAGTTGGTGAGGAATGGTCAACACAGGCCAACAAAAGGCAAGTTGACTTTTAGTGCTGCAACCAGCAAAGGCTGAGGAATGGGAAATACTAGTTACTTCTGAAGGCAGGCTTGGAAGGTGAAGGAGAAGTATTGTGTAAAATTTCATAGAAGGAAAAGTCTAACCTGTAGATGTCTGCTATTTAATATGGTTACCACTAGCCACATGTAGCTACTTAAATTATTAATTTAAATTAAATTAAATTTTAGCTGGATGTGGTGGCTCAAGCCTGTAAGAAGCAGAAGTTGGCAACAGAGTGAGACCCCATCTCAAAAAACTAAAAATAAAAAGAAAAGAAATTACAAAAAACAGATACAGACTTCAAGAATTCCAGAGATTAGAATTATCAGAACCAAAATATTATACACACACACACACACAAGTGCACACACACTTGAAGATATATATGTATATTTACACACACACATATATATATATATACACCCACATACCACATAATGATGTTTTGGTCAACAAAAACAGGTCGCATAAGCTGGGTGCAGGGGCCCACACCTATAATCCCAGCACTTTGGGAGGCTGAGGCGGGTAGATAGCTTGAGCCCAGGAGTTCGAGACCAGCCTGGCCAATATGGTGAAACCCCGTCTCTACTAAAAACACAAAAATTAGCTGGGTGTGGTGGTGCGTACCTGTAATCTCAGCTACTCGGGAGACTGAGGCAGGAGAATCACTTGAACCCGGGAGGCGGAGGTCATGGTGAGCTGAGATCTCACCACTGCCCTCCAGCCTGGGCAACAGAGCGAGACTCCATCTCAAAAAAAATAAAAAACAAAAACAGATCACATGCATGATGGTAGTCCTATAAGATTATAACAGCTGAAAAATATCTGTAGCCTAGTGACATCATAGCCATCATAACATAGCAGCACAATGCAGTACCCATGTCTTTGTGGTGATGGCATAAGCAAACCTGCTGCCAGTCCTATAGAAATATAGCACATACAATTACATACAGTTCATAATACTCGATAATGATAATAAACAACTATGCTAATGGTTTATGTGTTTACTATAATATACTTTTTAATCATTATTTTAGAGTATACTCCTGCTAATTATTTTTTTAAAAAATTAACCGATAAGGCTGGGTGCAGTGACTCACACCTGTAATCCCAGCACTTTGGGAGGCCGAGGCAGGCGGATCACAAGGTCAGGAGTTCGAGACCAGCCTGGCCAACATAGTGAAACCCCCGTCTCTACTAAAAATACAAAAAATTAGTGGGGCATGGTGGTGTGCACCTGTAATCCCAGCTACTCAGGAGGCTGAGGCAGGAGAATCACTTGAACCCGGGAGGCAGAGGTTGCAGTGAGCCAAGATCGGGCCACTGCACTCTAGCCCTGGCGACAGTGCAAGACTCCACCTTAAAAAAAAAAAAATTAACTATTAAACAGCTTCAGGCAAGTCTTTCAGGAGGTGTTCCAGAAGAAAGCATTGCTATTATAGGAGATGATAGCCCCATGTGTATTATTGTCCCTGAAGACCTTCCAGTGGGACAAGACATGGAGATAGAACCGGTGATTCTGATCCTGTGTAGGCCCAGGGTAATGTGTGTGTTCATGTCTTAGCTCTTAACAAAAAGTTTAAAAATAAAAAAATTAAAAATAGAAAAAAGTATATAGAATAAGGATATATAGGAAGAAAATACTTTTGTACAACAGTACAATGTGTTTGTGTTTAAGCTAAGTGTTATTACAAAAGAGTCAAAAAGCTAAAGAAAATTTAAAAGTGTATAAAGTTGAAAGTTACAGTAAGCTATGGTTAATTTATTATTGAATAAAGAGAATTTTTTTTTTTTGAGACAGAATCTAACTCTGTCACCCAGGCTGGAGTGCAGTGGTGTGATGTTGGCTCACTGCATCCTCTGCCTCCTGGGTTCAAGTGATTCTCCAGCCTCAGCCTCCCGAATAGCTGGGACTACAGGCACATGCAACCACACCTGACTAACTTTTATATTTTTGGTAGAGACAGGGTTTCACTATGTTGGCCAGGCTGGTCTTGAACTCCTGAGCTCAAGTGGTCTGCCTGCCTTGGCCTCCCAAAGTGCTGGAATTACAGACATGAGCCATCATGTCCAGCCTTTTTTAAACATTTTCTTCTAATAGAGACAGGGTCTTACTATGTTTGTTGCCCAGGCTGATCTCAAACTCCTGGGCTCAAACTATCCCCCTGCCTCAGGCTCCCAAAGTGCTGGGGTTACAGGCATCAGTCACTGTGCAAGGCAATTTATTTTATTATGCTCCATAATTTATATTTATAATACAACAGTATTTTAAATGTACTAAATACTACAAAATAATTTATTTTTATTTTCTTTTATTTTTTAGGGGCTTTCCAGAAAAAAAAAAAAAAAACCTGAAGGCCTGATAAACAAATTCTAAAAGAGCTGTAACACTATAAAATAATTTTTAAGACAGTAAATTATTTCCAATCTAGAATTCTATACTCAACCAAACTGTCAATCAAGTATGAGGGTAATAATCGAGAATAAATATATAGATATATAAGATAGCCAAAAATTTCCTTCCCATGTACTCTATTAATATTAGGGACTAAGCTAAGAAACAGGAAAATTTGGGATCCAGGAAACTGGGGATCCTATCCAAGGGAGGCAAAGATAGTGTCCAGGATATGGTAGGGAGGAGTTTCAGGATGTCAGCTTGAAGCCACAGTACAGATTGGAGCAGAAGTATGGAGAGTTCAAAGAAAGATATTTTCAATAAGCAATTAGAACTAATGGATTACGTGATGCATTTGATCCTGTGGAACGGCATTGAGTTCTGTAAGTTTCAGAAACATTAGTGATAGGTACAAAGAAAACAAAATTTTTAAAGGACAACTACTAATTGCAGATTTTTTTTTTAAGTACAGAGAAACGAAAACATACTATTAGATAACAAGACTTAGCTGTAAGAAATATTTACATAATAAGGCCAGGCGCAGTGGCTCACTCCTGTAATCCCAGCACTTTGGGAGGCTGAGGCGGGAGGACTGCCTGAGCTCAGGAGTTTGAGGACAGCCTGGGCAAAATGGCAAAACCCTAGCTCTACAAAAAATACAAAAATTAGCTGGGTGTGGTGGCACACACCTGTAGTCCCAGCTACTCGGGAGACAGAGGTGGGATGATTGCTTGAGCCCAGGAGGTAGAGGTTGCACTGAGCCGAGATTGCATCACTGCACTCCAGCCTGGGCAACAGTTGAGACCCTGTCTCAAAAAAAAAAAAAAAAAAAAAGAAAAAAGAAAACAGAAAAGAAAAGAAAGAAAAAGTGGGGGGAGGGGAGGGGATGGGAGGAGAGGAGAAGATAGGAGAGGAGAGGAGAAGAGAAGTAAAGACTATGTACTGATTAAAATAGAAAATATGATAGAGCTGTATTGGAAGGTTGGGGAGGATGATCTGTAAGAACAGGGGTAGTGTAAGACAGCTAACTTTTAAACTTCTATGGTAGGAAATTAATACAATGTTTTAACTGAAAAAGAAATAGCAATTTAAGTGTAAGTGTGCTATTTAGAAATAGGAGCCCATTTTAAAAAATACCATAAAAGTAGCTAGCACTGCAGGTTATTGTTGCTTCTGAGAAGTGGGATTCCAGTGAAAGGGACAAAGGGAGGACTAATGCTCTTGGTTAAATGCATTAAAGTAGAATTAGACATCTTAAATTATGTAAATGTTACTCTGATTTAAAAAATAAAATAAAAATAAAAATTAGGCCGGGCTCTGTGGCTCATGCCTGTAATCCCAGCACTTTGGAAAGCCAAGGCCGGTGGATTGCTTGAGTCCAGGAGCTGGAGACCAGCCTGGGCCACAAGGCAAAACCTCATCTCTACCAAAAATACAAAAAAATTAGCCCGGTGTCATGGTGGCTCACACCTGGACTCCCTGCTATTTGAGGGGCTACAGCGGGAGAATCTCTTAAGCCCAGGGAGGTGGAGGCTGCAGTGAGCCGCGATCGAGACACAGCACTCCAGCCTGGGTGACAGAGTGAGACCCTGTCTCCGAAAAAAAATAAATAAATAAATGTAAAAAATGCAACCAATTGGCCAGGCATGGTGGCTCACGCCTATAATCCTTGCACTTTGGAAGGCCGAGGCGGGCGGATCATCTGAGGTCAGGAGTTCGAGACCAGCCTGGCTAACATGGTAAAACCCCATTTCTACTAAAAATAGAAAAAAAATTAGCCAGGCATGGTGGCGTGCACCTGTAATCCCAACTACTTCAGCGGCTGAGGCAGGAGAATCGCTTGAACCTGGGAGGTGGAGGTTGCAGTGAGCTGAGATCGCGCTGTTGCACTCCAGCTTGGGCAACAAGAGCGAAACGCTATCTCAAAACAAAACAAAACAAAACAGCAACCAATTTAAGACACAATGCACCAATAGCAAGGAGTCTTTCCATAAATTTGTTATAATTCCAAATATATGCTTTAGTTCCAAGGCAATCATTACATTGCCAATCTTCGGGTGGCAATCAGACTTTTCAGCAGTATATATTTCAGTGAACTCTAGAAATATACTAATCTTAATAACCTTTAATAAGTCATATTGAAGTAGGCATGGGACTTAACTCCAGAGGCAGGCCTAGGACATCCCACCAAATTGACAACTTGCGGAAACAGGGATGAGGCAGAAGCAGCTTTCCATAAGACACCCTCAGTTTACCATTGCCATGGCAACTCCTGGAAGTTACCACCCCTTTCCATGGCAACGACCTGATAACCCAGAAGTTACCATCCTTTTCTAGAAATTTCTGTATAAATCACTTCTTAATTTGCATGTAATTACAAACAGGTATAAATATGAGTGCAGCACTGCCTCTGAGCTGCTCCTCTGGGCACACTGCCTACAGGGTAGGCCTGCTCCAGAAGGAGCAGTGCCTCTGCTGCTGCTGTGCACTGCAATAGTATCCATTTGACCCTCATATTTTCTTATTCATTTGATATTAGACTGAATATTATAGTTTCTTTGAAAAAAATGGAGTTTTTCATTGACAGAATCTTATTAATACGTATAGTTAGCAGAAACTTTCACTTTCAATCACCCAACCACCCCACCCCTTCCTGAGTCTATCAATATGTATTTATGTGTCCTTTTTTTTTTTTTTTTTAAAGAGACAGGGTCTCTGTCTTGACCCAGGCTATGGTACAGTGGCACACCATAGCTCACTGTAACCTTGAACTCCTAGGCTCAAGCAGTTCTCTCACCTCAGCCTCTGGAGTAGCTAGGACTACAGGCTTGTGTCACCATTCCTAATGGCTTTTATTTTTGTAGCTAAGAGGTCTCACTGTGTTGCCTAGGTTGGTTTCAAATTCCTGGCCTCAAACAATCCTCGCACCTCAGCCTCCCAATCTTTTACTTAGTGCTTACTTTTTAAATCCTGCCTTGATAATGTATTACCCATTTATTCTGGGTCCTAGGCAATACTTGATTATTGATCATAACCCTTCAAGGTTGGTATTACATTTATTTAGGTTTTTTTTTTTTTTTTTGAGATGGAGTCTTGCTCTGTCGCCCAGGCTGGAATGCAATGGCATGATCTCGGCTCACTGCAACCTCCACCTCCTGGGTTCAAGCGATTCTCCTGCCTCAGCCTCCCAAGTAGCTGGGATTACAGGCACCCACCACCACGCTAATTTTTGTATTTTTAGTGGAGATGGTGTTTCACCACATTGGTCAGGCTGGTCTCGAACTCCTGACCTCAAGTGATCTGCTCGCCTTGGCTTCCCAAAGTGCTGGAATCACAGGCGTGAGCCACTGTGCCCAGCCTGTATTAATTTTATGGAAGAGAAAATGGAGGCTCTGGAGTTTAGTACATTGAATTGTCTTCCCAAAAAGATATGCTATAGTCCTTACCTTCAGTACCTGTGAATGTTTTTTAACTATAAACATGCTAAAATTTGGTCATACTGGATTAAGGTGGGCCCTAAATTCAATGACTAATGTCCTAAATCCAGTGACTGGAGAGGGAGATTTGGAGACACAGAGATCCAGAGTAAAGATGCCTGTGTGGAAATGAAGACAGAAATTGGAATGACATGTGCCAAGGATTGCCAACAGCTTCCAGAAGCTGTGGAGAGTCAAAGAAAGTTCTTCTCACGAGCTTTCAGAGGGAGCGTTGCCTTACTGAAAACTTGAATAAATTGTTGTTTTGAGCAACTCAGTTTGTGATAATTTGTTATGACAGCCCTTGGAAACTAATACTAGGGGTTGAATAATTATCTCTGTTATCACACAACTAAAAAGTATCAAGGTCCAGATTAAAACGTTTTCTTAGACTTGGGCATTGGGTCAGCATCAATTTTGCCCAGATTTAGTGAGTTGAACATGTAATGAAAGGTCCAACTGCTCTAGACTCTTCAAATGTTCTACAAGTCTCCTAAGCACTGCTACAGTCTGAGGACACAAAGAAGACCATGACACAGTCTCTGCTTCCAAGCAAGACCACCATTGCAAAGTTATAACTGAGAATTCTTACAGTGAATGAGATCTGACCTAACCAACTCCATCTTGCTTCTAACCTCCAAGCTGTCCTTGTTCCTCCCCAGGGGTAGGCTGAACTAACTTTGGGAGGAATTTAGTTTATAGTTTACAGTTTGAAACAAAGACAGCCCTTTCTCAAAACAAACCCCTTCCTGCCTGGGGACTAGACTGCCTTTGCAAGACTAACAAATTAACCCATGATTAGAAATTACGATTTAGGAGTCATGTAGCTGGAGGCTACAAGATTCTGACCCTCCTCAAATTGTTCCTGGAGATAACATCACTATTGTAAAGCCTAAGATCAGTGCTTGAGATATTTTGCAGACCCTCCACTTGATGGATCAGCTGGCATAACCCAGATGGATAAACTGGCTCGTCTGATCTTGTGGCTTCCACCCAGAAAGTGACTCAGAGCAAGAGGACAGCGGTGACTTCTTCTGCGATCCAACCAATCAGCACTCCTGACTCGTTGGCCCCCTACCCACCAAATTATTCTTAAAAATTCCATCCCCTGAATTCTTGGTGAGATTGATTTGATTAATAATAAAATTCCAGGCTCCTGCAAAGCCAGCTCTGTGGGAATAACTCTTTATTGCAATTCCCCTGTCTTGATAAATCTGCTCTGTCTAGGCAGAGAGCAAGGTGAACCTGTTGGGTGGTTACACAAGGAGCTCACAATATTTTATGCTGTTCCTGAACAGCAGCACAAGGAAGCATTATTTCCTACTCTGTCTGCCTTGATATCACCACCATGCTATGCTTCCTAGGTATAGATATCTAGTTTAGTTTCCTTTTCTTTTTCAGCAGTTTACAATAATTATTCCTGTCTTTTGGCTTAAAATGTTTCTATTAAAAAGATAACTTTGGCCAGGCATGGTGGCTCACGACTGTAATCCCAGCAATTTGGGCGGCCAAAGCGGGCAGACCACCTGAGGTCAGGAGTTCGAGACCAGCCTGACCAATATGGTGAAACCGCATCTCTACTAAAAATACAAAAATTAGCCAGGTGTGGTGGCGGGCACCTGTAGTCTCAGCTACTCAGGAGGTTGAGGCAGGAGAATCACTTGAACCCGGGACGCAGAAGTTGCAGTGAGCTGAGATCATGCCACTGCCCTCCAGCCTGGGAGACAGAGAAAGACTTGGTCTCAATAAATAAATAAATAAAACAAAAAGATAGCTGTTAATCTTATTGCTGTTAATCTTATTGTTGAAAGTAATGTATGTATTTCCTCTGTTTTTGAGGTTTTTTTCCATTGTTTTTCAGCAGTTATATCATCATGTACCTAGGTGTAGTTTTAATTTAATTCATCCTGATGTAAGTTCATAGATATTCTTGGATTTTTGGCTTGATCCCTTTCATCAGCTTTGGAAAATTTTCAGTCAATTTCTTTTCAGGTAACAGTTTTTCCCATAATTTCTCTCTCCTCCCCTTCAGGACTTCTATTACAAGTATATTAAACCTTGCCACCGTGTTCTATTTATTTTGTAGGGTCTTTCATTTCCACCTCTTTCTCTATGCTTCAGTCTCTACTGACCTTTCTTCTGGTCTTCTGGCTTACTAGTGCTCCCTTCAGCTCTTTTGCTTTCCCAGTAAACTTTTTTTTTTTCATTTATATATTTAAAAAAAAAAAAGAAGAAGCAGAGTCTTACTTTGGTGTCCAGGCTGGAGTTGTGATCATAGCTCACTGCAATCTTCAACTCCTGGGCTCAAACAATCCTCCCACTTCACCCTCCTGAGTAGCTAAGACCACAGGTGAGTGCCACCATGCTCAGCTATTTTTTTTTTCTTTTTTCTGGAGAGACAGAGACTATATTGCCCAGGCTGGTGTCAAACTTCTAGCCTCAAGCAATGCTCTGGCCTTTAAAGCCTCCCAAAGCACTAGGATTACAGGCATGAGCCACCACACCCAGCCACATTCTTTTTTTTTTTTTTTTTTTTTTTTTTTTGAGGTGAGGTCTCACTCTGTCACCCAGGCTATAGTGCAGTGGCACAATCATGGCTCACTGCAGCCTCAACTTCCTGGGCTCAAGTGATCTTTCCACCTCAGCCTCTGGAGTAGCTGGGACCACAGGTGCCTACCACCACAACCAGCTTATTTTGGATAGAGATGGGGTTTCACCATGTTGCCCAAGCTGATCTTGAACTCCTGGGCTCGAGCAATCTACCCACCTCAGCCTCACAAAGTGTTGGGATAACAGGCATGAGCCACTATGTCTGGCCCACATGTTTTTTGTTTTTTTTAAATTAACCCCATATACACTTTTATTTTTCTCCATATAGCTTTTTCTCCAGAGTACTTTTTACAATCTAACATGTCATTTACGAATTTGTTTATGTTTGTTTATTGTTACTAGAAATTGTGCTCCACGATGATCAATGTTGTCTGTTTTGTTTGAAGCTGTATCCCTAGACCGGGGGCTATGGCTCACGCCTGTAATCCCAGCACTTTGGGAGGCCAAGGCAGGCGGATCACAAGGTCAGGAGATGGAGACCATCCTGGCTAACATGGTGAAACCCTGTCTCTACTAAAAATACAAAAAAAAGTTAGCTGGGCGTGGTGGTGGGCGCCCGTAGTCCCAGCTACTCGGGAGGCTGAGGCAGGAGAATGGCGTGAACCCGGGAGGCGAAGCTTGCAGTGAGCCGAGATTGCGCCACTGCACTCCAGCCTGGACGACAGAGCAAGACTCCATCTCAAAAAAAAAAAAAGCTGTATCCCTAATGCTTATTATAGCCTATTTGTACATAAGGTGCAAATAAACGTTTGTTGAATGAATGAATTTTTGGGGTTTTTTTTTTTTTTTGAAGACAGAGTCTCACTCTGTCGTCCAGGCTGGAGTGCGGTGGCATGATCTCAGCTCACTGCAACCTCTGCATACTGAGCTCAAGTGATTCTCCTGCCTCAGCCTCCCAAGTAGCTGGGACTGCAGGCACCTGCCACCACCCCTAGCTAGTTTTTTGCATTTTTAGTAGAGATGGGGTTTCACCATCTTGGCCAGGCTAGTCTCGAACCCCTGACCTCAAGTGATCCACGCACCTCGGCCTCCCGAAGTGCTGGGATTACAGGCGTGAGCCACCATGCACAGTCATGAATATTGTTAATTAAAGAAATGCAAATTAAAGTGATATATTTTTGGTGGGAATGCAAAATGATACTGATACAAATGGGGAACAGCAGCTAGGGCTTCTCCTGGGGTCAATCTAAGGGTCCTCAGAAGAACGGTGTGTTCATGCGTGGTTCAGTTTGCAGCACCATTTGGAATTTGATTGCTTTCCATTACTTATCTTTTGTGATTTTCAGCTTAAGGTCTCCTATTTCTTCGCATTGATATTCAAGTCGTTCCTCTGGCTGTCAGGGGTTGCTCCCTCAGCTTTCCAGGCTTTGACTCGAGTGTGGTGTATCCAAGAGCCGATTCCTGTAACACTCTGACGAAGGCAGTACCTCGGATTCCCAGCCAACGCACCAAAATGATAACGGCTCTGACGAGTGGAGGACCACCTGGTTCTTCCGCTAGAGTCAAATTAGAAAAAATGACAAAAACACACGTGGAGTAGTTTTCAGGAGCAGGGAGTTTAATAGGCAAGAAAGAAGGGGGAAGAAAGAAGAAGCTCCCCTGTACAGAGACAGAGGGAGGGGGATTCCAAAGCTGAGAAACAGAACCCCCCACTTTCTTAATTTTAGTTATTAGATTGTTCAATTCCGGAATATCTTTTTGTCTATTGTATTGTAAGATTACAATTTTCTGCTGAAATTCTCCAGATTTTTTCTATTTTTCTGGAACACAAAAATCACAGTTGAAGTCCACATGTAATAATTCCAATAACTGAGCCTTCTCCATGTGGGTCTGACACTACTATTTTTTCTCTCTTTTTTTTTATTTCATTTGTTTACTCATATGTGTACTAATTTTTTGATAATAATGAATATTGAATGTGGAAAATTCTGGAGATAATGTAAGATCCAGGTTGATGTTATCTCCTTCTAGATATCACTACCAGTGTTTATTATCAGTGTTATCACTTCTGAGAGGCAGATAAGCAGAATCAGGCAATTTTTTTTTTTGAGACAGATCGCGCTCTGTCGCCCAGGCTGGAGTACAGTGGCCCCATCTCCGCTCACTGCAACTTCCACCTCCCCGGATTCAAGCGATTCTCCTGCCTCAGCCTCCTGAGTAGCTGGGATTAGGCGCCACCACGGCTGGCTAATTTTTGTATATTTAGTAGAGATGGGGCTTCGCCATGTTGGCCAGGCTGGTCTCGAACTCCTGACATCAAGTGATCCACCCCCACCTCAGCCTCCCAAAGTGCTGGGATTACAGGCGTGAGCCACCGCTCCCGGCCAGATCAGGTCGATTTAGTCCAGTCTAGAATTTTGCTAATTAGAATCTGGATTTTAGGGTTTATGAGGGTTACTTCATTTTTTGGTTCACCTCTATTTTTAAGGCAGCAGTGAGGTGTATGTAAGAAACCCTCCTGGCCCGGCACGGGGGCTGGCGCCTGTAATCTCAGCACTTTGGGATGCCGAGGCGGCTGGATCACAAGGTCAGGAGGTGGAGACCATCCTGGCCAACATGGTGAAACCCCGTCTCTGCTAAAAACAAAAATTAGCTGGGCGTGGTGGCGCGTGCCTGTAATCCCAGCCGCTCGGGAGGTTGAGGCAGGAGAATGGCTTGAACCAAGGAGTCAGAGGTTGCAGTGAGCCAAGATGGCACCACTGCACTCCAGCCTGGCAACAGAGAGAGACTCCGTCTCAAAAAAAAAAAAAGAAGCCCTCCTTCTTAGGTGCCCTTCAGTATAATGTTTATCTACCTGACTTTGTGACTCTTGACTGCCACTTAAAAATCAGCAAATGACTCAGAGAAAAACAGACTGAAGGTGAGGCTTACCTCTCTGGACTCCCCTTCTCTCCTGGATCTTAGGGCCATAGGTCTTCACTGACTTCATATTTCTCAAATACCTTCAAAAAGATGTATTTTTAAATTTAACCCTTTCTGGTTGTCATTGTCAGTAACAAGTGACTGATATGAGCTAGTCTGCCATAACCAGAGATGGAAATCTAGAGCTGCTCTTTCTTTGTATCCTTGGAGAATTGAGCTTGACAGGTCTTTCTATTTTTTTTTTTTTTTTTTTTTTTTGAGACAGAGTCTCACTCTGTCGTGTGCTGGAGTGCAGTGGTGCGATCTCGGCTCACTGCAACCTCCGCCTGCCCGGGTTCAAGTGATTCTCCTGCCTCAGCTTCCCGAGTAGCTGGGATTACAGGCACCTGCCACCACGCCCGGCTAATTTTTGTATTTTTAGTAGAGATGGGGTTTCACCACCTTAGCCAGGCTGGTCTTGAATTTCTGACCTCATGATCCAACCGCCTCGGCCCCCCATAGTGCTGGGATTACAGGCACCTGCCACCACGCCCGGCTAATTTTTGTATTTTTAGTAGAGATGGGGTTTCACCACCTTAGCCAGGCTGGTCTTGAATTTCTGACCTCATGATCCAACCGCCTCGGCCTCCCATAGTGCTGGAATTACAAGTGTGAGCCACCACGCTCGGCCTGATGGGTCTTGTTTTATAGTAAAAAGGACAAACACATTTCAGTTCTTCTGTTCATAAAAAAGCCTCCATTATAGAGCATTAGCTTCCATGTATTGGCACAGGATAAAGAAAGATAACTTTTGTATGGGCGGCAGTAAGGTGTTGTATGTTTATGTGTTGCAGCTCTCATCTATATTTCACTCCCAGTTTGTCCAGACAAGAACTAAATCTAGGAAAAATCATGAAGTCATATTCTCTCATTATTTTTTATTCTATTTGATAAGTACTGTCTTGCTGTCAGCTACATCATAATTTGGGGAAGGGTCAGATAAAATAATTTTTTAATCCCAACTAATGTAGGTACTTAATATTGATTTACAAAAGATGGTTGCTATGAACTTATATATTTGATATTGACTATACAAAGTGTGATGTAATGAAGAGAAACATAAAACTTTCCATCATTTTATCATCATTAATTAGTCTATTAAACTATTTTATGCTGCCTTGAAATTTGTCAAAATCCAAAGTGCTAATCTGAGAATGTAAAATTCATTGACTATTCTTGTTTTTTCTGTTTGTTTATTTGTTTTGAGACAGAGTCTTGCTCTGTCACCTAGGCTGGAGTGACTCAATCTTGGCCCACTGCAACCTCTGTCTCCCGGGTTCATGTGATTCTCCTGCCTCAGCCTCCTGAGTAGCAGGGATTACAGGCGTTCACCACCATGCCTGGCTAATTTTTGTATTTTTAATAGAGACGGGGTTTCACCATATTGGCCAGGCTGGTCTTGAACTCTTGGCCTCAGGCAATCCACCCTCCTCGCCTCCCAAAGTGCTGGGATTATAGGCGTGAGCCACCACGCCTGGCGATTATTCTTTACTTTTATTTACATATAAATTCAAAGTAATGAAAAGATTTCAGTCAATAGGTTCTATAATTGAGCTCTACTCATTTTTTATTTTAAAATATTTTGCTACAGCAATTTACAAAAGAGGCATAGAATGTTGGAGCTAGAAAGGATCTTAGATGCCTCTGTAGCCTTGCCCTTTTCTGAAGCATGAACCCCTTCCACCAAAAATATTCTGAAAATACTTCATTTTGTATATGAAGATACAGACTCGACTTAGTGTTAATTACACACAATAAGTTTTTTTTTAAAAAAAGAAAGAAAAATGGCCAGATGTGGTGGCTCACACCTGTAATCCCAGCACTTTGGGAGGCCGAGGAGGGAGGATCACGAGGTCAGGAGTTCAAGACCAGCCTGACCAACATGGTGAAACCCCATCTCTACTAAAAATACAAAAATTAGCTGGGCATGGTGGCGCGCGCCTGTAGTCCCAGCTACTTGGGAGGCTGAGGCAGGAGAATCGCTTGAACCCGGAAGGCAGAGGTTGCGGTGAGCCGAGATCATGCCACTGCACTCCAGCCTGGCAACAGAGCGAGACTCTGTCTCAAAAAACTTTTTTTAAAAAATAAATAGGCAGGGCGCGGTGGCTCATGCCTATAATCCCAGCACTTTGGGAGGCCGAGGCAGGCGGATCATGAGGTCAGGAGATCGAGACCATCCTGGCTAACACGGTGAAACCCCACTTCTACTAAAAAATACAGGCACCTCTAGTCCCAGCTACTTGGGAGGCTGAGGCAGGAGAATGTTGTAAACCCTGGAGGCGGAGCTTGCAGTGAGCCAAGATGGCGCCACTGCACTCCAGCCTGGGCAACAGAGTGAGACTCCATCTCAAAAAAAAAATAATAATAAAAACAAATAAATGATAAAAAGAAAAAAGTCTATAGTATGAATTCTCTCCTCTTCTTTCCTCTTTCTTCTATATACTCAGATGTTTCCATGTGCCAGCCAACCAGGCCCTGAAGCTCCTCTCAAGGCATTCACTGTCCACGGGCAGATACTCATAAACAAAGAGTTAAATGAACAGTCTGCAGAGGGACCAAAATAATTAGTAATTCATTTGCCTGGAAAAGTCAGAAAGGAATTTGAGCTGGATTTAGCCAAAGAGGGGAGACAGAAAAATATTTGGCCTCCTGCGTGTGGGTCTGATACTACTGACTGTGTTTCTGGTATAGCACATACAAATTCATAGACTTATGCAAGTACATGGCACACATGGGAAGCAGAAGTTCATGGAGAGGTAGTAATAAGAAATAAGGCTGGAAACCAGCCTGAGGATAGATTTTGGAAGTCCTACAATGGCATGCAAACAAACACAAAGCTTCTAGGTATCCTAGAGCAAGAGAGTGACAAGAAACGTTTTGGGTTTCAGAAATACAATTTTGTCAGTATTTTAGATTGAAGTTGAGGATGTGGGCATACTGGGGACTGGGAGATTGATACGGTTGTCCAGATGAGAGATGATGAGACACGAAGATTTCTTGAGCAGTGATTTATAATTATCTTTATACGTCTGTCTTCCTCATCCACGTATGCCTCTGTGTTAAAGAGGTACTCCCAACAGGATTTGATGGTCAAGTGGCTGTGGGGATAAAGGAGAAGAAAACATTTTTTGACTAAGCTGAATGGTTAGGTAGTGATGACCTTAATTTAGATAATAGATAAGGAATTTTGCAGGCTTGGTGATACATAATATTTAAAACCAAACAAAATAAAAGAGTTAAGGAAGAAGTACAAGAGGAGAATGATGAATTTAGTCAGTTTCCAGCTGACTTTTCAGTGTGGTATTCAGAGAAAAGTTCTGATAAGGTAGACATCTATCTAATGGCTTACTAATCCTTCCTTTCTCTTGACATTTCTTTACCCCATCCACATAGCTACTGCAAGATTTTCCTTCCTTTTACGTGATTCTGATCCCCTGCCCAGAGTTGATGAACCAGGGAGAAGCAACATACTCTTTTTTTTTTAGACAGGATCTTGCTTTTTTTTTTTTTTTTTTTCTAAACAGGGTGGTGTGCTGTGGTACAATCATGACTCACTGCAGCCTCAACCTCCCAGGCTCAAATGATCCTCCCACCTCAACCTCCTGAGTAGCTGGAACCACAGGCATGTGCCACCATGCCCAGCTAATTTTTGTGTTGCTTGTAGAGATTGGGGTCTTGCTGTGTTGCCCAGGCTGGTCCTGAACTCCTGTGCCCAAACAATCATCTTGCCCCAGCTTCCCAAAGTGGGATTACAGGTGTGAGCCACCATGCCCGGCAGCAACATACTCTTAATAATAGCTTGTTTTGGAGAGGAAAATGAACTCTTTATTTTTTCTCTGAGCCACTTGTATTGCTAATATCAGTTTGTACTCTTGTGATCAACTTCAGTTGCCATGTTGGTTAAAATACTGTTTGGCTACATGTATTCGTAGAACAATCATAGTTTTTTCAGAAAATACAGAATTATTTTTCTTATATAATAAGTCCAGAGGTGGGTAGTCAAGGACTGATATGGTTTTACATATTGTTTGGGAATCCATATAGTTTTCCTTGAAATCAAGGATCCAAGCCATTTGTAGTTTCCTCTTCTTCCATCCATAATAGCACCTTTAATTCTCATGATCTGAAGATGACTATTTTATTTTCAGATATCACATTTATGCCCCAGGCAGCAATAAGAAAGAAAAGGGCAAAAGGCATGAACATGTGGAGTCTGTCCATTTTTACCACTAAAAAAAAAAAAAATAGCTTTCCCAGAAGTTCTGCCCAACAAACTGCTTCTTAGATTGCATTGCCCAGAACTAAGACACATGATCACACCTAAGTGCAAGGAAGCTGGGAGATTAAATTAGTTCTCTGGGTACATTGCTGTTAAACAAAATTGTGATTTGTAAGGAAGAATGTATGTTGGGGGTATACAACTAGTTGGGCCTGCCAGCCACACATTTTCCTTTTAAATGTAGAAAGTGGAATGCTTTCTTACTGGCTACAGTTTCTATTGATCTTTTTCATATGCTAGTACTAAAGATGGAGGAAAAGAAGGCTGGAGGGTCCTAAGGGAGGAGAGTCACCTGGAAATAAGAGGTTAACTTGTTTTCTCCAGCCACAGTGCCTTTTGAACATCTCCTCTCCCGACTCCTTCAACTTTTCGCTTTCATAGGGGAAAAGAAGTGTTCAGGGCTCCAAAATTATAGTGATTCAGAGAAGCTAGACTTGAGGGAAGCTGAGCAGCCTGGCTAATATTACTGGGGCAAACCAAAGTAAGCTAAATTTCACATATTGACTGACTAGAGAAGCGGCGAAGGATACTTGGGGTAAGCAAGGGCAATCAGAATGCCATAGGTCAAGGGTCCATTCTGATTGTGAATTTCAAAAATGTTACCAATTCTTTTTTTTTTTTTTTTTTGAGATGGAGCCTTGCTCTGTCACCCAGGCTGGAGTACAGTGGCGGGATCTTGGCTCACTGCAACCTCCGTCTCCTGGGTTCAAGTGATTCTCCAGACTCAGCCTCCAGAGTAGCTGGGATTACAGGTGCCTGCCACCATACCTGACTAATTTTTGTATTTTTTAGTAGAGATGGGGTTTCACCACGTTGGCCAGGCTGGTCTTGAACTCCTGACCTCAAGTGATTCACCCTCCTCGGCCTCCCAAAAGGAGGCCTTGGGAGGTTGAAACTGCTGGGATTATGGGTGTGAGCCACCGTGCCTGGCCAATGTTTCCAATTCTTCACCCCTTCCTTTGCAATGTGATTTTGTAGCTGCTACCTTCAAGAGATGGTATAGGTGGTGCCCGTTTTCCAATCTTTGAATCTAGGGTGGCTTTGGGACTTCCTTTGGTTGGTAGAACATTATGGAAATGTTCCATTTCCAAGCTTAGGACTCTAAAGACATTGTGCACTTTCACTCTCTCTCGGAACTCTGTCTCTACTGTGTAAGAAAGTCTAAGCTAGAGTGATGGATGTTGAGAAATGGAGGAGCCAATCACTATTGTAGACCCAGACTAACGCATAGCTAGCCAACTGTCAGGCATGTAAGTGAGGCCATCTTTAACCAGGCAGGTGCCAGCCCACCTTCTGGCTGTCTTAATAAGCACAGCTACATTCAGCTCATCATGACCCAGTTCAGCAGAACCAGCTAGCTGATCTGTAGATTTGTGAGCAATTAAAAATGGTTATGCTTTGAAGCCAGTAATTTGGGATGGTTTGGTATACAACAGTAGAAAACTGATATAGTGACAACTGGGATTCCCTAAAATAAAGCTCCCTTTTGGGATTCTACAACTATCTCAGGGGCTTACATGTATATTTTATCTATACTGTAAGATAAATTGCTTTAGTTAAATATGAGCAGGAACAGTCTCAACTGAAAGGAAGTGTGGTATGGAGGCCAGACAGAGAAACTATACAGGCAGGTTACTACCTGAATGGGTTGTAAGATTTAGGAATCGTGAAAGAAAAGTATAATTTTATATTAGTGGTCTCCAAGGCAGGGAAGAACAAAAGGGAAATAATACAGTTCTGGAAGAAACCACCCAAGAGTAATGGAAGGAATTAGAAAATTGGCCATTTATTGAATGTTTATTCTCTATCAGGCACTGTACTAAATGCTTAACATTCATCATGATCTGATTTCAAACTAACCACAATCTTAAAAGTTGTGAAAATGGGGCTTTAGATAAGTTAACTTACTTGGCCAAGGTCACAAAACTGGTGAGTTTCAGAGCCAGGGTCTGCTTGATCTCTAAGCACTGGGCTCTGCTGTTCACCTTGTGTTTGTGTCTAGGACTCTGGTGGTAAATTGCCATGTGACTGAAAATCTTTTCTGCACTGCATTTAACATCATAGATGATAAACATTTGAGTTGCTAAGTCAGGACTTTTTGTTCCATTGTCAACCTTAGTATACCAGGGTTCATTCTAGTATCACCAGCACAAGCTAGTCTTAAGTCCAAGGTCTTCTCATTTTCCACTATCATCTCCCTTCATAAATGAAGAGAAAGGAAGGGATAAGACCACAGGATAGTTGTTTCTGACACCTTTCTCACCAAGATGGTTAGAACACAGGTATACACAAGGGCACATAAACTAACATGCACACACACAGACCATACATATGCTGTGAGACTACTTCTTTGACTTTGCCTTATATGTTCTTTTTTTCTAAATGATCAATCATACTTAGGTAGCTCTCACTCCTGGTGAAAATGTGGTAGAAAAAGCATATGCTTTGGAATTATATTTGTTGAACCCTAGTTTCCTCCCGTGTAAAATGGGAGTGATAGTATTTATCTTACAAAGGATATTTTCTCCATCTCATTAAGTATCAACACCACATATTTAGTTAGAAAAGCCAGAATCCAGAAATGAGCTCTGACTTCACCTCCAAAAATATCATGAATCTAACTAATCATTTTATAACACGCCCAGTACTTCTGTCCTTGTCCAAGGTACCATCATTTCTAGCCTAAGCTACTATATCATGCCTTCAGCATTCTTCCTGCTTGCATTTAACCCCACTCCCACCCCTGCAATCTATTCATTAATGTAAAACCTACCTACCTCCTTGACCTTGGCTTTATGCCACACTCCCCTCTTGCCACACTGACTTCAGTTCTTTTTTTTTTTTTTTTTTTTTTTTGAGATGGAGTTTCACTCTTGTTGCCCAGGCTGGAGTGCAATGGCGTGATCTTGGCTCACTGCAACTTCTGCCTCCCGGGTTCAAGCAATTATTCTGCCTCAGCCTCCCAAGTAGCTGGGATTGCAGGCATGCACCACCACACCCCAGCTAATTTTGTATTTTGGGTAGAGATGGGGTTTCTCCATGTTGGTCAAGCTGGTCTTAAACTCCTGACCTCAGGTGATATGCCCCCCTCAGCCTCCCAGAGTGCTGGGATTACACGCGTGAGCCACCACACCTGGCCTTGATTTCAGTTCTTATCCGTCAAACATTCTAGGCACTTTCATGCCTCACAGCCTTTGGATTGACCGTTTTTTCTGCCTGGCCTCATGTGACTTACTCCCTTTTACCACTTATGTCAGAGCATACATGTCCGTCCTCCATGTGTCCTTCATGACCACTCCATCTAAAGTAACTTCCAGGTCACTTTCCATCACACCTTTGTGCTTTGTTTTCTTTGTAAAACTTATTACTTCCTGACATTGACTTCTTGCCGTGTTCATGTACGTTTCATTAGAGTGTAAGTTCCATGACAGCAGAGACCATGCCTCGCACATCCACTGCTGGTATATCCACTAGTGACTAGAAAGTGCCTGGCATATAGTACATGGTCAAAAATGTGTGTCGGATCAATGTGCAATATCATTCTCCTAATTAGCATCATCCAGGGGACTGCCAATGCAATTAGAATAAAATCCAAATGCCTTTGTAAGTATGAACTTACAAAAGTTCATACGATACCAGGTCTCTGCTCTCCACTCTGATTGTACTTTTGTATACCCTTTCTCTTGCTCATTATGTTCCAGTTTCTCTGGCTTTCTTTCCTTCAAATTATCTGCACTCAAGCCCTTTGTGCCAGTGGCTCCCTCCTTCTCACCTCTTCCAATTGCTCTTTCCCAGAGCAATTTGCATATTTGCATATTTGGCTTCTGATCACTCAAGACTAACCCCAAATGTGAGCTTTGGGAAGGTCCTTTCCTGACTATCTTATCTAATGTTGCCTCTCTAAATTCATGTTATGTTACCCTGTATTATGTTATTCATAGCATTTAGGAATCTCTGAGCTTATTTATTTCTTTTTTTGCTTATTGTTTTTTCCCATACGAGAATAGAAGCTCCATGAAATTAGGGAATTCAATCTGTTTTATCACCACTATATTCCCAGTGCCTTGAACAATATAACAATGTCAATGTTCATCTGCACAACCCCATCCCCCTTCCTTCTGATTTACTTTCAAGGTTCATACCTTTGGCTCTTTAGCCCTGATATTGATATTGGATTGACTATCATTCAATAGCCAGTCCTAATGAGCTGTTGACAGTCTGTGAGCTTGCTTAGTTTAGGAAATAGAAGCAGGTATTTCCTAGAAAATCTCATCTGTTAAGAGTCACATGGTTTCTCCAGACCAGCAGCTTAAAGCTGTAGCATTTACTTTACTTGATAATCCAAAGCTAATAGATGTTACCTTTTCTGGGTCTTTAAATTTCTTGAGACTTTGATTAACATAATGGAGACTGCTCTAAGAATAATGTAAAGTAGCACATACCACCTGTATTAGTCTATTTTTACACTGCTGATAAAGATATACCCAAGACTGGGAAATTTACAAAAGAAAGAGGTTTAATTGGACTTACAGTACCACGTGGCTGGGGAAGCCTCACAATAATAGCAGAAGGCAAGGAAGAGCAAGTCACATCTTACACGGTTGGCAGCAAGCAAACAGAGTTTGTGCAGGAAAGCTCCCCCTTATAAAAACCATCAGATCTTGTAAGACTTACTCACTATCACAAGAACAGCATGGGAAAGACCTGACCCCATGATTCAGTTACCTCCCACCAGGTCCCTCCCACAACACATGGGAATTAAAGATGAGATTTGGGTGGGGACATAGCCAAGCCATATCATTCTGTCCCTGGCCCCTCCCAAATCTCATGTCCTCACATTTCAAAACTAGTCATGCCTTCCAAACAGTCCCCCAAAGTCTTAACTCATTTCAGCATTAACTCAAAAGTCCAGTCTAAAGTCTCATCCAAGACAAGGCAAGTCCCTTCTGGGCCTATGAGCCTGTAAAATCAAAAGCAAGCTAGTTACTAGTTACTTCCTAGATACAATGGGGGTACAGACATTGGGTAAATACAGCCATTCCAAATGGGAAACATTGGCCAAAACAAAGGGGCTACAGGCACCGTGCAAGTCCGAAATCCAGCAGGGCAGTCAAATGATCTCCTTTGACTCCATGTCTCACATCCAGGTCAGGCTGATGCAAGAGGTGGGCTCCCATGGTCTTAGGCAGCTCTGCCCCTGTGGCTTTGTAGGGTATATCCCTGCTCCTGGCTGCTTTCACTGGCTGGCGTTGAGTGTCTGTGGCTTTTCCAGGTGCACGTTACAAGCTGTTTGTGGATCTACCATTCTAGGGTCTGGAGGACCATGGCCCTCTTCTCACAGCTCCACTAGGCAGTGCCCCAGTAGGGCCTCTGTGTGGGGGCTCCAACCTCACATTTCCCTTCCGCACTGCCCTAGCAGAGGTTCCCCATGAGGGCCTCACCCTTGAAGCAAACTTTTGCCTGGGCATCCAGGCATTTCCATACATCTTCTGAAATCTAGGCTGAGGTTCCCAAACCTCAATTCTTGACTTCTATGCACCTGCAGGCTCCACATCATATGGAAGCTGCCAAAGCTTGGGGTTTCCACCCACTGAAGCAAAAGCCTGAGCTGTACCTTGACCCGTTTTAGTCATGGCTAGAGTAACTGTGACGTGGCGCACCAAGTCCATAGACTGCACACCGCACAGGGACCCCAGGCCCAGCCCATGAAACCATTTTCTCCTAGGCCTCTGGCCTGTGATGTGAGGGGCTGCTGTGAAAACCTCTGACATGCCCTGGAGACATTTTCCCCATTGTCTTGGGGATTAACATTTGGCTCCTCATTACTTATGAAATTTCTGCAGCCAGCTTGAATTTCTCTGCAGAAAATGGGTTTTTCTTTTCTATCACATTGTCAGGGTGCAAATTTTCTGAACTTTTATGCTCTGCTTCCCTTTTAAAACTGAATGCCTTTTTTTTTTTTTTTTTTTTTTTTTTTTGAGAAGGAGTTTCACTCTTATTTCCCAGGCTGGAGTGCAATGGCACCATCTCAGCTCACCGCAACCTCCACCTCCTGGGTTCAAGCGATTTTCCTGACTCAGCCTCCTGAGTAGCTGAGATTACAGGCGTGTGACACCAAGACTGGATAATTTTGTATTTTTAGTAGAGATGGGGTTTCTCCATGTTGGTTAGGCTGGTCTTGAACTCCCAACCTCAGGTGATTCACCCGCCTTGGCCTCCCTAAGTGCTGGGATTACAGGTGTAAGCCACCACACCCCACCAAAACTGAATGCCTTTAACAGTACCCAAGTCACCTCTTGAATGCTTTGCTGCTTAAAAATTTCTGCCACCAGATACCCTAAATCATCTCTCTCAGGGCCAAAGTTCCACAAACTTCTAGAGCAGGGACAAAATGCTGCTAGTCTCTTTGCTAAAATATAACAAGAGTCACCTTTGCTCCAGTTTCCAACAAGTTCCTTATCTCCATCTGAATCCACCTCAGCCTGGACTTCATTGTATATATCACTATCAGGCTTTTGGTCAAAGCCATTCAACAAGTCTCTAGGAAGTTCCAAACTTTCCCACATTTTCCTGTCTTCTTCTGAGCCCTCCCAACTGTTCCATCCTCTGCCTGTTACCCAGTTCCAAAGTCACTTCCATATTTTCAGGTATCTTTTCAGCAGTGCCCCACTCTACTGGTACCAATTTACTATATTGGTCTGTTCTCATATTGATATGTGTTATAAATAAATTTTTGGTGCTACAAAAGGAATAGCACTCAAACACAATTTTAATTTTCTCAGCAAGGCAATTTTACTTCTATAGAAGGGTGTGTCTCTCGGATGGAGCAATGGCGAGAGCACACCTTAACAAGAGAGGGGAAGGGGTTTTATTCCTGATGCAGGTAGCCCCTACTGCTGTGTTGTTCCCCTATTGCCTAGGATTGGACCACACAGTCTAAGCTAAATCCCATTGGCTATTTTAAAGAGAGCAGGGGTACTAGCCAGAGTGGCGGGGTGAGTAGTTTGGCAAGAAGGGTGGTTACAGAACAGGTGACTCAGAATGATTCAGGTCAGAGCAAGTGACCAGGGGAACAGATGTGAACTACTGGTTAGAAGTGGTGGAAAATGTTGTTTACTAAAACTAGGGGCAAGGAGAACGAGGAAGTTAAACTTTAAAATGGAGAACAAAAAACTGAACATACTGACATACTGATTCTTTGAAGAGAAACTTAGAACTCACTGTATTCAACAATATGGAAATCTCCAAAGTTCCATACTGATGACAGTCATTGGAAATCCCTGTATTAGTCTGTTTTCACACTGCTGATAAAGACATACCCAAGACTGGGCAACTTACAAAAGAAAGGGGTTTAATTGGACTTACAGTTACACGTGGCTGGGAAAGCCTCACAATCATGGCAGAAGGCAAGGAGGTGCAAGTCACATCTTACATGCATGGCAGCAAGCAAACAGAGTTTGTGCAGGAAAACTCCCCTTTATAATAACTATAGGATCTTGTGAGACTTACTATCACAAGAACAGCACAGGAAAGACTTGACCCCATGATTCAACCACCTCCTCCTACTGGGTCCCTCCTACAACACGTGAGAATTCAAGATGAGATTTAGGTGGGGACACAGCCAAACCATATCATCACCAAATTTTGTGTATAATTACTAGGGGTTCACAGAACATCTGAAGCTCATTCATGGACCCTGGTTTAGGAATCCCTGTTGGAGGCTCTTCCTGCTGTAACATACAACTCCCATGCTCCATGCAGGCTGGTGGTCCCAGTACTGCTTCAAGACCTGCCCAGTAAGGCAAGGAGATAGGAACAAGCTCGGAGGGGGAAGATCTCTGTGAACAAGACAGATGAGGTTGGACAGAAGAAAAGGAAAGCAAGGGGGGTGGAGGTAGAGAAGCAAGTAGAAAAGTTTAAGGAAAGCAAGAATTAGGGCTAAGAGTGGCTGGGCGCCGTGGCTTACGCCTGTAATCCCAACACTTTGGGAGGCCAAGGTGGGTGGGTCATGAGGTCAGGAGTTCAAGACCAGCCTGTCCAAGATGGTGAAACTCTGTCTCTACTAAAAATACAAAAATTAGCCGGGCGTGGTGGCATACACCTGTAATCCCAGCTACTTGGGAGGCTAAGGCAGGACAATTGGTTGAACCTGGGAGGCGGAGGTTGCAGTGAGCTGAGATCGCGCCACTGCACTCCAGCCTGGGTGACAGGGCAAGACTCCGTCTCAAAAAAAAAAAAAAAAAAGAATTAGAGCTAAGAAAATAGTTGAAAGAGAAAGACAGGAATTCTTGGGCAGAGGAATAGATGCCATCAACTGCCTCAGGTACTATCTTTGGTTACCAGCCCTGGTTCTGACCCTCTTGGTCAGAGAAGAATTCCTTTTTCCACATAAATAGAAAAGTTAGAAAAACCTAGATGCCCATTCAAATATAATCATAAATATACATAGATGAATACCAGCTCAGATGATATAAGACTGTATCATCTTATGGTAGTGAATTTATTTTTGAGATCATGGGAAGGGACCCATCTCTTTGCAACCATTTTGTTTGCTAGAGAATAAACAGAGGTCCTTGCATACATTCCTTGTACCTGCTCTTCGTCTCTTAATGAAGATGGGAAAATATGTACCAGCGGACAGAGATAAACTAAATCATCTTTTTTTTTTTTTGAGATGGAGTTTCGCTCTTGTTGCCCAGGCTGGAGTGCAATAGTACCAGCTCAGCTCACTGCAACCTCCGCCTCCCAGGTTCAAGTGATTCTCCTGCCTCAGCCTCTTGAGTAGCTGGGCTTACAGGCATGCGCCACCACGCCCAGCTAATTTTTTATTTTTAGTGGAGATGGGGTTTCTCCATGTTGGCCAGGCTGGTCTCGAACTCCTGACCTTAGGTGATCCACTCGCCTCGGCCTCCCAAAGTGTTGGGATTACAGGTATGAGCCACCGCGCCCGGCCGAACTAAATCTTAACATAGAGGTAAACATGGTAAGATGACTTTGTAAACATGTTAGATTAAGGTCAGTCTGACAGACACTTTGCTAGTTGGACAAATTTTGATAATGACTCATGGTTTTTTGTTTTTTGTTTTTTTTTTTGAGAAGGAGTTTCGCTTTTGTTGCCCATGCTAGAGTGCAATGGCGTGATCTTGTCTCACTGCAACCTCCACCTCCCGGGTTCAAGCGATTCTTCTGCCTCAGCCTTCCCAGTAGCTGGAATTACAGGCATGTGCCACCACGCCCGGCTAATTTTGTATTTTTAGTAGAGATGAGATTTCTCCATGTTGGTCAGGCTGGTCTCGGACTCCTGACCTCAAGTGATCCAACCTCCTTCACCTCCCAAAGTGCTGGGATTACAGCGTGAGCCACCGCGCCTGGCCAATAATGACTCGTGTTTTTAAAATGTAATTCAGTGGGCTTCACTTATTATTCTGAAAAAAATACAGCATGATTACTAGCATCATTAATTGTTTTAAAATATATTTGTTAAATGTTTATTACAATGAGAGCCCTGCTGAGATATGGAAGGAACAGAAAAGCATTATCCATTCCTTGTCACAACCCATAAGCTATGGAAATTGCAAGTATGAGTTTCTTTTCAGAAGTTTCTAAGTGCAAATAAAATATGATAATAATTTCTTTGTTAATTTAATTATTTTTTCAGACAGGGTCTCACCCTGTTGCTCAGGCTGGAGTACAGTGGCATGATCATGGCTCATTGCAAACTCTACCTCTCAGGCTCAAATAATCTTCCTGCCTAAGCCTCCTGAGTAGCTGGGACTACAGGATAGTGCCACCATGCCCGGCTAATTTTTAATTTTTTTTTTTTTTTTTTTTACAGAGACAGAGTCTCACTATGTTGCCAGGCTGTTTTCGAATTCCTGGGCTCAAGCAGTCCTCCTATCTTGGCCTCCCAAAGTGCTGGGATTACAAGTGTGAGTCACTGCGCCTGGCCTGAAGATTCTATTTCACCTATGGTACTTCCTCCTCTTTATGTCCTTTATTCTCTGTAATGTATTAAAGAATAAGAGTTTTTATATCATACTTTGTCTAGTAATTCTACTTTTAGGGACCTTGGTTTCTTCATCTGCAAAATGGAGATTGTAACCTCATAAGGAAGTTATTTAAATGAAGTGTTAGATTGTTAAAACTAAGTGGTAATGTACAATCAGTGCCTGAAACACAACCAGCAGTCAACAAATTCTATCTATATCTATAATTATTATTATATTAATGCCATTGCATTCTTCTCATTCAAGCTTGAAGACATTTCTTTTATCCTTCCCACTCACATAAAATCAATTATAAATTTCTATTGACTCTGTCTTGAAGATCTTCCTCAAAATGGTCCTCTCTTTTCCATTTCTACTGCCGCTTTTCTAATTTCATCTTTCCTTGCCAAATGATTTGGGTAAACAGCTAATTGTTGCCCAAAGTGTTGAGTAACCAGATAATTCTTCCCGAAACATGCTTTTCTGTTCCTATCTGTGAAAGAAAGAAACAGCTTACCTCAGTGTATCCCTAGTGTCCATCAAATAAAACACAAATGTTTCTGTTAAAAGTCTTTCCATTTGGGCGTGGTGGCTCATGCCTTTAATCCCAGCACTTTGGGAGGCCAAGGCAGGTGGATCACGAGGTCAGGAGTTTGAGACCAGTCTGGCCAATACAGTGAAACCCCACCTCTACTAAAAATACAAAAAAAAAAAAAAAAAAAAAAAAAATTGCCAGGCCTGGTGGCGGGTGCCTGTAGTCCCAGCTACTTGGGAGGCTGAGGCAGGAGAATCACTTGAACCCAGAAGGTGGAGGTTGCAGTGAGCTGAGATCGCTCCACTGCACTCCAGCCTGAGTCACAGAGTGAGACTCTGTTTCAAAAAAAAAAGTCTTCCCAATCACACCTAATAACATTTCCATTGTGCCTGAAGAGATAGCCTGTACTTCCGTCAAGTTCATTAACCTAGCCCTCCAAGATCCAGTTCATCCTTTAGATCCACCGCAAAGCCTTCTATTCACTCGAACTGGTTACTCTCTTCTGTCATCTCTTATAGGATGTCTAGGGCTTGTTATCACTCCTATAGCATTTATTATATATTGAAATATATCTGGGCAACACTCAAGAGTAATGGTTAAAAGCATAGGTATCGGGGTAAGACAGTTGCAATGATTAAATTAATAAAACACCTTGAATATAATACTTAATTATAGTACGGAGTCAATAAATATTACCTATTTTTAGTATCATTGTGTACACACATCTTATTTCCCTACTAAAATGTTCCTAGATGACAATGATCTTCTGGCATTGATGGTACCTTTTCCAGTACTTTGCCTAGAAAGATTTTATTAGGTTTGCAATTAGAATTAATTGCTCACAAACATTTCTTATAGACTCTAGGTTGACTTCTTTTCATGCTTTAAGATGTGGTAACTTCGTCTCTGTAAGGGATATGCTAACTCTCAATCACTGTGATTGATATGTGATTTGAGTGTATAGTTTTGTGCTCAACTTTTGATTAGTGTTAATTTTAAAAAAAAACAGTTTAAAAGTCAGGATAAGTATGTGAATAAAACAATTGTTATTAAGTAATATAACTTAATAATTACAATTAATACTCTGTATTGCATGCCCTCATACCAGTAAGTGCCAAGTAGCTTGCTAAAAACTGCTTTGAAATGCTTGCATTAGTGCTCCTTATCTTGCCAAACTTGTTTTGCGTAATGATTGGTGAAAATAATAACATTTTATTTGAGGATCTCGAAGCACCTGGCAAGGCTGCTTTCCATTTTGTAGATTGGTTACATTGTGCTTTGCATTTCCTTTGCTATACTGCCATCCAGGAACAGGGCTGGCTACACAATAGAATATTTTATATTACAAAATATTCTGGACATTTCCTAAGTAATTGGCCTGCTATTTTATCTTATATTCATTGTGACTGTGTACAAAATCAGATTTTTCCCTCTCACTTTGCCTAATGAAAAGATTGGAAGCAAATTTGTGTCTGTCTGGAGCTATGATACTGGACTTTAGTTATGACTTTTGTTGGCTTTTTTCCTGATCCCATTGTATTTATTTTTTATTTTTTCCTACCCATTTTCAATTGGAGTCATCTTGTTGGAATATGTACCCTTTTAAGCACCTCAAGTTTCCTTTCAAACTAGACAGGCAACAGACACATAACTAATTTTTAACACTATTCACACATTTCTGTTAGACTGAAGCAGGTTGTGCAGTGGAAATACTAGGCCTTTGGAGGGAGTCACACTTGGGTTTAAATTCCAGCTTTGACACTTAATAACTGTGGACCTTGGACAAATTATTTAACCTGAGTTCCCTCTCTGTAAAATGGAAATAATAATCCATAACTCACAAAGATGTCTTGGGGATTAAATAAAATAACTCGTGTAAATTACTTGGTGCATAGTAGGCATTCAATAAATGTCAGTTCACTTCTTTTCCCAGTTAATAATGCTTATTAGACTATATTAAACACTAGAACTAGACTGTGATAATGCATTTCTTTATTAGGTATTTAAGCCAAATAACTAATTTCCCCCAGGGGGAGGAGAGAGAAATGTTGAATTAGTTTCATTTGGTGAACTTATTTATTAATCTTTCTTTTTCTTGAGCATTATTCAGTTTCATAGGCCATAATTTAGTTTTCATGCAGCAAAAATGACACAGTTTGGTATTCTTTTCAACTTTACTGTGCTAGAATTGTTTTTTTTAAATGTATCTATTATTACATCTGCCACTTATTAGAGATCATTATTAATTATATTAACAGCTCGATTGTTTCATAACTACCTCGTGCTGACAAACTTTTGCTCTCAGCAGTTTCCCTGAGGGCCAAGCATTTAAAAGAATCAAGTTTTAAATGACAATGCCACAGCAAAAGAAAAGCAGGGGTGGGCGGGAAGACGCACACCGTCTGTGTTCTTTCGTGATAATTTTATATGTTTGCATTTAAGTGGAGCCACATTCTCCTCAAGGACGCAACCTAAGTAAGGCAAGCAGGGGAAGTGGAAACTAAGTGAACTGGAACTCCAGTACCATTGCACCTTTAAGGACTGGAGACTTGGTATTAGCTCGGCCTCCTTCCCGGCCCACCTCTGAACTCTGATTGACAGGGCGCCGGGCGAGGAGGAGCTGAAGGAGGCTGGAGAGGAGGTGCAGTGAGGAAAGTAGGGGAGGAGGGGGCAGGTCCTTTATCTGGTGGCCAATCAGGGAAGTGGGGAGGAGCTCCAGGCGTCCTCCTCCCTCCTTCTCTCCCCAGCCTCCCGGCTTCCCCGCCCCCTCCCCTTCCCTTTGCCCCCTCCCCTCTCCTCCTTCTCGTCCTCCTCCTCCTTCTTCTCCTCCTCCTCCTCCTCCTCTCAGGCTGTGGTTTTTCTGTATATGTTTCTGGAGTCCTGAGCCTGAGCTAAACAAAAGCAGGAGGCTGACGGGGCTGCTGGAGTTTGCAGAGACACGGAGGAGGAGAGAGCCTGTGCTTTGCCTGCCGCCGCGGCTGGGGGAGATCTGGCTTTTGCAACAGCCCACCCCCTTTGAGATCACTCTGGCCCGGAGTGGGGGTGGGGGGCAGCGGGGGGTGGGGGGGGAAAGTTTGCATTGCAATCCCCCTGCCTTCCTCTCCTTTCTCCCGATCAATGCATATTTGCAAAAGGATTAAGCCACAGATTTAAGCGCCGGGAGCCCATTTCTGCCTTGCAAAGGAGACCGGACTGAAAAACCCAAAGCCAGCTCTGATTTCTTTTCGCCAAGTGGGAAGGTGGTTTATTTTTCTTGCTTTTTGGAGTCAACACCCTTCCCCACCAGCCCTTATCCCCACCCTCACCCCGCAACCCCTTCACGCCCCCTCCCCCTCCCCCTCCCCATCCTCCCACCATCCTCTAAAGAGGCAAAGGGAATTTTTTTTTTCTTTGGTCTTCTTTTTTCCCCCTTCCCTGTTTATCCTGAAAAGGATTTGAAGACAAGCTTGAAGGATAAAAAGCCTTGGTGCTTCCCAGGAGCCGAGCCGAGGAGCAGAAGAGGAAGAGCCGGGGGCTGCCGTAGCCTTTGGAGATGGACGAGCAGCCCAGGCTGATGCATTCCCATGCTGGGGTCGGGATGGCCGGACACCCCGGCCTGTCCCAGCACTTGCAGGATGGGGCCGGAGGGACCGAGGGGGAGGGCGGGAGGAAGCAGGACATTGGAGACATTTTACAGCAAATTATGACCATCACAGACCAGAGTTTGGATGAGGCGCAGGCCAGGTGAGATGGAGGCTTTTCTTTTCCTTTCTTGGGGTTTTTTGTTTTTCTCCCTCTCGCAGGGGGAAACAATGGGAACCGAATCACCACAGCGCTTTTTTTGAAAAATGTTATTTCTTTTCTCATTTTGACAAGCAACTACATGGCGGAGGAGTAAAATTTGAAGGAGCGTTGTTATCGAAAGTGCAATCGCCCATGCCGAGATGTGGCTGTGTACATATTGTGTGTGTGTGTGTGAATATAGGGGTATTCATTTATATCCACACAAACACACAGGCACGCCGAAAATACTGCCAACTGATCCAAAAGCGGCCCTCGGCACTTTTTACTGCTTTAAAAAAGTATCAGAGAAAGCAGAATTGTCAAGTTTTGAACAGCATTCCATGCCTTCTTGTTGAGGGGACTCTGTAACATTACAAAATAAAATGTCCCAAGAACACTTTATTTGCAAATTTAGTTGACTCCTTACCTAATTCAGCGAGTTTGATTTTCTTTCTTGACTCTCCCGACCAAAATTAATTTTTGTCTTTTCTCCTTTCTTCCCCCCTACCCAAAATACAAAACAACAAAAAAGCAGGGTATTTCTTTGTCAGTACTTGTCAGCTATCCAGAAAATATTTTGCATTCACTTAATTTTGTTTTTTTAAAAAGTTGATGAAAAGATAATTTTGTTTTTAGGCATATTTGTTAGTTTTAAGAGACTCAGATTTTTAGTTTAACTTTATTGTGTCCTAATTTCAGCCGGTTTACTAACCTTCCGTGACACAGACAGCTATGTATGGTCCTTTAAAAAGGGGTGGGGGGACAAAAATCAAGCATGCTCTTTTCCCCCATGCTTTTTCAGGACCACTTAGAAATGAAAGCATTTATGAATTTTATGTATTTCAGTACTATAGGACATGAAGGTCTTCATTAAGGAAACATAATAAACTGTGTAGCTTCTCAAGTTAATCCACTGCCAGGTATATGGTTCTCTACTCCAGGATTTTACAGTAAATTCTCTTTTAAAGTAAAACATAGACTAAGTGACAACCCGCTAACAGCTTGCCCAAGGCCGAACTCAAAAGGAAGAATTTTAAAAATCTGATGACCACATATGTCTGTACAATTACCCAGCTTTGTTATATCTCCGAAGTAGCGTTTTTCTCTTTGAAAACCCTGTAAACAAATATACACAACTCCTATACTTCAGATGACTTGGTTATATGGAGAAGACATCATTATGTGTATTTTTGTCTACGTGAAATAAGAATCTGAGTTGAGAAAATGAGAGGAAGCAGTTAAAAACATAGATGTTATGAATTATACCCAATTTTAGCTGCAAGCACATGCAACATGTAAACTCAAAAGTACTAAGGTTTACGGGTGTTTGAAAACTTGGAAATGTTGAAAGACTGAAAGTATTCTAAGTTTTGTTTAAATAGGGGAAATTTTAAAAATTAATTGGTGCTCTCTTTGAATTTTATTATCTGAAGAAAAGCTAATAGGTATGGTGAAAGGAAGATTTCCCACTGGCAATTCTCTTTTGAATTGGAACATTTTTCTCTATTATATTGTTCTAGAAACATACTCTCAGACATACCGATAAACTGGCTTAAAAATAAGTTTGTGAAGTGGAAGGGGCTAGTAAGAATAGATACTACTTTTTTGATGTTCAGTCTCTCTTTTTTTGTGAAACTGAGGACAAACAGGGCTTGGCGACTTCCCCCTTTCAATGGCCTAGATGCAGAGGGAGATCAGATACAATTTTGGGATGGGGAAATTTTCAGTTCTTCCTCTATAGCTGGCTCCATTTGTGTGCTGTGGAAATACAATATTTTTATAAAGCTGTGTGAGAATTGTTGTTTGCATTTCGGCCTATACATAATAATAGAATTAATTAAAACTATTTTAAAAGACCCAGGAAAGGTCTTTCATACTTTAAAGTATTTTCCACCTTTTTTTTTTTTTTTCCACCCCACATGAGAACTTACTAAAATCAACACTAAGCTTTCTTTTTGGATAAACAATGTAACTCCACTTAGTAGATAGTATGTCCTTTTTTCCTTTTCTAGTCACACCTTTATAATGTATATTTATTATTTACAAAAGTAAAGCATTAATATTTTAGATATAATGTATGTGTTCATTTTGGTAGTCCTGAATTTTGAGTTTATTACTCCTCTGCTGTACAGTACATAGAGCATGTTTCTGATCTCTGTTCTTCATGAGGATGTGTCTATTTTTTAACTTTCAAAGGGATTAAAAAAGAATTGCATGTGTTTTGAGTGCCAGAACTTTCCATTTATCTTTACACATTAATTTTAGTTAGTAGACAGAATTCACTTAACTAATAGCTGATATGATCAGTATTTTGTTTCCAAAACAGTATCATTCTGCTAAGTGGTTCCATAATAAAATAGAAGGAAAGGTATTGTTTTGTTCCTCAAGTGCATTCGGAATACACACACACACACACACACACACACACACACACACACAACCAGGTAAATCACTAATCTAAAAGACAAAATTGCATTTATTTTTCCCCCAATGGGTGCAAGGTCCTAATTGTAAATAATTGAATTTCAACACCTGCAAATAAGCAGTGTGTGCACAGAGGCATAATGTGAACACAGAGAAATGAATTTATTCCCCATATGGGTATGTTTGCCCCCTGGCAATGCATTTCCATACTCTTTAACTTGGGGACTGAAATGTTATAAATTGACAGTTCTACTCAGAAGACCTTTCAAGCATCTTGTGTTTATGAGAATACAGGGGCATCTGCGGAATGAATTCGAACACATGGATGAATTAAATTTGAAAACACACAGACCGAGAGGCAGACAGTTCTTAGGCTGTGGTCGTTGCATGGATTTTACAAAACTGTTAACCTACGCCTTTGGCTTTGCTGTGTTCATTGTCCTGGGAAGAATTGTGGGTTTAAGAATTACACTTTGATTAAACTACTCAAAAAAAAAAAAACCCTTTCCCTAAATGGGCATAATTTAGGTTAGTTCTGTTCTGTAGTTAAATCCCTACTCTCTCCCTGCTAATTAACATTATTTCTTTTTCTATGGCGGGACTCTGTATATTAAGTCATGAAAACAATTGAAGCATGCCACAGAGTTAGGCTTGGGTATATAATTTTGTCTAAATGTTCAAATGTTTTCACCCTGTGCGTTATCGGCAGTTTGATCTTGAGAGTCCACCTAAGCTATCATGTTGTTTCTTTCTTGCAGAAAACATGCTTTAAACTGCCACAGAATGAAGCCTGCCTTGTTTAATGTGTTGTGTGAAATCAAAGAAAAAACAGGTAGGAATGAGATTCCAACATTTTAGCATTTTCTTTGGCCAATTAAATAACCAGCAGTCACAAATCTATTATTTAAATTTCAGAATACAAGTACTGTTAAAATTTCAGAATACAAGTACTATGAAGGTTGACCTCATATTCGAATAGGAAGTCCTAGCCCTGCTTTCCTTAAAAGAAAGCATCAAGTTTCTTTGACAGTTATTATCAAGCACTACTGGTTAATTTTCCAGAACTCTGTTTCCAGTCTTTTTGAGATTGGGACTAAAATATAGATTCTGAAAGGAAATTTATAGACTGATGTATCTTTGGGGCAAAAATATGAAAGTAAAAGTTCATTTTTTTTAAGGAATATATTTTGGCCCATTTTTAAAACCCTAATTTTTTTGGAGTTGGGTATGGGGTTGCTAAACTGTTTAAAGTTTCCTTTTTTTCTTGTAATTACACAAAGCAGCAGACTAGAGGTTCTCAACAGAGAGTGTTGTCAAATACCTTTGCGGAATGCGCTATACAACATTAGGTTATCGGTATTTGAGTGGCTTGTGATTTTATTGCAGGGAGAATCGTTGGGTTTAGGAGAGTATAACGCCATGAGATCATTCACTCTGTTGTTTTTCTACTTTCTAGACCTCGTATCATGGACTAACACACTTATAACACATCCCAGGAGGGCATTTAAATTTTAAAGCAACAATTAAAAAATAGCAGTCATCAATCAGAGGTGTTCTTAAACAACAGATGCTCTGGGAAGGACATTTAGCAACATCCCCTTGTTTGTTTATTTTAATCCTTAATTTTCCAAAGTGGGTAAAGCTCTCCCTTGTAAGAAGAAAGATTTGAGAAGGCAATCTGAAACCAGGGAATAAAGATGAAGGACAAGGGGTGGTTACATAAAGCGGGAGCTTCTACTGGGCTCTGACTTACCCGCTCGCTTTAGAGCAGTGCAAAGTACCTGACATCCTATTTATTTATTTATTTTTTACAACAAGGAGTGTAACAGTCAATAATTCATATCTAAACCATATAAGCAAGGGCATGACATGAATGAAAGTGACAATAAATATGATTGCATGCTTGGTTGATATACATTGATAGTTACACATAAAAAAGGGGCGGGGGGAGAGGGCACACAGGGTGGCTTTCTGAGAGCTCTCTGTGTTTTTCTTTTAAAAAAAAAAGTTTCAAGATGTGACTGTTGATTGAATATGTAATTACTTGGGTCTTGAAATGCGTGTAAAATTAGTACTCAGCTCCTTTGTTGAATGTTATTTGTGTTGTGCATAACATTCTAGACAAAGCACCTGAGAAGTGATGTTCGGACCTCTAAGTCTTCCAGGTTGCCTTGCCAAAGCTTAACCTTATTGCAAACCTGTTAATTGCATTATTTTAGCTGTGAGACACCTTTTAAAAGATTTATGGACTGTGCATTCAAATATCAAAAGAGCTTTTTTCCAGTTTGTCACACTTTTTAGTTTCTTTTTTCTATTAGCCCAGAGTAGGAAACTTAAGTGTGTATATATATATATATATTTATATATATTTTTTTATCTTCTCTCTTTTTTCTTCTTTGATCTCTGATGCTTATTTACTTTGAGTATTTGGTTTGTTGAGATTTGTTTCTAACCGAGTATGAGTTCCTGCTGATCTTGTTTCATGAAATGTAGACTCAAAATATAAAAGCATATGTGATAATATGGACTAAAGAGAGTCTATTTTTGAAGATATTTTATCAGATTTTTATTGAAAGGAAGCCTGTCAGGGCACTTAAATGTACATTGTGGCCAAAGTGCTTAATTCTAGTTTCCTAATTAAAACCTACTGAGGCAGTAGATCAAAGTGGGTGGGTGTGAATAGAGATCCGGTTTAGGTGTGGGTTAAAGAGTTCGCTCCTTGTTCATGTTGGCTCAAGTATAGTGATAGGAAGTAAAGTAGTCGTATTGGTCAAAGTAACATTCTAAAAGTTTTGTTTTTTAAATTTTGTGTCAATACATTTAATGTTTAGAGACTTAAAAAAATCTAAATTAAGGTTTTTTTGTGCTGTCTCTAGAATAACATATTTTAAAAAACAGTTTACAAATAATGTAATTGAAAGTGATAAGAGTCATTGCCCCGTGTTAAGGGACACACACACACACACAGACACACACACACAAATTTTGGATTAAGAGGGCACCCCTGGGTGAAAGTAGGGGAAAAAAAAGGCTTACCTCCCTCTTAGTCTTCAACTTGTGTGTTGGAAGGATTGAAGGGAAGGCAAAAACCTCTCCTGGAATGTTGAGTGTTGTGTTAAAGGTAGGAGTCAACTGTGGTGTGCTAAAAAGAACCCTTTGATTCTAAAGCACGATTACTTGGCTACTCAAGACCCTGGAACCTTCAATCTTTTTGCCAGCGTATCTTCCATGCAGTTGATGTGTCGGAGCAACAAAGTGTCTGTAAAGTTGCAGGAGCCTTTTTTTTTACCCCCTCTTTTTCTTGATACAGAGCTGGTGAAAACATCGCTTGAGTGATCAGTTCACATACATTCCTTTATTGTTTGGGGACTTTTTCTATTGTTACTTTCAAGCCTCTTTGCATCAAATGAGTATTTTTGAGTTTCCATCTCAAGCATTATAATGCTTATAATAATAATAGAGGTTACTTGATTTAGGGTGGGCTTTGTTTGTTCGTATTCTAACACGAAGTTCATACATTTGGCTCACCTAGGCAGGACTCGAGAGGAACTTGGTAATTACATTGATTTGTTATTTTTGCTTTTTTGCATTTGTTAATGATTTTATAGTTGGAAGACTTAGAAATAGGTACAAAAACTGGCTAAGATGTATTACCAACCTTTTGGAACTTTAAAAATACATACACACATGCACGTAACACCCCAAATTAGGCAGTGCCGTCTGAATTACAATTGATTGATGGGTGTTTAAGTCAGAAATTACTGTGGGGATATTTAAAAAACAAAACAAAACAAAAAGAACCCATGTGTCTTCTTGCTTCAGAATGTGGGTAGTTTTTATTTTGATACCTTTTCGCTTTTAAAAAAATAAATGCTAAGAAGAAGTGCCAGTAAAATGCTCGGGTGGCAATTCTCTAAGAGCAGCTAAAAAACCCTGTCAAGACCTATAGCAATGTATATTTCACATGTGGCTTTTATCTGCTGGCTCATTCTAGGAATACAGAGACAATTAGAGTTTTGGATCATTTAATATAACATTTTCTTTTGGATTTTTAAGATCCATTCCTTGTCTTCTGGCATATTAGTAATAGGCTAAGTTTTGCATGTGTGTATATGTGGTGGTAATGGGGTTGGTGGGATAGAAGAAAAGGAGAAAAAGTCAAGCATATTACATTTCTTTAAAAAAATCTTGAATATATTTTTAAATATTTCCTGATGTTTTTTATTCCTGTGTCAAAATCATGCAAGTTTAAAAATTAGGAAAACACGAAAAATATTGAATGCCATTTACTAAGGAGAATATTTATAGATAGCAATGAATAGCTGCAATTGTTGTGAATAGTTTTTAATTTTAGAACATAATAGCTATATATGGCACTTTCCAGCCAGTTTTCCTCTGTGCATTGTCTGCATCAAAGTTAACACAAATCAAATCTTTGGAGGAGGTTAAAAAAATTTATTTTTTGCTCCTTAACACCCTTTTGTTCTCTCTCTTTCCTTTTCTCCCTGTGTTCAATTAACACCCCCATCACAGAACTGTAGTGTGTGTGTGTTTTTTTAATTCTACTACTGTATTTCACTTTTGACACCCTCCCTTATTATTCTGGCCTGCCACTTCTTTTTAATATAGCAATTACATTATGGGACTTCTCCTCTTCTCCTCTCCCCTTTAAAGCGTTAGAGAATAATTTGTGTGTCTATGTATATGTGTGTGTGTATGTTTGCATATATAGGTGGAGGGGCGGTGGGTTATGGAAGGAAGCTATAGATTGCAGGAAGAGAATTCTGATGGTATTAGGCCTCGAGCAAAATAGGAGTAAAATAACTTTAAACCATTTAGAGCAGCCTCTGATCAGATTCCTTTTGGGGTTGAAGTGGTAGGAGTCATTTTTGTAGAAGGTCATCGATAGCCAGCAAATGCAAAAACTTTTCTTGCTGATGAGAAAATTCAAGAATTTGGTTCATTTTTTTTTTCTCCCTCCTGGTAAAGATGCAGAGGAAAGAAAAGGGGATCAAATGAAAGGAACTTACAAGTCAGTTTTACCTGATGCTATCTTTCAGGTACAGTGTGTTAAGGCAGAAGTAATGTGGTTAGACCCTATATTATTTATTTATTATAATGTGGATATAAGCTGTAGACTTACAACAATATAACTCTGACAGACATAATATAAGAAGAACTTGTAATGAGAAATGACCTTTCTTTTTAGTCACTTTTGTGTATTCCATTTTTAGTCTACTACTAGAATTAGAACAATTCTGGCTTTTGAGAAGTGCAAAGAGCAGTTTGGTCAAAGCTGCCAGAATGAGAATTTGGGAAATTTTGGTGTCATTTTTTCTAACAATAGGAGTGTCTGTGAGGATTGGACATGAGAGAGATTTAGGTTATACTGAAGGATCTGGAAGGGGATTTATAAGCAGGGAAACATAGAACCTTGTGAACTAAGAGCTGTGGGGCATTGAGCTGGGCCGGGTGTGGGTGGGTTCTGTACAGTAGGCTGCACTGTTGGCTGAGAAGGGGGCATTACCTGCCTGTGTGATTAGTTCACTGCTGGTGCCAGACCTATTCACATGGTTTTGCCCCTGCATTCTGTTGACATCCATGAACTTTTTGTTGTGGTTGTTGGCAAAATTATAAAAATACCCCCAAACAAGCAAATAAACCAAAACCTAGATGTTGCACATAATTTAAATTGGAAGACATTTTCATTTGTAAAGCATGACCCTGACTTCTTTTGTGTCATATGCATATCTTAGGAAAGCTTATTCTTCAATTTGGTTTCAAATCTCTTTTAGATGGATGATATTATGTTTGAACTTGGTGAAGTGAATCTAAATATTCTTTTTATTGCTTTTCCTTTAAAAAAAAAGTTTACCAAAGCACCACATGATAGAGACAGTGTCTTAGGTCCAGCTGCAAACAGCTCTTATTCATTCTCTTATGACCCTAGAAGCACCCATTCATTTTCATTGCCATATTAACCTGATTCGGAGGAATATAATAATTTTGGTTCCATTGCCCTTTACCTGCAACGGTGTGGTAAGATTTAAGGAATGCAGTAATTGATAAATAAGTAGAGAATTCATGAGTTGTTTGTGAAGTGCTTTGAGTTCCTGTGGGTTATGTAAATAATTAAGGTGCTGTATTTTCTATAATAAATTATCTCAGGATTCATATCTTATTTCACAGGATATCACTGCATTTCACTCTTTCAGGCTAAAAAAATGTACGTCTACTGGTCTTTAATTAAGTAATGGGGTAATCAATCGTCACTCATGAGGAAAGTTCTGTGGTTGTATCTTTGCCCCATCTGCATCTCAAAGATAGCACTTCTCGGAACTTAGCAGAGTGATCCCCAGAGGGGAAAAAAGGTGCAGGAATAGACTGTCATAAGATTATAACACCTATCCCCCCCGTGATGGCAGAATATGGTCAATAGTGTCTTACCCGAAGGTCTTTTTACCTCTGACAGCTCTCTTTCAATCTCTCAATTATTGGTGGAAATCAAGATTGCAATGGGTGGAAAATTCATCCTTTTTGGTTTAGGTTGTAGTTTCAACTGCACCTTCTACTGAAACTTTTGTCATTAAGTAGGTATTGGGGTGGGTATACCTCATACTCTGTGCTAGTTCTGGACCTTCTACTAAGTAGCTATAAGACCATAGAAAAGTTGCTTAAATAATTTTATGATAAACTATAATAGTAGTGGTTAAGGACCTGGTCTTTAAAGCCAGACTCTCTGAGTTTTTATCCTAGATCTTTTACTTCTTAACTGTCTGGCCTTATTCAAGTTAAAAAACCTCTCTGTGCCTCATTTTCCTTATTTATAAAATGCAGGTCATAATGGTACTTATCTTAGAGGGTCGCTGTGAGGTTAAATAAGGTGATAGATGTAAATTACAGTGCCTGGCATAGAGTAAACAGTCAATAGCTGCTAGCTGTTATTATTTCTGGACTTGTTTTCTTATATGAAATAGAGAGGCTTATACCAGATGGTCCCTAAAGACAAAGCCAATTCCAAGACTCTGATTTTATGCTGAAAAGAGACAAAAATTGCTGAATTTAAGATTTGCTTTCTTTTTTTCCTTGCATTTTTTTTTTTTGTCGGAGTCTCACTCTGTCTCCCAGGTTGGAGTGCAGTGGCGTGATCTCGGCCCACTGAAACCTCTATCCCTGGGTTCAAGTGATTCTCCTGCCTCAGCCTCCTGAGTAGCTAGGATTACAGGCATTCACCAGCTAAATTTTGTGTTTTACTAGAGACGAGGTTTCGCCATATTGGCCAGGCTGGTCTCAACCTCCTGATCTCAAGTGAGCCGCCTGCCTCTGCCTCCCAGTGCTGGGTTTACAGCCGGAAGCCACCATGCCTGGCCCTGTTTCCCTTGCTATTCTCTTAAAGTAAGAATTAGCTATATCTGGCCAAAAGTCTGGGACTAGATTGGAAGAAGAGGGGGAAAAGAGAATGGGTAAGAACAGAGGAAAAGTTTTTAAGCTACTTTAAAAACTTTTAAACTACAAACTGGACAACAACCACTTGAAAAACTGGGATTGCATATTAAGGATGGTGTTTTCTTAGCGTCAGCAACTGGAGGCATTGTGTAATCACAGTTAAAAACATTTCATTTTTCTCTCTGAAGATACATAAGCCTATCCATTCAGCTTGCAAAGTTCCAAAGCAGGAAAAGCAGCACAAGTGAGTTTAGGGCAACCTGACCTTTTCTTTTTCTTTCTTTTTTTAAATTATACTTTAAGTTCTGGGATACATGTGCAGAACTTGCAGGTTTGTTACACAGGTATACACATGCCATGGTGGTTTTCTGTACCCATCAACCCATCATCTACATTAGGTATTTCTCCTAATGCTCTCCCTCCCCTTGTCCCCCACCCCCTGACAGGCCCCAGTATGCGATGTTCCCCTCCCTGTGTCCATGTGCTCTCATTGTCCATCTCCCATTTATGAGTGAGAACATGCGGTGTTTGATTTTCTGTTCCTGTGTTAGTTTGCCGAGAATGATGGTTTCCAGCTTCATCCGTGTCCCTGCAAAGAACATGAACTCATCCTTTTTATGGCTCCATAGTATTCCATGGTGTATATGTGCCACATTTTCTTTATCCAGTCTATCATTGATGGGCATTTCGGTTGGTTCCAAGTCTTTGCTATTGTGAATAGTGCTGCAGTAAACATATGTGTGCATGTGTCTTTATAGTAGAATGATTTATAATCCTTTGTGTATGTACACAGTGATGGGATTGCTGGGTCAAATGGTATTTCTGGTTCTAGATCCTTGAGGAATTGCCACACTGTCTTCCACAAGGGTTGAATAATTTACACTGTCACCAACAGTGTAAAAGAATTCCTATTTCTCCACATCCTCTCCAGCATCTGTTGTTTCCTGACTTTTTAATGATTGCCATTCTAACTGGCGAGAGATGGTGTCTCATTGTGGTTTTGATTTGCGTTTCTCTAATGACCAGTAATGATGAGCTTTTCTTCGTATATGTTTGTTGGCCACATAAATGTCTTCTTTTGAGAAGTGTCTATTCATATCCTTCACCCACTTTTTGATAGAAGACAACCTGACCTTTTCTTGCCTTACTAATACGTTCCTTATTTAGGAAATATGTTATCTTTGTCATAAGGACCGCCTTGATTCATAGCAGATTTATTCTTTATTATTTTTATAGCTTTCTTGAAATATATTTCTAACACTGAAATTCACACATTTAAATAATATACAGTTAGGTGGTTTTTAGTGTATTTACAAAGTTGTGAACCGATTATCACAATCTAATTTTAGAACATTTTTATCAGCCCCCCTGCCCCCCAAAAAAACCCAGTACTTTTTACCAATCAGTCCATATTTCCGCCTTCACCTAGCCCCTGGTAACCACTAACCTACTTTCTGTCTTCGTGGTTTTTGCCTATTCTGGACATTTCACATAAATTGAATCATAAAATATTTGATGTTTTTTGACTCATTTCTTCTGTTTAGCACGTTTTCGAGGGTCATCCATACCGTAGCATCTATCAGTACTTCATTTTTCTTTATGGCCAAATACTATTCCACTGTATGGATATACCACATTTTGCTTATTCATTATTCAGTTGATGGTCACTTAGGTTGTTTCAATTTTTGACTATTATGAATAATACTGCTGTGAACATTTGCTTACAGGTTTTTATGTATGAATATGTGTTTTCATTTCTCTGCATAAGGAGTGGAATTGCTGGCTCGTGATAACTCTATGTTTAGATTTTGAGAAACTGCCAAACTGTTACAGAGTGGCTGCAGTAGGCACATTTTTTTTAAAACAGCTTTATTGAGGTATATTTGATATACAAAAATCTGTACATATTTTATATATATTATATATAATATATTTAATATATATTATATTATATATTTATATATAATATATATTACATATTTAATATATATTATATATTATATATTTATATATTATATATTATATATTTATATATTATATATTATATATTTATATATAATATATTATATATTTATATATTATATATTATATATATTATATATATTTTTAATAATATATATATATATTTTATATATATATATATTTTTAAGATGGTGTGTCCCAGGCAGGAGTGCAGGGGTGTGATCTTGGCTCACCACAATCTCTGCTTCCCGGGTTCAAGTGATTCTCCTGCCTCAGCCTCCTGAGTAGCTGGGATTACAGGCATGGGCTACCACACCCAGCTGATTTTTGTATTTTTAGTAGAGATGGCGTTTCACCATGTTGACCAGGCTGGTCTCCAACTCCTGACCTCAAGTGATCCACCGGCCTTGGTCTCCCAAAGTGCTGGAGTTCCAGGTGTGAGGCACCGCCCCCAGCCTGAGCTACCACGCCCAGCCTGGTGTATTCTTAAGTCATAGTGTAAATGGCACTAAGTTTTGTCTTCAGGACTCTCAGCTTTTCATTCTTTCAATCTCTTTCTCCATTCAATGATGTCTCCTCTCTGTGTTTAGGACTCTACTGTGTTTATTGTCATGTTTGGTCAATACACTAAGAAAAAAAAGTTTTTGATAAATTTATTTGACTTGAAGTATGCATGATCAGGATTTATGTGAAATCTCTGTTAGAACTATTTGCATTTTAAAGAGGAAAAAAGGTAAGACAAAGGAATGATTCTCCAATGCTGGAATTTCAGATGTCAGGTTCCTGGAGAGGAAGGCACTTTTGAAAAAGATTGGAGAATTTTCTGAATAGTAATCTAGTGTGACAGAGGGAGCATGGACTTTGAGTGAAACCATCCTAGCTTGTGTTAACATTAGTGAGCTATTGGATTTAACAGAGCTTCAGTGTTCTCATTTCTGTGGTGAAGATAATAATATGTATGATGTAGGCTTGGTGGGCTAAAAAAAGACAATAATGTAAAGCACATAGTTCAATGAGTATGCTCAACTAATGGCCACTACTGTTATTTTTCTGAAACCACATGACAGAGTGTTGACCACCTCTCTCATCAGTTTGGCCTTGTCGGTTCAGGTTGAGTTTTCTACTACCTCTGTCCGGGAGTTTTAGAGGTTCACTAACATGCTTCCTGACCCTGCTTTTATGTTAAATGGTTGTCAGTGTGAGAGAAATAAAAGTCTTGGGCAAAATGCAGCAAAAGGTATCTCCACACTTTCACACCCTCCTCCCCTACTTCTAGAGTTCTGTGGAGGGAATCTCATAGAACAGTGCTTTTTAGTGAACACCTGTAATTTTAAATTTAATGATTTACATTTTCTAGTAGCCTCATTTTTGAAAAGTAAGAAGAAGCAGGTGAAATAAATTTTAATACTTCTTATTTAACCCAAATATATCTAAAAATCTTTCAACATGTAATCAATATAAAAATTATTGAGATATTTTGCATTCTTTTTTTGTGCTAAGGCTTTGAAATGGTAATGTTAAATTTAATGATTTAAATTTTTTAGTAGCTCCATTTAAAAAAAAGTAAAAAGAAACAAGTGAAATGAATTTTAATAATACATCTTATTTAACTTAAATACATTGAAAATATTTCAATATGTAATCAACATAAAAATTAATGAGATATTTTACATTCTTTTTTTGTGTGTCTATGCTGAGGCTTTGAAATCCATTGTGTATTTTACATTTACAGCACATCTTTTTTTTTTTTTTTAAGACAGAGTCTCTCTCTGTCATCCAGGCTGGAGTGCAGTGGCGTGATCTCGGCTCACTGCAACCTCTGCCTCCCGGGTTCAAGGGATTCTCCTGCCTCAGCCTCCCAAGTAGCTGGGATTACAGGCTTCTGCCACCACACCCTGCTAATTTTTAGTAGAGATGGGGTTTCACCATGCCGGCCAGGCTGATCTTGAACTCCTGACCTCAGGTGATCCACCCACTTTGGCTTCCCAAAGTGCTGGGATTACAGGCGTGAGCCACCGTGCCCAGCGTTTATAGCATATCTTGATTTTGACTTGCCATACTTCAAGTGCTCAATAGCTACACATGAGTAGTATCTCCCATATTGGACAGCACAGTCTAGAATAGTTGTTCTGGCATAAATCCCTGTTTTGTTCCTTTTTTGGCATAGTTTTTACATTCTGAGGAAGATACATGGTTGTTCCCCACTCAGACTTGAGCTGGTAGTTCTGTAGCGATTGAAATTGTTTCCTGATGGATAGCCGTGTTCCAGATTAAAGCATATTTGAGACATCTTTTTCTGGAAGACAACGTCCACCTTACCCTATTGAGGTCACTGCTGGAAGCCGGGATGGGGTGGTTCCCCCACTTCCTTCTCTGTGGTTTTTGCTTCTTTCTTTCCATAGCTCTTCATTTTAGGTTCTTTATTCCTCCTTAACAAAATCTTAAGTGTTCCCTAGAATAGACTGAGTGGGCCGAAGCAGTTCCTTGTTTTCTTTAGCTGTAATGCAATGGAACAAGTACAGAGCACTCCATGGTATGACAGAAGTTTGCTGGACCCTCTGCAGCCTCACACTGACTACCTCTGTGGTAGCATATTATTTTGAGAACGCCATTTAACCTCTTAGTCTCAGGTTTCCACATCCATGGAATGGGTGACTCTAGAGAGCCTCTGATCTGACTCCATATTCTATGGGTTGTGAGCCCCAACATGATCCCTGCCAAAGTTTAGACTCTAGATTCCTAGGACGCAAAGCAGGTGGAACATTTATAAAAGAAAATTCTTTTTCATTGTTATGGCAGTTCTAATTTATCCTATGAATCCTTATATCTTTCCTAGACGGTCATGTAAAACTGGTTATGGTGGTGTTAACGTTACCCTCCATCAGTCAAGTTGAATTGGAGAAGGCAAACTGAGAGGGAAAAAATAGTGGAATTAAAAAAATTTTTATTGCTGGGTGTGGTGGCTCACACCTATAATCCCAGCACTTTGGGAGGCCGAGATGGGCGGATCACCTGAGGTCAGGAGTTCAAGACCAGCCTGGCCAACATGGCGAAATGCCTCTACTAAAAATACAAAAATTAGCTGGGTGTGGTGGTGGGCACCTATAACCCCAGCTACTTGGGAGGCTGAGGCAGGAGAATTGCTTGAACCCGGGAGGCAGAGGTTGCAGTGAGCCGAGATTGCGCCTTTACACTCCAGCCTGGGCAACAGAGTGAGACTAAAAAAAAAAAAATTATTGAAGCATTCAGGATCCCATTTATAAGGCCAGTTGGAGGCCAATCCCAGTTTAATCCACCTTGTGGACTTTGTGATGGAGTGCATATGTTGTTTCCATGCTATGTATTTGCAGCTATTGGATTTTAGACTGGAAACTTGTCTTGGAATAGATTTCTGATTGCAGTATTGGAAGTGCAGAATACCTTCTTGAGTTCATATGGTAGAGCCCAGGAATTTAGGAAAGGAGTCTGGCCTTCACCTTGCAATGGTGGAGTTACTTGTTCAACGTTTGCCTCAGCTGAAATACTGAAATAATTTGTTTCCCACCTGTCTGTGGGGCGTTTGCAAACTTACAGTGAGGATATTTAGAAAGATGTTTGAGTTTCCCTAAGAAAGTGTGGTCAGTAAGTATGAGAAAAAGTATATATTTGTCTTGCTTTGAGACAGGTTGAATCTGCCAGTAGGTCAGAGGAATAAATTTACCTAGTGGCCTGTGCTGGTAGGGCAGAGAGAGTCAGTCGTTTTTCCTGAGGGCGTTAGGTGATCTGAGACCTCAAGTGTTGTCACTGTGAGAGAATCCTCCTTATAATTACCATTGTTAATAGAATTGAAACTTTGCATTTGTCTTTTGTCCCTAACAAAGAAAGACTCCCAGAGGGTCTAATGATGAGCCCTGCCTACATCCATTCTGAAAGGCACTCTATGGATATGAGGGTGTAGACGTTAATTCCTTTCTGTAGAATTTGCATGCAGAGGCTCTAGGGCCAATGCACCCTGCTTACATTAATAAATATTTAAAAACAAAGAGCGGGTAACACAAGCACACTTTCCTTTGTGCATCCTCCTTACTAGGGTGCCTGTAATCCCTAACCTGTTGGGAAGGAAATGTCCGGGTGGGTGCGGGTGGGTGGTGATGCTGCGCGCAGCACCAAGTATAGAGGCCCAAGAAGTAACCACATCGTGTGAGGAATAAATTAAAGCAGCTTTATCCTGAGGCCAATTAAGGAAGAATGGGAAAAAAGAAAAAACAAAACCCAGCAACAATAAAACCCAAGAGATTAGAGAGCATGTTCGTTCAGACCACGTAGAAAAGAGAAATTGAAGTCGTCTGGAAGGAGTTTAAGGGGATGCATCACAAAATAAAACTTATGGAACCAAGAAACAGTGGAGAAGCCCGGTGGCGAGCCACATGGCCTTGTGCTAAGACGAGATGCCCTTTTCAGACAGGATAATGATGATGCTGGGAGCTGGACCGTCTTAGATTGTCGCCTGAGTCTTGCTGCAAGACGCTGCACAATTAGATTAGAGGAGAGGACTAGGGGTGGCCGCGAACCCCCTCGCAAATCCTGTTGACTTCACCGCAGGGCTGATGCGCGTAGCATAGAGGACGCTTGGGAGCGCCCGGGTCCGCCGGCGCGGCGCCGCGTCGCGCCCGTGCCGCATCGCACCCGGTCTTCTCTGCACCCTGCGCCTTGCACCGGCTCCCTCACCCGTTCGGGCGTGCGGCCCAAGAAGCGGCCCCCCGCGGAGTCTGGCCTTGAGTTCCCAGCGCAGGCCGCACGTCACCGGCCGCCAGCGCGCGGACCGCGAAGCCAAGTGTCCCCCAAGCGGGGCTTGCTGTGTTTTCATCATTTCCCTTGCCTGGCCCGGGTTGCAGTGGTCAGCCGCAGCGCTCTGCTCCCGGCTGCGGCCCGAGGCTCCCCCGCCACCTCTTCTGTCCCGGCTGACTTAACTCTTCTCCCAAAGGGTGGTAAAGAGAGGGCCGCCGCTCCCCAGGGGGAAGACATCCTCTTGGGAGCCATACTTCCTTTATTAAACACCTCTCAATGTGGGCTTGGAGTCACATTCAGAGCCTCTGAGGCAGAGGGGTGCCTGCGGTCTGTTCCCAGGGATCCGGGCCCAGGGTCTGTTCCTGGGAAGGATCTGTTCCGTGGGGCCCGCTGGAGCCGCGTTTTCAATATGCAAAGTGCCGGTGCTGTACAGACCTCGGTGGTGGTGGTTTTGCATGCAGAAGTGAAATTCAGAAGGCCGCGTGTGAGCACGTGGGTGAGTGTGTGTATGTGCTAACACGCACGCGTATTAATTTGCAACTCCTTTCTTAGTTGGCCATGTGTTGTCTCAGCTGTATTCGATAAATGTTCAAGTTGTTGCTTTATGGTAATGAAATGAATTAAATAATATAATCTGGAGTTACTGCAGAAACCCTCCCGTCTTTTCTATCTCTCAGCTCTTACAGGGAGTGCGTCATCTTCCCCTAGGGAGATTTTTAACCCAAAGAACCTTGATGTACTTTAAACAGCACTGACATTTGTTTTCCTTAAGCTCAGTCTGATTTCTTTAACACTTGAAGAAGGTTTGGGGTCTTCAAACATAGCTAGTTTCTTATATGGCGGCTGTCTTGTCTCAGAGGAATGTGTAAAGGGGCTTCAAGCTGCCTTATTTTTACCAGTCTTCAGAAAATAGAGAATTGATTTTGGTAGTTTGCCCCCTCCTGCCCGTGCACGCATAGTTGCTTCCCCTCCCCCACCTAGCCTGCTGGAGCCCAGGCAGGAAGGGGCTGTCATCATACACATGCCTAAGCCATATTACTTTATTTTTCTTCTTAGAAAATTACACTAGGAAAGATGTTCTTGATGTGTGATTATTATTCTTAAATGGATTCTAGTGCTTTCTTATTATTGATCTGTTACAGCTTCACAGGAAACCATCAGGTCCTGCAGTAGACGGTCCAGAAACTTTCTATTGAATGAATGTGGGAGAGCTAGAAGTCAGGAAGGTTGAATTCCCTCATTACTTCGAAAATCTATAAATTAATTCCCTCTATAAATTTCCACCAGCCTAGTCTCTGATCCACCAGCTGGAGAATCAAGCCCATTATTAATTTCACAGGATGAATTTCTCATCCTAGTAACTCTTGGGGAGAGGACGAAAGGGTTATTATGTAGGTTGAGAGTTCACATGTTGTTTCTGACTGTTACAGATGTTGCAGCTAAAATATAAGCATAGCAATAATAATATCAGCAATGGTGATAATAAAAAATGGAAATAACTGCTTCCTTCTGCTCCTGATTTGGACACCCCCACCCTCCTACTCATTTATTCTATTGACTCCTCTCTAGGTGTTTCAAGCAGAGATGTTTTGGTGACTTCCTAGGGGAGAGAAGCATCTCTCCAGTGGCTTCCATTTGGGTATAAGTATGCAAAGATTGTTTGTGTTGTCAAGATCCCACTGGAGTATATCTTCTCACCTATAATGTCACCTCCTGCATGTTGCCCTTTGTAAGTAGAGGTTATGGAAGCTTAATTATTTTTTAAGTAAGTTTCATAAAATATTTTTGAATGCCCTATGTTCTGGAGATGTTGGTGAAAACTCTTTATCTTCTACAGGTTGTATAGTGAAAAAGTTAAAAATGAACCTCTATCCTCGTTGGATTTACTTTTTCATTTGAGAAATACCGTTCAACATTTTTGTTTTAGACCTCCTGGAGGGCATGATGGGACTGAAGAGTCTTTATTCCATTTTGGTCTAGTTATTGCTTTAGCAAATATTTGCGAAACTTCTCCCATGCCTGAAGTGTTATGAAAGAGACTGAAAAATACAGATATGTGTGAGTTGTGGCCCTTACCCTCAAGGAGCTTCCAGGGGCCTGAATCATGGTCAGAATCAATGTGACATGTGCAGGTCCATCACTCCCAAAGCCCATGACAGGAGCCAGGCATGTGTTCCCCAGAGCCAGGAGTGTGGCTGTAAAGGTCATTCTTGACCAAAGTTCATTGCTGCCCTGGTGATACATGCAGAAGCATGCTTTCTTTGAATCAAGGTGTTCTAGTTTTTTTACTTAGATGCCTCAGAAATGTTGTATGTTTGAGTCCTTGCATACTTGGCCTTCCTGCCTTTCCTCAAGCACCGTAACCTCCTTCATTTCCTTTCTGCCTTTCTCCTTTCGCTCTCTTTTGTTCTCTTCTTCCCCTCTACTGGGGCCTACCCACCCCTCCCCGCCCTCCCCGCCCCCATTGCTATTTGCCAAACTTGTGACCTGAGACCACTTGGCATTTCCGTGGGATGGCTGAAATTTACCACCCGCTGAATAGGCATTCTGTGACATTTGCTCACCTGGGCAGCTTAAGCTACATGGTCTGCTTCTGCCTTGAAGGAGTACTGAGAGGAAGTGTGAAATTTACCTCTGTGCTCCAGGGTTCTTGCTAGCAGGGAGACAAACAGCAATGCTTTCTAGAAGCTGGAATTAATTTTTATCATAGTGCACATATATGTTTATGCCCTACGTTTATTATATATTCAATAAGTACATGTAGACAATTTGTGCATTGTCTTCCATTTTTTTAACAAATTAAATTTTCATGGTTAGCGTCATCTTTCACTTTCATACCCTCCCCTTCCTCTCCCTCCCTGCTGGTAGAAGATACTGGGTTAACTTAATGCTCTTGGAGGCCTTGTGTCATTAGACCGCCGGTCTCCTTAAGGTTGATGATATTCCGTGTGATGGCTTTCTCACTGTGGCCTGCCCAGTCCTTCTGCTGGTAAGGAAATAGCTGCCTGTCTCTTTGGATCAAACTGGTCTAGGAGCTTGTTCAGCCCAGTTACTGGGACAGACCAGCCCTGGAGGCTTCTCTGACTCTTGCAACACACAGACAGCACAGTCTGTCTGTCCTGGCTGTCAGCCGAAGAAGGGAAACATGCAATATAGATGGTTAAGCTGTTACTTTATACTTGTGTCCTCCAAGTGATTTGAAGGAAAGAGTGCTCTGGGCCCCAGTAGTGGTGGATCATCCTGGAATGAAACTGAACAGAAAATGTCAGCCGAAGTGATGTTTCATACTTTCCTGTAGAGCCCAGAATTCTCTTTTTCATATGTAATAGGAGTTAATGTATATTAAAAAAAATGTGTTAGATACAGCGCTTATTACTCTGATTTTTAAGATGAGGAAACTGAGGCATAGAGAGTTTAGTGAATCTTCCTAAAGTCACAGAGCTAATAAGAGAGAGGCTGACTTGGAGATTTTACTTGGTAAGTTTTACTAAGTGTAGATTTTTCTATAAAAATATTCATTCCCATTGAGTGACAGCCCGTCAAATTGTGATTCTTCCAAGGAAATCCAGTGGAATCTTACTTGGTTGTCCAAATAACATATTGTCTGGCTCTACTCATTTCTGATCCTGTTTCTCAGGTACAGAAAGTTAATTATCTCATGGCTGTGGCTGGCTGCAAAACAAGTAAAGAGGATAAGTTCAAAACTCGCCTTGAGCTTATTTCCTGATTTTCATTAGGCCTCTGCCTATTCTATTTTTAGAATCTACCTGACCTTTTTTTTTTTTTTTTTTTTTGAGATGGAATCTCACTCTGTTGCTCAGGCTGGAGTGCAGTGGCATGATCTTGGCTCACTGCAACCTCCGCCTCCCAGGCTCAAGCAATTCTTGTGCCTTAGCCTCCCAAGTAGCTGGGATTACAGGCGCGCGCCACCACTCCCGGCTAATTTTTGTATTTTTAGTAGAGACAGAGGTTTCACCATGTTGGCCAGGCTGGTCTTGAACTCCTGACCTCAAGTGATCCACCTGCCTCGGCCTCCCAAAGTGCTGGGATTACAGGCGTTGAGCCACCATTCCCAGCCAAGTTTGTTTTTTGAGATGGAGTTTTGCTCTGGTTGCCCAGGCTAGAGTGCAATGATGCAATCTTGGCTCACTGCAACCTCTGTCTCCTGGGTTCAAACGATTCTCCTGCCTCAGCCTCCCAAGTAGCTGGGATTACAGGCGCACACCAACACACTTGGCTAATTTTTTTGTGTTTTTAGTAGAGACGGGGTTTCACCATGTTGGCCAGGCTGGCCTGGAACTCCTGACCTCAGGTGATCCACCCTCCTCGACCTCCCAAAGTGCTGGGATTATAGGTATGAGCCACCATACCTGGCTCTAGAATCCACCTCACTTCTTTCAGGCAACAAGCATGACTTATTTTTGCAGGGGGTCTAAAGCTTGACCACCCCTGTCATATATGTCACCTTCCCTAGTTCCTTCTCAGAAGTCCAGCATTTTGACAGAAGCATAAAGCAGGGCACAGGGTCCTGCCTTTGCACACCCTTCCTGCACCCATTGTGCTATCACACCACCTCCCTGGTGCAGCCACACTCTAGGCCCTGGGCCTTCCAGTGATTCTATGTGGTACAGATGGATGCTTCCTTGGTGAGACCCAAAAGTCTCATCTGTCCAGTTACAGAGCCTCTGTTATTGGAAAGGCATATCCAGCAGCTCCCCAACCGCCATTTTTTTTTTTTTTTTTTTGAGATGGAGTCTCACTCTGTCACCCAGGCTGGAGTGCAGTGGCGCAATCTTGGCTCACTGCAACCTCTGCCTCTCAGGTTCAAGTGATTCTTCTGTCTCAGCCTCCCGAGTAGCTGGGATTACAGGCACGGGCCACCACGCCTGGCTAATTTTTGTATTTTTAGTAGAGACGGGATTTTACCATATTGGCCAGGCTGGTCTCAAACTCCTGACCTTGTGATCCGCCTGCCTCAGCCTCCGAAAGTGGTGGGATTACAGGCATGAGCCACCGCACCCAGCCCCCTTTTGTGATTAATGGGTGTTTTCAGTTTTGAGGAAGGAAGATCTACCTTCCAAGTTGCAGTGGTGGCCCAGAGAACAGCCTAGTATGCAGGACCAGGGTGAAGGTGAAGCTGTTCATATCACCCCAGGTCTTTGAAGGGGAAGAAAAAGTTCAAAGCATTTCATGTTAAAACTTACTGTTTAGAAAACAATACTGTTGATATTAAAAATATAATAATAGCATCATTATTACCAAGAAGACCTTAATAAAGAAAATTTTACAAAAGAAAATCATAAATCTACTAATTTACCTTTAATCATACTATCCTAGTTCAACGTCTATTTTCAGTTTTCTTGTGTTTACATTTTGTTGTGTTACTTTCTTTATGGCTGTGTAAATTTTCCATATCTTGGGGATGATTGTGTACTCAGGGAAAAAATTATTTATCCACAGAACCTGTTGTGTATCTTATTTATTTGTTTATTGCTTATTTCATTTCAAAAAGGCATGCAAGAAGCTTACCAAAAGATGTGAGAGATACCATTACTAAATAAATGAGGAAATTAGAAGAAAAAAATTCAGGTAGGGCAATAAAATAACATACAAGGGAATGTTAGTATGTAAAATGGTATCCATAAGATCCTTTCTTATTGTGAACTTCTCAGGCCTTTTGCTAGTAAGGAAGTAGCTACTGTCTCTTTGGGTCAAACTAGTCTAGGACCTTGTTCAGTCCATATCCTGGAAAGGTTGGCTACAGATTTGATTCTGTGCTTCCTAGTAGCAAAAGCAAAAAAGGGAAAAAGGATCAGTTTCAAATTGCCAAGCATTTAGAATTGGAAACTAATCAGTTATTTAAGGAGAAGCAGATTTTTTTCCTAGTACTGGACCCCATGCAAAATTTCTTTCATAATTTCTTTTTTTTTTGAGATGGAGTTTCGCTCTTGTTCCCCAGGCTGGAGTGCAGTGACGCGATCTCAGCTCACTGCAACTTCTGCTTCCCGGCTTCAAGCAATTCTCCTGCCTCAGCCTCCCGAGTAGCTGGGATTACAGGCACATGCCACCACACCCAGCTAATTTTTGTATTTTTAGTAGAGATGGGGTTTCATCATATTGGTCAGGTTGGTCTGGAGCTCCTGACCTCAGGTGATCTGTCTGCCTTGGCCACCCAAAGTGCTGGGATTACAAGTGTGAGCCACTGTGCCCGGCCTCATAATTTCTAGTAAGAAGATGCTAGTGATATGATAGGCATTGCCCTCAACAACATGATAAAAAATTATATTTCATGTTTTACCATAGCCCTTTATGCATAACTCATCCACAGCACTCATCAGATTTTATCATAATTATTGGTTTACTATGTAATTCTCTTGTTAGACTCAGAATTTCTTGAAAATAATGAACAGGATTTGTATGCTCAGCCCATAGTACATATTCAGTTAATATATTTTTGAATTGAAACACTGTTTTATCTGCTTATTCAAAAGAGGAAAAATTAATTCATTAACATTTATTGAGTACTTGCTACTCTTGACTCTGAAATAAAAAGAGGGATGAATCAAAAGTCCCTGTCCTTGAGGAAGGTATGATTTACTGGGAATAAACATATATTAATAGTTATATTGTACTCTAGCTGGATAATTGCTACATGAAAGAAGTGTGAACATTCTTTTGTGAAATGAAGTATAGATTGCTTAAACTACACTCTCGTTGCAGCCAGCTTCGCCTTTTGGAATTTGGGGTTTGGATCTTTAAGCCAAGAGAGGAGGGAAAAAAAAAAAAGAATAATAGGGCATGTGAGAGTTTTCTGAGAGGAGAGAGGCTATTGTCTTGTAGATTTGCTTTTTTGCTCCATTCTTTTTTAGGGAAGAGGGTCCCATTCCTGGGCTAACTAACCCAGCCTCTCTGACCCTCAGGTCACAGGGTGAGAGGGGAGTGGGGCCCCTCTTTTAGTCTACTCCTGACTTGACCTGGCAGCCTTAGCTGGGAGACACTGCTCCATTTTTCATGGGCAGCTGGAGTTGTGGTCACCATTGTGATTGTTGTGACTGGCTTACAGAAGAAACATGATTCCAAAGAAGGCCAGGAGGGACAGTCCCTGAGACACACATGTAAAATAAAGAGTGTAAAAAGCAAATAACTACCACAACTGGTTTTATCCAGGGCTGTTAATTTTTAGATACTCATTACTACACTTATTAGAAATAATGTTTACCTTATTTCCTTTTCTTCCTCCTTTCTCCTCTTCCTTCTTTCTATTTAAAAACCATTTGCCAGGTACTTCTATGGCAGGCAGAGTGAGAAATGTAAGATAGGAACTTGTCCTCAAATTGCTTACCTTTGGGAGAAAACGAAGATGCTTTAGGGCAGCTCTTGATCAGGCCCTTGAAGATAACTTAAGTATAGCATAGCGCTTAACCCACAATATGTTCTCAAAGAAAGTCCTGAAAGATGAATCCAGTTTTCTCCAAGATTGCAAGCTCTCCCTTGAAGATGGTAAGGTCCTAGTGAGCCATGCTTTATTCGTGTTTGCATGTCTAGACCAGTGCCTGGTATATATATTTAATGCCCAACAAATGCTAGTTGAAGGAAGGAAGGGAGGGAGAGGGGAAGGAGGAAAGGAATCACAAATAATTCACCTAAATCTACTTTGGATTTACTTATATTTTTAGAGTGAATATCTTAATAAATTATTTCCAAAAGCCAAGTGCAGTACGGTGCATGCCTATAAATCCCAGCTACTAGGGAGGTTGAGGTGGGAGGATCACTTGAGCACAGGAGTTCTAGTCCAGCCTGCACAGCATAGTCAGACTCAGTCTCTAGGAAGGAGGGAGAGAGAGAGAGAGAGAAAGAGAGAGAGACAGAGAGAGATCTAAAAGTAGTATTGTCTGCTTGAAGGATACTAGTTTGTTCATCTTATGTATGTTCTTATGTGATGTGTCGAGAATTAGAAGACAGGATGGAAAAGCCTCTTAGATCTCTTAGATCTATTGGATCACTCCAGTTAAGTGCTCAGAGAGAAAGGTTTCTGGTTTGGATCAGCATGTTATTGAATGGGGAGAAGTTCTTGAATAGCTCTCTGTTTTCTGAGTTAAGATTTTGTTTTTTGGTGTGTGAAGAGTAAGAGGGGTATCATGGAGTAGATGGGGGTGAGGTAGAATGGGAGGTGTGCAAGAGAGGACACCTGAGGACCGTGTGAAGGCAAGTGATAATCAGACTAGGAAGCTGGCTGGACACAACCTTCCAGTGGGAGAGGCGGAGGTGAGGGGGCAGCTGCTTCTTTAACTAATCAAGGGCTCAGGTTCCAGTACCTTCCTTTTATCTCCATCCACAGTTTGGCCTGTCTCTTCTCATCTGCAAAATCTCCTCTTTTCTTTTTCCCCCTCTTTTAAAAGTTAAACTAATTTTCTGTCTGTTCATGTTGACCTTTTGTCCAGTTTTCCTCCCATCAGATGAACCAAAATACTAGAAAAGGACTCTTCCATCTACTACTACTGCTAGTAATAATAATAGTAATAAAATAAATAAAACCAGGAAGCTAAAAATGGAAATTACCTAATTAATTTGACATCAATGAAAGAGTTTGTAGAACTGGAGGCAAGGGAAAGAATGGAATGGACATCTTTCTGGGCACACTCCTCACTCCTTCCCCAACCCCTTCCAGTGTGAGTATGTGTAATTTAAACCTCTTCCTGGGGAAGAGTGAAAGAAGAATTTTACCCACCTTTTTCCATTCCCCTCCTCCCTTAGTGAAAACTCCTAGTCATGGTCTGTGATATCTCAAACTTGGCTGTCACTTTTTGGGGTCATTCCCTGGGGATACCCTTCCCCCAATCCCAGGGCAGTTCTAATGTTTCTGAGTAAGGAGTAGTGAGAAACTCAGTTTTCCCTGCAAACTTCTCTCCTCATCAGCCCCACTCAGTGTTGGGTTTAGCATTTGCTTTAGTGGCTTTGCTATTTATAGAGTTGTCTGGGGAGGTTGGGGTTAGGGGACAGTGTCAGGCAAGGAATCTCACTGTAGTCTTTGAGGAGGGTAGTCAGGCATTGAGAACCAGTGCATTTAAATAAAAGTGTCCTGAACATTTCTTTTGGCTTGGTTTAGAGACCACTAGAACCAGTTCCTTTCTCTGATTCTTTTCTGTGGTTGCTTCACTTTCTTGCTCAGTAGAACCACAATCTATTAAGATTTCTTACTTATGTTCTTCTTAGTTGCCAAGGCTACCATCCTGACTTGGGCATCTTGGCAGCTAATAATGTATGTCTAGCTGAGAAGCTTTTAGCGTTTTGGGTTGTAAACTTTTTCTTTACATCCAATGTTCATGGGGAGTCCTTTCTTAAACAAGAACCCCCTTCCTTTCTGTAATTAATGAAATAAATGTCAATATATAGTTTCACCTCTTCTGTATAACATCCTTTGAATAAATAGTGCTTATGACATTCATTCATTCATTCATTCATTCATTCAGATATTCAACAAATGGCTTTTTCCAGGAGTACTTAGTAAAAAAGAGAGAGGAGCAACTGGGGAACCTGGCAGTACAACTTTGATATTCACAGATAGGTGCTGTACTACACACATGTTGAAAGAACTGTAAATGTAGGCGATCGCTCTCATAGTCCTATGGGCAGATCCACACATCTTATGTTTAGGGGTTTACATTGGTGGACTTATTGCTATAATGTGTTCAGACAAATAGGAATAAGAAGAGCAAAGGGGTGTGTACTATCTGCAGAAGACACATGTGCATGTATTTCATTGCTGTGCTAGAGGAAGCTGCTCATGGTAAACGTGCTGAAGTTATCCCCGTTGCAAGAACAGGCATCAAACACAGGACTGGGCACATGATGAATGTTCAAGAAATGCATGCTTTTCCCTTTTCATTTCCAAGGTGGAATGGAAACATCTGAGCCCATGTGGAGCAGCATTATGATGCAGGGGAACAATTACTGGACTGTTCTATGTTGAGTTGATAGGTAATGAGGGGGTACCTCGCTCAGAACAATTTCTTATCTGTAATGGGGGCACTAGTTACACTTGTTATCCAGGCCCTGTCCACCTCCAGGGAGGTTATGAATCTCTAGTGAGATGGGTGTAAAATGCTTTGTAAATTATAAAGCACCATGTAACTAAGATTTCTTTGTTAACCTATACTGTCACAATTGCTTATAAAATCAAAGCAAGAGAGAGAAGTCACAGATTGGCAGGCATGTGGAGGGCTGATTTAGAACATGGCATAGATTTAGAAATCTTGTTGAACACAGAATTGGTGGGGCATGCAGTGAATATGGAGCTGGAGATCTCAAGGGAGTTGAACAGAGAGGTGTGATTGAGAGTCAGATGATGGTGAGTCGAGACCATTATCCGCAGAAGGAACTTGAAAATAGAGGTTATCTGCCCACAGAGAAAACAGTGGCAACAGTCCACCAGGATTTTATATGGAGAATGAGACTTGAATGTCGACCTCACACCCAATTTCAGCAGCAGCTCTCCCTTGTAAGGACGTCATGCATAACGAGGTATACAAGCGAAATAGCAAGCCCATGCTTGACGTTGAGCAGCATAGAGTGTCGTTTGTGTGTGTGCCCTGTGTGTGTGTGTTCCTGTTTCTCATTCCCGGTTTTACATAACTGGGATGTAGGATGCTACAACTACTGCTGTATCTTCAGGTAAGATGTACTGCTATCTTTCACTTTTATGTAGATGTGTTCCTAAAAAGTGTATGGGTGTGATTTTGGTAATCCTTATCCTAAACTTAAGTCCATTCCTTAGTTTCATGGAAGCAATGTATATGACAGAAGGAACACCAGAGGGGAGTGTTGTGGAGAGTGTTGTGGTGACTTGGTAAGTTGCTTACACATTGGGGGTCTTGGCTGTCTCATCTCTAAGTGAAGGGGTTAGATATGAATGATTAATAAGATCCCTTTCAGGTCTATGCTTCTAGCACTCCCTTTTGTCGGGTGAGGAGCCCTTTTTGTATTGTGTATACTCACCCAGCACTTTATCTGCCCTTTGTTGTTAGCTGATGATCTTTGTGTGTCTGATTTTTTTTTTTTTAAGAGTAAGGATGTCACGCACTCTTATTCAAAGTGTAGGGTTTATTCTCCCATTCATAGGAATGCAAAATGAGAAGTTTTAAATACACGGATTCACTTCCTAACCCAGTTTCTCAGAAGATTAATGAATAGTCATCCTGTTGACCCATCTGCTTCTCTTCTTCACATCGTTTTGTGAGGATGAGGCACACACAGACACAGAGTTCTCACTTGCAGCAGTCCGGCACATACAGCCTCACACGCACCACACCAGGGGGTGTCCCCAAGAGAGGTAGACCAGGTGCCAGATGTTGCAGCAGTACACTCCTCCCTGATCCTCCTTCTCATCCCCCACCCCTTTTCTGAATCTCCTGCACAGTCACTGAAGTCCCATTTTTATATGCAAGAAGAGAAGAGAAAGAGCCCTAGGATGCAAGGATGCCTTATCACCTCTCATCTTCTGTGCTGGGATAGACACCTGATCTTTTTGGAAGTGAAATCCAGAGTCTGGGGCAAAGACCAAAGGACAGAGGCCAAACCAAAAGTGACTGCATGGTTGCATGCGGGCCCCAAATGATTGAATGAAGCAAGGATACCCATCTCAGGGAGCTGAAAATCCTCACATCCAGATGCGGTCAGAGAGGTTCACAGAATGAAAGGCAGTCTGATGAGTGAGTGAGATACACCCGCCTGTAGAGCACAATAGAAAAATCAATAGTAAGTGGAGGTGAAAGAGTTTCAGCTGGGTTTTATTGAGCACAAAGAAGACAAACTGGCTTTTGCTGTGACTTCAACTGTATGTTAATAGTGCTTTTTAAAAACTACAGTACAGGATTTGGGGGAAAAAAATCACACAATAAAAGTTGCCAGCCAGTATATGTAAGTGCACACACACACAGAGATGAGGAAAAAGAGAAATACACTCCGGACTAAGCTTTTTTTTTTTTTTAGTTTTGAAGCATATGGTGAAGTGTGCTATAATTTTATATGCATATATATTCTTTATTCTGGACTTCCAGAAAGCAATGAGTTTCATCTGTTTTTTTCTCCACCTCTGGTTCCTTCTTCCTTCCCCTTGCTCTCTACAAGTCTGCTGTGGCTTTATTAGGAATTCCCTTTGGTTTAGGGGGAAAAAAAATAAGAGGGAGAGAGAGAGAGGCTGGAGGGGGAAGAAACAAAACTAGCTCTTGGCTGGCCGCCCACAGCATGGGCCCAACAGCCTTGTTTGAGCGCGTTGCCCCGGCCTTCTGTTTTCTTAAGCTCAGCCCCCTTTATCCCTCCGCCCCACCATGCCCTCCTTTTTCCTAACTGGGCTGAGGGAGGCTGTTTCTACCCTCCTAACCCTCTTTTTTCCTTTCTGTTGTTTAAAGAGAATCTTTCTCTCTTTTTTGAAGCTCCAGCGGCGAGAACAGCAGCGGATTTCTCCTTGCCGGCCTCTCCCCTCCTCCCCAGCCCTCTCCCCGATGAAGGGTTCATCCAAAGTTCGAATCCAGACTCTGAACAAAGTGGCGCAGACCTTTTCCTGACTCCTCACCCTTTGTCCTCATCACTCAGTGACAGACAGGAATCAAATGCTGAGGACCCAGGCGGGAGAGGGGCAGTGGGGGAGGGAGGGGAGAGGAGAAAAGTTCCCATTAACTCGCCGGGCCCTTAACAACCACTGGAAGGAGGAGGGGGGCGCGGCTGAGAAAGGATTTTTGTTTAAGTTTCTGCAGGCACACACACAGCATTCCCAAGTTGTTTGCAGATGGTTTCATCTGGTTTCTGTTTGAGGGGAAGAGAGTATGGGATGATCAGTAAGGAGAGGGGGCGGGGAGAGGGCAGAGTCTTCTCTTGACCAGAAAATGATAACTGTGGTGTCTTTTCCTGAAACTGAAAACATTAAAGCATTCTGATCCCAGAGAAAACAAATTCTCTGGGATATAAGGGTTCACCTTTTGGAGGTGGATTACACTTTTCAGGACACCAGAGAACCGTAGAGCAAATTACTTCTTCCAGAGTGCTAAATGATCCCCTGGTGCCCTGGAAAGAGACCGTTTACCTCCAAAAGGTGAGTTGTTTATTGCCAGAGAGTAGAATATTGGCTGTAATGCCTGCTCATCCATCCTTCTCCATCCCTGCGAGGTATTTAGGGTGGAGGAGATATTATCCACCTGTCACCATGGGGAAGGAGGCTGACAAATACTTTTCTGATTCCTGTTCCTAAGATTGAATTGCTGGGGAGGAAGGTGAAGTGACTTTTCCAAGGTCTTATAGTGATCCAGTGATTGAAGTTGAATTAGATTTCTGTTCCTGTTGTGGTGCTCTTGTTTGTCAGAGAAAAATAAATATCTTAATGCTCACGCGAAGCCTCACGTAAAAAGGCTGATAAGAAAGGCCAGGCGCGGTGGCTCATGTCTGTCATCCCAACATTTTGGGAGGCTGAGGTGAGACATGGCTTGAGCCTAGGAGTTCAAGACCAGCCTGGGCAACATAGTGAGATCCTGTTTCTACAAATAGTAATAATAAGACATCCAGGTGTGGTGGCACATGCCTCTAGTCCCAGCTACTCGGGAGGCTGAGGTGGGAAGATTGCTGAGCCTGGGAGGTCAAGGCTGCAGTGAGCCGTGATTGTGCTACTGTGCTCCAGCATGGGCAACAGAGCGAGACCCTGTGCTGAAAAAAAAAAAAAAAGCTGGGGGTCGGGGAGCAGATAGAAGAAATACCTTGGCCAGCGCAACTGGAAAGGGAGGAGCCAAAAGGGGAACACTTTCTTGATTGTCCCAGCCTCATTAGGAGCTACCACAGGGCTCTCCTGCGTGCCCCTTGTTTTCTTTGTGCTCTGGACTTGCTCACTTGCACTGCTTGCTTCTTCCCAATCGCCGCCGCCCCCCTGTGCTTCAGGTAAACAAGCTGCTCTGTGGGAAGTGAATAATGGGGCCTAAATTGAAGAGGAGGAAGTTAAGTTGAGAGGTGCCGTTTTTGGTGAGCCTTAATGAGGAGGACAACAGTGTGAAATCTTGCTTGGCATTGTGACCAGGAGATCTATTGCCTTTTCCTCCCCTAAATCTTCAGAATCATAGTGGACTATATATGACTCCCCAAAGTGTATCCTTTTACCTAGCCCTTGGAAGCTTGGATGATTAGAGCAATTGGGAGTTTGGTCTGTTGGGGTAAACAGGGCATTGATCTAAGGATTTGTTAAACTGTAAACCAAATAAAGAGCAAAGTCTGCTCTACAGGGATGTTGAAGATTCAGGATATTAAAAAAAAAATCTCTGACTGCATGATTACCCTTCCAGATATTTATTGAGGTTTTTGTTTGTTTGAGACAAGATCTTACTCTGTCACCCAGGCTGGAGGGCAGTGGTGCGATCTCGGCTCATTGCAACCTCCGCTTCCTGGGTTCAAGTGGTTCTCCTTCTTCAGCCTTGTGAGTAGCTGGGACTACAGATGTGTGCCACCACACCTGGCTAATTTTTTTTTTTTTTTTTTTTTTTGAGATGGAGTCTTGCTCTGTTGCCAGGCTGGAGTGCAGTGGCACGATCTTGGCTCACTGCATCCTCTGCCTCCCAGGTTCAAGCGATTCTCCTGCCTCAGCCTCCCAAGTAGCTGGGACTACAGGCATGCACCACCATGCCCAGCTAATTTTTGTATTTTTCATAGAGACGCGGTTTCACCATGTTGGCCAGGATGGTCTGGAACTCCTGGCCTCAAGTGATCTGCCTGCCTCAGCCTCCCAAAGTGCTGGGATTACAGGCGTCAGCCACCACTCCTGGCCCCCAATTAAATATTTTTGGAAAAGAGTTCTGTTCACAAAAAATTTTGGAATCAAGGGAAAACCTTATTAATTAAGATCTTTGATAATGTGGATTCTAAATAATTTCGGGCTAAGTTGAATGAAAACTTACGTTTTCACACATGAAAAAAGGAGCTCTGTAACTATATTAGTAGCACAAATGGTGTTCATGTGAATGTTTACCCTGCTTAAGAGAGTAAACTTTTCAGAGTTAGCAGCAGCATTTGCGTACAATAAATGTTCTAATTACTAATGATCCTTGCCAATTAATTAAAAAGTATGTCTGTCATGGTGCTGCTCTTGGCAGCACTTTTATTGACGATGAGCTTGTGTGCATATTTAAATAATACAGTGACATTTCTTTTTAATGTTTCCTAACCCAGGCTTTGTATGGCAGAACATTATGTTAGCAGACTTGTGCAGGTTTTCCTATCCTACAAGTAGAGAAATGGAGAGATCCATGCCCTACCCTGGACCTGAGAGTAACTTGGTGATAGTGTCTGCATTCTAACCCAGTGCTCCTGTATTTCCTTGGATTCTTGTTTCTTGTGAGCCTGTAAAGGCATTTGCAAAGTTGGGGCCTTCTGTGAACAGGGGTGCTGTGGCACTGCAGTTCATTGCAGTCTAGACTTTCCACCTCCCCTGTGGCACTTTTGGCAAGTTGACAGGTATAATTGATGAGTTATTCTAAGAATGTGATTCCTGAGTAACTCTAGAGTGGAGTGACTGTGTTTCTGAGTAGTTAATGTGGCTGGGGGGAAAGGCAGATGAAGGGGATGGGGGTTGGGAAGCTGGAGGGAGGTGGGGAGGAGGGTCTTTGTTCGAATCAAGTTGTGTTCAAGTCTGTGGTTTTAAGAGAGAGTGACAGCGATTCATTCCTAGCATATGAAATCTTCACAGGGCTCATAGTTTGAGTGTGAGAGTCTGGATGAGGTTCATCCCAGTGTATGTCCTAGGAAAGGAAATACAAACACTTAGCTTTGACGTGTAAACCTCCATGCCAACCATTTTGGTTGAGTTTAAGGGAAATCACAAAGCAGCTTCTATTGCTGCAAATTTGCCTAGTAGCCCAACTTTCCAAAGTTAAGATCATCCCTGGCAGGCCTTTAATTCTCAAGGGTCTGCAAAGTTGATGGTCTGTTGAGAAAGGAAAGGAGAAGTTGAGGCCACAGTTGTGATTACCATTTCTCCTTGTCGTTGGGAAGGAGCAGTGTCTAAGCAGAGTCTGAGGGTGCTGGCCCTGGCCACAGAGGCTTTGGGGCAGAGTCTAGCCTGGACCAGGGGGAATGAAAGGGAATGGCCTTGTTGGAATTGGCATGGCACCTCAACACAGTAAGTTGAAAAGCAGTACAGGATCTACGAGCACGTGTGGCCAGCCAGGTGTCAGGGCTTATTGCTCCTCAGGCTTTGAATTCTGTATCCCCAACCATCCCTTCTGAGTAGAGTCTCTGCTGCTTCCTGGACACACCAGTCTCCCACTCGCTGGCCTTGCTGAGGATGAAGACTGCCCCTGGGTTTTCTGTCACTCACCTGTAACAACAGGCTGCTCTCTCTCCTTCCCCACAATGAGAACTTGGGAGCTAGTACTTTCCCAGCATTTGTATGTAGCACACAATCCTTAGATTTTTTTTTTTTTTTTTTTTGAGACAGAGTCTTGCTCTGTAGCCCAGGCTGGAGTGCAGTGCCGTGATCTTGGCTCACTGCAACCTCTGTCTCCTGGGTTCAAGGGATTCTTATGCCTCAGCCTCACAAGTAGCTGGCATTACAGGTGTGTGCCACCACATCCAGCTAATTTTTGTATTTTTAGTAGAGATGGGGTTTCGCCATGTTGCCCAGGCTGGTCCCGAACTCCTGGGCTCAAGTGATCTGCCTGCCTCGGCCTTGCAAAGTGCTGGGATAACAGGCATGAGCCACCGCGCCTGGCCAACCCTTAGATTCTTTTTTAACCCAACTTATCTCTTTATAATTCCAGACATCATTTTGTTGGATTTTGACTCCTGGTGGGTTGCTGTGGTAGCACTTTTATTTTTCAAATGTTAGGTGGACCCCAGGTGCCAAGGTTACTTCCAAAGAATTAAGCTATGCCCCCAAAAGGTTAGAAATACTGTGTCTGCTCCCATACTCTCTCCCCTTTTACCTGATGAGAAAAATAATCAGATAGAGAGTCCTGGTTGTAAATCCCAGCTTCAGTGGTTACCAGCTGCACAACCCAGGGCAAGTTACTTCTGTAAGCCTCTGTTTTGTTTTCATCTATAAAAATGTGGGTATTTGGTTTACCTCTAAAAGTTGTGGCAGGGGAGAAGGGGGGGCTGGAAAAATAATAAAGTAATAGCCAGAATTTTGCAAAAATATTGCTAAGTTTTTTCTTCCTTTTTTAGTTTTCACTGGGTTGAAAACACACCATGTACTTCCTTTAAAGTATAAAGTGCCTTGTGCTTGGGGACCAAGGTACTTTTCACACATAATGCAGGCACTTATTGTTATTATCTCTGTTTCTTCCTTGGCTCTGCTTGACTGTTCTGAGAATCTCTTGCTCTCGAGAGATTCAGCTCCTGATTCTCTCAGAGTTCATTCATGCCTGTAAGCTTGGAAACTTTAAGGTGAGGCTGATATTTTCTTCCTTTGGGAGAAGCTTCACTTTTCCCACTTTAGCCTTCTTTCACCTGTCATACTAGGTTGCTGTTTCTTGGTAGAACCTCCTGGGAATTAATAGCATAGTGTGATTATTATAATAACTTAATTTCTATAGCACTTTATTAATTTCATGTCACTTTCCTATTTCATCTCACATCAAAGGTGGCATTATCCCCATTTTAGAGATAAGGACGTTGAGCCTCTATAAAGACATGATTTAAATTCTCCTTCTAACTAGCTGTAGGAAGATCATGCAGAAGCACAAGATGAAACACAGAATGTTAAAGCTGCGACAGAGACTTGAGAGATCATTTAGTCCAGCACTGAGAAAAAGAGAGATACTTTTTTTTTTTTTTTTTTTTTGAGACAGAGTCTTGCTCTTGTCGACCAGGCTCCAGTGCAATGGCATGATCTCGGCTCACTGCAACCTCTGCCTCCTGGGTTCAAGCGATTCTCCTGCCTCAGCTTACCGAGTAGCTGGGATTACAGGCACCTGCCAAATTTTTGTATTTTTAGTGGAGACGGGGTTTCGCCATGTTGGCCAGGCTGGTCTCGAACTCCTGACATGGTGATCCTCCTGCCTCAGCCTCCCAAAGTGCTGGGATTACAGGCATGAGCCACTGCGCCTGGCCAAAAGAGAGATACTTTAAATTTAAGTAGAAAATTTAAAATTTTTAATTGCCACCTTAAGAAAAGTTAAAAAAAAGGTGAAATTAATTTTAATAAAATATTTTCCAGTATATTCAGAATACTATTTCAACATGTAATCAACATAAAAATGTTAATGAGATATTTTATAATCTTTTTTGTCCTAAGTCTTCACTATTTGGCATGTATTTTACCAATTTAGACCAGCCACATTAAGTGCTCAGTAGCCACAGTGGCTAGTGGCAACTTTACTAAACAGCACAGATCTACTCCAAATACTTAATTTTATAGATCAGGACACTGAGGCCCAGAACTGTGATTAACTAATAAGTGGCAGAAATGAAACATGTCTCCCTCCAGAGCCCTTTTCATTATACTGTCTTCACTCAACTGCCTTGAACATGAAGACAAAAGAACCTGGTTTCTGTTCATACTTTTATATCCTCTCTTATGCAGTCTATAGCTTGGGCTTGGAACTTAGAGCCTTAACAGACTTTAAGACAGTACCCTGTCTGAACCCAGAGATATATTGTATTCTTTCTATTAGCAGAGAGCTTTCTGATTCCTAAGAATTTCCTTACTCTACAAGAAATGGGATTTCTGCTTTGCAAAGTTCCCTTCAGTGGAATGAAGTTATTGTTGCCCAGAACTTCCCTTGTACCAACTCTATGGACTTGGGCATGATTCTCCCTAAAAATCCGTGGAAGCTGTGATCAGAGCCCTTGGAAAATTGCTCTGGTGAGCCAAGTGGGCAGTGGCAGTTTTCAGTAGTGGTCCCACGGTGGCAAGTTAGCTGTGAAGCAGTTGAGGATGACATGAATGATGGCTCTTCAAGCTAAGACTGAGTAGTTGTAATGGAAAACAAGGTCAGTCACCTGGCTAGTTGATGATGGTGGGAGCCTTTTTTTTTTTTTTTTAAAGGAGAAGAGGAGCAATTTATTAATCCCCACTTTTGGCATGTTACGTATGATTCATTTGCTCATTGTCAGAGCCTAGCTCAGTTTTGCTTTTAGTAGGTGATTGCCAAACTGATATGATCGTTGTATATTCACTGGCTTCAAGAAACCACCAGTGGGAAATCTTATTTATGGAGATGATGGTTATGATTATGATTATTGACAGCCATTATTATAAACATCATTATTATTTAGTGTTAATCAACAACAGGATGAAAGGTGCTCTAAAGAACACAGAATTAGACTCTGTGTTTGCAAATGGACTCATAAGAAAAGAATGACAGAAAGAGACACCCAGCCTGGGCTAGCTGGGAAAAATACATTTTAGGGAAATACAGCTGACAAAATAGCTCCAAAGGTTGTAATTTTTAGGGCTTTGGTGGAGTTCAGTATGACACCCTGAACACAGAAAAATGGAAAGTAGAATTTCTCAGTAAAAGAAAGTCTGTTGTTTCAGTCCAGTTTTACTATTAGAGTGAGTTGTAAAGAACAAGTAAAAGGGAAAAATTGGATATGTGTTTTTGTTTTGTTTTATTGCCATGCAGGTCCCCCTCTTTTTTTTTTTTTTGGTTTCTCAATTTTGAACTTTAATGCATTAATACATCAGGTATCTTTAACAACTAAAGTAGCCTCTGAAATATTTTCTGTGCAGAAGGGTTAGCTTCAAGTGCGTTAGGGTCTCACATTGACATACAAATTCAGGTTTGAATCCTTGCAAAATCACATGGTAAAATCGGGCCTCATTTCCTACATGGTAAATATGCACTCTTCTTGAGATGGTGCATGAGCTTTCTAGTTCATCATAGTCCCTCCCATGCAAACACCTTACTCATTAACTTTTATATGCCTGTTCCTTACAAAGGCATTTTTAGTTTCAACCCATATATTTAGAGCAGTGGTTCTAACCATGGTTGATTTGCCCCAGGGGCCATTTGGCAATATCTGGGGACATTACTGGTTTGTCATAATGCAAGTTCATTTTTATGACATGTTTTTACTGTGTACTTTTTGCATTTTCAAATGACTTTGACTATTGCCAGAATCATTATAGACCTGCCTATGATGTAGGAGTTTATTGTATCTAGTGGAAAACATACCTGTTTGTGGGGCAGAAGCTTCTGTTCCATTCGTCCTGATTTTAGACACAGCATTTAACTTTTCAGGTTCAGTTCCATATGTATAAAGTAGGGATAATAGTGACATCCTAGTGTATTAAGAACTAAGGTGTTATTATTTCTGTCACTGTTACTTCACCCTAATTTTGTTTCCACACTCATCTCTGAGCTTTTTTACTTCTTACGTTGTTCAGTGTTTTCTAAATTAAAAAAAAAAAAAAAAAAGAAATTATCCAGGAGGAACTCCAGGGTCAGAGAAATTTAGTTCCTTGGCCAAGGCCACACCACAGGTAAGTGGTACAGCGTGGGTATGAGACTCAGTCTCCTGAATTGGATCAGTTACTTGCATGCACACTGTACCCTCTGTCTTTATTTGGGTTGGAACCCTGGGGGTTCAGTGATCTTGTTCCAGGATCTACACTTACCTTGGACTTCTTGTTGGTTTTCTTATGCTTATTTTGTTTTATAAAATGCTCAGTGGTGTAACATTTCCTTTGAGGAATCGTTATTCATTAAAAAGTCTGAAAATAGTGCTTTAAATCATGTCTGCTTCTTTTTGTACAACCAGTTACCTCACTTCTTCAGCCAGGATGGGTTTATGTGGCCCCTCAGGGCCTTCTAAGAACACTATCTTCCCTGTCTTTTGTGGAAGGAACAGAGTTGGTTGTTGTCCTCCTAGAAGGGTGGTCATCTCATCTCCTTAGTAAGTAGGTGGTGACATCAAGGGTTGACACTTGGAAAATATAACATAGTTCTGTGACGACATGGAACTATCTAGTTTTGTTGGAATAATGGTATTGAAATGGAGCTATTTGGGGGTGCAGAGATCATTTTCTACCACACTTTGAAATTTGTTGGCCAAGGAGCAAGAATTTCCCAAATCTTTATATGGCCTTCAGAGGACCATGATATTCATCTTGTTGTTCCCACCTATGATAATTCTAAAGTTATTGCCTTGAAGCCAGGACCTGGTATGTACTTTTTCTCCATGAATTTCTGAAGTTTCTTTCATATTTTAGGACATTACCTTTAAGAGTAGACTTTTTATGGCCTTTGTTTTGGGGTCTTGCAGCCATGTTGTAAATATAATACCTCAGGAGAGTTTGTAGGTTATAACTCTGGGCCTTTAAGATGCCTTGGCCTTAAATTTTTTATTTAAAAATTAAATAAATAATTAAGAGACTTAAATTAATTATTGCTGTACATTTCTGGAGAGTTCCCCAATTCCTGGGTTTCTGGTTCTGCTGGTATCTTAGTCCATGTTCTGTTGGTATAACAATACCACAGACTGGGGAATTCACAAAGAAGTGTATTTGGCTTGTGGTTCTGGAGAATGGGAAGTCCCAGAGCATGGCTCTGGCATTTGGTGAAGGCCTTCTTGGTAACATGGTGGAGTTCATCACATGGTGAGAGGGCAGGAGCAAGAGAGCCAGAGTGCTTGCTTTTATAACAAAGCAATTCCCACAGTAACAAACCCACTCCTAGGATAGCAATGTTAATCCATTTGTATCCATTCATGAGGGCAGAGGGATTCAGTTTCCAACACATGAATTTTTGGGAGACGTATTCAAACCATAACAGTTTGTTTGTTTTTATCTGGCTACTAAAGTAAGAATTCTTTTTTTCTTTTTTCTCTCTCCCCTTTCTCCTTCTTTTGTTCCCTGCCTTCCTAGAGGGTGGCAGAGACCAGAGCTGGAAAATTTCAGACAGGAGTTAGGTGTCGAGACCAAGGCACACTGTGGAGGGTTAAGTCATTGTCTTCCATTGTCTTAAGGCTTCTTTGTGTATCTCTCCACTCCAAACCTTGTGGATGGATACCAGCACTCTTAGAGATAGGAGAGACATCAGTTGAGCTGAACTAGTTTAATTCCCAGAGTTCTCTGAGGAACATACTAGTGTTTATTGATTTTCTGTTGGATTACTGGAACTCTCAGTATGTGGTAAATTCCTTGAAAAACCTGATTGCATTTGGTTTTGTCATTGGTTCTTATCCTTTCTGAGCAACAAGCGCCACCCTTTCCAATGACACTCTGCCTTTTTTATTCTTTTTAACTTTTAGAAGAGCTACCTGGGCAGCCAAATTTTTCATAAAGAGCCTTACACCTGAAATAGCTTGACATTGTGTCATACCTCGGAGCGTATAGCGTATTTCGTTTATGTGATTAGATTTGACCTTTAAAACTACCCGGAGGTAGGAAGGGGAGGGATCATTATCCCACTTTTACATAAAAGGAAACAGAGGCTCAGTTGCCCCAGGTTATTCAACAGGTGTGTGGCTGAGCGTTAATTTGAATCCCGGTTTGTCCAGCTCCAATCTATGTCCTGACCAACCCCCCCCTGCTGATAGACATCATGGTGTTTCTTTACACCAGATTTATTTTCTGTCTCTTTTTTCTCCTGATTTTTTTTTTCTTTTGCAAAGAAGAGTGTTTCTGCCTGTAGCTTTATCAGATGATTTTGCCCCTCTTTTCATTCTCTCCCAATAGATCTCATGTCTAACACCACTCTAACTTTGCTCCCCTCTGAGACCAGCATGAACTCCAGTTCTTTCTAAATTACATAATTCTTTTTTTAAAAAATTAATTAATTAATTATTAATTTTAAGTTCGGGGATACATGATGTGCAGGTGTAATTCTTTCTTAATAGATCCTGAGCTTGACCTTACAGTCATCTTCTACTGCTCAGCCACACCCCCCTCCATTTTTGTTTCTTTTCTCTTTCTTCGGGCAAATCTGCAATTGTGGGTGCATATTTATCTTGTTATTTTTTACAGTATTCCCATGTGAATATTTTGCCAGTGGCCTCTTCTTAATTTTAGTCCTTTCTGGGGAAGGGTTAATAGTTCAAACCCATCGTTTTTCTTTTGAGGGTTGAGACTTATTATAAAAGCTGCCTGGAGTGGGACTGTCCCTCGGGAGGGGAGGGGCACAGGCCTGGCATGGGGATAGCTGGGAATGGGGTTTGGACACAGGATGCCTGGCGACTGTAGGGACACTTGTCTCATTTCTTGCTCTGTTATATAATATAAATGCTTAGGGAAGCTTAGATTCAATGGATTGTGCCCTTCTAAAAGCCTACTGCTGGAGTGAAAACTGGAAATACATCTTTGCGTGTGTGTTCTTTCATTTTATTTTTCTTACTGGTTTGCTAAGCAAAGAGCTGGCTTTGTACAACCCCCCTCTCCCCGCTTTTTTTTTTCTTCTTTTCTTAAAAAGCTTCTGTGCTCTTTTGAAACAAGCCAACAAAAGTTGAAGCCAGTGTGTGTGCAACTCAGACCTCATGAGCAATTCTTTTCCAAACCAAATTTTAATTCACAGCTGCCAGTTTTAGGGGCGATGCTAAGACCCAAATCGTCCTGGCATCTGAAGCACCTGTCCTAATGTTGAGTACTTTAAATATGGTGTTCCCACTTCCTAAATCTCAATTTAGTCTGTTTGGTCTTACAATTGTGAGTATAATTATGGGAAAATTTAAATGGGATACTTGAGTCAGGACTGTGTTAAAAAATCCAAGATGTATTGCTTCTGTAAGGCTAGACTAAAATAATGAAAATATTAAGGGCCTAAAGTATGCTGCTGCTTTTTTTTTTTTTTTTTTTTTTTTTTTGATAAAGAGTCTCACTCTGTCGCCCAGGCTAGAGTGCAGTGGCGTGATCTCAGCTCACCGCAACCTCCACTTCCTGGGTTCAAGCGATTTTCCTGCCTCAGCCTCCTGAGTAGCTGGGATTACAGGCGCCCGCCACCATCGGCTGATTTTTGTATTTTTAGTAGAAATGGGGTTTCACAATGTTAGTCAGGCTGGTCTCCGAACTCCTGACCTCAGGTGATCTACCCGCCTCAGCCTCCCAAAGTGTTGGGATTACAGGCGTGAGCCACTGCGCCTGGCCTGCTACTGCTTTTTAACTAAAGTCGGCCTGCATTCCCTCTCTTGCCACAAAAGGCAAACAGAGCTTTTGGCACATTTGATTCCTGAGGCAGCCCCATGCCTGTTTAACACAGTGTAGCTGAACTGGTTAAAGCACCGGGCTAGTAAACACATGACTAGGGGCTCAATCCCTTGTGGGCCTGTTAGTTTATTCACTGCATTCATTGGCAGCAGACTTCATCCCTAAAGTGGTCAAGCCATCTCAGACACGTTTGCTTCTGGACACACAGATCAAGATTGATCCAGCCACTGAAGTGATCCAAACAACTCACTTCTAATGGGCAGAGGTTGTCATCTTCAAACCTGAGGAATGGTTTGCATTTTATAAAAATTGGAGATTCTTCTGCCCTCAGAATAGCAGACACAGGGCCGGGCACGGTGGCTCATGCCTGTAATCCCAGCACTTTGGGAGGCCGAGGCGGGTGGATCACCTGAGGTCAGGAGTTTGAGACCAGCCTGACCAGTATGGTGAAACCCTGTCTCTACTAAAAATACAAAAATTAGCCAGGCGTGGTGGTGGGCGCCTGTAGTCCCAGCTACTCGGGAGGCTGAGAAAGGAGAATTGCTTGAACCTGGGAGGCCGAGGTTGCAGTGAGCCGAGATTGTGCCATTGCACTCCAGCCTGGGCGACAGAGCAAGATTCTGTCTCAAAAAAAAAAAAAAAAAAAACCCAAAATAGCAGACACAGAGGTGAACTTAACCTGAGATTAATCAGATTCACAGTTCAATAGCAACCACCTTTAGAGTCTCTAAGCTAAGAAACTTCTATGATTATGATGAAACAGAAAGGAGGAAGGTAACTCTAGTTCTTTCTGAGGTATCCGACACTCCTTTAGAAGGGTTTTCCCAGGAAGCCTCATTCACTTTCAGATAAGCCCATTATGAAGGTGATAAGGATTTTACCATATTCCACTGGAATAGGGGAAAAAGAACCATCTCACTTTAACAGAAAGCATGCAAGTGCCCTTTTCTGGAGGAGGTGGGAATGAGGGAGTACACAGACTTTAGCTTAAATTGTGGCAGGAGGGTCTTAATTTTGGCAGAACAGGGCATGGTGTTGCATCTCACCTGTTCCACGCTGAGTACAAGCCCTTCTTCCCAGTCCCTGTCACCTGCCTCATTTTGAGCTTTCACTGTATTTTCCTGTTGTTCCAGGGAAGATGAAGTGCATTTAAATGCTGCAGTTGGATACTCTGAAGATGAGACCCCTTAGCCTGTGGGATTAACTTTCCATGGAGCCCATTCTGGAGAGACTTGAGAGAGCACCTTTAAAAGGAAGTTAGCTAAGATACTGCCCTCCGTTTCAGATGGAGGGTGGAACCAGATCCTGGCTGAGAGCGGAGACAGATCCTGGCTGAGAGCGGAGACCAGCTTCTACTCAGCCATGCATCCTAGGAGTGGGGATTCAGCTCTGTGGCTCCAGGAAGGTTAATCTTCAATGTTAATCCGTTTAGATAAAGTTGTTAGTTAAAAGGTAATCTGTTTAGCCTCCCTTTCCACATTCTCCTGCCAGAAAAGAGGGAGTTCAAGTCTTCTTTCCAGGACTCCTGTGTTTTGGCTGAGATTGATTCTTCACTGTGGCCTTGGGAGAAAAGCTGCCTAACCAGTTCTGGGCCCTGGCTAGTTATAACCATGTGTGAGTTGTTTACAGTACACACAGGTATGGGCTGAAGGGAAACAAAGCTTAAAGGATGACTAGAAAGACTTGCTGAAATTGCTATGGGAGGGCCCCACCCTCCAAGCCATCTCCCCTCACACCCCGCTCGGTTTCAGTTTCTGCAGCTGGGTTTTGCGACATTCTCTTAATCCTTTTTTGAATCTGGTCTCTACTTAAGCACTCAAGAAAACTGCTCCACAAGGACTGTTTTAGTGGATTTTTAATTTTTTAAAATGTTCTTGTTTATTTAAATTGTTTGAACAAGGGTTTAGCTGTATGGGAAGAGTTCCTGCCTTTAGCTATACATGTTTCCACCCACTTAGACATGCTGCTCACCCACAGACACATACAGCCTCCACAGACACAAAGCTTCTGTGTATCCTGCATGTACCTGCACCCCAATTCTGTCAACCTCCCCACAGCTCTTGACTGGCTGTTTATCTATTCCATTCCACTACCTTCCCACCCAAGCCCTCAAAGTCCCAAACAGATTGAAAAAAAAAAAAAAAAAAAGGAGGCAGCGAAATTGCTTGCTTGCACGAAAGGGCTCTTGCCTTTGAGGGGAGCTCTCTAGGCACCTAATTTCTCTTAGATTTCTTTCTGTCCTCAAAGGTACTTGTAGAATGTTTGCCGTTAAACGGTTGTAAATTAAGGGCTGAGTGTATGAAGCGTTAATGAAGGCTGCCATTGGAACCATTCCACGTCCCATCCCGGCTGGCAGGTTTGCTGTCCAAGAAGTCTCTTGCTGGAGGCTTGAGTTCCTGAGTGTCGGGTTTCAGCTCTCCTTTCTTCTTTTTTCGTCTTTTCTTCTGCAGCTATTTTTTTCCCCCTACCTTCCTTATAATCCTTCCCTTCCCTTCCTTCTTCCATACCCACTCCACTCCTACCCCTTTGGCTTTTTCTGAAAGTAACCACGAGGAACAGAGTTGGAATGAGGCTAGGGAAGCAGCATTTTTTTTTCTTTTCCTGTAGAAAGCAGGGCCAAAAGAGTGCATTTTATTTTTTTCTGCTTTTCCTTTTATCTCTTTGTGTTTGCTTCATTTCTTTCTCTTTAAGTCAAGGTTGAAATTGATGTTTGCAAAAGACAGGAATTTTGAATAACTGCCTGAGTTAAACAGAATATGGAGAAACTTTGACTCTGTCCCATGTATTAAAAATTAAAATTAGGGCAAAATAATGCGGATTTGTCCTGGAGGACCTGGGCAGATGTAGCTAGAGGACTTTCACAGTGAGGGTATAATTATACCTGGATATGGGATAATCTTCACTTTAAGCAACTCCATTATGTGAAAATACAGATCCACAGATATATATACAAATAAACACTTCCAAAAGAAATCCTTGTATAATTCAATGTAATATGTGTTTTTAAGCTACAATATGTAAGCCATCAAAGTACTGCATTATTTTTAGATAACAGACTTTTCAGTTTGTTTAAGGTATGATTACCTTTACCAAACATCATTTCTACTCGAATAGAATGCTTACAATGAACTGTATGGAGGATACCTACATAAGTCATGTCCTGAGTTTAGACTATTTCCTAGAGACATCTCTTTTATACATTTCAAGTTTTAAGTTTAGTCTGATGTTTTATACTTTTTAGTTTAGTACCTGAATTGTATCTGTCTATGAAATAATAACAGATAATAATTTTAAGCACATACTGTTTGCTAGACATAATGCAAGACACTGTGTACATTATGTCATTTCATTTTTTTTTTTTTTTTCTTTTTTAGAGATGAGTCTCTGTCACCCAGGCTGGAGTGCAGTGGCACAATCACGGCTCACTGCAACCTCTGCCTCCCAGGTTCAAGCAGTTCTTCTGCCTCAGCCTCCCAGGTAGCTGGGATTATAGGTGTGTGCCACCACATCCAGCTAATTTTTTGTATTTTAGTAGAGATGAGGTTTCACTGTGTTGTCCAGGCTAGTCTCGAACTCCTGAGCTCAGGCAATCCGCCTGCCTCAGCTTCCCAAAGTGCTATGATTACAGGCATGAGCCACTGCGTCCGGCCTATCTCATTTAATTCTATTGCCACTTCCATTTTAGAAATGAAGTGACAAAGGCTCACAGAGGATATGTAAGTTGTTCTTGACCACACTATGTTTGGTTGCTTGCCTTTGTATCCACCTGTGTTTCATCATTATTGCACAGTGTTCCCATTACTCTAAGGGTTACAATCTGAGGTCCCTTCCACCCTGACATTCATTCATTTGTGCATTCAGCAGTTACATGTATTGAGTGCCTACTGTGTGCCAGGATGCCCTGCCAGTCAGGCCAGCACTCAGTGATAACTACTGGTCACAGGATCTAGTGATTTGGCCTTAACAAATGAAATGAAGGTTGGACATGACCCTTTTTTATTCTGTCCTGAGAGCCATTGCCTATGCTATCCACTTATTATAGTGGCATCCATATGTAATAAATAACTTATCAAAATAGTCATAAAGGACTTGGCAGACAAAATGAACTGCTAGAGAAGACTGCATTAAATTTTAATAGGAAGAATTCTTAGTAATAAGTAGGAAATGCATCTTGGTATAGAACTGAGTCATTCTTTTGTGGCTTTCCCTAAGACGCCTTCATATCAGTGACTATTTTTTTTTCATTTATGAAATACTGTGTTTTTAGACAAAGTGTATTTGAAATTTCTCACTCTGTTTCCCAAGTAAATAGACAAATAAAAGTAAAGCATGGAAAAAGACAAGACAAACCATCTTCCTTTATTCCATAGAGGTGGAGTGCCTTCTAGTAACAAGTGCTGTGTGCCGTGTGTGGAAGACACCAGTAATCACATCATAGACCCTAATCTCAAGGAACCTGTGTTCTTGTGGGGCAGTCAAAGAAATAGCCCTAGTCTAGGGTGTTAAATGCTGTGATGGGGATGCTGAGAGAGTATCCTGGGAATGTTTAGGAGGGCACCTTATCATCTTGGTGAGGATGACGCAGTCATAGAAGTTTCTTCTAAAGAGAAGACACATAGGCAGAGATCTAAGAATGAATTAGAGTTCTCCAGATAAAGGGGATGCAAGGGGCAGAGGGGAGCAGACTGGCCGAAGAACATTTTTGTTAAAATCCTTTTTTTTTTGTTTTGAAGAAATATGACTTTTGTCCTAAAATTCCACAGCAGAGCTTCCAGGACTATGGTAGGGATTAAGGTATTCTACAACAGATGAACAAGTCTTTTAGGGACAGACTGGTGAGTTTAACCTCTGTAGGGCTCCTGTAGAGGAGGCACTCTTTGTTATGGGAAGAACAGGGCCCTTTTTAGTGAGAAGAGGGGCCTTGGGTCTCTCCAATTTTCCTGATTGGCTGTGCTGATGGCTTTTACTCTTCTTTAAAGGAGGCATAATACAACCCCGTTAATTGAAACTCCAGTGTTTAGAATGTTTGGTGGTTTGTGAAGCCCTCCTGTAAAAGGCAACTGACCAAGCATATAAATAAAACTATGAAATTAATACATACATGTTGAGCATTTAAATGTGTAGGGTGCTGGGTTTATGTACTCAAGGTTGCTTGCGGGGATTATTTAGCTGGTTTAAATAAACACACTTTTAAAAGGCTTTATAAAGTAAACAACGTCTATTTGCATACCAATTCCAATTTATACTCTGCTCAAAAATAGGTCTGATGGTGCCTTTTTGTGGAAACAGTTTATCAGTAGTTAGAGTTTATGTCTCATAAAGTTTTAAGATTTTATTTTTCATTAAAATTCTTTGAATTCAGACACTTTAGGTAATTCATGCCTTCCCTCCAGTTTCCCTAGATTGGATAGATTTTCCTGGAGTTGCACTCTCTATTTTTATAATAACATAAGCATATTGATGATAGTGAATAGGAAAAAGGCTGTGGGTAGTGTAAGAGCAATTCTTTTCAGCTTCAAGGGATTTTTAAAAATTCTTTCATTATTCAAGAGTTGTAATTTGTTGTGTATATTTAAAATAACTCTCATCTTTCAGTCTCTCTAATAAATGCATTCTGCTATATGGCCAGGCGTGGTGGCTCATGCCTGTCATCCCAGTGCTTTGGAAGGCCAAGGCGGGTAGATTGCTTGAGGCCAGGAGTTTGAGACCAGCCTGGCCAACATGATGAAACCCCATTTGTATTAAAAGTACAAAAATTAGCTGGAAGTAGTGGTGGACGCCTGTATTCCCAGCTACTCAGGAGGCTGAGGCACGAGAATTGTTTGAACCTGGGAGGCGGAGGTTGCAGTGAGCTACGAGAATTGTTTGAACCTGGGAGGTGGAGGTTGCAGTGAGCTACGAGAATTGTTTGAACCTGGGAGGTGGAGGGTGCAGTGAGCTATGAGAATTGTTTGAACCTGGGAGGCGGAGGTTTCAGTGAGTTGAGATAGTGCCACTGCACTCCAGCCTGGGCAACAGAGTGAGACTCTGTCTCAAAAAAAAAGCATTCTGTATAAATCTATGATATCTGAGAATCTGATGTCATATTTGCTTATTGTCTGTCTTTCCTGCTGGAACATAAGCTCCATGATGGCAGGGACTTTGTCTTGTTGCTGTATCCTTAACAACTAGAACAGTCCCTGCTGCATGGTAGAGTCTTCATATTTATTTAGTGAGTGTATGAAACAGTTCATTCTTTATTTGTGCATGGAAACTTATGATATTTGCAAATTTTATAAGGTATATTACATTAATATTAATACTGCCTTATATATAACGAGTTTTTTTATGAGAGGAATTTCAGACTCTTATAAAATCATTTATTTACAGAGGACGGTATAACTAACTCTGATGTGAGGTATTGGGGAAGTATTTCAAAGTGATGTTGGAATGGGATTTCTGGATATTGCAGGATGCAAGAGTGTTGCTGAAGAGCAAGTTTGTGGCACACCAGGCTGTGAGAGCACCGCATGGGCAAAGGCCCAGGGTCATATGATCTGCAGGGCCATAACAGGAATAAGTAGATTGGGGTCAGATTATGCCAAGCGAGGAATTTTATCTTGAAGGCAGTTGGGGACTATTGAAAAATCAGAGGACAGCGCAAGGGAAGGGGATGAGAGGTAACAAGATCAGATTTGTGCTTTAAGGTAATTTTGGTGTCTCTGTGGAAGACGGATTAAAGTGGGGGTGAGATTAGAAAAAAATGAGCTAGAAGGTGAGAGATGGTGTAGTAAGTGGGATGAATGAGTTTAAAAAGTTATTTTTGCGATTAAATTTAAGCAGTTTGCTAATGGGAAGGTGGTTTGAGGGAGAAGGAAGAGTTGATGTTAATACCAAGGTTTCTAGTTTGTAAGTGAAGAATAGCAATGTCTCAAAGGATATCATGATTACCAGAGGCTGAAGAAAGCTACTGAGGAAGGTTAGAAGGAGAGAGTTGATGAGTTAGGTTTTGAGTAGCCTGTAGGATATTCAAGTGGAGCTATCCCGGAGGCAGTTGGAAATATATGACTGAAGCTTCAGAGAGAGGTCAGGGCTAGAGACATAAATTTGGATATAATCAGCGTGTAAATAGCGATTGATGCCATGAGAGGGAATGCGGTGATCCAAGAGAGCCTACACTATGTAGAAGCAGACCAGGGCCAAACCCTGAGAAGGCCAAATATTTGGCAAGGTGGTTAGTGGAGAGGGTAAGAACAGGATTATCAGAGAGGCAAGAGAAGAATCTGGAGGGAGTAGCATCTTAAAAGCCAAGGGGAGTTTGAGAACTATAGGTTCATCCACATCATTAGATGCCACAGCCTTCCTCTGGGCTCTTATACTTCTATCTTAACATATATTATGTTAACTTCATGTATTTCTATCAGGTTTTCCTATGTCTGTGAGCTCTTTGAAAGCAGGGATAAAATGTGTTTCATCTTTGTGCGTAGGCCAGAAATGGCAAATAGGTTTCATTTCATGTTCCAAGTCTGAGTATTCTCAGCTGAGTCCAGAGTCTGCAGAGAAGAGTGTCTTCATCCATTAGTGATTTCTGATTAGTGATTTCAGGATCAGGGACTGATGGCAACTTGCCCTGTATTTCTCATGTCTGCATTAGGCACTTATTCATTCATTATTCAACAGATATTTACTGAGTGCCCAGCATGTGCCAAGTACTGTGCCAGGTGCTCAATAAATGTTTATTGAATAAATGTTGAATGGTTAAAGGAAGGCTCGCAACATCCTTTAGAAGGAATGGGAAAGGACCTGAGTGAGGTGAGCCACCTCTGAGAGCCCAGCTGAGGCCATTTTCAGTGTTGTGTGCCTCAGGTCATCCTGTCTTCCACTTGTACGGAGTGTACTGGTTTACACAAAGTCTCTGGTAAAAGAATGCCAGATTTTAATGATTTTTAACAAAAATACTTTTCACTTTTGTAAGTATTTAACTTATTAGTGTGCACTTGCATCTCACTTGATCTTTGCATTAATCCAGCAAGAGAGATAGGCCATATGTTGTCATCTCTATTAGACAGATGAGGAAATAGAGATATTTATTACTAAAAGTTTGAGTAAGAAAGCAAACACTGAGCCAGAATTGGAACTGAGGTCTGACTCCCACTTCTAGCTCTTGAGAGTATGGCTCAGAAATGGGCATCTCTAGTCACAAAATGTGGCTGAGCTGTTTGGGCAACTAGCAGAGCTGGACACCTTGTGATTCAGAGGGGCTTTCCCATGGAATGCAGTGGGCCACAGGCAGCATTTTGGATGGTACAAGGTTGGTAGGAGGAAGAGAAGAAATGATTGGCTCCCAGAGGCTTCATGGGCTCCCAATTCATGATCTTTCTCTGTGGCTAATTTTTGTTAAGTCTAAGAATTCCAGGAATCTCTTAGGAATTGTGGAGACTGCTTTCTCCTGAAATATAAAACATCTGCTCTTGGTCACTTTGCAGCTCCACTGTCTGAGGGGAAAACAGGGAAAAAGAGTTGATATAAAACAGACATTGTTTCAGACAATAAATCCCCCTTTACTCATTAATGAGAAAATAAATTTAGGGCCAGAGGTGTCAGACTTTTCAGGAGGCCTCTTTTTTCTTTCTTTTTTTTTTTTTAAATAATTTTTAAAAGTTCCCACACTACACTGATGTACAGGAAACCTCTGTTAACATTGCCTTTTTTATTTTTTCTTTCCTGAGAGAGTGGTAAGTTCAGAACAAGAGACCAAGTCTCTGGGGACACAAAATTGAGGGTGCTGGTTGGACACAGCTGCTCCCTGTAACCCACCCTGCTTCAGCATGTTAGGCACATTTTTTTGTACCAGTATTTTCTTCCTGAAATCCTAGGTAAGAACACCTGAGGGGATAGATGGCATGGCAGGACATGTATAACAGTCTAAAAAATGTGTAGGCAAATTCCTAAAATCACCATTTTCCTGTCGCCACACCCTTCTTTCCCTTTTCTTTTAAATATCCTCTGTCCCCTCAAATCCCATTTCTCTCCTCAGGCTCCTTGAGGCTTTCCCATTCCACATTTCTCTGGATCCTCTGAGATTCTCGGCTTCTTCTAGAGTACTAGGGACCGCTTTTTGGGCAAATCTGTGTGAGCCGCATGGATTTCATAAAATCACCTAAAACCTTTCTATTGCGCTTGATAAGATCCTTGGACAGGGAAAGGAAGGCAGACAGGCTTAGAGGCAGAGACTATTCCTACCTGGCTTACAGTTGTATTCCCAGCACCTAAGCCAGTGACTGGCACGTAGTAGGCACTCAGTCTTTCTTTAGTTAAATACAATGAATAATTTAATGGGGGGGATATGGTAAAAGAAGAGGAGAGTTAGAAAACTCATGGGTGTCTTCAACAGACAGGAGCCCCATGACTGGGGGGTGTCTTAGCAAAAGGCTTCCTGGTGTCGTAACAGAAGTAGTTACAGAACCCCCAAGACCGGAACCTGTTACACCAAAGGGTTGGTGCACATTCACGATGCCCTCTGTCGAAGGGCCCCACCTTCCATGCCTGCGCGTCTCCTTTTGTTCTGTCAGGTTTAGCACTGAGGCAATTGATGGCCGCCGCCTCCTTTGCCTCATCTGCCCCAAGTCCCTGCTTGCCATCAGCCCAATGCAGCAGGCTCTGGTGCCAACAACAACCTTCCCAGGAAAGAGATTTGAGGGACTGGAATTGTGAGAGAAATGTAAGCTCTGAGCTTGAGGGTGGTCCATGAGTCCCTCCCCTTCTCACCTTTGAAGCAGAGAAGGGGCTGGTTCCAGGGCTCTGTGGGAAAGCTGCTTTGAAGAATGGTGCACTTGGGCCACGGGGCATCATTCTGCTTTAGTTGAGGGGGTCCCTGTTGTGTTCCAAAGAGAATGCGGTGGAGTTAACATAAAAGAGGGGTTTAGCAATGAGGAACCCAATGGTCTATGGCCTGCTTTCTTAATTGTTAGTGAATTAAGCCAGGAAGGCATTGAGGGTGGCTGGGGAGATCCTTTGTAAGAGGTTAAGGTCTTCATAGAGTGATGATAGGATTAGCAATAATTTGGTGGAAACAAGCAAGCAGAATACCAGGAGAGCTACAAGCGATCGGTTCTGCACTGTGTCCCTGTGTTCTCTGGTTCACCAGGGACCTTAGGCCTGTTGTCCTAAATGATCACAGGGCTGGCATCACGCTTGCTGTGATGGGCTGGCAGGCCAATGTGCTTGGCCCTCCTGCCAAAAGTATCTACGCACATTCTGCCATGGATGGTACATTTGCATGCTCCCCTCTCCTTAAAATGTGAGCTGGGAGATGGGGAAGAATGAAAGGAGAAAATCAAATTAAATGTTTGACCAGCAGAATGAATTCTGTCTCCAGTCAGGCTGGCTTGCATTTGTCTTGCTTTTTATTTTCTGAACTTTCTCTCACCATAAATCCTTTTTTCTTTCCTTTTATCCATTAAAATGTTTTTACTCTTTGTGCCAGCACTTTGTCCTTTGGCTCTTTCTGTGTCTGTCCCAGCTCCATAATCCTCCCCATGTTCTTTTGGTCACTTTCTTGTCTCCTGATCTGAACCCCAGCCTTTCACTTTGAAATGCTTTTTTCTTTCTCAGACTTCAGGATGTCTTTCTTGCCTTAGAGTGGGATGTTCACTTAACCCTTGTTGGGGTCTGTTTTTCTCTCTAACTTTGGGCCATGTCCACATTTCTGTGTTTCTTTTTTCTTTTCTTTTTTTTTTTTTCTTCTGTCTTTTTCTTTTTTTTTTTTTTTCTTTTTCTTCTGTCGCCCAGGCTAGAGTGCAGTGGCGCAATCTCGGCTCACTGCAAGCTCCGCCTTCTGGGTTCATGCCATTCTCCTGCCTCAGCCTCTCGAGTAGCTGGGACTACAGGCGCCCGCCACCATGCCCAGCTAATTTTTTTGTATTTTTCGTAGAGATGGGGTTTCACCGTGTTAGCCAGGATGGTCTCCATCTCCTGACCTTGTGATCTGCCCGCCTCGGCCTCCCAAAGTGCTGAGATTACAGGCGTGAGCCACCGCGTCCAGCCTTCTGTGTTTCAAATAATGACGCTTGTGTATACATGATCACTGGGGCTCAGTTCTCTTTTTGGTTGTCTGTTTAGAGGAATGCCTTGGTTAGGAAAAAGAAAAATTGGCTCCTGGACTTTGCCATCCTATGCCTGTTTCTTTGCTTTGAGGCTTGGGAATAAAAATTATTTAGCTCATCTACTCTGCTGGAAGAGTAGAGAAGAGGGTGACATACCTCACAGGAAATGGGGTAAGCCCATTTTGGAGGGAGGCTGCCGGATTTTTTAGGAGATAGGGAGTGAGGACCTGCTCCGTGCCTGGCCTCCCACTAACATTTCTCGCATCTCACTTTACCTCCAGCAAGAGGAGAGCTGACAGCCTGCAACAATGCCCTCCTTTCTTCTCCCAGGGCCAGTGTTTTGATAGTGTCAGGTTACACCCCAGCCTCCCCTTGGCCCATTTATAAACTTGACACAGGCAACATGATGTAATGTTATTTTTCAGGATCTCAATGAGGAAATTTTTTGCCCCAGGTCAGAAGAATGCTAGTTGATTTTTGCTGAAATGAACCATGGCACGGTATAATATATGGGTTCCTAGTTCAAGAAGGTGAAGGCGGGGCTAGGGTGGTGTATTGCACTGAAGTTGGTAGGGTGTAATAAAGCTTTTTCTGCTTGGACCCTCCACCTCTGGGTGCCTCAGCCAACCTATCATTGTTGAGAAACACCCTTGTAGAAGGAGGCTTGGGAGCTGCCCCTTTTAATGCAATTTTGCCTTGTTCTGGTGCCATAGTCTTGATTTCAAATGCGTTGCCATTGAGCAGCTGCAACGGTTGAGACTAATCTAGAAAGTGACCACAGAAAGGAAAGGGGGATGGAGAGACTTCTGTGTGACCAAGTTTGTCTTCTAGGCTAGCGTTCAGCCACCTCTTGTAGCTCTGGTTTCTCTGGCTCTGCTCGAGCAGTGCTGCTGGACTCGGTGGCGGGAATAGAAAGGGAAACTGGCTATGGCTTCCTTTTACTTCCTCCCTCTTCCTCCTTCCCTCAGCCCATGATATCTGTACCTAAAAAATGTCAGAAAAGTCCCATTTTTGTATTTACATTTGTTTGTTGTGAATAAAAAGACAAAAGATTCTAGACTGGAAAGGTGCCTGGCACTCAGCTGGAGCATTGCCCTAGGCAGAGGAAGAGATGCAGAATATGATGGGGCTCCCACCTCTGTGTCCGTCTTCCTGGTCCCTCTCCCCTTCTGGAGGTGACTGAGCTGCTGGTGTCATGAGATGTGGTAAAGCATCCTGGTTAAGAGCACTGGAGATAGTATCCAGCTTGGCTTTCCATCCTGTTATGAATTGGCAGATTAACCTTGGACAAGTGATTTGAACTCTGCCTCAGTTCTTAATCTGTTGAGTATGAAGAAAAATAGACCTACCTCCCAGGGTTATTGGGCAGTTCAAATGAGTTAATGTACACGAAGTATTTACATCAGTGTGTGGCACCCAGGGATCACTGTATGAGAATTTCCTTAACAACAACAACAACAACAAAAAACCCTTCTAGAAATATTTTTACAAATTATGAATTTATTTTCCTAATTTTGAAAATACAACTAGTAGAATACCATGAATACTGTTCTGCACCTTGCTTTTATTTATTTATGTATTTAGCTTGTTTCTTAGCAGTGTCAAGCCTTATGTTCCAATTTGTGAGCTATAGTGTTTTGTTACCATCCCTGTAAGACAAGGCATCTAAAGTAATCACCTAGATATGCATACAGAAAACCTTTCTGGACTGTCAGGGAAAGCATTTTATCCCAACTGCCCTGAACTTGTCACTCTTCTCTGAGCAGGTCACGCCCCTTGCTGACTCAGCCTTTGTACTGTGTCCTCTGCCTTGAATTCATTCTCTCTTCTCCACACTACCTGGCAAACTGTTTTTCCTCCTTCAGGAATCAACTGAAGTATCAGGATTGCTGTAAAGCTATTCCTAACTTTCTCCAGGCTCTCCTGTGAGCCCCTCTAGCATTGTGTGTCTGTCTGAGCCAGCCTTGGCACACAGTGTTGCGGTTATGATCTGTGTATATGTGCACGTGGGGGCCCAGAGCTCTCCCATGCTGAACACCAGCAATTAGTACAGTGTCTGTTACATAGTCATGCTCCATGTTTTTAACAAATAAACAATAAGTACTTTTTGGTGACAACATTAGTTTCCTTGTCTTCCTTCTCTCTGTTAAGAGTGTCTTGAGGTAGAAACAAAGAAATCTGACTCCACCCTAGCACCTGACCAAACTTAGTCCCACTCCAAAGCATGCTCTAAGCTGGACTTTACCTGGGGGCTGCAGGTAGATTGCCCCTTCACCTACCTCTTTCTTCTCCTGGAACCTACCGTGGAGATCCCAGTATGCACCGAGAACCTTAGAAGACTTTCTGGCATGTACTTATTGCTTTGCTAGTAAAGCAGCACTTGAGCAGATCAACTCCATCAACTCCCAGGATAACCTTTCTCTGGTATTTCTGTGGGGTATCTGTTGTTGGGGAGGCAGAAGCACAAAGCAGAAGAAACCAAGCACGGTTCCTTGCCCAGAATCACTCGGGAGGCAAAGTACAATTCCGTTCTTCCTTAAGTTGGGACCTTCTGTGATTGGGTCCTCCTTGTGTGTGGAAGTACATGAAAGAAGGATAGACAAAATTAGAGGGTGAGCATATTTTCGAGACCATTTTGTTCAGCCTCTCTGATTTTACAAATGAGGAGAGTGACGCAAAGTGTGGTTAAGTGATTGGACCAAGGACACAGACCTACTTTATGACAGAGGCTTGGGAGCCAGATTTTAGGATGCCGGTAGTTCTTCCAGTATCTAGCTGTGCTGCCGTCTGAATTTCTGGTTCACACCATCAGGTCAGCCCATAGACACCTCCTTTTTCTTAGGTCGGACCTATCTTATTTCCTCTTTCGTTCTTTGCAGCTCCCACCCCCACTCCCACCTCCCCTGTTCTCTATGTTGACATGTGACTTGTGGCACTTGCAACATCCCTACCTAAAATTAATGTTTGCCACCTGGCTGCTGACTGGTGCGCTATGCTACTTCACTCTGCCTGTTTCAACCCTCTGAAATACAGAAGCAGATCATAAAAAAATGGACTCCTACACATTTTGCAGATCTAAATTGGGCCTTAATATAATGTACATGGTTATGATAAACAGGTTTTCTAGGGCATGACCGGCAGCTTAGGCTGGCTTCCCTGGTCATGTCAGTTGAATTCTTTTTTTCTTTTTTTGAGTTGGGAGTCTCAGTCTGCCGCCCAGGCTGTAGTGCAGTGGCATGATCTCGGCTCACCACAGCCTCCACCTCCTGGGTTCAAGCGATTCTCTTGCCTCAGCCTCCTGAGTAGCTGGGACTACAGGAGCCTGTCACCACGCCTGGCTAATTTTTTGTGTTTTTAATAGAGACAGGGTTTTACCATGTTGACCAGGCTGGTCTTGAACCCCTGACCTCAGGTGATCTGCCCACTTCGGCCTCCCAAAGTGCTGAGATTACAGGCGTGATTCACTGTGCCTGGCCTCAGTTGAACTTTTTAAGATTATTCAACTCTTTCCTTAATTCTTAGGTAGTCAGGATTCTTCAAAACTTTGTTTCTCTGGGAGTCAAAGAAAGTTTATGGACACAATTTCTGCATATAGTAGCTTATTTCTGAAAATAAGAAAAATGAGTAAGTTGGACCTCATTTCTTTTTCTAACAATCTGTGGGTTACCCTGGTCTTGTTGACCAGTTTATTTCCATTTCTACTTGTTGAAATAACCTTTCAAATAACCACAAGGAATTTTTAAATAACTAAGTCACTATCTTTTTCTCTAGGTTCAATCTTCTGGCACTGATAGATATAAAAGAAAGTAATAATAACATTCTTTTTTTTAGAATAATTTTTTTTTTCTTTTCAGGCAAGTAACTATTTGTTCAGGTGTAATATTCCTGATTTTATACTGTGGTGATTCCCTATAGATGACAACTGCTCAAACTCTAGCCTTCTAAATGTTAGGTACCAAATTGACCTTTTTGTAATCAATTTGTTTTTATCTAGCTTTATTAACAACCAACCGCCGCACCGTTGATTGGATCGACGAGGTGGTGATGTGAAACAGTCGCTAAACGTGGCCAAAGTAACCAGACTGACTTTTGTGTGGTTTTTGTTTTCTGGACAAGGATTCTGTTAGTTAGAATAGCATTTAATTGTGTCCACCACAACTAAATAAAACCCACGAGACAGTTACAAATGACCTGTCACAAGAGGGGAGGAGTGAAGTAGAAGGAGCTGGAGGGAGAGCCCACAGGCCTGTGAATGACCACAACCCCTCTTGACTTTGGGATTTGGCCTCCCTGGGTTGGATATGCCTGGAAGGGTCACAGAGGTTAAGAGCCAGGAGTCTGGGGAGGCCAGGGTATTGTGTTTGGTTACAGAGGTGTCTTCCAGGTGATCACCATGGAAATCCCTTTCACTGGGGTCTCCAGAGATGAAAAATTCAGGATATGTCTATGTGAAATATGGTCTTGTAAACCATGGGATAGGGATGGGAAAAGTTGGCTTAGTCTCTCTCTCTCTCTCCACCTCTGGAGTGGCAGCTGCGTGACTCCCTGTAAACTTTCAAATGGTTGTTCTTCATGCCTGGGGATGATTCCGTGTGTCAACAAGTCTGGGCAGTCTTTGATGTAGCCACCAGCGTCTAGGCCAGGAGGCACACTGCTGCTGCCCGGTGCCCTCATGATCATTCTCTGTGCCTTCTGCTGCCCTCTCAGCCCCTGGGTCTCCCTCCCCAGGTCCTCCTTACTCCTCCTGTGATGAGGGGTGGGAAGCTCCATTTACTGATCTATGTATTATTGTGTTGGTGGGAAACACTGGCTAGGCCAAATAATAATGTCTTGCAGTTACTTAGCATTATCTTGGGTGTATCTCCCTTGAGAAATATATTCCTGGAAATATACCAGTAAAATGAGTTTCGGTTAGCTGAATCATATTTTATAGCCATTGAAGTTATTAATGTAGAAATTTTTCTCAAGGACAAAAACCTGACTGAGGCCATCTCAACCTCACTGAAATTTTCAGTGAAGGTTAAGAGGCATATTCTCTGATAAATACAAGGTAAGAACACTTCATGTGACAGAAAAAAAAAAAATCCAAAATTGCATGTTCCCAATGCTAACTGCAGAGGGAGCTGCATTTTCTGAGATTATTCAGTCCTTTTACATGCAGTGATAATTACTAATATTTATTGATACTCATCATGTGCTAGGCATAGTGCTAAACCCATTGACATAGATCATTTCTCATAATCCTCATAATAATCCTTTGAGAAATGGAATATGTTTATTCTGATTTACAGATTTTGAGACTGAGGTTCAAATAAGTTAAGTAATTTGCTCAAGGCCATACAGCTGTCAAATGGTAGAACTGGGACTTGAACCCACCTGGAGTCCAGAGCCAGAGGTCATATTTTATTACCTCTTGACTATCTTTTTCCTGTTATAAAATAGTATAACTTCATCTTAAATATTATTTTAAAAACTCCTCAAATTTATATGCTAAAGCTTATTGGCCATGTGCTGGTGCCTTTAAATTTTTATCCCCCCTAGAGATTATAACTAAGACTAATGTCTGTGTCTACTCAACCCAGTTGGTTAGAGCTGATGGGACCAAGGTGACAAGGTTCAGCCCCTATATGAGTCTGTTAGCTGGGCTGAGTTTCATGGCCACAGAATTAACCTTTCACCTTGGCCAGCTGCCTCACAAATGCATGTTGTTGATCAGAGAGAATAAGGAGGAGATTGTGGATAAAATGGCACGGACCGCTAGACCAGCCACCCGAGACTATGGATGATGGTTCAGTAACGTTTTCTTTCCAATATGGGATCAGACGTTATTGCCATGTATAGTAGTTTAAAACAGCATTTCTTAGTGTGCTCCTTGGAGCTGGTTATTTGTTTTAGTGTTTGTAGGTGAGGATGCGTTGTATTGCCAAGTAAGTTTGGGAGTTAAAAGAGCTTTCTGAACTACAGGGCTTCCCCAAGCTTTAATATGTTAATGTGTGTTGTAAATCTCTCAGAGGGGTGTGTGTGGTGGAGTGGTTAGCATTTTCAGAATTTATTTGACCTGAGGACCTTTTCCCTGGACCAGGATTCTTAAAAACACACTTTAGAAAATTGTGTCTTAAAAATGTACTTGCTTTGTTCTGTTATTTTAAATCCCTATAGTAGTCTTTCCACATTGGGGAGCAGTTACAGTTAAAAAAGACCAGTTTCCATATTCCACTAACTTCTACATGTGTGGATCTCCTTTCAGCAGGCTCTATCTTTACCTCCAAAGTGCTTCCACATCTCTTGTCCCATTTTCTTTTTTTTGCACTATATTTTAAACCAGGATTCTGTTGCTGGCCATAACACATACCCCAAATCAGTAACATCTCAGGGATTAGAACCCAGATCGCTGGCCCATTTCTCTTTCCAGCAGCCTATGCTGCCTCCCAGTGGACAGAGCATTTGCAAAGAGCAGAGATCATAATGCTTAATTCTTTTCTAGAAAGTGTTTGCCTGGTGTCTGTGAGCATTTTTCTGGCCTGCCATTGCTCTTGAATTATAAGGTGACATTGTCGTAACTCAGTAAGCAAGACTGAACAACTCTCCTCCTCCCCGCCTCCCCACCCCCAAAATTAAGTGCATTATTAGCAAACACTTAAAAGTTCGGAGAGGAGATTCTAAGTTGACTTACCCCAGGGAGAATTGTCACAGGGGGGCACTCAAGATGATCAGCACTAGCCCAGCCTTCTCCCAGGCTGGAGTAAGGGTTTCCTGGGGAGTGCTGAAGTGCACTTGAACCTTGTCAATGACTGTCTCCTACTCTGTTGCTCACTTGCTCTTTTCTCAGTTTAATTTTGTACAGCTCCAGTGGCCATTTCAGTGATCTGATAATTTGGAAAATAAATGAAAGAGTGGAAGATAAATTTTTATTTTCCTTTTCTCAAAAAAATTACACCCAAGTGAATAATCTTTATGCTCTATTTCTCAGTAATATTTAGATGCTACTCCTGAAGAATAGCAGAGCTGCCAAAATCAGTAGGGTTTTTTACCAAGCTCTGCTTCAGTAATCCTATCACTTGCCTGAAGAATTCATTATAACGAAATAAACACATTAGGAACTCCTTGGTCTTTTACATCTCTAATATTTATGAAGTACTGAGGCTCTGAGCCAGCCAGTAAGGAAGCTGGCAATTCTCAGCAATCAGTTTAATAGGCATTGGTTGATTTGGATTGCAAAATATAGGTGCCCTGATTAGCCCTCTATATGGACTTGCGTTGTTCTTCAGCCATTCAAAAGCTACCTAATTATGAATATTGAAGTATAATGTTCTGGCTTTTAACATAAGGCACTTACCTTTTAATTGGCCATCAGCTTTGTTTTTAGCGCTTATGTACCTCCACTGGGATTCAAATGAAATGGGGAGATAATCAACCAGTAAGGAGAGAAAAGAGTAAAATGATCAGGGATAATTAAGTGGCAGCAGGGAAATTTAGGGTTAGACAACAGGGAGAGAAACAAAAGAAGGAAACTCACAGGAAACCAGCTCTCTGCCACACTGCCAGGCATACCCCTTTTGAAACCACCTTTGATTCCCTCTTTAACTTACAGGTGAGATACATATAGACTTTGTGTCTGACATCTATCAGCTTGAGCACAAACTTGATTCCTCCCTGCGCCTAAACTCAGAGCCAAGCAGAGGGTGGGGCATTGGATCCTCACTGCACAAACTTGGCAGAGGAAAAAAGACCATTAAGTGAAGGCTAATTGGAATCTGCCCCAAACTGCACTTTGTTGGAGCTATGTACAATATCTTTCAAGCAGCTGACTTACTTACTGGGTTATTCAGTGAAGGGGCAGTGAGTGAGGGGATCGGTGGGGAGTGCTCAAGGAGAGGAAAATGGCCTATACAAGGCAGTGGGTGCTTTCTTAACACTTTTGAAAAATTAACTCCTACACCATCTTAGTCCTTGGTACAAAGCCTAAGTACTCCCCTTGACCACAGGGAGCAGTTCACCTCCCTTGGGTCATGTGTCCCTTTATTTTCTGATGAAATTTATGGTCTAGTTCCAGAAAATTAGCCTAGATACACACATTTTTTTTTTTTTCCCATGGAATTTCAGGAAGCTAAGGAAACCCTGAAAGACCATCCATGGATCTTCTAGTTTTTTCAGGTTAAAAAAAATCCTGTTTTTAGATCCAGAAGTAGGGCTGGAAGCAATTTTTATACATAATTGTGGAGAGTGAAGTAGAGAAAGCCTAGGAAAAATAATGAGTTTGCCTTTTAAATATTTCTTTGGAGGCCAGGCGCCGTGGCCCATGCCTGTAATCCCAGCACTTTGGGAGGCCGAGGTGGGAGGATCACTTTAGCCAAGGAGTTTGAGACCAGCCTAAGCATTTGAGACCAGCCTGGGCAACATAGTGAGACCCTGTTTCTACAAAAAATTAAAGAATTAGCCAGGCGTGGTGGCATACATCTGTAGTCCTAGCTACTCAGGAGGCTGAGGTGGGAGGATCACTTGAGCCCAGGGAGGTCAAGGCTGCAGTGAGCCATGATTGGACCTGGGTAGCAGAGTGAGATCCTATCAAAAAACCAGCAAAACCAGCAAATTTTCATAGAAAAACGTGAACTTCTTTTAAAAAATTTGTATTAAGGTACTTTAAAAACACCATTTGTATTTAAAGATCCAAAATAGCACATCTGTTTTACTTATTCAAGTAGATTTCATAAGGCATTATTTTGAGGCTATATTTTGTTAGTGTAATTCTAGCTAATTCTAATTTTTATATGCATTGAAACATGATAAAATTATATATCTTTAAAAATAGCCCTTTTGCAGTTTAGGCTTAAGGAAGTTCATATGCGTGCACGTGCATTTGTGAGTATGTGGGTGTGTGTGTGCAATTTTTATTCTTTTTTGTTCCACCTCACCACCCTCTGACATGAAGTAGGGACTTGTCTATAACCATATTCTCATGGCCTAAAATCAGGTCTGGTGCTGAGTAGGTTGCTGAATACATGATTAATTTTGTAACTGTTGACTTCAGGTTTTGAGAGGAAAGTCAAAGAAATGTTTTCCCCTATTTTCTTTTCTTTCGTTTTTTTTTTTTTTTGTGATGGATTCTGTCGCCCAGGCTGGAGTGCAGTGGTGCGATCTCGCCTCACTGCAACCTCTGCCTCCCAGGCTTAAGTGATTTTCCTGCTTCAGCCTCCCGAGTAGCTGGGATTACAGGCACCTGCTGCCACGCCAGGCTAATTTTTATATTTTGATTAGAGACAGGGTTTCACTATGTTGGCCAGGCTGGTCTCGAACTCCTGACCTCAGGTGATCCACCCACCTCAGCCTCCCAAAGTGCTGGGGTTACAGGCGTGAGCCACTGCGCCCGGCATTTAAAAAAAAAATTAATTAATTTTTTGAGACGGAGTCTTGTTCTGTTGCCAAGCTGGAGTGCAGTGGCGCGGTCTTGGCTCACTGCAACCTCCACCTCCTGGATTCAAGCGATTCTCCTGCCTCAGCCTCTGGAGTAGCTGGGACTACAGGCGCATGCCACCATGCCCAGCTAATTTTTGTATTTTTAGTAGAGACGGGGTTTCACCATGTTGGCCTGGATAGTCGCGATCTCTTGACCTTGTGATCCGCCTGCCTCGGCCTCCCAAAGTGCTGGAATTACAGGCGTGAGCCACTGCGCCCTTCCTCCCCTATTTTCTTAACAGTCTTCCTTCTCTTTCTCTCTGTCTGTATTTATATTTTGCCTTTCTTTTCTTTTATCCCCAATGGGGGTGAGAATTAGATTCCCAGAACCTATTATGAACATTTTCCTTGGCTGATAGCACTATGAGAAAGCATTGCAAAGGACTGCCTGGGGGTGCTATTTAGTACAGCGGGATGGGATACGGACTGTTTTACTGCAGGCTCTCCTTCAGGGGCTGATTTAGGTTGGTGGCTATGCAGTCTTAGGCTGGCCTAGTTGCCCATTTCATAAGCCACACAAGGCTACTGGACTGAAATAATCATGAAACAAGAGGCCATCCCTCTTGTTGCACAGTCTGTCTTTTTGGCCATAATTAAGAATCATTCACGTCCAGGGTGCACATTTAGCCAATGGAGTTTCTTAACTCCTTTGAGAAAAGGATCAATGGACATACCTGAACAGAAAGATTTCTGTGGTTCCATAATGTAAGAGTTCCGAGTATGCAGAGTATGATTCCTGAGTCTGCCCATCGAATGGGCATTTAGGTAGATTTTTTTTTTCCTGCAATTTGACTTCCATCTTCCTTAAGAATGAGAAGTTAGGACCAGAGGAAAAGCTCCCGTCTTTCACACTAAATACATTCTATAAAACCAAGCAACTTTGATTCTTCCTCCCTGTAAATGAACCCTGGTTGCATAGCCTTTGATGTGTCAAGTCAGGTGTCAGATGAGCTAGAGGGTATAGGAAATACTTCCATTTAGGCACCATCTAAGTTTACCCAGCCTCTCTTCTGCATTGACATCAGCTGTAATCCTTGTAAATGCTGAGTATACTCTTCTTTCCGTGTGGGCTCAGGAGGCAAGGCTAGGCTGGAAGTGATCACTAGGTAGGAGAAGGCATCTTGTTGGAAGGAGCTGGTGTAAAACAGTGGGTTGCCAGGCCTCTGTTCCCAGTGTTGTCTCTTGTGAAGCTGTTCCAAGGAAGCTGCATTTCTCTCTGGGCCGCACTGTTGTGAGTGCCTAGGATGCTTCCAGTGGATCTGTGTGAAATATCAAGTCCATAAAGGTTAGCCTAGAATCTCTGTGCTGAAAAACTAGCAGGATTTTTGGACTCCAAAGTTCTTGATTGATCTTTTTCTATCGTAATGACTAGATGAGTGAGGTTCTCCTGATTGTTTCTGAGGCTGCTTGCTCCCTATGCCCTCAGCCTGTGACCAAGGTATAGCTCACTTGGGCTGAGTGCTTCCTTGTCCAGGATGAATTAAGCACTTGACGTGCACATGCTGTTAACTCATCTCCCCCAACTCCTTTGAATTCTCTACCCATCATATACTTGGCTACTTTCCTGAGCCAAGCACTTCATTATCTTCTTGTCCTGTGAGTCCTAATAGACATATTTAGAAACATTTCTATGAAATATGGAATCCAGGCTTAACCGGCTGTTTGAAATCACAACCCACAACCACTTTGCTGGTGTGTGCTCACACACACACACACACACACACACACACTGACACATGTTTCCTATACATACACACAGTTTCCATCTTTTTTTTTTTTTTTGAGACAGAGTCTCGCTCTTTTGCCCAGGCTGGAGTGCACTTGGCTCACTGCAACCTCTGCCTCCCGGGTTCAAACAATTCTCCTGCCTCAGCCTCCCAAGTAGCTGGGACTACAGGCACATGCCACTACACCCGGCTAATTTTTGTATTTTTAGTAGAGACAGAGTTTTGCCATGTTGGCCAGGTTGATCTTGAACTCCTGACCTCGTGATCCACCTGCCTCGGCCTCCCAAAGTGCTAGGATTACAGGCATGAGCCACCACGCCTGGCCAGTTGCCATCTTTTTTATGTGCTTTCCTTCCTTCTCTCTTCTCTAGATGTAGCATGTCTATAATCTCTGGAGGTAAGCCCTGCCTCGTTACACACAAGAGGATCATGACTAATGCAGTGTAGATAGATAAATAGAGATATCTACCAGCATGTTAATAAAGGGCCTGATAAGGAATCGAAGAATGTCACCCCCAGGTAATTGCCCGCAGTCTTCTGTAGCCACTGCTGGAGAGGGGGTGGTGTGGGAATGGGGGAGATGGGCACACCCGTGTGCACCATGTGTTAGGTGACAGGAAAGAAGGAGATTTCTGAATTTTATTTTTTTCTTGTCTAGGAAATTTTTAAAGCTTCTTCTGCTTAGAGCCTTGCCAGGGTCTAATTCCCACACAGGTGGGAGTGGGTGCATTAGGTTTTACCTTTTTACGCCCAAGCAGCTATCTCACTGCCAAAGTCATGCTTACTGATGTTCTCCTTTGACTGTGTTTCTCTGCCTTTTCCTCGTGCCTTGCATCTCCTCTCTGTGCTTGCCTTTGTCTCTCTGTGTCTCCGTCTATGCCTTTGTGGCTTAGCATCTTGGTGCTTGGATATTCCCCACTTCTCTGTGCTTCTTGGTTCCTGCAGAGCCTGCCTTGTGCCTTTCATTACCACGTTAACAAACTCGAGTCGTGCCTAACGACGTCGTCTCATACGTTATGCTAATGATCAAGAGACATGTTAATGATATTTTAGAAGCCTAATTAGTGGAATATATAACTATATGCAATTTGGTAATGGACTGTGACAACAAGTTGTTAAAAGGGGGCTTGACAAATCCAGTTGCATGTGGCCTCAGACAAACAGGAGCTGAGAATGGATGAGTGGAAATCAGACAGGGAGATAGAAGGAGGAGGTGTGTGTATTGGGAGTGTGAATGCCTGTGTGTACACTTATGTGAGGGTCAATCTTTCTTATAGGTAGCATTGCTGTCTTATCATCATTCCACTCTCCTAAAACCACAAGGCTAACTATCTGAAGAATTATTTACTGATGTTTCTTAAGCAATTGCTACTGTTGCCATTGATCATACTGGTGTATCTTTGTTAGAAATGTTATTTTGATTATGTTATTCTTCACAACATCCTTACTTGCAATTTGTAATGGGAGATGTACACATAGCAGATAGGCTCTTGTGCCAAAAAGAAGTTTTATTGTGTTATAAACCAACAATCAAGACCATGTAAGCTCAGAAATAATCTGTATTGTGTCTATCAACATTTTGATAGTATCGGTAGGAGTGAAACAAGGAGTGGTATGTTTAAAATCATTCAGCTGTTTGAATGTCATTTTCTCTCAATGAAAGAATTGGTTAGAGGCATACATTCCTTCAGCTGGTATCTTTCTTCCTCTAGCATGGTGATTCTCAATTTGTGGGCCACGGACCCTGAAGGAGCCTTGAAGTTGGTAAAAAGGTTTAGTAACTTCATGCACATACCAAGCATTGTCTGTAAACAGAATAATGTCATGGACACACATGCAGATAAATATACCTACTAAAATTCTTTGAATGTATGAAATGCTGTTGTGGTCAATGAAATGCACATTAAACAAGCATTTTTTCAGTTCCTATAGGTTTTTTTATTCATGTGTATCATTCCTCCATCTGTAGAAGCTAAAAATACAATAACTCTCTTATAGTGGTACTTGCAATGTTTTGACATTGAAAAAGAGACTATACATTCACAGAGGTTGAGAGCTTCTGTCTAGCCTGTTGTTCAAAACTGCTTATAAAACTTAGCAACTAATTTTCACTTTTGACAACTATTTTAATTCTAGAAAACAGGTTTATAAAGATTTTCTTAAAGTGTTATCTGTCCTTCCAATGACTTATTATAAATTTTAGAACATATTTCTATAGGGTAGAAAAATCACCTTTAGTCAGAATTGAACAGTTTTCATGAAGAACATGTTACACCATGTAGAAACATGGGTACTGCAGGGCATAGGTGGCACTAGCTTATGGGAGCCTGAATTCCAGAAACTTGATTGTATTTTTTGTTTAGGATTAAAATTCCAAAAAGAGGGAGGCTTGCAGTATCACACTTCACCACCAGGTAAAGCTTTTAGAAACATATTCAGTGTGAAAATGCCCCAAGTTTGCAGCTTCGTGATGGATAAAGACAGTTACAGAGACAAAGAAAGTTAGTGTTTTATGAATTAGTCCTCTACTCTTGAAATAGTATAGCTTACTGGCAATGAGGTACATTTGTATTTTTTTCTCGGCTGTTCTTCCTGAGGCAATATACCATGTTACCATTGAGGAAGTTCTCTCTTTCCCCGTACATTTTTATTGTACGCAGAAAGACAGAAGAAGGAAGCCCTGAAGGAAGATTGTGTATGAACCCAGGATTCTGTTATTACCTCTGATGTTTGTTTCTAGTTAAAAATGAGAAGTAATTTTTGGGAGGGAGACAGAAAGGGGAAAAGTTTATAAGTGAGCCAGTGGAAAAAGCACATTCATTATCAGTGTCTTTCTCACTGAGTCGTTTGAAGTTGGAAAATTAGCAGCTTCTTTGAAGCTCATAAGATCTTTCATCTTTGTGTATGTGAGTGTGTGTGTGTTAATACTAAGTGGAGATTCTTTCTCTTGCCACTTATTTGGTTTTTCTGCTAATAATGAAATTATAATGAGATCCCTGATGGGATTTAAAAAAAAAAAAAAAAAGAAAAAAACACCTTACATGAATTATCCCATTCCCCCACCCTCCTTCTGCCTTTCTGTAAAATCTGTTCTGCATAATAGGTCTTTGTTTCTGGATTTGTGACAGAACTGAAGGAGGCCAGGAGTCGGAAATGCCCCTCATTGTTCTTTTTGGTGACTAGGATACAAAGTTCTGTTCGGCACAGAGTACTCTCCTCTGCTTCTACCTCTGGGAACCCCGTTACCCCCCAGCCCACACACCGCCACCGCAGTTTTGGGTGGGGAGAAGGCAAAGGTGAGTGTTTGATATCTTTGCAGGCTGAATGGCCACTCGATTTGAGATGCATATACCATGCCTTCCCCCTTTTATCTTTAAGGATTCATGACATGGGCTGCCGTTGAGGGAACCACACATCTGTCTTGATGGCAGAAATATGGTATTTGGAAATCTTGGGAAAACCTCTCTCAGGATAACATTTTCAGTAGTAGGTTTTCCTCCCTGTTACCTTTGGTTCCTATTCCATCGCCCTTTATCAGTACAGGCTTTTGAAAATGCCATGGATTAGAGAGGTCCCACTGCCCAGGGCTGAGTGTTTCTTTGCCCGGCCTGGTCTCTACTAGTGGGAGGGTAAGTGGAGCCTTTGGAAGAAGGAATCAGTGTATGGACTGTTCAAGACAGACACATACTTAATCTAATTTAGGCATTTCTAGCTGTAGGAAAGGCAATGACGTGATCTAGTCCAATGAAGAGTTTACACTTTGGAAACTCAATTTCAGAAAATTCTTCCATAATCCAACCTAAATCTTTTCTGCTTTACTATTTTGTCTTAAGCCAGAGATAGGCAACTGCTGTTTTCCCATCTTAAAACTCTAGAAAACTGGAGTGTAGAGAATGGGCAAGATGAGAATGCCTCATCTATGTATGTGGCTTAGTCAAAAGCTATTTCCTGAATCTCTCATGTTTAGATTTTCTCATCAACGTTAATGACCACTTTCAGGGCCTCACTCCCCGCTCCCCATCATGTCTGCAGGTTCCCCCCTCTTTCTTCCTTCTCACCATTTAACAGGTATAATAAAGCTGGGGAATCTTTACAGTTGGTGATTTTATATCATAGATCAAAGATCAAAGCAGAGGAATACACAGCAACCGTAAAATTAACTGCTTTTTCAATTTTACAATGCTTTCAGTGATAGAGAATCTTATAAATTTAATATTAATTAAACACTTAGCTTTTAACCTCCTCCTGCATCTACTTTTGGCTGGTGGCTGGAAAAAATTAATTGGGCATCTTAAATCTTGTATTACTAATGCCTTGACAGGAGGGGTTTCAGAAGCACTTAGAACTTCAGCAAAATGTACTTGGAGCATTTGTCCTTCCACTCACCTAATTGAAAATGCCCGCTTTTTTCCTTAAGGAAAAATGAACCATTTGCAAATTTTTTTTTAAAGGAAGCATAAGTTACAGTCCCCTTTCATAGCCAAAGCTTTAACTCAGTCCCTTGGCACATTTAACACTTCACAAAATGGAAGCCGTTGAACTTCCATTATTATAAATGCTCTATTGATTTTTGAGTGTGTTGGTACAGATGTGTGGCCGGCAATTGCTTGGCCTAATCATTGTGTCACCTGAAGCGCATGCATGTCCAATCCAGCAAGAGGTGCCTCCTGTTTTGGTGAGCTCACTTTGGCATGGTAGAGTCAGAGGTGGTGGCATTTGAGAATGGACCCGCAGCATCGTGAACAGGAAAGTTAGAATATCAGTGAAAGGAAATAATATTTCTCTTGAAGGAAGCCGCAAGAGATGGGAAGCCAATGTGATGGAGGAGATGTTTTGGGGAAGCTAGACTAGGCTGTTCACATTTTCTTAGCTCTGGAAGGAATGGACGATGGCCTTTTGTTGGGTGACAAACATTTCTCTCTTTAAAAGCCAGGCGGGCATTCATGGCTGTGCTTCAGAAGTGGCTCAGTAGAAATAATAATACCAACACATTGCATCTCTTTTGTATTTTTTTTCTCCAGTGGGCTTGGAGAACTTTATCCGGATAATCTCATTTTTCTCACACATCACTGTGTTAGAGAACAGCAAGATCAGGCCCCTGAGTTTACCCAAGTTGGTTCTCTGCTATGACCGTATATTTGAAACTAGCAACTGGAAATTATAGTGAATAGAGCAAGAACCCCAAGAATGGATCTTTCTGTACCTGTTTTAGATTTAGGTAACTGAGAAAAGTACATTAATTGCTTTTTGGGGACATCTGTTCCTAGCACAGTGCTCAGTGAAATCCCTTGGGTTTATGAGTACCTGACTTGGAGAAGAATTATAAGAAACAAAATTTGGGGGAGAATTTAAAATGTCATTATTTACTTTACAAAAATGTTTTAAAAATTTTACTCTGAAAGGCTTTACTGCAGGTTTGCTTTAAATTGCTAAGTTTTCTAGTCCTGTAGTCATCTAATGAGACTATAAATCGGTTTACAACTGATACTTTAGAAGGATATTTTTTGAGTAAGGTAAGGGATATAGAACATGCAACATGACAGTCCCCTATCTCCTGCTCTGGGTTGCAATGGTCTCTTTCTCCGAGTCCAAATAGTCACCTTGACAATCCTTGATGGCAGTAGGGAGCATTTAATCCAACTGTGAAATAATAAATTAGCTGTGGAGTCACCACCAGAACAGGGAATCCTGGCTTTGTGCACCTGGCTAGTTTGCACTCCCTGTGAAACCATCATGGTTCCTTCTCATTGCAGCTGAGCTTTCTGAACCTTTTAAGAACTGAATTGATGGGATGTGGAATTTGATAGCCAATAAATTAAGGGTATTGGTAAATGTAGCGACTCTATTAGAAGATAGCATTTCCAAGATCAGTGGCAACATTTGCTTGCGTTGTTCGTGAGTGTATCTGTGGAGGTCCTTTATATATGTATCTCTCTCTTTCTCTATCTATCTAGATATATATGATATGTGGGGTGCTATAAAATTTTTAGTGCCTTAGTTTGGGTTGACCGCCTTATTACTCACGAGTGAGCTATACAGGTCTTCCTTAACAAGTGGCAATAAAGGCTTTATAGCACCCCTTACACCGTCACATATTTTTGTTTAGGCCACATATTGTCTTTTTCTTTTTAAGTCTCCCTTTGCTCATGTCCCTCTCAAGTACCTTTGTTGCCATGGCAACAGTTCCATCGTTTCTTAGGGTAGAGCGGGATGACATCTCACGCAAGATTCTTTAAGTCAATGCTTGTTTGGACTGACCTCAAACACTCAGCTGCGGCCAGTGCTGTGGCCCTTACCCTGGTCATCTGTGGCACTGTTTTCTCTTTTTTGCTCGAGGCTCTGTTTATTAGACTGCCTTGTCTGTCTCTACATTAATATTGGCCGTGTCTCCATGGACCTGTTCCAAGGAATGGGAAGAAGCTGATACTCATGATCTAAAATTGAAAAAAAAAGTTGGTGTTAAGCATTTTGAGTTAAATATGGAGCTTTGTGAGTGGTTGGATGCATAGTAAATACTGTGGCAAGATGGAAGAGTGAGGGCAGCTCCTCCTCTGCATGTCAGTGTTCTCTTTGGAATTCCCTCATGGGCTCGGTTTTGACAGGTTACCATGTGCATTTTTCAGTCCTCTCTGTGTGTCTTTAAGACCCAGCAGACCTACCTTCTCCCTGAGTCATGGAATATTAGTCCTAAAAGGGAGTCACAGAACTGAGTCCAGTGCACTGATTACATTCTTAGGGAAGCTGAGACCCAAAGGGGCATGTGTCTTGCTAAGATCACTCATCCTTTATTGGTGCAGATGGGATGAAAACCCACATCTCCCAGTCTTCAGTTGGGCTTCACCTTTGCTACACTTTGTTAGTTTTTTAAAACAGAAATTATTTGAAAGGTTTTACTGTCAAGCTAATTTCCTCTCAAGCCACTGCAACATTTCTGTAAAAAGTGGCTGTAGCTATAGTGGAGACCTCATCTGGCAAATGTGGACAGGTGGTGAGGCTGTACCTCCAAATTTCTTAATTCTTTTTCCAACAAGAAGGTTGGCTTGCCAATTCTTTGATAAAAGGTAGGAGTTTCTGTAATCTGTTCTCTTAACCACATTTGGGATGCTTGTATATATGACTACATATATTTATATATTTTTTATGGGCAATATTTTGACTGTTTCTCTTTTGAAAGACAGTGTGAATGAGTATGCCAAAAATCACAGATGATATGAGAAATGCTATCAATAAAAGCATTTTTTCAGAAAGGTGAATAAAATAACCCCAAAATAATGTAAAATTTTTCCTAATGTTATTTTGCAAAGTCATTAGAAAACCTAATACTTGTGACCAGTGGGGTGATGCTCATGGGACAGTACATGGCTGACGTTGTGGTTTTCACTGGGCAAAATGATTCAGATCTATGAGTCTTTTGGCGTGGGCATAGACAGAAAGATTGCATAATTTGTTCTTGGATGACATGGAAGAGAACCCTGAATGTATTTTTCTTTTCTATGCCTCCAAAGTCTGAGTGGGATGTTTTACATGGATGGGTAATATGGGATTTTAGGAGACAGATAATGCTCTGTTTTAGATCTTCACTTGGTCTTTCCAACTTGTAGGGGTGGTGTGGTGATCACATATTTGACTAGTGGTTATGCTGTTTTCATATTTAAGCTGCCTGTAGCAATTCGTGATTTGCTATCAGTACATCTATCAATCTGTAATATTACACTCAATATCATTCTTCTTTTACCCAAATACTTGGTAAAAGAGAAAGCTAACATGCACTAGGTTCCTACCAAGCAGATAAGATGAGATAATCTATGTAAAGTACATAGTATAACCCTGAAAGGGATTATTAGTCCCACTTGACAGATGTGGAAAATGAGCCCTAGAGAGATTAAATAAAATAGAACCTTCTATGACTAAGTGACTAAATTCAGGTCTCTGATTTCAAAGCCCATACTCTTTCCTCTGAGTTGCATTGCCCCTACCAGGTACTTGGCAATTACTGTCTTGTGCAATCTTTGGATCTTTGCCTTGATAATGTGCTTAATCATTCCGTTCACAGTTCATAGTAAAGTAAGAATGACGAGCATTTAGCATCATCACACACAAGCCTAAGAGTCAGCAAGACTCACCTTACTGTAAAGCTAGCTTCATCAGCTCCAGCAGCTTTCCAGGTAGCAAGATGTCACTGGCAGAGTGGATAATGAACTAGTACATGGGCTACATCAGGAAGCCCTGGGGACCTTGCAGAAGTTGAGAGTGTGGAGTGGGAGAATGGGAGAAGGAGTAATATGTTAACCTTACTGATACACAAAATTGCTCCTTCTTTTTCTTGCAGGTTAGTGCGCATAATTGTTATCTCACTATTACTGTGTTGTTTTTGTTTTTGTTTGGCTTTGCAGTTTAAGATAGCTTTTAAAAGCCACCATCTGGTTGAGGTGCTAGATGAAAGTTCTGGTTAAAACAAAACAAATAGTTTCATAACCTAGTGAGAGAGTTTTTTTTTTCTTTGTTTTTTTTTTTTTTTTTTTTTTTTTCCCTACAGTATTCAAAGTGCTTTCTGAACAAACTTAAATTTGTTTGGATGTAAGCAACACAGAGAAGTCAGAACACAAGGCTCTCAGATTCAAGTAATAAAAGCATGGGAGCTGGAGGAGAGGGACAAAAAAATTAAGTAAAAGAGGAAAATAAAAACTCTCACTCTGCATTGACCCTTTTACTGAGGTGTAAGGTACAAAACATAAATAATCCACATGGAGAGTGACAAGTCCACTTACTTAATTCATTATTTATTTTAGTTATTGGAGAAGCTCATTTCTGCTTAGTCTCCGGGCATATTTACAAGTGTGATAGAAAAAAGACAGTCCCTGCCATTACTGTTTACAATCTACAATAGATAATATATAAATAAGACATATTATTTTGGTAGACAGATGCATCCAGATACACTTTAAACAAACAAGAGTACAGCAATTAATGTGCATATGAAATCCGTAAGATAAATCAGCTATTGTAGCACGTGAAGGAAACTAATACAAATTAAGGAATTGGAACAGATTTGGGCCATATTCGACTATTTTCATATTAAGAAACATTATTTTAGAAGATCCGTTTGGCTGCAGCGGAGTCAGGAACTGGGCAAGCAGTGTTGTGACTTGCTTGTTCCACAAGCAGAGCCTGGGCAGCACTCAATAACACCCCTCACCTTCATGGGCCATCAGCCGTAGAGAGGCAAATTAGAGCACTGGCATAAGCCACAAATCACAGGCTGTTGTTAGATTTAGTCTGACCCTTAGCATCATTTTATCTGAGTCCTCTTGAATTTAATGTGATTCCCTTCACACCACCCCCTCTCTGGACAAATACTAATATTGTTATTGTTATCACCATGATTACTCGTGGCTGACCTAATACCCTTCTGCCCTGAAACCACAGGACCTTGCCGCAGCCTAGGCATTAATAGCCCTCACAGCACCTCATTGACATGGCTGCACTGGAGTTGAAGTTACAAAGCAGGAAGTATCATTTAGTGCCCCTGCTACCCTCGCCCCTTTCATCTTTATTATGCAGTTTCTTCTTATGGTGCTGCCCATTTTCCCAAGGAATTAAAGTCGCAGATATTTTTATTTCAGGGGAGGGTGAGGGGGAAGTTGGGCTCTGAGTGTAGAGAAGCAAGAGCTGGCACACCTGTCCCTAGCTTCACAGCACAGCCTTTCTCCTGCTGGACACAGGAGTAGGATGAAAAGCCAACATCAATGACCTTGAGTGTATAGTTTCATAATCCATGAATAATTTCAGGAATTACAGATGTACTCTTAGTGTAGAACATGCAGAATGCCCACCGTGGATTCAACACTGTGCAAACTATGTGTTTGGGGTTTTTTCTCAATTGGTGGCTTTATATCAACCTCCCCAGCACACTTACATCTAGGCTTTTATAATGATTAATACACTAGGAAGAATCAGTGGTACGGACACATTGGACATGTGGTATTTATGGTCTAGAGGATATTATTACCAGGAACTCATTGTTGCTCTCCACAAGTTTGATGGTGGTTGAGCAGTAAACATGGAGGCACAAAAGGATATAATTAAGGCGACTCTGGAAGTCATCTAAAAAGTGGGAAACGGATTTTATGGTGCCTAGATCCTAGGGTTCATGTCAAGTTAAGACCTGGAAGAGACTTTGGAAATCCCCAATCTTGTTTTATAGATAAGAAAACCTAGAGTGGATATCAGTTTGCTTAAGGTCATACAATTAGTCAATGGCATAGCTAAGACTCAAAACTAGTTTACCTATTAAGTCCACCATAACATCCTCAATGTAGAATGTCCTCAAATGGATGATGTTGCTGACTTCTTTTCTTCACAACCATCTCTCCTCTCTCTCTCTCTCTTTTTTTTTTTTGAGATGGACTTTTGCTCTGTTGCCCAAGCTGGAGTGCAGTGGCGCAATCTCGGCTCACTTCAGTCTCTGCCTCCTGGGTTCAAGCAATTCTCTTGCCTCAGCCTCCCGAGTAGCTGGGATTACAGGTGTGCGTTACCACGCCCGGCTAATTTTCTTATTTTTAGTACAGATGGGGTTTTGCCATGTTGGCCAGGCTGGTCTCGATCTCCTGACCTCAGGTGATCCACCCACCTTGGCCTTCCAAAGTGCTGGGATTACAGGCGTGAGCCACAGCACGCAGCCCCTCTCTCTCTTTAGACTATTAATAGTTGGGTCATTTTCTATTACTAGTATTTTCACTGCCAGGTCCATTTTGTTATTGTTTGGGGTCTCAGTATGGACTGTTTCTTGGATCTGGTGGAATTTGAATGGTGTACATCATCGTGAATACTGAATGACCTGAGCCTTTCCCTGCAGATTTCATGTATTATACAAGGAAAAGTATAATGTAGTAGTTAAGAGCATGGACTCTAGACTGTGACTGCCAGGGTTTGAATTCCAGCTCCTTCAATTACATGCTAGTTTTGGACACATTATTTAACCTTTCTTTGCTTCAGTTTCCTAATCTATGTAATCGGAAGGATAATAGTAGTATCTACTTCATAGGTATCTGCCTCGGAGTTAATACACAGAAAGCAATTAAAACAGTGCCTGGTGCACGTTAAGCCGCACAGTATATTTGTTATTATTGTTATTATTATTTTCTTCACTCTCCAGCAGTGGCCTTGAGCTACCTAAAAGGTTATGTAATTTAATCTTCCATTCAATTGAGGAAGGAGCTCTGTTGTAACAGTCCTGGGTGGCATTATCCAGCTCTGCTGTGGCACAGCTGTGGATGAGCAGTTTCTTCCTTGTGAGCCAGCTCCCCACCACCTGTAATGCTCAGTTTTTAGTGCCAGCTTTGTCTTCTGGACCTGCACAGTGTAAGGCTTTTCCTTCTTCTTGTTTGGAGGTAGCTCCGGCATTGCTCACTGAGTGTTCCCTGTCCTGAAGCCTATAATCGTGGGGTTTCTGCGAGATTTGGCCAGAGGCTTCTTGAGGGATGTGGCCAGGTGAGTTTCGAAGGTCGAGATTAGTGCCGTTGACCTTCTGCAGTGCCCTGCCTGGCCCCACACCAGCTGACACTTATCTAGGACTAAAAGGATGGTTATAATAAAACACTGATACAGGTAAGAGCTATGGAAAACAAAACTTATCATTTCCCTGGTCCTTATCTCCTAAAGCATTTATTATTTCATGAACGCTTTGAAAAGAGAGTGCTTTTTGAGCTTGTGGTACTGTTGAAACTGAGTGGACCTGACTACTAGGGCAGTGCTTAAAATCAGTTTCTTCTTTAGTCCCTCCCACAATGCTCGTTGGGTTTTGTTTCTGGAATATGAATTGCCAAAATTAGTTGAACTATCTGATGGAGGATTGTAAGCTCAAAAAGGAAGTGTCGGCTTCCCATTAATATACCAACACCATCTGATAGACACAAACTTTCTTTTTACCCAGCGTAATTGGGCAAGGTCAGGACTCCCTCAGACATGGTTTGGGGTCTTTGTTGTAGGGAAATAAGTTCTTTGGGAGAAATGATTACTCTCAGTTATTTCCTAGCCTATCAGGACCTGGAAAGACCCCAAATTTTGAGGCCTCTTGGAGAGTGCCAGGTTTCACCAACCATGTGCACATGGTTCTATGTAGACCTGCCCATTGATCTTGGAGCCTATTCTTAGCATCATAGGTGATAAGGGGCCATGTTGCCTGCCTGTAGAGATGGCGATTGTGGGCAGGAGTTAACTCTAAGGCTGAGAATATTCTGCGCCTTCTTTCCTTATTCTTATAAGAGGCAAGCGATACAGCTTAGAGAAAGTAGAAGTGTGTGTGGGGGAAGGGGTTTATTGTGAGGGTGGGGGTGGGGAGAAAAGGAGGAACAACTGTAAAAAATGTTAATTTATTAATCACTGAATATATAGCAGTTCATCTGAAATGCTGTTGCTATGCCAACACCCTGGGAGTTTATTTTCTTAATCCAAGAGAGGAGCTCTCAGTCCCCTGCTCCCCTGCTGTGTCATTTGAATTTGCTGCTGCCACCGCTGCCACCATGGTATCTGTTTTAAAAAGTGGGGGGCGAGGGGGGAGGGAGGGGAACCAGGCTAAACCACCAAAGCAGTCAAATGCAAAGCAGTAAGAGGCCTTTCTCAGTGCGACTTAGTAAAAATGACACAAATTAATATACTCTACTTAAACCAGACCAAGATTAATGGTTCTCTTTCAGTGCAGCTTAGCCCAACTGTCACTCGACAGGCGTTTGTCGGACAAAATCAACACTAATCAACATTTATTCGTCTCTTGCCCTTGGGTCTGAGGCGCGCACGGGCTGCGCCATTCTCCCGCTCGTCTCGCCACGCTTTTCACCCTCCATCCAGCCTCGCCATATATCACCCTTCCTCCTGTGCCTCTCCTCGGACGGATCCACACACTCAGCTATCAGGGTACATTAGAGGCATGATAGATTTTCTGTTTTAATTTACATCTATTATATTGCAACATAACAGATTTTGATTCCGTAGAGACCGGTGTCTCCTATAGCCAGACTCCTTGGGAGGATTTCTGCATTAACTTATTAAGGTTCGTTAGGATGCAGCTTCAAATAGATTCCCTTCTCTCTGGCTTGTTCTCTCTCTCTCTGTGTGGCAAGCTCAGTAAAGATGTCTTGGTATACCTTATTCACAAGCACAGCTCATTTTCTTTAGACTTGGCTTCCTGTGCTGGATCACATGAGGCTGGCTGGGTTCCTCCTTTACTTTCTGATTGGACTTTGATCAGCCAACAATGGGCGTTGCAAGCTCCCCAGTCCCTGCCTGGTCTGGGTAAATGGGCTTTGACAAATCTGGTGGCCTTGAGTCAGTGGGCACCCCCTCCCAGACTTTAGTTCTAGCCCCCAGCATCTTTCTCTCTCTCTCTCTCTCTCTCTTTTTTCTCCTTTTGATCTCAGTTACAGTTAGATTTTATTTATATTGAAACTCAGGTCTACAGAGATGGAAGGGGGGAGGAACACAGTTTCTTGGGTTAACCAAGGAGAAGGATGTTGAAAGGATGACTGAAAGAGTGAGTCTGAACAAGGCTATTTTCATTTCTACGTGACCATCTTGAAGGCATCTTATTTCAGCTTGGAACAAGGTGCATGAGCCCAGCTTGTTTGTTGCATGTGGGAAGTGTATATTTTTAGTTGCCTTGTAGAGTGGCTTTCCACCTCATTTATGAAATTGGCTTTTTATTTTTATCCTTTTCTCTTTTTCCCTTTCACCAGAGTTGGAATGTGAAGCACAGTTTCTACTTGCTGACATAGTATTTCCTCTTGATTTTTAGTGGGGTTGGGGTGTTTTATGAGTACTAAGGTCACACTGAACTTTGGACACCTAGTCACCTTGTTGCTGGCTGCAGAGAAGAGCTTGAGAAGGAGACAGAAATCTTCTCGTTGTCTTATCATGGCTTTGACAAATGCCCAGGGAGACTGCAACTTTCTTCTCAACTTGGCTGTAACAATGGAGCCCTTGGCCACTTAGAAGGCCTGAGTTTTTTTTATATTTTCCACCAAGCTGCTGATTCTAAACTGTGGTGGGGTTTCTTTCGTGGCCAGAATGGGGAGAAACCGTGGGCTGAGTTGGGGATGTGTGGTTTGTGTGTGTTTATATGTGGCCACTGAAGTGTAGGATATAGTAGGAGGATGGCTTAGGACTTCCATTTTGGTTTCTTATTACACAGCAATAAAGTAAATGACGCTTAGTATAACTTTGCACTTATAGAAATGTAGCTCAATTTAAGAAACAAAACTCCACCAACAGGAGTGCTTAGTATCTTCAGCTTGGGAAACTGACCTCGTTAATTTTAATGAGGGGAAAAATTCTCCAGCTGGGGCTGAGAAGAAAATGAAATACCAATGAGGTTATCACTTTGGATGATCTCACTGAATTCAGACTATAATCGGAACGATGCTTGGGGAATTTTCTAAAATCCTATGGAGAGATTTAGAAGAAAATGCTTATGCCCTTGATAGTGTTAACAGACTGCTTTCCCTGATAGGCAGAGCCGAACTCTATATAGTGCCTCCTAAAGGGGTCATTTGAAAAGTTAACATATTAAAAAGTTGGAGCAAAGTAAAACTGAGAGAAAAAATGGATTAACGTGCTTCTTATGTGGGTCTAGCGTGAAAGCAGTGGGGCTGGTCGGATGGTGGCTGAGGCCGTTGATTATAAGCCAGGGGCTCCTGAGTTCAAGTGCCTACTGGGATGCTAACTTCCTGTGGGATTTTGGGCATCTGTTTTTTATCGACCAAAGGCAGGAGGTAGGGTGAGGGAGTCCTGTTATTCAGTAGGCTGCTATTTGATTTGCACAATAAGTTGATGACTTTGGCCCTGCTGCTGAGGAGTGACAGATTGTGACCAATGAGGTTAAGATAACTGTAGGACAAGTTTGCCCTCAGTGAGGAGAGGCCTGCCAAGTGCCACTGACATTTGGTTGGGGACCACAGAAAGAAACATCACCATTCAAGGTATTTGGCCCTTATTTTGTCTTAGTTCACTAAATGGCAGATCCTGGGGAGGAGATTATTTCACCAGTGGATTCTTCAGAGGTATGGGGGCAGACAGAACAGGCTTTCTTCTCCAAAAGTTCAAGCTTGCTGACTCAAGCTCTTTACTCATCTCTCTGGCATGTCACTGCACTCAGGAGAAGATTTGTGCAACTGTCAGGTGCAAACTCAAGTATCACCAAAGGGATACTTTCTGATTAAATAGAGCCATCGTGCTCTGGGGACCATCTCAATATCAGTGGAATATTGAGGGGGTCTATTTGTTTATAAGTTCCTTTGAAATTCAGCCCTTTTCTTTGAAAGCTGTAAGGCAGCAGTTAAGGGCACTCATACTGCTGCTATGGCTATGTGTGTATGTGATGGGAAAGGCTGGTTGCCAAGCAGCGGAGAATGGACATAATCGTGCTGCCTAGCAACAGCGGCAGCGTGGTCACTTGCGCAGATTTCTGCGCCTCTTCCTGTTTGGTCTGCTGGAAAATACAGATGGCTTCTATGGGTCGCTCTCTGCCCTAGCCATAGTGAGAGGCAGGAAAACATTATGAACCAGGGTGGAAAAATACACAAGTGCATGTTTTAAAGTGATTCGTTTCCAAGCTGCCTAGGGCTGAGCAGGGATTCTTACATAGCATTCCTCAGTTTCCCCTTTGAAGATATTGTGCACTGGCACGTTGACTTGTAAGCAGGAAGAGGAATCTTTGAAAAGTGCTAGACCCCTCTGGGTGCTGCCTCTACTGAGCCCAAGCCTTTACTCTGCATGTGTGAATATAAAGCCACCAGTTTTCTGATAAAGACACACATACACTCACACACACTCACACCATGGGTGAAAACAAGTGGAGCAGAGCGTGACTACTGATTGTTCTTTGAGGCCGGAGGAACAAAGCAGTCAGGAGCGATAAAGGCAGGCGATCCCTGCTGGTTTGCCCTTTCTCCCAGCTCTGACCATCACCCTCACACATGACACTCTTGAATGAGGTCACCTGCTCACTACAGATTCTAAAAGGGGCTTGCTTGGCAAAGACCTCCAGGGTCAGAGTGCCGGCCTTTACTGTTCTTGGCAGTTGTGTGCATGGAACATTGGAAGCGTTTGGAACGGAATGCTTAAGGAAGATATTATTTGGCAGCAAGAAAAAGGGAGTGTGCAGACTCCCCCTACCCCTCCTGGGATGAGTAGGTACTGCCTGCCCGTTTTTTCTCTACAGGAGTTGAATAGTAGCCAGAGTACAGGCTTGGCGTCAGAAGGCCTTAGTTCAATCTTTATCTCTTCTACCTACCAGCAGTGTGGCTTTATGCAAGCTGCTTGTTCATCTGAACCTTACTGCTCTTGTCTGTAAGGGACAGCAATATCTGTTTTACAGAGTGGGCTGAAAGGTTAAAAGAGGCGCTAGTTCCATTTGGCATGCGGCAAGTATAAAGTAATTGTTGCTGTTCACCTCCTCTCCATGATTAAAGAGTAGGAAGTTGGGAAAAGAAGGTGAGCATTGCAGCTACCCTGTTTATTCCAAACTTCAATGTCTTGGTTTTTCTCTTCCTTCTTAGCCTCCTAAATGAAGAGCCTTTATTTCCCTCTGTTTAGATTAGAAAAGATGAGAGATCTCTCTCTTTTTGATGCTGGGTGCCTGGATGGTATTAATTGATTTTAGTGATTTCTTAATCCATACAGAATCAGTTAGGATGGTTTGCTCCCATCTTATGGATGATGAGACAGTAGTACAGAGCAGTGGGATGATTTGTTTGGAACCCTGGAGACCGTTAATTCCAAGATGAGATCCAAATCCTATGGCCTGTGCTCATTTTGGCAGCACATATACTAAAGATGCAATGATACAGAGAAGATTGGCGTGGCCCCTAGGCAAGGATGACATGCGAAGTGGTGAAGTGTTCCTTATTTATTTATTTGTTGAGACAGGGTCTTGCTCTGTCACTCAGGCTGGAGTGCAGTGGCATGACCATGGCTCTCTGCAGCCTTGACTTCCTGGGCTTAAGCCATCCTCCCACCTCAGCCTCCCTGTTAGCTGGGACTATAGGCATGCACCACCATGCCCAGCAAATTTTTTCTATTTTTTGTAGAGATGGGGTCTTACTATGTTGCCTAGGCCAGTCTCAAGTTCCTGGGCTCAAGTGATCCTCCTACCTTGCCTCTCAAAATGTTGGGATTACAGATATAAGGCACTGTACCCAGCTGTGTTCTATATTTAAAGAAAAAAAAAATCCTATGGCCTGACGGTATAGATGAAGCCCCTGCCAAAGCCAGAGGGGCTGGAGTAGGTAGAAAGCCGCCAAGGAGTCCGAGCGTTCTAGGTATTGACAAGACTTGAATTTTAGACTTCAAAATTGTGACATCAGTGAATGTTCCCCAAACAAATCGCAGCCTGGCTCCTGGAGGTCTGGATGTGCTAGGTGGGTCAGTAGGGTTGGAAGAGGGCCCTTGCATCTTTTTTGCTCTGTTTACATTTGTATGTCTGCTAGTATACAGAGTAGCTAAGGGATCCAAATGGGGGAAGGCCTTGGGTTCTAAACTGGCCTCTTATCCAAGTCCTGCTAAGAGCTCTTGTTCCTCAGTTTCCCCAGCTAGAATGATGAAAACATTGACCTATTTCTCAGAACAAGGTAGGTCAGGGGTTTGGAATTACTTATCTGGACTACTGTATAAGTGCTCCACTCAGCAGATTGCTCCTGGTGCAACATACATACTGGGAAACGATGTGATGACACTAGCACAAAGGACAGTTTATAGTTATTTTCTGTGGTTCCTCGTTTTTTGGTGGGTTTTCTTTTTTTTTAGACGAAATTTTGCTCTGTTGCCCAGGCTGGAGTGCAGTGGCACGATCTCAGCTCACTGCAACCTCTGCCTCCCAGGGTCAAGCAATTCTCATGCCTCAGCCTCCTGAGTAGCTGGGATTACAGAAGCCCACCACCATGCCTGGCTGATTTTTTTGTATTTTAGTAGAGACAGGGTTTCACCATGTTGCCCAGGCTGGTCTCCAACTCCTGAGCTCAGGCAATCCACCTGTCTCGGCCTCCCAAAGTGCTAGGATTACAGGCATGAGCCACTGCACCGGCCGGTTCCTTGTGTCTTAAAGCAAACACAGGCACAGTATTCTGGGCAAACCAGATGTTAATAGCTTGACCTCTCTGTCAAAGGAGGACTTGGTTGCTTAAGGCCCTTAAAGCTGTCAAAGTTACAGCTTCTCCAGGATACTATCATCCTCACCCATTTCTTATTCTCTTTGCAGGGAGAGATCATCTCTCGAAAACCTCCCATCAGAGCAACGATTTTGGGAGTTTGAGCAGAATGCTTAAGGCAGTGGTTCTAAAATTCCACACCACCTGTTCTTCCAGTTGTGTCCTCTCTGAGCTGCCTCTGACGGTCACATTCCATGGCCATGTGCCACAGCAGACTTGTGATACTGATTTTAGTGTTGTCCTTGGCCATTGCGGGCAGGGAGGAAGCAGAGAGAAGAGAAGGGGAGAGAAGAAGAGAAATGGGAGTGGGGTCCATTCATCCATCTCTCTGTCATTAGGGGCCCAGCAGTTCCCACTATGGTACCTAGGAAACTAGCTTGGACCTGGAGGCCATCCAGTGACCTAATCTGGACCAATAAAGCCACCAGGCCATTTTCCTGCGTCGGACATGCTTTCTCAGCTGCCCTTCCCCTTAGCTAGGGCTGAAATGACTCGTCTTCCCATGCCCTAGTTCCATGGGGTTTCCTCTCTGTGACTTAGGACAGAGGGCTTGGTTGCCACCAAAGGCAGCTTATGGTGTAGCTTCAGGTCTAGCCTGACTCAGTGGCCTTCCCTCAGCTATTCACTACGGAGGCACTTAATGAAGAAGACACAAGGGTAGCAGGCCTGAGGGATAACTTCAAGGCTAACGTGTCTTTTTTCCAGTACTTACTCTTCTTTTGAATTTTAAGAATTCCAGATTTTATTCTAAGTCAGAGAATACTGCGAGAAAGGATTTTATTGTATCCACTCCCTCCAAATGGCATGAACATCTGGATTTGCATCCTTCCCATGACAGATATCACAAATTGGGTTGGGTTTTGCACGCTCAGGATGATTTTTGGTATTCAGCTAACACCCTTCCTTTAAGGAAGTTAGAACACTTGATAAATTTTAAGCTTTTGATCCTCAGTAGTACCCCTGGAAAACTGAGGTCCAGTGAGGTAAATTGTCTTGATTAATTATATGACATGCACTGCTTTTTGGTGGCTCTTTTGTTGTGTTTTGTTTTTTCTTTCTCCTTCATTTTGTTAAAATGAATTATGTGAATGTCCAGGTCAGCAGTGTTCTATTTTCGTAGGGTAAGCCCCATCTCTAGTACTGTTTATTTCCACTGTGCCTATTTTTCAGGGAACTCTGTGCATTTCCACATTTCCATCGCCAGCTCTAAGAAGGTACATCTGCAGAGTTTGTTGTGACCCCGTTTCAGAACGGACAGAACCAAGTGCAGGCTTACTCTGTTTGGTAGAGACTGAGTCCCAGCAAGCAGAAGTGTCTTGCCAAGGGGATGCAACTATGAATAGGAAATGGAACTAAAAATAGAACCTAGGTATGACCCCAGATATTTGACCACTCTCACCAACATGATTTCTCCTTCTGGTCTCAGACCAGGACATTCAAGGCATCTCTCCATTTTCATATGGAGAAGCATCCAGCTATGTCTCCGTGGTTGATTAGGAGACCATATCTTTCAGGAGTCATGTTGAAACTTGTCAGGATAGTTCCTAAGGTCCTGAGGCCTAGGATAGTACTGTAACCTGGCCCCGTGAAATCTTTGGTAGATGGTAAGTGTTCAGTATGAATTTATTTATTTGATTAGGTGTTTTTTTATCATGGTGAATACAGTTCCTTTAATATCAGCAAAGACTTAGTGAACATGTGCTCTTTGCCTCACAGAAAATAGAAAATGAGATATTAGAAGGAAATAGAACAAAAACTATCTGCCTTCAAGGAGCTCACAGTCTAGTTCTGGAGACTGGACATACGCAGTCTCTGCTGTCTGCTTGGACTGGTGTCACTGTGATCATTCTCAGGTAACGAGCCACCTTTTATTCTTTTACCCAGCCCAGTTGTTTTAGATGAAAGGATAGAGAAGCCGGCGTCTGCTGTGATGGAGGTGATGTTTTATTTTAAGATAAAGTATAGAAGCAACTGATTGATGGATTATAAACTGGGAGGTCCAGGATAAAGCTTCATTCTGAGGACATCAGTATATTTCACTGGGAGCCTCCTGGGCATTAATTCTGCCATTAATTTTGTTATTAGAAACCTAGCCAAACAAAGGGAGGTGGCGAAGCTTGAGGCTGGTTTAACCTTGATGAAACAGTGATTTCACCAAGGATGATGTTGCCCCATCCATCTTCATCCATCAAGGCACTGCTGAAATATGCTAATGAAGCCCAAAGATAGGAGCACAGAGCAGTTAAATGGGGCGTTGCAGACGCTCTCCGTACCCCCATGACAGGGTGATGCCATTTACTGTCCAGATTTAGTATAGGAAAGAGAGCAATGCTGACGTGGTGTCGTGGTGGAAGACAGAATGGAGGCTCCACCTAATAAAAAGAAAGGGCAAAGTTCGGGGTATATATTCTAGAAGAAGATGGGAAAACTTGGTTTTTGGTGAAGGGGTTGGTTTTCTTAATTCTCTTTGGCTCACTTTCTAGCCAGTCCACACAAGAACCAGATATGTGGCATACTGCAGATAGGGCAACATTTTTAAGTTCCAGAATGTGACCTCCCACCGTGTGCCAAAGCAAGTTATCTGTTACTATGTCAGTCTGCAGCACTGTTTTGTTTCCAATGGTACATGAGCTAATACCTTGGCTTTATTTATTTACTTTTTTAAGTTACAGCCTTTTGGATACTTATGACATGCTGGGCATACTACTGAATTATTTTATGTGTATTAATCTAATTAGATTCTTACAAATAGCCGATGAAGAAGCAAAGTTATCACATATATTTTATAGATGAAGTTTGAGAGGCTAAATTCATGTCCAAAATTATGTAACCAGTAAGTGGCATGGTAGAGGTTTAAACTCATGTCTACCCGACTCCAAAGCCTTTGCACAAAATCACTGTGGTCTGAAGACTCTTATGTAGGATATAGCTGGGAATCCCTGATAACCATTGGGAGCAGCTTGACTCACATATTTATTGCTTGTATATTCTTTGGATTCAGTTTAACTTTAACTTTGGCATTCCCTTCACAATTCTTTCTTTTGTAAATAGACTATAAGTTCTCTGAGGTCAGCAGCCAAGCCCTTTCTCTAATCTCCTAAATGTTGATGACATACCTAGTTTCTACGTGGAGTGTTTACTTTTGGCATCATGCTTCTAATGTGTGGTTAAAAAAGGCTGGCCAGCTGCTTTCTGGTTTTCATTTCATACATTAGATGAAAGCCGTGGGGGATTTTACTTGTCTTTACAAGTTAATTCTACAGGATTCACAGTAAAATTTCTGTTTCTTTGAATTTATTGGTGGATCCACTTTTGTTTCCTGCTAGTACATTACCTATCTAGTCTGTATCCAACTGTACAGAAAAAAGTAAACAGCAAATGAAATTTTATTATTACGTATTAAACAGCATCTTTGGAGCAGTCTATATTAGGAGGTGTGTGTCAAATTCTACTCATCTTAGGACCCTAGACAGTTCCTCTAAGAGAGCCTACCACCCTTCGTTTACAAAATGCAGACCCTGAGCTAAGAGGTGGTCTTGGGCAAATCAGGCAAAACAATTCCTAAATCTAAAACATTTATCAGCTTTTTTTTTTTTTTCCTAAATGGAGATAAAGTTGGAAGTTAAAAACAAAAAAGGATGGATTAAAAAATATTTAAATAAGATGCCAAGTGACATGAATTTCCTGAAATAGACTGTTTGAGGATAAAAACTGTATCTTGGCCTTAATGTGTCTTGTGCCATTTATTAAATCAGTTCTGAACTTTGGGGACTCCAGACTGTTATTAAAGAGTTAATAACTAAAGGCTTCAACGTCCAGGATGTTGTGTGGGTCAGTGTATCTTGCCAAGAGGTAACATCAGCCAGTGGAATCAGTTGGGCTCTCCGTCTGGCAGATCTGTCTCTCTCAGCTGCTCCTCCTCCAGTTTCTAGTCTTGGAGTTCATATACAGTAAATCTTTCTCTTAATAAAGCCGTTTTTCAAATCTGACTTTGGACTAGGGACTGCTTTTTCTCCAAATGCAACAGCTGTTAAACATGGTGCATTGGGCACGGTGTATATCTCTTTGTTTAGTTTTGGGTTTTTAATATGAGCAGAGACATAAAGGAGTGGGAGGACTCTATCGATTTCTTTCTACCCATGAGTCATCCACTGGGTTTGGAAATAAGGCCTCCAGCCTCAAAAGGCTTCTGGGCTCCCTGGGCTTCTCACCCTTAAGGATGAAGCCTATTGTGCCCTAATAACGAGTACAGGATTCCCCCCCTTCTTTTGGTGAGATAGAATTGTGGAGCTCAAGGTGTCCGCCAGCAGAGGCCAGACCTTTTGGCCCCTATCTGTCCCATTTACATGGGGAAAAGCATTTTTGCCCCCTTGCTCTCTGGTCCTTCTGTCACTGTCTCTGTTCCCAATGCACTGGGGAGCATTAACTCCCTGAAGGGGAAAAAAGTTCACAAAAGAAATGAATTATGCATATGGAATTCATTTCCTTGATGAATAGGGAATCTGAACAAACTCCATGGCTGTTTGATTTTAAGGCAGAGGAGAAGGGGGGCTTAGGGCTAAAGAGTATAGTGGGGGATGATCAAAAGGAACTTGGAACAAGAGAGGTGGGAGAAAAACCATGGCAGGAGGACTTGGGATGGAAATATTGAGGACAAAGTAAGGGGATCTTTGAAAATAGTTGAAGGCCCATTGTTCTTGCCAACACGTACACACAGATATATACTTCACTTCCGATTAATGTGCAAATTTGTCCCCAGGGAAATTGGAAATGGTAATGAGATTATACTGGGCAGAAATGACAACACTAAGGTGATGTGACCGTCCTGAATTAAAGTTTTTTCAGTGATTTTTTTACCTTCTTCAGTCCAGGTTAGCAATGGGCACTTTGAATTTTGAGGCAGGAGTTGTGTGATAGGTAAAGAACTGCATTGAGAAGTGGAAGACTTGGATCCAAGCCTCAGAAGACACAGACTGTGTGACTGTGGGCAAGTCACCTCATCTTTCTGTCTCAGTTATCTCATCTATAAGTGGGGATTATGGCAACTGCCCTGGGGAAAAAATTATAAGGCCAAACAAAAGTGCTTTTATGCATAACACAAGATACGTATCTGAAGGGATTTTATTTTTCTCTCTGTGCCTCCTTTTCTTGATGGCATTTTGGATATTCAGACCTAGTCTTTTCAGCAAGCCAGAATTTCTTTGGAGCAGAAGAATGAAGGGGAAATTGATTCAGGAGCAGCATGCTGGTTAAAGGAACAAAGAAACAAGCGAAAAATCCCATTTTAATCCTCGCCTCATCTATGTTATGAAAACCATTTAAAATAATCAATCTGATGTTTTTGGCAAATTTAGGTACTGAATCAGTAGTGGTTACTGCATAACTAGTTTGATCAACAGTAGGAAAGCTTGTCATTGACAGCCACATACATTATGGAATCAACCAGAGGGTGGTTTTTAGAGCTTCCCTCGTAGGCTGACTACCTAGAAGAGGCAACCTCTGTCCTGGCTGCCAAAGACCTGTGGATGCTTCCGAGGGGGAGATATGGCCAAACTGACCCCTTACTTCTAATTGTGCTCCATTATTCCTTGTTTCTGAATGGAAAAAAGACTTGGGGACACTAAGTCTTCAGGAGAGATAACAGGTAGAAAGTCACACATACCTGTGCACATTTGTTAGGGATCTGTCCGTGCTGGTTGAGAGGAGAGAGATTTTTTTTGATAGTTATGGGGTCTTAAATCCATTTCAGGATTGAGTAGATTGAGCAGGTCCAACTACCGCCATGTCTCTTTATTTTTCTCACCACCCAATTTCAGTACATGGAGTTTTTCACAGAGGTGTGTTTGTTTTACAGCAAATCCTTCTTAGGGGTCAGGATGTGTAGTGGAATGCAACTATATCCTTTAGGACTGCCCACCGCAAACACATGCTGTGCACTCATACCTTTAGTGTGGTGGCATTCAGTCTGGTTTGCAGGGCATGGCCCTCGGAAGAGTGTGGAGATGTCCCAGGACAGCCTTCCTGGTAGTAAGGGGGGCAGCCCTACAGGCTCAGGGGTCCCACCCCAACTTCAACCCCTGCACCTTTGTTTCATGGATTTTATTTGCTTGGGTTTATGGGAAAGAATCTGCTTTTAAGAAACCTTTGAAACCCAGTGGTGCAGAGAATAGACCAATGCCTAGTATGAATTATTTATTTGTTTATTAAGATTTTCATGTACCTTCCCTTTCAAAGCTCAAGGCACTGAATGAACTCTCCAGACTGATAGCAGTTAGCACTAAAGGTTGAACAGGGGCCGTTGGAGGAGGAACCACTAGGGGGGATGAGAAAAGAGGGAAGAAGAGCAGAGAGAAGAGCACGGCAGTCCGGACCCCAGAGCCACCACTACAGCCAAAGGAGGAAAATCGTAAAGACTGCAGGCTTTCCAGGAAGGAATCCAGCCCTGCTGGGAAGTTGTTTTGTTATCAGGGAAAGTCACTTCCTTCTGTCAGCCTCCTCCATGAAATCGAGGTGACCTAGTTGACCCCCTGGGCCCCTCCCAGGTATGATCTTTTAAGAAGCCTGAGGAGCTTTCCTTTTTAGGTGAGCAGGCCTAACCCTTCTGCCAAGTTGTTACGGCAATAAAAATCATCATAAAATTTTTTTTAATGTTATGCATAAACCTTTCAATAACAAGTATATTTGGTACAGGGTGGTTTTCAACCCTGGCTGAACATTAAAATCATCTGGGGAACTTTTAAAAAATATTACCAGTGCCTGGGATCTACCCTGGAATGATGAAATCAGAACATCTGGGGGCTGGTGCTGAGCATCTGTATTTTCTCAAAGCACCCCAGCGTTTTTTTTTTTTTTTTTTTTTTTGAGTCAGAGTCTCGCTCAGTTGCCCAGGCTGGAGTGCAGTGGCGCGATCTCAGCTCACTGCAATCTCTACCTCCCGGGTTCACGCCATTCTCCTGCCTCAGCCTCCCGAGTAGCTGGGACTACAGGCGCCCACCACTACGCCCAGCTAATTTTTTTGTATTTTTAGTAGAGACGGGGTTTTACCATGTTAGCCAGGATGGTCTCGATCTCCTGACCTCGTGATCTGCCCATCTCGGCCTCCCAAAGTGCTGGGATTACAGGCGTGAGCCACCGTGCCCAGCCCACCCCAGCTTTTGTGTTATGCACTGGGGTTGTGAAATACCCGGGTACCTGGGAAGGCTGACAATAGGAGGTGAGCTTGAGTGTGCCCAAAGAAAGGCAAAGAAAGGCTTATTATTAGGGGTGTGATTTAAGTGTTTCCGATTAACAGTGGAGGAAGGAAACTTAAAACTGTACTTTGAAGTTACCAAGCTGTAGGTTATTCTTATAGTTAAGTGTAGCCCATTTGGCTTGTGTAACTTATTTTTCATATACTTCAAGGCCGGGAAACTTCAGAAGTGTTACAGCAAGTTCTTTGGCCACCTCCTCACTAGCTGGCTCCCACTGAAAGTGTTAGCCACATGCCAGCCACCGTTGTAGGGAAATCACACTTACGATATTTTACTTGCACGCAGCAGAGAGGTTGCTGTTATCCTCCCCATTTTACAGAGAAGGACGTGGAGGCCCAGAGAGGCTACGTAATTTTCTCTGGGTCCCAAAACCTGTAAATAGTAGAGAAGGGGATCAAACTTGTTTATCTTACTCTAAGCTACCCCGCTCTTTCTACTATACTTAATGCCTCTTAGAATGATGCTGGACTTGTTGATTTGTCAGCTGCTTGCCCTTGGTGGGAGGGCGTTTGGCTTTCTTTTTAAGATAGGAGAGAAAACATGAGAGGAGAAATCAGCTTCTGCAGAGATTACCTTAGAGATTGAGCAAGGCAGTGTAATGTAATGAAAACATGCACCAGAGCAGGGGCCTCTAGCCCCAGGGGCAGGCTTGCAATTAGAACTGGGCTAAAAGAAAGAAAATTGTGGGAGGGTCCAAATGAGTATATGGGAAATATGCTTTTTGTTTAACTGTGATACCTTTGGTGTCATTGATGTGACTTATGCTGTTTGCCTCTTTCATTCCAAGATGACACACCTCTGTGGGGTTACTTTGTATTCATTCTGGACCTGGATCATTTTCAGGGGGTCCATGCTAGAATGTACTGCCATGTGGGAACGCTGGCCTACAGATCTAGTTAGGTCCTCTCCCACCGCCATGCACTTAGTCACTTCACCTGCTGCCTTCCAAAACAAATGGGCTGTGTGTGTCTCCTTCCCTTAACAAAGTATTCTATAATCATATTTTCTAGCTTAAAATTAGTCTTTTAGATGTAAAACACATCTAAAGCACTTTTATTAATGGATCGCTTTCCTTCAGGGATTACAGTGCTTAGTATGAGGTGCTAACTCATCTATTTTCATGCCATATAGGGAAGGAAAGTGTTAACTATTTTCGAATGTAGAGAATACTTTTGTTGGGAGTCTCTAAACCTTAAACCCAGGACCTGTTTGACAAAACTGTCATCTTCCCAACCCCCTGAAAAGATAATGCCCTAAATCTATCATTTTTTTTTTTCTCGCCAGTAGGCAAAACTGGCTGTTTTCTGGTATTAGTTGTTCCTACGTGTGGCTTGGAGCCATGGCCACTTGGCTTCCTAGATTGTGTCCCATGAATTCAAGCATACGGAGCTCCCAGTCTGCTGCACGTGGCCTCCCTTGTCCTTCACATCCCTGCAGCAGACTGTAGCAAACTTTCAAGTTAGCTTTTTATTGCGTTCCACCCCCTACCAGGGGTGTGATAGAGCAAACTTAAACTCATGCAACTCAAAATGACCATGCTGGGTCTGTTCTAAGTTTGAATTTGGACCTTGATCCAGCCTTCACATACTTTCTCTTATAAATTCCTTTTAATGCTAGTTAATAAAAATATAATGGCTTTCCTGTCCCTTCTCATAATAACATTGCCAGCTTTGGGGGTTCTTTGAAAACCTTGCTTGAGAAGTCCATGGCCAAAAAAAACCAAAGATATTTGGCTTTAAAATATGGGCTTTGCTTACCAAACTCCTCTGTCTGAGGAAGGGAGAGAAAGAGTTGAAGGTTTCTGGGAAAGGAGCATAGAAGCAACTCTTAACTCTGGCCACGTGGATCTGCAGACAAAATTAGGGCAAATGTAGTGCTACAGATCCCATCCCCGGGCCTCACAGTGTGGCCAACCATATGGAGTCAGATTTGGAGACTTTTTGGAGATGGGGAAGCCACTAGACTCTTAGGCATCTGGTGTAAAGAGAGACTTTTTCTTTGCTACTTTTTTTTTTTTTTTTTTGGGATGGAGTCTTGCTCTGTTGCCCGGGCTGGAGGGCACTGGCGTGATCTTGGCTCACTGCAGCCTCCGCCTCCCAGGTTCAATAGATTCTCCTGCCTCAGCCTCCTGAGTAGCTGGGATTACAGGCACCCACTACCATGCCTGACTAGTTTTTGTATTTTTAGTAGAGACAGGGTTTGACCATATTGGCCAGGTTGGTCTTGGACTCCTGACAAGTGATCCACCCGCCTCAGACTCCCAAAGCGCTAGGGTTACAGGTGTGAGCCACCATGCCTATCTATCTTTGCTACTTTCTACTGGAAGAGAAGGCAGCCCTGATTTAGTCTGTTTACAGTCTGCATTATGTGGAGAATAGAAAGCCATCATAGTCCCTAAAACTTTTCTTGCCAGTTAACCCTACAGGACAACCTGTCTTTGTCACTTGACAACTGTTAACTGAGAAAAGGGCCCTTGCTCCTCTAGGTGTGCACATTAAGGACTTTGCACAGTGTGGATATACCTCATGTTGCTCTGCCGTCTAGTACATGCTGCTTGAATTTTCATCATCATCCTCCTCTCCTTCCACCTCCAAGAAAAAAAAAGCGTGCAGGAAGTAGCATTTCAGTTCCTTCTCCACCACCTCTGCTTCCCTTCTCCCTTCTTTTCCTCCTTGCAGCATTCCCTTTAGTACCAGGGAGGGATGGTGGTTGAAAATGGGGGGAATGATGTTGCTCAGAAAAAAAAAATCAGCCTAGACCTTAAGAGGTGAGGGGAAAGGAAAGAACACTTCAAGCATAGCCCAGCCCAGGCGTGCCAGCTCCCACCCCAGCCTCCTTGTACCTCCCATCTCTGAAGGAGGGTGATGAATTCGGTTTCCACCAACATTAAACTGATAAATGAAATTTGTATGTTAAAACAATGATAATTTAATTGTATTTTATTTCCTTCTTTCCCATCCACACTTCGATCTCACCCCGCTCCCCATTACCCACCCTTCAGCTTTGGGGAGGGGGTGGTGGAGGCTGTGCAGAGGCAGGGGCATTGCAAGCTGTCGGTTTGCATTGTGCGGATGGGGAAAGGTCTCTACCTGGCTCATTTTGTCCCCTTTGCTTAGGCTGTCACTGCTGACAGTCCTCATGTTTATTTCATCTCGCGTGGTGGCTGTCTCGTTTCCCTACCCTCCGATGTCATTAACGCACAGAGAGCGGGCCCTGCAGTGTTGAGCCTAATGAATTCCGCTGTGGCTGCTCTGCTCCCCACCTCGTTACCAAAGCTCAAGGTGTCAAATTAAACCCAGCCTAGAGAGAAAGAGAAAGTGCAGGAGAGAAGCAAGAGCAGGGGAAGAGGGAGGTGCAGAGAACACATAAACAACCCTCCAAAAAGAAGAACAGTTGAAGGTGGGGGGAGAAGAAAGGAGGGGAATGAGACAGAGAGGAGCCCACAAATGGGTGACTTTCCTCCTGCGACCAAATCCACTTTAAGCACGGTGACATCCATGACTCACAGCAGGACCTAATGACCTATTCTTCCCCGGGTGGGGTTTGTACCTTGGCCTTGGCTGCGGTTTGTTGCTTTTTCCTCGTTGTCTGGTTGATTTATTTTCATGGTTTATGCAGATTGGGCACCTTGCAAAGCAGACAGAGCAAGTAAGAGGAGTCAGAGCTTATGGAGGGAGGGTGTGTGTGTGTGTAAGGAAAAGTAGAAGCCAAATGTGAGCTCTTGGTTTAGTGGCTGATCAGCTGTGGAAATCTATGTTTCAAAATGGTAGAAAGAGGAAATCATCCCATTTCTTTTTTTTTTTTTTTTTGGAGAGGGAGTCTCTGTCACCAGGCTGGAGTGCAGTGGCACGATCTCAGCTCACTGTAATCTCAGTCTCCCAGGTTCATGCCATTCTTCTGCCTCAGCCACCCAAGTAGCTGAGATTACAGGCATGTACCACCACACTCAGCTAATTTTTGTATTTTTAGTAGAGACGGGATTTCACCATGTTGGCCAGGATGGTCTCGATCTCCTGACCTCGTATAAATTTAAATAACCCCTGTGGGGGTACTCTAGCAGATTTTCCTCCCCTCACTCCACCCCAATTTGGAAAATAGTGATTCATTTCATCTCTTTTCTATATAACCTTGTGTCGTTTACAAAGCATTTTCCTTTATATTATTGGCATTTTATCTTTGGGGCATTTTGTTGGAGATGACAGTTAATAGATTCTTCCCATTCTACAGATGGGAAAAGTGAGGAATAGAGATGTTAACTTACTTGCTCAAGGTAATAGAACTAGAAGGTGAGAGAAGAGGGTTACATTTCAGTTCCTCCCTTTCCGGAATTCAGTGTTTTTCCCTTATACCACTAAACTTCCTAGATTTTTGTCAAGAGGTGGGAGGAAGTTAAAGATAAATAAGCTTGTGAATTTTAAAACTTGAAAATTTATATACAGCAAAATAGTTAGACCTAAGATATACAGTTTGATGTGTTTTGACAAGTAAATATACTCATGTAACCAACACCCCTTTATCACCCTGGAAAGTTTCTTTCAGCCCTTTTTACTTCTCTTACCACCCGCACCCCCACCGCCGCATCATCATAGTTTATTTTTGCCTGTTTAAACTTTTTTTTTTTCCAGACAGAGTCTCACTCTGTCGCTCAGGCTGGAGGGCAGTGGTGTGATCTTGGCTTGCTTCAATCTCTACCTCCCGGGTTCAAGTAGTTCTCCTGCCGCAGCCTCCTGAGTAGCTGAGATTACAGGTGTGCGCCACCATACCCGGCTAATTTTTGCATTTTTTGTAGAGATGGAGTTTTGCCATGTTGGCCAGGGTAGTCTTGAACTCCTGACCTCAAGTGATCTGCCTGCCTCAGCCTCCCAAAGTGCTGGCATTAGAGGCGTGACCCACCACACCCAGCCTTGTTTAAACTTTGTTAGTAGAATCACACAACATGTGTACTTTTGTATCCGGCTTTTACTTATCACACTGTTTCTTGAGATTTATCTGTGTTATTGCTTGCATCAGTACTTCACCCCTCCTTATTACCGAATGGTATTCTATTATGTGAATACACCACAATTTTTTTATCCAGTCTCACTTGTTTTTTTTTTAATCTTTTTACGATAATTTAGTATGTAAGACACAATTTTTTATAAGCGTTTTAGAGCACATGGGTGATGGCCTGGCTCCCTGAATTCAGTGGCAGGGCTGTGGTGCTGGGCAAGAGGGATGAGTGAGGGGCTGGGCATGGTGCCTTACACCTGTAATACTAGCACTTTTGGAGGCTAGGGTGGGTGGATCACTTGAGGTCAGGAGTTCGAGGCCAACGTGGTGAAACCCCGTCTACTAAAAAACAAAATTAGCCGGGCATGGTGGTAGGCACCTATAATCCCAGCTACTTGGGAGACTGAGGCAGGAGAATCGCTTGAACCGGGGAGGCGGAGGTTGCGGTGAGCCAAGATGGTGCCACTGCACTCCAGCCTGGGTAACAGAGTGAGGAGTGAGCTGAGGCACAGGGCAGACAAAAGCCTGTCATGACCACACCTCTCAAACCTGGGCCCACAAACCCGTACTTTAAATGGCTTGGAACTTACTTGTTTCTTTGCTTGGGGCTCATCGTCTGCTTCATTGTCCTTGGCTATTTATGACAATAGGCGTGACAATAGAACAGCATATTCCTTCTTTGGAGTTTTTTGTGTTAGTTATTTGATTTTAAAATTCTGCTCCTTTTTCCCAAGATGAAAATGGAATTTTGTTTCTGATAAATTTTTCCATTCTTTTCCAAACAGAGTCAACTCAAGGATATCACAAATCGGGACTAGAAATTGCTGGCAGATATTCCATAAACACAGTGCATTGGGGGTAGGGTGTCTAGCTCTAATATTTGCATTTTGTAGATGGGGACAATATGAACAACTTTGGCACTCCACTAAGATTTTTGGCACTTAGAATGGCAAGAAAATCCAGGTTCCCTTACTTATAATGTAGTGCTTTTACCTTGAACCAAAAAGGTAGGATGTGCGTGTGTATTTCCAGGGTCTCTGTGATTTGTCATTCGTATTAACAGAAAAGAGGCCCAGTCTTTGGAACTCTGGTTAGAGTTGACATCATGGCGAAACATCAGGCCTCAGGTTTCATTGATTTTAAACTTACTATGTCGTGTGATTATCTCATCACTGATGGCCTTTGTCATTAAATCCACTGCTTCAGCTGGGTTGAACACATTTGAGGAGGAACAGGATCAAGAAGGTTTTTGAAAGATATGGACAAGTGAAGGAGAAATACTGGAATTTAAATTCTTTCCTTCTTTTTAAAACTATCCCTGGTGATATCTGTACTTTCTAAAGAGTCAAAATGGGAAGAGAATGGTCTGAGAGTGGAGATTTGGTGGCATCACATCAGTAGTTCTACTTTCTTCTCCATTCTCACACACGTAAACTTCATGAAAATAAACTCAGTTATGCAGCATTTAAGGCCTATTCAGAAAGGATTCAGTTGTAGTCAGTCAATGGAAGAACCAAGATAGTTAACCAAGTCTTAAGCATTTCTCTATTCATTCAGCAACATTTATCGAACTGGGTATAAGAAATAGATGAAGTCAGCCTCTGCCATCAGGAGCTTGTGACTGGGGAGCAATGTGTGATGTGATCTGTATTATCACAGAGGGGAGCACAGCATGTGATGGGAATGGAAGACGGGCTCCTAGCGTGGCCTTCTTGGGTCAAGGATGGCACGCTGGATTGGATAACTCAGGGGAAGAACTGATTTTATGGAAATTATCCAAAGGAGTTATTCATTAATTTAGCATCTCTCCTCCCCAGTCTCTGATGTGTGTTTTTTTTTCTTTTTCTTTTTTTGAGACAGAGTTTCACTTTTGTTGCCCAGGCTGGAGTGCAATGGTGTGATCTCAGCTCACTGCAACCTCTGCCTCCTGGGTTCAAGCAATTCTCCTGCCTCAGCCTCCCAAGTAGCTGGGATTACAGGCATGCGCCACCACGCCTGTCTAATGTTGTACTTTTAGTAGAGACAGGGTTTCTCCATGTTGGTCAGACTGGTCTGGAACTCCCGACCTCAGGTGATTTGCCCGCCTCAGCCTCCCAAAGTGCTGGGATTATAGGAGTGAGCCACTGTGCCCGGCCTCTGAAGTCTTTTTTAAACTGCCTGTCTTCTACAGAGCACCATGCTATGGGAGTGTGGTCTGGCTTTGGGAGTAGAAAAGTCCAATGTTGAGTACAACATTGAGATACATGGCTGTTGGGACCACTCTTAATCTTCCAGCGATGACCACCATTTCTTGTAGTGGTTTGCTGAGACAGTCAAGACAGCGTGAATATTTCTGGTAACGTTCAGTGAAATTTTTTCTTGTGATTGACCTACTGTTTGTGTTTGCTGATCTGGAACTTCAGTTGACCTCCTTGACTGCAATCATTTGTTCTGGTGTTGTGTGTTTGTTTGCACTGGGCTTTAGATTTGTAAAACATTGTATGTAGTTAATGTGATGTCGCCTCCCTAAATCTTAGTGAATAGTATTTTACATGGCATCAATATGCAGTGAAACTACTATGATTGTCATAGTCTAACATGGTGTAAGGACTTGATGAAGATTTTGTATGACAAATGAGGCTGTGGCTGCCTTTGGGATTAGTAGATATATGGAACAGGAACAAGAACAAGAAGGCATGTGGGTATTCACCATAACATGAATAGATGGAGATTATATAGAGACAGTTAGCCTTCAATTGCAGGTGGAGAATGGAATTAATATGGAACATTTAAAAATATTTTAGAAATGATATTTTTAAAAGAGAGTCAAAATAAAATGCTTTCATCTGATTATTTGACCAGAAATTGGGCTGCTTAATATAATGAATAATTCTTAGGATCTATCGATATGGCTACTCAATGGTAAGAAGTGCCGCATAAATATTGGTCTAATATGTATATAATTATGTAACTCTAGCCAGGTAGCTGGATTAAATATGGGTAACAGCAAAAGCACTTCTGCCCTGATAAAAATCTTAGTTACATTTAAATACTTAATATAATCAGCTCTTTTTCAAGTAAACAATAATTCAGGAGGCAAATGTTTAGTACATCTCATAGAAATTTTTTGTCTCAATTTGTTTGCCTGTACAATCTGCATTCTTCTTATTAATTTAATCCATATTTTGAAGAGTCAGAAAAGAATTCATCTCATTTGAGTTAGTTTAGATCAACATACTGATATTGCTGAATATTTTCACTTCCCTGAAACTAAACATATCTATTCCCTTCGTCTTAGACAAATTATGAGGGGAAACCTGTCTGAAATTTGGCTAACACATGGTGTGCATTTGATGCCACTGGAGGATTTGCTTTGTCAATTTAAGATTGAGTGATGGCTATAGAGGAAAGTGACGGAAAAAAAAAAACCTTCTTAATGTGAAATAGAAAGTATAAAGGACAATAAAATGCTACAATGTACAGGAAATTCTTGTAATATGACTAATCATGTATGAGACTTGTAGAGATCAGTTCTGCTACAGGTATTCTTATGTTATATAAATGATATTATAATATCCTATTACATATATTATATTATCATACTATACCAAGAATAGATAATATTTTTCATCAACTGGTGATTCAAGTGTGAGTTTATACATAGGTTGACTGTGGATTGTATATATGATACCAAGCCTGTGTAAAATAAAACAAAAACCCCCTTCAAACTCCCATATGGAATATTTGACTAAAGCAATAATATTAAGATAACATACTCTATTCCAAATAAGGATATAATTTGCTTTTTGATAAAGCAAAGCAAAACGGTGGAGTGTATTGGTACTGTTTTCCACAGAGTGGGAAGATGAGAACACATGTAGAGATGATAAAATGTCATTGGCTCCAAGAGACAAGCTTCCGAAATCCATGGTGGTTGAAGAACATCAAAGAGGAGCAATTATTTCAGTGATTAGGGCAGTTCCACCTGTTCTAATTGAACATTTCTAGGATGTAGAAGATGCATCATACATTGGTATCTATTCAGAAGATGGGGACATCTGCTGTCTGTCATGTATCTGGGAGGTGTTTATCTCAACAGGAGGCAATAATAATATGGTAAACCAAACCTAATATTATCATGATGCATTAAAACTGGGTTAATTGAAGCAATAAAATCAAAGTAACAGTAAATGCTTATACAACATGTTAAGTAATATTTACTTCAGTCTTAGAAATGAAATGATAATTTTACATTCTAGCAGATGTATTTCTTGATACCTGTTCTGAGAGGACAGAAACAAGGCTCAAAATTCATACAAGAGGCTAATAACAACTTAGTTGATAGTAAAATATGGAGCATTGGATGTGGAGTACATGAACCTTCTTGTTTAATCTGAGTTGACCTATAAGTGGGCATATTGTTTTTTGGGGAATCGGGAGTTTTCTGAAGTAGAAAGAAGCCCCACTTTTCCTTTGATAGGGTACCAGTCAAGGAAATAAATGCTCTTTTTTCTACCTGAGTTAGATTTGCCTTTCGTTTGCTCACCCTGATCTGTGTGGCTTTATTGACCACTACAGTTTAAGCCCATGCAACCTGCATGCTGTGCAAGAAAGAAAGGTGATGGGCAGATAGTCCCAGAGTTAAACTTCTGGTGCCTTTGCCACTACATGTCTTGCCATCCTATCATCAGAGTAACTTTGGGTATGGCCTCCCAGCAGCTTCATTGTTATGCCTGTGGGCATTCATGTCCCACTGTCAGGCAGATTCTGGGGGACTGGGGAGCCAGAATGATGGGTGGCAGGCAGGTGGTAGATGGGGAGACCTAAAGTCCAAAAGCTAGACCCCTTCTCTCTTAACTCATAATGGCATTCAGAAGTTGTAATTATTTCACAAATAATAAATGAGGTACAAAAAAAAAAAAAGACTGGAATTTAAAATAAAAGCCAAATCAACCTCACAGCCCATGTGAATTCTGCAGCCACTATTTAGCTCAATTGTAAAAGTGACCCTATACCCCAACACCCAGTAAAGCAAGTGCCACCATTTCCAAAGGTTCTCATCAGCCTGTTATGGAGCTCAACTGATTTAAAACTGCTTTTTATCTGCTGTGGTCGTAGGGATTTCTGGCAATTTCAGTTCTTGCCTTTCCAAGAATGACCAAAATAAGTACAGATAATTACTAGAGATAAAATATTAGAGATCTATTAATACAGATAATGGCTGTGACATTTCCTCAGCATCAAAAGCTGTGGCACTACAGCTTTTTCTCTGGATTGCAGATTGATATCCCCAAGTGTGTTTGACACTATATAAGTGTATACACAGCATGGTGTCACATGGTTCTTAGAGTCAAAACTGTTTGGCATTCCAGCCTGCTACATATCTACATATGAGGTTGGTCTTTATGACCTTGGATGGGCTATTTCACCTCTCCAACCCTCGGATTATTAATCTGTAAAATTGGGATTTTAATAGTTACCTTATAATAATAACAGCCAATATTTATTGAGCATGTACATGCCAGATACTGTTATTACCACTTTACATATGTTATCTGTTACCCTGTGCACTACAACCTTTTGAGGCAGAGGCTCTTATCCCCATTTTATAGCTGAGGAAACAAAAGACAGAGAGGTTGAGTAACTTGCCCTGGTGGATACAGTTATTAAATGACAGAGCCAGGATTTGATCTCAGACTCCATGATTTCCAGTCATTGTCCATTCCCATTGTCTCACTAAGACTCTTAGGAGGACCAGTGGCAATCCCACATATTAACCTCATAGCACAGTGTCTGATGGGTAGGAGGCACTAAGAAAGGGCTGATTCGTTCATCATCTCTTTTCCCTACAATGAACAATATCACATGGACACAGAGAGGGAATATTTCTTTCCCTGAATTGTTGGGAATTAGGTTCGTTGTTTTAAGCTCTAGAAATCACATCCTGGGAATATGCCCAGATTTGCAGATATACATTGATTCACAACATCTCAGCTGGAGAGGGTGAAATACTATTTGGAATTCTGCATCCAGATCTCCTGAGGGAAAAGGGGGTAAATCAAAGGCATCCACAGATCTTTTCCTTTTTAGTTACAGACCTGGAAGAGGCATTTTTCTGCCACTTCCTCATTGGGAATGTAACTCTCCTCCCTTTATATTAACAAAGCTGTAGCATATATTTCCTTTGTGTTCTTAAATCACCTTACATAGCACCAAACATGTGCTGTACATCCAAAAAATAGTTGTTGAATCAAGTGGAGTTCTTTGAGTGAGCAAGGGAAAGTTGGGATTTGTACCGAGGAGGCAGCAGGTGAGTTTGGGAAGGACATCTTTTTGCTATGTGAGTGGACACCTCCATTGGTTTGGGTGGCTGCAGAACCTGCCTCCCCCTTCACACATCCTCCCTTGTTCTCCATCCCTGGCAGCTTGAGCAAGAGCACTAAGCTTGGCCAGTTGGAAAGCCAGCCATGCCCAGTCTTGTGTTTTGAGGGAGCTAAGCAGAGAGACAGGATTACTACAGATGCCTCGGAGATAGCAGCAGAATCGAGGGTGGTGGCAGTGGTGGGGATAAGTCCCCAAAGCCAGCAGTACCAGAGTCTGTCTCCTAACAGACTTCCTCTGGCAGCACCTTGGTTGTATTCTCAGCTGTCTGTGCTTATTTTTCTGAGCTTGATTCTCCAGGTTTCCTGTTGACTCTGGGAGGCACTGCCTATCTGTCCAATAAATTCCTTTCCTGGATAGGTGAGCCAGAGTCCACTTCTGTAGTTTGCAACCAAAAACCTTGACAGGTAGAAGTTAGGGAAAAATCACATGCTGTTTCTAAAACTACTCACCAAAGAAAAATGAGGAGGGGTTGGGGGTAATATTCTACAGGGTAGATGATGATAAGGACAAGGTTTTCTGAGTGAGCCAAGTATTTCTGGTAGAAAACAAGGTTTAAGCAAACTGGAGAAGGATTGCACCTGGCTTTGAAATATAAGGGAATGTTGTCTAAACCTGAAATACGGGTTTGGGCTTTGAATGGAGCCCTTTGGGGACCTTGCCTACATGGGACATGCTGGGGCCTGGAGCTTTGGAGAACTTACACTGGGTTTGAAAAGCACCTGCCACGGAGCTGAGACGTCTCAGCTGCAGCTGACATGGCAGTGCTGAGACCCAAAACACCTGTGTGGTAAGACTGGCGAAAGATCAAGGACACTTTACAGACCTCCTCTTGGGATAAAGTGTAGGACCTGTGCCATTACATAAATTCCTTTTATGTTAACTTGCTCCTTGTCACCCTATCAGCTAGATAAAACCACAGTCAGTTGTAGTAACATCAGCAGAGGGAGAAGGAAGTGGTTTTGTCTAGAGGTCACACTTAGTGGTTATACTGACGCCTGCTGCCATTGCTTGCTTTTCTTGGTTAACAGAACAGAGCAGCTTTTATGTACATCATCCTTGACTACAGCTCTTCAGTGCCTTTGCTAGTCATTGAGGTTAGAAAACCAAACATAGGATGATTTTTTTTAAAGTATATTATTTCTTCTTCATTTTAACAGTAGTATAGATTGTAGTCTGTGCCTACAAATAACATATCAGCTGTTCAGACTACTAATTCTCTTTCTAGGATTCATATCCTCTCCCCTCACAAATTCTGCTTGGCACTAAGTTACCTACCTTACTGGTGGAGCCAAGCACCTTGATGTATACCTGTACTATTCTGGTACAGGAGGAAACCCAGAGAATTGCCACGTCACAACAGCTGATCACATCTGAAGGCAAGCATACTGCTTGTTGGTGTGCCTGTTCACCTTATTTAAGTAAACACAGACTGGAAACAGCTGAGAGGAGAAGACTTTTTCTATGTTTTTCTCTGTCTACCAACTCTTCTTCGTTTGACTGTGAATTCTTCAGAAATTGAACCCTTGCATTTCTTATCCTTTAGTTCTTCAGCATCTATAGTAATGGTGGGGAAGGAATGCTGATGTTTTGAACACCTGTGAATGAATCCAGCCGACGGCCTCTCTCCCATGGGTGTGTCTGAAGGACATCCCATCTGGCATGAGGGTTAACATTACCAATGGTTCATGTCAAAGAGGCCTCTACATCCTCAGGGAAAGCCCTGATACTGTGGTCTAGGGATCACTAGCAATTTCACTGTAAGCCAGTTTCTTTTTTTTTTTTGAGATGGAGTCTGACTCTGTCGCCCAGGCTGGAGTGCAATGGTATGATCTCGGCTCACTGCAACCTCCACCTCCTGGGTTCAAACAATTCTCCTGCCTCAGCCTCCCGAGTAGCTGGGATTACAGGCCTCCACCACCATGCGTGGCTAATTTTTGTATTTTTAGTAGAGATGGGGTTTCACCATGTTGGCCAGGCTGGTCTCGAACCCCTGACCTCAGGTGATCCACCCACCTTGGCTTCCCAAAGTGCTGGGATTACAGGCGTGAGCCACTGTGCCCAGCCATAAGCCAGTTTCTTATATTGACCTTTGTAATTTTATTTTTGGTATTCGTTAATATGTACATAGGCATTATCACCTCATTGGAAGTTAAAAAAAAAGTAGTGCTAGCTTTTTAATTTTTTAAAAATTTATTTCATGTTTTCAAGCAGGGATAGGTTGTAGAGTAAAAACAGGAAAAAAAGGACTAAAGACCTAAAAATACACTTTCATGGAGGGCATCAATTGCCTAAATGTTTTCTTCTTGAGTACTTTCCAAATCCTAACAAATCAATTCTTCCCAGACTTGAAGAGCCCTCCTTTAAATACCTCTTTAGACCAGGTGCAGGTGCAGTGGCTCACGTCTGTAATCCCAACACTTTGGGAGGCCTAGGTGGGCGGGTCACCTGAGGTCAGGGGTTTGAGACCAGCCTGGCCAACATGGCAAATCCCTGTCTCTACTAAAAATACAAAAATGAGCCAGGTGTGGTGGTGCATACCTGTAATCCCAGTTACTCGGGAGGCTGAGGCAGGAGAATTGCCGGAATCTGGGAAGCGGAGGTTGCAGTGGGCCTAGATCTTGCCACTGCACTTCAGCCTGGGCAACAGATCAAGACTCTGTCTCAAACAAACAAACAAACAAAAACTTCTTTGGTCTGTTTTTGGAAATTTCCATCTGACCAGACTCTAGGCCTTCTAGGAGACAGTGTGTAGGCAGAGTTAATAGGATTTTTGCAGAATACCTTGAAGCTGTGGGAAGCCCCAGTGCATCCTTTGCATTGCAACCAGTACCAAGCCGACTATGGATTTCCTCAGTCAGTTGTGATGGTCTGATGTCAATTCCTGATGGTTCAGGGTCCGAGGAGGCTTCTTCAGCTTGTTTCAGACAAGCCTGAAGCCTCCCTGAATCTGTGATGCCCTGTAGGATTCAGGAGTGTGAGCTTTGAGCATTCTGTGGATCAAGGCCTCTTACACAGCCTGGTGGCAGTGAGATGCCTTTGTTCCATGCCCATGCTGCAGCACTTGTCTTTCCTGTAATTGCCTAGAGTTTGGTAGCTTCGTTGTTACGGTCACTGTCACCTTGTACTATGAAGGTTTATCATTCTGTGTCATTATGTGCATGCATGTGAACATGTGTGAACATTTATTTTTTTCTTGTAGTGATGGTTAATATGCAGAACTTTGATCAGATATTGTTTTTCTTACTCCTGAACTAGAACTATCTTCTTCATTTATTATTATTATGAGGGTTGTTACAAAGAACTAAATCTCTAAAATACAAATGTTTTGATGATATCATAGAAATACATTGGTGTTAACATCAGCACAACTAGTGAAAATATGTCTTGCCCAGCTGTGTAACTTTCAGATAGTTTCCCAGAAGCCATAGCCTTAAGCATGTCAGTCAAAGGAATGACTTAAGCAAATGGAAGCGTGCCTACCTTCTGCCGGCCTTCCTGCCTTCCTGCCTTCCTTCCTGCCTGCCTGTCTGCCTGTCTTTCTGCCTTCCTTCCTCTCTCCCTCTCTCTCTTCTTCCCTTTCCTCCTTCCTTTTTTCCTTCCATCCTTTATTTAGAGATTTGGTCAGAGTAGAAAGTATCTTAGTAGGGGTGCTTCTCCCTGTGGTACAACATGATGTAGTGTGATAATACATTACTGTTCATGAAATGTAGAACCTGTTCAACATTACGTGCTTTGGGCTCTGGCCCATAGCTTGCCTGATCTGGGACCTGAACGTAAAGATACTTATCATCGACATGCTGTGTGTTCTTTAAAAGTAAAGTTATATCAAAGATACTTATATTTAATGAGATGATTGCACCTGTCTATCATTGCAATTAAAACATTTATGAGATCATCAAACACCTTTTTGAGTGCTCCTCAATGTATTGCTCTTGGTATGATATCCTATCCATCATAGTCCTATGCAAATAATTATATTAGCAAAGTATGTTGAAGTGTGTTGGCGCCTTAAATAAAATATCAATTGCCAGGTACGTTAGGGGTGAACCCCAGGCCAACTTTCGTAGTAGAGCTATGACTAATCAGATGGTGTTTAAGTTAATAACTCTTCCCAGAAGCCAAGTATTAAAGAAAGTGAAAGATGGTGGTCCTTTGTGTGGGAATCCAAGCACCTGCTGAATGGTGCCTGATTATTTTGTCAGGGGGTTTCAAACAGTCTCCCCATTTGTGACAGGTAAATCCTGAAAGAGCAAAAAGGCTGCATTGTCAGAGACTGAGCAGCCACTTTGCATTAAGTGAGTTTGTTGAATTACCTAATATTAATCTACATAACCAAGGGAAGTGTCTGTCTGTTCAAGAGAAGGACATAGATGTCTTAACTGAAATAGGTTAACTGAGGTCATGGAGTTTAGAAAGTCCACTTTTTCCTCATCTTCATATAATGAAGTCTTTCCTTCTCATTATGATCTGACATTAACCAGCAGGGGGACCATGTCTAGGTGTCTTGACCTTTTGAGGTTTTGTGGCTTCCTCTGTAAGATGAGGGAGTGTTTTAGTTGGTGTTCCTCTAGTCATATGTCTGTGCTGCCTTTGATAACTGGTGGTGGTTGTACCCAAAACTGTCACCACGATTGGGAACCCGTGGGAAGCCCCGGTACATCCTTTGTGTTGCCGCCAGTACCAAGCCAACTCTGGATTCCCACAGTCAGGTGTGACCAAATCAAAACTGACCATACCAAAACTAGTCACAATATCAACTGGCACAATGTATTAGTTTTTGGCTTGAGTTGAACCCCTATCATATGAGACAAGTCCTGGCATCATTCTGCATTATTCTGGTCGTGATGGTATGTATTAGTCTGTTTTCACACTGCTGATAAAGACATACCCAAGACCAGGCAAATTCCAAAGGAAAGAGGCTTAATGACTTACAGTTCCACAAGGCTGGGGAGGCCTCACAATCATGGCGGAAGGCAAGGAGGAGCAAGTCATATCTTATGTGAATGGCAGCAGGCAAAAAAAGAGATTGGGCAGAGGAACTCCCCGTTGTAATACCGTCAGATCTCATGAGACTTATTTGCTATCAAGAGAACAACATGGGAAAGACCTGCCCCATGATTCAGTTACCTCCCACTGAGTCCCTCCCACAGTACATGGGAATTCAAGATGAGATTTGGATGGGGACACAGCCAAACCATATCATAGTACAAGCTTGGAATCTGTGTTGCAGGGTCTTAGAAAAGAGACCATTTTGTAAAAGAGGGAAAAGGAGGGCTGTGAGCCTGCTTCAGTGGAGTTTGAATTCTGTAATAAATTCTGTGAATAGTTTAGCTACAATATTCCTGTCTAAATGGGAAAGAATAGATGATCTCTTGTACATTGGCAACATAGCTGTATTGGTCAGAAATTTTAGTTGTGCTAAAAATAATTCAGTCTGGCTACTTAACATAAAAAAGTATTAAACATTTTAAGAAACTTATTTAAAATTATTAAAATTTTCAGATTTTATTTTATTTTATTGATTTATTTTTTGAGTCAGAGTCTCATTCTGTCATCCAGGCTGGAGTGCAGTGTTGTGATCTCAGCTCACTGTAACCTCTACCTCCCAGGTTTAAGTGATCCTCCCACCTCAGACTCCAGAGTAGCTGGGATTACAGGCATGCGCCGCCGTGCCCGGCTAATTTTTTTGTATTTTTAGTAGAGACAGCATTTCACCATGTTGGCCAGGGTGGTCTCGAACTCCTGACCTCGAGTGATCCACCCGCGTTGGCCTTCCAAAGTGCTGGGATTACAGGTGTGAGCCACTGAACCCAGCCTAATTTTTCATATTAAAAAAACAAAGGTTAAAAAATACATGGGACACTGGTTAGTTCATAGAATGTCTGGAGGGCCTGGCAGCCTGTGTTTGTAGCACCCAGCTACCCTATGGGGCTGTCTTCACTGGAAACACCTCTACCTCTGCTGCTAGCAGCCAGGACACTCAGGACCTAACACCAGGAATGTGGCCGCTTCCACCCCTAAACAACTACATAGCTTGTCATTGTGGATGGCAAAAGATTGAGTCCCCTAAATTAAACTGCTGCTTTTTAGAATCCAAGTGTTGTGAGGCCTCATCAGATTCATGGGACCCATTTTATCTGCTTGTACCTAGTTGCAAGGGAGTCTAGGGTTTTAAGTTTTCTGGCTTGGCCTGGAGAAGATGGGACTCATAAAGTAGGGAATTATCAAAATTGTCATGTCTCAAAGATATTAGGCAGCCATAAAATTTTCAGTATGGGATTCTCAGTGTTGGGCAACTCCAGGAGGGAATGGTATGCACGACAAGATGGAGTTGAAGAGATATGGGATGTGACTCCTGGGTACTGTTCACTATTCCCACGAATCCCTCACCTCCCAGAGGATGTCCCCATTTGCAATACTCTTGGGGTGACTGTCTAACATAGTGGTCTCTCCTGGGAGTTTCTCAACTGCCACTTGGCGTCTCAGCCCTTCTTCCCCAAAGCCTCAAAAGCTAGATGGAAAGGAAGGAGGCTCTGTTCATGTCTGCATTCAGTGGACATATTACAAATGCTAATGAAAGGCTTAAGTCCATTATTATTATTATTCTTATTTGTTGTTTTTGTATATAAATATGCCTAAGGTTTCAAAGATCCAGTGATGTATTTAGCTAATGCTTATGTTGTTATAATGTACTAGGGTGTTCATTCTCGGATTGGTCTGAGTAAGAAAAATGAAATAATGATAGCTGCTCTAAGAAGCCCGATAACAGATTCTGGCTGATAAAGCAGATATTCTGCTGCTTGATAAACTCATAGAACTGTGGGGCCTCTGTTATTGCTATTTCAGTAATGGAAATTCCCTATACTAGTTTCCAAGAATATCAGTAAATAACACCTATGGGCCTAGGAGAAGTGCTGAAGCAAATGTGGAGGATGAAGGACGGGAAGGAGAGGATTCCTGGGAGTTACTGAATTTTTAAATTGGAAAGGGTTTTAGAGACTAAGCCATTTGCCTAAAGGAAAAAAAGTAGTAAAAATTAATAATAATTTACTACTTGCTACCTTCTACTGAGTGCTAATTATGTGCTGAGGTTTTTATTAGATCGTCTCATTGAATCTTCACAGAACCCTTTAAGGCAGGCAATGATTCTCCGTTTCTCAGATACCTAGACTGAGGCTTAGAGATGTTATGGAACCAGTCTTTGTCACAGAGTGTGTCCTGTATAGAGCTGAGATTTGAACCCGAATTTGCTGTGAAGCAACAAGCTACACCCTAAGAATAGAGCCTGACATCGTGTCTGTCTTAGGATGGTTCTGCCCATTCTAGTTAATTGCTTTGAAGACTTCATTGCTCACCCTACCCAGACTGACACTGCTTCTGAAGGTTTTTTCAGGCCAACTGCTCCATCTTCATGAACCTTGACCTTGTGACCTTCCCTTTTTCTTACAGATTTCATCTAATCTTGCACTGGGCGTGTATTTAGTTCCTGTCTTTGCATGGCAATGAGCTAAGTAAAAAACAATGCAAGGACCTTTTTAGCTAAGTGACTTGCCTTGTAGAAGTTTATGATCAGAAATATATATATACACACACATATATAATATAATCTATATAATATAATGTATATAACATATAATGTATTTTTTATATATATATATATATATATATATATAGCTCTGTCTATATACATATAGGCAGAGCAATAACTTCGACCCTGGCAGAACTACAGAGAAGCAGTGGACATTTGGGTCAAGACCAGAAGCCTTAGATTATAGTCCATGGGTAGCTGCTTCAGCTTCAAGACATCACATGGACCCCTGTCATAATTTAAATAGTTTCACAGTAGATCCATCGGCATTCAAAGATTTAATATTCTTGGTTTCACCTATTAAGAAATGGCCACAAATATCTACAGGTTGTAGTCAGCTGTAATTTTGCTGAGACACACATTTCAAATACTTGTGCAAGAGTGAGCCGTTTAGCTAGTGGGAGAGCCCAGCCAGCTACCAGCAGCCCCATCTTGATGAGTGAGACTCTCAGATATGGGGATTCCCAGAGGTCTCAGGACAACAAGGCTCGTGGTAGATGCAGTTCACACTTCCTGTATTGTTGTTTCCTAGCCTTTCCTAGTCTCAGGTGTTGCAGGCAGTGAGCTACGGGAGGCCAGCAGGCTGTCCTGGCTGTACACAAATGGCTGCCTCCTTCTCCCACTTCTCCTCCAGAGTGGGTGGAGTGCTGTTTGCAGATCTCTCCCTGATTGATAGGGCTTGTCTTTAGAAATGGAGTGATTGATGTCCATTTCTACATGCCTTTCCTAGGTGGATTCCTCCTTTACGTTTGGTCAGGAACTATGTCATACCACCCTCCTGTCATCTGTTCCCAACAGTCAGGCCTTGGCTACATGGTCCTGAACTTGTCTTCTCAGCAGTCTGTGGAATGAGCATAAAGTCACACCCAAGCGACTGGTCTTTCCTAGGAAGACCTTTGTTTGTTTACCTAAGCAATTTGTAAGAGATGGGTATATTATGCTTAATGTTTCCCCACCAGACCCGATTGTGTCTTGATTTGGGGCGGTGGTTTGACTTTGAGGGTTAGACTTTACTCCTGTAGCAAAAGTTGGACAAATGTATACAAATTCTCTCATGTCTCACACGCCAACATCTTCCTCCACCCACCCCACCTCCACCATGACTTAGGATCACCTGAGAGAGAAATACAAGGTCTCCCAGCCAGGGCCCTGCTGGGCTGTCTCCTGAGGTGATCTTTAGATAGGTGTCGATAACAGGGAGCCTCCAAGCCCTGCCAAAATCACTTGGCCACAACCCCAAGATAATATTTGAAGTTCTTGTGCTCAAGAGTGTCAAAGTATAACATACTCTTCCCCTTTCGCCTTACCTTCCCCAGGCGCAGCCAACACTTGACATCTTTTTATCAGATGAGCTTGGCACTGCCAGGACCGGCTCCTCGCGCCAATGTGGCAGCAGCCACAGCCCCTCAGCTTGTTAGACTGAAAGAATGTGCCGTTTTAATTAATGATATGTAAATATCCTTGAATGGGCCGCATTTGCATATTAAGAGAGATTTGCGGAATCTGCGGAGTAATATATTTTAATTAAGGATTAATTAAAAATAATGGGAATTTCATTTCGCCTGGCAGAATCCGTTTAGATTTTAGCACACGTCTGCTTGGGAGTCTGGTAGGAAGGCTCTGTGTTACGATTCCCGCAGATGAGAGAGGCACTCCTGTGTTTATCATCTTGGAGCCCCACTCTGGGGAGCAAAGGGAATATAAAGGGGGTAACATTTTCCTCTTACCTCCCCCATCACCCACCCCTCTTCTTTCCTCCTCTTTGTGATTTTAGGGCTGTTTTGGTATTCTTTATGGTAAAGTAAGTAAATGGCTCTGAGACACGGAACACTAGTTGTGTTGGCAATTATGTTAATGGGATGCTATTAGGCTATGATTCTATATGAGCAATTGGGGAGAAGAAATGCCTTACTGAGAGAGAATGATACAGCAGACGTCTGTCTTATTGATATAGCTCCAGTGGTGCTTTCTGCATAATTACACTTGTCCACTTTCTTGAGGTTGGGGAGAAACCGCTGCATTGGGAATTAAGAGCAAGGGATCGGGATAAGGGGCGCCCTCTCCCAAATCCACAGAGGACATGGGGTGGGGGCACATTCTTCTAGCAGATGTGGGTGTTGCAGGTGAGCAAAACTTGTTTCACAGAAATTTTATTCTCTTCTTTTCCTTCTACTTCCAGGAAGTAGTCTTAAGTATGGGCTGGGTTCTAGCTCCAATAGTCCTCTCCAGAAGTAGAATTTTCTAGAAGGTACACACTACCTCTCTGACCTTCTGTCTCTGGGCACACCCTACTTCCCTTTCCTGGGTTCATGCAACAAATCCTCATACTCCTAGGGAGTTCACTATTCTATTCTTAGCCCTAAACACACATTCACAGCCTTCTAATATTTCCTGGTATCCAATTGGCCTTTCCTTTGTGTATATCCATGTTGGGCATTGTCACGGACCGTCATGAAGTGTCTATTATTGCTTTACTTTCTGTTTCTCCCTTCAAGTCTGTTGGTACTTGTTTTGTGTATTTAGGTGCTCTGATGTTGGGTGCATATATATTTCTGATTGCTATATTGTCTTGATGAATTGTCATGGACCCTCATGATCTGGGCTTCTATAAGCCCTTTCCACCCTTCCAATTCCAAAGCTGCGAGCAGTATCAAGATTTGACTACCAGCTCACAATATTTCCTCCTGCACATCTGGCTGCTATGAGAGTGTGAGAGTACTAAGCCATAGGCAGAGTCCATGAGGAGTGGGACTCTGCCCTCAAGTGACCAGAGGTGCCTCCTGAGAGCTTCCACCATGGAAAAGGAATATTTGGTTTCTTCCCTTTACACCCTCAGGGAAACTGTTTCCAGAGGAAACTGCCTAGGACCTCTCTAGGAGCTGATGGCCTGAGGCTTGCATCTTTTGTTTTGATGACTGATAGGCTGAAGAAGTGCTGGGGAGGAACCTGGAGGCCAGGGATTTTGCAATTATGCTTCCCCACTCAATCCCTTTCCAGGAGAATCCCCTGGTGGGAAATTTCAGCACTTCCACTGGAAGCCTTAACTCAGTTTTCCCCTTACTCTCATTAAAAAATATGTATGTCAGCTATCCCTCCTTCCTTTCCACCTCGTGTGACTCCTGTAATTTATGGATTTAGGGGAAATCCACCTATAGGCACTGCTGCTACGGCCTTTCCTTGCAGACATTCTGACATCTCAATAGCCAGCTGACTGAAGGTCTGTGGGGTCAGGTTTGAGAGGTAGATGGGGAGCAGGCAAGAGAGCATTTGAAGCTGAATGTATCAAGACTGCCAAGACTAAGAGAGAGAAAGGGGCTTTTAGAGGCACAAAGCAACTCTGGGGCAGAAAAATGGAGTACTGAGAAAAGCAGAGAGAGGAAAATAGCAGAGAAAGGAAAAAGAAAGTGATAGGGCAAGGCTTCTTGTAAACCAAGGCCTGGATGCCGTTAAGATTGAGGGGACAGTGAACAAAGCATGGGGGGGAGGATCAGAAGGGGTGTTTTCTTTCTGCCTGTGTCCCTGCGCCCGTGTGCACTTTGCAAAGGCAGCAGTGCTGTATCTAATGCAAATGGAGAAAATGCAGTTTCTGGTAAGTGTTCCTTAATAAATAACATCAAGTCTTCTTCCCTATCAGCCAGTGACATCCCGCATTTCTCTTCCCCATGCACCAGCCCAAGACATTTAATGATGTGGTGCTCCTTATGGGATGTGAGGTCCATGCTAATGTCTCCACTCACAAAATGGTGGGAACAGATTTCAGCTCGATTCAATTATTCCTCACCGACAGAAATCACAAAACAAATATATATGTGTTTTTCAAGTGCTAAGATAGCCCTTTTTTTCTTTTTAAAGTCAGAGAAGTTACTCTTGGTTTTTGTTTTGTTTTTCCTTTTCATTATATAGAAATTTGTCCAGGGCTAGTTCTTGGTTGCTGGAGGATTGCATTAATGAAATGAAGTAAAAATAATCAATTTCAGATGTTTCCAGTGTTGGTGGTAATGGTCTCTCTAACAATTCTGATTAGCCGTGTGAGGTGGAATTTTTCTTTTAAATGACTGCACGTTGACATTAAAGATGGGCAAACTTTGTGTGTGTGTGCATGTGTGTGCATACGCTCGCCTGCCAGTGCATGTGCCTGCCTGGAGCTGGGTGAGAGGCTTATGTTCATTCTTGCCCTTTTCCCTCGCTGTTTTACCGCCTGCTTCATCTTTAGTTTCCCCTGTCGTTACCCTTTCCCTCCATCAGTATGATTTCTGAAAGGCTGTTCTCTGTCCTTTGCTCTCTCCTCCTCATAAGTCTAGGCCATTTCTGGGAGCATGTGTGTAAGGCTGATTTTTTTTGGGGGGGGCAGGGAGTGGTAAGTGGTGGGGGAGGGTAAGAGTAAGCAGGTTAAATCTGCATTCAAATCAGTAGAAAGCCGCTGCGCCTTTGGAATCAGGGTTTTGTGTGAGTGTAGGTGTCTGAGTCAGTGGTATATATTATCCTGGTATCTGCCAGCCCAACTGGGAGCTCATCAGATAGAACCTGCTTGCCCATATGCCTTACCTTCCCTTTCTTCTCCAGACCCTCTTGTACTTTCACAGAATGAATAAATTAAATTGAAGAGAGTCCACAGTGGATTCTTCATTATTAATTTGTTTCTTTTAATTTATTTTTCATGCATTTTTCTTACTCTGGTTGTTTTTCTTTCTGTGTTTTTTTTTTTTTTTTTGCCCTTTTATTCCCCTGTTGACACACCACATACACAGCCCTCCCTTCTCTCTCTGTGAACAGCTCTCTTCCCTGTACACGAACAGTCGTGGAGAGTGATTTCTCTGCAGCGTGTGTGTCTCTACGTAGATACTCATGGGTGTAAACACACCAGAGAGGGCCACTGCATGTGTTTATTATTGTACTTTTTCCCTTTGATAAGCTGTCATCGGTGGGCACTGCTCAGGGGACTTGATCCCAGTAATCTCTCGACCCCATGGAAGACATTTAACACCCTTCCAGACCCTGTGCTCTGCCTCTGTCTCTGAACCTTTCACTCTCCTTTAATGAGAATTTCTCCTAATTATTTCAGTGGCTGCAGCAGAGGGACCGCAGTGTACTTAGATCTCGATACTGAGACGTGACTGTTATGCTGATAAAGGCAAGAGATCAATAATTTAGGCCTCAGCTTTAATGGCAAAGCTGAGAGCTTAAGTGTCTGCATTCAGGTTGAGTCTTAGAGGCTCTTGGAGTATTAATAATTTCCATAAGATTTTTTTCCCCTTTCTTCTTGAGCTGCAGCTGATCAGCATTCTTGTACTTGCTAAATTGTATTTATAAAAAGATATTCACCTCCTCTATTTGAACATATGTCTGAATATCACATAAATGTGTAGCAGCATGCCTTTGCATCATGTGTGTACATCTGATTATTCTCAACTGTGTGTAACACATAGCACTTACAGATTTCTATTTTTGTTCTTATCTGGGGAGTGTCCTTCCTCACATTGCCTTTGGCTTTTGGACTACCCATAATTTGTTCTTTCAAAATTCATCTGGTAAATATGTAACCACTTCAAAGGCAGGAGTGAAATGTCATCCTTTTCTCCCTTTCTTTTTTTTGTTTTCTTTTTTCTTTTATTCTCTGTCTAATTTCTCCTGCTATTTTAAAGCCACAATTGTACTTGACTGAAAAGGGCAACACCAAAGCATTGAGCTCACTCAGATGTGGGTGTCCACGTGTATGTAATATTGTTCTGAGGTTTTATATAGGGTCCTTCTTTGAGGAATTCCAGCAAACCTGTTTGAGCCCAAGCAAATTCATACAATACATACATGCTAACAGATATATAAATGCCATGAAAATGATCATAGTATATGATTGTTTTATATTAAGATTGAAAAAAAAACCCAGCATAGCACAGTTAAGGGGCTTTGTTGGAAGATTAGTCACCGGGGTGTTTGTCACCTATACTAAGAGGTAACCAGTGCTCCCCAGAAAGGGTTGGAGTGGGGCTGGGAGCACCCAGAACCTGGATTTCTCCCAAAGGAGACAACTTGTTTTCTAGTGAGTCCAAGCTTCAGGGGCCACCACGTCTCTCCGCTTTCATCAGCCCAACCTCTCTGGCATTTTTTTCTTCTGGAAAGTTACTAACTTTTTTTTTTTTTTTTTAAGACGGACTCTCGCTCTGTCGCCTGGGCTGGAGTGCAGTGGCGGGATCTCTGCTCACTGCAACCTCCGCCTCCCGGCTTCAAGCCATTCTGCCTCAGCCTCCCGAGTAGCTGGGACTACAGGCGCACGCCACCACGCCCGGCTAATTTTTTGTATTTTTGGTAGAGACGGGGTTTCACTATGTTGGCCAGGATGGTCTCGATCTCCTGACCATGAGATCCACCCGCCTCGGCCTCCTAAAGTGCTGGGATTACAGGCGTGAGCCACCGCACCCGGCGAAAGTTACTAACATTTTTAAGTTACCCTAAGAAACTTAACTCCTAGGAATCTGCTTAAATTTTGACTTTGTAAATTCAGCAAAGAAAACATTTCTTTCAACCCTAAACTTCTCAACTAGATGAAACTTTTATGGGAGTGCAGTGATTCCACGCGGATCTCTCAGCACATGCTACCCCCAGCCACTAGGGGGCAGAGCGACAGACTTGTGGTTTGCTGGTCTCTGGAGCCTCTGGAGTCCCTTGTCCTCTGCTACAAAAGCACAACGATAGCTGCTACTTTATTCGTTACTCCCTTGTAGGGAAAGTAAAGGGATGAGGCTATGAATATTGCTGCTTTACACATTGGGAAACTAGGGCACAGAGGTGAAATGACTATGAGCTGAAAACAAGACGCCAGTACATACAGAACACAGAGTTTCTAACATGAGCCAGTTCCCCGTCCAGTTGGCCGTTCATCAGGTGTCAGAGTCTGTTTGCCTTTTAGCCATCAGTCCCTGGTAAACCTCCATGTTTCTGGTCCTCAAGTTGACTATGGTTGAGTCTTCCTACTCTTTTTTGTGTCCCCAAGTAGCTTATTTCTAGAAACAGGTTCCCGTTTGCGACATTAAGTCTGGTTATGCTGGGGTCATGACTTACACATGGACGAAGAGGAAGGAGGAGTTGACTCTAAACCAAAGAGCCATAGTGTCTTTGTGTTTTCAATACAAATCTAGTTGATTCTCTGGCTTTGGTATACACATGGTTTTCTTCCCTCGCTCTTTACTTTTCTTGGCTTGCTCAAAGTCACCATTGCTTTGCTGAGTTGGGATGCAACATCTGCTTTTTGATAATTGCCACCAAAACCCATTTGCCAGTTACAGAGACAGTTGACGGCTTTGGAGTGAAAGCTGGGAGCCAAGGAGTCCTGAGAAAACTATAAATGGGCATGGAATGTCCTGGATAATTCTGTGGTGGGGAAATTAATTCTGAACCACTAAGTACTGTTAAGAAGCTGATGCCAACTAAATAGGCAGAAATTTTTACAAAAGCTGCCAGAGTTTAGAAACCACCCAGTGTGCCATAGCTTCAGGGGAGCAAAACTACCCACTCTACCAAGTTGGAAAAAATGAAGAATACTTCAAACTGAATCCAGCTGATCCTGGAGGCCACTGATCCTGTCCTAATGGAGACAAAAAGTGACACTGAGTATTTAGTTAGAGGAAGAAATCACAGCCCCCCCCCCAACCAAAAGGATCTTTAAACTTGATGGAATGATGTTATGATTTTATAGTAGCCGTGAAAATAACCCTTTCCTTTAGCATGGTGCTTATCGTTTGCCAATACTTTCATTGATACTGCTATTTGATTCTCAGAACAACTCAAAGAGATTGGCAAGGGAAATATGATTAACCCCATTTTAAGATAAGGAAACTGAGCTTTAGATGTCTAGAATGGTTTGCCTAATGTCACACAGCTGGTAGACAGCAGAACCAGGACAATAATTGAGGTCTTTAATTATTGGTCCTGGGTTGACAGATGATGCCACCAGATCTTTTCCCTAGGAATTTGGTGAAAAAGTATAAAACCATTTCATTCAAGGCAATGGGATAGAAATATAATCTACCTCTTTATTCTACCTGTACCTCTGTCACCTGACCCTTGACATGGAAGAGAATAGGGAATGTCTTTCGCTTACCATTCACTTAAGAGGTATTATAGGTTGGTGCCAAAGTAATTGCAGTTTTTGCCTTACTTTCAATGGTAAAAACCTCAATTACTTTTGCATCAAACTAATAATAATAATAATTTGTGTCTGTCTTCCTAGCTCCTCTCTGGGGGAGGCAGCAGTCTGCTTCATCCTGCCACCACCTCCCTGCCTAGCACTGCCCAGGCCTAGCCAGCCAGAGTCAGTGCAGGCTGTGCGGGTGGGAACTTTTTTCATCAATAAGGGGCATCAGGAATTATTCTGATTTATCCCACCTCTTACCTGCCCACCATTATGAGGGATCATGCACTTTACTGCCTTTATGGCTGCAAGATCCTTTTACCAGGTATTACTCATACCATTATGAATAAGCTCCAGGTCTGAAACCCAGACCCCTCAGACACTGAGGACTGCCTGCTGTCTTCTTAGTGCTATGTCCCACCACTCTGGCTTAGATGAAAACTTTCAAGCAGATCTTGGTGGGGATCAGACTAGAGATTTCTATTTTTCATCAGACTAGGTTTTAGACTTTTTGTGCATGCCCGTGTTCTGTGTGGACTGTGTGGCAGGTCTCTCTCTACTCTTGCAGTTTGAGTCTAGTAACCTCTCACCCTCTTTTCTCACTAGGACCTCTCCCATCATGCCTTGCTGCTAGGGCTATGCTCTTTATATTTGGCATGAACGTGTGCAGTTTGCAGACCCAGTCTCCTTACCCCAGTTCCTGAGCCCACCTTAATAGAGGAGAGCTGGATTGAAGTAGCTTACTGCACAGAGGGGTGCAAGAAGGAAATGGAGGCATTTTGCATTCTTTGTGCTTTAACAAATTAGTCTTGGAATTGCTTGGGATGACCTGGGGACTCCATGGACCCATGAGTGCTATATTTGCCCAGACCAAGTGCCTGGGCTTCTACATTTAATTCCTTCTGTTTTCAGATCCTTTCCTGAACAAGCAGACACCTTAAGATACTAGATTTATGTAGTAGGCATAGAGTAGGTCTGTCTGGCCCTCCTACTCCTCAAGGTAGTAGGAGAATGGAACTGAGGGTGAACCAAGGTATGAAAGTAAAACCAAATCCAGAAGGGCCAAAGCGTCAAACCAAGAAGGCAAGGCCAAGAGGTAGGATTATGTGAACAGGTGGAAACTAGAACACCACGCCGAAGCAAGATGGTTGCTAAGGATAGGATACAAAATCTCAAGCCACAGAGCCTGGCTGCCACAAGTGTGGAGTTTATGGTCAACAGCTTTTTGGGCACAGACACCAGATCTTGAAATGGATTATAATTGAAGCGTTTAAGAGGAGAGCCTCTGGAGTGCCATTGCCTGGGTTCAAAGCCTGCAGCCCCCTAACTTGCTAGCCAAGTGACGTTGAAACTATTTAACTGTCCTGTTTCATACGTGTTAATGTCCTTGTTGCTGTTTTCTCAGCGTGATTCACTCTCTAGCTGCCAAAAGTTGCTTTGCCCAAACCTTAAGCCCTGAGGGGGCTGAGGTCTGCTTTTAAATGAATGTGCTGCCCAACTACCTAAAAGGAATGACTGTTGGAATGTTTTTACTTTTAAATAAGACTAATGTGTCAGGCTCATCTCAACACTGTCATACCCAGTGGGACATTCTAGGTAGGATTCTTGGCCTAGTTTCTACCTTTTTTTTTTTCCCAACTGGAAGATAATTCTAAGGTTTCAACATGATTCCAGGCAAGTCCCCATGGTTTATGACAAATAAGAGCATCTTCCTTGCATATACTGCTTGACATTTTACAAAGCACCATCATTTGCACCATTTACAATTTTGAAGGTGCTGTGGGATCCTTAAGAAAAGTATAAAAACTGATCTCTGCCTTAGGGGAACTTCTAGTGTTCAGAAGAAAAGACTAAAATATGTAAACCACAGATGATAATGTTCAATGAAATTGATAATTATGTGGCATGGGTTAAAAGTATAATGATATTTCAGAGACAAAAGCAGTGGTTTGGGGTTCATGAAAATTAAGGTTGGCTTCATTGAGAGGAGGTAGGGATGGGGTGAAGAAATGGGGCAGGGACAGATACGTAGAAATCCTAGTGTGTGCAGGGTGGGGACACATGGTGTAGTAAGAGGGGATAGTAGCCAGCACTAAGCAAGCATGGAACTACTTTGGCAAGGGAAGAGGGTGACAATGAGGGGATTGGCTTGGCTGTGATGCAGATTTGAGATTACAGTAGTGTTGGAATAGGATGGCATTAGTAGGGTCAGATTATGGAGAGGAGGCAAAGGGAATTTTAAGTAGGTAATTCACATATATTTTGTTAAAAACCCTATCCATTTAGTATTATTGGCTCCATTTTAAAGAAAATGTATGGGTTGTATGCACACCCAGGTCTGTCTAAAACCAACCTCTTTTCAATTCAACATGGTACCTTACACTCAAGAAAGGATGGTAGGCTTGATGTGGTTGGTGGTGGGGAATCATTGTGGGTTCTTGAACAGAGGAGATATAGTGAAAGGGGGTGATCCAATGAAATTGTTTACTGTGCATGTATCCATATGTTTATATAGGATGAGGACGTCCTTTGGTGGAACAGATAGAGGAACGAAAGAGGCGAAGCTGAAGGCCATATAATGGACTCAGCTCCTGAGCTCTCCATTCCTTTTCTGTGTACCCAGGAGCCGCCAGCCCTGTTTGTATCCACACAGGGCTCTCTGTGTATCACAGCCAGCACAGAAGGCATAATCCTCCACGGGTCTGTGTCTCTATAATTTACGATGCTTTCAGATTACCAAACACAATTCATTTGGCAATGAAAGAGAATAGTTTTGTGCTGTTGCCCTCCATGTGTGGGAAATTGCATTTTTGATGATCAGAGCCATTGGCCTTCTTCACGTGACTGGCTGAGAACATGGGCTGGTAACCAAGGCCTGAGTGAAAAGTCTTGGGAACCAGTCATCCAACTGCCACAGCCCATTTAGGGGAAGGCTAACCCCACATCCCTGAAACAATTTAACCTATGTCTTGTAATCTGTTAGTTTTCATCAGCCAATATGTACACTTATATAACTATCTCAGCAAAACCCCTCTTTATTAAAGAAGAAGGTAGTAGATTGTTACTACCAACACAGTGCTAAGGAAACCACAGCTAAGGGTATCTTCTTCACATGCCACTCTCTCATCCTCAGTCTGCATGGTAGTTTTATGAACAACTTTTTTTTTTTTCTCTTAGGGCATCTGTTAGATGCATTCCAAGCTCTAGGGGAGACCTGTGTGGAGGTGGAAGAAGGAGGAGCTCTAAGGTTATTTTAATTTAGATTTATCTGAGACTCCAGAAAAATCACATAAGTGGTGTGGAAATTATCCTCACATAGGCAGAGGGAGAAAACACTAAATTCAAATTCTACATGTATCTTCTTGTATCAAGACCAGTGTTTTCAGGAATGAGTTTGCCAATAAATATAAAAACCATCCATCGGTTTTCTTCCCAATACTCATTCTTCCCCTAAATGTTACATAGGTTTTTATACTCTTAATTAACCACATCCAATAATTTGTTTCCTAGGCTGGGCTAGCTGGATGATGCCTTTTTATCCGGTTAAAGAATAGTCACCAGGCAGGAAATGATGGTAGAGAGATGGAAGACTACAAAACCCTTGCCAAATTCTGCACTTTTTGTTAGTTTGTTTGCACTGCGGAAGGATGAAGACAGTGAGACAGTTGCTGAGACCATTGGCTGCTGTGGACATCACAGTGGGAGCGGTCTACTGGGTGGGAGGGGTGCTGTCAGGTCTTGGGGACCTTAGTAGGAGACAAGTAAAATTATGATGCAGTGGAAAGGCTCCTTTGAAAACAGGTGATGGGACACAGTGTATGCAATCCTGTGGGCTTTTGCTACAAGTAGGCAGACCCCTTTCCTTTGACCTTTTTATTTGTAAAGTCACAATCTGAGATCATCAGATTGTCAACAGCAACAATAAATCCAAGATCATTGGATCTGAAACCCAACACCTGTATTGAATCTTAAGAAAAAGAAGATAGGTTGTATTCATTTAAGCATTGTCTAAGTAATTAGGAGACAAAATTTGCTATTATCGTATGTTTCACAGTTATGTTCTAAATTTATGCACCTGTGAGTAGCACTATAGGTTTTCATTAATGTTTGTGTTCTCATTTGATCCTTATAACTACCCTGTGAAATAGGTACTTAGGACAAACATTGATCACCCCTCATCTTAAAGATGGAAAATCTGAGGCTCAGAAAAATGAAGCTCACAAATTATGTCTTATGATTCCAAACTCCTGCTGGTTTTTTTTTTATTTGTCTGAAAACTGACTGATGTGATCTTATTTGGACAAAGAAGTGTTATTGGAAATATCAGTCACGTGAATTAATTAACAATTTCTTCCTTCCTAGCGAGAGTAAGACCATGGAGTAGAGCAGATATATTAGTCCATTCCATGTGGAAATCCGACCTCTAGCTGTATATTCGTATAGCTGTATGTTGGTAGGATGGACCTACATGGTTTAATGAAAGTGGAAGGAAAATCTATTTTCAGTCAGATCCGATAGATATTTCATAAGGAATTAGAACTTAGTTACTTAAAAATTATATTCTAGAAGTGTATAAAGCAAACATTTATTATATTCATTTACCTTTTTAAAAAATTTTAAGCAAAGCCCATGTTCCTGTTTTGGGGATATCTGAAAGAGAGACCATTTACAACTTTAGAATTACAGATTCGTGAAGGATCTGATTTTATTTTCTTTGTCAACTTTAATTTTTGATTCAGTGGGTACACGTATAGGTTTGTTACCTGAGTATATTGTGTGATGCTGAGGTTTGGTACATGGATAAAGCGATCCGATTTTACACTCTTATGCAGTGGATCTACCACTACTACAGTGCCTGCTACAGGGCTGCTAATGTTTTCTGAATATTGTCTAAGTACTTCTAGAAATAGGAAAGAAGATCACAGAATCATAAATTCTTCTATCTTAAAGGAGCCTTCAGGGTAATTATTATTTTATAAAAAAATGCAGCTAGGCTATTGTATACATCAAACAGGCTGTTTTGTCTCATGGTGAACTGAATCTGCTTCAGTGAAACTTTCCCAATTCTGTCTGAGGTCTCCCTTTGGACACAATGTAGAATAAATCTATTGCTCTCCTGCACAGAAGACACTCAAATAGTTGAAGACTGTTATTTTTTACCTCTTCATCTTTTCTTCCCTAGGCTGAACGAAATGAAAACTCCCAGTTCCTTAGGTTTCTGTGCATTATTTATAATTTATTCTTAATTCATAACTCTATAGACACTTATAGAACACCTACTATGTGTGAACCTGGCATTTTTAATTTAAAACCCTTTCCTGGCCGGGAATGGTGGCACATGCCTGTAATCCCAGCACTTTGGGAGGCCATGGCAAGAGTATTGCTTGAGTCCAGGAGTTCAAGACCAGCCTGACTCTACTAAGAATTTAAAAATTAACCTGTCATGATGGAGCATGCCTGTAGTCCCAGCTACCCAGGAGGCTGAGGTGGAAGGATTGCATGGGCCCAGGAGTTCGAGGCTACAGTGTGAGATCCTATCTCAAATAAATACATTAATAAATCATTTTCTTTGTAATACAAACTACAACCTAAGAACTAGATAAAAGAAAGCTGATTTTACTTTTTTCCTTTGTGCTCAGGTAATAGAAAATGAAATTTGTATGTATGTTTATAACATATACATTTATACCTGTATATACATATTCGTATGTATTTTTAATCATAGGGAATGAACACTAGAAAGTAAATGAAAAATGAGTTGAAAAACTAAGCATTTAGAATAAATCAATTGACTTTTGATGTATTAAGATATTAATTTCAAGGTTAATTATAGCCTCCTCTTAGAGATACAGCTGTTCAAAGATACATCATCACAGCTGATTGTCAGGCCTAGATGCCTGTGAGGAGAGAGACTCAGCTTCAGTAACCTGTTGAAGCCAGGATATAGAAAGTAAATGAAAACTCAATTGTAAAAACATTCATTAGTTTAAACCCTAGACACTGGGGTCTACTTAAGAGTGGAGGGTGGAAGAGGAGTGAGGATTGAAAAACTACGTATCAGGTACTATGCTTATTACCTGGTTGACGAAATAGTTCATACACCCAACCCCCATGACATGAAATTTACCTGTATAACAAACCTGCACATGCACCCCTGAACCTAAAACAAAAGTTAAAAAAAAATTAAACCCTTTTGTCCTCAATGTTTTGATATTTGGTCCCGGGAACTCAAATTTGCCTTTGTCTTAACTGGTAAAAATATTTACCCGGAAATGAAGAAACATTAAATACATTAATATGTAAAGACTCAGAGGGAATGTTTAAGAATCCAAGCAATCAAAATAGCACCTTTAAATATTTCTGCAGTGTATGCTGTAAGTATTCTATAAAAATGTATTAATATGTCTTGTTAAAATGCCATTTACATGCAGTGGTAACATAATTATAATTACACGTCTTTCTTGCAGATTTATTAAAACAGATGTGATCTACCAATAATGTTGTACATCTGATGGAAAGAATTGGAATATAATAATCCTACTTTTCTTTAATGCATTACTAATTCAGACAGGCCCTTCTGGTTGTTCTGAATTGGAGAGAGAGCAGGCACCTCAGTTGGATTTGGAATCACCCACTATTTTTTGCAGGTATTTCGAAAAAAGCCTGGTTTTGGTACAGCTCTTCCAGAACCCACGGGAAGAACCTGTTCATCAGCTCATCCATCCATCTGCTGAGTAAATGCTTATTGAGCATCTACTGAATGCCAGCACTGTTCTTTGTTCTTGGAATACATCAGTAAACAAAATAGGAAAAACAAAACCAAACCTCCTGACCTCAAGGAGCTTTTATTTTAGGAATGATGTCTTTTAGTCGTTTAATAGTTGCTGTTTTTATTAACTCTTAACTCTACCCATAAACTGGATACTTTCAACTTTAAAAAAAAAAAAAGGGAAACTAATTATGTGCCCTAAGGATCACCAGGTCTCAGGTTCTACCTTTATTTTTTTTCTACTGTTAAATAGCAACCTCCTTCCTCAGGCTGCTGATGGAATTGGTAACTGAGTAATCAGGCCACTGTGCTTGGGGACATAAAACCTGCGGCCGCTGCCACTCTAGAGTCCCATTCTGGGTCAGAGTTCGTCCCTGGGAAACAACTTGTGCTGGCGGAAGGGGTTCTTCCTTTGCTCCCCTCATACCTCCCTTCCTTGCAGATGGGATCCTTGCAAGGGCAGAGCAGCTCTTAGAGGTGTCAGGCCCTTTTCTTTCATTCTGCTTATTTTCCCATAGGCAAGCACTGCTCAGAACCCAGGCTGTGAGTTTTTTGATGTGGAAAGCTATTTACTAAGCATGTCTTGAGGCAGAGGATGGAAGGAAAGAAAGCCTCCAAGAGAGTGGTGATTCTACAACCATCATCAAAGTTTGGTTGAAAACTCAAAGTTGCTGATATGTATTAGTAAGCAGATAATAGTAACATCCTGTATTTGCATGGCCCTGTATCAGTCAATAGCATTCAGATTTGTGTGGTGGTGTATAGCTTTCCTTATTTCATATCAGGTATTTTCGTTTGATCCCAAGTAGTATGTACTGAGACAGAAGAAATAGCCCCATTTTACAGAAGAAGAAACCCAAAATTGCAAGGAATTTGCCTAAGGTCATTAGAAAATGTCTAAAATAAGACTTTGACCCGGACTCTCTGATTTCAAGCCCAGCGATTCTTCTAACAGGCCATATTCTTTCACTTTTATTATCTTGACTTACGCAACAAAGGAGATAAGCCAGGTACATGTCATTAATCTTCCTATGTATGACAACTGAGACTCCAGGAGGTTAAATGCCTTGCCTAAGATTACCTGGGTGGTGGTAGAAGTGGTTTTCAAAACCAGATCATCTGAATGGAATCTAAGTCTTTCTGCTGTATCACCTTGTTAATGTGTCAGGAACTACCACCCCACCTTCCAAAACACATACACACTCTCACTTTTAATGCGGACCCATCTTAGAATAAACTAGTTAAGGACTGACTGCTGAACATGATCCAGAAACTTACTGTCAAATTTTGCTTTTGAGACATGCTTGTGTTGTGTGAAGTCTTTTTTTTTTTTTTTTTTTTTCAGTATTGATGAGGGATCACTTTAAGATTTATTGGATTTCGTTTGTTTTGTTTTGAGACAGGATTTCACTCTTATCACCCAGGCCGGAGTGGAGTGGCGTGATCATAGTTCACTTCAGCCTCGAACTCCTGGGCTCCAGCAATCCTCCTGAGTAGCTGGGAATATAGGCATGTGCCAATACACCAGGCTAATTTTATATATATTTTTTAATTTTTATAGAGATGAAGGGGTCTCAGTATGTTGCTCAGGCTGGTCTTGAACTCCTAGCCTCAAATGGTCCTCCTGCATTGGCCTCCCCAAATACTGGGATTACAAGCATGAGCCACTGAGCCCAGCCTATAATTATTCTAAAGATTTCTTTCCTGTTTATGTACAGAATATCTAACATCTATGCTTACCTTTAAAGCAGCGTTATGAATATCCTTGTGAATTCCTCAAGCTCAAGGGTCTTGTTTGCATTTTGTAGATATATCCGTAGATAGATCTTACCTATCTCTGGCAGGTAACATTATCATCATGTTTTCCCTGTTTCTTGACACTTTGTGAAAGCATTGTAGAAATAAAAGAAGTCTTTATTCTTTGACCTCTCTTATGCTTTATGAATTCTGAAAAATTGAGGGAGATAAAAGGCAATCTATGCTTTACTGCTTTCCCTAAGTTTTGAGAAGCAGGCTTAAAAAAATGCTTTAAAAATTTTAGAAGCCATAATACACTGAAAATAGGGATCCCAGGTAGTTGAGGCAGACCAGGATTCTTCTTTGACTCAGTCCTTTCACTGAAAAGACTGTATTTACATATTTCTCTGAGTGTCCTAGATTCATAGACCCAAATGACCTCTCTGAGCATCAAGATACATGTAGAAGTTACTTCCTGAGGATAATAAATATGAAAAGAGAATTATCACTCTCTGCTTTCAGAAATCACTTAAAAAGGAAGGGGGTGCTTTTCTCATGATGTTCCTGAGACAGAGTCCTTATGTCACCTTGTATTGGCAAAAAGATCTGGGGCACTGTGTTTGACGATAGCACTTCTTTGTTCCCCTCCCAATATATTTACAGAATATAATCCTCTTTTGCTTGCACTCATTTCCATAATACGGAAAGTAAATAAACCTTATATAACGTTTTATGGTTAAGAACTACTTAGTCTTGTGTGTGGAACTTCAGCAAGAAGCAAAAGAAAATTCACTTATAGATATGTTACCTCACGTAATCCTCACCACAACCTTAGGAATTAGACGTAAATTACAAGAACCAATTACTGACTGTGGGAAAGTAAGTCTCAGAGAGGTTAATGCCTTCCTCAAGGACACAGGATCTTTCTTGATCTGACCAAGATGTGGGCCTTGTTTTCTGAATCCAGGGTTCTAGTCATGTCTTTTAGGAGATGTCCAGGTCGTGCAAAAGCATCATTGGCAGAATCCACCAGTGTTTTATTCACACCTTGCAACAGCCTACTATTTGAAGGCTTCTTGCTGTCATGGCTATTCATTCCTATGAGGTGGAAATGGCTTTTTTGGTATCTCTTTGCATTATTACAGTTGTTATTTTTAGTTCTATTTTTATGAAAAATGTACTTTTTAGCCCACAAAAATAGCATAGCAGCAGCTTATCAAAGTGTCCCAGACAAGTTTACTTCACCTACAAATTAGCAACACCTTCATGCTTCCTGGGGTGGAAGAAATGCAGAGTCTACTTCCTCCCAGTGAACATCTGAGCCAGATTCCTGCTCCACTCGGTCCTTCTTCCTACCTCTTACAGCCATGAAATAATGCGAGAGTATTTGTTTCCCCTGCAAAGGGAAGAGGGTCCAGAGACAAAAGGGAAGTTAGTATTCACTGGAAGCCTCTCTGTACAAGCAACAGTGTTAGGACTTTTATACACATTTTTACAATTATTACAGCAATTCTCAATTATTGAAACAGAGGGTAGGCATTTCCCCTTTTTCAGATGGGAAAAGTGAGAATTAAGTTAATTTTCCAAAGTCACACAGCTAGTGAGAGAAAAAGCCTGGACAAGAACTCAGACTGTATGACTCCAAAGGCTAAGTGCATTCTATACACACAGGCCGCCCTCCTGGCATTGAGAGTTCAGGATCTGTTGGAGAAAACCTCAGACCATGGCTTTCTTGCAGCCTTCTGCTGGAGAACATTAGGTGCCCGTTCCCCCGTGGTGAGTGTTACAAAGTGCAGCACCACCCAGGGGAAGAGTCTGGGCCTTGGAGTTAGACCTGAGTTTGAATCCTCCTTCAGATATTTACTATTGATCACATTGGCAATCAATGCTGCTGAATTTCTCCAGCCCTCCATTTATTCATCTATTAAGGGGAGAGCTACCCACAGGGTGGGGAACTTACAAGGATTAGATGAGGGGATATGTGTAAAGGCCTAACACCCAGTAGGTGCTCACTACATGATGTTCCTTATTATTATGGTGATTACCACTGTACTCTTTTCAGATGAAAGTGTTCGGTCACCTGGAACCTGTGAGTATGTGCTTTTTGATCTGTGACTGAACTGTTCACCCATTTCCCAGTTTCTCTGCTCTGTCAAATAATCAACATTTTACCAGGTTTCTCTGTTGTTGCCAAACCTGTCATTTTTATTTGGTGTGGCTTCTTGGGAAACTTCCATGGCCCATTTGATGGGAATCGAACAGAGTGAAAACAAGGACAGATGCAGCAGAGGTGGCATCAGGAACAAATGGGTCATAAGAACTTACCTTGGCAGCCCCAGAATGGTCAGGAGGAAAGGCACTTTAAGATATCAGAAGGTAGAAAGGAAAGGTTGGATGATAGAATGGGGAAGGGATTCCTCCTTGTGTTCACAGAAGTGAATCAATGCGAGACACAAGGTTACCATTTAATATTCCTGCTCTCCTAGGCATGGGTCAGGTACATCTTCAGCCATGGGTAAGTTTGTTCAACAAATGAGTGATCTTTGGGAGGCTGAGGCGGGCAGATCACGAGGTCAGGAGATTGAGACCATCCTGGCTAACATGATGAAACCCCATCTCTACTAAAAATACAAAAATTAGCCGGGCGTGGTGGCGGGTGCCTGTAGTCCCAGCTACTCAGGAGGCTGGGGCAGGAGAATGTCGTGAACCTGGGAGGCGGAGCTTGCTGTGAGCAGAGATCGTGCCACTGCACTCCAGCCTGGGCGACAGAGCGAGACTCTGTCTCAAAAAAAAACAAAAACAAAAAAAACCCTAATGAGTAATGCATTGACCTTTCATAATTCTTGGATGCAGAAGTAGAACTCAAGCTGCTTAATAACAATCATGGTGGCATGGGCACCAGCAAGTCAGGGTGGACAACAGCCATGGTTCTGGAGCATGGTCCTCAAGACTACCTTTTGTGTGCAGAGTATTAACACTTTAACTCTTAGATCCTTGGAACATAAGGAAGAGAGGCTGGAACAAAAAGGGGTCGGCATTTGGAGGTGGAGAGGTAGTGTAAGGCACAGTTGTTTATCAACTGGTATCTAAGAGACACGTGGCTCACACCTCTAATCCCAGCACTTTGGGAGGCTGAGCCAGGAGCATTGCTTGAGTCTAGGAGTTCAAGACCGGTCTGGGCAACATGGTGAAACCTTGTCTCTACAAAAAATACAAAAATTAGCCAGGTGTGGTGGGGCACGCCTATGGTCCCAGCTATTGGGGAGGCTAAGATGGGAGGATCCACCTGAGCCCCTGGGGATCGAGGCTGTAGTGAGTCATGATTGCACCACTGCACTCCAGCTGGGTGATAAAGTGAGATCTTGTCTAAGAAAAAAAAAAAAAAAAAAAAAGAAATAGTTTAATATCTAGCTTCTGGTCCACTTGTACTGGTGTTGACTATGTATCAGCCCAGCTTATGTGGCTACAGGGATTCTCATTGCACATCTGAATGAAGCCAAAAACATACGCAAGGTTTTAAGAGTATTTGATGTCTTATTGGCAATATGAGGTGGACCAGCCATACAGTTAGTAACATAACCAGCACTGGCTTCTGGCACTTAGTTCTGAGTTCTTTCTGAAGAACTTATATACGCAGAAACTGGACTTAGCACTCACTTAAAGAAGAAATAACTTTGATAAGAACCATGTGGGTTGTTCTTTCTCTTTATTGGTTTCATGTTTTCAGATCTTGCTAACTCTCCTCAGCTGCGCCCTGCATTGGAGACCTATCTGAGACTCTGTTATGATATCCCCAAGATACCGCATATGCCCTAGGCTCTTCCCCTAGCGACAACCATGGTGCTCTCTAGGAACTAATGTTTGTGGCAAAGACCTTTGCCCGGGGGACACCTGCCTCTCCCAGCTCTTTTCCGAACCTCATGTCAAGGCCCATGCATCTCATGCTATCTTTTCATCGTCATTTTCTCAACCTTAGGGCTTATCTTTGAAACGTCTGCATCCGCCTTTAGACACTTTATCATTAACTGGAAATTACTGTTCAGATAGACTTGAGGATAATTATTCATGTTATTAAAAAACATTCCTCAGTTCGGTAAAGTATTTGGTAGCAAGCTCCTATAAGTAGAGAGATTTTCTGATGTATTTGTGTACAGATCAATTACAGCTTGAAGGAGAGGTTGGTGCATTGCTGAAGAACTTTTAATAAAGTTGCAGGTGCTGTCAGAAATGGAACCATACCTGAAAAATAATAACTGAAATTTCTTCAGTTCCATGGCATTGCAAAACTTACTTCCGCATTTGCTCATGTGATATATGGGATTTCCATCTCTAATCCTTTGGAAGATGGAAAGTCTGCCACATACATTTCTAACGAGCCATGAGGTAGCTGGAAACTGCCACCATGCCATACCCAACCCCAGTCACACCAGGGCCATGACCTCTTACACCTCTTTTTTAAGGTCTTCATCAATGACACATGACCCTAACAACACATGACTCTGTCGCCACTTTCCATTCTTCCCCCAGTATCTCCCCTTCTAGGAGATTTCAGAGCTTTGCCCTTCTCTGTTAAATGATTGTCATCCTCAGATGTAGGCTAAGAAAAAAATAGGATCTGATTTCCTGAACTCTTCTTTGCACACAGCCTTTCATGGAAACTGCTGTAATGCAAGTCTGGGTATTCCCTGAAATGGCCCTTCATGTCACTATTTGACTAAGGAATAGGAGGGAAGAACCCCGTCTTGCCTCATCCCTGCTCTCTCAGGCTGAGAAGACCTGTGTCTGGCTGGAGGGTGGCGTCGCGCCTCCCCTTGGTGCCGCAGGCCACGTGGAGAGGCAGCGACCTTCCTCCAGGGCTCCTGATATCGAGCTGGGGAATGAGTAATTGGGACTCGCCAAAGTGTTTAAACACCAGAATTGAAATTAATGTCCCCTCATTGCTGGGTACGCTGACAATACATTACGGCAAACACCTTCCCAAAGTGAAATGAATGTTTGTTTATCCTCATGAAATATACATCAAAACATGTTGGTGGAAGAAGCCCTAATGAGGGAAGGGGCCAGGTTTCTGTTAATTCTTGGCGAATAGTTAACTGAAGTGGAAGGTTTTTTTTCTTCTTCTTTTTTGTTCTTCTTTTTTCTTTTCTTTTCTTTTTTTTCCTCCAGAATAACCTGTCCACAGCTGTGTATCTAGGACATTAATATGGGTTTAATGAAAACTCCAGTTGATCTGTCCAAAGATATTGATGAGCATTGCCCAGGCGTATTAATCATCTCCTTGAGGGAGGAAATGAAGGGAATGGGCGAGCAGGTTTCTGTCAGATGCCAATCCAGATGAAGAGATGTGAAAAGAAATTTTTTTAATCCTCCATAGCTATATCCATTTCCTGGGACATGGGTTGGCCCAAGAGGGAATGAAAAGGACCTGGGATTGCACAGGAAATTCTGGGGCACATTTAACGTTAAATCATTAAGCTTCTGCCAATAAATCCATTACTGTTAATTACATTGAGATGGCCAACGATCCGTTGACAATATTCCTTCATTGATTTTCATTCGCAGTGAATCGATGTTCTGGCTTGGCTCTCTTTGGTGTTTTCATTCTTTCATTTCTTTCTCCCTGTCCTCATCTCTCTCTCCCCGTGCCCTGCTCCCTGTACCTATCCCTCCCCCTCCCCTTGAGCTTTTTCAGTAATGCAGTTCCCCTCTCACTGGTGATACAGTTCTCTCCCTAAGTGCCAAATGTTTCTTGATAGGAACAAGCTACATTTCTTTATGGCTTATGGCAAACTGCCTTGATTACTTCTACTGCTGTACCCATTATGTGAATTAAATATGTATTCAGTTGCATGCTGCTTGCGATGTTATTGCAGGGTGACATATGGTACTGACTCAATTAGAATGAAACTAGCATTAGATAACCCTTCTGATTACATGCATCCTGACCGGCTCCTCCTCAGCCTCCCCTCTGTGCTCTCGCTCTCCAGTGTCTGCAGGCCGCAGGTTTTCATTATCGGTTATCATCTCTGCCACATCGGATGCGGGATGGGGGTGGGAGAGGGAGGGGCCTGTGGATCTCTGGGAAAGAAAGCGGATCAGACAGACAGACTGCTGTGAAAGGGTTGGTGGGGAGGAATAGAGAGGCCTCTGTGCTTGCATTTGGAATTAACATTTAAAATTATATTTTTTGGAAGTGGTTGTCAGGCCTACTCTGAAAAGGGGCTGGAAAGGTCTCTTTAGAGTTGTGAAGCAACGGCTGCATGTGATTAGTCAGTCCTTACCTTGAAATGATTTATTTAAAAAGAATACATTGGTCGGGCGCAGTGGCTCATGCTTGTAATCCTAGCATGGGAGGCCGAAGCAGAAGGGTTGCTTGAGCTTAGAAGTTCGAGACCAGCCTGGGCAACATAGCAAGACCCTGTCTCTTAAAGAAGAAAAAACTTAAGCTTTTCTTAAAAAAAAAAAAAAAAAAAAATTTCTGTTGTTGCCGTTTCTTTTTTAATGCAGAGCTAATACTCTACTACCAGTAATATATTTTGTTTTCATATCACACCAATATTCAATATATGTTAACCTGTTTGATTTTCATCAGCATCTGACAACACAGGTAGACTAGGAATCATCCCCCTGTTCTATAGATGATGCGATGGAGATTCGGAGAGGCTTGGCTGCATTACAATTTGAAGTCACAAAGTCCCTGGGTGCCCAAATGAGGGGGAATCCTTAAAATGCAGGGGGTTCTGAAAGGCAGCTCAAGGATGCATTGTAAAGTGATTGAGAGTTGTTAAATCTTTTTCTTTTTTTTTGTGACAGAGTCTCCCTTTGTCACCCAGGCTGGAGTACAGTGGTGCAATCTCGGCTCACTGCAACCTCTGCTTCCCGGGTTCAAGTGATTCTCCTGCCTCAGCCTCTTGAATAGCTGGGATTACAGGCATGCACCACCATGCCCGGCTAATTTTTGTATTTTTTGTAGAGATGGGGTTTCGCCATGTTGGCCAGCTGGTCTCAAACTCCCGTCCTCAAGTGATCCTCCCACCTTGGCCTCCCAAAGTGCTGCGGTTACAGGCATGAGCCACTGTGCCCGGCGAGAGTTGTTAAATTTTGAAAAGGTGTCTAGCACAGTTGGTGCTGGAATATCTGGAATATCACATCCTGACATAATACAGATCACACTAGAGTACTGTGGGCATATGACATTTCCTTATGAGGAGTAATTTTCTCTCTGTGATAATTTTAACTGTGTTTTAGAGTGTTCTAAGCTTCCTTCCTCCAGCTCTATCACTTCCAGTTGCCAAGCAAGAACCTATAGACAGTCCCATTCTCTTTCAGTCCCACCTAGACACACCTGAGGCTGAAGCATCTTGCAGGCTAGGGGCTACCACAGGGCACTGATAGAGAACAGAGAGCTTGCAGGCAACCTTGGCTTTTCTCAGTCGCTGGTAGAAAGGCTGCTGGGTCTGAGATCACCCAACTGACGTTGCGTCACCATAAAATAAGACTTCTTGCCTGTGAGCAGCTCAGGTTAGCAGGCATATTTGAGCATCTTCCACAGATCCCCAATCTGGAAATCTGAAAACCAGAATGCTCCCAAATCTGAGAATTTTTGAGCACCACCATGATGCCACAAGTGGAAAATTCTGCACCTGACCTCAGGTGACTACACAGTCAAAGCATAGTCAGAACTTTGTTTTATGCACAAAATCATTAAAGTGTTATATAAAATTACCTTTAGGGTCTGTGTGTAAACTATATGAGATACAAATGAATCTTGTATATAGACATGGGTCTCATCCCCAAGACACTTTATTACGTATATGCAAAAATTCCAAAATCTGAAGACAATAATCCCAAATCCGAAACACTTCTGACTGAAGCATTTTGGATAAGAGACACTAAACCTGTATATGTGCTTGTGTGTACCACATTATATGCTGTGGGAAATACAAAGTGTACATAGACAGCTGGCTATAGGCAGCTCATACGCAGGCAGAAGTGGCCATAGGCAGCTCATACCCAGGCAGAAGTGAATATCATGAGGGTGAGGGTAAGTGTAAGTGAGGATGGTGTGAACTCAGAAGTGTCATAGATGCACTTAATGATTTTAGTGTTTTTTATGCTGTCACTCAGCCCATTGCCTTGAGTATAGCAGGCTTTTAACAAATATAGGTTGAATGGATGCAAGGATGAATGAAAGGGAGGGTGTGAACTATGATATAATGAGGCAGGTTTTCATGGAGGAAATGGGACCCCTTATGGATAACACCACCATCCATTCCCACCCCACCCCTCCTCTCCTACTTTTCAATTATAATAATGATAACTAAGTTATGCAGCACTTTATATTTAAAGTAACCCTTTCAAGAAATGCTGGAAAGATAAGCAAGAAATGAAGAAAAATGGTTATCAGTAGAGGCCAGTTGTGAGGGTGGGGAATAGGGTTAACAGGGCCAAACAAGGGTGGGAGCAAGACTTGGCAATGTATGGTGATCATAATGTATATTGTAGATGTATTTTTATATTGTAAATGCATTAACTACTCAAAAATAATATTAAAATCAAAGAAATTTTCTGGAGCATTAGCTTACGCAGTCTTCACAGTTGCCCTTTAAAGGGGGTGCACAGTTTTACTAGGTTCTAATTTCATGAAAGGGAATCGAAGAATATAAATAACTTACCTAATATCATAGAGTTAGTAAGTTGTAGAGGCAAGACTAGCCCAGATTGGGTTCTTTCTACCACAGCATATGGCTTCTGTGAACATTGTCCCAACTGTGCTAATCCCCAGAGAGGTTTATGGCTATGTGATTGGGACCTTCCCTGAGACCACTGTTTGCCAAGGTCACTGTGTGTGCCCCACAGGCCTCTGCAGGAAGAAAGAGTTGGAAGCTCAGGGTTCCTCTCCCCACTGCCACTGTAACACAGCAGATTTAAACTACAAGCAACAGCAGAGCAGAGCAGAGCAGAGCAGAGCTTGGATGTACAAGACGAGCTGTCTCTGAACTGGCCCTGTGGTTCGTGCTCGCCGTTACAGAAGGGAGGAAGTGTGAAGCAGATGGCCTTTGCCTGGTTTTCAGGGTGGCCCGGAGATACACAGGGTGCCTGCTGAGGAATGAGGGAGCTATTACAATTATTATAATACCTGGAAGGGCCGAAGAACAAATCAGGCACTGAAAGCACCAAAAGTTGTTGATCTTGTAAATTTAGGACAGTGTGACTTACGTTCTTGAGAGCAAAGTATGACATTTTTATGGCATGCTTTAGGTAGGGTCCCCACTATTCTATAGGTGTTGATACTACTTCAGTTGCTTCACAGCTCCCCCTTCTTTCCTACCACACCCGACACTCCCCACCATTTTCCATCGGCAGGGGAGCTACCTAGAGCTGCCTTACTTGGCAGAGCAGAGGTAGCACCTGTGTCATTGGCTGTTCTAGTGTACTGTCATCTAGCATATCTGTTATTCCATCTGCAGCCTTCACACACTTTTGCTCTCCAGGTCCAGTGAATTCATACATAGCAAGGGCTTTTCCTGAGTATCATGTAGCCAATGAAGAACAGATCTGACCATAGACTCCTGGAAGGCAATTTGCTGCTCTGAACACCATGACGTCTGCCTTTTCACAACGTGCAGCTAATCATAGGCACCTTATGCCCAAGATTGCCTTTCACAAGAGTTATGAAAGTGTTCTCCCAGTCTGGTTCCTTCTATGGGCCATATTCTGTTTTGATGTTGTCTAAAACTGTCCTCTGTATCTTCTGTACCTCCTAACCCAGGTCCCACCTCCATGAAACCTTTAGGACTATCTCAGATGTCACAGAACCAGAGAGACTAATGATTCTAAGATTTCTAGCTTTTTTTTTCAACTAACTTCTAGAATGCTTTCTTTTCTTTGCTGAAGTCAGATTTCTGCCCCTGCAGATTATGAAATCACCCAGTGGACAAATTCAGTCCTTATTCTACATTCTTGCTGTATTGGATCCTGACAACCTTTCTATTGTAAAATTCTCATTTCTTCATCTCTGTATTCTCCTGGTTTGCTTCATATCTCTTTGGTTGGGCCTTCTTAGTTAACTTCAATGTTGCCTCCTCCTTAGCCCATCACTAAGTATTCGTATGCCTGCATTTATCAACTAAATACCTATGGCTCACAAATATATCCATCTGTGATCTCACTGAGGACAGAGGACTTATCTTCTTTGTCAACCGCTGCATCCCCATTGAAGAGTACAATGTCTGGACTAAAACAAGTATCCAGTAAGTATTTATTGAACAAATGGTAAAGTAAAACCTGTGTTTAGCCCAGATTGCTTTTGTGAGTTTCAGATCTACACATATAACTGCCCGGCAAGCATCTCTATATCCATGTTCAGCAGATTCATAAATCCAGAGCAGACCTCATCAGTCCCCATCCACAATAACTCTTCCTCCTGTATTCCGTCTTATATCTGCCCAATCTAGAAACCTGGTATTTGTATCAGACTTTAACCTTTTTCTGTGTCACCTCCCACTACCTTCATCTAATCATTAGCCAATTTGTGTTGATACTACCAGCAAGCATTTAATGAATACTTTATGCCAAGCCTTACAAAACTAAACACATTCTAACTATTTCTCATTTCTCCTTCTTCCCATCTGCTGTCATCCTAAGTCAGGCACTCACTATCTTTCACCCATTCAGCAGTATTGACCTCTTGACTGGTGTCTCTGCCTGTAATATCCTCAAGCAGTCGATCGCATCTGAGGCCTGCCAGGAGACTCTTAACATGCTAACCTGCTTGCTATACCCTTATTCAAAATTCTTTGATGGAAGTCCCATTGTCAAAAGCTGCAGTCCTGAATCTCAAAACTGTTGTGCCATGATCAGTTGTGAAGTATGTCACAAGTAATTTTGATATTAATAATGGTTCAAGACCTAAGGTTTGCAAATTATTTAAAATTTTAAGCTAAGTCAAATTATCACCATATAAATGTCACTTAAGCTCACTTGAATTCCCCATGCTTTCTTTAGTGGAAGAGAGAGAGTGGCATTACAGTCTGCTGAGAATTATTCATTTTGGGGTGTAGGATGAAATCTAAACTCCTTTGCATAACCTATATGAACCTTGTGATCTAGTCCTTGCCTACTTCACCAGGCCTATTTCTCACCATTTTTCTCTATCTCATCATATGCTACAAATATACTGAGTTACCTGTAATACCTAAAACCTGCCACTTCTTTCTTATACCTTTGAAGATTGTCTCCTACTAGCGATTTCTTGTACCTATTATCCCCTAAAACACTCTTACTGATCATTCAGATCCTGGCTGAGGCCTTGCCTGAGTATCCTGACCCAGTTCTAGATAATCCTCTTCCTTTGTATCCACTTTGCCTTGTATATTCCTTCATTGTAGCTTATAATAATTACATGGTGTTTTCGGCATGTTTATTTCCCCATTGGACTGTAAGTTAATGCCTTTTCATGTTCTTCTCCCAATTTTTAGTACATGGCTGAACATATGGTAGGTGCTCTGTAATCTTATCCACTGGTCCCAATGTTCTTCAGAATCAGGCAACTTTAGTACCACATCATAACTTAATAGATAAAAGCGAGAGAGCCCTGGACAAGGAGTTTGAGCAGCTAGTCCTAGCTCATCTATAATGGTTCTGTGGCCTTTGACATGTTACACAAAACTTATACCTATCTCAGTTTCTATGTGCATGGTCTGTTTGTAGGACTTCCCTATGAAATGGTGGTTTAGACTAAGTTGGAAGGTGTACATTGATTGGAAAATACAGGAAGTAGGATAGAGTAGGCAAAGTGAGGCCCATGTGCTTGCCATTGATAGTCTGTCATTGAGTGTCTAGCTGGGAGTAATAAATGGAGACCCAGTCGTTATTTGAGCATAGATGACATGTTCTGAAATTAGATTGAAGGACTTCTCATCTGGTAAAAATGTGCTGGATGTACTAGAGTGTAGAGAGAGTAAAGAAACAGATTTCAGCAAGGAGACAAAAGGATCTGGGATCTGGTATCTTGGAAATGAAAAAGATCACACTTCTTTCAAAAAGTTTTTGAAAAAAGAATGACAGAGCCTGGTAACCATCTAGATACGGAAGTTGAATGAAAGGTATGAATTGAAGATGACGGAATCATTTAATTCATTTATTAATTTGGATTCCACAGAAAGTTTGAGGTGGGATATGACTCAGTACAATGAAAACTGTTAGGCATATGGCTGGAGGGTGTGGTCACAGATGCTGGCTTTGTCATGTAACTCAGAAATAAGGCTTTGCCAGGATTGTCGTAGAGTTTGCTGCATCGTATGCAAGTTTGGACTAGACTCTAAGATATCTCCCATGTCTGTCTATGTGTTTATCTTTGTAAGTTCTCTGATTTGTTACCTGAGAGAATGTGTTTGGCATTAATAGGAATAAGGAAATCAGGGAAGGGAGGTGATTTGGATGCCAGGTAGAGTTTTCTTCATTTCAGGTTGTGGTAGATCTTTGAGTTTCGCTGAATGTTGTGATAACTTCTGCGTAATTGTTGACTTTCCTTTTGGCTTTGTCTCTGACTTTCATAGGATAGCGCTTTATCTGCTAGAATCATACTCTGTTTTCAGGCAGTCCCTAGGCTGAGCTCACTAGTTCCAGTGACCTCTTTCTGTTAGGAGGTCATAGGAGGTGAGAGTTTATTGAGTGACAGTGGACCAGAATAAAATTATAGTGGAAAAGAATTTGGGTTTTGGAGTCAGACTGACCCAAATTTGTGTTCTATATCCTTTGTCTATTTTGTGACATTAGCAAGTTACCTAATTTTCATATGTCCATCTTCTCAATACTGCAAGTGGGGATAATATCACCTACTTCATGGGGTTTGGTGAAAGATTAAAATAATAATAGCTAATATTAATTTAGGGATTAGTTACTAAGCACTGCTATGTTACATTCGTTATCTCATTTAATCCTCCCTGCAAAATCTATAAAGTATGTATTTTCATTGTCCCTGTTACACTGACCAGTAGAGAGATTAAATAATTTGCCCTGTTACCTGACTAGGAATTGGCAGAGCAGGGATTAGAACCTAGGTTGAATGACTGCAGAATCTGAGCCTTTAATAACTGAAAGCACGGCAGCTTCCCAAATGTCACCCTTTCTATGAAAATGTGAAATCTCTAGCAAGACCCTCTTTCAGATTAATCACCTCTTCTACCATGTTCCTGTAACAAAATTCCTGAAACTTTAATTAGCCCTTTTCTATCCTATGTCAACTCTTTATTCAACCCTTAATTTTAATAATTTTTTATACGTCCCCTTCTCTTCACTAAATTATAAACTTTAAAAAACAAAAACTGTGTTTACCTATGTATTTTTGCATCCAATGCCTTTATACACAGGAATTCTCAATGTTAATTTGTTGCAAAGAAATTATTTGAAAGGCTCATGCCTTCCCTAGGGGGACATCTTTAGCCACTTGGTGCCTTGAGGTCACCTTTGCTTTTCCATCATCAAAATAGAAAAATTAAAGTGTCACAGAGTACTACGAGTAGCAGTAATGAAATATGATCATTTAAAATAAGGATATAATATCACTTAGCCTGATTGTGTTCTTCACGTCACCTCCCCCGACCAAAGAAAAGTCATAAAAGCAGAAATGATCTTTGCCTCAGTGGGTTAGATTGTTTGTGGTATTTGGAATTGAACTAGACAAGAAGAGACGTATCAGGAACCAGTTCCTCCTTACCTCCAGGTATCAGACATGCTAGATCCCAGTTGGTCTTAACTTTTTCTCTCACTTACCCCTTTGGTTGGAATGCAGGCATTATTCTGAAGCTTTGTGGTAAGCGACTTGGATTTTCTCATGTCGGGCTCTTCTCTTTTTTAAGAAGGGAGAAACGGGTCTGGGAAATTAAAGTGCCTGTATCTCCCAGGGCACCACTTGTTAAGAGGATTGGGACCTCAGTATGTTTTTTTTTCCCATTCTGACACACCTGAGATAGAAAAAAGAAATACCACGGTCCCTCAGGTAGCAGTAGAGGGTGAGAGCAAGACTCCTACCTCTGAATGCCTTTAGATTTAGAAGTTCATTTTGACTGCTTTACGATACAAAGTTGAGTAATAATAATGGTCTTACTGGTATAAATAATGAGCACAGAATGTTTCATACATATCAAAGCAATTTCATACATTGTAGTTCTCATTCTTATTCTTTGAGAAACAGTCTTGTGGGGTTGAATAGAAGGAATTACAGAATTGTGTTTGACGGTGTTGAGTGAGAAATTTTTAGCTGTTTTTCTTGTTTTGTTCCCTGTTCCATCATTTTTTTCTTATCCTGAGTTAGTCTCTTGATTTACATCTCGGCATTCAGGACTCAGTGTTGCCAGCCTCCCCCATCTGAAGCAGCTGAGAGCCAGGATGCTAGCAGAGGATATCTGTGTAGCCAAACTAAGGGCCCGTGTACTTAAGTTTGTGCAGTTGACTCATCAGAATGCCCAGAAGCCACCACTGAAGACCTCTGATTGCAAATATGATTCTAATTGTATGTTTATCTGGCTTCCTAGCCTGTGCCAGACTATACACATGATAATCTCTAACATTTACTAAGTACTTACTAACTGAGACACTCTCCTAAATACTCCCAAGCACTCACTCAGGTAATCCTCACAACCACCATAGAACACGAGGTACCACAACTGCCTCCATTTTACAGGTGAGGACACAGCACAGGGGGGTTTTGAAACAAGGTCCCAAGCCACTAGTCAGGTCTGGCTTCCATGATCTGGAACCACAGCCCATGCTATCAGCTATGGCACTGCAACCTCAGAAGAGGGGGCAACTTGAAGAAGCAGTAAAATCATAAAAAGGAGCCTCAAGAATTTAAAAGGCCCAGCAGACTGAGTCTGTACAGAATAGGCATGCGTGCTCTCACATAGCAGCGGGCCTGGGTGATCATCGGCATTCCTAATGATAAATGACGTGGGTCACGAAGAGGAGGCCAAATAATGTCCAAGATCCCTATCTATCTATCTACCTAGATATTTTTTAAAAGAAGCTAGATGGAAATATAACATGTTTTAGAAGATTACTATCGAAAAATGATGAAAATACAAATAGTTTTGGTAAAGCTCCAGTAACAGGGAGCCAAGCTTTCAAAAGTGATTTATTTTTCAGTAGTTAACGTTTTTGTGCCTTTCTACCTGCTCGTGGGTTCCAGAGTCTCTGTTGCCTGGTGTCTCCCCGAGAACAAAGATTGTGAATCCCCAAAATACCTCCACGTCCTCACTGGACTCCTGCTCCAGAAAAGATGACCATAATCTAATAATCACCCTACCGCATGAACAGGGTGTCACACATGTGCTTGACTATGCCTCTACAGTGGCAGGTAGAGCGAGTGCAGTGCAGGAAATATCAGCCCTTTTCTAAAGCACTATGAAGATGAAAGGGGGAGGTAGTCAGGGGATGGAGAGGACAGAGGGGAAATCACTTCTTTGTCCAAAAGGGAAATGCCAGGACTGTCCCTTCAGGTCTGTTAAGTGTCTATAGGATGAGGAGGCAAATTCTTCTTCTCATTGCTCCCACCTCTCCCCATCCCCTTTATTCTTTCTCACTTTGTAGAATAATATAAAAAAGCCCAGCAGAAAGGGAGCTGTGATGCTGTCGTCCCTGGCGTTGATGTTATTTATTTTCCTCAGTTGCTGCTCTGGAAGCCCGGAGTTGACAGAGCAGTTTTGTAGAATAGAAACATTATAGACTGTTACTGTCAGAGTGTTAAATGTGATGGATAGAGAAATAGAGGCGAAGGAGGGGACTTAATACTGAGAGCCAGGGTGCTCATGGGAAAATAAACCATCCGCATATAAGAAATGAATGAGGTAATGTGGCGGGAGGTAATGGGCTTTCGCAACATGCCGGAACAGAGATGCTTATTACAGGGTGTGCTTAACCCTTGGCATGCTGATTTCCCTTTGTGGGTTCCAGGGCTTTTCGCTGGGTCCCTCTGTGGGAGCATGTGTGTGGCTTTTCTTCAGGCAGGGAAGCCAGCGTGTGTAGAGCAGTGGAGACAAACGCATTCTTAATAACGCTGTATTAGCAGCCTGTACATCAGAGAGCTTGGCAGCTCCTGAGGGACACGGGACTCCCGTGGCTGTGTGAGACAGAATGTGCCAGGATTGCTGGGTTATGGAGAAGCCAAGGAAGGCACATCAAGGGAGCGTGAGGTTCTGTTATTTCTCCACTGGAGACTTAAGAGAAGTGCTTTGGTTACGTAGGGGAGGAGATTCATGTTACTTGATTCTCTTAGTGGCACCTGAAGGTTTCCTGCTACTCTTCATAGCAAATGCTAGCTATTTACCACTGACCAGAATGTGGTGGCTTTGCTCTAGGCTGGGAGACATGGGAGCAGACAGTGATCATCTTTATTACCTCATGGTCTAGTACAGTGCATGGTACAGAGGTAATAATAAAGGTGATTTTGTCAGGTGGACACCCTGCAGCAGATAGGATGATGGAAGGGGACCCAGCTCTCCTGGATGAGGTAGGTGAAGTAAACTGAAGGTTTGCCAGTTTCAGTGAACAAGGTGCTTTTCCCTTGTATTGGGTTTCTCTGACTTTTTTCACCCATCTTTTGTGTTTTGGTGGTGGCCAGCCGTGTATATTGCCACTTAGTTGATATGGATTCCCATCTGCCTCTGACAGTTGCCTGCTGTGTGGCCTTGAGCATGTCATTGAACCTCTCTGGGTGTTAGTTTCTTCATCTGTAACATGAGAATAATAACACTTCATAAATTCATTAGCAAGACTAAACATAATCATGCCTATGAAAGTGTGGTAGCCTCTAAAATGTTATGCAAATAGCCAAGTATTATCATTATTTCTGTTAGTAATGAAACAATATACGCGTGTCAGGTAATAAGGTAAAGCTCCAACTCCTGATCTTTTCAGGAGACTCTTTGCCTTTTTGCATTTTTTTCCCCCCACTAGGATACGTAGAGTGGTAAGACATGTAGAAAGCAGAGTTAGGGGAAAGTCAGAATGAGGCAAAGCTTCCAGGACAATACTTTCTTGTTGATCTGTTATTTTTCTAAACCTTTTTTTTTCTATGTTGAAACACAATGCCATTTTTTGAACTTCACCAGTTGCTATCTCAGATATGGATATGCCTGAGGCCTGGGCAAGTCAGGGCAGTGCCACTCCAGTTTCAGAAAAGGAAGTGTGATGGGGTTCAGCAGGGGAATTGCTGTTATACTTCGTTAGCCAAGCTCAGTAATTCCAAGAATACCCCTGCAGGTGTGGGTGTTTTTGAAATGCAGATTCACAGGCCTTGCCCTAGTAAATTTGATAGGGGTCTAGGAATCTGTATTTCACAAACACTGTCAGTGAATCCCATGCCTGTGGTACATACCTCACTTATTACAAACTACCTCTTCCTTCACACTCTCTCCCGTTCCCCTGTGGTGATGGTCTAGTTACTGGTCTTAAAGGTGATAACTCACTACTATTCAAGAGTAATTAAAATGCCACCAGTGCCTTCACTTCATCAGCACATGGGTCCTGCACAAGACTGATGTGCACATTTTTAAAGCATTTTGTATTTTTTGACCGAGCTCTGTACTTATGATTTGTGTCATTTTCTATCTCTGTATTATGTGTTCAGAAAGTTTTTTATAATAGCACCGATATTGCTTTTATTAGTGGTACTGTGACATATGACTGAAACCCACAACCTTTTGGTCTATATTAAAAACCTATTGAAAAGTAAATAATTTGTAAACTTTAACCACATAGACAAAGTGCATAAAGAGGACATGGAGAGAATAAAAATCTCTTATGGACATATGGTTTTCCAGTGGGCAGCTGCTATTCAAGAACTTTTAAGGTGCACATGAGTACACCTTTGTTAAAAGGTATAGCTTGTGTAGTAATTCCGTCCTGGGGGTTGCAGAGAAGAGCAGGAGGGAGCACAGTGTGCCTTGCCCTGGCTGGCAGTATGAGACAATTACAACGATGAGATTTTTTTTTAATGTTCTCCATGTGTAGATTAAAATGTTTGTTGCCTGAACTGGGCACGGAGAAGGCATCATAATGTGCACCTGAACATTCATGTAGGGTTTAGTGAGGAGAAAATAAGAGGATACCCTGAGCTCACATTCATGGGCATGGGCTCAAGCCTTTTCCAAAGTCACTGAGATGTCATTGTATTGACTCAGCCTTATTTGCATTACCTCATTCTGGTAGAACTGCTATGTTTATAGACATCATTTGGCATTTACCCTTCCACATCAGAGCTTTCATATTGGAGCTGACTCTTCATTTTGAGTTGACTAAGGTGGGCTTGAGTGTGAGTGAATGTGTGCACTTGTACAGATACACCATAATCTAAGAATCACCCTACCCCCATGAACAGGGTGTCACACATATGCTTGACCGTGCTTCTACAGTGGCAGGTAGAGTGAGTGCAGTGCAGGAAATATCAGCCCTTTTCTAAAGCACTATGAAGATGAAAGGGGGAGGTGGTCAGGGGATAGAGAGGACAGAGGGGAAATCACTTCTTTGTCTAAAAGGGAAATGCCAGGACTGTCCCTTCAGGTCTGTTAAGTATCTATAGGATGAGGAGGCAAATTCTTCTCGTTGACATTGTGTATGTCTATGTGTATCTGCATATGCCTATATTCATATGACTCATCATCTTGCTCTCATGGTCTTTTGGAGAGACTTTGTCTATTCTGGAGTGCAGAAGTAATTAACTTATGGTGCCAATTCCACTGATATCCAACCATATATATCTTTGGATTTTTAAAAACCTGACGTTTGCAAATGTCTATTATTAAAAAAAAGAGAGAGACAAGGTCTCACTATGTTGTCAGGCAAGAGTGCTGTAGCTATTCACAGGCTCGATCCCACCATTGGTCAACACAGAACTGCTCTGTGTCTGACCTGGGCTGGTTCACCCCTCCTTAGGCAACCTAGTGGTTCCCTGCTCCCAAGAGGTGACCATAATGACGTCAAACTGAGTGTGGACACCCAATTGGCATAGCGCACTACAGCCCAGAATTCCTGGGCTGGAGTGATCCTGCTGCCTCAGCATCCCAAGTAGATGGGACTATAGGTGTATACCTCCATGCTGGGCTACAAAAATCTATTCTTATCTTCTGTGACTTTTTCTTGTTATTCTAAAAGGTGGAAAGCCGAGCAACTTCAGGATGGTGTTGTAGCATTGTGAGTGAGAGGAGAATGTATTTAGTTCATATGGGTGCCTTATGTGTAATGGATTACTGGGTATAGGTCCATGTATTGTTGGTCTGTGGCATGACAGGCCTGGCAGAGGGACACAAGCACATATGTACAAAATGGCTCCCTGCTCATTACCATGAGCCTAAACTCATTTCAGCTGAGATGACCAGTTAGCCAACAGCCCAGGCGTACATGTGACAGCTTGGGTGTCTGCCCCTGCTGCTCATAGCTACTGCTTCCCTCACTGGCTGTTAATCAGAATATGGGAAACTCTGGCCACTTCTACTGGCTGGACTCAGTGTGCTGCCTGAATCCAGGTGCATGCAGAGATGTTCTCAGATCTAAGAGAGGTCAGGAAGGGAAAGGGATGATTCCTCCTCCTACCTTTTCCTAAGTCCCTTCTCCACACATCCAATTGCACCCATGAGAACCGAACCACCATGTTGAATGGGCTCTGGCATTCAGAGCAACTTTCCTACAAATCTCTTTTTATTGGCATTTCCTCCAATTTAACCAGCCCTGAATTGCATTTGAATCAGATGAGAGAAAGAGAGGGAAGGAGAAGGGAGGAGGTCCCCCCCTCTCTTGGAAAAGCAGCTCACAACCAGCTTTATTTGGTAAAATGCTGCAATAGATGCTTGTCAGAAATAATTTATTCCTGTTAGCTGTAATCTGAAGGAAAACAGATACAAGTCCTATGGTTAAAAAAAAAAGTAAAGTAGTCTTGCTTTCGCTGACAGTACAAAGGTGTCATATACAAGAAGGATTGACACAGACCAAGGGGTCTTGTGGGAAATATGATAATAACTATAAAGAAGACAGATTATTCCCCAGTTGCCAACATTCAAACCTTTTTACAGTCAGTTCAAACATATAAAACTTTATTGCTCTAGCAGAAAGGGGAACAATTTCTGGTTGCACAGCTTTCCCAGGGCTGGGTTTATACTGTCTGTGTTATTGCTCTATAGTGGCATTTTAAAGTTTATTGAACAAGACTTTTACAATTGAAGGAAGTATATAAAACTGTAAATTTATTAGATTTTTCAGGATAAGTGCCCTTTCTAGTTGTGCTCAAGAATTCGGAGCTATGAGAAACTGCTAGTTACAAAACTTATTAATATTAAAGACTGAGAGTACGCACATTTTATACCTTAACTGATCTCAAAAATAATATTATTATATTACTGAATGTCAGAGCTCTGATACTATAGAATTGGATGGATACACATATATAGAACTCTATGTACCAGATGTGTTTATTTTTCACTGGCTAAAAAGTTAGCTTTCGTTATATCTTACTTTATTTGCTTTTAACATAGTTGGTCAGCGTATTCCTCTGTTCATTGAAGGATGTCTCAGGATAGATGTTTTTTCCTAAAATCCTTGCTGATTTTCCAGCATTTCTCGGTGTGTGGGTGTAATGCAAGTACAAATGTTAGGTTTTAAGAGCATATTTTATGGTGAAGTAATATATTGTTGCATTCACAAAAGCAACTATAACTTTGATAATCAAAATACTACCAAAAGGAGTTCTTGTTTTCCCCAACTTCTCATTTTTCATTTCTTAAAGGTTTTGAGGGAAATCATTTGAGAAATTTTGTAACGTTTGTGATAATCTATAAAAGGGTTTCTCAACTTCAGCACTATTGACTTTTTGAGGCCAGATGATCCTTCATTATGGGGGCTGCCCTGTGTACTGTAAGCTGTTTAGCTGCATTCCTGGCTTCCACCCATAGATGCCAGCAGCATCCCCACTCCCCCATTGTGAGAACCAAAAATGTCTCCAGACATTGCCAGATGTCTCCTGGGAGGCAAAATTATACCCAGTTGAGAACCATTCATCTATACAGTATTATAATATGTCTGGGGAAAATACATTTTACTGTAAATAAATAATATAGGTTGTGTTTGGTAATTAAAAAATGTATTGTTACTAAACAAGATGAATTACAGGATTATTTACTTACAGAAATATCTAACTGTTGACTGCTTTTAAATAAGGTGTTTCCCCCAAAGAATGTAACATAGCTCAATCTTCAAAATTTTTCATATAAATTTTGGGGATCATATCACTATGTAGAAGGAGATGCCTTGTTTGCTTACTTAAGCCTCAGGACGTGTGTTTATGGACATAATCACTTATGAAACCAGACCTCATATTCTTTTTATATTATGTTATGATTAGCCGCTGATCTGTGTTTGCCTTTTTGATTTTTCACATGCATATGCAGAAACATGTATATGTATATATTATGTGACTAACAGTGAAGGATATGAAAAGTATGAAGACAATTTTGATTATAATTTTCTCATTTGACAAGTTCAATTTTGAGGTACCATCAACTTGCCTTTAATTTTCAATTTGTATTCTAGAATTCCTTAACTTCTTCAGAAGGTTTTCATGGTGGATACATTTAAAACATTCAAAGAAGTTGTTTATAGCACCTGTTCACCTTCATGCTACCTGATGTTATTCAAGTACCTATGTGTGAATGGCACTTTGATCTGGAATTCTGTGTTAATTTGTCTAGTGGCCATAGCATTTACAGAAATAAGCTAAAATGTTTTCAAAAGGACTTAAATTGTAATTGGCCTTTTGGTTTTTGATTGCTGAGTTTTGGAATTCTATGGTTGATTTAAAAAAAATTCTAGACACTTGTAACTTACTAAGGAGTATCTTGAAAATGTCTCAATTCTGTTATTCAGAGGAACTACCATTCTCTTTTGCCCCTATGACCTCTGATGGCTGTGCGGTGTTAGCCACATACTATGTGTCTTTTCACCTCTTCTTGCCATCTCTATGGGTCACTGGGCTCCTCTGGAAACTTCTGTAGGCATAGCAGAAGTTTCCTTTTGTGTTTCCTTTTAGACCATGCCTTAAGAAGTATGGTATGACTTCCTTTATTCACTAAATGTCTTTCTGATAAGCTGTGCATAAATTATATGATTGGAAAGCAAATCATATTAGAATCCACTAGCGGAGTCTGGCTAGGATATCCATTGTAATCCTCCTATTAAGTCATAAGATCTATTCACAATCACCCCTTTAGTTATGCACGGTTTCCTTAAATCATAATGTATCTTGTTAGAGTTTTTAAACTACTAATGTCCATTCTAGTACGGTGATATGTATGATAGCTGTGTCCTGCCTGGATTCGTGCAGTCACCTACATATGATATACCTTTTTTTGAATATAAGACAATATGCATAGCCCCTATTTGGTGAACTGTCTTCTCTACAAATTATAGCCTTGATGCTTTACAAGGTTAAATAACACAGTCTCTAATTTAAGTAACAGTGAGAACCAGGAAGATTCAAACACTCTGAGTCAGGCACACATAACCCTGCCCTCAAAAGCACTCATAGCTAAGTGGGGGAATCTTGCTGAAGTCTTGTTAACTTCCTGGGTTTCAAAGTCCCACTTCCAAGTACCATGGAGGAGGCAGCAGGCATGCAATTACAGAAAAATAAACCTTTAGTCAAACAAAAGAAGCCACTGAAAGAACTGAAAACCCTTCCCTAGTCCCAGCTAAATTCCCAGGGAAGATTTAGGACCTGTGTTTGTCCTGAGTTAGTGGATGGTCTTGGCCAGTTTGCCATCTGCAGTGGTGAGTTGAAAGGGACTGTGGACTCTGGAGGCTGAAAGAGAGTGAGCAGGAACAACATGAAACAGCAAATGTCAGGGAAGTCAGTAAGCCCTGAATCTTTTATGAGACCTTGGATATTCTGATCACAGCTCCGCTGGCATCGAGATTGGCATACAGATTATGGGAGGGAGCATCTGTGACATGAAGCCCTGGCTTAAATCTTCCCATGGTTTTAACGTGCCTTACCATATGAATATTTTGTTATTTTATTTGGCAGTATTTCCACAGGAGGCCAGGAAGGAGAGCATTGAGTAAGCCAGGGGTAGGGCAAATCTAGAGATGGGAGAGATTAGAACAGTATTGTGGCTAATGAAACTAACACAACTGTGGTGTGTGTGTGTGTGTGAGTGAGAGAGAGAGAGAGAGAGAGAGAGAGAGAGAAAGCGCTGAATCCCCTGTAATCCTGTCTCATATAAGGCCCTGGTGCTAAAACCACTATAACTGTTTATGAATTCACTCCAGCTACATTGTGAGAGGAAGGAAAGAGAATAAGAAGAACCCAATGCTGGAATGAATTTATGCTTAAGAGCTTGTCTCGGGAATGCAGCTGGGTTTAAGAGTCGCCAAGCCAAGATACCCTTTTTGGGAAAAGGGAAAAGAAAAGGAAAGGAAGATAAAAACCCAGGAGACTGGAGGGACAGTGGGAGGAAGAGGAAAGAAAACATGCTGCTCCCAGATGGGGAAGCCTCGTCCGAGTGAAATGGCATTATAGGTTGTCTGGGTGTTAGCCCCTTAAAGTGGTTTAATTTCCCACTAAATAGAGATCACTGTGAGGACCAAGAACCAAGCAAATGCTTTCGATTGTGCTATCTTGATTAGAAGCCCTGCATTAAGGCAAGAGCATTGGCAGAGCCCGAGAGAGCTGAGGCACCCCGAGGCATGCAGCAAGGTCCATGGCAGGCTAGACTTCAAGTGGCTTTGCTGGAGCATGACTTACAGCAGATTTGACAGCCTGGATTTTGCTTTTCCACACCTGTCCCCATCTGGTAGGCCATGCTGTCTCGTAGCCAACCTGCAAGTCAGTTAGGTGAGGCCGAGTGACCTCAGCTTGAAGCAGGCCACAGAAGCAGAGCGAGGCAGAGTGACTAAGTGACTGCTGGAATCCTAGTAAAGCAGGGATAGGAACCAGAGTTCCTGGACTGCACGCAGCTTTTTCTTTGGTAAGAGAGGTTGACTACTGTAGTAGCTGTGAAGGGGCAGATAGAGATGAGTGAGGGATGGTCATTCCTAAGTAAGAAATATTTATCAGATGACTGTTATGTGTCAGGAGCTGGGCTAAGTGCTTTACACATATATAGTCTTTTTTTAAAAAAATATTTTCTTTTCTTTTAATTTAGTTTCAGAGGGGTACATATGCAGGTTTGTTAACATAGGTATATTATATAATGCTGGGGTTTGGGCTTCTATTGAATCCCTCACCCAAATAATGAACACAGCACTCAAGAGAGTGTTTTTCAGCCGTTGCCCTTTCCCTCCCTCCTCCTTTTTGGAAACCCCAGTATCTATTGTTGCCATCTTTACGTTCATGTGTACCCATTGTTTAGCTCCCATTTGTAAGTGTGAATGTGCAGTATTTGATTTTTTGTTTCTGCGTTAAATCACTTAGGATAATGGCCTCCAGCTGCATCCATCAACATATACAATCTTTACAACAAATATATGGCACAAGTACTGTGATTATATTATACCCATTTTAGGGATAAGGAAATTGAGGCTAAAGAAGTAACCAAGACAAAGTTAGAAAATGCCAAATTTGAATCTAGGCTATCTCCAAAATACTTGGCCTTGAACACCCATTTGAGCAGGTTTGCACTGAATCTGTTTCTTCATTTTAACCACTACTTATTGAGTGCTGACTGTATGCCAGGTACTATGGTAGGTGCTGGGGATACTGACTAGAGGAAGACAGTGTCCTAGTCCTTGAGGTGTACACACAGCTACGGAGACACCCCAGCAAATCAGCGATGGCAGTGGTGCCATAGATACTCTGAGAAGTAGTCATGGTACTCATGGGGCCTGCTACTTCATAATGTCAGTGACATGGCAGACACAGGAAGGCTGCAGCACACCTAACTTTGTTGGTCACTTTTGTCTATCTGCTACTCTCAAGGCTGCATTTGTCTCTGTTGTGTAACTCTGAGCAAGCTAGTCTTCTTTCTAAGAAGGTGGAAGCTGATCAGCAGAAGGTGGCCAAGGACAAAATGGGAAGCAGGACACCTGGAGAAATAGGCCCAGTTGCTTATTTCAGGAAATCCTCTAGTCTTGTTCACTCGAAATTGTGCAAGGACAAAGCTGGGTCCATTGAAACAGAAAGCATAAGAAAACAAAAATAGAAAAAGGGGGAAAAATACTTTAAGTTGAATAAACAACTGCTGAGCCAACTCATGAGTTCAGCGGGGGATTCTCATGTTTCCAGGATATTTTCAGATTCTGATGGCAACTTGGGAAAGACCACTGTAACCTTGAACTTTGTCAGAGGACTGAGTTCAAGACCACCAAGACATTGCACACAGACCACCCACTGCAATTTCTTGCACAGGTCTGCTGGCCAGTCTCTTATTAATACTGCAAGGCAACCTAAGCCATATTTTGTTGGGAGAGTGGAAGAGTGAAGGCAGGTGTTGAAAAGCCATGAAAAAAAGAATTAAAACAAAAATGTGCCTCAGGCTCCTTTCAGCTGGCAGCAGAATTTCCGTCGTCTTTCCCTTTTGAATTTGATATTATTGCAGGAACATTACCACGGACTCAATTTTCACTTGACAGTGAAATACCGGAAGTCGTCTCGGGTCCAGAGTGCTGTCTGCATCCAGTCCCTGTAAATCTGCAGAAGGAAAGCATGGAGATGGAATGGGTGGCCAAGCTGACACAGGCCTCTTCAGGCTGCTGGGAAAGGGTGCTCCCTAGGTGTGAGGCCCAGGAGTCCCTAGAATTACATAGATGCAGCAGCGAGCAGCCCACCTGGGTGTGAATCATAGAATTGTTTTGAGAATTAAATGAGCAAATTTATGTAGAATGCTTAGGTCAGTGTCTGACACATACACCAGTGTTCAGTGAGTATTACCTATTGTGACTATTTCTTCGTGGGCAAAGCAACATCAACCTTTCTCTGCAGAATTTGAAACTGATGTCAAAAAAAGAGGGAGGCAGCAGCATCACACATTAGAGGGAATTTCTTTTAGATTCATATACCTTTTTTGCATTTTCTCTTTTCAGTTTTTTCTTCCTTATAAGAAAGACTCCAGAGGTTGAATTTAAATTGGGGGATGTCTTCAATGCCATTGAATATATTGAGTGTGTAGGCAGGCAGTGGAAGGTGCTGACTTTCTTTATTTCTTTTCCTTTTTGTGTTTTGAGATGGAGTTTTGCTCTTGTTGCCCAGGCTGGAGTGCAATGGCATGATCTCGGCTCACCGCAACCTCTACCTCCCAGGTTCAAGCGATTCTCGTGCCTCAGCCTCCCAGGTAGCTGGGATTACAGGCATGCGCCACCACACTTGGCTAATTTTGTATTTTTAGTAGAGACGGGGTTTCTCCATGTTGGTCAGGCTGGTCTCAAACTCCCGAACTCAGGTGATCTGCCCGCCTTGGCCCCCCAATGTGCTGGGATTATAGGTGTGAACCACCATGCCCAGCGGTGCTGGCTTTCTTTGGTAAAATGGAGAAGAGCCTTGAGGGTTTAAGGAGGAGAGAGGGGAGTAAAATAGAGAAGAGGATCAGGAAAAGAAGAACAAGTTGAGGATATTTAATTATTTGAAATATTGTAAAACATGAATATTGATGAGAAGAATGAACAGGGATGACTAAGTGCAAGGCAGAGCATGATGGCTTACCTTCCTCCAAGTCCCACCTGCTGTTGTTGACCCCATCTGGCCAGCCAGGCGTGAACCTTAGTCTAGCAACAATAGTGGTAACACAGAGTGCATCCGCTGCTCAATGCAGGGAGAGATGCACTCTTCATCTTGTACCTTCTTGCTGTCAACCCTTTCTCTTTTTTATTCTGCTCCTTTCTTACCACTCTGTTTATGGTAAGACTTGAGGGGGGAAAATGCATCACCCTATGAAAGAACAGGGTGGCTGCTGACTTTGTACCAACAGCAGTGAACCAGGGCCTAGTTGTCAGCAACCAAGACCTCTGCTGACCCAGAAGCAGACAGGTGACCCTTTCACCAAAACTTTAATCATCAGTCTTCTCTTTTTTTGAGACGGAGTCTCGCTCTGTCGCCCAGGCTGGAGGGCAGTGGCGCGATCTCAGCTCACTGCAAGCTCTGCCTTCCAGGTTCACGCCATTCTCCTGCCTCAGCCTCCTGAGTAGCTGGGACTACAGGCACCCGCCACCATGCCTAGCTAATTTTTTGTATTTTTCATAGAGACTGGGTTTCACCGTGTTAGCCAGGATGGTCTCGATCTCCTGACCTTGTGATCCACCTGCCTCGGCCTCCCAAAGTGCTGGGATTACAGGCATGAGCCACTGCGCCCGGCCAGTTTTCTCTTTTTGTCATGTCTGCCTTCCTACTTGCCTCACACCAGTCAGTTGACTTTCTGTGTCAAGCCTGAGGAACGAATCTCATGAACGAGCATTGGGAGAGCGGAGATTTTGGAAATTGCTTTCAGAACACAAAATCTCACATGCGTGGGCTTGTTCCCTGCAAGCTTAATCTTGCCTGATGTATATGTGTACATGTGGAAGGCTGAAGGAAGTGCTATAAATGCCCCATTCGTAAGTATTCAGCCGTCGTGTGCTGAAAGCCTGCCGTCTGCCGGACACTGAAATGTGGCATTCACAAGCCGAGGGTCTTGAAGAAGCATGGCTGTGGGGGCTGAGAGCAGGGTGGGGTGACGGGACAGGTTACTGAGACTGAATTTTGTCTGACGAGCAGGGAGAGCTGTACTGGTTCCCCTTTGCTGGTTGTTGGTTTTTGTCTGCCTGCCCCCCCCACCCCAAACCTCCCCACCATAAGAGAATCAGAAGGGTCCCATCTGCCTTGCAGGGAAGGGTCATGGTTGGTGACTGGTAACATCTGGGGGAGGGGCCACTTCATTATGCCACCCAGAATATCAAAGCAGCTTAGGCGTTGGAAACCAGGGAAGGAAGAAGGGATTTAAAAAAAAAAAAAAGCCCCACTGCCAGTCGGGCAGCTCTCTGTCTGCTGTCTGCAGGCTGCTGCTACCCACTCGTTACAATTAAAATGAAGTGTCCGTCAGCGGCTATCTTCTCTGTGTGGCCCATATGTTTCTGAGCTGATACTGTCCGGATTATTCTGTTCGGGAAAACGATAACGGCTGTTTATAACCTTGGCAAAGACTGAGGCCTAATCAGGCTGGAGCACATTTTCACCGACTGGCTGATAACAGGCTGTTAGCAGCCTTATCGCTGGGGAGAGATAGGCCAAAATAAGCAGATCTGTGAGCACAGGAGCCCAATCGAGTGGTACACACTCTGGCCCTGGCTTTATTTTTAGATTTTCCTTTCCCGGTTGATATCGGAAGGCACAGAGGCAGGAGGTGGGGTGGATAGTAATGTGTGCCCCCTTGGGGGTCAGAGTGAGACGGAGGGGGATGTTAATCACCACGAGAGGCAGAGGGTCAGCCCAGCTTCCAGTGCTCTGGGCTCCCTTCAAATGAGGGAAAACACGTGCAGGTCTTAGGAGACAAAGGAAGGGAAGTGACTGTTTCCTGGACTGGTGTGTGGGCCCGTTGCCTGTTCGGTTTAGCGTCTCCGTGCAGTTGGACTCTCCACCTAGGCAGGCAGGCATAGGTGTGGGCTTCTGAAAGACTGGTCTCTTTCCACATTCTCTCCTGCTCTAGGGACTGACTTTTGCTTTCTGTCTAAATCCATTTTGCCTGGACGACTTCATGGCATCCCTCCAGAATGACTTGCCCTGCCCAACTCATCATCCTTACACATGCCTAGAGACCAGATGATGGGTTAGGCTATGAGGAAAGGAGCACAGGCAAGTCTTGAGTGTGGAGATCCTTACAGTCCCCTTACATTGATTGAGGCTCAGGGAGGATGTCAGCAGAGGTCCCACTAAGTCATTCATTAATGACTGACACTAAACTCCTAGGGAGGAGTTGTAAGTTTTCAGAGAAGTTTCTGCCTCTTGGTAAAACCTTCAAGGAAAGGCCCTTTGAACTTGCCTCTATGTAGTGATAGAGAAAAGCCAAACCTGTAACTAGCCTTTGCTTCTAGATGTAATTCTCTAAAACCTTGACCTCCAACATGGCTTTCCAGCAGCTATGATAAAAGGTATGTGTAGGAGGTCAGGAACATGTGATTAAAATAAAAACAGGTAAGTTTCCAATGGTGATAGACAGACAGCAAGTATCATAAAAAAAAGGGGAAGATTGAAGATATTGTTTGCATTAAAAAGTGGAGTCTTGTATTTTTTCCACATTCTGCATAAACCTTCCTATCTTAAAGTATGTTAGGGTTTTTACTCTCTATTCTGTCTCTCTCCACCCCTCTTCTCCCCCTTCCTTCCATCCTCTCCTTGCTTTCTGTACAGCTGCCTGATTCGTGAGTCACTTTGTCTTCCTAAAACTGAAAGAATCAGGTGGTGGGAAAGAGGGGAAAGGAACCCGTGCGTGGGGGAGGGGAGGCATTTTCAGGGGCACACAGATTGAAGTAGGCACAGAAGGCAGCAGAAAGCAGCAGAAAGCATTATTACCATTATCATGCTAATCTATTTACAAGGCCCTTTTATTCATTAATCTTTGAATAGCAGAACTGTTCATACAGCCTGAAATAAGAACCACCTGTGCCTCTAGGACCAAAAAATAAAAGTGTTAAGGACAAACGATATGTCGAAGCAGGAAGGGAAAAATTAAATATAAACAAAAGGATTCAAAGCCATTTCTTCTATCATTTAGATCTTCACATATATGATTTCACAGCTCACGTGTTGCAAAATGGCCAGCTGACTGGCAATTTAGGAGACATCATCCAAGTTCAGAGAACAGCTCTGGGGAGGGTTCCAAATGCGAAATTATTAAACAGTTTGTTTTTAAAGATCCAAACTAAGGTTTTTCTATACTAATTCCTATTATTCTTTTTTTGGAAGTAAGCACTGATAAGCCAAATATAGATGATTTTGGTTAATGCTCTAGATTCACTGATTAACTTAATAAAGAAATCTTTTACATTGTCTTCACAAAATTCATAGTAATATAGAAAGCCAAAGCCGGAAGGGATCTTACATATATGATCTAGTTCAAGCCTCTCATTGTCTATTAAACTTTTAATTAAGAGTTCTTTACATGTAGGCTAAGCCCCCATTTGTCACATCACACGTAGATGGGTTACATTATCGTTGGAACAGTTATTCTTACAGGGAGCAACGTAGTTCTTGCAAACACTTATTACCCTGTGTTATAGATACTTAGCAGGGGCTGAAGGGAGATGTAGGGAAAGGCTGCAGTCTTCCTTATCATTATTTTAAGATAGGAGAGATACCAATTAGAAAGTCCACCGAAGAGGATATTTAGGCCTGAGCATCTTCTAAGAACAAATACAATAATGGCCAATGGAATGGAATAGCTTCCATATTCCTTTAGGTGGGACTTTAAATTCTCTCAATAACAATTCATATTAAACATGATTCCCTTTGTCAAGAGACTGAGTTTTTTAGTTCTGACCACCAAACCTTATTGTTCACAAGTGTTAGAATTATGTCATCCTAGAGCTGGAAGAACCCAGTCTGAAGACTACCCCCTCATTTTGTAAAGGGTATTAGAACCCAAGAAAGGGGATGGACTTGACCAGTGAGTCTGAACCAGGACTGGACCTAGGATATTCTACTTTCTAGCTCAGTGCTTTTGCATCTTTTTGATGACTATATTGTGATTTAGTTCTATGATGAAGCATTCAAAATAAATCCCTTAACTGTCCATGCCACTGTTTATTCATCTGTAAAATGAAGATTGTAATTTCCCCATTGATTTTTTTTTTTTAAGTTCCTCAAGAGCTGGGACTGTGCCATCCATCTCAGTATTTCCCAAGGCACCTAACTCATAAAGTGCTCTACACACAGAGCTGCTCAATAAATGTTCACTATTGAATAGTTGAATGAATGAATGAATATGACTTTTAATTGGGCTTTGCAAGTGATGACTCTTTCATTAAATGATTTTTCTTCTAAGTTGTGTGCACATTCTCAGCCATTCATTTCTTAAATATCTTTTAGGAGAAACAGTGAAAAATGATGATGATGTCCTTGGTAGTATATGGAAGGCCTTTCAGTACTGCAGAGGTCTGATTATAATCATGGAGTTTTGTTATTGTCATTTGTTTTCTTTGTAGTTGGTTGTTCATGAAGACCTGGGAAGGCCTAGTGATCTTGAGGGTCAGTTGATTTTGAGGTTCTCAGTAGCAGGAGTTGGTGTATTCTTAGCTGCCCAAGAACCCTCCCCGGCATATTGCTATGGCATTCTTGTCGTTTGTCCTGAAGAAAGGAAGAGACAGGACCATGCTGGGAGACCTTATCTATCTAACTCCTGTTGTAGTCTAGTGCTTAGAGTAATACCTGGATCATAATAGGTACTTGATAAATAGTTGTTAAATGGATAAGTAATTGCTGAAGGTCTACTTTTGCTTGACTAGCTCATGCCTTCAAAGTCTATAACTGGACTGGATGACTGTTCTCTTCTAAAATATATGTTTTTGTGAATTATTTGAGTCTATTTCTCTGACTCAGAAATCTAAGCCGGGATAAACTCTTCCTCTCATAGCATAAATTCTACCAGTTCCTTAAAAATCTGTATCTTTGGGTCTATAACTCGCACTGCCAGGACCACTTGTATTACACGCCTCCTCTCATGCCTACACTATGAGATGATGGCTTACAAAGGCCTATTGCCCACTTATACTTCTCAAAGCAGCCATTCAGAGAGGTCAGAATTTAAAGCAGAGATTATTTTAGTGGGGAGGTGGTGAGGAGGGTTAACAAAATTGCTGTTTTATTGGATCTAACTTGCTTTTCAGAAGCACGTGACTGGCATATTTGGGTCATTAAATATAAAGACATTCTGCTTATGAATTATGCCAGCAAGATGTTTTCAGATCATACAAAAACAATGTGTGTGGTGACTGCCAAGTAGTGTTTTTATGTGTATGTCTGTACACACCACCCACTGATCTATGCAAGGCAGTGGTGCTTTGCACTAAATGCTGCATCGTTCCTTCTGGGATCTCAGAACCTTTCATAAACAGTCACTTAAGACTCTAGTGAGTTAAATAAATAATAAGATCCTTACCCCCTTGAAAAGAATATGTAGCCCACATATTGAAAAATTAGGCAATTTAGCCCAAGGCAGAATGAGCAGAGAAAGCATGACCTGGTGAGCCAGACCTAAGTGCCAGCAGCAAGAATTTTGATCTGTAAACATTCTAATGATGGCAGATGGCAGTGCGGCCTTGAGAGGGGCTTTCAGTCAATCTGCAAGCTTTCATTCTGTACCTGATAGGTCTGTGGTACTGAGTTAGAAGCTGCGAAAGGCCAAGTGTGGTGGCTCACGCCTGTAATGCCAACACTTTGGGAGGCCGAGGCAGGTGGATCGCTTGAGCCTAGTTTGAGACCAGCCTGGGCAACATGGGAAATGTCATCTACACACACACACACACACACACACACACACACACACACACACACACACACACACACACACACACACACACACACACACACACACACACACACACACACACACACACACACACACACACACACAAATACACGAAGAGAAGAAAAAAAAAAGAATCTATTAAAGAAAAAAAAAAGCCAAAACATGCATAGTATCTTTCTTACAAGACCTAAAAAGCATTCTTTCAATTTGTTGAGCACATCCTAGGTGCCAGACAGTTCAACATGGAACATAATTAAAACATTAAATACTGGAATACAGACAATATGCAGTTTTGGAGACAGAGAGCAGTTAAGTTTCAGGGTGGTTGTGGTGGGGAGTTGATAGTTAAGAGAAAGGAGTTGAGGCTATGAACTGAAAAATGGGTATGGTTGAAGTCAGCAGCAGGACATTATATTTGAGAAAAACCAAATACACGAACGCAGAATGGTCAGAAAGAGGACAGCGTTTTTGTAGCCGTTTTCTCTGCATCTCAGTTTTTGTACGGGTAAAATAAAGGAAGCGATATTGGTTAGTAGTGTGTTGCCACCGGAGGGATAGCTGAGGGTGACTAATATGTTCATAGCTGCCAGGATGAGAGGCTCTGTGTTTCACATGGCATTGGCAGTAAGGTTCTTGGGTTTTACGAGGTCCTGTTTAAGAATATGACATTGGAGGTATTTCTTTGGAGACTTTTATTTGCCTATGGTGTGTTGTGATCAGAACCACTCTTTGGGAAGAGAAAGGCTCTTCTTGGCCACAGGATGGGTACAGATTAGCAAATGCAACCATATTGGGAAGGAACCCTTGGGTGTTGCGGTGGCCCTTCCCCTCCCAGACTGAGCTCTGTCTAGGATTGTCAGGCGGGTGTTCAAATAAATAATGCAGCTAAAAATACTTCCAGCAGCAGCTGGGACTTCTGTAGCTCTGAGATGGTGGGAGTATGCATCTCAGCTACTCGAGCAGGTGTGCAGTGGCTCCAGAAACTTAGAACAAACACTCTCCCGACACATCCTCAACATGGACCAAGACCTCATTTCCAATGGAGAAATGAAACAAACCATTTATTTCATCTAGTCTTACCTGGAAACGGGTGTGCCTTGGCTGAAGGCATCACAGGTAGAGCTCAAAAACAAGTTAATAGTCATTGTCTAGGGGAAGATGGTGGTTTCAGAGCAGTAAGTGGAATTAATATTACCTGCTCCCTGTCCAGGACTTGTTCTTCACTAAGAAGTAGTACCTAGCATGACTTCAACGAGAAGATAATCTATAATAACATAATAATGACAACTGTTAATATACCAGCAATCTTTTATTAAGCATGTACTGTGTCAGACACCATATTTGTTTATTTAATTCTCAAGAAGAATATCAGGGCACATGACATCATCCCCATTTGCGTAGATTCAGAAACCGAGGTTCAAAGTAAGTAAGTACCTTGCCCTAGGGGACACATGCTTTAAGTCACAGAGTTGGAAGTCAGATCCAAGTCTGATTCCTAGACTGTGGATAAAGTTGTGTTTCCATTTGGACTTACCATGAATATGGCATGTTTGGCCTTCTTTTTTGACTCTAAATTTGCCATATACATTAATGTGTAATAAAAATTTGCATTGTTGGCATTGCAACATATTCAAGGTAATTTTGGAGAATCTAGGTTGTTTTGGGCAAAAGAATTTGTCATACACAACCTCCACAAAGATAGCCATGCCTGGGGTGGAAATATTCTGCCAATTGAAGCTTCCAGTTGTATCACATTTAGGAACTTTGAGGACATAACTCTGAGTGGTCAGGGTGGGGTGACCTTCACTAATGGGCGCTGTTCCCCTAGTACTAACTCTGGTACACGTAGGCCCATGAGGAATAACTGATAACCAGGAGTATTTGGGTGACAAATGGAGTGTTCAAAATTGTTCTGTGGAATCCCTGTGCTTCTTGTTATCACGTGAGTTTTCACCTGGCAATGACATAGAAGCACATGGGCAGCCAAACTCTGAATTGCCTAGGCTTTGAGGATGAGCCCAGCACACCTCTACCACTTCGTAAAATCAGAGCCAATGACAGGGGTTGCCTGACTGGTGGTTGCCGGAGACTCAGAATGTTTTTGACTCTTTAACTTTACGTGAATATGGTGGAGATATTGAAAGACTCTTATCTTTGTGGCAGGAATTAGTTTTGAAAAAGAGGTCTGTTTCAGAATTTTAGATTTCAAAATGTAAAAATGTTGTAAGGCATAATTTTGGTCTCTTAAAACTGAAATTGTTTTCCTATTTTTCTAGTTTTCATAGTAAATCCCCCTCCTCCAAGTTGAATCACACTCAGCTTTACTGAGTAAGGAGGGGCTCACCCTCAGGATCTGGCCAAATGACAACTTTTGGTTGATTAAAAAAAAAAGTGTTTCAGAATTCTACTCAGCCTTGCTCACAGGCAATGACCCCGTCAGATCTGATAAACCGAACAAGCTAGGGGCTACCAGGAGCTGCAAAAGAGACCTACACAGAAATGCCAGTCTGTGAGAGAGAACAAATGGTTAGGGTGCTGTCCCAGGAGCAAGCAACTCAATGATGAACCATTTTTCTATCACTCTCATTCAGGTTTAAATCTGGGGTAGGATTAGGAGAAATTCTTCTGTCTGTGTTTCATTCTGTTAGAGGTAGGGTTAGAAAGCTCATGGTCTGATGTGTAGAGTCAATTGTGGAATGTGAACCATGATTCTAAATATAATGAAGTTCTATGACAAATATACAGCCAGAACCTGGACATCAGGAAGTGGTAGCCATTTTTACTTGTCCTGAGTAAAAGCTTTAGGCTATTAATTGGCATTGTAAATATTGTCTCTACAGGAAATCAGGGAGTTAGGTATATGGCATATTATAATTACCTGGGGACCTTTTTAATATTTGTGCATGCCCTGAATCAGAATTTCTGGATATGGGGAGGCTCAGGTATTTGTATTTTTGGAAAGCTCTCCAGGTGATGCTATGCCATGTCCCAGTGAATTGAGACCTGTTGTTTTAGATTACTATTAGTAATGTTGTTTTTGTCTTATCCAGTGAATATACCCACATTGGCACACTCTGTCTGTCATCGAATTTGGAGGTGTCTGGGCGCTGGAAAGCACATGGGGGGTATGTGTGTGTCTAAAGTGTGCATGTGTATACATGCATTCATTTGTTTTCTGAGGCACACAGTCTGCTGCTGGCCCTGTGACAGGTGATCAGAGCAATGTGGACATGGCAAGCCTGGGCAAACTCACTCTCCCCATTTCACCCTGCCTGCAAACAGAGTTAACATCCTCAAGGTAAAGCTCTGAAATCCCACGCTGACCTTTTCGTGAAGCATTATAATCAAGTTGAACATTTCCAGTTTTACCACAAATGCTTGCCCCGTGGGAAAATACTTCCCTACATTTTATGACAATTGATTCTGATTTTGAGGAACTAATTTGTATTGAATGCAAAATGTCCAGCCTCACATGGAAACTGGAAAGTCCCCTTGTCCAGACAGGTCCAAAACTGTGTTTTTATTGTAAAGACAGGGGAAACAATGAAAGATTGTGTTTTTTGTTTTAGAAAATCCTTCCTTCATTGTTCTGCATACTTTTTTATTTTATGTTTTTTAACAGTCCTGTGGGTTTAATGACCACAGGCAATTTTGTGGATATCTGGGACTCATGGGAAACTTCACCTTGTCTGGATTCTAAGCTCTTAGATGCCAGAGCCTACTGGATCTTTTACTGTATGTGAAGTCACCTGTAGTGCCAAGGATCCTGATGTGAACATGCTGACCCCTTTGAGAGATTCTTGGAAATATGACTGACATTTTCTACTGTGCAATGCAAGTCAGCATTTCCCTCCCCACATTATAGTTCTGGCCACAAAGGAAACAATGCCCCTAGAACTCTCTGATGTATCCGAGAACCCTGGAGGCTTCTGACTTCATTTGGAAGAAGTCATGGAAACAAAAGCTGCTACTTCTCAGGCTAACATCTGCTGACATAAACAGAAGCCCCTCAAGGATACCTTCTGCCAGTGACCAAACCAGGGGCTCAAGTGAAGAAATATTATCATTAGACCTGCCTCCAGGTCTAGCTAATGTCTTATTCAGTATGAATCGCAGTGGCATTTGGGCAGGGAGGTGATGAGATGCCTATTAAGGTAACAGAGGTGTCCAATGGAACATTGCTTGTTTAGCCTTATGATCTCTGTCCAAGGGAGGGCTTCCTCTGTACTGGAACTGTGGTTGACTTAGGGTTTCTGCGGTTTCCTTCCTGAGGTGTATTTACAGTGACTGCGCCTTCATTGCAGCAAATTTTAGATTCATCCTCTTGAGCAGGGGGAAGGAGCCTCTCTCTTCAGAAGCATGTCAGGATATCTTTGGTAGGCATCATGTTCTGTTTACTTGAACCAGTGAGAAGATGGCCGAGCAAGCAAGGGCAAGTGTACGTGTCTATAAAGGTTTCTTCTAATCCTGAGAGTCTGTAAGCATTCTAGGGTTCATCAGAAACTGTCTACTCCCATTTCTGGAATTTGCCTGTTGGCATCATCATGCAGGGGGCTTTTTCTAGTCGTGTTTTGTGGTGGAAAGGTCAGCTGAGCACGGAGGAACAGGGGACTCACTGCTTTTCTCCTCCTTGGGCCCTTGAGCAGGCATTTGACTGCTGCATATGAACCTGGGAGCCATGGGGTCTTAAGGCTTTCTAGTTGATTCTCAGTGTGGCCAGAATTCTTTTTAGGGCACTGCTCCAAATCTTGGTGACACTCCATCTGTAAAATTGGGTGGCAGTGTAGTGTGTGTATGTGTGTGTGTGTGTGTGTGTGTGTATGTGTTTTCTTATACAGGACTGGAAGAGAATGGAGGAAGAAGGATAATGACTTAAAAGAGAAAACAATTGAATTCTTTGAGCTACAGTGCTCTGTCCTGAGAGTGCAGTTATTTTCCACTGCAGTAATGCTTTCAAAAACATTTATCTAGCTTCTCTCACTTTCTCATTTGCTGTCATTGGTGTGAAAAATCAAGTTACCAGAAGGTTCACCCGTGTTCCACAGGTATGAATACTGAACGTTTTATTTAGTGTCTCATTAACAGCTGGCCCGTGGCTCCCCCTTTCTTGGCTTGACTCTGCCTTGTCCAGGGAAATGGGGGATCACGCTTAAGGATTAGCAGGGGTGCCTATTTTGACTTACAGTGCTTCATTCCTGTGTTCATGTTACCTATTCCCTTTACAAAATATGAATGAGTATCTTTTTGTGACAGGCTATATTCTAGGCATCGAGGATCCAACAGTGGACAGAACACACAAAGTTCTTACCTTCATGGAGCTTCCATTTTAGTGAAAGAAACAGAAAATAAATATGACATGATATAAAATGATACACTATCCTATATACTACTAACATCTTTTAAACCCAGTTTTATATCTTACCCCCTGACCGACTCTTCAGGTCCTGGCTCCTGGGCAAATTGTCCCCTGTCTGTCTATGCCTGGCTGTCACTGATTATAGATATCTTCAGGGCCTAAGCTCATGCTCTGCAACCACTTTCTGTTATGGAATCTTCTTGCTGCTCACCGAAGCCTTAATCTCTTATGCTGCGATCAATGGGGTGGGCGCCTTTCCCATTCAGATCCCCATTTTTTAATCCCTGCTGCCTCCCTCAATGTCATCCGGTTCCATTTTTCTTTATAGACTTTCAAGTCTACTGTACCTGCTGATTACTTAGTGGAGAGTGCTGGACATCTCCCTTAATTAATTCCATCGATTTGAAATCCCACAAGGTTTGGGGTCTTTAGATTTCTGAAGCAGCTAAATGGAATGTCTAAATTCCAACCTTTTCCTTCTACAAATTGTTTTGCTACAAAGTTACTGGGAGAAAGTGCTGTGGTTTTATTTATTTGAAGAAGTATATTAGTCCACAGAAGACTCTGCATGCTTAACTGGGCTTTTTGTATACAAAACGGAAGAAAAAAAGATGTTTGGATCTCTCTCCCTCTCCTCCTGTCTCTTCCCCTCCTCTTCCATGATCAAGATTCTGTTCCTCATTCTCTTCTTTGTTTTGGTCATTTTCCTTCTTTGTCACTTACTTTCATGATGCTCGTCCAACTAAGACCATGCCTTAGCAACCAGTGATTTCTTGAACCCTTTGAAGAAGGGTATGAACTTCACAAAGGGTGTAGCAGCACTGCCCAGGACTCCTTTTTGAAGAGCAACTACCCAGGGTGATTTCCAAGAGGATTCTTCCAAACCTTATAGCCGTGATCTTGTTGAGTTATACATATATGATTTTCTAGTACTCCCTGTTAACAGTAAGCATGGAATTTCTGGGGGAGAGTCATCAGATGTATCTTAGGGTCATATGGTTTGCAGAAATGGTGAACTTTCTATACAGAGGTTCAGAAATCAGCATGGAAAGGAGCTTTAGAGATTAGGAGCTCAATGCCCTCGTTTTATAAAGGCGAGGATGGTGTAAGGGAACTTGTACCGATTGAGCACCTATCATGTACCAGATTGTACATGTACCTAGATTGGGCATGATGCATCTATGACTCCCAAATAGTGAAGTAATGTATTGGACATATTGGACACTCCTACTAAAACCCAATCCCTTTCCTGGCACCAGACTACTGCTTCTTAAACCAAGAAGCCAAAGAGAGGGAAGAGAGGCACAGTGCAGAGAAATTTCTTGGGCTAACTCTTTAGAGGCTTATGCTCCACTCTACCTGCTAAGCTGTCAGCAGTTGTGAACCCTTCCCAGAAGCTGGCGGTCTCACAGACACTGGGAGGTGGCCAGACTGGATGTGCTTGGAGCATTGGCAGTCATGAAAGAATTAATGTTGGACGAGCAGGGGTGGCAGGCATGTGAAAGGGGTTGCAGGGAGAGATAGATAGATGAATATACAAACCTTCAGTCATGCCATCTGACCATCTGAGGTTGTGTGCATGGTGGAAGGCCAAGAAACACATTCTGAGAAGGGGCGTGGACTTGTCTAAAAGGACGCTTTCCTTTCTGCCTGGGCCAGCCAGGCAGCAGAGCCCTGCACTGCCTGTGACTGAGGAAGACTCTGTTGCTATGCGCCGGAAGCTTAATTTTATTATTGCTCTCCCCTATTTAATGTCTGTCTCTCAGGCAGCTGGTGATGTTTTAATGAAGCTGGAATTGTATAGTCTGTAGCGCTGGATAATCATAAGCTGCCGAGTCAGAATCAAATTAATAATTCATGAAATTAAAGTGTATAATTAATTTGAACTGTGCAGATGAGAAGAAAGGCCAGAGCCCACAGCCTGGAAGGAGCTGAAGTGTGGGGAGTGTTTACTGAACTCAGCTTCTATTTCCAAATAATATAATCTGCATGCGGGTTGGGTGTAGTCTGTGGGGCTACCTGAACACATATGCTTACCAGAAACAAGGTTCTTTCAACTAAAACCTGGAATGACTTTCTTAGAAGTTCAAAAGCATTTTAATTGATTTTGATTTACCCTTTCCTGGCCCCAGAAGAATGTTGTTTGAACAGAAAATATGATACTGGGTTACAAGTCTTTGTTGCATGGAGGTCCTGCAGAAAGTGCCATCAGAACCTTTGCTTCTGCAGTTCAAAAGGTCATAAGTCAAATCCAAACATTCAAGAACTCTACTGAGCTTCCAGGTCCGTGGATTTCTCACCCGTAAGTGCTCTTTCTCTTTCTCCCTCTCTCATATACGTATGTCATACAAACAGAAAATACAGATGACTTCTCTAGCCAGGCTTCCCTGGGCCACTCTTTTGGCTTCCCTGGGCCACATTGGAAGAAGAAGAATTGTCTTGTGCCACATATAAAAATACACTAACACCAACAATAGCTGATGAGGTAAAAGAAAATCACAAAAAAATCTTATAATGGTTTAAGAAAGTTTGTAAGTTTGTGTTGGGCCACATTCAAAGCTGGTCTGGGCCGCATGTGGCTCATGGGCCACAGTTGGACAAGCTTGCGTCTAGACAATGTTAATGATATATTTCATGTCTAATATCTTATTTTTCTTCACAGATGCCCATTGCAATAGCTGCAGATTTTTTTTTTTTTTTTTTAGTGCCCATTCTAGTAGCAACAAAATGAGGGGAAAGCAACTCAAGTGCCTCATTAAAATGGGGAATGGTCTGCAATTTCTAAACCACTCTTCCTTTCTTGTATTCCTCTTTCAGGCAAATATGCAGCATTCATCTTTGTTGCCTCTCCAGGTGTGAGAGGCAGTGTAACATCCAGGCTGTTTACATAACTTGCGGGGTGTTTTACAATGTACTCTGCAGACAATTGCTGGGATCCCTTTATTGTCTTTTTAAAGATGCCTATACAGGTGGGTCCTTTTTTGGTTTTTGAATGACGAATGCTGTGGTATCATAGGAAACAGAGGAATCTCTGGGTTAGCTTTTCATTAGAAAATCCTTTGTCATGTTTAAGCTCCTAAGCAGGCAGCTGATACCCCCCACCCCCTTCCTGCATCCAGTAGACTTGCAGGGAATGAGAAGGCAAAACTGGCGTCTGTGGTTGTCCATTCTTCTTTGTCAGGCCTTTCAGAGTTCCTGTTCTAGAGGGACAAATGACTGGAGGCCATGATACAGACTAATGATGCATAAGCCCCCAAAGGTTTGGATTGAATTGAGGCTCAGCTGACTTCACATTTTTAGGTCTTCAGTATGTTTATTTGTCCCTCACATAGCAGCTTGATCTGTCTGCCTGTGTGTTCACATAGTTAACCAGAAACACTAGGAGGAAGTTGTACCAGTGAGATACCTCTTTAGGATTCAAGGGCCTCCCGTGTAACCATGTTCTGCACATCAGCTCTCTTTGCTCCTCTCTTGATTTGCGTGCTTCCCCTAACTTGCTTCTGCTCGCATGGCCTTAACTTCTCTAACGCCTTTCTGCTTCCTTAAAAGTTTCAGCCACTGGTGGTTTGCCAAACTGGCTGATTACCCATAAACACACAACATGGTTCTGTTTTGCTCCTAGCAATCCTTAAACCATTGCATGTCTAACATTCTCAGACTAATTCACAAATCAGAAACATCTGACGCCCAACCCATACCAAATGCATTTCAGGGCAAAAATTATGCTCCTATAATATGTCTGGCTTCCTATCTTCAAGGCACTTTGCTTACATGACTGAATCCTCACTGTAAGGTGTAGCTAACCATCATTTTTGAGCAAGAAAGCCGAGATGGATAAATAAGTGACTTGCCCAAGACAGCTAGAGTGGTTCGCACCATGATGGGATTGGTTGTCTTATTTTTCAGTTGGTACATGGAGTCTTCCATGACCCCAGGATTTGGAAATGAAATTTAACCACCTTAGAGCTTCTGGAATTTTCTTCTCTTGTATTCAACTGAAAGTTTCTGACTGCCCTGGGTGAATTAGATGTTATCTTACTGGAAAAGTATTACACTGCATGGTTTCTTCTGTAACCATTTTAACCTTAAAAGCTTAATCTGTTTTTAACAAAATTAAAAATAATTTGTAACTATAGTGGAATGATCAGAGTTTGTGCCCAGTGTTTATCTGTGAGCATTTTCTTTTTGCATACAAACGTTTTGGTCAACCCATGGTTGCCTCCTCCAGGAACAGAATCTTTTGATTCAAATACATTGATTAAAATTTACAGAGACTATGGTCTTTCCCTGCCATGAGTTTAGTGTAGAGAAAATGGGACAGGATGAGACTGATGATTCCTAAGTCTACTTGTACATTACCTGAATAGCTAGACAATGACCCTGCTGGCCCAGTTATTTTAGCCATGCAAACAGTGATTAGCTAAGATTGCCACATGATCAGTTTACTCAATCATGTGGCATTCAGCCATAAATATGGCTGGAACCAATGAATTAACCAAAACAACCTGGTCACATCTGGGATATAAATAGATTCATGCTAAAGCCACATCAGGGAATTTTATAAAACTGTAAGCATAGCCACTTACCACATTGAATTAGCACTACGCTTGACATCTATTGAGTATAAAATAGAGGTCTATGGAGTATAAAATGGTCTTTAGAAAGTGTTTTGGGAAGATAAGTATTTGCTATAACCTATAATGACAAAATAATGTTTTACTAGTAAAAGCAGCTCTGTACCTCACACTGTGAAACAATTTTACAGTTCTTCAAAAAAGAGTTCTCCAAGCACATCTAGGGGATCTAGAGGCCCGTCTGGAACATCGCGGTTCCAGAGGCACATCTAGGCGGAATGGCACTGTTAGAATCCCTTCATGTAGAGGCAGAATTGGGGCTCAGCTTTTGTCTTAGTGATGTTTTTACCCCCAAGAGATTCACTTATGCTTCCATAATGCAGGAAGAAGCCTTCGCTTTGGTTTTCTGTGTTCCCTCAGCTACTATTTTTGATCACTTCATTTTGGTTAGATGCTTGAGCAGTGCAATATGGTGTTATGGTTTTGCTGGAGCTCAACACCAAGCTTTGTCTTTATTAAGTTACACACCCCTAGGGATGAAGATTTTGACCCTTTAGCATCTCCTGAATGAGTTATTGCACTCACCCCTTGGCATGCTCATAATGAACATGTAATGAAATTCAGTAATTAACTTACTTAATTTATGTATTCATTTAATGTGTGCCATTAATATCTGCCTTATGATCTAAGAAAATCTCTACAATTCTGTTGTTTTTGATTGTAAGATTCTAGAAGACAGGGATTATGCCTAAGTAGTTTTATTTACCACTCACTGTGTCACATTAATAAAACTAAATCAGGTTATAATTCAGAGGAATGTAATTCTTATACAGGACATTTTAACAGTTTGTAAGTACTAACATAGTTTAGAAAGTTCTGTAATTTGGAGCAGAGTGCTATAGTTCTTTGGGGTATGTCTTCTCTTTTGCCTCATCCACTTGCCAGGTAGCAGTGGCTTTTTATTCTTAAGTCTTAGAGATGCATTTAGAGTTACATACAGACATATGGTGGAAAGGGGTCTTGAGTTGATTTGGGGCAAAAGGCAACCGTCCCCATGCACTAGAGATGAATCATGCCCACCTCCCTTTGTCATGGGAAGTGGCGGCTTCTGCCACATCTGCTATGAGGCTCTTTGCCATTGTTGGCTGCTGAAAATTTGGATACAGGTAAATGGTATATAAGGCTTCTTTTTGCTTGTGCACCAGAAGTCTTTGTCCCAGCCTCCAGGTTAGCAATCAGTACTCCCCTCTCCCAACCTGTAGGAAGTACTTGTGAAAAGTTATCTATCCCTGGTCTGAGTGGGAGGTTCTTAACCTCATTGATGTTTTAGTGTGACTAGTCTATATTCGTGTGCTCCCTTCGTCATCTGCTGAGGATATGAGAAAAGAAACAAATGAACAAAAAGTGAGATAGCTCCTTCCTATTCATTCTTCGTATGGTATGATTATAGTTAAGAGAGGTGAGCCAGGCTGGGCGTGGTGGCTCATGCCTGAAATCCTGTCACTTTGGGAGGCCAGAGTGGGAGAACTGCTTGAGTCCAGGAGTTCAAGACCAGCCTGGGCCACATGGTAGACCCTGTCTTAATTAAAAAAATTAACCAGGCTTAGTGATATGTGCCTGTAGTTCCAGCTAGTCTAGAGGCTGAGGTGGAAGGATTGCTTGAGCCTGGGAGGCCAAGGCTGCAATGAGCCATGATCATGCCACTACACTCCAGCCTGGGTGACAGAGCGAGAGCTTGTCTTCAAAAAAAAAAAAAAAGAGAGAGAGAGAGAAATAGATTGGTGAACCATTTTAGGCCTTGCTTCTTGGAGAAGTGAGCAAGAAGCCCACAAGTGTTGAAAAGGTTCTGCACAAATGTGCTCCCATTTCCTGTGCAAACCAATAATTTGCTTGTTTTCCAAAAGGATAGAAGTAATTCATAATTTTCAGAAATTATTTATTATCATTATAACATTTCCCCACAGGCAGCAGATAGCCCATTATTCAGAATTACAATGTATTTTGATTTAGACAAGGCCAGAATAATGAAATTGGAAGAAATGCAGAAAATATGGGCATTAATGTTAACTAAACATACTTCATTCAACGGAAGGAGGGAAGCTCTCTCAGCCAAAGAATTGTTTATTTTCCCAAAAATGCATATATATAAATTTTTTTTATTCAGGGCCTCTGGTTTTTAACTTTATAACACTGGTTGAGTAATTTTTAACTGCAGGATGCATCTCTTTCCCGATATTCTCCCCACCCACCACAACATATTTCAGTTTAAATGCCCTCTTATTTTTCTTCACAGAGCTGTGTCTCTGCATGGGTGAGAACTACAAAACCAGTCAGGAGGAATTTGATATGCCAAGTGGGCCAGCTCATTATAACTTCTAGGAAACCACAAGATAATTGTAGGGTTACTGCTGGTAGGCTCCTCAGCATTGTGTTAGGCGTTTATACTCTTCTCTGTTCAACTTGCAATAGCCACTTCTCTTTTCAGTACATTTTATAGGACATCTGAATAAAGGTGGTTGACAAGCATTTTCAAGCAGAATTTTCAAGGCAGCATCCAGGAATACTTGGTAACTAACCTCAGAGGTTCAAAAAAGTAAAAAATAAAAATACGTGGTTGAATTCTTACAGTGAGTAGGAAATTAATCTTAGACCGCCTGCATCAAATTGAGCCTCTTTATTGATAAAAAGTGAGTCTTCCCTAAATGATAACCTATTGATAGATCTGCCCACTATGAAATGGACAGATTCTGCCTACTGAATTACCTTCTGCTATTTATCCTTGTGCTTCTTTTTTTCCTTCCTTTTTTTCCTTATCTTTATCAGCCAAAAACATTTTTTAAGAATTTATTTATGCAAATTAACACATACTTTTAATATGGATATCAAGATTTCAAAGATATTGTGTAAATATGTATATATACATAATATAGACATATACATATATGTAACTAATAGGAAGCACTTATTTGGCATTTACTACAGGTATGTGCTTTGTTCTGTTCTCAACATGTTTCAGGCAATTTATTTAACCTTTTGAAAGAAGTAGATATGGTAGGTATAATTATTATCTCTCTTTTACAGTTAAGAACCGGAGTCCTAGAGAGGTTAGGCAACTTGCTGAAGGTCACACAGCTTATAAGTGGCGTATTTAATCAACCTAGGCAGGCAGTCTGACTCAAAAGTCTGTGCTTTTGATCAGTACACTGTACTGCTTCTCAGTATAAGTATAATAAGCAAAAGACAGATAATAAAAATCATTATAACAATAATTAATATAATAAGTAAACATTACTGAATATTTCCTATGCATCAGGTACTGTGGCAAGCATTGTATATTCGTTGTCTCATTTAATCTTCCCAATAATTTGATGATGTTGATACCATTTTATCCCACTTCAAATATTTAGAAACAGACTTAGTTTCTAAACCTGCCCCAGTGTTATATAGCTGGTAAACAGCAGAGCCATTTATTGTCGGGGTAAACCCTGGAGGGCTTCAGGACATCTGAAGGCCACCATAAATCACTGTGAGGGTAGCACAAGGCAATGGAAGTTAGGGATGGCAGGTGGATCAGCTGGTTAGAGCATGGAGTTAGTGAATCCACTTCTTGTCAATTAGTTCTGCCCTATTCCGAGAATACAGCCATCAACAGTTAGTCCCAGAGTTGGTGGCGTTGTTGGGGAAAGAGATTGCAATAGCCTGATGCAGATCAGTTACCTGAAGCTCATGCCTTATCTGTGGCCTGGTGATGCTGCTGTGTGCCCAGAAGCCAGTCATATGGATGTCCTGACCTGTCCAGCACACACCTCAGGAGCAGATGTGGGTCTTTGGAATGCTTTATGTGTGATGAGGATGAAACAGTTAAGTGCTACTTTCTCATCCTTGGCCTTATGACATTAGTTAGTTGTGTAAGATTTTGCGGGGAGGTATTCCCTCCTCTACCCTTTTGTCACAGGCCCCTCTCATTCCTCTGAAAAGGTTCAATACTGTAGTCCCTACCCTCAAAGAAAGATTTTACTAAGCAAAAGTATCTATGGCTCTCTCTGTTCTCCTTGCTTTAGCTAGCACAGCTAAACTGGGATCTCACCAGTCTGACAGGGCGACCTCCAAGATTCACAACCCAGGAAAAGTACTGCTTTGCATAAGTTTAATCAAGACCAGAGCAGAGACAGGACACAAAGTCAAAAGAACTCAGTCAGCTCTGTCCCCTTGGTGCCAAAGAAGCAACTAGAATAATTATTCTTTTGCAGTATTTTGCCATATTTTTTGTCTTTTTAAGATTTGTCATCACCCATCTCTAGATGGTGGCATTTTGGATAGTTTTTATTTTTATCACTATATTTTATGGCATGTTTACATTTTCTTTCATGTGCATGTGTTTCGTTGTTTAATGTGCAAAAACATAATGCATAGAGGGGTAGCATTCATCAGAATAAGGTCAGAAAAATGGAAGACTCCAGTGTTTTTTTGCCATTGCTTTCTCTGTTTGTGTGTGTGTATGGGTGCACGCGCGTGCATGCATGTGCATGCTTGTGTCTGTATTTCTGACATATGGGCAACAGGTCTTCTGCAGGCCGGACTCCCTCTCTGTAGGCTCTAGGGACTTCTCCATAAGAGGATGACCTACTTGACCTATTTTTGCAAGTATCTTTTGCCATTTTCCTACCCTCTGCCTCCCTACTCCCATCAGACATGTTAATGGCTCATATCATCTTCTCCTTTCATCAGCCAAAAAAAAAAAAAAAAAAAAAAACTCTCTTGGCTTCTCTTCTGATTTCAGCCTGTCACTTGATGAGGTCCCTGCTATTTATATTTTTGTTTGTTAGAAGGGAGGGGGGGAAACATAAATAAAGCCCGGGCAAACCCAGCCACCCTGCTGGATATGAAGGGACTCCCTCATATTGTGGCAGCAGGGCTGCCTAACTGGTATTTAAGCAGGGACCAAGAGGTCCACACTGTGAATGCCGTTGAAAGGGTTACTGGGAAATGCAAACAAAAACAACATGCAAATGAGGCTGCCAGCAACAGGTAGACTTAATCAGATGCTGTCAGATGAATTCAGCATCTCCCCGATTGTCGCCTCTCTTTGCCTCCCATTCGGAAGCCCTCATCTGCTCCAGATGTGGTTTAATTTACTGCGACTTGGCTAATTACTGTAATTAAGGATTAATTACTGTTAATTACTTTCACATAAACTCAACGCCAGTCAAAGAGCGGAGCCTTATGAAGTCTGCCACAGAAGTGAGCATGAGCTCGGCGGCCTGTGTGAGCTCTGCAGGTCTCTATGTATCGCCTGGGCCCCTGCTGCCACGAAGCTTCCTGACCTTCCAGCATCACCAGCGGGATGGGAGTTCAAAGGTGGGAGAGGGGTCAGTGCTCAGGCCCTCATAGTGTGTCAACTACCAGGCACTTTCCTACACAGTGGGCAGCCAGAGGAACAGGGACAGTGTTGGGGAGAGGGCCTGGACAACCTGGACAGAGATGCACAAAGCACCAGCCTTTCCCAGCAAGTGTGGAAGCCAATCTTGTATTCTTTCTCTAGTGCTACACTGTTGAATTTGTGAGCTAGTAAGAAGCCAACATTCTGTATTGGTGCTGAGGTATGGGAGATGTTCACCATGGGTAATTGGAGCAGAAATAAACTTCTCTTTTTAAAACATGGTCTTATTTTTGAAGTAAGGAATGGGTAAAAGGATGGTTACTCACACTGCATGTACCTAATTCTACGAATTTGAGGATTAGTGCCACCCCAAATACCTGTTCTCCAACTTCACCTGGATTCGCAGTTTTGCCAGTTAATGTTTTCAGTTTTTCTAGAGAAACTAGTGACTGTAGGACTATTAAAAATATTCCCCTTTCCTTAATTCCTGAAATCAGTCTCCTTCTAGCAGGTGACATTGCCTTCTAGTTCATGGAGGAAGTGGAATCCTTTAATCTTGAACTTTCTCAATCTCCCCCTACATTTTCTTCAAATGTATCTATTAGGCTGGTGCAAAAATAATGGAGGTCTTTCCATTACTTTTAATGGCAAAGACCGCAATTACTTTTGCACCAACCTAATACACTTTTTTCTTTTCTCCTTTCTCAGTAAGAATCTCTCTGTTCTGCATAAAGATGATTCCTCTACCTGTACCCCTCATACTAGCCTCCTGTCTTATCTGTCATTCCCTTTGATGTTTCCTTCTCTGTAGCTGACAGACATTCTCTTCCAACCTAGAGAACCTACAGAAATTACAGAAACCTTCCCTTGACTGGATCTTTCTTAGCTATATACAGTCTTTCTCTTTCTTATGTCGTTTGAATTCTCAAAGACAGAAGTCTACGCTTCCTCAACCCACTTTGGTCTTCCTTCGTCTCCATCTTTGACTGGTATTTTTTCTAGTCAGTGTCACCAGTACTCCACACTTGCTTAATGCAATGTATATTTTTCAGTCTTGATCTTATTGAGCCTCTTTCTTAGCAGTATTTGATACTTCATGACTTCTCAGAAGCTCTACTCCCTTGACCTCTGTAACCCTGGGTGTTTTTATTCTCCCTATTGGGCATGTTTTCTCACCAGCTTCTGAGATATTGATGTTTCTGTTGAGTTCTGACTTCAGACTGGCTCTGCATGGATCTCATTCTACATTCTTGTTGAGGGATCCCATCACTCTCAGGGTGTTTGTGACTCACCCACTAGACTGAGAACTTCTTGATGTCAGACCTTGTGTCTCATTCATTGTTGTATCCCACAAAGACATAGTGCCATTATCAACACAATGGGTCCCTCCTGCTTGATGGACCATGGAACCTTGGGTCCTGTGCATCTCTGAACCACCAAGGGTACATAGGGCCTTATTTCCTGTGTCGCTTTCACCCTTGCACAGGAGGATTTATCTGCTGGATGTAAGACAGGTCTTTGTGACATTTTAAAAAATCATAGGACTATACTGTTTCAAAGGAGGCCCAAAGGACGTCTTTTTTGATAGCAAAATTCAAACAGTACATTGATGGTACATAAAAGGAATACTGGGTGTACTATGTATTATGTTTTTGTTCTATATACTAAAACCTGTTTACCTGTTTGCACATAAGTAAGGCTATCTTCATATTGACTAGATGATAAAGCTCAAGTATAAAGGAAACCTTAATTTGGGACTAAGGAAACAGGGAAATTAAATTTTTAGTATATCCAATTAAAATTTTTCATAAAAATGTTTAACAGTCTTATATTTGAATTAATTATAAGTAAGATTTTTTCTGTTGCATTAAATCATTTTACATCTTATGCTAAACTTGACCGACTAAAAGAAAACAACTTTTATGCAATTAAGCTATTTGTTTTTTAAACAGACCCTTTTGTGTTTGCTGAATTGGCAGAAATGTTCTACTAATTTTTTTCTGTGGTTGACTAATTAGCAAATGGATTGCTGGGCTTTGGCGTATACGTGCACATATTTACGTACTGAATATTGCTGTGTTGTGTAAGTGTGGATTCATTTTGTATGTGTGCTGTATATTTTTCACTACATGTTTGCTGACTGTGATTTTAATGGACATTTGAATGCATGTGATTTCAGTGGGTGTGCACTTTACGTACATTTCAAATACATTGTATCCTACCACTATGTACTTTGGAGTTACCTCCTTTCTCATTTTCTCCAAGAATTTAGTTGTAAGCAGTATATTACTGAACATTCAGATTCCCAGTAATGGCTTGAAGGAAGCATTTCTTGTATACAATGAACCCGAATCAACTTCTGTGAATAACTCATTTGCATTTTTAAAATACAGAAAATATAAAAACTACAATACTAAATTAGTCAGCTACATCCTATTATTTCTTGTCTGAATAATTAATTCACAATTTGAATTTCTCCCTGAAAGTGATTTTTGTTTTGCAAGCCATCAGATAGTGTGCTTGCCATTACTCACCAAGTTCTAACTCATAAAGTTATGGATTGAGTACTCTTTCCCCCATATATGAAATGGATATAAATGGTTTACTTAAGAAACATGTATGGAGTGCCTGCTGTATGTCACACATATTATAGGCCCTGAGGATAATATGGTATTAAATTTTCTGTGGTGATGAATTATATACACTATGATAAAATTAATAATACAGCATTACAATGAGTAAAAATTATTGTTTGATATATTGAACAGTTGTTTCTCTTGTGGTTGTATTTACTTAAGTGCCTGGACAGCATGCAAGGGGGGAGGAATGGAAAGATGAAATTTTATATGATGGTACTGTGATCTGGAGAGGGAATATTCATGTACTAACTTTCTGCTATTACTTTAGGAATATCTCTGAAGTAAAGAAGTATGGAATAAAGAGATAATATTATTACTTATTTTCCAAGCTGGATAGATAAGATGAAAAGGGAAACAGAATACTCCAAATGCTTCTATAATGCACTTTCAAAAATATACATCTCCAGCTAAAATTTAATGTAAATGCTTAATTTGTTTGATTGTAGGTATTATGCAGTTATTTACACTATATTGCATAAGCTATATGTGCTCTATAGTTTTAGCTCATCTATAATGCATTGATAATGTAAATGTATTCATATTTTTATCACCACAATTATTTGAAAAAATCTTGCTTTTGTAAAATTAACTATTTAGATAGAAGTATCCATTACACTTGGCATTGTAAGAATGTATTGACTGCTTAGAAAGGGCCAAAATAAATATCCCTAGATATGCATAATTTATATATGAGATTAAGTTATATGTATTATGCATCTATAAAACATGTATGTTTTTGCTCTCACAGATTTAATGTAAGTATAGATTGGTATTGGTATGTGCCTACATGTGTGTGCTCCATGAGTACAGAATTAGGGAGTTGTATATAAAGGCCTCATTGATGATAGTGGGAACAAAGCTGAAAAGAGAGCAATTGAGAGAGAAAGAGGGAGAAGGAAAGAGAATAGTAGTGATTAAGCTAGCATTGTTCTATACAGATCGCTAGCTGCCTGCTATTGTTTTCCAGCATTTGAAGATGAAACATATTCATTTAGCTTTCAGAAAGAATGGCTTTAATAAGGGCAGAGCGGGAGAGGTGGGGTAACACTGATGACTAGAGAGACCCATCAAGGCTCCCCCTAAGGCCATTCCGTCAGTGCCGAGGACCACATGACCATTAACTCTGCAATCAGGACAAGTTTTCAACATTCCAGGGTATCCTTCAATGGCAGAAAGAGTCATTTGGAGTCAAGAGAAGATGTATATCAGCAGTAATTGGATTCTGGCCAAGGCTCTTAAGACAGTATTATCTATGGTGAGGGAACAGGGAGGGGCTGGACAAAGCATGAGGCATGTGATTCAAGCCATAGCTGAGAGAGCAGTAGCCACTACAGGCCACAGGCTGCCGGCACAAAGAGCAAGCAGTTTGTTTGCTCAGGAGTCAGTGTGGCCTGTCTATGAATGTGAGCAATCCTCCATCTCCAGCAGAAACTGGCTTCTGAATATCCTGCAAGTCAAAATGTTGGGCTTAAAAGATGAGGCCATCCTGGTTGCACTTGACTAGACACAGCTATTGAAGGCCTGAAAGTGCCCCATCCAGCCTCTTCCCACTGCAGCCCCTCTCCCCTCCCTTCACCCTGACTACTTCATTACAATCTGCCTTCAGGCCGGAATTGCCCTGCTTAAGCCTCAAATCATTATAATTACCATTATTAGAAATAGCTGCGGGGGAGGCATTGGCACACCAAGTAAAAATGTGTGAGTGTGTCCGCTGGCCCTGGAATCACTCTTTTTGAGCTCGGGGGAACCACAAGGCATGAGGGTTCCACCAAAGCCAGCTAATGCGACGGCTGTCAGCTCCACTCACCCCACCTGTCAAGAGGGGGATGCAGTGGGGTTCATTTTTTTAATTGACACCTTCCTCTCTCATTCCACGCTCTCTCGTCTCAACCTAATTCCTCCTTTCATCTTCTTTCTTTTCTCTGAGAAAAATTCATTCCTCTGTTATTTGAATAAAGAAAAGGGAAAAAGCCACAGAAGGAACAATGACATGTACATTATCCTCCAGAAAATACATAGATTTTAACAAAGGCAGAAGTCAGGAAATGCACCAAAAGTCAGAAGAATAATTGTGAAGCAAATATGAGGCAAACAAGATGGACAGATGGAGGAGAGAGATGTAGGAAAGAAAGCCAGCAAAACAGGACGGAAAGAAAGGAGGAAGGAGAGAGAACATGCATAAAAATCAGAAGGAGAATCAAGTAGAGAAGAGCTAGTAAAAGTACTGTATTTCTTATTGTCTAGTTTACTTCTAGTCCTTCTTTCAATGAAGGCTAGAGTTTCACTCTATTAAAAGAAAGGAGAGTGGGAATATGGTGGAGCCAAAAAATAGATAACATGTGAATATGCCTTTGATTTTCAGCTCACAAGTAGTCTTTTCTATAGGTATTCAAGAGGGATTATGAGATGAGATAGGATTCAGTGCCGTTGACAGAGACCCAAGGAGACAAGGAAGAAAGGTGTGTGTCTAAGTGGATTCTACCAAACAGTGGTGCCTGAGCATCTTCTTGCGTTGAGTTTTAGCAGTCCTGAGAAGTCCGCCCATTTTCTCAGCACCTGATGGCAGAACTCCACCAGAAAAGCTCCAGGTACAGGCCATGGACTGACAAGCTGTTTAGTTCTTCCAGTGGTCATTTATTTTCAGTTAGATTGGCACACATCACGTTAGTAGTGTCTAAAGATGTACTGGATAAGTCGTCTAAATAAAAAACTAAATTAGGATGAAATTAGAAAAATATATAAATATATCAGAGTTTTTCAGTATTGATATCCATTGTTTTTTATTTTTGATCAATGAGGTATAATTCACATAAATAATTCACCAATTTTAAGTATACAGTTTGATGAGTTTTGATAAACATTTTTATTTTATTTTATTTTACTTGTTTTTTTCTTTCCTTTTTTTTTTTTTTTTTTTTTTTTGAGACAGAGTCTCTGTCACCCAGGCTAGAGTGCAGTGGCATGGTCTCGGCTCACTGCAGCCTCTGCCTTCCGGGTTCAAGAGATTCGCCTGCCTCAGCCTCCTGAATAGCTGGGACTACAGGTGCACGCCACCATGCCCAACTAATTTTTGTATCTTTAGTAGAGACAGGGTTTCACCATGTTGGCCAGGCTGATCTCGAACTCGCGGCCTCAGGTGATCTGCCCGCCTTGGCCTCCCAAAGTGCTGGGATTACAGGCGTGAGCCACTGTACCTGGCCTGAGTTTTGACAAATATATGTTTTCCTCTCTCCAGCCACAATCCCATCACACCAAAAGGTCTCCTCATGCCCCTTTACAGTCAACCTTCCCCACCCCACCCCTGATGCCTGGCACCCACTGATCTGCTTTCTGTTGCTATTTATAAGCTCTTCTAGAATTTCATTCTTTAAATGAAATTATATGGACTATAGTTGTGTCATGCTTCATATATATATATGTATATATATATATACACGTATATGGCTTTTCATGTGTAATCTAAAAATAATGCTTTGAGATGTATCTACATTGTTGCTTGGCTTAATAGTTTGTTGTTTCTGAGTAGTATTTTATTGTGGGAATAGACCACAATGTGTTTCTTCGTTCATCCATTGATGAACATTTGGATCATTTACAGTTTGGGGTTCTTAAGAATAAAGCTACTATGAACATTTGTGTGCAAATCTGTGTGTGGCATATATTTTCACTTCTCTTAGATAAATATCTAGGACTTGTATTCCCAAGTCATATGGTAACTCTCTCTCTATTTGGAGACAGGGTTTCTCAGGCTGGAGTGCAGTGATACAATCCTCTAGCTCACTGTAGTCTCAAAATCCTGGGCTCAAGCTATACTGCGCCTCAGCCTCCCGAGTAGATAGGATTGTAGGCATGTGCCACTATACCCGGCTGATTTTTATTTTCAATTTTTTTGTAGAGATGGGATCTCACCATGTTGCCCAGGCTGGTCTCAAACCCCAGACCTCATGCAGTTCTCCCAAAGTGCTGCATTATAGGCATGAGCCACCACATCCTGCAATATATTTAATTTCATAAGAAACTACCACACCATTTTCCATAGTGGTTATGCCTCTACCTCTTCTGGAAGGAGACCATATCATCTTTTCCATACAGGACAAATTAAATGAGGTATTACAGATAGTGATAGAAGTAGGCATGGCTGGTATATAGGCTTCTTGTGCACTATAAAGCTGTCTATGCTCAGATGCATAGTTCAAATTAATCATTAGTCAACCTAGTTAAATTGTGCTGTTATTTTAAAACAACAGAAAACTACTTTGCAAGGTTACATGTCACAGTTTCTCTAACATCCTACTTGGGCCACACCTTTTCCAAGAAACCTTCTCTAAGTAACTCATCCTTACTTCTCATTTCTTCTACTATTATTTATGTAAATTATACTGTAGACAGTATTTTTGTAACTATTTAGTTGTTTCTAGTTGGTGTGATGGCTTATTTCATGATATGTTTTGGTATAGGTCCAAAATTGGGGAATAGATAGTTACTGGGCTCCATGTACCCTGTGTGTTCAGTACGTTCTTGAGTAACTGAACCTAGTTTCCAGAAGCTGTAGTCCAGAAAACTACCACTCTCTCATCTAAAATAAAGTATCTTAAATAACACATAAGGATTCCCCTGGCGCAAACCAATCATAGACATACACTCGCCTGCAATCCAGTATATGTGTTTCTGTTCATTTGCCTTAAATGGGCTCCACATTGAGCTTCCTACCTTTGAGTAAACAATCATGCGATAAAGCTCAAGAAATACTTGGTTGTGGGTTTTATTTTTCCACCTCGGCTGCTGATGTGTTACCTAGCAGGCTGTGTTCTACACAGGGCTTGGTTCTCTCTCACAGCTTGTGGTAAGCGAAATTATTCCAAGATTCAATGAATACCTGCTATTGAGCGGCTTCCCTAACCACCCAAACTGGTCTTTTGTTAGTGGTTATTGAGAGGATTGTCACAGCCATTGACCTATGCAATTTTACTTCAAAAGAAATGAGCATTTTTCTTCCCCTTTCATTTCTAAAAGCAGATATGGCAATTTGCTTAAATTGCTGTCTTTAAAAGTTTAGATGATTATACTTTTTCCCCCCTTGCCTTTTTTCTTCCTTTTCATTTAAGCAGCACAAGTGCTGTCTCTTTTTCTGGGATTGGACACAGTTCCTGCTGCAGGGTTCATGAAGTGGTTGTGCATGTGTGTGTGTGTGTGTGTGTGCGCGCGCATATGTATATTATCTCCTTACACATTAGTGTTCATTTGTCTGAGAACTCTTTTCAGACAAAGTAAGCCTACGTTGAACTCTTCGATTAACATTTTACATTTTAATGCTAGGGTTCATTTTCTTTAGGCCCCAATACTGGAGGTTTGCAGGTGAAAATAAAATGAAAATACACCTAATGGAAAAAGCTCTGTCTCTATGTAGGAAGATATGGTAGCAACTAGCCTCAAAGACTTAGGAGTAGGCTTACTCCTTCAAGATTTTATGTCTGGAGATAGGTTACACCTTCAAGATTTTATGTCTGAAGAAGAAACAGAATTTGATATAAATATAGGAAGAGGAAATAAAAGGTGCCCGTGAAGAACTAATGCTAGGAACACAGGGAAGAAAGAGATGAAGATGAAAGGTTATGGCTAGTTGGCAGAGGCCAAGAGAGCATCCTATTCTTAGACCCAGCACCTTGGGTCCAGTTTCGCTGTGTTGCAGTTATCTTTACTATGATGTGTGCAACAAACCATACTGAGCCATATACTTGATGCCATATACTTTATACGTGCCAAAGAATATGATGAAATAAATATATTTTAAATTATAGTATGGAAAAAATAAAAAAAAAAATGAAAAGACTCAGTTCTGTCTTCAGGGAACTCACAATCTAGTGGCCAGACTTTATCCCTAATAGAGATAAAGGAGCTGTATTGCAAATAGGCCACCATATCAGAGTGAAGACCAGTTGCTGTGAAAAGCAAACCCATAACTATCTTTGGTGATGGTAGGCTGAACCCCTCAAAGCTCAGACCCACTGATAAGGGTTTGTGTAACATGTAGTTAGTATATTTACTGAATACCTGATTATGTGCCAGATATTGTGTTAGGTGTTTGGGATACAAAGATGAATTAATTAATTCACAAAATATCAAATGTGCATCTGTTATGTGCCAGACATGTATAGACATTATCTTCGCTCTCAAGGAACTTGCAGTTGGTGTAGAAGACAGATATATAACACTGAACTCTTTTCAGTACTTAATAAGAAGTACTTTATAATGTAGATATTTTGCTTAATTCTATGGGAAGCTAGAAAAGGGGGATCTTATTCTGCCCATGGGATATTGATATTTGATCAACTGTTACTAGATGTGGAATTAAGATTTTGAGATTATCGAACTTTAAATACTGTTAAATATGGCAGCCTGAGTAAAAATGTAAATATGAAAATCTTCCAAGAGCTAATAATTTATGTCTGTGTGAATGCTCATGTTCGCATTAATAAAGGTTTTATTTAGTAATTGATTTTCCCTGTCTGCCTTGGCACTATGTAGGATTAATAGTTTTGCCTATCCTCGATATGGTATAGATTGTGAAGCACATTTTCTAAAACATAAGCAAAGAAGTTGCTCAAGGATATAACTCGAGGATATAACTCAAGGATATAACCCATAGTCCTTGTGGCTATTTGAGACTCATGAAGTGAAGGCAGCATTCGTGGGACATGAGGAAGAGATCTCTGGACTCATAGGGCCAGAAGGACTTTTTGGTAAAATCCCTTTTTCATATGATTCACATGTATGCCTTTATTATTCGAAAGAATGTTAGACAGATTTTCAGGAATATAAATTGCAATTTCTGTTAAGCAGCCTCCTCAAAGCAGCCAGAAAGGTCTTTTAAGTCAAATGTATTTCAGATCCAAGAGTGCGAGAACAATGGTATACTAGGTTATACAGTCTTTTGGCCCTGCCATTTAAATATAATATCTGTACAAGGAAGTAACTACAGGAGTAATCTGTATATTCTGGTTGGTTGGCTGGTGGGAAGGTAGCTAACCTTTTGTTTCTTTCTTTCTCAGTACACTGCTTTAACAAATGGTAACAGTGCTTTAATAAGTCCCCTGGCCATCATCTTACTTACGATCTCTAGATGAAGACCACTGTGTGAAACTGGTATTCTAGGAGGTTGGAGTAAGCATGTATGAGTGAGTGTGTGTGTGTGTGTGTATGTGTGTGTGTGTGTGTGTGTGTGTGTGTGTGTGTGTTGCTTGATTTATAAACCACTGAAGCCCGATGAAGTACTAGGGTGAAAATCACCTGCGTTTCCAGAGGAAAAAAATGTCACCATCAATTCCAAGAGGGACTTGTAAACCTGAAACTAACAGCCAATGGTTTAATTTTTTTAAGGTAGGTTTTTTTTTTTTTTTTTTAACATTTCTAGGCTTACTGTATTCTATCTGGAAAAATATAAATTTATGGGCAAAAAGAAAAGCTGAGAGTTGTAGTTTTCATGGGAGAGCCAAACAAAAAATACCCATTATTGAAAGGCAGTCTTTCAGGGATTCTTGAAAGGTAACCTTTCTTATTCATAGTGCAGTTACCTCTTGAGAAACTGCAGATTAGGGAAACCTGTAGATATTTTATTCTATCTCAGGTAGGGAAAGAAAAGCCTTCAAAGGCTTTTAATGACAGGATATCTGTATTACTTACGGGTTGGGAGGCCCATCATGTATTCAGTATTAAGGATCACAAAGCCAGGAGTGGTGGCTCACGCCTGTAATCCCAGCACTTTGTGAGCCCGAGGCCATTGGATCTCTTGAGGCCAGGAGTTCAAGACCAGCCTGGCCAACATGGCAAAACCCCATCTCTACTAAAAATACAAAAATTAGCCAGGCATGGTGGTGCACATCTGTAATCCCAGCTACTTGGGAGGCTGAGGCAGGAGAATTGCTTGAACCTGGGAGGCAGAGGTTGCAGTGAGCCAAAATCATGCCAGTGCACTCCAGCCTGGACCACAGAGTAAGACTCTGTCTCAAAAAAAAGGATCACAAAACTTGGTTTTCAGTACAGTAGTAGATCCATTTTAAACCAAAAAGTAAGTACACAAATAAAAGACATACTGAGGCCGATGTCTACATTAGAACTCAGGTATCTACTTAAGGAAATTGCTATATAAAAACAGTCCATTTTTAGATAACCTTGTCCTAACCTCCCTCTGACTTAAAAAATGAAATTGGAGAGCGGCTGCTTGACCCAAAAAAGACCACATGAAGATCAATTTAACCAAATTTGGGCTTTTATTTAAATATCTACAGAATGGGGTTAATAGTCCTGGCCAGCTTGCTGCTTGAAAATGCTAGAGGCATGGCTTCTGAAAGTGACTGTAGAACGGTTGACAGAGATGAATGTGAAATAGTAATGAATAACTTCATAATAGAGCAGAGATGTCATGGCTTTGCATACAGCTTTGACTCCAATAATACGATCCACTCTCCTGAAATGGGGTCAGTTCCTGACAAACAGCGATGTAAGCCAGTGAAGAAGATTCCTACAGGGCCAGAAACAGTGATGGGGCAAAGCCAGAGAAACCCAGCTAGCCTAAAGGGGATGGCTGTAGTGGTATTTTAGCTATTGTATTCCTTCTGTACAAACACCCACTCGATGGCTACACAGTAAGACGGCCATAATAATAGTAATATGTATTGCCATGATAACAGGATTGCTGATGATTCTATTGGCCTGTTTTGTTCATCTCCTTTTCTCATTGCAATCTTAGAATTTTGGTTGACTCTGACATGTTGAACTGTGTGTTTTTTTTTTTTTAATTTTTTTCTTTATATCTTTTTAAATAAGGCATCCTCAGGACTCAAGGATATAACACTCCTAGCCCTTGGATCCACTAGTTTGATCTTATGACTTGAAATTTAGATTCTACTGCTGCTGTTGGAAGTGATGTGTTTCCAGTGCTCACTTTTGCATGGCACTATGCTGCACCCCTTAGAATTTATTAAGTGCTATTTAAGAGAAGGTGCATCATCTTTTATATATGTTTCCAAAATTGACTCTAAGGGAATCCAAAATTTTGTCAGACAGCTTACTAACACTGTATCAGTTAAAGTTAAGTCTCTCAGCCAAGCACATTAAAATTAAAAAAAAATGGTGGCTTAAACAAAGTCATGGAATAGAATTCCAGAGGTGGGTCATTAGGGAGCCAAAGGCCTTTATGAAGGGGATTTTCTACCCATCACATCAATGTTCCAGGCAAAAAGGAAGGAAGGAGAAGACTAGAATGGGAATACTTCTCAACTGAGTTAGTTCTTTTAAGAAGCCTTCTTAAAACTCCAGTATAACACTTATACATATGTACAGTTATCCAGAACTTAGTCCTATGGCTACTCCTAGCTGCGAGGGAGGCTAAGAAATGTAATAATTTACCTGGGCATATTACTTGAATCAATTGGAGTTCTGTTTCAAAGGAGGAAAGGTAGAATGGATATTGGCTAGGTAACTAGAAGTCTGATGGGAACTTATGGACACGATTGATTAGTCTTGATTACTTCACTTCTATATTTGTCCCACAGCACCAGGAGATACACCAGGAGCTAGGGTCACATGAGAGAGTGATGGCATAATTTCAGGAATGTAAGAAGACACAGGCAAACTCTCCCCACATACTTGGTGATGGGAAGTAAAAGTCAGAAATTCAAAATCATGTGTCTGACTCAACAGGGGATTATGTTTCCTAGGTTTATTTCTAGCCTAATCTTTAACTGGAGGAATTTCTCTTCTCTGTTCCATAGTTCCTTACTGCCTCACTATGTTTGAATTGAGATATCAAAAGTTTCTCATACTTACTACCAAAGAATTTCCAACCACAGTGTCTTAGATACATCCAATGAGCAAATAATTATTGAACAGAGCCCCTCTTAACTGAAACAACAATAATACTCATGGTTGTACCAACATTTTTGTAGCCTCCATAGGTACCCAGTGCAATTCAAATTCAAATGCCTCATTAGATCCTCTCAGAACTCTTTAAGACAGGGGTAGGGTCTCACCTATGGGAGAACATCCTAATCTGGCGGGATCCCCTCTGCATCCCCAGTAGCTAGAAGAGTGCCTGACACAGAGTCATTGCCCAGTAAATAGTTTCTCCCCACTTTCCCATAGGCACTGTCTACTCAGGGACATAAGGGTCAATTCAAAAAAGACTGCAGACGTGGCCTCTGCTCTTAGAGAATTGTTGATCAGGAGGTAGCAGATAGGTAGGTAATCTGAGGACATTTTTTTCAGCAGCATAGGCAAAAATTGTATATATGTCCCAAACCTTAGTTGAGCTATTTGGGCTCTAATCTTATCTAAGAAGACAGTGGTGGGGGTGGTGGGGGTGGTGGTGGGTGGGAAGAGAAAGGAGGGATTGCATCTTGGTTGATAGCCCATCACCTGCCAGTCTCGAAGCCATGTAATACATCAAACTTACAAGGTAATATTTTTATCCTCTACAACAGACTTGCAAAGTACTGTTTCTATTCCCATTTTCAAAGACCGGGAAACTGAGTCAGAGAGCAGCAGAACGTTGCTGAAGGCCACATATCTAATGAGTGGCAAAGCCGATATTAAAATCCATATTTTTTCCACTATGCCACATTGCCTCTCCAAGGAAAAATAGCAAAGCAGGAAGTTTAGACTATATAGTGAAAAATAGATGGAAAGCATGGGCCACAGATTGAGCAATGGCCTGGAAATTAGAATTACTGAATTCTGTCTTCTCAACACTGCCCTGGGACTTTCCTTTATCATCACAGACTGTGTATTAAAAGTCCTTTATAAAGGATGGAGCCCTATACAAGTGATATTTCATCTATATAACTGTTATAGATAATAACAGTTTTATCTATAACTACATTTCTACCCTTATAAAATTGGGCTAATATTATTTTTTCACCAAAGTGCTATAATAGCATGTTGGAAAGTGCTCAGAGAACCACAAATGATGAACCTTTTAAACATCACTACTTGTCAACGCAGGAACTCTATAAAGTGATTTGAGGTCTTCTAATTGAGCTGCATCATCTAAATTTAAAGCACTCGAAGAAGGTAGTAGTAATAGTAACAATATCAGTTCAATAGTAATTAGTAATAAACCTAGTCAACCAGCTACAGGCTGGGCTAAAGCTTCTTAGCATTTTCTGCCAGAGAGAATTTACTCCTGCTCTGAAGTGTCTAATAAGGACATTAACAGAGCTGAGAGCCCATCTGCGATAGGACTTTTCCAAGAGCCTTCAGAAAAGTCTCTTAATTCTGCTTTGTGCCTTCATATATGCATACATGACTGAACGTAACTGACCTGACATTGCTGAGTTCCATTCTCCAAATACTCTTACTTCCCAGTGCAGCCACAATTAAATCATTGAGTAATGTGCCTATAGAGGATCGTTCCTATTGGCCCCCTCCATACATCGTAAATATCATGATCAAACAGTCACTGACCTATTGCTCGCACATGGCCCATGGCATCACCTAGAGAGGCATACGATTATTTTATAATAGAACATTAGTACATGTATATTTTTAAATGGCTATTCTAAGTATTTCAAAATAAAGTGTTAATTTTCCTTCAGCCAAAGAAAAGCTAGAAAAGTCAGCTTTTAAGTTTCAAAGTATGTAGAGGTATGTTTCCTGTGTTTGGCATCTCGGTCATGCAAGAGATTCAGTGCAGACGGTATAGGGTATAATTATAGGAATTACCTCACTCGCAAGTCTCAGTTGCTTAGCATGAAATTCATAGGTAAAAGTGGTAACAGGTAGTGAAATTGTAAATGTAATTTGAGAAAGCTATGGTAAATAGTTGTCTTTTTTCCCTAAACTATTCTTTTTTTTCTTCTTCTTCTTCTTCTTCAAGATGGAGTCTTGCTCTGTTGCCCAGGCTGGAGTGTAGTGGCACCATCTCAGCTCACTGCAACCTCCACCTCCCAGGTTCGAGTGATTCTCCTGCCTCAGCCTCTCGAGTAGCTGGGATTACAGGAATGAGCCACCACGCCCGGCTAATTTTTGTATTCTTAGTAGAGACAGGGTTTTACCACATTGGCCAGGCTGTTCTCGAACTCTTGACCTCGTGTGGCCAGGCTGTTCTCGAACTCTTGACCTTGTGATCTGCCCGCCTCAGCCTCCCAAAGTGCTGGAATTACAGCCGTGAGCCACCGTGCCTGGCCCTTTCCTAAACTATTCTTATCTCAATTTTTATCAGCCCTCATTTTGAAAAAGCAGTTTTATATTGCTTTTATGTGAATTATCTCCTGTGTTTTACAGAGAATTCCAGTGGATTCTCATGGTTCCAGTGAGTGCATGGGGTAGGGCTGATGGGGTTGCTGGCCGAAGAGCTATTACAAGATCCTACTCTTCTTCCGATGTAGGGCCATTTGGGCCTCTTTTGCTTATTGGGCTTCTTAGTCATCTTAAGAAAGAAGTTCATGTTTCAGAAAATTCTTTTGAAAAATCACTGCATTTTTTCATTTCATTCTCTCCAGAAATCTTTGAGGAGATATTGTTGTTCCCATTGTGCAGGTGAGGAACTGAGGCTTAAACAGATTGAGTTTCCAGAGAGTACCTAACTCAAAATTTGCTGAGTACCAGCTCTAATTCTGATCTTCTGACTCTACCATTTGTGTTCTTACCACTAAATACTGCTAGTTCCTTTTTCCAAATTTGAAATACCAGTAAATTTGAGAATGATCTTTTTTAAAAAATAGGCTTAGGCCGTAGAGAGTACTATGTTTGTAACTCTCCTACTTATGTAAATTTAGCATCTGTATATGTATGAATCATGTGTATATATATATACACACACACATATGCATGTATGTATTTTATATACGTATTTCAAAGTACAAAAAGGTAGACTGAAGCTATTCACAAAAGATAACTTTGGTCATGCTTGTATTCTTGGCCTGTTATGGATGTAACATAACAGTATGTTTTTGTATATTTTGTGTTCTGCTAGATGGACTAGGTTAGAACAGCCATTGACTTTGTGTGTCCGTAAGGAAGTAACTGTATCTCTCTGAATCTTGAATGACCACGGGCACACTGGAAATGAAAGTATTTCCCAGTTTCCACATGAAAAGTGAGTAAAGCAGGATTTTGCTTGCTGTCTCTTCTTAGGCTCAGGGTTAGAGCAACTGTAAAATAATTAATAATCCTCTCATAGAAAAATTTTCTGGACTTTAATGATGCTTAAGTAATCTAGGACTCAACCTGAGATACTGTGATACCAAGGTGGTGGCTATCTATGCATTCACAGAGGAATTGTGTCTAGCCCTAGGGCATCCTGGGGCTAGACAGCTTTAGAATTTTGTTTAGATTGGAGGTTGAGAGCTAGAAGATAAAGGTTTACAAATTAGAACAGCAAGATTTTTCAATCCACCTCCCAGTTATACACAAATCATGAGTATGCATCATAAGTAAATGATACATGCCAAGCAGTTCATGAAAAGAGGTGTACCCACCATTCTTACTCCAAAATGATCAAGTTTAGCCATTGTGATAAACAGTATGGGCACCATTCGTGTTTTTGCTTTTAAGTTTTTGTTTGTCAAGCCACAGCTAATTATACAAGCAGACTAGCAGGATTTGAGATGCAAAGTGTTAAAACTAATAGTGTATGTCAAATCCTTTATTAAAAAGTACATGATAAAGAAAGATCATGTCACACCATAAATAGTAATTGTACAACACAAAAGGTGTGTGTGTCTCCAGGGTACGTGGAGAGCCAGTTCATTGAGGTTCGACTGACTTTCCTCGCCTCACGTTTCCTGCTGGCTTCTAGAAGCAGTCATGTGGATCAGAGGCCAAGAGATAATTAAGTGGAAATAAGAACTCTATATCCGGCCTCTTTGGAAAGAGGTAGCAAATCCTCCTAATCAATTCTGATTCCTGCTGGCTTTGTTGCCTAAGGTCAGCTTAACAGTCATTAGAAGAGGTCACGGCAGGCTCTGTGATCTCTATCATCTAAGGTTAAATAATACGTTATTAAAAGGGTCAATCAGAAAAGAGCAGATTCTTTCCCTGTGATTCACATATTTTGCAGAAGCTTCTGGCTTGGAATTTCTATCACAAGTTTCAAATCTCACAGCAGAAATGTTTACACATTGCAGTTTGGCTGAATTCAGAGGAAGCTTTCCTGGATCTCTGATGAGAATGAGAATTGTGGTCATGGGAAGCATATGGCCATGACATTCATTCCTTACTCAAGATAAGATGAGGAGCAAGGTCAACACATTGCATCAGACCTCAAATGAAGATTGGAACATATCACCCTAACCACATGGGACTAGGATGGGGTGAGCGTTGGGGCAGGAGCAGTGGTGTGTGATGGAGGGGTGGAGGAATCTTTCTCCACTCCAAGATGGGATCAGAAATGTAGGAGGAAGCCAAAAAGAGCAAGCTCACCACTCTTGGCATATTTTTTCCACCTTGACATTGATAGCTAGACCTCACTCCCAGTTGGGAAATTTTCTAAGCTACCAAGAATAGGAAAAAATCAACCATAACTAAAGCCCTTTGAGATATTCTTCCTTGTCTTCATGATCAGGACAATACTAAAACATTACAGAAAGTTTGGAAAACAAAGTGAAAAAAATGCTGATAGCCCTGCCCTTCAAATATACAACTCACTGCATTTTTAGTAATGCCCCCTTTCAGTTTTTAATCTATTTGCATATATAATATATTAGCTAACTAAAAGTGGAACATAATACATATCTTGCTTATTCATCTTACAACGTAAAATAATACAGAAATTTTCTGTTACTTTATTACTTTTTATAATTATTTTTAACAACTGCTTAATATTTCTCAGAGTTTTAAGTATTATTACCCTACAAATAGGTGAAAGTAATGATGAATAGCATTTAGTATAGCCAGTCCTGGATGGACACAGAAAGAAAATGATACATTTTTGTTTTTCTCCTCCTTCAAATTCTGCCAGATGCCACTCATCAGCAATATAATAGTGAAATAAAATCCATATTCAGGTATTTGATTTGGAGTTGCTGGAGATTTTTGGTAGATTTAATTCTTCACATGATTAACCCACTGTTATTAGCAAGGCTTGGACCCTTTGACCACAAAAAAACTTTTTAGAAGTACAGTAGCTGGGGGACAATTGGATGGGTGAGTGGATGGATGGATGGGAGGGAGAGCAAAAGGGAGAGAATGAATTTGTCATTGATCAAAGCACGGTGCATGGCTTGGGAGAACCGTGGATGAAGCAGGCCCATATAGATGATCCACCCTGTCTGATGGTGATTACCAGCATCTGACAGATCAAGAGGATGTGGGAATGAGGGTTTGAATGAATGCAGACATTCATCGCTTGAGCCCAGGAGTTCGAGACCAGCCTGGGCAACATTAGTAAGACTGTGTCTCTACAAAAATAAAGTAAATTAGCTGGGCAAGGTGGCACATGCCTGTAGTCTGAGCTACTTAGGAGGCTGAGGCAGAAGGATCACTTGAGGCCAGGAGTTCAAGGCTGTAGTGAGCTATGATTATACTGCACGTTAGCCCGGATGACAGAGTGAGATCCTAACTCCAAAAATTGGAAGGAAAAAAAAAAAAGAGCTTTCAAATTGGGGGCTAGTAGGGGTGTGTGTGTGTGTGTGTATACATGCACATGTGCATTCCCTGAATGCTCATTGCTAACTGTGTGTTGGCCTTTCTTACTAAAATGCATGTGTGTATGTCTTTGTGTATGTATGAAATATCTGAGAATATAGTATTTAGACCCCATTAGTGAGGGTAAAAATGTACAGATAAACTATATCATTTATGATTCTGATATGGCTACTGTCAAAATAACACAGTATTTTGACAGTTGCTTTATCTTTACTCTCAGAAACTAGTTTCTTAGCAACTAAAATAAATTCTCAAACAACAGCTTAAAAAAATTTTTTTAAGCCCTCAATAGAAAAAATAGACCCATAGTTGGTGTCTAGGCAAGCTATTCCTATTGAGTGGGAATGAAATTTATGTGAAACATTCTGATACCCTTTGGCTGGTCCAGCTGCCCTTGGTTAGCACCAATGAGGGCAGAGACAGTCAGAAGTAGCTTTCAGGAGGCTTGGGAAAAATGTTCATTGTTCTTTTTCTTCTTCATTTCAGTGGCTTCTTTTTAAAAACCATTTCGTATGTTATATACTTGGCTAGAAAGTACTATAAGAACTAGTACATAAGATCTGGAACAGAAAGCCTGCATTCAGATTTGTCTTCACTGTGACTTGTAGGCAGTGGCTTATATATCAGTTAATTAGCCAAAATGATAGCGGTAGAGGCTGGGGAAGCAAAAGAGAAATTTAGCTACTTCACGCCTGTTGTGTTATGTCTTTAAAACATTTTGAAACCCCCTAAGGTAACAATTTTTAAATAGGGTCTAGGGATCCCCAACATTTCCAGGGAGACTATGAGGTCAAAATTATATTGATAATGATTTTAAGATGGTATTTGCAGGCTGGGCACGGTGACTCATGCCTGTAATCCCAGCACTTTGGGAGGCTGAGGTGGGCAGATCACTTGAGGCCAGGAGTTCAAGACCAGCCTGGCCAAGATGGTGAAACCCCATCTCTACTAAAAATACAAAATTAGCCGGGCATGGTGGCGCATGCCTGTAATCCTAGCTACTTGGGAGTCTGAGGTGGGAGAATCGCTTGACCCCAGGAGGTGGAGGTGGCAGTGAGCTGAGATCGTGCCACTGCACTCCAGCCTGGGTGACAGAGTGAGACTCTGTCTCAAAAAAAAAAAAAGATGGTATTTGCTTTATTTACTCTCAGTCCTTTATGAATGTATACGATGGAGTTTTCCATAGGCTTCATGTAATATTGTCACAGACTGAATGCAGAAACAGGATAATCTGGCCATCTTCTTTTAAGTCAGACCTTAAAAAGATTTGTAAAAATGTAAAACTCACTCTTCTCACTAATATATTTGTTTCAAAAACATTTTTTATAGACATGGGTTATTTATGTTCAAATGTAATGGGTTTATTGCCTTTTTTTTCTTTTTTTTTTTTTGAGATAGAGTCTTGCTCTGTCACCCAGTCTAGAGTGCAATAGCGCAATCTTGGCTCACTGCATCCTCCGCCTCCGGGTTCAGGTGATTCTCCTGCCTTGGCCTCCCAAGTAGCTGGGGTTACAGGCGCCTGCCACCATGCCTGGCTAATTTTTGTATTTTTAGTAGAGATGGGGTTTCACCATGTTGGCCAGGCTGATCTCAAACTCCTAACCTCAGATGATTTGCCCGCCTCGGCCTCCCAAAGTGCTGGGATTATAGGCGTGAGCCACCACGCCTGGCCAGTTTATTGCTTTTAAATGAATTAACATTAAAAAATTCCTTAGTCTCAAATTTCTGAATATTGATAAATATGACCTATATAAACAGAAGCTATTTGGAGTCCTCAATAGTTTTTAAGAGTGTAAAGGGGTCTCAAGCCCAAAAGGTTTGAGAAACACTGCTTCTAAAAACTGGCTGTCTATACCTGTGTGTGATTCATAGGTTTGGCAAAGTCACCAACACTATTTCCTTTCAAATGCCAAGGGAGATTTTAACGTGGCTACCAAGAAACAAACAAGTAGTAGAGATGTCAAACAGTTAATGTGTCCATTTAGACCCCTTTAAGGTTTTTTTTGTGTGTGTGCGCCCTCAGTGCTTAGATATGCAGGTAGATAGACACTTAGCTCTTAAGAAAGGAATTCATTTCTACTCATAATTTCCTTCTGCTGGTGCCATGGCAAATGCATTTCTGAGTAAAGTAGTCTGCATGCATAGGTGCCACTCTACCAAATACTGTGAGCCAGATTGCCATTCTGGACCAAGATCTGAGAAGGAAGACATAGGGGAGAATGCAGAATGTGGAAGGAGGAGAGGAGGGGATTGTTAATTAAGCTCTATTAAATATTAATTGAAATATAAATTTAAAACCTCACCAACTCCTGACAGTTATATAATCTAATTAAGTGGTAGGTCCTGTTGCCCCACAGTGTCTTTTGGTGTATTAGGGGAATAAAGTGATCTTCTGCTCATAAACACCATGAGGGCTTTATTAATCCAAGGCATTTGCCAATAAAGTAGATGGGAAAGGCGGCAATAATAATAATTTTATGGAACATGGAAGAATTGAAGGGGCAATTTTGATGTGGATAGGGATGCAGTGAATCAGCTGCAGTGATCCACATGGAATCTGCACGCTTTGGCCTGTCATTGGGGTAAGGAAGATGAAGTCCTTGTGTACCATTCCACATTTACATGTATATTTTTTGCTCATGGAGAATGTATACTGAATCCCTGAGACCAGTTTTAATTTTATAAACTGCATTTGGTGGGGAAAATGGTATGTCTGTGCATGTGTGTGTTTTAGAATGAAAGTTTCAAAAGAATAAAACTTGGAAGGGTTGTGGAGATAAATTTGATTTCTTACTAGCAAACATGAGTAAGCCTGTATTTTGCAAATTTTCCAGCAACGGGGCTGTTGGAGAATACTAAAAACAATCTGAATCTTTTATCTGTGCTGCAAGAGAAAAGAGCCTCTACATTCATTTCTTTTCTGGCTCTCAAAAGTTCTTAATGGAAAGTTAAAAAGTGCACGATTGTCTTTATTTTTTGTTTCTTTGAATTATTTTATAATTTTTAAAAAGTGCATAGCATGTAGTTCTGATATGTTTTAGGTGGTGTAACTCAATTTAAAAAATAATTATCATGAGTTAAGTCAGCAACTCTTAGTCTTTATTTTTGACCAGGCTCTAGACTAATGCATCATTAATTTCTCTGCGTAAAAGCAGGGCTATTTAATTCTCCTTGTTATCTTATTTGTCTTTTGTTTGGGTTTTGGTAGTTGTTGTTTCTCATTATTTTGTGTCAGGATTTCGTTATATCCCCTCATTTTATATTGCTGTTGGTACATTAGTCCCCAAGTTTGTGAGATGCTATTTCAGTTTTAGAAAAGGAGTCCCTCGGAATTAAAAATGGAGTTTGCGAGACCACACTTGACTTCATGCAGGTCGGCCAGACCCATTTGTGAGCAACACAGCCCTTGCGTGGTTTTGACCTTTGATTTGTGGAAATGAGAGTGGCTCCTCCTCCCCAGGGCCACTGTGGCTAGCTGGGCTTGGGGGACGAGCGTAATATAATTGTGTCATGGATTGCTCTGTTACTCCCCGTATGTTAGCAATTTTATTGTGGTCTCTTTTATTTCCTTTTCAATTTGGGCCCCAGCAGTTTCCCAAAGGAATGTGGATAAAGGCTCTCAGTGTTGGAAATGAGAATGATGCAGTTGAGCGGTTGCCTCACCTCTGAAGGTGGCAGGAGTAGCCTTGAAAGGCCCCTGAGAGAAGAGATTTTTGTTTAGTGTGGTGGAGAAGGGGTCAGTACTCTTTGTTGTCATTTAGTATGTATCGAGGAGCAGCGTGTTCCCTTGGCCACTGGAAGGGTGGGCTTGGGAAGATGTGTATGTATTTCGGCAAAGGTGGACTGAGCAGGTGGGGGACTTAGAGCCTGTCCTGATCTCTGGGTGATAGTGCGTGCCCACTGCCCTGCTGCCTATGTGCCCGGCTGGTGTGTGGACGGGAACTCAGACCCATGTGCTCACGGGAAAAAGCAGAGGCTGGGCTTCTTTTGAGAACTTGGCAAAGGCTTCCCTGTTCACTTTAGAGTGTTTCTTTTCTTGAAGCCAGTGTTGGATCTTGGGTCTGTGCTGCTGACGTTTTAGAACATGAGAAAGAGCCGCAGTAGGAGCCAAGTATCTGCCAGACTGTGTCGGGAGAACCTTTATCATTTCTGTCAGATACATCACAACTCGCTTGTCTTACCATACATCTTCCTAAATGTGACAGAATATTCAGCTGTTATTAATTGAATACTCTCTAATTTAACTGCTTAGCGGGAGAAAGAGTGACTGGTTTGTTTCAACACGTAAAACTGGCATCAACCTGTATGTGGGTTTCAATGCTGTTGCATTGCAGGGACTGAAAAAGTGATTGTATAAGGAGAAGTGGTTACCCTACTTTTCAACAGGGTAACTAAATTCAGTTTATTGTTCTAAAACAGAGGGGTGTGTGTGTACGTGCGTGCGCGTGCGTGCATGTGTGTGTGTGAGAGAGAGATTAGGATAATATAGATCACTTTATGGGCATGATATACTTCATGATTTTTTGTGTTAAGTGTGTTATAGGTGGTACTCCAGCTCCTCTGAAGTTTAACTCACCTAGAAGTCGCAGTGACACTGTGTTGTGTCTTTTTAATCAAAAAGCTTAAAAGAATGAACTTGTTTTGTCTTTATCTTTGTAATCAATAAAATGTAAATAAAGAGCCCTACAAATTTCTGTATAATATTGAATGTGGTGCTAAGAATTAAAAGCCATCTTGATGAAATAAATTAAGGATTAAAATATAAGGAGCTAAGAATGAATTTTGAGAGTCTGCACACAACTCCTCTCTCCTTGGACCTTTGATAGAAGAACAAAAGTGAGTCAACTGTCAGTTTCTCCAGCTACCCTAGAAAAGCAACAGAAGATTCCAATTCATTGATCTAGGAAGAATCTAGGCTGTGAACTAGACATCCTGCTACACTTGTGGGTATTTTTGCCCTTGTTGCCCACGTTGGAGTGCAAATGGCACAATCTTGACCTCCGCCTCCCGGTTTCAAGTGATTCTCCTGCCTCAGCCTCCCAAATAGCCGAGATTAGAGCCATGCACCACCATGCCCTGCCCAGCTAATTTTGTATTTTTAGTAGAGACAAGGTTTCTCCATGTTGGTCAGGCTGGTCTTGAACTCCCGACCTCAGGTGATCCGCCCACCCTGGCCTCCCAAAGTGCTGAGATTACAGGCATGAGCCACTGCACCCAGTCTTTTACTTGTGGTTATTTTTTAAAATGTACTTATGTATACATAATTCTGTTGTTGTTTTAAAAGAAGATATAAAAATGTGCTCAGTGCCAGAATGCCTCTAGGTTCATGTACAGCATTTTTTTTTTTTTTTAAAGAAATGAATTCAAAGCACGATAATAAGTAGAAGCCTGACTTGGCTTGAACATAACGCTCTGTCGGCAGTGAGGTAAAGTGAAACAAAAGACAGTGTCCCTAACTCTGCCATGAAGGTCAGCAGAGTGTGATGTGGCACTTTGCAGAGATGGATGAGACTTCCAAGGCTGAGAACAAGGAAGAGCATACCTGCAGTCCTTTCAGTCACCCATCATGGGACTATTAGCTTGAGCGTTCTGGAAAATATTATTACCCCCAGGGCGCCATGTAACTCCCTGGCTCCTGACAAGCTGCCAACATGGCTTTTTCTGGGCTGCAAAGTTGGAGCTCCCCTGGCAGGGTGCCAGGGTTTTAAGAAGGCTCTGGGGGCCCAAGGTAGCCTCCTGGTGCAAGTTAACATTCATTGTAAAACCCAATTCAGGAAAAGAAAAAAAAAAAAAAGAAAAAAAACCCTTCCCTTGCTTTCCCCTCTGCACAGAGCTAGCTGGCATACAATTAATATCTGTGCTGGCACATTGCCCCTTATTTTAGGGGCTGGCTTTTGCTTTGGGATGGCATGGAGAAGGGGATTATTTGCACTGTAGCTTTTGATGTAAGCCATCATTGTCATATTATATGAGTAGCACCGCGTAAGGATGGCTGAGGACAAAGACCAGTCCTCCATCCCTTCCTCACACTGCCCTATGTAACCCAAGTCCTTGTCACAAAAGGGCTGTCTGATTTTTTTTCCCCTTTAAAATCTTATGGAAAATAGTGGCCTTAGTTGGAAACCTTGATTTTTAAAAAGCATCCTTTAATTTGGGCATTGCAAAACGTTAAAAATTGGAAAAGTGGTTTTTTTCAGAGATAATTTACACGTTTGTACACAGAAATGCTGCACACATATGCTTATAATCATATTTATAATTACTTTTTCTTAGTTGCAATTTAAAAAATGTACACTTAGTTATGAGGTCTTAAGGAATGCTAACATTGCATACATAGTCATAGAAGAAAAAGGCATCACATAAATTTTGGTAATTCAGAATGGAAGCCTATATCATGAAAATACTAGAACCATAAAATCTACTTACTTGAGGAAAACTGATTTGAGAATATCTGGCATGTTTCTTAGCTCACTAAGTTTAGTGTTTATAAAACAAATAGAAGATAATGTTTTTAGTAGACTCTGGGCGTCTGTATACATATGTGTAACTATACATATTTAGGCTTTATCATAATGTTTGAATGGAGAATGCTTAATGTAGTAATATAGCAACATAGCAAAAATTCTAAGCTTCAAATATACAATTCAAACAGTTGTCACAGATAAAGGCTAGATAAGGAGAAAAAAATGTATTTATGAAGCAACTCATTGAATAACTCAGCATTCTTAGCTCTGTGATGCATTGGGAGTTGTAGGGAAGGGAGTTGGGAATTGAGGAAGTAGAAGTGGTATTTAGTCATATTTCTGAAACTATTCTGGATTTTTTTTTTTGTCAGGAGAAAGATGCAACAAATATTTACAGGGCCCCCCCACCCCATTTTTTTTTTTTTGCAAGAGGAGTACAGAGGACATAGCAATGAACAAGAGAGAAGGTATCATTGCCCCCCCCATGGAAACTGGGTTTTTATAAGGGAGACATATAAAAAATATTTTGGGGTTCAAGGATGTAACCTGATGGGGAATAGTGATATTTTTGAAAAGCTGATCATGACTTGTAAAGTTCAATTTCAGAGTACTGATGAGAAAAATCATGAAATATTGTAATTTTTCTAATTAACATAACACCTGGAAATTTCTAAGCAAATGCCATTGAAGCTAATAATATTTGGTCCTAATATTGAAGTCATACCTATTCAACTCACTGATGATTCACATTTTCAGTTACTGTCTGAAGTTTGACCAAATAGGGAAGATCAAGGGGTTGCTTAAAAGAATGTTAAGTAGCAACCCCAAAGTAATGTTTTAGCTTTCAAAATACTGAAAGAGGTTTAAGGTGTTATATTGTCCACCCTGTTAATCATATAAATTCTGTTATCCCTTTAACATTTCTAGCCAATGAAGTCAGTGTTTTCCATCTGAAGTCAATTGGGTATTGACAAGGAATAAGAAAGGATTTCTAAAATACATTTTTTTAAGCTAATTTCAGCTATTATTATTATTATTTTTTTAATATCTAAATCATGCTGTTACTATTTCATCACCCAGCATGTTTCCATTAAGGCAATCACATTAGGTTGGGTTGACCCAGTAAAACTTTCCAAGGTTTATCAACCACCAGGCCAATTCAGACTGCAACCAAAGCTATGTTCTCATCTTTGGTGGGCTGGTCGAAGTGAACCTTTGGATCTGATAAGACCAAGTACATACTCCCATACTATAGTGTTTTCACTAAAACACTTTTAGTTTTATAATTTACAATTGTACTTCATGGCATTGGAGGTGATTAGACTTTTCCTACAGATGGAACTATGTGTTGGATCTGATTTTTAGTTGGGCAGCAAACCTACCCAGAACCATCTACTTGCCCAGTTTTATCCTTACCCACAGCCGCCTCATATTTCTACAGCACTTTATGTTTCACAGTAATTTTCCCTCCTTGATTCTACAACTTCTACCCCTAGAAACCTGTGTTATTTTCATCCCTTACAGAATCACAGATCTGTGAGTGGAACGTTGTGTTCACAAAATACTGTTGATTATTTTACCACCTCAATGGTTGTTTCAGACAACTACCCTTTTCTTTTCATTATTGCTTAAATATATCAGTGCATGGTGTCATGGGTTACAGCTAATAAAAATCCCACTCGAGTGACTGCAGCCTGGCTTGGTGGGAAGTGACACTGCGAGCTGCAGGCCGATTCTGAAGAGGCAGGTTTTAGATGTGCCGTGATGCCAGGGATTGATCTTGGCTCTGCAGAGTGGAGGACATAGAGATGATGCGAGCATCCCTGCCTAATGGTCCCCAGCAGAGGATGGGTGGAAGGTGACTTCCGGGGCCATGCTCAGGTGGAAGCCGCCTGCCCTCACTGCCTTCTTACCCTGTCTCCATCACAACCTTTCCTATCCTTCCCAGTGACCAGCCAAGGGCAAGACAAGACTGCAAATTACCATCTAAAAGTATACTTGGCCCCTTCAAAGTATGAGAGTTAGATCACTTTTTCTTTTTCTCATGCTCCTTTCATACCAACAGCCAAGAAACTGGAAACTAAAATCCCTTTTCTTTTCCTCTCAACTTAGTCAATTCCATAGCATGAGCTAAGTGCCTGTTGTGCTCACCTAGCATCGTGCCTGGCACATAGTAGGTACTCACTAAATACTCGCTGAATAACTAAATGTATGGAAGTTCCAGGATCCAATGGGAGTGATAAAGAAAGGTAAGGGAAAATTAAGGCAAGCAAAGGCAGGCAAAACAAATCTCTGCTTAAATGAATCAAGAGACTGGCTACCCTTGGAGATAGTAACCGTAAAGGGTTTGGCTGGGGCTTCTGTGTGCTGCTCATAATACTCTCTTGATGCCACTTCTGGAGACTGGGCTGCAGGCACTATACAAAAATTCACTGTACAGCTGTAATGTATGTATTTCTACTTAATATAGTTTATCCTAATATCTAAAAAAATATGCCTTTAAAGGATAGTGTCGGTTCTCAAGTACCTTAACAATCTTTTTGCAGGTGAGGGTGGAAGGTGGGTGAAGAAACCAGTACACAGGCAACAATTAGGATCATTATTTGGCTCAACCCCCATTCCAGTAACATGCTGTGATTGCAGGGGAAAGAATGGCTCATTCCAAGCTCTGCCCTTATATATGCCATTAACATAGATTCCCAGGGGGTGGGTCACCTTCTGAGTGGAGGCCCCTAAATCTAATGCCCAAGGAAGCCAAGACTCCTTGCACCCCGGGTGACACAGAATCCTGGGTGGTTGGTTCAGGAGCTTCATGTGGTGGCTCCCATTTATGATTTTTTTTTTCTTTTTTTAAAGAAAGAAACATAAGGAAAACATTTGCTTTGACATTGAATCCACCCCTACATGTAACAGTAATTGCAGGGCCTAGAGGGGAAAAGAAAGTATCATTCCAATTTGGGGCCAACCAGCCTTGACAATATTGTGTTAAACCTTCTGAAGTGGTGAAGCCAAGCTTCAGCGAGGCAACCCTGGCCCAGGTGGACAATCAGGGGACATGGAGAGCTGGAGCTGGGAGACACTTCTGGAGCCAGGAGACGTAAGGAGTACAAAATTACTCTTTGGGGCACTCTCAGGGAAGACCTGTGCCTCCAGGCCTGACCCTTGGTTATGGCCTGTGCTCCTGACTCCTTAGGAGGTTTTGGCCATGAGCTAATCAAATGCCCAGTTCACACAGTAAGAGATGACTGCTTGACCTCCACGTGGAGCCTGACTAGATCCCCCTAAAAACCACAGCTGTAAAGCTCTGTAGAGGTAGTGGCCTCTTCAGAGTCCCCAAGCACGCAGCCACACGTGCTTTCTCCTCCAGTCTCCGTGTGTCTGTAAAAGTTCAAATACTGAGTCAAGTTTATTGTTTCTATCTCGTTTATTTTAAGTATAGTTTTACACTTTATTATGTGCAATGACATCTTAAATGGAGCCTGTCACTCCGTCTTGACTACTGCTCGGGGCTGGAGCCACTTACCATGTCACACATTCAGCAGCCCTGATTAACCGGATCAGAATGAGCAGCTCCAACTCCACCCTCTCCAAAATAGTGCCCCTTATTTATATGAAGCAAAATATGAGAACAACAGGATCCTGTATCTAAAGTGGGAAGGTTTCCAAGTTGAGGAAGTTTGGGGTAGCATTTCCCTCCCTTCCTCCCTCCCACCCTTCTTTGCTCCCCCCTTTCCTCCTTCCATCCCTCCTCCCTCCCTCCCTCCCTCCCTTCCCTTCCTTCCTACTTCTCTCCTTCTTTCCCTCCTTCCTTCCTTCGGATTTTTTTAAAACATATTTTGTTATATATTCACTCTCTTTAAGAATAACACTTTGTTTGGTTAACTCCTGCCCCCAAAAACAACAACAATAAAAAACAAAACAAAATTTTACAACTTTCTTTTCTTCTTCTCTCATCTGTGGTTGCAAGTCAGTTTTTGTAGCCCTGTCATTATGTGAGGTGGCCTAGAGTAATTTGAATATTTCATTCTCCCGGCTGCTAATGCAGCATGCGTTACAGATGGTACTTGCTTCATCCTTCTGGACCTGGTTCAATTATAAATGAAAGTAGGGAGCTGAGATTTGTCTTTTTGTCTCTGCTTAGTTGGAATAACACAATAAAGCTTGATGGGTAAGAATTTCTCAAACTGCCTCTTTTTCACCTCGGACATTTCCCAATTAGATTGCTCCTTAGAGTACTTGGTTTGCACTCACATTTGAAGCCAAATGTATAATCATTGTTATTATTTTTGGATACTTTCTTTCCTCTCACTTGGAATAAGGCTGTATTCTAAAAGTATAAGCAACCTGTGTCTCCCTGCCCCACCCATCTTTTTCTTTTTAGTTTCTATTTCTCATCAATTCTTAGCAGTGACTGCATGATTTATTCAAGAATCTTGAGTAAAATCACTTCCCTCCTCTATACCCTTAAAAGTACTGTCCCCTCACATCACACTACTTAGGGACACATTGGTGGTCAGGGAAAAGGATTTTTCCTCACAGTAAGATGTGTCTGCTCACTAAATCAATATATAAAAATGGAACACACGTGTAGAGCAAATTATGCAAATTTATAAGTATAATCTTACATGCACATATTTATTAGACACTAGTGGTATTTTAAATGTGTTTGTGTGGAGGAGGGTGTGTGTACACATGCCAAAAGGCTTTGGGTTTGGTATGTTTTTGGACATTCTAAAAAATAAACATTAAACGTCGTCTTTCATTGGGACGTTATTCTTATGGTCATTTTAGCAAATTGTAAAGCTTGCTGTTTAGTTCAGGCTATACCTTTATTTGGATCAGTGTGAGGGATTTTTTTCCTTCAGCCTCAAATTTATGAGCACTAAGTGTTGGGCAAATACAGTACTATAGATACTCTTAGAAGGGTGACTAATTCAAATATCTACCAGTAATGTCAAAGAAGGGGGGATGAACCAACTATATTCTCTAAGATTAATTGATATTGTATTAGATTACATGGGTGCTCCAAGAAGATCAATATATATATTTTTAAATTTCACTTTGTTCCTCACCTACTGTTGGAAACCAGTTTTGCAGTGTGACACCTGTGGGCTCAACATTGTTTCACCCTTATTTTGATGATCTGCCCTTGTAAAGTTAAATAGAATATAAATTAATAGTATCTCCTAGCCTCCCATGGTTCTATAAGTTTAAGTCATTAAGATGAAGAATAAAGTGGCCTACAGAGAAATTACCAGCTTAAAAGAGAAAGTGTTGGAATGTTATAGTAAGAGCTCTGATGCCCTAGGTCAATACAGGTTGGCAGAAGTAGCATAGTTTAGGGAACTCTGTTCTTTTCTGATGCAATTTGCAACAATCCTCAGCCCAGCATCTCACTTGTTTTTCCTACTATGTTAAATGTGATCCTACCTACCCTTAGAGATAACAGTGAAAATTAACCTAAAACATAGAGCCAAGTCTTTCAGAAATATGACATACTTTAAAAAATATAAAGTGTGCTTCATTTTCGTATCAGCTTATGATAACCCACCGTCTGGAACCAACCTGGTAATTAGTTATCTGGGTCTGCAGTGTGCAGTAGGTCCATTCCTCCACGTGTCTCTGTCTATCTTGATTTCTGGCTCAGCTTCTGATATCTAAATGATATTCGATGAGCAATTTGGAACCTAAATGGAGTTAGAAATGCTGTTATTCCATATTTTTCAAGTAGTTAAAAGAACATCTTTGTAGCAGATTTTCTAGGAACACAACAATTAGAAATGTTTAATAACCTGTGGTCACTTTCTTACAATTAATTATCTTGAACTCATTTTCTGCTAATATCAAATCTTGCCAGAATAATGAAATTGGAGTTCTTATTTTCAGCTAGTTTTCATTTGTCAATCATTGACCTACTTTTAGTTGGAAATATGTAATAAACTGAAAAATAATAGCAGCTGTACTAATATTGGTATAATAATTTCCAGTGTACAGAGTACTTTTCATGTATATTATCTCGATTTTGATATCATGATAATTCTAAAGGGATAGCTTTTATTTTTCTTAGTTTACAAATGTGAAAATAAACCCAGAGAGGTTAAACAGTCAGAATCACAATTCAAGTCCAGTGTGAATGTGTTAGGATTAGGTTCAAATGTGAGTAGCTGAAACCACATCCACCCCCTTTCAAAACATAGGAAACAAGATACAAGCAGTTCAGGGCTGACAGAGTGGCTCCATAGACCACAAAAAACTTAGGCTCCTTCCTGATTTTTCACGCAGTCTTCCCTAAAAGGTGATCCTGTGTCATCCTCATGATCTAAGTTGACTGCTAGAGCTCCAGCCATTCCATCTGCATTCCAGACATCAGAATGGAGGAAGGGGCAGAGAATAACAGTAGACTTATTCCCTTTAAAAAAGACTTTCTAACATAATACTTGTACTACCACTTGTATCCCATCAGTTGGGACTTAGTATTACGACTACATTTAGTTACAAGGGAGTCTTGGACATGTAGCTGGGTAAAAATGTTCCAGCTCTTAGAAACAGGGCAAGTTTCTGAAATGTCACTGCACTTGGGTTTAGCTGTAGCCTCCAGATTTTCCCTAACCAAGAAAGATAGACTGAGGAGTCATTTTAATTGTCTAGATCTGATTTGGAACATAGGTGTCATGTTATACTAGAGAATCTGGCTGAGGGCAAAGGCAAATCTTGATCGTATTAATAAATGTTTGCTGTATTGGGTGTAATTGTACACATTTGCAGCAAGGCACATCCAAAGAGGAGGTGATGTACTTCCCAAGCAACAGCAACACCGAAAAGGGACTGACTCCAATCATGCCATGGTGAGCAATCTGTGGAGACAAGAGTGACCACAAAGTCTGAAATAAATTCATAAAGATTAATCTGTGTGCTCCAGGCTACTAAATTCACATGCTCCGTTGGTGTTACTTCCTACTTAAACTTTAATAGAATGGTTTATAGGATTGTGGAGATTTATAAGATAAATTCCTTGGTTATTTGGTGGCCAGTGGTCAGGGAACCTAAATGCCGTATATGACCTCAGTAGATAGGGCTTCTTACTGTCAACATTATTTCTGGAGGAAAAAAGAATCCAAATTCCCAAGTACCTGGGCATATACTTTATGCTCTGTAACTCTTGTCAATGAGCTCAGCAAGTGGGGTGTTTTCCCTCAGTTCTTTGTCTTCTATATCAATTGCCCCAAAGGCTTTAGGAGTTACAATACACACACACACATCATACCTCAGAGGTACTGATGGCAGATAGCTATCTTTGATTTATTTGTATTTTTTAAAGAATAAAATGAAAATAGAGCACTGTGTGTTCACAACAGGAAGGATTTTGTGTGTATTTGTGTATCTGTATAATATTTCACATTGTATATCACTTTAGCCTCTTAATATGATTTTCCTTAGGTCACAAATCCATATAGAATATTTGACAGTGTAGCTTGCTCTAATATTTTTGTTGCAGTAATGTGGGGATGACCACATTACTCATAAGTGAGCTCTGCTGGTCTCTTCAGAATGTCAGGAGAAACTTTATGGTGCTGCCTGCACCATCACATATTTTATTTAGACCACAGATGTTCAGTCTCATAATTTAGTCGTCTTATTTTGTTACATTTTCAGCTGCATTTTTTTCTTTTTCTTATCTTGCCTTTATAATTTTATTGGAATTAGTCTAAATAGTTATAGCCCACCTACATGGAAAAAGACTATTATTTGTGGCAACTTCGGCCCACAAATCTATATGTATAACTTGAAATGCATAGGTTTCTTATCTAAGAAACCTTTGCACAACCCTATATGAAATGTAGAAGTGTGCATATATCTTTACCATTATTGCAGCTACTGTTTCAGTAGTTTCTGTTGGAACATTTGCAATGACTTCCAAAGATAATATTCTTCTAATTTAAGACTTTGGTTTCGTTTTTATAAGCCAAGTTGTCTTTATTATAATTCTCCTGTGAATTGGTCTTCTTTGGGAAGGAATTTTCTAGCACTGGAGGACAGGTCTCCATATAGTCATAGGTTAAAATACCCTTCCTCCACCCTCACCTTTCCAGCTTAATTACTTCTGTCAGCGGCCACATATATGGTTGTCAACAGTATACAGACAGTGATTTAACTCTCAGTTTTAGAAACATATAGAGGTGATGTTTTGACAAAAAAGAGCAAGCAGTATAAAGATGTACATGTAGCCCTACCTACTTCCATGATTTTTGTCTCTGCCCAGCAAGAGTCAGTGTTATCTTTAAAAACAAATTGCTTCTGGTATATGTGCAATAACATGTATGTGTGAGACTGTGCACACGTACATGTGCAATGGAGTGGGCATCAATGTATTTTACTGATTGAAGAACACAGAGTAATTTCTGTTCTCACTTGTTTTGGAAACTTGGAACAGGAAGAGGGAACTTGGCTTCATCAATGAAGATGATTGGCTCCCGATAATGGCTCCCTTCTGGTGCCAGATTTAAGGGAGGAAAAAGCAAACAGCTGTTCAAAATGACTTTCACCTAGTAAACATAGGAGAGAAGGCAGCTAACACTTATTGGATGCCTTCTGTGTGCCCAGCTCTAGTCTAATTGCTTTACACATGTTAACTCATTTAAACCTGATGGCAATCCTGTGAGATAAATGTGGTTCTCCCCAGTTTACAGATGAAGAAACAACTGAGGCTTTGAGAAGCGAACTGACTCTCCCAGGATCAGACAGCTAACAAGAGGCAGAGGAGTTGGAATTTAACTTAGGTCTGTTTCATTATAAAACCATCCAGTTTCCAGGGTACCATGGAAACTTGTGTCACTGTGAGTCAGATACTCTCATTCTGTCAGGGTGTGAAATGCCCCTTAAAATACTGTTATGTGAAATCATAGCTGGTGGCTTTACGCACTATCCTCACTGACTCTGCTAACCTTGTTTGAATAAATTAAAAAATATTTATGAACATGTACCATGCCCCTAGCAAAGTTCTAAATGCCGTTGGGGGAAAAAAGAAGGGTAAAATATGGTCCCTGCCCTTGGATAGGTAACTCTCATTTGGCAATCAGAAAAGCAGTACATGCAGCAGCTGATGGCCATGATGATATTTAATAAATTTGTGACTTGGGTGACAACAGAAACTGAGTAACTGTGTGACATCATTCAAGCACAAAATCCAGAAGCCGAGAAGGGGCAGATTAGTATATGCTAGGTTGAAGGGAACCTAGAAGGACAGTTTAAATGTTGCTGCGTGGAAGGCTGGAAGGAAGACTTGAGAGGAACAGCTGGACTGAGCAGTGATTGTAGAAACATAAAGTGTCATCATTGCAGATTTAAGAAGAGTAACATCTGCCTGGCACTTTACAGTTTTCAGAGCACTTATATTTTCTTATTTCTATTTTCTCTCACTTCCATTATTATTGTTATTAATCATCATCACCCCTGCTTTACCTATGAGGAACACCAGTCAAGTACCATCCCTTACACATATCATGCCCTAGGAAGGGCTCTTGAGGAAATAAATAAAGACTCTCATGCTGAGAGAGAACCAGCAGGACACTTGTTCATGGTCACACAGCTAGTGAGAAGCAGGGACTTGGCCTTATCCCACGCCCTCTGATTCCAAGTTTGGATAACAAGTAAAGGCTTTTTCTAGAGTTTTATATTCCTTATCAACGGCTTCCAGTTTACAAATGGGTTGTATTCCAGAAATTTTCTTTTCTCTTTCCTTTTCTTTTATTCTTTTTTTTTTTTTTTTTTTTTTTGAGACAGAGTCTGACTCTGTCACCCAGCCTGGAATGCAGGGCGTGATCACTGCAACCTTTGCCTCCCGGGTTCAAGCGATTCTCCTGCCTCAGCCTCCTTGAGTAGCTGGGATTACAGGCGCGTGCCACCACATCCAGCTAATCTTCTTGTATTTTTAGTAGAGACAGGGTTTCACAATGTTGGTCAGGCTGGTCTCGAACTCCTGACCTCATGATCCGCCCGCCTCAGCCTCCCAAAGTGCTGGGATTAGAGGTGTGAGCTTTTATCCTGTTTTTTTTTTTTCCTTTGAAACCTATAACACATTTTCAGGAAGTGTCATAAAGCTAAATTCCAAGGTCCATTTGAACTTATTACAAAAGAGAATGTGCCTTAACTGTGACCTGCTTATTCTGTTTTAATTAAGTCTGTTCACTCTTTACAAAATAGTTCTTAATACAAACAATACATTCTGAGGCAGGGTAGACTATATAATTTGTGGGTCCCAGTACAAAAGAAAAATGTCAATTCTTCATTCAAAAATTAAGTATTTCAAGATGGCGTCATCAGAGCATGAAACCAAACACAGGGTCCTTCTGCATGAGGGGCCCTGGGGTTCCACACAGGTCTCATGCTCACAAAGCCAGTGCTTTGGTTTAGAATACAAGGAATACCTTTTTATCCTAGAAATTTTATCAGAGAGTGCTCTGGAGGCATATACATGTGCGGGGCCTGGAGAGGAGCAGTGGACGGGATATGGATTGAATATGGCTTTCTGCGTCCATCTGCACTCTGCTCCTAAGCACCAGGAATGTGTTAACTCTCAGTTGCACAAGGAAAAATATCTCTTGATAAGTCATCCCCAAAGAATTCTGATTTGGAGCAAAGGGGAGAATGTAAAAGTGGGAGGTAGTACAAACATCAAAAAAAGAAAAAAAAAAGGCTTTCTGTACTCACTGCCAACTCAGATTTGGTTCATTTTCAAGTTTGTAAGTTTATTATTATAAGTGTAGATAAGGCCCATTCTTATGTAGAGGTCCCAGTACCTTCCACATATATTTCTGGCACAGAAAAACAGATGGGATAGAAACTTACACAAAAATCACATCTGCCACTCTGGACAATTAAGCAAAACATGAAATTGCAACTAAAAACCACAGGGTATTTAAATAGAACAAGATTTCAAATGAAGGACTCATGTTGTTGAACCAGAATGTGGTTTAACTCTACATCTTCTGAAAAGGGAGGATATTTTTTGGTCTTTCCATATATACTTTTTTTTTTTTTTCCACATCAGTAGATGTGCCTACTTAACGAAAACAACTTTTCTCATTCAGAGAGAGGCTAAGCCAAAATATAGTACTCTTTCGAATCATATTATCTAAAGGGACATGAAAAGGGAGTAAAAAAACCTAACATTGATTTCACACCAGCCATGTGTTAGGGGCTCAGCAAAACTGCAGACAGCAAGTACAGCCGGCTTTATTTTACAGTTGAGGAAACAAGCTCTGAGATGTCATCCAAGGCCTCCCAGACAATAAGTGCTAGCTTGGGACTTAAGGCTTGAATTCTAAGTCCAAGCTTGTATTCTTCCCACACACCAGACTACCCATCCTGTTCTGAATTCCAACACAAGAAGCCCAGGACACAGAGGGGCACAGGGCCTGCAAAGCAATCCAGCCCCTCAACCTTGCAGGAACCCAATCATCAAGAGGGGAGACCCTACTATTAACATTCTCTGGGTGCTCATGGAGGCTGAGCACTGCTTTATAACTTTGCTTTTGCTCCCTTAAATTTTTCGGAAATGTGACTTGGATTTATAGATTGCAACGGCTTTCTATTGTGTGAAACCCGGTGGTTCCCAATAGAATGGTTCCAGCCAGCAAGAACAGTTGCCTTGTGCTGAGTGTAGCGGAAGAAGAAAACAATTGACAGAGAAGCATATCGCATATCATCTCTTTCTACCCAGTGTGCCCAATCCACTCTGCCTCATCTCCCCACCTTGGACCTGGAATATTGTCAACCTATTTGTGTGAGATAAGAAAACTCTCATTAAGAAATCCATTCATCATGCCTGTAATCCCAGCACTTTGGGAGGCTGAGGCAGGCAGGTCACTTGAGGCCAGTAGTTCAAGCCCGGCCTGGGCGATATGGTAAAATCTGTTTCTACTAAAAATACAGAAATTAACTGGGTGTGGTGGCGCACGCCTGTAATCCCCCAGCGCTCCAGAGGTTTAGGCACGAGAATTGGTTGAACCCAGCAGGCGGAGGTTGCAGTGAGCTGAGATCACACCACTGCACTCCCACCTGGGCAACAGGGTGAGACTCTGTCTCAAAAAGAAAAAAAAAAAAAAAAAAAAAAAAGGAAAGAAGGAAGGCAGGCCAGCCATTCAAATTGATTCGAACATCAGATTCTTTGTCTGAACTTGCACACGTGATGTGGTTTGACTCCCTTATAAATACATCGAATTTGCTGGCTTAAAGCTTTAGAGTGGATCATGAAGAATCTCACAGGGGTCAGATGAGACTCTGGCCCCAAATTATGGATCTGTACTTGGGGTACATTTTCTTTCCTGGCCCCTACAAAGGTGAGCAGAAGACACATTTCCTTTGGTGTCAGAAGTGGCTTCATCTTTGTGGTCCTGCAGGGTAAAGTGTGACACAAGAGAAGACTTAGGTCCAGAAGATGCTATACATAAAGTGGGGAAAGCACCTTGCCCCTAATGAAGGCCCCTGGGACGTGCACTCTCTTCTGCCCTTCACATGATGAAGTCTCACTTTGACATTTATTAAATGGGCCCGGTAGAACCAGTCCTCTCCTAAGGCTGTTGTAAGGACCAGATGAGGTCTTGTGTGTGCTGTACAAATGGGAATGACACCATCATAACCAGGAAGATTGAGTTGGAGTTGGAAATCTAGGGAGCATGGCAGATGTGGACCTTGAGCCAACTTTTATTACTGTGGCACCAAATCATTTATGAATAACTTATATATAAGTGATGAAACTCTATAGTACTAAAAGGAACTTGGTTCCAGTCACTTGCCCTCATGCCCTTACTCCATTTTGGTTTATTAAAAAAGTCAGTGCTCATGTTGATTCCCACACTTTCTCTCTGCTTGCCTGCACCTATTCCAGTTACCTACCTTTTGACTCCCTTTTTTAGCTTTCAGATGGTAACTGACTTGAGACCAGTACATCCCTGCACATAAGCAGACAGCCCATGCTTATCTGAATTCCTGGTGTAAGCCCAGGGTAGTGCAAAGAGTATGGACATTGAAGAACTGCACTTGAGTAAGCTGTAACTTTTAACTTATTTTCCTAAAAAATAGGCATCCAGGATCTACTTCTGAAGCTTGATGTGTGGGTCAGCATAGACAATGTAGATGAGATAAAATGAAAGCTGTTGGGAAGGTATAAAACACTATCACAATAAAGAAGTCTAAATTGCTATTCAAAGGCTATCTGACTATCTCTGCCTTTTTAGAGAATGCTTGTTTTCCAGGTCCATGTCTTAGCCCTCCCAGTCCCATCCTTGCTCTTTATAGATAAAGTAGAGTGACTTTCCCAAGATTACAAAGATCAAGAGTGGCAGACCAAGGACATCTCTCTCACTTGAAAACTAGGGCTCTTTTCACTGTAGCCAGCTCTTTATTGGGAAATCTTCATAATCAGTGTCACCTTCTGTGCTCCAACTACCTCAGCGTCACACTTAGGTGAACACTTCCTTCTCTTCTTGACCATTGCAGGCTACTGCCATTCTCTTCTTCAGTTTTCATTGCTGGGATGTCTTGCAGCATGATGCCTCAAGCTGTTCTGTATCTATAGGGGTCCATCTTTTTCCCCTTAAGGATCTTCTCCTATAGGGTGCAATTATGCAGTTATCTTACTGGCTCATCTCTATTTTCTGCTATAACTTTTGAAGTGCATCACCATCTCTGTTTGTACTGGCGGCTCAGAGAATTTCCTTGAGCAAAGTGCATTTCTGAAGCCAAGTCCCAGCACTGCCATGTCTTTTGATGCCCTTAGTCTCCTTTCTCAAATGTGCAGTAAAAATATTGGTGTTAATTACATAGGCTTGAGATACATGCAAAGAAGAGGGTGAAGACAGCCGTGACCTCTGAAAGAGAGGCATAGGTCAGTAAAAGATGCATTCATTCCAAAGACTGCTGCTTGTACTGTGTTGGGCCAATCCTTTTCAGCAAGGTAATTTAAATTTAAAGTCAGCATCTCCTGATTCTGTTGCCTAAAGGTTCCAGCTTTCATAGGACGGGTACACGTCACTCCCAGGCCTCCTGGGAGGCCTCCTCTACCCTTCCTCTACCGTTTTCTTGCTTCTCCCTAAAAACCTTGAAGATATGGAATACTTCTTGCCTACATCTTCAACTCAGGGACCGCCAGGGGATTTCAGTGTTTATTGCTTTTTTCTCTGGGTTTGGAACAGTTCCGACCAGCTACTATTTGAAAAATATAGAAGTATTTTTTTGCTTATTATCAAAAGGAGAATGTAGTTTTCTTGCAACAAAATGAGAACTTGATATCTTTCTTGCCTCAAGGGTGTGTGTTGGGAGAGGGGGATGGTGTTCAGCCTTCTCTTCCTCCACCTCTGTATCCTGGTAGCCAGAATTGAAGTTCCAAGCCACACTAAGGAGGGCAGACTGCCTTTCATGAAAGGCAGACGTGTAGTAATTACCTTTTTGCCTATCTGCCTCTGTCCCCTTGTGCTGAGGGGATTCCCTTGCCACTCTGTTTTCTGCACACTGCATTTGTTTGTCTGGAATGCAGAACTCCTTGCACTTGACAATCACTACAGTCTCTCTGCTTTTTCTCTTAAACAGCTTTTTTAAAGCCCCCAGAGACCCTTAAAAAAAAAAAAAAGAATGCAAATAGAAATTGCTCTGGAAACTGAAATGAACATTGTTGCGAGTCATGAGATCCTGGCCACACTGGGACAAACTATTTTTTATTTTGGGTAATATTTTTTCTTTGGCATTTATTACACCTCTGTTAAACACAGCTCATGTGACACAGTGTTACTCATAGGCAATCAGAAAAAAGCTGAAAGTTGAGCCATTAGTAGGGCAGGGCAACTTATTGTTAATAGCAGCCATTAAAGCTGAAAGGAAAAATTACCCATCTGCCCCCGCCAGACCTGTCTGTCTGAGATCGAGATTGGGCCTCCAGGCCGGAAGGGGGGCTGGGCAAACATGAGGGAAGGAGAATGGAATGTAGAAACCGAGATCTTTGTAAGGGAAGATAGAGCTGAATTCAAGTGTGGGCCCTACCCCAAGAATAGGGGGGGAAAAAAAAATCCTGCCCCAAGAATTCCAGCTGTCCTTTGTCTGATCATCCTTTCTCAGGAAAGCACCTGATAGCTTTTATCCAAAGATCTGCTGCAAAATCCATTTTAGCTACAGATAGGAAATGCAGAAGAAAGATTCCTGTAGCAACAACACCTTGTAATTATGAAGTACTTTCCATCACAGTGCATAACATATAACAGATTTACTACACCAAAATTCTTTGCCATTAGATCTTGGGGTACAGCAGTGAAATTTTCTCTATCTTTAAAAGAACATGTGGTTTAAACCCCTTTCAGACATTTTAAATCCTAGCCAAAGGTGCAGCACCGTTTACTGACTCCGACAAGCCGCTCTAAAAGTGTGCTTGTTTGATGGGGCCATATCAGATATCAGATAGGAAAATAAATTTGAGAGGGCTTTGCCACGAGTATGTTTATAAAACTCACAACTGGTCTGGAAAAAGAAAGGCGAGTGGCCCATTTTACAGATGGTGCTAACACACTCCAGTGCGGAGAGTGACTGTTGTCACCAGGATCACATATCAATTTGGAAAATTGTAATAGAAACCAGACTTGTGGCTTGGAGTATAGCCCCTGAAAGGGACTAGGACAGCCCACTCCCCTGCCCTGTCCTCCTTACACCTTAAAAGGGACAGTGATTGGGGACTATTGCTGCCCTGCATGCTTTTTCAGGCAGAGATATCAGAATGAGGTCTGAAAGGATAGTTGGGTGGCCCCAGAGAAGACCTCCAGGGCGGGCTGAGAGTCTGAGCATTGCTGGCAGTACTTAGCATTTAGGCTACCCTAAGTGCATGCCTGGCTCATGATAAGTGGTTAGGCCTGTCAGAGGCGGGAGGTGCCTGCTGACTCAGACCCAGAGAGGTGACTCCTACTCTTGAGTGTCTGATTTCTCAGATATGACTATATCCAGTTCTGGGATCCAGCCCTGACCTGTTCCTTGGCTATCAAAACTATCATAAGGTCAGATCAGCTTAACTCATCTCCAAGGTAATTCTTGGTAGATTTTGGTTCCTTCTTGCATTTTGTGGCTTTGTCCCACCAAGAGCAGTTGTTCTCAGCCCTCTGTACTGGTGGCACAATTTTGAATACTGTAATTATTTTGGTTGCACTTTGGAATGAATTTAAAGTTCTCTCAAAGGCTCTTCAGCTCCATGTCACTCATCAGAGCTCTTTTCTATTTTCCAGCTCTTGCATATAGGTAACACACACACACACACAGTTTTTCTTGATATGCTGTCTCTTGCCTTCCACTGTCAGATCGTAACCTGATAGACTGAATTGAGTGACCCACTCACACTCAGCTCAGCATTCCTATTTCAAACACTGCTGACACACGGTATATCTTCATGTGTACCAGCAATCAGACTGTAGTCAATTAAATTGTTTTGAAAGTTAAGTTTATGCACTTATCAGTTAAGAGTCTGGCAGTTTTGGCCTTAAGAGTTCCCTGTCAAAGACTATGGTGTGAAAGATCACTGCTCTCAGGCTTCTATGCTGTGATTAAATGTGGAGAGTGATTTTGGGGACACGTGTCTTAAGGGATAAGCTAGTGAGGAATAGGTTGGGACTGGTAGGACGAGCGGCCCGTGGCACATTTCAGAGCCCTTAACCGTACCCGCCCTGCATGGGCCATGGCTCTCTCTTCACCCATGGATCATCTCTAGAGGGGAATCATGATGTCACCTGGAGTCTCTGCTCTCTCCAAGTGTACTGGAAAGGATTGGGTGTTGGGAAGGCATTGGAAAGCTGGTATTAGAAAGAGTTAGCTGGGGAGAGATTTGACTGAAGAGAAGGAAGCGTGTTTGCAGTGTTAACGCAGTGGATCTGCCTCAAGAGGCTCAGAACTTAAGAAAGTCAGGAAGCTATTTTTCTACGACTCCCCATGTTAGTGAAGGCAATTTTTTAACGTGATATCCACTTTGAATTCTTTGATCTTTAAGAAATATGAATAAGAGAAAAGGATAGATGGCAAGATAGATGAGGAACTTCAGAGGGGGCTAAGATTACTTTAAGGGAAAGCTAATGAGTTGTTGAATTGTTTTACGTAGTGGGGTGCTATGAATAGGATGTTAAGGAAAGTTCTTCACAAATAAATGACAGAACAAGAAAAAAATAAACTTAACATAAGACATTTTTCTTTTTCAGCAAGGCACGGGGTTCTTTGGGAAGCTTCAAAAAATTCAAAAGTCATAGTGCCTTTTTTCATGGAATTTACTAAGTAGAGACTTTTTGTAGGCATATCATTAAATGCTGGACTCTCAAGTGAAATGAGAAGTCTCCATCTGGGAGGTATAAAAGGAAACCCCCATCTGGTTGGTTTTAGCATCTTCAAGGTGAGGATACAATTCTTAAAATTGTCTACCTATTTCTGAGTCCTGGTTCAAACTCCTTTGTGATGTCTATGTCAGCTGGGCCCCTGTAGGCCCCACTGAGTTGCACATCACCAAGTGTGGCCATCACTGTGGTTAGAGGCCATGGGCTATGTACTACAGACAATGCTGTAATTGCTTCTGTGACCAAGTGAGGGAGGAGTTTGCCCTTTATGTGATGTAGGCAATATTCTGTTTTTAATAAGCCAGAAAAATCTGTTCAAATCCAGTAACTTCAAGATTTTCCAAAGACTGGAAGATGTGGAGGACGTGGGCATCAGCTGGAATCTAATTTCTCTCCCCTCCACACTTGCTCTTCCCCATTTCTCAACTGCTGTCTCCCAGTGTAATTACCATCTCGAGCATTTTCTGTTCGTCCCCTGTAGGTACACCACATCGTGCCAACAACCCATGGCCCAGCAGGAATATACAGTAGCCTTTGCCAGGGTCCACCAGGGCTTGATTACACTTCACGGCTGTAATTCAAGCCTGCTAATCCTCCTCTGCGTTCGGAAAAGAGGCCTGTTCTGTTAGATAAGCTGATTACTGTCTGGTGTGTGCTTCATGCCTAGCAAGAGTTGTTTATATGTGGAATTATTGCTGGCTGGGCTCTGTGCTTCGCTACACCGAGGAAGCTCACTTAGGGGTCAGGGGTGTCAGGCTTCACCTCTGATCTGGGAGGGGTGAGAAGTGGAGTGTTGATTACAGCTGTTTTTCTCTCAACCTCTGTGCTGGTGGCTAAATATTTACTTTTCTCTGTTAACGGAAGGAGCCAGATAAGATTTTAAGAGTCTGAGACTTTTGCCCCCAGGACCCACTGTCAAAGATCATAGAGTGAAAGATCACTGCCCCAGACTTGCCACATTCTGATTAGGTTTGCAGGGTGATCTTAGTGGTCTTTTGTCTTGAGGGCTACGTTAGGGAGGACTATGGCGGGACAAGTTGAGTGTGTGGTGAAATCAACAGCCACAGATTGAAGAGTGCCCGACCACAGGGAAAGGATACCCGCAGAGACCATGTGAATGCTTTCTCACACTCAAAGATGTTTTCTTCAAAGCCACAGAAGCCTTGAAACCACCTTTGCCTCTGCCTACTAGCCCATCTCTGGTCTGGTGTGAAACTTGTGGCTTGGGTACAGTCTATGAAGCCCTTGCTCTTCATGGAGGAGGAAGTGCATTTTGTTATAACCGTCTGCCCAGTGAGGTTGGCGTGATTTATGCTGGCTGCACTCTCGGGATTCCCATCCCTTTTGTGGGGTATTTTGTCCCCAGATGCAGAGCTGAGGTTCTGCTTAATACTGGCTTTTAAGTGTTTAAGCCCTACAAATGGCTATTCGGTTTAATGGTGTAAGGACGAGGTGAGTGCTGACACAAGTACAGGTAAACACAAGCACCTGGCCTTTGTCACCTGCTGCGTGAGCATACATTGGGGTCTGTTTGTATATTTGAATATGTGGCAGTCTACACTGGAGTAAGGAAATAAGGATGAATGTCAAAAGGCTTAATTGTGATGATATCACAATTGAGGCCATTTGTTGAGTAAACTTCCTCCACATCTCTGTATACTAATAATCGGTTTGTCTGCTTTTCTCTATGACACCATCATTTCCTTTAGGGCAGGCACTTTGTCTTTTATTTCTGTGACCGTTACCTGTCTGGCCCATAGTAACCAATCAAGGAATGGGTCTTTGATTTAATGTATGAATAATTAATAGATTTCAGTGAAGAGGCAGCCTATCCTAGATTGAATGCACAGTATAAATTGTTAGATATTTATCATAGCTCATTGTATGTGGGTTCCTTCCCAGGTACCTTTCTTGCCTTTCTTTCTAGGAAGCAGAGAATCCACATCCCCAGAAATGTGGGTGTTCCTTAGGTGTAAAGGCCGTGGCCAGCTAAAGGCAGAACAGAAAAGCTGCTCTGGAAGGGGTACTGGGCAGCTGTGGCATGTGATTTAGAAGGAAGGGGTGCTGTGCTATGTCCTCACTGCTGAGACATCTGGGCCACATAATACCTCTTGATCCACAAATATCTTGAGTGTTATTTTATCTCCCTCTTTTCTTTTGCCATTCCCACCCCTCTTTTTTCCTTTTTGAGTCCTCTTTGTTTTTCATCTAAAGTGTTCTCTTCTCTTTGAGTCCTCTTTGTTTTTCATCTAAAGTGTTCTCTTCTCTTTGCCTTTTCTAGGGAAATACTTGTCCCTTAAAGATCAGCATATTCTCCAAATGGATGAATTGTGCCCCAGGGGGGATTTCTTTTCCTTGTGACTTTAATTTCCAGTCTTAGAACATATCCAAAAGGAAACACAGAAGTGCAAAGTTTTAAGCCTAACTTGAGCAATAAAAGATTTCTTTTCTGTGCAATGATTAACTTTCCCTTATTTAATTTCAAGAGGTTAATGAATCTGTGAGCTCAGTATACTTGTCATTGTACATATGGCTTGTCATTGTATGTATGGCTGGGCTAAAATTTAATATTGAATCTCTGCATTAAATCTTGTGGTTTTACATTTGTGTGTGTGTGTGTGTTTGTGTGTGTGTGTGTGTGTGTGTGGTGGGAGGAGAGAGAGATATATATATATAGAGAGAGAGAGAGAGATGGGAGGTAGGGGGGCTGCCATCCAGAAGATGGAGGTACAAGTAATGGAAGCTTTTTTTCTTCCCCCTACATATGAACTGAATAAATGCTTGGCCGTCAAAAGAATAATAGTTTCGGAAAACCACACCTTGAAATTCACCTTAGTATCTTTGAAATAATCTCAGGAGGGGCTGGGCATGGTGGCTCATGCCTGTAATCCCAGCACTTTGGGAGGATCAGTTGAGGCCAGGAGTTCAAGACCAGCCTGGCCAATATGGCAAAACTCCGTCTCTACTAAAAATACAAAAACTAGCCAGGCATGGTGGCACACACCTGTAGTCACAGCCACCTGGGAGGCTGAGGAGGGAGAATCGCTTGAACCCGGGAGGCGGAGGCTGCAGTGAGCCAAGATCTGGCCACTGCAGTCCACCCTGGGCTACAGAGTGAGACCCTGCCTCAAACAACAACAACAACAAAATCTCAGGAGGTTTTAAGGGTCGAGAGATGAACAGCAAGTCTGCATTCCAGAGACTCTGACCATAAAGCTAAACTCTGAGCATTTTCTCACAGGACGTAATCACTGACTATGGTATTTCAAAAGTCTAGGGTCCTGCCACTGTCACAGGACTACAGTAGTAGCAAACAAAGGAGAGCGGAATTAAGAAAATCTCTGCTTTTTATTCTGTTCATAATTATTTACATCCCTGTCACTTAAAGGCTGGATAACTACCTGTCTGATCTCCAACCTGTTGTTGCCATCCTCGGTTTTGCAATCAGCAGCATTGTTTGAATGTTTACCTAAAGCAGAAATCTCTTAGTCTATACCAACATCAGTTCCCTGGGATTCCTTCTAGAAGAGGAAAGAGAACTATGTGAACATAATTTGCATTGGTTTGCAGAATCTTAAAATTAGCTAGTTTACTTTAGGCTGAAATGACTCCATAACCTTCTGGTTTTTTGCAGGAAAGAGAAGTATATATTATATATACCTTTGACAACCTTGATACAAGTGCTAGATGCTTCTTTCATTGGAAACCTTCAAAATGCCTTTCCTCTCAGTTTTTCTGAGCCCACTTGTTATTTTGGTTACATATGAAGGTAGGGAGGTGGCCCCCTAATTCTGGTTTGCAAATTGGAAACAGAGCCTGGAACTGGAGGATATCTCCTGCTGGGTGATGCTGAACGTTAAGACCAAGGTCTTACACCAGCATCTCAGTGCTATTCATTACCAAACGGATCAAAAACGGGGTAGCTTTTGTTTCACTTCCTTATCTCCTGTCCCAAAAAGCGAAGTCAAATTCAGCATTAAAAAAAGTGTTTGCACAACTGTAATTTTTGATGATGTGGCGTAGAAACAATACCGTGTCTATTTGGTTTGCTTTAAGACGTAATAGACCAGGTGTGGTGGCTCACGCCTATAATCCCAACACTTTGGGAGGCCAAGACAGGAGGATCACTTGAGCTCAGGATGTCAAGACCAACCTGCGCAAAATAGGGAGACCCTATCTCTACAAAAAAAGTAGCCGAGTGTGGTAGTGTGTGCCTGTAGTCCCAGCTACTTGGGAGGCTGATATGGGAGGATTGCTTGGACCTGGGAGGTCGAGGCTGCAATGAGCTGTGATTGCACCACTGCACTCCAGCCTGGACAACAGAGTGAGACCCTGTCTCAAAAAATAATAATAATAATAATAGATTAGAGTGTGAAGCTGAGAAAACTACATGTGTGTCATTAGTAGTTTTTCTTGGTTTAGGCTAGTTCAGGAAAACAGAAATGAAATTCTGCAAAAGGCAGCATGAAAGTCCACACTGGCCTTCATCCTGTGAAACTCTGCCAGCTGCTACTTGGGGTTCAACCCTATTCTTTCTTCAGGGCACCGCCTTTGCTTGCTACCAACCTTGCTACAGTTGGAGGCAGCTGTGAGGTAGGGAGAACGCCGAGTGAAGTCAACTGCAGAACTAAGTGTGTGTACCCTTGGGCCACTTTGACTCCCAGTACCTCAGTTTCCTCATCTGACTAAAAAAGGGTTAATAATACCCCATAATGTTCATGTGAGAATAAAAGCAAAGGAGGCAACTTTTTTTTTTTTTTTTTTTTTTGAGATGGAGTCTCACTCTGTCCCCCAGGCTGGAGTGCGGTGTCACTCTCTTGGCTCACTGCAAGCCAAAGGAGGTAATTTTTGACAATGGATTTGTAAGATTTAATTTCCATGAAAGAAAATATGGCGTATTTAGTTCTTCTCTACCACATTGTCCACATATCTGTTCTAGCAATTTCACTTTGTATATTAGCTCTTTCCCCCTTGATTCTGCACACTTGTCTTATTTCTGGTCAAGTTTCCCCAACTGAAATATAGGTCCTGTCAAAGAGTAGATCCTCAGTATATTATGTTGAATGAACAACTGACCGAGAGACCAACTGGGGTCCTTGTTGGAGTAGCAATGTTGGCAAAATTGTGCAGCCCAGTCACACTTTGTGCGGGTTGAGAGATTTTTATTTTAACTGAGCTGTAAGGCTGTCACTGAACATAAGTGGACATGACCAGTCTGGCAGAGTCAAACAGAGTGCTGCTGGAAAGCAGGCAGCACAGAAAGAGAAAAGCAAATTTGGCTTCTAAGATGACCATATGTCTGTTACCCCAGAAAGCATGAGCCCCTGCAAAGTTCTCTGCTGAAGCGGGGAGAGTTGGAGCCTCCTCTCTGTTCTGCAAAGGATTTGCAGGGTGCTTAGCATGCTGGCCCCAGTGTTCTCATGGAAATACGGATGGCTTGCTAGGGGCTGTCCCATACAACCAGAGTGGGGCTCAATGAAGTGCCATCAACAAGGTGCCTACGAAGGGCCATGCTAATGTCTGGCCAGTGAAACAGGGGAACTTCCAGAGCAGATATTACATGGGTTGGAGAGATGTTGCTTTACACAGTGAGCAGGAAAGCCAGACACCGCTTCAGAGAAATACAGTAAGAACCACAGTAAATAAGGCCCAGCCTCGGGGAGGCAGATATTTAAAGGAAAATTAAGATGGCTCCTCATCTATCTCTCTGTCACTCGTTGATGCATTTAGCCAGCGTCTTGTGGTGCTAAATGCTTTTTGATGATAATGGTTCATGATGACCACTGTACCTCCCCACAGGGGTGGGCGCCTCCGATGTGAGAGTTCTTAGTGGGGGGCTCCATCTCCAGTGCACAGAAAGAAGGAATGGTCCAGAGACCCCCTACTCTCCCCAAGTTCCCGATTTTACCAGCATGCAAAAGCAAGTGGAGGCAACAACCACTACAAAAAAAGCCCGTCTGAAAATCAGAGCCTAATCGCTCCCATCTGCTCCAGTGCTGCTTCCTCTCGCTGCCTGCCAGGATGCTTGCCGCAGATGCTAAGTAGCACATTATTTTCGATAAGTTGCAATCATTTACTTGAAATCTACTTCTCCTTTAAAATGTCCCCCCGGAAACTTGAATCGGCAGTTGAGAAGCCTTGTTCAGGATGGAATTTGAATGCTTGCACTCAAGTTCAAGAAAAGTTAAACCCATTTGACCTCCAGGTGTTGATGAATTGTAAATTTCAGCCGCTTAGACTCTGTTGGGAAGAGAGGAAGAGGCACCAGGGAAGACTGTCCGGGAGAACAGAGCCACTCCTTAGGCCTCATTTCCCCAAGGGAAGGCACAGTGCTGAGATGAGAGACAGGAAATGATGGCTCCATGGAATCGTCCCCAAAGCAGAAATGTCACACATCCCTGAAGACATTAAGTCAGTAGCTTTCTTGGTCCCCATGAGATGTTATCTCTTTTATCCAGAGACTGGTCTAGTGAAGATTAAAGGCATAATTTGCAATCTGGAGCTCATAATCTCCGTCACCCTTCCCCTATTCCACTGTCACAACCAGGATTTCTTATTTAGTGCCTCTTGTCCAGGACGCCATTAGTATCATGTCCTGCCATCCGCTCTTTCCTGTCAGTTAAAGGCTTAGTGCATTCGGGGGCTACTTGGAAAGTTTTGAGAAGCAGCAAATGCCTCCTGCTTTTCATGCAGCCTGTTTGCCTGTGTGTTCCGTGGCTCCTTGTGTCTAAGGACAGCACGAGTGACTCATTAGCAGCACGGCATGTGCTTGGGGTGGTTTTTGTAACGAGTGGTGATGGATCATCCACATACTCTCCCTGAAGGACCCTGACTGACCTTGTATGCATTTGTGAGATGACTGTCTGGGGTCACAGGTGTTGTTTGTGGTCATGGAAAAAGAAAAGCTAATTGGCGTGTGTTTTGAAATGGACCTGGGGCGCCCATAAATAGACCCAGTGTCCTTCAGCTGGAGAATTCTGCTTCCACTAAAGTGAACAGAGGTGATTTCTCCTCTAAGTAGGGTGCATTGGGATCTCTCTTCCAATCCTCTGTACTTGACAAATTGAGCAGGCTGGTTAGAGTAAAAACCTGATTTTATTAGTATAGTGTAAGGAAAATCCCACTACAAGATATAGATCAATATATGCAGAAAGGCAAATTACAGGTACTCAGCCTAAAGTAATTTGTTAGAACTTGGTCTCACAGGTTTACAGTTTAGTCCACCTTAGAATTCCCTTGGTCAAGATAGAATCTTCTCGTCTACTCCCTCATCACAGAGCCTCTTGGCTGGTTTCCATATACAGCCACCCCTCACCACCTACCACTGTATTCTCAGTCTAAACTCCTCAAGGGCACCCGATACCCTCACTGGGTGATGTCTTTCCGTGTTCCCTCATCCCGGATTTCTGGGCCTTCTTTTGCCTCTGCTGATAGCCCTGGTAGTACCCAAGAGAGGCCCCTCTAATGACCAAGGTCTCTTTGATCTGCTCTAAAACCTCCTGTTTTTGCCAGGAGTTCCCCACAGTGACTACTCAGGTTTTTCTGTGACTTGCCTCTGGTTATTAAATCTGCCTTTTTCTAATTTTCTCTGTAATACTCTACATGAAATCACTCTGCCTTCTAGATTTTTATCTTATTTTTAGAAATAGTTTGTATTAGCTTAGATTGGTTAAGCTGTCTAAAGCAAACAAAACAAAACAAAACCCTCTGAAAAACCCCAAAATAACATGGCTTAAACAAAATACAAGTTTATTTTTTCCCTTCTTTCTTATAGCCCAAAGATGACTGGTGGGCTGGTCTCCAGGGTGTGAGAACTCCCATCTGGCTTCTTTCCCTAGAGTGGCTTCCAGTGCCCAGCCCAGCTCATGGGCAGGGGGATGGGGGAGCTGCAGAAGGGATGGAGTGATTTAGAGTACTGCGCCTTGTTGCCCTACTCTAGGCCACTGGTAACCCTGGCTGGAATTTGCTCTTTGGCATCAGTGACATCATTTCTTTGTCTGTCCTTGGTCTGCACACCTCTGTCTATGGCTGTCACCTGGCAGAGGTTTGCATTTCAATCTTATTGGGAAGGAAGCCTGGTCTAGCAGGGAGAAGGTGTATCGTATTATCAGTGGTAGGTCTCGTCTCCTGTGATCTGTAGAACTGGAAGTAATCATGGATCACGTTAAGACTAAATGATCCACGAATTCTGTAAGGACTGCCCAAGGTCAATAGCTCATTGTATTAGGAACCCTGCCTTTGAATTACTCAGCAGTTTTCAAAAACTGGGAAATATTCCTGTGGGAGCAAAATGTTCTTTATTTCAAACTTAGTTCTGATGAAATTGTTTGGAAAGTTAGAGAAAAACTAGTTCTGTTCCTATTCAGTTTGTAGATATGGGCCGGAAAATGCCATTTTTCACTAGGAGCTGGAAGCTAATTTGTAGCCTCAAGACAGTAGTGACAACGGCAGCGGGGTAAGACAACATGGAGGCGTGCACAGCCCGGGCAAGTCGTAATATTTCACCCATGGGGTTTCTCTACATCCCGGCAGAGAAGGGTGATTGTGAGTCACAGATCCCACCCAGAATCAAAACTTAAACATGCTTCCTCAAACCTTTGAATACAAATAGCATCTTTACCCTCTTCTGGTTATAATTTATTTATTTTTTAATGGAAATTTGAAAGCAGCCATTAAAGATGACTTCCAGGCCAGCTCGTCTGACACAAGGTGAGATTACTTCAGAACTAAGTGGTTCCCAGAAGGGTCTTCCAGCCTCAGAAAGACCGAGGCTTCCAGTGTGAGCTCTGCCAGGCCAGGAGGATGGTGTCGCCTCTGGCTCAGGGGAGACTAGGGTTGAAGACTGTGGCATCTCCTCTGAGTGGAGACTTAAGAAGCTGCAGGATCCTTAATGTACTTGGGCAAATAGCAAGAAAGGACTATAAAGAGGAGAAAAGATGTGAGGAAGAAGACATTTTGAAATGTATTCTATTGGCTGAGGATCTATGGATTCCTTAGCCTTTGACGGTATCAGTGTGAGCTTGCCTGGAAGCACAGGTCAGTAAGGTGGGGGTGGGGGGTGTCTGTGTGCTTGTGTGTGCGTGCATGTGTGTGTGTATGTATATTCTTGGCTTATCCTGGTTTCTTCTGTGTTGTTGATTCCTAACGCGCAGAAAAACCAAACTCTTAACTCTAAACCTATCCTGCTTTTTTATTCCTCCCAAAGGGATCTTTATCAGTGAGATTGATTCAGATTTAACAAAAATCTAAAATCTATCAGTCACCAAGCACTACCGTGTGCTTTTGTAAAAATAACCTTATTTAATCCTTAGTAAGCATTAAGGCATAGGTGAAGTCATATAGTAGGAGTCTTGGGCCTGGCTTTGAACCTAGACACCCAAGGCCTGTTTTAGTGCATGTTTTTTTTTGTGCCATGCTGTGGCACTAACAGAAGAAAGCTTGTGCCCATACTTATACTCTTCTGGGTATTAAAATGTGGTAGGAGAAGGAAATCTATCATGTATTAGCTCTTGCCAGAAAGCAGGCAATGTGCTAGGTGCCTCACTGAGACTCGGAACTGCAGAACATTTTTACCTTAAGGCTAAAGAGTATTGAGAAACTTCTTGTTTTCTCTGTGGTTGCTTCCTTTAGGAAATACCATTGTAGAGAGAAGCTTTCATCTCCACGGAATGCACAGCAAGCTGCCAACCAATGGCTCCACATTTTTCATGCTTTTTATGTGTAACTAAGAAGGAAACTGTCCCTTGTATCGTGGATTACCACAGGCAATCCAGGTCTCACACACCCTCCCCTGGCCCTGGTCCTGGTCCTGGCCTTCTGTCTTTCCGATGGCTTTCCCCCTTTCCTCGTACCTCTGGGTATGTCCGTCTGAGGCCAAAGCTTGTGTAAGTCATGCCCTCCTACCAACTTCTGTAGCTCCTCTTTAGGCAAAGGGGTTTCCCGAGCAGCAGTCCAGACTTGAGCTATTAAGGACCAAAGCCCCTCGCCCAGGCAGCCGGCACCCATCCAGAAAGGCAGGGGCCTATCGCCCAGCACATTAGCTTTCTCCCTGCCAGCTGGCCCAGGGAGGCGCAGTGTGCCAAGTGGGGAACGTGTGAATGGGATCCATGCCCATGCATCCCCTGAGAAGTAGAAAATGCACGTGACCAGAACCGCCAAAACCTAACCCAGGGAAAAAGATGACAAGAAAAACTTGGTGTGTTTCTCTAAAGACAACCACAAAACATAAACAAACAAACAAAAACCTAAAACTGTCTCAAGAGTGTCATATAATTTTGTTTTCATCCCTTGCCCTAAAACCTCACACAAAGTTTTACACATTGTGGCTGTTGGCTAAATGTAAAAAACGAGTGAATCTAAGAGCTCCTCACAGGACCACGTTTATTTGGAAAGTCAGCACAGTGCCTGGCACCATAGTAAATGCTCAATAAATATTCCTGGGATGAAACACTTGAGGACCGCAAATTCTTGCCTTTGTTTGACTAAAGCCTTCAAATCCCTGAACTTGGTTACAATTTGGCCTACCTGCTTGGCAAACCAAGAAAAACAGTTGGAATGGCTTAAAAACATAATATCTTACCTTCAATACAAATCCCCAACTTTAAGAAACCCTGGACCTAGATTAAGTCCCACCTTGGTGTCTCTGAGATTCTAGAGGGCTGAGAGACAACCCGGGGGGAACAAGGGTGGCTTTCAACATTTGGAGATTTCTTAAACTACAGCTTCTCATCTGAAGAGGCCGCTCCAGGCCTACTGCAGCATCCAGGGTCTCCACTTGGGGCTGGAAGATGTCAACTCAGGTGGTAACTGCTTTCCCTGTATAATCAGAAGCGCTGACTGACACCTATCAGTAATGCTGACTTGTAAAATTTAGAAAATAGAATCATCAGTCATTTCTATTTGTTTGATGAATAACTCTTTAAAAATCACCGTTAAAAGAGACATTTCACATCAAACAAACAGAGAGATTGAGAATAAGGAGTGAAGAACACGAGGACCTGCTGCCCTGAGTTTCAAGACACTAACAGAAGATTTGGGTCCCACCTTTGGTTGAGAAGAATCAAATTAGAGCATAGTTATTTTTCAACTTGAGGAGGTTCCAGGCTGTGGATTATATTGTGCTTATAGGAAGTAAACAAAATCAGAGGAAGAAGTGTATGTGCATCAGTTGGATGCACACTAATATCCAGATTTTCAGTTGTTATCCACCCACCCTGGCAATCTCATGTACCCACAAGCCTCAAAGCAGTTGGTGTCCTGTGTCCGAGGGACTGGAGGAGCATAAACCACAGGCTTCTTGAAGTCGGAGCCCATATCGGGTTCATCCAAGGTCCCAGGGTCCAGCACATTCCTGTCACCTTGGAGGTACTTGAGCAGTAATTTGTTTGATTGCACTGAGCGTTCCTCAGAGGGCCTGTATGTGGAGACGACCTCTATGTGGCCCCTTGGCTGCCAGGCCCTGTCAACCCTCACAGAGTGCTTCTTCCCCAGGTACCAGTCACGAACCAAGCTTTTCCCAGCACCCAGAGCCTTTGTCACCGGTAATGTTGGCTTCCTGGGGACATACCAGGCTGGGTCCAGGAAGCTCTGGCTTAATGCCAGTGTAGTTTTGCTTGTTTAGAATTGTCAGATTTGATAAGGCAGATTTGACAGTTTTTTGAAGTGGATATGGAAGAGGTGGCAGAGAGAACAGCCTTCTACCCAACAGCGTGCTGGCTCTGGTACAACTTGTAACTGGAATGCAGGGGGAAAGAGAGCACATGCAGGGAATTGGCTGCCTGGCTGAGAACAGGAAGCTGAGGCAGAGATCCCTGGATCTCACCAGCCTGTATCTTCCTTCCCTCCTTGATTCTTTATTATATTGCTCTTAAGAAATATTGGAACAGACATTTAGTGTCAGAGGCCCTGTGAGGTTGTGTGGGGAACCGCCTTTCAGGAGTTCAATCTTACTGGCAAGATGGTAGGTGTGCCCTGGCGTGTCCTGAGATGCCCCATGGCTGTGGTCTAGGCAGTACGTGCCCTGGTGCCTCAGAGGCTTAGAGATCATTTTCGGCTGTTCTCATCAGGGCAGATTTCATGAAGGATTTTGAGCTGAGATTTAAAATGAAATACGACTGTAGTAAGTGGATTTCTGTGGCTGAGAAAGAAGAGGGCATTCTCTCACCCAATACAGTGGCTCTAACCATGATGGTGGAAAGAGGTAATGGGAAAGGACCAGATTTAGAGAAATTAAAAGAAATTAGGAAATCAATAGGAAAAACTTCCTTCCGTTACTATCTGATTGTTTTCTTCTTGGCCAGAGTATCGGTGTGCCTTGGGCATCAGAAGAGAGAGAGAGAGAGAGAGTGTGTGTGTGTGTGTGTGTGCGCGCGCACAGAATAGATATCACATCCATGTAGCTGCCTGTTGTGAAAAGGATTCAGAACTCCAATATTGTAGAGGACTGAAGTGGCTGAGAGTTAAAGATCTAGAGTTCAGTGTCGGCTGTGTCTCATTTGCTTTGATTTTGGGGAAATGTGCTTTGCCTTTATAATCTTCAATTATCTGCTATGTAAGTTTGGAACATTACTTCATGTTTTGTAAGGTGATGTAATTCAGTGCGTGCAAGTACTTTATGAACAAATAAAAGGTGTAACTGATGCTCTCAGGAAGCAAGCACTTTGCTCTTTTCCTAAAACTGCATAGCTGACTTGGGAATGAGGCGGGGAGAGCTGGTCTCTCTTTTCTAACTCTTCTGGTAGGATGTGGTAAAGACTTAGCTCCTGGGCAATAGAACACTCTGCATGGAGGTTTGTGCCTACAAATCAAACAAAGAGATCAGCCAGAGAGAGCCTGCCTTTTTGCACACACGTCGGGAGGCTACCTTGTGCCTTTCCCCAGACCACCTGCCTCTGCTTTCTGTCTTGTTCTTTATCTGTTTCTCTCTCTCAGCTCAGCTTTGGGCCCCTGGACTGTTGTCCAAATCTGAAGACCACCCTCCCTGTAGATCTGCCCTCCTCCCCTCCCAACCTGCCCCCACCTGTGGAAGTTTGAATCTGAGCAGAGGCATTCCCCCAGCACGAACCTGGGACACTTGAGACTGTCCGCCTGCCTGGAGAACCAGTCCTTGGTGAAGAAAGAGTGCCCTCTAGTGGGCATTGGCTGGAGCTGCTCCGGACCCACGTCGCTCAGCCAAGGACAAAACAACCCGCACACAGCCCTCCCGACAAGGGTGATCTTGACTATGCCTTTGGGTCTGGTTTGTTTTTCTCCTTGTGTGAAGAAAAAGAAAGAAAGAACAGCAGGAGACAAGTGGTGAGAGCAGCTCCCACAATGCTGTGACAGTCCCTTTATCTTAGGAGTTTTACCAAAGAATTAACCCCAGGGTAAGCGATGGCAGCAAGGTACATGTGACATCAGAAGCTTTTTAAAGGGCTTGTGACAATACCTGTATAAATCACCTACTTGTCTCAACTAGTCTCTTCCATAATTGGGTGGATTTGTGGGAAGGAAACTCCTTCTATAAGAATTATTACCAAATGGGTTAAATATCTTCATGGGCGCAACCCCTCTGCAGATTGCATATCCACTGCAATCAATGACATTTTTTGGGTAGTGGACGCGTCCGGGCCTGCCTGGCCATTAAAAGCCTGTATGCATGGGGACAAACGGGATTTGGCTCTTTAAAACCTATTTCAGAAAAAAGCTGCTGGGGTGGGGAGGGAAGAGATGGGGGGGGGGAGAGAGCGCAGGGCACCCATCAGGGAAGCAGGAACCTGATCATATGTGATGGTTGCTGGATTAGGTAACAGCTCTGCTGGTTGAAATTGGATCTTGGAGGATGAGTGTTAACATCTCTGGTGTCCTGGCGAAAGGTTCATTTGAGTCTTGCATGGTGCTGCAGAGATAAAAAGGAGCTTTTAAATAATCATTTTGTCTCCTACTCACCAGAGTACTGGCTTCCAGCAATAAATAGGTAGCATCAGTTCTGCTTAGACATATCACCCTTTTCATTTATTTATTTAATGGTGTTTTTTTTTTTTTTTTTTAACCGCCGAGCTGAACGGTTTGTGTATCAGTGAATCCCAACACCCATTCTTAATAGTGGTATATTTGGATTCTCCTTGCGCTGGCTACAAATATGAGCATGCAAGGTTGTTTATTGGTCCATCCCTGTCCCCTCCAAGCATTACAGACACAGCCCAAATCCACCAGAACTGAATTTTCTGTGCAAAATAGTGCAAGATGGTTTTCTTTTAAGGTTTTCCCCTTGTTCATATTGTTCTTTAAAAATTTTTTTTTTGGGTTTTTGCACAATCATTTTCTATTTTCATAATTTGAGTATAATTTAAAGGGTGTAATTTGGAAATGACTGTTGTTGGTTTTTCTCCCCCTCCCCCCCGCCTTTTTCTTTTCATTCTTTTATTTTCTTCAGATCTCTGATTTGGGACCTATTTATGTGTCCTGAACTCTAAGTGTAAATGCAAGCAACATTTATGCTGTGGTGCATTGTATCTATCTTATCAATTTCTAATTGGCCACGTTTAGAAAGTAAGTCTATTAACTCATAGTGAATTCAAATTTCTTTTTAAGGAGTATTTGTTTGCAGGATTCATAAAATGATGTAAAAGCTAAGCAAAATGCTAACACTTTCTTGCCCCACCCAACCCACCACCGCTGCGCCCAATTAAATGTATCCTTCATACCTGAAAGAAAAGAGGCAGTATGCTTTATGCTTTAAGCTCTGCAACCCTCCTGAAACTTCCATGGCGGGTAGGGGCTTGCAGTCTATCCTTTCATTGTTCTTTGCGAGCCTTGACAATTTCCTTTCTTATTTTATTTAAAACCAGTTAGATTTGAAGGCCAAGAAATATATTAATTAGGAGGTGTGTAGAGTTTGTGTGGAATTGTTTGTGCTTCCCATTGACTATTTTAAAAAGATGGTGTTTTAAAAAGATGGAGCAGAGGCATGAAACTGAGAGCGGTTGGAAAGAGGAAATATTCTCAGAGGTTAATATTAGGTATATGGAAAATATTCATAGTGATGTGTGCGTGATCACCTATGTAGCTCCTGGAGGAGCGAGGACCAGAACTGTCTGTCTGCCTTGCCTCTCCCTTCTTTCATACCTCACCAAGTTTGGCTGGAGGAATAAGCTGATAGAATGAATGAGGCCGCTTGGGGTACCCGTGCGATTGGAGGAGGTAGGATACTTGATGTCAGCTCAAGTAGGCAGTGCTTAACACTAGCCCTGGCAAGGCAAGTCCTGACCATTAATAGGACATCATTCTTTTTTGCTTTGCTGTTGTTGTTGAGACCAGAGGTTGGTTGTCCTAAAATCTTTCAGTGTTGGGCCGCATGCAGGACCAGTTGGCTGTGGAGTAGCCAGGTGGACCCACTTGAAGGCATTAACACCCAGCTGAAGGGTTACCAGCCTCAGCTTCGTGGGGAATGTTCCTGCCAGCCACGGGGGCTTACGGCTTCTTCTGAAGGAAGTATATTGGACGTGAGATTCAATGAGCGAATGAGAGAGTAGAATTTTGCCCCAGCACAATGTTTTGAATAATCGAGCTAAAGTGAAACAACTATATTTATTAATGGCTCAGAGGCGATTCCTTTTTTTTTTTCTAATTTGTAAATGACCCATAAATTTCTTTGTAGATAAGACTATTAAAATTTATCATATAAAGAGAAACAACCACGTAGAGTGAAGGAGGGGCTGCTGGGAGCTGCTGCCAGATGTTTGGATGCCCCGATTCTTTTCGCTGCCTTTAGGGCCTGGTATTCAGGGAATGGTTACAGCAGCCATCTACTTTCTTAAGGAAACCTTTGTTAGCAGCAATTTGTTCTTCAGAGTGCTTCGGAGATTTGAGTAAATAAATTTGAGAAACAATAACGTGACTAAATCCTTATTATGCAAAGATCAGCCAAAGGAGCAGTTTCCCATTCAGTCTCCTGAGCCTACAAAAGAAGGATTTTATTGAAAAAAAAAAAAAAAAGTCCACAAAATAAACCTCAATGACCTCCTAACCTTTTGCCGTCACTACTATAGCAATTTTGTTTTTGTGTGGCAGAATATTACACATTCAGGTTTGAAGAGAGAAGATCATGACCTGGTAGTGTTGTGGTTTGCGTCTAGGGTGCAGGCTTCCTTCTTTTCTCCTTCCCAGCTACCTGCTCTCCCTCCTCCCTCCCTCTCCTTTCCTTCCTCTCATCCTTTTTTTTACTTCATCGTGGAACCCAAGCTTCTGCCCTGCACCTTTTGTCCTCTTTGCTCTTTATGGCCACCACTGATCCACACGGCTCGCCATTCCATTTGATGGTCTCGTGTTTTGCAAGAGCCATACTGTAGTTTTCCTTTTGGCCTAGGAATTGGGATTTCCTTCTGAACAACGTTCAGGGTTGGTTCTTTTGCTGCCTGTTGGCAGCCAGGAGCATGTGGGCACAGCCAGCAGTTATGCTGGTATTATATGTGATGGAATGCTCAAACATCTAGACATACCCTCATTGAGCTCATCTTCACCTTCCCTGTTACAACCCGAAGCCCTGCTTTGCCAGGGCTGGGAGACACCTGGAACTGGCACCGTCCCCCCTGGGGCTCACCAGATGCACCCTGCCATGAAACAGCTCTTGACTCTGCTCTGGTGTGCAGATATCCACCAGGGACTTAGACCCTGCCACCTCCATCCCCAAAATGTCAACCAACACCGGACCCCTCTCCTCTACCTTTAATCACTTCCCTCTTTCCCACCCTACCCACACATTCTTTTCAATTTCTTAAAAATTGAAAACACTTTTTATGTTTCCTCTTAACAAAGACTTGGCTGCTGACAACTGAACTGGATTTAGATGAGTGATTTATTTTATGGGAGGTTGTCTGAAGGGGTAGTAAAAAAAAGACTGTCTCGCTCTTTGGCTGATTTACTAAATCACTGGATCTCCTTCAGTCCAAATCACCACCAAGAGTCCTGGTGTTTTAATAAAAAGCAGCCATCTCATTGATCTGAGACACCATCCTACCAGAGCACTGGCTTCCCTGAATCCCTGGAGACAGCTTGTTAAAAGGACCTCACCCTTGTTTCCAACAGGACAGAGTCGTTATCACTCGGAACAGATAGATCTCAATTTTTGGAGCTAAACGACCCTGCTCAAGGGCCAGTTTGTCTTCTTGCTATGTTAGACCTCACTCTCTGCTAGTCCACAGGAAAGGTCTTAAGATTTCATTCCAAATGTACTGGATTTGTGTACTTATAGGTGATTTTGGAAATGAAAAATTTAGACTGATAAAGCATTGCAAAGAAAGGCAATGAGTGCAAAACCACAAACTTACAGAAATTTAAAATGAGAAATAAAGAGAGAAATGCTTTTCCTTAAATTGAAATTAGGTAGTATGGGGATAAAAGTAAAAAATATATTTTGTTATAATTACATTTTTCTAGTTGAAATTTTTTATTGTGGTAAAATATATATAAGATAGAATTTACCTTTTTTGGGGGGCGGGGTCTTGCTCCATTGCCCAGGCTGGAGTGCAATGAGTGGCGTGATCTCAGCTCACTGCAACCTCCGCCTCCTGGGTTCAAGGGATTCCCCTGCTTCAGCCTCCCGAGTAGCTGTGACTACAGGCACGTACCACCACGCCTGGCTAATTTTTTGTATTTTAGTAGAGACGGGGTTTCACCATGTTTGCCAGGATGGTCTCGATCTCCTGACCTTGTGATCCACCCCCCTAACTCAGCCTCCCAAAGTGCCGAATTTACCATTTAAAACTATTTTTAAGTATACAGTTGAGTATTATTTTGCAGCCATCTCAAAAACTCAGCTTCCCAAAGTGAAATTCTGCACTCGTTAAACAATAGCTCCCCACTCCTCCCCCCGACTCATGGTACCCATTATTCTATTTTCTGCCTCTTATAAATTTGATTATTCTAGATTCCACATACAAGTGGAGTGTAATTTTGAAACAAAGCAAGTCCCTCCTTCATTTTCTCACCCTCTCAGTTTCTCTCTTTTTCCAGCCTTTCTTCTATTCTCAAATGGCATCTTGCAAGTAATTTGGCGGCTTATGTAGCCAAAGAACACAAATGTGTTTTGTTTTTTATTTTCTTTCTTGGGTTACTATTAACGCTTCCTTCCCTTTGTCTTTTTCTGTAGTTTTGAGTATCCGAGGAGCCCAGGAGGAGGAACCCACAGACCCCCAGCTGATGCGGCTGGACAACATGCTGTTAGCGGAAGGCGTGGCGGGGCCTGAGAAGGGCGGAGGGTCGGCGGCAGCGGCGGCAGCGGCGGCGGCTTCTGGAGGGGCAGGTTCAGACAACTCAGTGGAGCATTCAGATTACAGAGCCAAACTCTCACAGATCAGACAAATCTACCATACGGAGCTGGAGAAATACGAGCAGGTAACCAGAACCACCTGGGGCTCAGCACCCAGGCCCTTTAGGAAAGGGTGGAGGAAGCACAACCCCGGGGCTTGCAGAGACGAGCGGTTCACCTTTCCCAGGTGGCTGGCGTCCTTGTGCCCGGCATCCCCTGCCCAGCCACAGAGCCCTGGCCAAACTTGAGTCTGCCAAGTCCTGGTCTCAACTGTTAAAAACCCAGGCGTTCAATGGAGGTAAAGGCATTAAAAAATGTGTGACGCTGTAAATGATGATTTCAAGGAAACATAAATCGTGCATAGAAGGAACACTCCATACCTGGACTCCAGAACGTGTGCCTGTGATGTGCAGGCCTGGCTCTCATCCGGGCGCTATAGGTGATCAGCAGTCACCAACCAACCTGCAAGACGGTGGGAGGTTTTCTCTGGCCCTTGTTTTTCCTTATCAGGAGGCCTATACTTTTTCTGGGTGCTTATAGTATCCTATGGGAAAGGATTTAAAACTTGGCCCTAGAGTCCCTCACTTTACCCAGACTCAGTTCAATTGAGAGTCAAACGTATTGCCTCTTTTACATAATATATGGCATGCAATATGATACAAATCATCCTCTATAAAAGGGGTAGGGGGTTCAGGAGACCCCTGGAGCCAGACAAACTGGGATTCTAATCCGGGCACTCCACAGATGGTTTGTGGGACTCAGTGTTCTGCATACTCAATTGTGAAAGCTGATGTATGGCACAGATCTGTGGATTTGGAGTCACAGATGTGAAGGACCATAAAACTTATATAAAGGAAAGGGCAAGAAAGGCTGTTGACTACAAAGCAGTACATGTAGGGTCTCCTGATTATAACAGAGCCCCTCTCTAATAGAGAACCCCCATCCCATCCTCCCCACAACACATACACACATCATATAGCAATGCTAGTTCCTCTGGTTCGTGTAAGCATGCTACTTTATCAGGAGTCCTTTAACAGCAGCCTTTCATTTAGATAACAGATAAGTTTGTTGTTACCTCTTGGGATGCAACATTATATTGAAGTTCTCCATTACCTTACTCTCATTGAATCATTAGCTTTTCTTTTCTTTTCTTTTTTCGTTTCTTCTTTTCTTTCCTTTCCTTTCCTTACCTTTCTTTTCTTTTTATTTTCTTTCCTTTCCTTTCTTTTCTTTCTTTTTTTTTTTTTTTTGAGATGGGGTCTCACTCTGTCAGCCAAGCTAGAGTGCAGTGGCACGATCTCTGCTCACTGCAACCTCTGTGTCCCGGGTTCAAGCAATTCTCCTGCCTCAGCCTCCTGAGCAGCTGTGATTACAGGCAGGTGCCAGCATACCCAGCTAATCTTTGTATTTTTAGTAGAGACAGGGTTTCACTATGTTGGCCAGGCTGGTCTTGAACTCCTGACCTCCGGTGATCCACCTGCTTCAGCCTTCCAAAGTGCTGGGATTACAGGCGTGAGCCACCACACCTGGCCCCTTTCTTTTTAAAAGCCAAAAAAGAAGAGAGAGAAAAAGTGGAAGGTAGAAGACCTTGTGCAGTCCACTCGTAACTATCTAGGTAGAAGGCAAATGCAAACTTAATAGAAAATTTAAATTTTAAAATAGAAATAGGCATTTTAAAATTTAAAGTGAATAAAGTTTCATTACTGCACTCCTATCTACCTTTGGAATGGATTTCTACAAAATCCTCTCTTTTACGAGGGCAAAAAAAAAAATTGCTGTGAAGCCAAGAATAGTGAAATTTGACCATCAGACAAGGTGTAGGGAGGGTGAAGGGGAGGAAAATAAAAGCAAGCTGTGGTAAGAAGCTGTGAGTCATCCTCCTTTGCCTTCTTGGGAAAGAACAAATGTTCTTGCCACAGTGTTGGCTCATATAGACATTTCCCCAGATCCCAGGCAATGCTGAGCTCAGAGAGCTGGCTGAACTGTGACAGTTTCCCCAACCATGACCATCATTTAGAATTTGCAGTCTGCCCTAACCTAAAAGGGTAATTATGGAAGGCAAATGGGGACAGACCTCTCGCTGACCTCTTGGATTCTTATTACCCAATGCTCTTCCTACTTCACCTTCACCAGTAACCCTGTCCTCTGGCATAGCAAGCTGTCCTCCAGATTTGTCCTCCAGGTTAACTCGTGCCAAAGAACAGGACACAAGACAAGCCCAGAGTGTGACTTCCTTCACTAAACCATAACTGCAATGGATGTTAGGTTGGGAGGTGTTGAAAACTGTCTTTAGTCTGAGCTCAGGTTGCCAGTAACATGGAACTGCTTCCTTGATTTAAACCTTCTTATCACTTTTCCGTCCACATCCAAAATGAGTAAAAGTTATGACAGCCATAGTACATTTCAATAGCATGTCACCAATTACAAAACACTGCGGCTGACATAATGGCACTTGCTCCTCAAGGCAATTTTGAGATTGGGTACCCAGGACAGGTAGTGTCATCCTCTCCATTTTGATACAGGTGAGGAAATGGAGATGAAAGAGGTTAAGACGTGGTGGAGGTCACACATTTAATGAGGGAGAGAATTTGCCCTAGAATCCAGGATTTGACCCTTACCCCAAGGGCTCTTATTAGAACAATGCCTGACTCCACTTTGTAAGAAGAGAATGTGGATGTCTTTCGACAATGGGGTAAGCAGGTTGTCCTCTCTGTTACTTCCTTGGACTAGATTACTGGCACCTAAGAGAGGGTTGTGATAAAAATATTCTCTTCAGAAACTTCTTGTGGCTACCTACCTATTCTAAATAATAAATATGTTGGAAATTGGGAACTAAAAAGCTCCATCAGTACAGAAGCAAATTCTGTTCAGTGTAGAATTTGTGCTAGTCATCTGTATTTATTATTTTTAAAAGTACTAAAATATCATCTATTTGTTTATATGGGCATTTTCTAGTTAAGAAGTGAATACTGCTTAATACATTTTGGATGCTTAATAATTTATTAATATTAGTTGTGTTAATTATAGTAAACAGCAGATTGTAGGGAAATTATGCTATTAACCTTCTAGCTAGTGTGTCTGAGAGATATATCTTCTTCATTTTCCTGTAACAGTTCCTTATGGGGATTTTTTAAAAATAGAAAACCTTGGTCAGGTGAAAATGTCAGTATTTTAGTAGTACCTACCTGAAATTACCAAATTGGTTACTTAATAATTAATTTTGTTGTTTTATTTTTGGCATGGTGATGGCAGATAACTATACAATAATTAGCTATCGTAGCTCACCCTCACCCTTATCCCTCCAAAAACAAAACAAAAAACTACCTGAATCAGCCATTGTTTCAACCTGAGGTTATTAAATAAAGAAGTCTTCTGAAGACATTTTTTTTTTTTTTTTTTTTTTGAGATGGAGTCTTGCTCTGTTGCCCAGGCTGGAGTGCAGTGGCACGATCTCGGCTCACTGCAACCTCTGCCTCTGGTGATTCTCCTGCCTCAACCACCCAAGCAGCTGGGATTACAGGCATGTGCCACCATGTCCGGCTAATTTTTTGTATTTTTAGTAGAGATGAGGTTTCACCGTGTTAGCCAGGATGCTTTCGATCTCCTGACATCGTGATCTGCCCACCTCAGCCTCCCAAAGTGCTAGAATTACAGGCGTGAGCCACCACGCCTGGCGCTGTAAGGTATTTAAGAGCTGGCATATTATAATAGATAAAACCATGATGTCAGAAAACTGAGTTTTATTCCAAGCTCTACTTTAAAAAAAAAAAAATCTTGTGCCTTTGTAGGATTCTTTAGCTTTTGTAAATAATGCTGTTGGGGAATCGACAGGACTAAATCTCTAATGTTGAACTGGACTGGGTTAATTCAGTTCATAGCTGAGAAAGCCCTAAGATCCCAGTTACTTTTGTTGATGAGATTGGCAGCCAAATCCAATCTCATCCTTGGATCTCAATCCAATCCATCTTTTTGAAGGAGTCAAGGAAGAAGATAGGTCTTATAGTTCAGGATGTAAACTTAAACCTTATACAAGACTTTTGAAAGGCTTCCCTTTCAGTGTCTGCTTCCAGAAACAACCTTGCCCTGTAACCTGGGAGGTCTATTAGAAATCCCTCTGCCCTATGGAGGCAGCCTGAGCTCCCAGAAAGTAACTGTTGTTTTTTATGACAGCCTACAGTAGAGTCTCCTCTGTTGAGAAACATTCAGCATGTGAAGGTTTTATTTAATTAACAACTGTAACCCCAAGTATTCACATTACTGTCACATTGTGAGTGCCTGTCCTATCGGAAGTAGCCCAGCTTCTTCAGATACAAGGCTTGAGGGAAGTGAGGAGGAGGTATGGGTAGCTCCTTCCTTCCCAGGTACTTGAAAAATCTGGATCATTATGCTCTGTCCATCTAAAATGGACTTGGAACTTTTCTCTGCTCTCTGTTGTGTGTTGCTCAGCAGCTGTTTAGCAGCTGCTTTGCTCCACCTCAGCAGTGGGTGAAACGACTCCACTGTCTGTTTATTGAAGAGCAGAAAGGGCCCCGGGATACAGTGCCCTGAATAAACATCAGATATTGTGAATATTTTTATTCACCATAATGAAGCACATTATTATTAGCTGAGCACTGTGGCTTCCCAGCTGAGAGCTGGTGCACTTGACAATACTCCCTCACATCCTGCCCCTCCTTTCTTTGAGCCCAGACGAGGTGGGGAGGCTGCAGCCCGGTGGGAGGTTGTTTCTCTAGAAAGGTGGCTAGGATGCTTGCTATGTGCCTAGCCCTCCACTCTCCATCCTGTGGTCTCCAAATTTCAGCTAACTTGCTGCCAGGTTTTATTTCCTTCTCTTGGTTGTACAGTTCCAGGTGCTGGGGTTGGCTAGGGAATGAGCTTACTATATAGATCTCGTGTTTATTTAGCACTTTTCCATGGAGAGTGGAGAGTAACATGCTATAAGGACCCGATCTTCTATGGATTTGTCTTCTGTGTAGGCCCACAGAGTAAAAAGGAGGTATTTATTACCACCTTTACTTTTACCAAGAGGGAATTTGAACTCTGGAGAAGTTTACCCAGTTATTAATATATCCAAATATGCTGAGATTTCTAAGTTATCTATATTTTGAAGAGATAATTGTGACATGTACTTGTAGGGCCAGGCACACATATAGTAACTCATTTAACCCACCTTATGAGGTGGGTATTGTCATCTCGGTTTCACAAATTAGAAAAACGAGGTACAGATACATTAAGTAACTTTGAGGATCCCACAGCCAAGTAAGTCCCAGAGGCAGGAGCTGAACCCAGGCTGTGCTCTCACTCAGCGTCTCTGCTGTGTTCCTGTGAGGGATTTGCTCAGTCTGCAGGTCATAGCACAAGAGCATGGGTGCCATTAGCCTTGCTGAAGGGTCAGGAATGACTAAAGCCACTTTTGGGTGAGTTAAATGAAGCGCTGAGTAGTGAAAGGATGTGTCCAAATATTCATGGAGGCGGGGTCAAAAACCCAGGCCTCCCATTCACCAGTGTAGACACAGCCCAGTGGATGCACCTGCCTATGTACCTTTGGCTAACCAACCTCAGAGGATTTCTTAGATAAGTAATCAGTAAATGTGTACTATTGTTATTGCGTTGTCGACACATATGACAATGGCAATGCAATGTTATCAATAACGAGCGTGTTTCTGCTGTTAATAAGTCGGAGCAATTGAGTCTTTAGTTCTTTAACTCTCAAAGCATCATCTTGCCTTTTTTGTTATGAATCTAATATAGTTTTACAGTATTGCTTTGAGTGAATCTGTGAATAGATGTTTTGTTGAATGCTCAGCTAAGGAAACCAGATTATGGATGCTAAGTCATAGTAACTAAAAGAGAGGGCAGGAGTTTTCAGAGGAGTAAGTTCAGACTCTAGGAAAGGACAGAGGCCCTGGCCTAAAATAGGAAGGGCTCAGGCCCTACCTCTGCCTCTTCATGTTTGCTGTGTGCCTGTGGAAATGTCCCTCCAGCTCTCTGGGCCACAGTTTTTCTTCCTGTTAAATAAGGAGGTGGGGAAATATGATTTTCAACTCCACCTCCAGAGCTGATGATATGCTAGTTTATAACCTGAGAATTTTTATTTCTGCAGGGATAGTTCCTGAATCCTCTCAATCGTGTTTTGATGCTGTTTCTATAAGACCCCTGGGGACACAGATTCCCTTTGTGTTATAGACATAGTGGATCTTCAGAAGGCCAGAACAGGAGAGGAAGTTCTTCTAATAAAACTTGAAACAGAAATAGGTGGATGAGAAATCTCCCAGAAGAGTTATCAAAGCTTTTAATTCCATGATTCCATTTAAACTCTTTTGGCTATTTATGCATTCTAAAATTGAGTACTTGGAAGCACTCCTATATCAGAAATAATGAGCAAGGCAGAAAGTACGTGATACATTTGACCCCAAACTCTCTTTGGCTGTTAACTTTGGGACAAAGGGTGGTGTAGTGTGTTTTATACTAGAAGTCATATTCTTACATTTTACTGTGGTAAAATCATGGAAAAAAAAAAAGATTAAGATAAAATGATTAAGAAACTTTTTTTCTCCTAAAAAAATTCAACATTATCGCCAAAACTTTGAGCCACAGGGGCCGAAAGGGACATCTACCACAAACTATCCTAGTTTTCTTTATTTGCACAAGTCTCTAGAAAAGCCCACGTGGCCTAATGTCATAGACTTGATGAGTCGTTAAGGCTTGGACCCTCAATGACTGTGTTGATTGTCCTGCCATTCCAGGCCTGCAACGAGTTCACCACCCATGTGATGAATCTCCTGCGAGAGCAAAGCCGGACCAGGCCCATCTCCCCAAAGGAGATTGAGCGGATGGTCAGCATCATCCATCGCAAGTTCAGCTCCATCCAGATGCAGCTCAAGCAGAGCACGTGCGAGGCGGTGATGATCCTGCGTTCCCGATTTCTGGATGCGCGGTGAGTCTCCCATGGGGCTGTCCTGCCCTCTCTGAGAGTCCCTGATCTGGGACTGGAGTCCACAGCTGGCGCCCCCTACAGGCTCTAGTTTCACCCCATCAACGCTGAACCAAGTGTTACCCTGAGGATGGTTCTGCGAGACTAGATAGGCCATCGGTTTCACACAGTACCAGGAAAATACATGGTTGGAGGGGATGATCTTTATCACTACTCTTATGCACTCTGGGTAGCAGCAAGGAGGACTTAGGTACAGTGAGATTCTTTTCTTCTCACAGCACTAGGTACCTCTCTTACAGTTGTGTCTTATAACTATGGGCCTGCAGCTGTCTTACTAGCATTCTATCACGACAGGCTCTCTTCGATAAAGTTTATTCCATTTGCTTGGAAATTGGGATCTTTTCCACACTGTAGATGGACAGAGAGTGCACTCAATTCAACAAATATTCCTAAGTAAATTACTGTCTCTGGGCTAATTTTAGGAGTGCAGAGATGAATAAGACATGACACTTTGGACATAGAGGGACAAGGAGGTGGTCTAACATGGGCCAACCTGGTTTGATGGTTTCCATCTGGCATTGCTGCTCATGTCCTTACTTGTGAGTTCAGCGCATTCAGTTGAAGAAACCATGGATAGAAAGGACCTTTAAAAGAAGACAAGAACTGAGAACACAGAACAAGTGGTCATCTCTTGTTTCGCCTACTCTCTAGACCGGTAGATTTATGTGAATCCCTTTGATTCCTTTTGCTTCTGTTATCCAGCCTGTAAGATAGTAATAGTCGTCGTATCTTTCATCTACTCTAGAAGAATATTTTGATAATTCATCTAGCAAATACATTTTGATTATGGGTATGCTTTGTGATCTAGAGTTTGTCTTAAATTTGTCATCTGTGAAATCAGATACTATTCATATTTAAATTCTTGATAATAATCCCAGTCTGTTATTTTTATCATTAGAACATTAGATATGTCAGGGTCAGGGTACCATTTCACAATCTATAATTTTGCCTCTTTTCAATCAGATAAAATGATTTATTACTCCTCTTGAATTTTTTCACCCCTGAGATCATGTTTTATTCAGCTCTCCTACCTGCATTTTTCTCTGTGTTCACAATTATGGTCTTTACAGTCCTTGGACCTCTTTAAAATGCCGTGGCATCTTTTCCTCACTCCCTTTTAGTCAATGTGTTTTGGGTTGCATGGAATATAACATGAGAATGCCGGCTAGCAAAATGTAACTCTGGGCCAGTAGAGTTCCATAGAATAAGTCAAGAGAAAGTAAAAACGAAGGTCGTTTTCCCCAGCTGGGTATAGTAATGGAGTGGAAATAGGCAAAATCACCCTAAAGCAGGATCCTCTGTGCCTCTCCCTCACCCGTGGCCTGCTGTCTGCCTGGCTTGTTTAATGCAGCCCGTTCTGCATAGTGCAAAGTGCAAGTGACTGGTGGCCTCTGTTTGAGTCCTTCCTCTGTGCCACTGCCACCCTGCATGTATTGCTTACATCTCCATGGTAACTCCCCTAGTTAAAATGCTGGAGTTGGTATTTATGTTGGCAGATATTTGAAAAAAAAAAAAAAAAAGAACAATTGGCTCCAGACTGGGTTCTTTTCAAGAAAGTAAGCAGAGAGAAGGGAGGAGCAGAATTATTGTCTCATTGGATATCTTCTCTCCAGTAATTCCACTGTGCTCAGTTGAAGGTCAGACTCTAACAGACACAAAGCTAGGAGGGTTTTGTACACAAGTTTCTTTCACTTCCACCAGCCTTTGTCTAGAGTGTTCCAGTTGGCACCAGACGGACAATCACTTTAAGACAGGTCTTTTTCTTGCTTTGGTTACAACCTTTGAATCATTGCTTCTGAGCCAAGCTTCAAAACGAAAACAAGTAACCTATTGTCATCGTTACTATCATTTCATTTTGGGGGTATATTTATTACCAGTGAAAGAACATGACCCCACATTCCAGCCTAAGGCTGAGCAAATGGCCTTCTCAGTTCAAAAACAAATGTCTGCCAGACATCCTGATTGGGGAATTCACATCAATGCCTCCAGCGTCACTAACTATAATTGGGAGAGATAGCTAAGCAAACTTAGTAAGAAAGACACACTCACTGCAGATACTCACATGCTCCTCTAAACCATGCATCTGATGGGCAGGGCCTCACCAAAAAAGATTTCATGGAAGACAAATAAAATACAAAGAGGACTTGATTTGGTAATAGGATTAGTCTTTGTAATCTAATAGATGTGTAGAATTGAGTGTTACTACTTTGTTGTGGAACACTCATTGTATTAGCTTTCTATTGCTGCGTAGCAGATTACCACAAATTAAGCAGCTTAAAACAACACAAGTTTATTATCGCACAGTTTCTGTTGGTCAGGGGCCTGGGCATGGCTTAGCTGGATCCTCTGCCCTAGTCACAGCGAATCTGTAATCAAGCTTATAAGCTGAGGCTGTGATCTCGTCTGAGGCGCAGGGTCTCCTTCCAAGCTCGTTCTGGTTGTTGGCAGAATTCATTTCCTTCTAATTGTAGGACTGAGGGCCTCAGTTCCTAGAGGCTCCCTTTCTCAATAGGCAGTTCACAATTTGGCTGCCTGCTTTCTTCCTGAGGGCCAGCAGGAGAAACTTTCCATTTTAAGGCTTTAATCGAATCTTCCCTTTCATTTACTCAAAGTCAGCTGATGAGGAACCTAATCATATTTACTATGCCATCCACTCACAGGAAAGGTGTGTACACCAGGGTCTAGAGTTTTGGAATTCTGTCCACCACACCCCTCAACTAACCTCTCGGCCCAGGTTTATGCCACTCAAGTCATTTCCTGTCTCTCTTCCTTAGATTGACTTAACTGTACCACGGAAGTTTAACTTAAAAATTCCATGCATTCATTCATTCATTCATTCATTCATTCAACATTTATCATATCATGCTATATACCAAGCATTGTGCCATACAACTTGGTAAGTTTATTAACAGGACTATAAATAACTTTTTTTTTTTTTTTAGTTAAAAGAGGGAGAGAACTTATAAGCTCTCTAAATGATTTTCAAGCATTAATCTTAACTGTTTTTCTATAACATTTTACTGGAAATAACAGTAACATAAACAGATAATTAAAAGTACGTCTGTATACTTCACTGCAATGGGGGGATTACATAAAGTATATTGCCAAAGAGAGGATGACAAAAAAGAGGAAAGGACATCCAAGAAGGTCTAGTCTGGTCACACTGGCACTCAGATTTACTGGTTTATCTAACTGAGCTCTTAATATCTGCCCTATGTTATAGTAGCCACTGGAACATCAAAGATGAAAAAAGTGCATATAAATGTGGGTCCTACCTTCAAAGAGCTCATAATCTCATAGGACAAATACTGTTGCAACTACACATAACACCACATGTTACACATTCAGTTCATTCATCTACCTACTCCACCTGAAGGAAAGGATCCAGAGAGAGGGCAGAAAATACTGAGTTTCAGAGGAGCAGGATGTTTGCCAAATAGAAGGAATAAGAGCAAAAAAAAACAACATAATTCTACTTCAGCAAGCATTCCTTGAGTGCTTACTATGTGTGAGACACAAGCGTTTGAAATATGAGTGAGATCTGTCCTCTGCCTTTGAGGAATTTGCTGTTTAGTTGGGGAGACGTATGTAAATCTGTGGCGGATGTTGTGGGAGAGAAATATGCATGATGGTGTGAAGAGCCACAGGACCATGAAAGCTACGAGTCTTTGGGGAACGCAGAGGCATATGATGTGGCTAGATGAAATTGTTCAGAGCATGTGTAGGATTGAGGGGAAATGAGGCACTAGGGATAGGAAAGATCCACTGAAAACCCTTAACTGTACCAGTGAAGATTTTAAATGTATCCTATTAAACAGCAGAAACCCTCAGAGCTGTTTAAGGAAGAAGTATGGGAAGTTATCACATAAAATTGCACTGGATTCAAATTCTGGCTACAACCCTGATGACCTATATGACCCTGGATAAGTGGCTTATTTTCCCAAGACTCAGTTTTCTTACCTGTAAAACAGGGATAATCCTGTAAATAGGAATAAATATTAGTATAGTATCTGGCACATAATATTCACATCATAATTCAGCTATCATAATGATTACTGTGTTATATATTATTACTGCTATACAATATATTATTGTACATTGTTATTTATATATACATATTATTGTTAAATTTTATAATGATTAGTGACATGATCATATCTGTGGTTTAGAAAGATTACTCTAGTGATTCTCTTGAAGATGAGCTGGATTGGAGAAAAGACAATGTAAAGAACAATTGTTGAAGCCTGTGCTCCTCAAACTGGCACTACACAGAATAAATTGAAATACTTTTCACATTTTGTATAAGTATTCCAAAGAAAATATTCTTATTTTAAGATAAACGTTGATATATTATAAAGTGGACTAAAACAAGAGGTTTCAAAGATATTTTATGTTTTTGATGGTGTCCCCAGAGCTAGTCTTTTTCCAGGAGGGCTTCTTAGGAAAGCATTGATCTAGTGTTGCTCTGGTATATAGCTATTTATTTTTAAATTTAAGTTAACTAAATACTAAATTAAAATAAATAAACATTTAAAAATTAGCTCTCTAGTTACACTAGCCACTTTGCAGCTGCTCAGTAGCCACACGTAGCCAGTGACTACTGTATTGGACAGCAGAGACATAGAACATTTCACTCATTGTAGAAAGTACTCTTGGACAGCACTAGTCATACAGTCATACAATAGGCAGCGGCTCCTCTTCACTCACTTCACAAATAGCAGCACAATTAGAATGAAACAGAAGAGGTAGATTTGAAAGTGTAGAACTGGCAGGACGTGCTTTGGGGACAATCGTTTGATGAAGGTAAGAAAGCAGGAAGAGTTGAGGAACTCCTAGTTTCTAGCACATGCTACGTACTCCAATCTTTGAATGAATGAATGAATGAATGAACAAATTAGCAAATATAATGAACCATATCTATAGTAATGTCACTAAATAATAAGGCTAACAAGGAAAATGGAGCTGATTTGGGTAAAAGGTGATCTTAGTTTTGGAAACAGTTTGTTTGGAGATGCTTGGAGTCTGCAGTCATAAATGGGCCAATGGCTCTTAGCAGAGGTATTAGGGCAGGAGATAACAAATTTGGTAGTTAGCAGTGTATGTCTGTGATGTCTACACATCTCACTATCATGAGTCTTTTATAAAAAACTTCCCCCATGGACCCTGTGACTCAAAAATATTCTGTCCCTAAAACACCATATTTATCCAGTAATATTTAATCAACTTCCAAATTTCTTAAATTCAAAACCTAGATGCCCAACTCACAAAGCTACTGATTGGTTTGAAATCACAAATGTTAACTCAGCAAGGTGATAACACTTCAAGCCAAAGCAAAGAAACCAGGGTGATAACACTTCAAGCCAAAGCAAAGAAACCAGGCCTCTCAGTTAGCTCAACCTTATTGTAGAAAGGTGTTATTTTCACTAGGTTTCTTGAAATTCGGAAAAATCCTGATCCTAGGGTTTCAAAGGCCCTAGATTAAGACAGCTACTAAAAGAAGTGATAAGCGAGTCCATCAGAGTAGATGAGACCACCTAGGGAAGATTGCACATCACAAGGAGAGAAGAGCTGGGAACAGCTGTCTGCACCATCCGCATACCACCAGCTCATTCCAGAGAGGTTTCCTTTGAGCTCAATTGGAAGAGTCCCAAAAAATACACAGTAATGCTAATGCAAACAACTGAATGAAGGAATGGAGGCTTTCCCAATTAGGGAGCCTTCAGGGTCCAGTTCCCCAGGCCTAAAACAACAGTCTTCTTTAGGCGAAGAAGAAAGAGAAGCCAAAGGTTATCTAAAGCCTGGCTTGCAGACCCTGTTAGTCACTTGGCTATCTTCCTCAAATTCCCATCATGCAAGAGCTTTTAACACATGCCCACTTTGCAGTTGGGCTTTTAAATCCAATCTGTACAATTTCTGATGCTGAGTGACCCAGAAACTCGGCATGATTTAAGAGAGTGACTTGGGCTTGGCATCATCTGGACAGATGTGGTTGATACCTGTGGACAGATGGTGTTCATCCGGTAAAATCAGGCACTTTATTGTGTTAATTAATCCAAGTGGGACCCTGAAAATACAATATTAGCTGAATTTCCTGTCTAGCAAGGCCATCAGTGCTTTCTGTTGGCTAAATTGGGAAATCCTATATCCTGGCATAATCAGGGATGTTCTGGAAATCTTTTCCATAAGGAAAAGCTTTTAATAAAAGCAAGAAAGGCAAAAGTGCTAAGTGAGCTAATTTAAAGATGAAGGCCACACAACTTCAAGGAGGGCCAACCAGCCCCTGCGTTGAGACTGCAACTCCCTCAACTATCCACAGGCCTTCATTGTCAGGAAGCAATAAAGTGATTCTCACTTTAAATTAGTTCAATTAGCACTTTTTTTTTTTTAAGGCAGAAAATGCTTTTATTAAAAAAAAGTGATTTTCTCCTTTTTGGCAACCTGTGTATGAAAAAGAATTCTGTGGGCTTTTGTTTTACCATTTAGCAGCTGTTCTTGCTTAAGAAGTGCCACTTTTCTCCTTTTGAGGGAGGTCAAGCTGTTGGGGGTTAATTTCAGTCAGTTCTGTGCCCTCTTCCCCAGATGCCTTTTAAAAATGTTACATGCATTTACATGGGGATAGAATGGAAAGAACATGATAACTTATTTTTAACTTATGGCTGCAGAAGCTCTGCGTAACTGTGAGGAGCCAATTGGTATAGAAGAGGGAGATTGGGTTTTGTAGTGGTCAGACCTGAATTAATACCTTGGCCCTGTTACCTACCAGCTGAGTGAACTTTGAGCTCAGTTCTTCGTCGGTAAATACGAATAATCATATCTACCTCAGTAGTTGTGAAAAATGAATAACTTGAATTGATTGCCAAGAGGGAGGGGTCAGGCCCAGTGCCTGGAACCTGGTAGGAAGAAAGACCAAGTTGTAGCACCTGCCACGTGTTGGGCGCTGTGCTGAGTGCTGTCTTTGTGTGGTCTCATCTCTTCCCTACTCTCACCCTGTGAAGTCAGTATGACCCTCTTCACTTTCACGGAAGAAGCTGATCAGAATCACCCAGCTGATACTCAATTGACCCAGGATTCAAAACCAAGATGGGGCTGGGCACAGTGGCTCATGCCTGTAATCCCAGCACTTTGGGAGGCTGAGGCAGGCAGATCATGAGGTCAGGAGTTAGAGACCAGCCTGGCCAATATGATGAAACCCCATCTCTACTAAAAATACACAAATTAGCTGAGTGTGGTGGCGCGTGCCTGTAATCCCAGCTACTCAAGAGGCTGAGGCAGGAGAATCGCTTGAACCCAGGAGGTGGAGGTTCCAGTGAGCCAAGATCATACCACTGCACTCCAGCCTGGGCGACAGAGTGAAACTCCATCTCCAAAAAACAAACCAAGATGGCCCGAATTTTGAAACTTTATGCTCCTCACTACTCTGCAAAAATATCTGTGACCACTTTTCTGTTCGGTGCCCAGATAGTACACAATGAAGTACTGAGCAAATGCTTTTACTGTTGGTTTTGGCATCCAGCCCCTTTTGGTAAATCTGCTCCAATTCACCTTTTGCTCAAAAATTTGTCTTCTCCCAGAAGTAGATTTATTCTCTCCCATTTTATATTTATTTGGTGTGAGCCTTTTTGTTATTATTTCCTTTCTCTTTACAAAGGCGGAAGAGACGGAATTTCAACAAGCAAGCGACAGAAATCCTGAATGAATATTTCTATTCCCATCTCAGCAACCCTTACCCCAGTGAGGAAGCCAAAGAGGAGTTAGCCAAGAAGTGTGGCATCACAGTCTCCCAGGTAAGCAGCCCCTCAAAAGCCTCAGCCTGTAGCCTGGCCATGGTGGGGCCTCTGGGGCAGGCTCTTAGAGGTCTTGCTTTATTGGACATTCATGCCTTGCAAGTTCCATCAGCTATAGCCTTAAAATATCAAGGTAAGCACTTGATGTGTATGTGTATAAGTGAGTTTCTAGGTAAGCACTTGGCAAAACTTGAGAAGAACCAGCAGAAGGAAGAGAAGAATAAGTAGAGTACAATATAAAAACAGGGTTAGGGTTCTTCTCATCGAGCACTCCTTTGCTTCAAATGGGTGAGGTGTCTAAAGTGTACTAGGAAAGTTATCTGCATTCCTCATGCTGTTTTTTCAAACTCAGTCAATTCCTTAGCCATTTTTTGCCCAACCCAGGAACTTTAAGAGTCAGTGAATGGAACTAGTTGTTATATAGCCTTTTAAATGAAAGAACTTAAATGTCTCCTCTTGATGTGCTGACTCTATAACTGATGGAGTGTAGGAATTTTAACGTCACTGCGATTACATTGGAATGGTTGAACAAAATGTCACTGAATGCCCCCTTCCCCCAAAGAGCAATAACCATAACAGGTGGTGTCTGATGACTTGGAAAGATACATGAGATAAAATTTTTATAGGCCTAGAGTTTTCAACACGAATGTGAAGCAGAAAAGTAGGCAATATTTGTATGTACGTGTATTTTGTCCACTCAAAAGATCCACCCAAACTTCTTATTCAGTCTAAACCTCAAATACCACCACTGGTTTCTAATTGAGAACCATAGTGATAATTCTGAAATCTGTCGGAGAAAGTTTTTCTTAGAATCTTGTCACATGCAGGAGAATTAAATGTACTGGTATTTCCATTAAAACTGGGGAGGGGAGGGAGTAGTGAAGGCTACTGTAGCGAGAAATTTCACTCACCATTTTTCAAATGAAGTAGATGCTCTTTTATATAAACTAAGCATCTGTACCTCCTTGAATTGAATCCTGACTTCTGTTAATCCCTGCAGGGTGCTGATCCCATCAACCTGTGTTTAGCTATACAGAATTAGGTCCAGTCAGAATATAGAGCTCCACAAAAGTATTGACAATGAAGGGATTGCCCGAGCCTCACCAACAAACTAAGATGATTTTACAGCAGCAAATATCCTTGAAAACATTCTTTCAGATAAAGCAGAATGAATTCACTCCTTTTTAACCTGGGCCTTCCTTAGGTGCTTTGACCCAGCTGAAGGTCATTTTTAGTCTTGACAGTTCTGGGAAATGGGAACATCAGCAGTCAAACTCAAGTAGCTTAGTTTTTTCTAGGGCTATCACCATTCTTATCCAAATCTAAACCCCTTTTCCACAAAAAAGGGAATTAATGCTTTTTGATACTTGCTACATGTTTGAGGAATGCTTCTAGGTATGGACCACAAACATGCAGCAAATAACAAATCACTGAATTTTATCATGGAACCTTCTGCTTTTAAAATATAATTAAATTACTACTGTCTGAATTCCAAGTGTGGAATTCAGAATTTCAACTCCCTGTTGAAGGTAAAAGGAATTCTCCTGGAGGTAATTTGTAGTATAGCTGGATAGAAGTTAAAATCCTGATCTGTTCCCACAACCTTCACTTCCTTCATTATGGAAACTCAAGATACAAATAGTGTGTCCATTAAAATGCTTATTTACATATTGTGTCACCTTTCCCTTTCCTCTGCCCATGCCAAAGTCATGCCATTCTTTCTTCCCCATCACATCTGTCTCTCCCCAAAGCAACTAAGCTACCATTGCTAAACAAGTCCAATGGGAGACGATATAATATGATGTCATAGAAGGAGCATTAAGCAAGGAGCATATTTTTGACAAGAGTCAACTGTGGGATCCTAGGGAACTCACTCTTTCTTTTTGGATCTTGGTTGCCCCATTTACTAATCATGGTTTGCTGGATCACATGATTTATTAAATCTTTCTCCTAATTCCCAAAGCCAGGAAATACCTCTTGGGCTGTATCATTATTGTCTTTTTTTGAAGTCACAAATTCTTTTGAAATCTACTAAAAGCTATTGATTTCCCCCATGACCCAAAACAAAGATATGTTGCCCATACACCCAAATCCATCTGAAATCCGCCTATTGACTGTATCTCCCTAGATCCCTAAAGAGCCCTTTTTCTATACCAGAGCTACTCTAAGTGTGATCCACAGAACGCAGCATCAGCATCCCCTGGGAGCCTGTTAGAAATGTAAATTCTTGAGTGTCACCCTAATTCTGAATCAGAATCTTTGAGGGTGAAATCTATAGTAGAAATTTGTTTTAACAATTTCCCCATGAACACTTAAACTTTGAAAAGCAATGCTCTATATGCTTTATCTGAGTGATCTTTTCCATGCTCACGGCTACAAATAATACCTCCATTTGAATACCTAATGGAACTTCTCCCCTGCAGCACCAAACTCATAAATTTTACTTCCTAATGGACTTCGTCATGGCTCTGCCCAGAGGTTCTTCAAAATTAACTTGTTCAAAATGTGAATCAAACTCTTCCTATAAAACCTATTATTCTTTCTGTATTCCATGTCTCATTCTGTGTCTGTTATCTATACATCCCTAGTGCCTAACACGTATTAGGCCCTTAGTCCATGACTGTTGAGTAATTAGTTCATTCATGATAACACTCATTGTATACATTGTCCAGATCATTGTCTGTTGGACAATGCAGGAAGTCCCTGAACTGACCTAGCACCTTCCTACCAGTTCCATTCTTGTCATTTAGAAGGGAATCATTCCCACAACATGTCCCCTCTTTGCCCCCTTCAGCTCATATTTTTTTTCACATATAATTGGACCTCAGGTATTTCTTCTTCAAAAGTCCTCCCAAATTACCTTCATCTTTTTCCCTTTTCTTTCAGCTTGTGCAGTTATCTGAGAAAAAAAATCTCCTTACCTTTTTTCTTCTTTTCCTATCCCATAAATCAAAAAGCAACCATAATTATGACCAATTCCTAGATATGCAGTGATCCTGAAATACACCCAAAAGTGTCCTTCCTCCTCCAGTTTACCTTTTCTGTAGACATCAGCATTTACAATAAATAAAGCATTTTCTTATTGAATTTTTTTCTCTTTTGTTTACTAATATTGTGTTGGTACAGACTGATTTTTTTAAAAAAAGAAAGGTTTGGCATTTCTGCTATAGTATAAACTGTATAAGCCTTTCAGTGCTATCCTTATAAGATGTTTTAAGTTTGTTAATGCATTTAAAAAATGAAGTATAGTTTTGCAACAGTTTTCTTTATCTGCCGTCGTTGGGAGTTAAATATAAATGATTTATAAGCTGTGGTACATGTGGGATCAACTCCCCCTTCCCTCACCAGATTCATAGTTTGTTTTGTAATTATATAAAAACCTCAACATTTTAGTTCAAAATCATATCTGGAATGTGGGATATAAAACTTTCCTTCTCAGGGCAGGAATTATGGGGATAAAACTTGAATTTAACTGTGTCTCCACTTGTGTCTGGCAGAGGTCTTGGTATGAAGGGAGCAGAGGTACCAAATCAAGCCAGGACACCTGCTGTGAACCACATGAAGGAAATAAATTAGCAAATGAAAGTAAATTAGGTTTATTGTGTCTGCTGGCTTTAACATTTAAACCCTAGAATTCAAGGGGATAATCATTTGTATGCTACAGTTTTTCCTTATGTAGATAATACTAAGCTTTACACAAAATAGTCAGTGAAATCTGGTAGATTGAATTATATTGATCCTAAGGTCTATAGTGAAATACAGCTAAGAATCTCAGTCCACATTAAAGTTATGTAACTTCTAAAAATGTGCAATTAATCTATCACACGAAAGCACCTATATGGACATTTAAAGGTCTGTGTATCTTGATGGCATAAAGCCAGCTTTCACACTGATAAACGCTAGGGGCATTTCTCCTGAAATGTTAGGTATATTTTAGTGTCATAACTGAAGACGTAAGCAAATTTAAAATGCTTGCTCTAAATTAAAGGGGTTCTAGCTTAAATGAGCAGCTCCTTTATAGGAAGATTTTTGTCACAGTGGTTTTGCTAAATTTTAGTTATATTAAACAAGAGAATCGCATTTTATGTAGTTGTCCTTTTGAAGCTCTTACTTCAGATCTTTTTACTGATGTTGCCAAATTATTAATATAAGTAGGATAAGACCAATTAGCTTACCTCTTCACCTCTCCCATAAAGCCTTTTTTTTCTTCTGCAATGTTTCTGAAGGATGAAATGTGAACTTTCTCATCTTCTCTTAAACTACTCTAGGTATCAAACTGGTTTGGAAATAAGCGAATCCGGTACAAGAAGAACATAGGTAAATTTCAAGAGGAAGCCAATATTTATGCTGCCAAAACAGCTGTCACTGCTACCAATGTGTCAGCCCATGGAAGCCAAGCTAACTCACCCTCAACTCCCAACTCAGCTGGTTAGTTTTTCCTTTGATTGGGGATGGGGGAAGGAATTGTTCTCCATTTTTGTACTTGCTTTTCCTACATTGGGATTTTCTTTTAATTTGTTAGGCTTTTGATTGGTTAATTTCTGTATTTGATTGCATTTTTGGACGTTAATGTCACTTTGGGCTCTTTCTTTCATTTCCAAAGAGCAATCTGTTAGACTGTTTACAACGTGGGTTGTCTGGAGGTTTGCATTAATTTGTCTATTAAGTTAAGACCAAAATAAATTGGTTGGCTTGAAGAGACCTCTAAATTCTCCTCTCAGGGATATCAATAAATAAGTTAGACGTAGTGCTTAGAGATAGTCTATTGGGATTCTGTCATTTGGCCTGTTTTATATAAAGCTTTTATCCTTGTCAGTTTTGCTGTTCCAACGACATAATGTGTGGGTCACCTATTAGCATGCATTCTATGCAGAAATATTTACTCTTCTAGCAAATATCTTATTAGAATGTTTTGGTATGCAAAACCAGGCTATGAGTATTTCTATATATTGTTTATAGTTGTTGTTCTTTATTGTTTTTTGTTGGTCTTCTTTATGATTATCGGTCGTGTGCTATGTAATAGGTTTTGTTTCAGGAAATATGCATTATATCACTAATTTAAGAGTTTAGGTCAAAATACTGTATTTTGGGGTGTGCCTCGTGTCATCAGTTCAGAATTTCTACATGTGAAAAAATGTAGTTAATAATACAAAAAATATAACCTTTGTGTTTGTATGCTATGGAAGGCATGTGGTAATTTTTTTTCCCCTTTGGTAAAGGAAAGACAAGTATCTTCTCATTAAATAAGTTTGGTTTGACTTTGATTAGGGTGCACAGCTAAGAAAACTGATGATTCTAACTTAAAAGGTTACCAATTTAAATATGTTTGATCATAATATGATTACAAACCTAATGTCTAACATTTTTTAGAGTATGGTACCTTTGACCACAAAGCTTGTTTGTCCACTAAAATAAGTTTTCTTACAGTGACTTGTTACTGGAGACATGTAGGGTTCCACAGACTGATGTCTTCTGTGAGCTTCCAGATGCACAAATTTGTTATGATAAGATTCTCCAAGTCACTAGGCTATACCCAGCACTTCTTTTATGGCCTTCTTTTATCTAAATGGAATCATGCATGAAGAGTAGCCTGGGCTTTTTCAACATGAATATAATAAAACAACGTAGAATTCAATCCAGTTTTAATTTTCCCAGCACTGCAGGTTAGATTCCTATGAGGAGCATATTTACTTTTTGAGGAATATTTTGTTTTTTCCTTCCTCCATCATGGTGTGATTGACAAGGGATCAAAGCTAACAGGTTCCATAACCAGAGAGAGTTCCACCTTCTCCATCTGGTCAATTATTAAGAATTTCAGACCCAACAACACCAGTTGAACTGTGCTGCTAGGCAGACATTTTCACTTGTCTCTTTGGAAGAAGTACAATTCTGTCAACATTAGCAAAAATGCACTCAACACTCCTGCAAAGGTTATCATAATGCAAAACAGATATCAAAATGACTTTTTCCTGTCCCTGGTATATCTGCATCACAGATGGCTTAACATGATTTATGACTAGTCCTTAGAAAGGCCCTGTGGACTTTCTTCATTACTAAATTTGTAACTATTTGTTCTTTCCTAAAGCCCTTAAAAGAGAAAAGTAAGCATTTTAACCCTCTATTCTGTGTTTAAGAAGTATGGTTGCCTCTTATGGAATGTCAGACTATGATTACAGTTTTCTAAGGAATTTTTTTCTGGTGGCTTAAACATCACGTGACTATTCTGAGCACAAAGTAAATTATTATGGAAAATTTGAGCTAAGCCTTCCAATTGTGCATAAGTTGTTGGAAATAATCTGCACAGGAACCCCTTTGTAGTGCTTTTTCTAAAGTAGAGGCAAAAAAATACTATTGTATGTGTGCAATAGCATGGAATTTTAAAAGATAAACATTTTAACAGGAAAAGTTATAAATGGGCTTTTCTTTATTTTCTTTTGCTCTTAACCAACCTAAATCATCCACACAGGTAAAGTAGAACTTTAAGATGTTCAAACTTTTCACATAAGGTGTTTATTATGTTATGTACTTGCTCTTCAATAATTTGAAAAGATAAATGATAATTGAAATAAATTTTAAATAAGAGGTTAATATATGAAAATACATTTTGGCAGAGTTTGAAGTCTAGAGTTGTAGAACCTAGGAACTTTTCATAACCTCAGTATTGAAGCAGAAGTTTTTTTTCAGAGTTTTACAAAATATAAGTACTCATTTCTATTGTAAAGAAATATATTTCTGGCTAGGTGCAGTGGCTCACGCCTGTAATCCCAGCACTTTGGGAGGCTGAGGCGGGCGGATCACGAGGCCAGGAGTTTGAGACCAGCCTGGCCAATGTGGTGAAACCCCATCTCCACCAAAATTACAAAAATTAGCTGGGTGTGGTGGCATGCACCTGTAGTCCCAGCTACTCGGGAGGCTGAGGCAGAAGAATCCCTTGAACCTGGGAGGCGGAGATTGTAGTGAGCTGAGACCGCACCACTTACTCCAGCCTGGGCAACAGAGTGAAACTCCGACTCCAAAAACAAAACAAACAAACAAACAAACAAAACCAAATATATTTCTTTGCAAGTAAATCCTCTTCCTGCTAGAGGCTTCTGTATGGAGAACAGAACTTCAGTATCTTAGATTACTTCCAAATATTTCTATTTATTAATATGTTCCATGTCTCCTATTTTCTTAAGCATAATTTTTTTTTTTTTAAATCACTTAAGACTAAAACCCAGGGGGATTAGCAAGCATTTAGAGACATTTAGCATGCTTCATAGTTTATACCAGCAAAGTTAGACAAAATGGATGAAGCAAAGAGGAAGAATAGAAGGAAGGAGAGAAAGTTAAATTTTGAAAAAAGAAAGCAAAAATAGGGGCCAGTTGAAGCACTGGTTAAAACCTGGGGTCTATAATTCTTCTGTAGTGGCCTAGAGTAATGCATTCTTAATTTCTTAATTTTGATGAGATTATAAAACCTCAGAAAAATGAGGCCCTTTCAAGAAGCTTGGATTATCTTCTGCAGAGGATTTTAACATCCAAGAAGCAAGAAATTGACTTGTGCATTACAGATGTTCACAGTGGCATGCCATCAGCGTTGAAATTATATCACATTCTGTGATTAGATAAGTGGTAGTGGGCTTACTGAAGCTCAGAACCCCAAGATTTGAATTCTTTTGCTTAGCTGTGTGTTTGTGTCAAGGACAACAGCAAATTCAGCCATGAAAGTTCTTCCTCTAGCACTATTTTAGTCAATGGCAAGCCCATATACATAATCTTGTAATACCCCTGTATTAGTCCGTTCTCATACTGCTATAAGGAAGTGCCTGAGACTGGGTAATTTCTAAAGGAAAGAGGCTTAATTGACTCAGGTTAGCATGGCTGGGGAGGCCTCAGGAAACTTGCAGTCATGGCAGAAGGTGAAGGGGAAGCAAGGCAGCTTCTTCACAAGGCAGCAGGAAGAAGTGCCGAGTGAAGTGGGGAAGAGCCCCTTGTAAAACCATCAGATCTTGTGAGAACTCACTCACTATCACAACAGCATGGAGGAAACTGCCCCCATGATTCAATTAAGTTCACCTGGTCTCTCCTTTGACCTGGGGACCGTGGGGATTATAGGGATTACAATTCAAGATGAGATTTGGGTGGGGACACAAAGTCTAATCATATCAACCCCTAAAAAGAGGTTTGGTGTTTTTCAGGATTGATGAAAAGTTATTATATTAAAGCTCAGAGCCTTCATGCCCTATGAGAAGTTTATAGTACACACACAGAGAAGGTAACACATCCAGAGAAGTTGACTAAAACTTTAGTAAATCCACAGGAATTCTTATAATTTTGTTTTTTAAAACCAAGTGAAAATATTTATCCCACTGATGTTTTATCTCATGTCTTTCTTAGTATGATTCTCCTCTTTATTTTTAACTGAAGAGTGAAAACAATTTCTCCTGGAATTGGAACTCTACAACCTTGACATACATACCTATTGAAGGGTTTTCACATTGAACCAGGCAACACTTTACTCTTTCGCTTTGTCCCAAGTAGAAAGTAACAATGAATTTTGGAATTGACAAGGGGAAATGGAAAAGCAAGCATGCATGGGACATAATTTAAGCTTACATCTAGTAAAAAGGGCCTATCCTTTGAGCTCCCAAATGGTATGAGAGTCCAATCTAATCAAGTTGAATCAAGCTGGCCACATAATCTATCTGAAGTCTTGATTTCTAAACTACAGAAAATGGCAACTACTTCATTAAAATACTGTAAGAAATATTGAGTGAGTACATTTAAACACTGAGTTCCTTAAAAGGAAAAAGTAAATCCATTCTTGCTCTAGGTCTTTGGTTCTCATCTAGGGGCAAATTTGTACTCCCAGGGGACATTTGGTACTATCTGGAGCTATCTTTGGTTGTCACAATTTTGAAGGGAGGGTGTTATTGGCATCTATTGGATAAAGGATAACCATTGTAGGGCTAACCACCCTACAACGCATAAGATAATCTCCCACAATAAAGAATATTTGGCCCAAAATGTCAGTAGCACCAAGGTTGAGAGATCCTATTCTAGGTTTAAGCTTTATCATTATTATTATTATTATTATTATTTTGGATTATGAAGTTAACTGATTTTTTTGATTTTTTTTTTTTTTTTGCTTTTAATTTTTTTGTTTTTCTTTAACAAATTTAAGTCTCTTGAAGATTCTTTAGAGTAGAAATGCAATTTTCTGGAACTTGTGTAATGAAAATGGATGTGGACACATTGCCACATCATGGTGTTTGCCCAAGCAAATGCATTAGAATCATAAGTGATCCATTATTTCTTCTCTGCCTAGTTGAGTGTAGATTTAGTTCTGTACATGCCCCAAATGTCTGGGTGGCAGTTTAAATGAGCTGCTTGCCTTCCTTCCCAAACCAAATTCAGAACCTTTTAACTGACAACCACATCTTAAAATGTGCTTCTAGTAGTAGCTGATGGCTTCAAAACAGCCTGCAGGTAACGTTTCTGAATGATCTTCACAGCAAGCCAAGTCATTCTGTTTCAGTTCTTTGAGAATGCCACAGCACCTCTAAGAGAGCCCATTCACTATTTGTCAGTGGATCGTGTGCTTCCCAGGAGGTTATGCATTCCATGATAAATTCTTTCCAACTTTCAGTGCTGGGTAAAGAACATGTCCTCCCCTTGTAGCTCAGATGTTTTTGTGGACTTCTGTCTGCTTTATTGTGGTGTTAGTGGCACCTGGTCTCTTCCCTCAGCACAGTCACTGCTTCTAGATACTTATCAAAGAGTGACAAGCCATGGTAATATTGTACATGGGTGTACAGACACAATGAAATGCTGAAACAGCACAGCCAAGAGCACAAGGGACTGTTTCTTCAATTATTGCTCTGATACAAATGCACTTGTATATGAAGTACATTTATATGTGCATATTTATCTCTGTGTACATTAGGCAGCCAGACATATTTACAGTTTATGCACATGTATTTTTTAAATCACCTGTGTCAATTGCAATGTGTATCTTTTAAATGACACATTCCATGCCTTCGTGGTTCCATGGATGCCACGTCATTGGACATCATGTAGCCCTTTGGGGATTTCTCCCATTTCTAAGTTTGTGTACTGATTTCCAGAAAAACATTGGTCAAACTTATAGTCCTTATGTTTAGTCTAGATTTACCACAGTGGAACCGGTGGAATCTGGGTGGTGCCAGGATGGACCTTAAGATTGACTCTCTGGATGATGATACATCATCTAGAGATGATGGGAGAGAAGTAAAATACCTGAGCTTGAAACTGAACACTCTGGGGAGTTGGGTGGGGGAGTCTGATGACATATAACAAATTATAATTTGGGTTCTTGGAGCTGATTCTTCTTGGTTCTGATGACATCTAAATGTAAGCATGTATTGTAAATACATTACAAAATGGCTTTTATTATTTAGGTTATATCTGTGATTACAAAAAATATTTGAGAGGGATAGAACTAGTATATAGAGATATTATATATCTACTCGTGAGAATGTGATCTGTGCCACACATTGTTTCATTCATATGTTCAGGAAGACAGTTTCAAAGATAGGTCCCATATTAATGGAAGGAAGTTACAGACCAAAGGCTTTGTCCCACTGACTGGGTATAAGCCACACCTGGCCAGATCTTACACTTGTTTTGCTAAGGCCCTACCTTTCTAATTCCTTTCAGATAAGCTAAACAGAGAAATGTGGGCCAGATGAGACAGGACAAGTCACAGAGCTATGGAGATGGCATAGTCCTTTGGTTGATGCTTGAGTCCTCCTCTAACCCCCAAAGAAAGCATTTATTTTTCCTGGGAAAGAAGGAATGAGAAGGGAGTTAGGTGGAGGATTGTTTTATTTAGTAAAATAGCTAGTTTTTTTGCATGCAAATGAACATCCCACAGGACAAAGAAAATTTGAATTTTTTTTTTTTTTTTTTTAAATGTGGAGTTGTCCCCAGGTTTATAAATCATCTGCTTTCTCTAAATGGCTCTTGCCTTTAAAGTATGAAAACACCATGAATAGCATAGATAGATACCATAAATAAATAGTGCATTGTGTCAGAGTTTAGAGTTCATCATTTGTTAAGTGGTCCTTCTATGGGGAAAAAAAGTCCTCTCTTCTGCTTAGCTGCACCTCTTCATGTGGGGCAGGAAAGCTCTCAGAGCTCAAATCCCTACCTTAGGAGAAAAGAAAAGTGTCAGAGCTGAGGCATGAATCATTGTTGGGCGATTCCACACTGATGATGGCTGTCTCAGAATATGAGGGCAAGAGCACAATTTGAGCAATATAGGGTTGGAAATAATAGAGTGCAACTGACCTGGGTCCCTAAGATCTCTCCTTTTCCAGGCTAATGTCATGTTTTAACCAAACCTTGCACGTTGAGCTTTCTTTCCTAATGCGCTGAGCTGCACGATGACTTCAGAATAATATTAAGCTTTTGCAAGCCCTTATGCTTAGGTTGAATGTGGGCTAGGTTCACCGCAGTGGAACCAGTGGAACCTGGGTGGTGCCAGGATGGACCTTAGGCTAACTCGCTGGATGATGCCTCCATCCCTGGGAGGTGAAAGCAGATGGCTAATGGCCCTTCTTGAGGCCCACTTATTATTATTATTACTATTATTATTATTAGCAGCAATGTTTCATATTTTATGCATGCTTGAGAATTCCTGGCCCATTATTTTGTTTTCTCCGTAGTCGCAGGTGGCAGAGAAGTGTAGATCACTCCCACAGATTCTTACAGTCCTCAAGGTTCCTTGGGCTGTTGCCACCCTGCAAGAAATTTCACCTTCATTTTGGAAATTAAGAATGTCAATAGACCCATATCATAGAGCCAGTCCTAGTATGTGACATTGCCTTCCTGCACTCCCTCCCAGGGGCTGCTCCTCATAGGGGAGGGGATGGTTTAGCAATGACATATTTAGAATCCAGTTGAATAGTTTGTGTGCTCTATCATGGTGGCAGAAGTACCATTGACCAGCCCATAGTCTTCATCTTGTCGTCCCCTGGCCAACCCTAGAATTTTAGAGGCATAGAAGAGAGATCCTAGGTCTAGAGACTACAATCCAAATAGACTAAATTGGGAAAAATAAATGTTCCCTTTCTCAGCTTGAAGTTGCTAAGGGGAAGCAGTTCTATTGACAACTTGCAGTAAGGTATGGCTTCACATAACATAAACAATATGCACCCTTTATTGCTTGCTCTGTTCTTCATGCTACTAACCAGACTCTGTTGGTGTTATTTTTATTTTAGTTTTTATTTGGGGGGGTTGCTTTGCATGTCATTCTTCCTCTTGGCTGTTAGTTGCGGGGTTTGAGCCTTTTCCTTTCTGTGATTCAGGTGCCTCACTCTTTCCTTTCCAGGTTCTTCCAGTTCTTTTAACATGTCAAACTCTGGAGATTTGTTCATGAGCGTGCAGTCACTCAATGGGGATTCTTACCAAGGGGCCCAGGTTGGAGCCAACGTGCAATCACAGGTAGGGACCCAGCCAATATGTCGCCAGGTGAATGCCTTAGAGTCCAAGAGCCCTCAGTTGTATTGGACTTCCTGCTTCTGTCCAGAGAGAGAGAGAGAAAAAATAGATCAGAACCAAAACCTTACCAACAACCGAACCAAAATCAAGACAACCATTGTCATGGGGAATCTCGTCCACACTTTGTGACTGCATTTGGCTCTGGCTTTTCAGTTGTACCGGGAAGGCAGGGGAAGAACAGTAAGCACAGGGCAAGGTGACCGAGACACATCAGGCAGGTGGAACCAGCATATTCTTTATTCACCAAAGGGAAAAGGAGGAGGTGTTCAGGATGTTACCTCAATTTCCAGGTCTCCCTCTCGTGTGTTGGTTTCTCCTGCTCAATATTTACCATATAAAGAGGCAATTAACAAGCAAGCAAATACATTATTATCTGATGTTTTCATTTTAAGCTTTAAAAACACCCAGCCAGGTTGACTAAATTCATTTCTTAGTCATCCTTGAGGTCAAGGGACTTGAATTTCTGGTGATGAGTAGAAGTCCACATTGGGAAGCAAAATCAAGCCATGTGATATCAAATTTTAGTGTTCCATAGTAAGCAGATTTCCTTCATGATACTTGAAGAAGCCATCCTACTATCTCAGCATGAAACATGATGTGAGAGGGTAAAGTAGTATGCTGTGGGTCAGAATTATTAGGGAAGTTCTGAGCCATGTCGGTCTAGTTTCCCACCCTCCGTGTGGAACAAGAAGCATTACAAGCCCGGAACAGACCAACTGGTCAGTGATTCACCCCTTTCTCGAGAAACATTGCCTGAAACAAGTTTGAAGTGATATGGTCAGGCTTTGGTCAAGTGACTAAACAACTGGCCATCACTTAAGTCCTCAAAAAATACAAGGTCTCAATCAAGTACTGCTCTCTCTGTGAGATGGCTGCCCAAACCTCCTCTAAACAGAACCTTTGTTTTTATAGGATACCCAGCAAAGGAACAGCTGTATAGGATGACCTGTAGGGAAGAAAAATGGGGAGAAAAGAAAATTCCTTCATGCTTTCCCCTCCAGCTCCCTGTATCATCCTAATCCTTACCATCTCATGCAGACTTGTTGAACTAGTTTCAATGTGACGATCCCAGTTTTCTTTTACCATTTTACTGTCTTGCTTACTGAACTCAGAACTCTTTATGGATTGGCATACAGAGGAAGCTAGCCTCCTCCTAGTGGACTCTCCCAGGACAACTGTCTCCAAAATGATTGCATTAATATGGCATGCCCAAATGGTGGCCTGCCTGATGATGATCTGCCTCCCTTTTCCTACACCTCTCTGACTAATTTTCTCTCTGTTATTGTTCATCTGTTTAGGTGGATACCCTTCGCCATGTTATCAGCCAGACAGGAGGATACAGTGATGGACTCGCAGCCAGTCAGATGTACAGTCCGCAGGGCATCAGTGTAAGAAAACAAGCCCCCCCACTCCCTGCTTTGTTTTTATTCTTTCACTACCAATTATTTCAAAGCCATAGGGCCCAGAATGCCACTTAGTAGGACTTATCTTAGCTTTACGGTCACCTAGTTTCTTGTTTCTGTATCGGTCATGCCATCGGCAGCATTCTACCCACAAAAAAAGTGGCGATTGGGCAGGCTTCATGCAGGCAGCTGGCGTCTAGGGCTGTCAGACGCAATCAGTGTTTGCATGGCACCTGCGGCCACATGCGTTCAGCTAGAGGAGCTGCTAAACAGGTGACACCTAGTACAACAGTGGTAGGAAATGTGACCACAAGCTGGGGCCTGGGAACCTGGGAGGTGAAACCAGTAGCCAAAATCCATTGCATCCATGTCTGTGGTCTGAGAAAAAAATACTTTTTTTCAATCTGTCTATGCACGATTAAAAAGAAAATTAACACAGAAGCTGGGTATGTAGAAGGGATGGGGAGGGGTGCAGACCATCTTCTACTTGTTCTTGGGTGCTCTGGCGGCTCCTGACTAGCATGAAAATTCATAGCGACAAGCTATGTCGCACAGAGTGAAATCGATCAGACAGACACAAGGAGAACCGAGTGTAGATTTGGGACAGCAATCCAACTTGATTTCTCAGATCAATTGTCTGCTTTCTCAGCAGCGGTGACAGCAAGCTGGGACAAGAGGGCAGCCTGGAAAAAGAGGCTGTTTTTTAGATCAGGGATGATTCCTGGGCTTTTAGAGGTCACAGGAGGCTTGAGTAGAACTATTGGCTCTTAACTATTGAAGAAAGGTTTGAGTGGTGAGTGGTGATCGTTTTTTATTGTTTGTTTCTGTTGCTATGATTAAAGTAAATGAGGGATCGAAGGAAGAAGAGTTAGGCATGATTTATTAATGTAATCTATACTAATGGAGATATAATGTCTGCAATGAAGGAGGTGATGGCCTCTTCAACTCTGCATTGGTCAAGTCATACATGATTCTGTCTGGTTTGGGAGGATTAAGAGAATATCAGTTATTTCTCAGATCAGATTAGGAATGGTTGAACACATTAGGAATTCTTACCTCATAAAAGAGAAAATTTGGGGGGTACATAGTAGTGTAAGGCATGCTAACACTATTAGATTCATCATGAATGATCTAAAGGATAGGATAGGACTACTGAGTAGTGGATTCAGAGAAACAGGTTTCACTTCAACATCTGATGGACCTTTCTCACAGTAAGAGTCCTCCAAAGAAGGGGTTGGCTGCCCTTAAGAGTTCCCCATCATTGGAAAATTCAAACATGGCTTGGCTAGCTGCTTGGTAAGGATGTTGCAGAAGGAAGTCAGGCAGCAGGTTTTGATTGTCTTGGTGACTTTTAAGGCCACTTACATTAGGGAATCTTTATTTTCTACCTTTTTCAGGCAGAATCTCCTCTTGAGTTTATATAATATTTATCAAGTCTTCTCTGGAATGGAGGGAGAGAAGTCAGAGTTAACCCTGTTAAACATATTCTGGACAATCATGTTACTTTCTTGGAAGGATTTTTAGGACAGAGAGATTCTTCCCATCTTATGCTTGTTCTAACTACATTAACTATTAGTACTGCATTGATGGCTGACTTACTGGGAAGACTGCTTGGAAAAATACAAGAAGCCATTGTGGGAAAGTGTATTCTCCAAAAGAATTCCAAATGAATGAAGTTGTTTGGGTTTTTGTCTGAGTGCAGGTTTACACACACATGCATTTATGTATTTCCTGAATCTTTTGGGGATATAAGATAAGTTTTTCCAGAGAAAGCTTTGCTCCGTGCATAAGCAGAAGAGAAGAACATGAGGAAAGCACAAGAGTGTAGGGACAAGAACTCGAAAGGAACTGAAGGAAGTCCACATGACTGAGCAGGAAATGGGCCTGACGCTTCTGTTATTTGGCGTCTTTCTTTCCTAATTGGGCAGCATAGAAGAGAGAGAGCAGCAGTCAGACTCTGGGGGGTGGGGTGGGGGGAGGTCAACACTGACCCCTCTGACATCATCTGGTAGGCTGGGAATAATTTCTGAAATAGTGTAACCAAACATGTGCAGACAATTATGTCTGATGACATAAGCCCACCACAAAAACTGGGCCTGAAAATGCCACTTGAAAGAGTCTCTCACTTTACATTAATTTTTTTCCCATGAACTGCGGTTGTTTTATTTCTGGGTCTTTAATATGCAGGGTAAATGAATCAAGGGCTGATCGTGATATGTTCTTTTGATATCAGTTTTAAATTGTGCCACCTGCAGGAGGCTAAGCTTGTTATAGTGAGATGTATTTTTAGATGGTGGTATTCGATGCTAAGACATGGGTGTATAGAGCAGGACGATGACTGCCAGCAGGAGAGAGAGAGGAGGGGAGACAAGAAGAGACAAGGACAGGAATGAAAGCTTTGAGCCAAGAAATAAAAATAAACAGTTCCTAACCCCAAAGCTGCAGTGGAATTCCCAGCTGGGCTCTGGATTGTGTTTGATTCGGTGGAGGACATTTTCTGGGCAGCCTTTATCTGCTCCCCTGGCTGGGCTTTCACAGCACCCATATCTTATCCAAGCAGCATCTATTTTAAGCCCTGTAAAGTTCAGACCAGTTGCCTTTAACTGACCACACAGCAATAGAATTGCAAGGTGCGGTGGTAGGAGTATTATAAAGGGAGTTGGGAGCTGCTAGTCCTAGTAACTCGTGTGCCCATGGGCAAATATTGAATCTCTCTTCTAGAAAATGGGGCCAGTAATTCCCACCTTTTATACTTCAAGGACTGGCTTAGGGCAAATGAGAAAATAAGTAGGAAAGGGATTGGCAAAGCATAAATTATTCCACATGAATGCAGTATGAAATTTTATAAGTGATAACTTTCTGATTTGACCTTTTTTCTCCTCTGATGTGAGCAGTTTTCTCAGTAGGTAGTTCCTAGTGAGGATAGTTTAGGACACAGTTGTCACTTTTTTTCTCTTCTGATGGAAAGGTGTGCTTTTGAGATAGATATAGTGTTATGCAAGGCCTAAAGACCCCCTTCCTTAGCCACGGTGAGAGTTAAATTATACCTCCTTAAGTACTTTGTGTTCTCATATGGCAATGGGCAATACTTACGAAGCTTAGAGTGGCTCTACGTAATGGAGGGAGATTATTCCACTTCTCTGTCAATCAGACATACTTAAAGATCACTTAGCTATCACATTCTTTCCTATCCATTCTCACTGCCACCATCCTAGTTCTAGAAATAGTTCATTAACTAGACTATTGCCATAACTTCCTAATCACTGTTGCTGTCTTTAATTCCTCCTCTCTCCCACACACCCTCTGAATTTTGTCATTCCTTGCTCAGAAATCTGTTGCCTACCCAAGCAAGCTCAAACCCTGAGTACAACATTCAGGGTCTTTTACATTTGGGCCCAGCCTTCCTGTCCTTCTACCTCATCCTCCTGTCATCAAAATAAACTCTGGATGCCATTCAGTATGGCCAGCTCACCTTTACCTCATTACCCATTTTCCCCCTTACATTTACTCATGTATGCCATCTACACAAATGTCCTTTCATTCCTACATCACCTCTCCATCCCACCCCACTATCCAAATCACACTTAGTCTCAAGCCCAGCTCCTCCTTCGTGTCTTTCTTCTTCTTAGTCCTTCTCCCCCTCTTCTCTCTACTTTATCACAGACACACATTTTCTTTGCACTGTACATATGTGCACAGAAATTACCTCTGTGTCTTTCACTTCTGCCCATGTGTATGGTCCTAAAAATGCGTGTACTAGTTGCTCAAAACATGTTCGTTGAATGAATAAATCAGGGAGGAGAAGAAAAGATGCTACTAAATTAAAAATTCATTTTAATGACCAATAGCCACATCTAGTGTACCAGCTATAAAGTATCTGATGAGAATTACTACTTTAAATGCTTATCCACAATTATACTGTCTTTAAGATCCAAAAATATCCTTAAGTCTTTCTTTTTGGAAAAAGTTTTTCAAACTTTCTGGCTGATGTATATTCTCTGAGAATAAGATTCAAATCAGCAGTAAGTGTGTGAAATTATATGGTGATGATATTGCAGAGAAAATTATCCTCAGCAGTAGGATCATTCTTATTATGAATTTTGTAAAATTTCTTTCACTCCTCGTATCCTTGAAGAGTCCCTGTGTTTCTATACTAAAAGAATCCCTGTTTAAAAAAAGTATATATACCTGTTTGTAGGATAGCCATGCATGTAGCAACATAACATTGTTTGTGGGATAGCTGTGCATGTAGCAACATAACATTGTTGTAATTGGATTCTCATTGTTGTAATTACCCTCCCTACTAGATGTGGTATTGGAACCTCCAAGGACAACCTGGAGGAAGCAACTTGAAATTGGGAAACTTAGGTCCTTCTTGTGACTTTTCTTTTAAGGAGTCACTTCACCTCTGTGTTGTTGCTTCATCTGTAAGGTTTATTAGATAAGCAAACTGAAAGCTCTCTTTCGCTCAACAGCTCTAGAATTCTGCATTTATGATCTTTGATTCATTGTTAGCTCAAGGGACACCAGACTAAATTGTAGATCATCCCTCCAGAAAACTCTTTCATTAGAGTTAGTAACTTCTATTCTTTCTAGCCAACCCCAGTGTTCAAATTATATCTTGAAACCCAAATGGGAAGGAAGAAGTGCTCTCGTTACACAAACTTTTCCCTTTGAATTCCTTGGATATTTGTGATAGCAGAAAGCATTATTCTTTAGGGTAAACCTTTTTTTTTTTCTTTTTTTTTTTTTTTTTTTTTTGAGGCAGAGTCTCTCTCTGTCACCCAGGCTGGAGTGCAGTGGTGTGATCTCGGCTCACTGCAACCTCTGCCTCCTGGGTTCAAGCGATTCTTGTGCCTCAGCCTTCTGAGTAGCTGGGATTACAGGTGTGCACCACCATGCCCAGCTAATTTTTGTGTTTTCAGTAGAGATGGGGTTTCACCATGTTGGCCAGGCTGGTCTCAAGCTCCTGACCTCAAGTGATCTCCTGCTTCAGCCTCGCAAAATACTGGGATTATAGGTGTGAGCCACTGAACCTGGCCACTATGTTTAATTGTTTTAAAATCTGGGTTATGGGAATGAATTTACTCCAGCCAGTCTTTGATGTAAATAGATACCCCTGTGGATTTTTCTTAATCAAAAGGTTTGGTGAAAATGGAAATAAGTGTCAATATTATCTCTACAAAGTTAACATGCCGTTAACATCAATTTATGACAGAAAAAAAATCTCATTAATCTTGCTTTGTAATCATTATAGTAATAGAAAAATAGAGATGAAGCTTTCATTGTAAACTGTAACATAGGTGTTTTTGTTTTTTCTTTTCTCCCATGTTAGGTAAGGGGGTAAAAGGAACATTTACCAAGTAAATAAATAGAATATAAATCATTAGGACAAAAATAGCCTCCTATTTAAATAAACATATTTCAGACATTTGGATACCACAGGGATACTTAGTAATACTTGGCCACGTGCCATAATTTTAATTTTTTCTTAACTATTTCTAAGAGACCTCCTTCCTCTTAAAGTATATATTAGTAAGATGTTGCCACATGTGGAATTGTAAGGCTGGGAACTCAGAGTAATAATTAAAATTCATATGCACATCTTTGAAAACTTACGTTAATTATACACAGTTTTAATTCTTCTATTTTACCAAGCTGAATTTGAATTTCAAAGGGATGAAAACATACCCAGATGTGCCCCCCAGTTGGTTGTCTTTGGGTACCTTCTGGTGCTATGACCAGGGACTAGTGAACAGCCCCAAAACTGAGGGGTAAAGGTACCAAGGATAATCGAGGGGTCTGAATGTGGCAGACCAGACTCTATAGTGTTTGAAGGCAGCAGGGATAGAGTAGATAGATGGAAGCTAACAGCCTCACTTTCCTTCATGACAAAACTATTGGGAAACAGGGTAAGTAAGTGCCTTTGCTTCTTATAGGGCCTTTAAACCTAGCACCATAACAAACCTGAGACCAGAAAAGCATTTTATTTCAGCCCACAATGATTGAAGAAGCAAAAAATATCCCAGTATTGTGATTTCATATGCAATCCAATGTTTTTCCCCAGCTCCCAAGTGAAAGCCCTTAAAAGTACAAATGAGGTCAGATCATTCAATGGCTTATTCATGCATTCATTTATTCATTCACTTATTCATTCATTCATTTATTCATTCACTTATTCATTCATTCATTCATTCATTCATTCATTCAATAAACATAAGCATTTTTTACCTTGAGGAATGAAGCTACATCATGGTACATCCAGGTCAAATTGGAGAAACTCTGATGTCAGTCAGGGTACATTTTCCCTTTTAGTCTCATTCAGCACTTTGTCTGGGATTGAATTTCCTGTTCCTAGAAGAATAGACCAAGGGAACTGACCAACTCTGTAGCCTAGGAGGGAATTTGAAATTAAATTATATGACAGAAGGGGGGAATTTAGGACCAACCAGCAACAGTTTGAGAAAAGTACCAACCCCAACCAAATAGATATACCATGGACTTAATAATATAATAAGCATTCTTTTGTAGGAACTGCTTCTCTCTTTGTAGAACTAGTTGCAATGAGTTATGATCTTAAACCTAGTGATATGATCACACTAAACAGTATCACATTTAGGCTGTGTGTGTTTGTGTATGCATGTGTGTGTGTGTGTACATGTACATTCCACTTTTGCCTGTGTGACTATGAACAAGTCAGTTTCTCTTGATAGGACTCAGTTTTCTGAATTCTAAAGAGGACAGTTGAGCTGGATTTTGTTTAAGGCATCTTCCAATGTCAGTTCCATTTATAAACAATTATTGTTTTTCCATTCCCAAGAAAATGCAAGATTGTGTTTTGGGGAAGATACTCAACTGTGAGATGACGGTGTATGCTATGTTCCTTTCATTGGAATTGGTGTTTTATAGCATCCTGCCCAGCCTGGCCCACATTTGGCCCCGTAGCCATGCTTCCTCAGGCTAGGATCTGGTTAGTTGTTCCAGAATCAAGTTGGTCCCTCCTTCTGCTCTGTGAAGAAAAATCACAACCTCAAAGGGATAGGTTTTTTTTTATGGTTGCTCCTGAAAGTGGCATGGTCCCTCTAGATGTCAGCAAATATTAAGGCAATTAAATAAGGCAAATTAATTATGAGAAACATTAGCATTCCTTTCTGAAGACACTGTTCTTCTTGCTGAGTCTAGCCTCACCCCTTCTTGCCTTTTAGGAAGACTTCCATGTTCTTAGACAAGCTTGTTTTCGGATAAAATATTAGACTTTTTTCTTAGAAAATCCCTTTGTTTTAAAATTGGTAATTTTTAAAAATCCCAATCTCTGGCTACATTTGAGTTTGAGGAAATTCTTTTTCACATCTCTAAATATGTTTCAATTTGATAGTATTAGTAAATAGTAAATGAAAATGTCTTATTCCACAAATGTTTGTTGAGATCCTTCTAATGTCCAGTACCAGGAATACACACATCAATGGGACATGGTTCTTGTACTTCATAAAGTCATAGAAAGCAAAAAGAAGTGGCAGTTATCTGGTTCAGTTATCTGATCCTCTGAAAGAGAAGAAATATACCAGCCAGTATAATCAATATTATTTTCAAAAATTTGGTGAATGGCCATTGTAAGCTGTATTTACACACATATAATCATATTCCTATCAACTATAAATATATGAATTGCTTATAAGCATGATTGACATTTGTTATTCTTACATAGATTTTGTGAGTGACTAGCAAAAGCTGTTCTTTGCTTCTAGAACCATGCTGTCCCAATATAACTTTTTGCATTGATGGAAATGTTCTATTTTAGCACTGTCCAATAAGTTAGCCTTTAGCAAAACATAGCTATTGAGCATGGCTCGTTAGCCATGAGGATATGGCTAGCTCGTTATCCTCAGCAAACTAACACAGCAATAGAAAACCAAACATCGCATGTTCTCACTTATAGGTAGGAGCTAAACAATGAAAACACATGGGCACATGGGGGAACAACACACACTGGGGCCTGTTGAGGGGACAAGGGGAGGGAGAGCATCAGGAAGAATACCTAATAAATGCTGGGCTTAATACTTAGGTGATGGGTGGAGCAAACCACCATGGCACACATTTGCCTATGTAGCAAACCTGCACATCCTGCACATGTACCCCAGAACTTTAAATAAAAGTTGGAAATTAAAAAAAAAAAAAAAGTATTGGGCTTGAGGTCCAAAAGAGAATTGGTATCAACTAAGTACTGTTAACATACAAGATATGACAATAAAGAATTAATACCGATTAGCTGCTAGATATGAAGATGCATACATATAAACAAGCATGTTTTTCAAAATAAACATCTTGAAACTAAAAAAAAAAAAATGACTAGTTTGAAAAAGAAAATAAATTTTTAATTTTATTTAATTTAAGGTAATTTAAATTTTCAGTAGCCATTTTTGGCCAGTGGCTACCATGTTGGCTAGTGAAGTTCTAGATGCTCTGCCGGTTATTTGGTAACTATAACTTGGTAAAGTAAGTTAAAAGAATAAATGTGATGGTGTGCAAGAGTAATATAAATAAAACTAGAAAATATAATTTAGAAATTTAGAATAGCTAGGAACTATGAAAAGTAGGAAGAAAGAATTTACTAATCAACTACAAAGTATTAGCAGAATAAAATTGGCAGGAGAGTGATAAAATCGCATGTAAATTGCAAAATGAAGGTTAAAATGAAGCCACCAAAGTGGGGTGACTGGTGTTAGAGGTGTCACCATACTGTGAAAACAGAGTAGACTTCTTAACACAAAACATAGAAAAGCATGCTTTCTGCTTAAATCAGCCTTTCCAAAAATAAATAGAGCTCTTTATTAAAAATTAACTATATACAAGAAGTTAACTCTGGTTATCATAATAATATGCTTCAAGCTATGAAATAGTATGGAGGAAGATTTAAAATATAAATATAGAAATACCTACATTTGTTATGGTTTTTTTGAAATAATTTTTCACTGTGTCAGCCGCTAATTCATCCAACCTAATAATTCTTCAAGCCCAAGCAGGACATGTCTTTGAACTCATCTCGAATTCGTTCTTTAAGTCTAAACCCTGTAGGGCTTACATAAGATAGAGGCTTTGTTTCAAGTCTCCCAGGTGACCTAAGCCTTTGCTGGCAGCCTCTGCCTCGCCGTTTCTTCCTCCCTGCCCTGCTAGTCTATTCCAAGTGTAGTCTGCAGATCAACAACATTACCTGGGAGCTTGTGAGCCATGCAGAATCTCAGGCCCCGCCCAGACCTGTTAAATCAGATGCTACAATTTAACCAGATCCCCTGGCAATTGTTAAGCACATTAAGTTTGAGTAGCTCTGCTCTAGTGTGTAAAGTCTACATGCTCTCTAGGGCTTACTGAAGAGAAGGAATTACATAGCTTTATTTGCATTAAGGATACCTTTTAAAATGTTTTCAACATTTTATTTAAAAAATTTTCAAACATATGGAAAACTGGAAAGAATTTTACACTGAAATCAGTATTCTCACCACCTAGATTCTGTCATTAATATTTAACTCTACTGGCTTCGTCATATTGTCATCCTTTTATCCTTCTGTGCATCCATCAATCCATCTTGATTTTTTTTCATTCATTTCAAAGTAAATTGCAGACAACAGTACATTTTCTCCTAAGTAAATATCCTGGTACATGTATCATTAACTAGAGTTAAATATTTATTTGCAGTATTTTTCTCTTCTGGAACAAAATTGTACACAATTAAATGTGCAAATCATAAGTATCCATTCTCTTGAAGTTTTTTTTTTGTTTATTTTGTCTTTTGAGATGGAGTCTCGCTCTGTCATCCAGGTTGGAGTGCAGTGGCGCAATCTTGGCTCACTGCAAGCTCTGCCTCCCAGGTTCATGCCATTCTCCTGCCTCAGCCTCCCAAGTAGGTGGGACTACAGGCGCCCGCCACCACGCCCAGCTAATTTTTTGTATTTTTTAGTAGAGACTGGGTTTCACCGTGTTAGCCAGGATGTTCTCGATCTCCTGACCTCGTGATCCGCCCGCCTCAGCCTCCCAAAGTGCTGAGTCTCTTAAATTTTAACAAATGTAATACACTTGTATATAAATTTCCTACCCTTTGTTTTCTTGTGTCTACCTCATTCCTATAGTTTACAAAACAAAATAAGAAGGAAATGGAAGGACAGGGCACATAGTTGTCCACAGAATAGTCTGTTCTTTTCCCAGCAGCCAGGGGCTCCCTCCCTTCCACCTCCTACCCTCAGTCCCTCATTCTATCTTATAGCCAAGCATTGCTAGAAAGGCCAATTTAAATCAAATGAGATGGTTTATTCTACACTTGTCTCATGTTCTGATATGGTGAGCCTGCTTTTAAAGGCTTGTATTCAATTTATATTCACATTTCAATGAGAAAAGTTTTTGAGATGTATAAAAATAGAAACTTTCTAATAGATATCAGAAAGTTAAATTATAGTGTGATTACCTCACTGTTACATTTTTCCTCTTTTGCCTTTTGCCATTTCTCCCCTTTCTTCTTTCCCTTTATCCAGATAGACCCTTGACTTCTAGTCCTTATGCCAAGTGAAGGGAATTGACAAGAACCTTATAGTGAAAGAATTTATGTTGCCTGGTGATAAGCATTTTGGAGACTGAATGATATGGAAAAGAACTCTTAAGAACTCAATTATGACTGTTCTGTTGTGTATCCTCTCAGGGTGGCATATGGAAGGCTTACGACTAGTTAATTTCTTTATTAAAATTAAATTTGGAAAATATTTAGACAGCTCTTTCCTGGATCTAGGCTACCCTACACCTTTATTGTGTCATATTTGGTTAACCAGCCTAGATAGTGACCCAGTGATCATACATGAGAGTAGGATTTTAGATCAAGTGTTACTTTGCTGAGAAATGTGTGGTGCTCATTATAACAGAAGGCAAGACTGTTCTAGAATCTAGGTGTGAAGTATCAGTAGAGGTGGATTTTTAAAGTAAGTTAAAAGAATAAATATGATAGCCTGCAAGGGTAATATAATATAAATAAAACTAGAAAATTAAATAGAAAATACAATTTAAAAATTAGAATAGCAAGGAACTAAGAAAAAGAAACAAAGGAAGAAAGAATTTACTAATCAACTACAAAGCACTGGAAGAATAAAACTGTCAGGAGAGTGATAAAATTGCATGTAAATTGCAAAATGAAGGTTAAAAGCAATTAAGATACACAAGTACTGAAGAGAATAATAAAAACATAAAATAAGCTAGGATGAGTAGTTAAAATAAATAACACCAGCTAAGAAGATACTTACAAAGATTAAAAAACAGATCAAGTAGTAATCAAATAAGGAAGTGGTTTAAGGCAGTAAATTAAAGAACAATTAAAAAATAATAAGGAGAGAAAATTAACAGGCCAAAATGACACTTAATAACTGTATTAATAGCTAACATTTATTGACTTCTTTCTATGTGGTAGACACTTTATGTACATTAACTTCTTTAATTCAAGTGTATTAAAATAATTAGGAATTTATTTTTGGGGTAAGCAAAAAAAAGTTCAGAGAAGGGAAAGCCAGGCATCAGGGCAATAACCCTCCCCTCGCTAAAAAAACAAAAACAAAACCAAAAAAAAAAAAAAAAAAACTGAAGGTAAGCAAAATAGATCTGCAGATATCAATTTTCATTCCTTGTCTAATGTGGTGATTTTTGCAGTTGAAAAACACCCAAGTACTTGCCCTGGTACTTTTCTTTTACTTCCTTTCTAGATCACAGGTTCCTGAAATGGCTAGCATTATAAAATGAGCATTCTCTTTTTCTCTTGTCATAGACAAGATTGACCTTTGTGAGGGGCAAAAAAGTTTTCAATCAGTAGAATCCATAGCCCAGAACCTATGGCAGTGGGCAAACATCTCATAATCCCACTCATCTTACGTGACCTAGCTCAGGCCTATCTTCTGGAAGTACTTCCTAGTTCCTTCAAACTGTGCCTATGTACTACTTAGTACACTGGAGTTGGAGTGGGATTTCGTTTCTGACACTTATCTTTCATTCCTCTCTAAACCATAGAATTCTGAAAGAAGAATCATAGTTTTATGTCCTGTTCCTCAACTCAGGCCTGGTATACAGTAGGTGCTCAATGAATGCTTTTCAAAGTGAGCCTAGTGGAACCTGTTGTCAGTGGGTTTTGTGTGTATGTTTTTTTAACCAGCAACCAGTCTATTCTGACTGGATTTTCTGCCCGCCTTGAACCTCTACAAACATGTATTTTTGTGTTTCTATTATCCAGAGAATTTCTTCCACGAGAAAATGGCTTTTTGTACTTTTTTGTTGTTGTTGTTTACCACAGACTGGTACCCATCTTTTATCTCCAACTTATTTATATTGCATACCCTGTAATTTTTATGCCAGAAATATTTTATGGGTGCATATATACTCTGGATATGGGTATATATATGTACATATGTGTGTGTGTGTGTGTGTGTGTATTCAGAGCTCAGTTATCTGTTACTGTTTTTTCTCTTTTCCGTACTTTTCTCTGGGGCAGGTGTTATCTCTGTGGCCTTGAGCTTGATCCATAATTCATTCATTCACTCATTTGTTTAGCAGACATTTTCTTGGGACTTATTATTACCCAGAATTGTGTTGGGCATTAAGGCAAAGAAAATGAAAAGGAGACCTAATGCCTGTTCTTGAGCAGCTCTCCGTCTTGATCTTGCTGTTTAGCCTATTTCCATTGGCCCTATTTTTCTTTCTTTCTTTCTTTCTTTCTTTTTTTTTTTTTTTTTTGAGACAGAGTCTCACTCTGTCACCCAGGCTGGAGTGCAGTGGCACAATCTTGGCTCACTGCAACCTCCACTTCCTGGGTTCAAGCAATTCTCATGCCTCAGCCTCCCAAGTAGCTGGGATTACAGGCATGCCCCACCACGCCTGGCTAATTTTTGTATTTTTTAGTAGAGACGGGGTTTCACCATGTTGGACAGGCTGGTCTCAAACTCGACCTCAGGTGATCCACCCACTTCAGCCTCCCAAAGTGGTGGGATTGCAGGCGTGAGCCACCATACCCGGCCAGCCCTATTTTTCATGGAAAGGAAAAAACAGCTATTAACACTCTTCACAGGTAATTGTTGTATTTTGAAAAGAGTTATGAAATCACTTGCTGACTTTCTCTTCTCTGGGGAAAAGAGTCTGAGTTCCCTCAGCCTTTCTTCCTAAGACCTGTGGTTGGCTATAAATTGCATTGGTTGCTCTTCTCTAATGAGCTCTGTATATTGGCAACACAAAACAAAGACATAAGTTCTTCAGATACTTTGTTTAAATTTTAAATTTTTTTCTGATTGCAAATTAATATTTAATGTAGAAAATTTGGAGAATCTAGGAAAACCACAAAGAAGAAAATTTACTGTTAACTTTGTGCTCATAGCCTTCTAGCACTTTATGTATAAGTGTGTTTTTTATGTGGGTGTAAGAAAGTTACATTTCCTTTTACCTACCTATATTACTAAAAATGTGTTATGAATATTTTCCATATCATTAAACATTCTTCTCAAGCATAACTTTAAATAACTGCATAGGAAACTGTTACAGGGAAAGTCCACAATGTGTTTAATCAATTTATACCATAGAACATTTAAGCTACGTTTTGATTTTGGGTTTTTTTTTTTTTACTATTATTAATAACATGGTGGTAAGCTTTATAGTACAGAAAATTTAATGCACATTTTCTGTTATTTCCTTGGATAAATTTCTAAAAATGAAATTGCTAGATCAAAGGGTATGCATAAGTTTTCAGTCTTTGTGATGGATTGTAAATTTTCTTCTAGGAACTTCTATTAATTTATGGTTCTCACTAACAGTTTCTGGTAGTTTCCATTTCCTCACACCCTCAACTGTTTTTCAGTCTTTGTCAATTATCAAATCATTAAATGGCATCTCGTTTTTATTTTAACTTGTATCCCTTGGGTTGCTAGTGCGATTGAACATTTTTTATATGTTTATTGGCCTTTTGTGTATATTCTGGAAGTGTTCATCTCTTTTCTTACTGATTACTAAGAACTCTTATACAATAAGGATATTAATCCTCCTGCACTTGGCCAGCATTTAGTAAATAGAGGAAATTCTATTTCTGAGTGGAGGAGGACTCCTGTGGAATAAGGCCCCAAGTCTCATCCTATTCCTGTGTAAAGTTCTTCAGAGTGAAAGCTGGATTGTTGCCCTAGGAAAACTAAAGTCAGATCTGTAGGTGATACCACTATTGATGTTAAAATAAATAAACTAATTAACCCTACAATCTGAACTAGCTTGACATTTTCTATTTTTCTGATCTATGAAAAATCTCAGGTTGTAAAATAGTGCCCAAGAATTTTCTAAAAGAACCTAGAGATATGTTAGTGAAAAGTTTGGGGGGAGATCTGCCCTAGGCCTAGTATGACCCTAAGCCAAATAAACAAGTCCGTGGCTTGTTTATAGCCAGGTCGAAGAGATAATAGTTACATCTGTTAAAAAAGCTCTCTTATGACCTTTGCTACACTTAGGTCAAGAAAATGGTATTTTGAGTGACTAGATGTTTTATTTTGGATGCTCGATCAGTCTCCTTGTTTCTTTTACTATCTGTAAGATAACACATTCTTCTAGGTTGTTGAACTTTGACATGTCACCATCATGTGCTCCGCCCATCTTATTCCATAGCAGCACATGTACAGAAAAGCCAAAGCAGACTCCTGAGCCCACAGCACAGCTGGAAGGTTTCTACTGCAGGGATTCTGGGACTCTTTAAAAAGAAAAAAGGAAAATTTCAAAAAATCAAACCCCCTTACACTTGGGTGAGAATTCCAGAATAAAAGAGGGTGTCCCCTAGCATCCCCTGAATATTTCTAGGGTGGTGTCAAGTGAATTCAAAATTCTTGAGCACATAGATTGTTTTCAAGCTCTTGTTTTCATTTCATCAGTAAATAGAATTTTAAAAACAACAATATCCTCCCATCAGTAAATTTGGCACAATGGATACTAGCACCCCGTTCTCGTACATTCTTGTCAACATTTTCTGTCTGCATCCCCCACCCCCAAGCCCGGGCCTGCTTCCCACTATATCTCCCCCTAACCCTTCTGTTAGCTGTAATGACCCTGCAAACACTAAATGGCATTTGAGTGCATTAAGCAGCAAACTCTCTGGTGACATAGCAATTATGGCTCTGAAATAGATTTGGTGCGTCACGGAAGATAAGGGTTTTGAAAGTTTCTGTTGTGATTATAGCCTGTAACTCCCACAAATAATAGGCTTCAAAATAAGAGGCTGCCAACGGAGCCTTTGTGGCTTTGTCTCAGTGATGGCACGTAAATTGCTATTAATGTCCTAAGTGTACTTGAATATGCCAGTCTTTGGGATGTGGAGTTGGCTCAGTGTCTCTCTTTACACGGCATGTCATTGTTGGTCTGATAATCTGGGGTAATTGCTGTCTCTTGGATGGTCAGAAAAGTGTAAGGGGTTTAGCTTCCTGTGTGATGGTAAATAGCCTCAAAATTTACCCCACGAGGGCAGGTTCACACATACTGGCTGTGTGTGTATTTCATATGTAGCCACCGTTCACCGTTAAGATGTATATACAATCTCTGTGTGTACCCTTAGTAAATAATAGTCATGTCAACAAAGCCAAAGCAAAATCAAAGGTTACAAAAATGAAATGAAGAATTCAGGGCTGTATAGGGTCAGCCAATGAGATAATTTATATTGAGAGTTTAAAAAAGAAAAAGAATACCCTTACTTGAATTATCTAGGTTTAGCTTTATGAGGAAGCATAACTGTCTTGTCTTACGTAGCTACTCTTTTCTAGTGTAAGTAGCATCTGTGTGTCTGTCTATATTCTTTAGGTACTATGAGTACCTTCAAAATGCGTATCAGCTCTGCGTGAATATAATAAATGTGGAAATTATGCATGTTGTCGAATGCTGTTTGTTGATGTTTAGAGGTGTGTTTATGTTTTGGTTTGTGCAGCTGTGCGAGCAGAGGTTATTTATTCAGATATAAGTAGAATTCTCTGCACTAAGACACCTTTGTTTAGCTAAAATCAAGCTGAGCTTACTTTTCTTTGCCAGGAGATCAGGATAGCCTTTGGAAAAGTAAGAAAATCAAACTTCAAGCTTTAGCCTCTTGTATGTTCATTTAGCCTAAGGACTCCTTAAGTCTGTAAGACATGAACACGTTATGTGTAACTGTCCTATTTGTACTTTTAACAGAAATGGGAAAGCAACTCAACCCAAAACCTGGAAATGCACACCATCTCCTATACTGTGTGAGTTATGGAGAGGCTCAGCTAAAACCACCCCCTGTGTCTCAGATCCCTTATATGGCATTATTAATCCTGGGTCTTCGCAACAGATTCATTAGAAAAGAATAAAGCTAAGAAGGAGCCAGAGTAGATCTTGATCTCAGAGTTGATGTATTATACAAGCGCACTTTAATAATGTGGCATTAGGATGTTGGCAGGAGGGCACACTATGATGGTGCTACAGTTGATGGAATCTTCCAGTTGGTGACTGAGCACCCCTTAGCAGTTAGGGTGCATGCAAGATAAAATTCAAGGTAGTAACTTGTAACAAGAGAGTTTGTTTTCATACCATGTGAACATGGATCAGATATACCATCTTACTCTTAGGTCTTAGACCAGAACTCTGCCTTGCCAGTGTAAGTTAAGCCATATTCACTGGCAAGATGGTGCCACCCATAGTCGAGCCTCAGAAGCATAGCCCTGCAGGAGCAGAGCTTGTCTTGTTCAAAACCATGTTTGGTGAGGTGGATTGTTGCTTGGTAGCAAGAGATATTAGAATCCTCAGACTTTTATGAGGCCAGTCTTGTGATTCATATGTTCTAGCATCTTAATAAACAACATAGGGATTCCCAAAGGTGAACTGAAGAGCACGAGTCACCTGCCTTTAGCTGTGAGCATCCGAAGTAGCCGTGCTCCGCATGTGGAGCCCACACATTGTCCCACAGCCCCAGCTTTTGAAAATTGAAATGTCCAAAAAGCAGTAGCAGGCAGTGAGTACTAAGTCTGGCAAATCCTGGGTTCTGAGATCTAGTTTTCTCTCCTGAGAAGTAAGAGTAAGAGTTCACACTAGATTTATGTACCATTGTGTATTTGTGATCCAGAGCAAGAGATGGACCTATAACTGTGCAGTTATGCTGGGCACCTGCAGCCAAGCCATCCAGTATTCACAGGAACAAGACACCAAGGGAAGGCTTCAAAGCCGTCATTTCTCCATCCATTCAACCAAGTGCTTAATTGAGCAGCTGCTGTGTCAAACATGAGCCTAGTCCTGTAATGGCTTGTTGTTGAATGATTTACCATCTCATTGAGGATAAATATCAAAGCCCTTCATGTAGCCTGCAAGTCTGGGCATGGCTAAGTCCTCTCCTCTCCGGTCCTGTCTTGCTTCACTCACCACTGTTCTCCTCTGTTCCATTCTTTCCGGCCTTCTTTGAGTCCCTTGGAGACTCTGGAAAGGTTTCTCTTTGCCCCACTCTTGGCTTGTCTGTTTTCTTTTCACCTTCAGGCTGATTTTCCGTAAGCCCAAGTGAGGTCCCTCTTTTGTACTGTCTCCTAGCACTTATTGCCATCTAGAATATGTATACATTATTTTGATAATATAGCAAATGTCAATTTCCTGCAAAACAGTAAACTCCTTGAGAGCAGAAACAAGATTTTTTAAACTTATTTTATCAACCACTGTATGCCCAGTATGTAGCACAAGTGGGCACTGAATACATATTTACGTAATTAAAAACTAAGTGATTACAGCCAAAAACATATGGTGCTCACTTGGAGATTTTAAATGATAAATAAAAGTTGCATGTAGTTTTAAATGTCAAAATGAAGGATCAGTAAGTCAGTGGTATTAGAGGCTAGAGACATGGGTGATGCGTGCCTTGAAGAAACCTACAAGAAGGAGGTGACTCTCAAGCTGGGCCTTGAAAGATGACACGGATTTGTAGAGACCAGAGGAGATAGACAGGCAAAGGCAAAAAAATCCTCTCACTTGACTTCTCCGTACAGTAAAGGAAGGATTCTCACTTTGACAATGAAAAATTATTCTTTCTTTGCAGCAGCGTAAACTACAAAAGTCTTTGCAGCAAGGATTTCTATTCTCCACCAGGAATGGCTGATTGCATTGCACTGCTAATCTTTCTGAACATAGAGACCTATAAACAAGATCTCAGGATTCAAGAGGCTTGATGGGAGCCAAACTAGAGAGGGGTGTGGTGGTGTAGCATTGATGTGAAGCCACCAGGGGGTGACCTAATGGTAGGTGGCAATTAGAGAGGATACCCTAGCAGTCAAAGGACCATGGAAACAGGAATCCTAGAGTCAGCAGCATGAGGAAATCCAAGCAGAGGACTGGCTTCTGGGAAGTATGATGGCAGGTAGTAGTTGGTGAGCTGAGGTTCCAAAGCAGTATTCCAATAATAAGAGCAAGTCACTTTCTCGGTCTTTAAGGAACTGTAATAAATAGCAGAAAATTAAGCAAAGCTAGGCGTAAGCTTGGCAGAGATGGTCTCAACCACAAGAAAGAAGTTCCTGTATGAAGATACTGATGCAAAATGTCCAAGTAAGACAAGCAGCAAAATTGATTCTGAGTTACCTATGTTACCAAACTATGCTAGAAGAAAATTTCTTCTGTCTGAGAGCACATGTTATTCCCATATAGGATTGCCAGATTTAGCAAATGGAAATACTGCATGGGGTATACTTATAAAATTACAGTGTAACAAGGCATCCCATATTTTATCTGGCAATGTCATTCCTAGATCCTAAGAGGGAAGCTGAATCTGTATATGGGTCTCACACCAGAGAGAGAAAAGATAGGGGCTCAAGGATGCAACAGGCCATTAGGAGACTATGTCTGTTTTGCATTTTTGCAATTCCCACCGTGCTCAGGGTGGTAACTGGGATACAGATGCAGGATGGGTTGTCTTCCTTCTCGTGCCTTTCTGAAGAACACTCATTGTTAAGATGGTGTGCTAAGCTGTGGCACTGCAACTGTCAGGTTCCAGTGTCCTTCTCAATTGCTTTCCCTAAACGCAAAACAAAACAGTATAAATATTAATTATCATTGCTTGTTTGGGATAAGCTATGAAGCACCAAATCTCCCTGATGCCAGTTTAGTAAGAGAAATGTTCACTGCCTGAATATTAAAGTTACCCAGAAACTTGGCAGTGCTTCTGCTCTGTCTTTTGAATATTTTCTAGGTGTACACAGCTATTTACATATAGTTGGAATGAATTATGGAGGTCAGGGATATGATGCCATATGTCTCTCCATGCCCATGTTGGAGGATGGATGTCACAGTGCCACCAAGTGTTTCTTTACTTTGTCCTATGCCTCTCCAAGAAACATTTATCAAAATCGGTGATGTGTCGGGCACTGTGGTGGGCACTTTGGAATAAAAGATAAATTCCACAGCCTTGCTTTTATGGTCGGGTAGGTGAAACCGACATGTGAAGGAACACACACAATACAGCAGCACATGTGCTGTGACAGAGGCACATACATAGAACTGGGGGCCTGCAGGAGGAAGAAACAAAAAACATGGCCAGGGGACAGATGGATGTGCAAAGATATTCAAATTCAGTCTTACAAAGCAGCCAAGGTGTGAGTGAGATGTAATTGGAGGAGTGAGGGCACGGCATTCAAGGGGAAAGAAGCAGGCATGAGATGGCTGCTCTGTCCTGGGAAATTCATGGGAATGTAAATACTTGTGTTGATAGGGGAAGTAAGCAAGATCAAGGCTGCGGCAGACCTGCTGAGGACATTGAACCTCATCTTGAGGCCAGTGGGTAGCCATTGAAGATTTCAACAGGAGATGACATGCACAGAATGACACTTTTGAAAGATAGCTCTGGTGGCAGCTAGAGATAGGACTGGAGGAATACCCAGACCGGGCCTGGATCTGTTTTCCACTGTAAAATTCGCCAGGAAATTTTGAATGTTTTGACGTCCCTAAGGGGGCTTTCCAATAGCATCTTTTCAAAGTGCTGTCTGTGTAATCTTAGGAAAGTGTTAAGCATATCAGGAAGACATATTTCTTCTAGCTTGATAGAAGAATGATGAATCTAGGATGTGACCTCTACTGTGTGAGCTGATGTCTCCCTGATATATAGTGGCTCTGTGTGTGCTTGCATAGAGAGGGAAAGAGGATGCATCCGTGTCTCTGTTTTTCTTCCCGGCCGTTCCCAACAGTGACTGGGTGATTGAGGGGCTGGAGCACGTGCAGCTCCTCACCCACGCCGAAGGCATCTCTAGTAATGGCATCTGGCCCATATGCAGATCTAGCTCCACTCTGTGCTGACATCAGCTGGTTTGTGGCACCTCAGCGTATTTCTGGGTTGCAAATGAGAGTTTCTTAGTGCCAGGCTTGCTTGGGCTGTCACATCTGGTGATGAATTCTCTGCATCAACGGTATGCTGCTAAGGTAATCGCAGAGGAAGAGTGGGAAAAAGAGGAGATGGGGCAGGTGGTTCTCAGCCCAGCAGCCACTACTCAGGGCTGAAAGCAGTACTGCATCCACAACAGGGAGGGAGAGGCAACTACCTGTGGTCCCCGTTCTGGTTCAAGGATGGTAGTAGAGAAAAGGCAGGGTTTTGGTTGCAATTCTGTGTCACGTGTCCTGTCAGGAGGAACCACGTGGGTTTTCCCATCTGCCATTGCCCCATCCTTGGCTCAAGAGCTAGCTCCCTCTACCTCCTCAGACAGGCATGTTTTGCATTACCTTTTAGATGAAGTTCTAGCAAAATTTGGTGTATATCAAATTCTTTAGGGTAGACCATAGAGTAAATAGTCATTTTTATTCCTGAAACACTTTGTTTCCAAATATCTTTGTGTTTTTCGAAATCCAGATTTTCTTATCTTGGGAACCTGTTGTATTTTATCTTAGTTTTATATTCTATGAGCTTCTCTCTTGGTGAGCTCCAGGTTGAGCCTGCTCTGCCGGCTTAGGCTTCATCTGGTAGAATTAAAAGTTACATTGGGTCACACTTCCCAGGTGTTGGATCACAGGCCACAGAATCACCTATATAAAACTGAGTGCACATGTAGACACTCTTCCACTAAAATGTTTTTAGCAATTAAAAGGGTACCTTTGGTTTTGCAGATTTTACCCCCTACCCTGTAACCCTCAGTGTGGTTTATGACATTAGCATTTCCAAGAGTGTGTTCATTATAAAGAATTGTTTGCATCAGAAAGTAGAGAGGGAAGCTGAGGTGCAAAGAAAAAATAAAAATAACAGTCTTATTTTCCACCCCGCCCCCACCCACCACACAATTGTTAATGAAAGCATCCTCTCCTCTCACTGTGCCCAGAGATAAATAAACACACAAAGGTGGAGTTTCCTACTTAATATTCACCCACAGTCGAGGTAGAGGGAAGGAATTGCTCCCCAGGGTTAACGTGGCAGTAAGCGAGGTCAGCTGTTTCCCAAGATGGTGCAGCCTCTGAACGTCTTCCATTAAAGCTAGAATGATACAGCTGAAGCAGCCGAAGTGATTTACAGGAAACCCAGTTGAGTTTGCTCGCAGTTTCTATCTTATGATGGTTTTAGCAGTAACAGCAGCAAATAATATACCGTCCTATAAATCATCTCTAGAGAAAAGAATTCTTCCACATTCCCCAGCATGACATGCTTCTTCTAAAAAGTATTTGTGTTTCTCTAACTTAAACCCTATAGGCTACAATGTCCTAAATTTGGTAAGAAGTGGGAGGTCATAGCTGGCATATCCTGGAATAGGGTGGCCAAAAGTCTCATTTTGCCCAGGCTGTAGAGGTCTACTGGGATCTGAGACTTTAGGTACTAACATGGGAAAGTCCTGGGCAAACTGGGATGGATGGTCACCAAATGTGAGCATGCGTGTGTGTGTGTGTGTGTGTGTATATATCTGTGTGCATGTTTATGGTTGGAGGGCGAGTGGAAAAAAGGGGAGTGAAAGAGGTTTTGTTTAATGTATTTCTTTTAGCTAGAAGGTTTTATATATTCCTCACTAGGCCAACTAGAATAATATAATGCTGGTTTTGAGATTAGCTCGAAATAATTCCCGTTTCTCCCATCTGTGGGTTCTCTGTACCCCCTGACATCTTACACACTGGTCTGAGAAAACAGAACTTTTTAAAGAAAAGAGATCAAATTTTTACTATTTGAGTTATTTCAGGTCTGGGATGACTCAAGAAGAAGTCTCCCAGAACCTTCTGGGCAATATAGAATGCCTTGTCAATTCCTTCTTAATGAAACACCACAGAACTAATTTTCTTTACTAATGGCTTCATTTTTTGCACCACTTATTGTTATCTTAATGGAATTATGGCATGGCTAAATGATAGAGTGGTGATTTGTGAGCAATGTAATAGAACTCCATTGTTCCATGTGCTATGACATGTAGGCTCACTGCTTTCATAGAGCTTCCTTATCTGCTTATTTTATACCAGGGTGATTCTAAGATACATGCCTTTTTTGTTTTCTTTTTTTTTTTTTACCAGAATTTTACTCTACTTCATGACATTGTACTTAAAAACTTCTGTCATGTTTTCTTAAATTTCTATACTGCTGCGTCATTTTTATTCCTGAAACACTTTGTTTCCAAATATCTTTGTGCTTTGGAAATCCAGATTTCCTTATCTCGGGAATCTGCTGCATTCCCCAGTGTGACGTGCTTCCTCTAAAAAGTAGGACTCTTACCTCCCACCCCTACAGATATACTCCTGCCTGCCTGCCTGTCTGTCTGTCTATCTCTATCTATCTATCTGTCTACCTACCTACCTATCTATCTGCCTGTCTGTCTACTTATCTATCTGTCTAAATATCTATCTGGTAAACATTCACATATAAAAATGAGTAGGAGAAACAGATACCAAAGTAATTATATGTGTCATCAAAGCTGAATAATTTTCCCCAAGTAGTAGGATTATGGGTGTATGCTGTATATTTTGTTTTTTATGCTTTCTTATTTCCCAAATATTATCGAGTAAGTATATCTTATTTTTATTTTAAAAAATGACATTAAAGGATCTTCTTTGGGAAAAATAAACGTGGCCGCCATTCTTAGTCAGCCTAAAATGGCCCCAGAATCTATATCCCTGGTTGGGACGGGAGGCCACGATATTATCACCCCTGTGGCAGACTTGCATTAGGAATTTGAATTAATTCTGTTCTTGATTCTGGTTATACTATGGAGTCTTTGCCCCCAAAAGTTGGAAAAGCTTTCTGTTATGAAAGAAGGAATAATTTTTCTCCTTATTGTTCTCTGTCTAATCTCTTTATCACAAACAGCAGGGGGAAATGCCCTCCAACAGAGAAAAGGAGTTAGAGGAGCAACTTGACTGGGTTAGGAGATGGGAGATTGGAACTTGAGAGCAGTTATTCACTGACCCACGATTGGGGAGCAGTGTTCTTGGCATTGCTCAGGATGCCCTCTTGGTATCCAGATCTGCTTTTCAGTGAGGTGTGAACAAAACCTCCCCTGATGCTGAAGTAACTGGTAGGAGCTGCTTTGAATTAAGAGCCTGGCTTTCCTGGGAAAATTGGAGCATCATTTGGGTGAGCCAATGATAAAGAAAGCCAGGTGGATGAAAAGTGCAGAGAAAATGGAGCCTGAATTCAAAGGTCTCGAGGCCTGTGTTCTCAGTCATGAACCAGAACACCTGCTTTTCTCTTGCACCTCTGCTCTCTTATGAATAAAATGGGAACAGACATTTCTAGCATCTATCAAGTGCCAGGCACTCTCCAGGTGCCATGGAGTATGCAAGAGTTGAAGTGGTGGTCCCTCCCAAACAGCAACAATAATACCTGCCCCATCTCCTCCAAATCTTTCAGAGAATGAGAGGATAGTACAATAGAAAACATTTTACCAGGGATGTCTCAGACCTGATCTGTTCAACATGAACTACAAAGGAACATGGTAATTGAAGGGGGGAAAGGCATTTTAGCACACTTATATTTCAATGCTTTAAAACACATAAGCAATCATGAATTATGCATCACGAATTAACCACTATAGCAAAGCATTCTTCAACTATTTTAGTGCTGGGATTTTTTTGAAAGGGGTGGTTACTAAACAGATTTTTTTTTAGAACAGTTTTAACAGTTTTATTGCTGGGATGCTCTTGGATCTAGAGTCTTGTAAAATGATCTCCAAATACTGATCAAGCCTATACCTTCCCATCTCACCACCTCTCTGGATATATTCACAAAGACCAGTCCTTATGGCCTTGGCACCATTGTTGTATCTGTTATAGTCACCTGAATTACCCTCTGTACTTTTCAAAACTCACCTCAAAGAGTGCTCCCTCTATGAAGTATTTCCTGATGTTGCAACAAAATGTGATATTGTTTTCATTTGAAACTTCATAACAGTGGGACTCTACCATTTATTAGGTTCTGCCTTGATTTATAGTTCATTCATGGGCTTATCTCCCTTCTTGAACACATGAACTACATCTCACTTATCATTATATACCCATGAGCGTCTAGTATAGAGCCTTGTGTAGAACAAATACCTGGAATCCCATAAATACATGGGACACCCAGAGTCAGAAAGAACCCTGGAAAGCATTTGAGCCAACCTTCTTATTTTTCAAAAAGGAAGACTAAGGTCAAATAGGTGAAGGTGCCTTACCATTGACATTAGCTAGTTGTTGCCAGATTCAGAATCAAAACCTTGAGTCTCTTGACCTGCAGGACAGCTGTCATTTCATTGCTGGCTGGGACTTAATTACAGAGTCTTTGAGAAGTATAAACACATCATACTAGTGGGAGGTATTAACATCGTATCCAGAGGCTCACTGGGAGGACCCAAACTTATTTGAGGGTGGGGTCAATATTATCACCCACAGTAATAGTTGCCCATTTGATGAGTGTCTCCATGTGCCAGGCACTGTGCTAGGTCCTTTACACAAGATTCCTCATTGTCATTGTCTGCTGAAAACAGCCACCCAATCTCAGAGGACTGACTTCTCTCCCTTTTTCCCTTCTAGGCTAATGGAGGTTGGCAGGATGCTACCACCCCTTCATCAGTGACCTCCCCTACAGAAGGCCCTGGCAGTGTTCACTCTGATACCTCCAACTGATCTCCCAGCAATCGCATCCCGGCTGACCCTGTGCCCCAGTTGGGGCAGGGGCAGGAGGGAGGGTTTCTCTCCCAACGCTGAAGCGGTCAGACTGGAGGTCGAAGCAATCAGCAAACACAATAAGAGTCTCCTTCTCTTCTCTTCTTTGGGATGCTATTTCAGCCAATCTGGACACTTCTTTATACTCTCTTCCCTTTTTTTTCTGGGTAGAAGCCACCCTTCCCTGCCTCCAGCTGTCAGCCTGGTTTTCGTCATCTTCCCTGCCCCTGTGCCTCTGTCCTAGACTCCCGGGGTCCCTGCCCTCTCTCATATCACTGAAGGATATTTTCAACAATTAGAGGAATTTAAAGAGGAAAAAAACTACAAAGAAAATAATAAAAGTGTTTGTACGTTTTCATGCTGGTGGTTTGAGGAGCCAAATTTACCTCACTCGAATCCCTCACTCCCTATGTTAACAGGCAATCCCTCTCTGTTTCTCTTATTACTCTCACTACCTCTTAGCAGGAATACGCCACATTGCCCTACTCATTCCAGGCCTCCCTGCTTCCTCTTGCTCTTCCTCCCTGGGGACAGTACTGATTGGAACACTTTCCTCCTCTTCCTTCCTAGCCCCAGCTATTCACTGGGGACTGTCATAGCTGGGATTCTAAAGGTGCCACATGTTTCAGTTTCATCTCCACTAGGTTGGTTCCCGGGCAGGAAGTCAGGCAGCAGGGAAGGACACGGGAACAGCAGGTGGAGCATTCCTACAGCCTTTCTTATCCTGCTAGCAACAGCTCTCAGTTTCAGAGGCACAGTCTTTGGAGACCATTCAACACTCAGAAAGCAATATTTAGAACCTATTGCAAAACTGGGGCTGAGTTAGGCATGGTGATGAATGCATCAGCAAGGAATAGAAAGTTCTTATCCTGAAACCCTTCAACCTCAACTATGCCTTCATAGACACACACGTTCATGCACATGTAGGCACATGCACCATCTCACATCTTCGCTTTCCCAAGATGCCATATACAATTACCTACATTAATAACTGTAGCACTATACCTTATGAGCCCGAGAGAGGGAATTAGTGACTCTAAGTGAAGGTCACTGACACAGAGAAGCAGTATGTGTCTGGGGCTTCCAGGACCTGCAGGCCCACTAGCATGCACTTAGCAGAATGGCATACACAGGACCTGATCATGAGGAAGACCAGGTTTCCAGTGTAAACTACTCTTGTTCCCACCACCTCTGGAGCACTCAGGGAGCCACATACAGTACTTACAATGTCTTTAATGGACTTGGTTCTGTTTCATTTTTTATTTTATATTAGGCACACTGTATTAATTTTCCAAAATGTTATACCACACTATGTTCTTGGTCCCAACCTATTGCTCTGGAGGAAAGAGTTGTATAAGAACGTGGCTCATGTGAACTTTTGCTAGCTTCATTTGAGGACCTGAGAATCATGGGGAAAGGGAAGGTAATGTTTTCATTGAAATCATCACAGTGATTTTTATTCCCTGGGAACACAGCGTGTACTAAAAATACATGAGAAAATAGCATGTACATGAAAGCTATTCTCAAAAGTCACCTGAGTTCACCATCTTCATAGCCAACCCTACCAGCTATAAAGATGGCAGCTCTATCACTTGATTAAGTGGGAGGTGGTCAAAAATTTTGGTGCCTCATTTTCTTCATCTGTGAGACAGGAACTGTTATGCCTGACTTACTAAGAGGCTTGTGAGAGACTGAAGAAGTTGATTTTATTCATATCCAATCTGTAAATGTGAAGTCAAGGGAAGTAGTGTCCCTGAAATAAACGGGTTCATGCCATCTAGGGACAATAAATGATTTTCTTGTTGTAATTTCTGGTTAATATCAGTACCTTGATGTCATCACCACGATGACAAAGAGAAGAGTTATTGTTGATCTTCTTGGTTTTGGTCTGTCTGGTTTCTTAGGATAAAGAAAAACTTCCAAACTAGAAAAACAGGCCCTGGTTCTCTTAGTTGGCACTTGAACCCAATATGTTGCCTTGTACATACTTGGTCCCTGTCACACTGACTGCCTGGGAGGCTTCCAGGGAGAAGTATGAGACCCTGAGGGGTGAGAATGGGCAGGTAGCAAGAACATGGAAATTCTGCTTGGCACTACAGTCATGAATAGAAAACACTGTGTGTGCTCAGGGGAGCAGGGGATGCCACTGAAGAAACTCGAGGGAATGTGTATTTGAAGGAAATGCAAAAACTGAATATTTAGCAAAATGAAATTATGCCTTGATGACTAAAAGGCACTAGAAAGGTTGTGTCTACTAACTTCTGCCCTAATCAGAACAGATGCCTAGAAGGAGCATTTTTGTGACAACTTCATAGTGATTAGAATCAGTGGAGAACTCCATCTTAGTGGCAGGAATATAATGAAACTACCCACACAAGAACATGGTTGAATCACATTTGCTTGACTTAGGGCAAATTACAAAAGAGAGACAAAAAGATTCTCTTGGAAACAAGAAGAGTGACTCCAGATGTGGCCTGAATAATTGCCATGTTAAGTTAATGCAAAAGATCAGAACAGTGCTACATTTGCACAGGCAGTTTCTCTCCGGGCAGTAGTTTTCACTGATGATCACCTTTCACAGCATTTTCCCCAACCAGCATTTCACTTAGTCTTCTCTATACCCAGCACCTCCCCCGGCGCCCCCTGCAAGCCCACTATCACTTCCGACTTCCAACGTGGCATCCGTGAGATCTGTCCACATTAGGTGAAGGAGGAGAACACTGAGAGCAGCAGGATGGGTTTGGAAAGAGCATGCCTCTGGAAACACAGCTTCCTGGGAATTCACATGAGGCCAGTCCTACAGATAGCAAGATGCACCCCAGGATTTCTTCATTTCTAATAGATGTGGGAGTGCTCCATTTTCCCCGACAGCGAATTTCCCCTGAGAAACGATACTAGACCCTGGGTTTGCTTACCTTGTAACTCTTCCTTATCTCCTCCTTTTCATCCCTAATTCCTCCTCCCCCTGACGTGGAATTGACGCCCGTGCAGTACATTTGCTAAGTGGCACCTTCTTTGAATTTATGTTTTATTTTGCTATGGTGGTGATTCTTTATTTGCTGGTTGTCTTTTCTCACACATCTTTCTCTCTCTGTCTGTCTCTTCCCTGCTTTTTGTTTTTCTGCCCAGAAAAACCTGACTTCGATACCAAAAAAGATGAAACTACAGAAACTCAAATTTAAAAAAAACTTTAAAAAAAACAAAAAAATACTCAACGATTCTTTCAGCTTTATTAACATTTTCCATTGTTTCTTGCGACTTGTGTCTCGTTCTTTGTAGTATTGATGATGAACATTTGATAATGAATGTTCTTGTATATTCAGATAAAGAAAAAAAAACCAAAAAAGCGGTCTGAATTTAATAGTGTTTATAATAAAAATTTTAAAAATGACCCTCATAGCACGCAAAACAGGATGGGGAATTTCCCCTCTTCTTTCTGTGACAATGCGCATCATTCCTGCAGTAGTTTTTAACACCAAACTACCTACATTCATCATTTCCCTCATTTTTCTTTTATTTTCTTGCATTTGTGAATTAGTTCAAGAATGCTAGAAAAGTGTCGAGTTGTGCACATCCATTTCTTGTTTCACAATGTTTAAAAGTGACAGTAATTCATTTTGTAAACTAAAAAAAAAAAAAGGTTGGAATAGTGAGCATAATAGGTACAACCTAACACATTATTATGTTTATTAACTTTGAGACCCAGAAATAAATTCTTTTCTTTTCTTTATTCTTGCTCTTAAAAATACAAAAAAAAAAAAATGTTTTGTTTTGTGTTATTTTTGGTTTGTTTATTGGGGGGGGGGTTTTTTAATTGTCAGGATTATGATCTTGCTGTTTTTCTTCAATATGTATACAAGGTGATGTGAAAAGATGACTTGGGCAGAGTAGTAAGAACAAGTAGGCTTGTTCTTCTACTTTGCTTCGGAATTCAGTTAATGCCAAAAGCAAAGATCAAGCCCATGTTGATGTCTCATTGCTCACCTGCATTTCCAGAGAGTGTGACACGCATGCAGTCCCGGAGAAAAATAAAATCAGGGACACGCTTCTCCTTTTAGCCTTTTAAAAATACAAAACATTTAGTCCAAGGGAACTTTTTATGCTATCAGAAAAGGTTTTTGCCGTTTTTGATTCTGATTGTCACAGCCAAGTATACTTTGTTTTATTTCTCCCTAATTAATAGCTACATTCCATGAGGCCTCTTCCAACTAGAGAGGCCTTTTCTTCCGGGAGAGTCCCGCAGGAGATGCTGGTATGATGGGCACCATTGGCTAAGAAAACTACATGCAGGAAGCAGTCCTTGGGGCCAGTCTGCCAGCTGAGTCCTGGTTTTGGATGAAAAGTTAATGAGATACTGGGCCAGGCTCAATGCTGTAGTTTTAATGCTAAGAGGTTGTTTACTTCACAGAGTACACCTCTTAGTAACCTCTGACTTGGGCAGCTGCTTAAAGCAAATTGCAAAACTGGCTTGATTTGGAATGTTTTTATTAGAGGAAAAAAGAAAGCCATATTATCCGGAAAAAATTTCATTTTATATGCCATTATTCAACAAATTATGTTCAGAAAGTGGTCAGAACTTAAGCAAGAAAAGTAAAGAAAGAATGCAGAATTGTGGAGCAACACTTTAGGAAATATTTCTACCTGAACACTTGCACTCTTGAAGTCATAACAAAATAATGATGAGCTTTTCACATCACCTTTATGCTTTCAATCCCTAGCTCAAAGCTTCCTGGAATCTTTTATTTTTTGTAAACTTTTTTTTCTTTTGTTAAAATAAATAAAACATTCAATGTTTTTCTCCTTTTCTCTCTTATTCTTTTCTTTGGCATTTTCATTTTGAAATGCTTTCCTTTGGTTGTTGGTTTTATTCTCCCCCTACCCCTCCCCTTTTCTTATTATTCAGAATATAAACCTGCAAAGCTCTGCTCTGTTTTGGTTTTGAAAGTTTAAGCTTTTCTGCTTCTGTGAGAGCACAGGCTTCTGTCCCTTTTGATTCCAACTGAACTTTTGTGTTCTCTAATGATACTAACACGGTGTAGGTTTTACAGTCTCCTAATTTGTACTGGTAATGCATATTCCAAATAAATAGTTTCTTTTGTTGCAAAAAAAAAAAATACTTGTATTTTGTGCACATTTCTTTTCTTACATGCTGGCAACTTCTCTTTCCCCAAACTAGGCCTGCATTAGTATAGATTATGGTTTAAACTGTTGCCCTAATCACTGAAAGGTCTACATACTATGATGGTGGGGCAGAGACCTTATGGACCACCTTCTTCACTCAGGAAATAAGAAGGAAGGAAGAAAAGATCATTTGTGGGTAAACAATAGCTGTATTACAGAGGGACAGAGCACCCCATCTTGTCTGCTTGCAACTGGCAGCCATCCACCAAGCACCAGTTCAAAGAAATGCCAGGAGTATTTTCCGTAATAAATTCTATGTTCCTAAGTCATGGCTGTTTGCCCAGTGATTCTCCTTTTCTTCTCTTTGTCTGCTGTGATCTGGTCATAAGAAAAATTGTGGTTCCCAAGAGATATTTCAGGGGAAGGAATCTAGGTTACAAATAATACCCAGTTGTGGGCTTTCAGGAGTGTGATAGATGTTACTCCCAACAGATGTGCATCTCTACCATCTGTTATGCCTACCATCCCAAAGAAGCATCTCTCTTCCAGTAGTCTGCACTCATATTGAACCCCTGACCTTTGAGGTTTCGAAGTGTTACAGAGTGTGGTGTCCCCAGTGTTCTAGCTGGAACACCAGGCCTCCGCACCTAAGTCTGTGCCCAAGTCTTTAACACCATCTTCCCATCCATAGAGTGGGATGGAACTCCTCGTCTGGCTTTTGACATGTTACTCTAGGGCCATCACATGCATTACATTCTCATTTTCATGCTGTAGCTCTCCTATGAGGCTCTGTCCAAATCCTCTATGAGACGAGTATGTATTGAAAGTTGAGGTAACAATCACTTATCCCAATCACGATTCTAAGTGATAGAAACTAGATCAAAGCATCCCCAGCCTATGGGAATCAAATAATCATTTTTATTAGTGGACAAGCTAAGTGCCCATTGGCCTCCAAAGTTTACAGCTATCTGCTAATGTTGAGTTGGTGAATGTCACCAGAAGCCAAAATGGAGGATTCGTGTTCGCTCTTCAAATCTAAACACTGGAATATACTTATGGGAGCAAGCAGGCTCCGATGACTTCCTTTTTCAATTGCATGTAAAATTAGGGTCTAACTCACCCACCTAGTGTATCGCTTAGAGCGGTACTAAATAGATGTAACAAACAGACCAAAAATGTATACTGCCTCAAATGCAACACAAGCTATTTCTCACTTAGGGTATAGCCTAAGGCAAATGTCCCTGGTCATTGCCTCTCCTTGAAGTAATTCAGGGATCTAGCTGCTTCTACTTTGTGGCTCATCCATCCTCCAAGAATCTATAGCTTTTCACATCTAGTCCACAGAAGGGAAAGGGTGTGAAGAAGGCCCACCCGCTTCTTGAAAGCCTTGACCAAGACTTCCCTTCCATTCATATTCCTAAATGCAAGGGTTAGGGGTAGGCGTGGGGATTAGAAAAGTAGTCCCTGGCTAGGCAGCCACTTCCTGGGAACAATTGCACACAGTAACGTTGTGGACAGCTGACTATCTCCATCACACCTAGTGATGGGATAAGGAAGAGCAAAAGACAAGCCCATATATAGCTGTTTCATTGACTGGACACACTTTCAGTAGAGACATTTCCATGTCAGCATTCCACACTTGGCTTGATTACTCTTCACAAAGAAGATCAAGAGAGGGATTTAACAGGGGCCAGAGATGTCCAATCCAATATTGCCCGCTTAAAGTAGAGGAAACAGAAGTCTCCACCTCTGTGGAAATGTAAGAATGCGAGAGAAACAACCCCTTTTTTCCAACGTTCTCCAAATGTCGTTTTCTAGCTTGCCTTAGCACCAAGCCTGTGGTCATTAGGAAGGGAGAGCTGCAGTACGTTAGGGCCACCTTGTTGCCATCTTCGGGTCACACTGACATGTTTACTGCTAGCTGGAAGAATCAAGTCTGGCAGCCAGCAGTCATCTTGAAGAGTATGGTAAAGTGTAGGTCTAACCCCTTAAAATCACAAAATCTCATACGCTCACCCCTTCTCCCAAACCATAGATTTGTACATGGCTATCCTTATAGAACAGACTTCCACCAAATCCCCATTTTATTTATTTATTTTTATTTATTTTATTTTATTTTTTTGAGACAGTGTCTCATGTGATCTCTGCTCACTGCAACCTCCGCCTCCTGAGTTCAAGCGATTCTCCTGCCTCAGCCTCCTAAGTAGCTGGGATTACAGGCATGCACCACCATGCCCAAATAATTTTTGTAATTATAGTAGAGACGAGGTCTTACCATGTTGGCCAGGCTGGTACTCCTGGCCTCAAGTGATCCTCCTGCCTTGGTCTCCCAAAGTACTGGAATTATAGGCATGAACCACCACACCCGGCCAAATTCCCATTTCGAAAAAAGACATGATTGGTTCAAGTGCAGTAGTGTTTGCAACTAATTGATTACAACCAGTTACAGATTCCTTTGTTCCTTCACTCCCACTGCTTACTTTGATAAGCCTTTTAAATTAAAAAAAATTTTTTTAAAAAAACACGCAACAAAATGTCAATTTTACTGACCACCATTTCGTATGCAGAATATAGCCTTCCTTCTGGAAACATCCAGTGTGGAGAGAGGCACAAGAACCTAGTCTTATCAAATCATTCAGTGGGTAAGTTCAAGAAGGTTGTTTTAATCTGGATCCCTGAATCAGGAATGATGTTCTGCTTTGGGGAGTTTCCTCCCATTCCTGCATAAAAGCTACTATAGTGTACAAAGAAGTAAGTGGTTTTGCTGACCACCGAGGCCAGTGTGATTCAACCTATGGCTTCCAGCCTTAGGCAGACTTCTGAGGTCACCTTGGGCGTGGTAGAGGTGAGGTAAAGGGTTATAGCAGTGGCATTGCCCAGGGCCACATTCTTTGGAGAATCATTGTCCTTGTGTATCCTCCCAGGACCCACGCAAAAGACAATGCAACTCTTATTTCTGGATGCTTCTAGATAGATCAAAACGGTGCATTCATTAATATTCAGGTTCTCCTGTACCCTCAGCCAAAATTCACTCTCTCCCACAATGCCCAGCCACACGACATAGCTCACCAGAGTTAACCCACACTTTGTGATAGCAGAAAAGGCCCCAAGTGATCGCATACATTTGAATACAAATCTCTCATTCTAATATTCAGAGAGAAGTTGAAGTTCAAAATAAAATCCTCCTCTCTCTCTCTTTTTTTTTTTTTTTTTTTTTTGAGACAGGGTCTTGCTGTTTCACCAGGCTGGAGTGAGGTGGCACGAACATGGCTCACTGCAGTCTCGACCTCCCTGAGCTCAAATGATCCTCCTACCTCAGCTACTCAGGTAGCTGGGACTTCAGGCATGCACCATACCCGGCTAATGTTTGTATTTTCTGTAGAGATGAGGTCTTGTCATGTTGCTCAAGCTGGTCTCGAACTCCTGGGCTCAAGCAATCTGCCTACATTGGCTTCCCAAAGTGCTAGGATTATAGGCGTGAACCACCACACCTAGGTTCCTGTCTTTTAAATTAAAATTCAAAGGAATATTAGTCTACAACTCCACAGTCTCCAATGTCCTCCTACTGTGTTCATTCCCAGCCAGTACACCCTCACTCCATTGCCAGAAGTAAAGTTGAAGGCCTTCCTTCTATAGCAGCAGCTGGCCTCTTCTACTGAAATGAGGAAAATCATTCTGCCCCCTCCAAAGTTCAATTAATCCAACCTTGAATCTTTCTAGTATCCCATTTTTTTTTTTCCTAGAAAGTCACTGAGTAGGCATTTGAACCACATCCCAGTGTTGGCCTGACCCACAGAATTTAGAAAACACAGCAAAGCTCAGACTCCTACAGCACAATTAAGTTTCCAGAACCCAGAGCATGGAACATGACCAGTGGTAACAAATGACCGTAGAAGAGATTTGAAAACTTGGTGAGGAAGCAGGAAAGACAGAGAGCACGTGAAAAAGCAAAAATACAATTTTTATTTCAGTCTTTACAATGCCAGTTGAGTACTATCAAATATAATGTTGAAAAACAGCCACCAACAAGAGGTTAATTTTGCACTCTGCTTCCTATATCCTGAGGGAAACAATCCAATCTATGCATTCTGCCTCCTTTCTCTGAGAATGACCTTTGAAATATTCATGTCTTTGTGAAAAATTCAAAAATGTAAAATGGGTCCTCTCCAGTCCACAGGCTCACTTGAGGCTCCCGCCTCCCCCTTGGTATTCATATACATATTGGAGATTTATCTTGATTTCCATTTCCCTTTAAACCCTGCATTCCTAATCCTAGATATGTTTATCCCTGTACCACTGTGACCTCTGCTGCTTCCTTCTCTGGAATTCCTCCAGCCCATGACCTTCTCTGGGCTTTTCCTTTATCTCAATTGGAGTCAAACTCAAATCCTGAAGCAGGCCGTTGTCGGTGCAGAGGGCAGGGCTTCTTCCCTGGGCACCACTCCCCACAAAGCCTCCCTTCCCTCTGCCTTGGAGTTCCAGGCCTTGAATAACTGGTGCTGCTTCAGTATTAGCAGAAACATTTCTTTCTGCCCTCCCCTTGAGATTCACCCCTGATGTTTCGCTCCTATTGTTCCTCAAATCCTTTTCAGCAGAGACTGCGAAGTTTAAAATGTTCTAACCTGCTCCTTTCCCTGGTTGCATCCCTTCTCTGTCTGGCATAGGGCTCACTCTCTGCTGTTGGGCACAGACATTTGTTTTCCTAGCATACTTCTCTAAATTATATTTTTAATTTTTTTTCAATATCTCTGGATCTGTCCAAAGCTTCCACTGTTCAGCTTTAATTCCTTGAGCTGAGTAATGCTTCACAGGCGGAGTCTTCCCACGAGCACACACCCAGGCTCAGCCATCACATGGCTGTAGTGTGTTTCCGCCCTCCCAGGAGCCCTCCCTTAGAGCCCATTTCCTGCGCTACACCTTCAGAACACATGACAGGTCTGTTTCTGTATACACGTAACTGCTATGTTGGAATTCACTAATAATCCTTGAAGTATTTTCCTCTGATCTTCTTGATTTTCCCCTCTCAAATGTGTCCACCTTTTCTGTTCGCAGCTAGTGAAGCCTTCTGAATCACCAGTGAGAACATTTCCAATTGCTGCCATAACTGGTCCCCTATCTGCTGCTTTGGGTGCTTTCTGGATCCTTTGGTATTGAGGAACACATTGGTTTGCTCACCGAGATCCTAAAAGCAAGACCACACATACTTGAATCCCAGCTCTGCTACTGCCAGGTTTCCTGATGCCACTTCTGAAAACAGATGAGAAGTTTTCTTCCAATTCCCCAAAACCAATTAGGTGTCCTACAATCCAACTCGTTTCTGACACCAACTACCCGGAGTTAGCTTCAGACTCCTAAGGTTTAAAGGCTCAGTCCCACAAGCCTGCCCTCACATCAGACACCAGCCACAAGTATTGTGTCACCCGTACTTCTGATGACTGGCTAAAAATTGGGTGGTCTCATGACTCCCTCCTCAAATTCAATAATTTGCTGGAATGGCTCACAGGAGTCAGGAAGCCACTTTGCTTCCATTTAGCAGTTTATTATAAAGGATACAAATAGCCGAACAGAGAGGCACATAGTGGGAGGTCTGGAAGGGTCCTAAGCACAGGAGCCTCTGACCCCATGGAGTTGGAGTGTGCCACCCTCCTGGCATGTGGATGTGTTCACTAACTCAGAAGCTCCCTGAAACCCATTGTTTATGAATCTCATGTAGATTTCATTAAATACATATGATTGACTAAATCATTGTCCATAGGCATTGGTGATGCAGGCTATATAGCCTCTTACCCAGGAAATGTGGGGTGGGGCTGAAAGTTCTAACCTTTTAATCAAGTCTTGGTCTTTCTGGTGACCAGCCTTCATGCTTAAGCTGTCTAGTGGCCTGCCAAGAGTCACCTCATTAGAACAAAAGACTCTCCTATCACCCTTATCACTGAGGAAATTCTAACAGTTTCAGTTGTTCTGTACCAGGAACTGGGGACAAAGACCAAATTTCCCATTTTACCATAACTAATTACCAGCCATGTGACCTTTGATATGTTGCTTAATCTCTCTGTGCCTCAGTTTCCTCATCAATAAAATGAAGACAATTCTAGTATCTACTTCATATAGAATTATAGGGAGGATTAAATGAGTTAATATATGTAAAGCACTTAGAACAATGCCTGACACACTTAGAACAATGCTAAACATGTGTTAGTTATTAGTGTGATTTCTCTAATATATCTCCCTGGGTGCATCTTCAAGCCTGAACTAAGAATAATTAAAATATTGTCCTGTTTCCTAGCTCCATTATAAAGAACAGTTAGCTATGGGTGTATTTTCTTTCTTTTATATCAAGCTAGCCTGGCTGCTAAGATCTTACTCTTCCTGAAAAAGTTGTCACCTCCCAGCTCAATCAGTGTGCTTGCCATCATTTCTTATTCATTTTTCCACTGCTCCTATTTTGTTTACAAAAATTACAAACTTAAAAAAAAGATACTGATTCCATTTCTCCTAGAAAATCTGAGTGAACCTGATTCCCAGGGACAAGGAGTCCAAGTATGTGCCTTGTAAATGTCTTTTTTAGCCTCAGGTTTGTAAAAATGTCACTAAAATATTTCTGCACCTCAACCCAAGAGTAGATGAACACCTCCAATAAACAAGGGCCTCATTCCTTTGTGTCAGTTCACTGATAAAATGCTGTCACCACCCCCAGAGCCAGCCCACACACACACACACACACACACACACACACACACACACACACACGCTGTGGCTGACTGCAAATCTGAGTTTCTGAAACCACAACTCTCATAACAGCCATCTTGCAATCCTGTGGTAGGGGTCTCAAGCCCCACTAATGTTTCCTTTATGGATCTTGTATTTCAATTAAAGAAAGAGGAAGGGAGAAATTGGGGTGACTGTGCAGTGTGGCCCACTTATGCCTAGTACAGACAATCTAAAGGCCCAAATGAATAAATGAATGAAGAATTGCAAAGCAAACACTGGAAGGGATATTCAGGCCTGCTAGACATCCCAGAATCTCATCTTAAGAAAATTTAGAATTCTTCAAACAAATCACAAACTTGGTGCTTAGAAGGGAAGTAGGCAAAGTTGGTCTTGGACAAAACTATGCTGTTATTGAAGTTTGTCTTCATACATGCCGTGTACTTTATTTGAATCCTTGTTCTCTCCTAGTGCTTTTTTTCTAGGCTTCAAATGACCAAGGTGCTGGAGATTCTACTTTAGGGAGAAAGGATGTAAAAAATACTTGAATGTGCAAAATCTTCTAACGCTAGTCTTTGGGTTATTTGAAAGTCTGCCAGACTGACCTAACCTCAGTTGAAGGCTAGGGGTTTCCAGCTTCTTACCAAACAATAAAAGGGGCAATAGCTGAGTGGAAATCAAGAAACCATTTTTATTAATGACAGAAGGGATACCCAGCTGTTCCCCAAATGCAGGGCTCTGGTAAACTTTCTTAGAGAATGGAACAAGCTCCCATCTCTTACCTCAAATCTAAGAAAAAGGGCCTTCTGTCCAGGCTGGCCTGGATCATTCTCCAGATACATCTATGGGGATAGACCAGTGGCCCCTGGAGAGCCCTGAATTCCTACATAGCCATATGGACTGGGAGCTCAAGCAGGGCCCTCTGTATTTGATTTCAGAGAACAAGAGACTGTGACTGCATCAATCACATTAACCATTTATCCTCTGCACCCAAGTTGATTCCAGTCAAATCACTGCATCTTGACCTTTAGTGACATAAAACCAGCTCTTTCACTTATAGGGCTGCAGTCCTAGCTCTCTGCACATCACTGCTTTATTCAGATTGTCTAGACTTCCTCTTTGGGACTTTCTATGCATTGCCAATACCCCTCTATGCAAATAGCAAAATCTCTGCTGAAAAGTTTGTGAGTCCTCTTGGCCCCTCTTGCTGGGGGTTGTTACTCGGGAAATCATGAACATTGACAAGCTACCTGTAAACCAGCCTTGCATTTCTTCAACAAGCAAGCATGTACTGGCCACCTCCTATGTGCCAGGCACTGCTCTGTACCCCAGGCGAATCTTCTGCTAGGACGGCCACTGGAAATGCTGGCTCAATATGAAGCAAGATTAAACAAAACACAACCCAAATCTCTGGGTCCTTGGCCAGGAATACAACTGTATTCATCAATGTACAAGCTTGGACAAGAATTTAAAATTATGATGTCCATTAACAAAGCCAGGAAGAAAATAGAATTAGACTGGGCTTATGGGAACAGATGTGGATTAAAATTTTTAAAGTTCTTACAATTGGATGACTTGGAGTAGCTAATCCCATCAAGGGATGGAACTATAGGAAGCCCATGAAAGCTGCTCAAGAAATGTTATGACCCAATTACTTAAATCATCTAGCTTCAAGGAGAGGTGGAAGGATGCTAGGCAGGAATCCCTCACACCCAGAAGCAGTGGTGATGTTGATTTAAAACCTTCTCAAGTCTGGATTATAGTTACTGCACCTTCCCCCAAGTCGTGCAGGTATATAATTCCAAACAATTCAATCAATACTTATTGACAGCTGAATGCTGGGAATACACTAGTGCATGATCACTAAGATGAGTTAGCAATTTCTTTCTTTAAAAAATATATGTAGATTTAGGTTGCTCTGTGGAGGAAAAGAAATACTGTTAAAATGATAGAAAATTAATATTCTGAATTCTGAGGGGGCTTTATTAATCTTTTCTCCTTTTTACTAGGTTCAAGTAAAAATTGTTGGCTCCAGCCAGACTGGTCTTCTTATAGCACCCCTAGAAATTCCAAGCTTATTTCTTTCTTTTTGCCTTTTTACCTTTGCTCATGATGCCATGATGTCAGCCACCTAGAATGATGGCCCCTAACACACTCAGACCCACTTACATACTCCTTCTTCAAGCAGGTGTCCGTGTCTTCTATGCAGAAGACATGCATAGAACATGCATAGACATTCTATTTCTCCTTCCTGAAGTTATCCACCTCTCCACTGAGCTCCTCTAGTGTGTCTTTGGGCCTGCCTTGAATTGCCTTTCAATATCTTGGCTCCCCACATAAATTATTAGAGTTCAAGGATCAGATCTCCCTCACATACAGAACAAAGCACCTCATAACACACTTAGTACTTGCTCAGACAAGAGAGGGAGGACGGAATGAAGGCAAAAAAGAAGAGGGAGAAAGGGAATAAAACAGTGAAGGAGAGCGCAGATGGGGAAAAGACAGGAAAATACAGAGAGAAGGGGTGGGAGATTTGGGATAGAGGAGTAGCATGGTGTAGGAGGAGGTGGAAAGGGCAAAAGAGGAGAGAAAAATTGAAGGAACAAAAAAGAAGAAAGGGAATACAGAGAAGAGGAAAAGATTTTAAAGGAGAAATGTTAAAAGAGAGGAGGGAAAAGAGGGAGAGATTGAAGCCATTCAAGTAAGGCATATAAGGCATGAGAGACATGTCGCCTCCTTTCTCCTAAAGGGAGATCTCAGCATCTCGGTAGTTAGAAGTCAAAAAAAGGGCACTAATAGAGAACGAGGCCTCAAAGTGATTATACAGCAGGTATGAAGACAAATTTCCATGGCGTGCCCTTGTAGTTTTGTTTAAGAGCAGCTCTGCTTAACTCACTTCTAAATATCAAGTTTGTGATTTATTTAAAGAATCCTAATTCTTCTTGAGATGATGACCTGGATTGTCTAACAAACCTGAATATTCCTGCCAGTGTTTGGTTTGAACATATAGTTATTTTAAACTATCCGTTTATTTATTCCTTCACTTAGCAAATATTGAACAAATACCTCCCCACCACTCCACCGTGTGCCAGGCACTACACTAGGTAATAAGGAAACAACTTTGACCAAATTGTCTGTTGTCAGGGATCTTAGGTTCCAGCAGAAGAGGAAACCAACAATAAACACAATAAATAGGTAAACCAAATGGTGTGTTAGAAGTGACAAGTGCTAAGGGAAAGAGGTAAGAAAGGAGGGTAGAAGTTCTGGAGTAAATCAAAATAGGGTGGTCCAGAGGATTGACTAAAAAGGTGATTTTGAGCAAGCTGTGGAAGGAATAAGGAAATAAACCATTAGGTTATCTGAGAAGAGTATTCCAGGCAGAGAACAGCTCATGCAAAGGCCCTGGGGCAGGAACATATGTGGTAGGTTTGAGGAATTGCAAGGAGCCCAAGGTGGCTGGATCAGAGAAAGTGAGGGGAAGACTGTCAGATGATGCAGTCAGATATTTAATGGTGAAAGGGAGGGACAGATTACATAGGGCCTCTTGTAAGGTCTAGTAACAACTTTGGCTATTCTTTTGAGTGAACCTGGAGGCCTTGGAATGTTTGGGATAGAGGAGTAGCATTATATGACTTAAGTTTTAACAGTGTGACTCTGGCAGCAGTGCTGTGAATAGACCACAGGGAAGCAGGTTTGGAAACAGGAAGATCAGTGAGGAGGCAATTGCAATATTTGGGGCAGAAGTTGATAGTGTGAGGACCCAGAGAAAATCCTGGAATAAGGAAAGTTCATTTGCCTTCACTAGACCTTCCTTTGCACACACGATTTCTCCTGCCTGGAATGACTGTCTTCATGCTAGAACACCTTCCCGGGTTTCAAGGCTCAGTGCCAATGCCACTCTTTCCTGAGTTCCCACCAAGGATTATTGCTTCCACAGCACCCTATTTATCCCTCTCTTGTAGCACTCATCCTATTGTGTTGCAATTACTCATTTACCTTTCTGGCTGTCTTCCGAACCAAGAACACTTTGATTTCAGCTTAGTTCAAACATTGATACTAAGTGGGAATATAAAGGTGAATAAGATGTTATCCCAATTACCATCTCATATAGGAGAAGACTGAACAACTGCCCCCACATTTGGTTCATAGTTGTCAGATTAATACATGAACAGAGATTTCCAGAAGCCAAACCACCATGGGCTGGAGATATGGTGGTTTGGCTTATTTGCAACGCTGTTTAATGTGTCATAGGGCTTCATCTGCTGCCCCCACAGCTCCCCTTGGCTAGTTCACCAGCACTCGGTCCAGCCAACACCATTGCCAATAGATGCTACAGTGTTGAGAGCTAAGGATCTTGTCAAAGTGAGAGAGGGAGACCCCGTGGAAGATTCCAGGAAGCAGGGAGTGCAAGATGATTAAAGATAGTTGCGGATGCATTTATTTTTTTCTGTAGTGGTGGTTGTTGATGCAAAGCTGTCTCCCTGGAGTCTCTAGTGACATTTGTTACTTGACTTTCCAGTTCTTAAACAGAAATTCTGTCCTTTTCATTGAATTGCTCCTCTTTTGCTAATGCTCTGTCTTCCCCAAGTCCCAGGCAGAGCATTTGACATTTGTTATTGGTACAAGAGCATCATTTGCTGAGTGTGGTAAAAAAAAAAAAGTTTCCCAAAGCGGGGAAATGAATGATTATCTCAGATCTCCTCACCCTTCTCTTCCTTCAGACACAACAGCAATCCACAGCCATGCTGGGCCCTGGCAGGGAGCTGCCCTAATCGGTTTTACATTGTAGCTTCATGGAGATCTGTTGTAATAATTGTAGATGTGTTAGCAGAGGGCAAGGGGTGACAGGTTGTGGATTCATAGGACGTGCTGAGGTGGGGGCTCAGTGGTGTTTATTTCTTAAGGTCCCTAGCTAGGGAAAGGTATTGTTCCTTTAATCAACACATGTTTCCCGAGAGCCTACTGTGAACCAGGCATTGTTCTGAGTGCCGGGGATGACAAGCAAAAATAAAAACATCCAGTTCCTACTCTCAGGGTGTTTCCTGTCTAGTGGGGGTATCTAATATCAATCCAATATTCACTCAGGTAAGTGTAAATCTGCAACTCTGATATGTAATATGAAAAAAGATATGTGATCCTATGAGAGTCTATAATAAAGAGAATTGAATTTGTCAATGGGGTCAACAACGTCTTCTTGAGGAATTGCCTCTCAGGCTATAAACTGACAAATTAGTTAAATATGGACAGAAAGAGAGTCCTAGGCAGAAGGCAGAGTAGGTACAAAGGTTGTGCTGGAGGAGGGAATCTGGCAGATACCAGTACCTGAATACAGATCAGAGAGAGCAAGGAATGGTCCCCAAGGAGGATGAGGAAGACAGGGATGTCGAGAAGGGAGGACCGCATGGGGTGGCATGTTTTCACCCATCTTTCATGCCCCAGAGCACCTGCACAGAGTAGTTTTCAGTAAGGAGCACAAGCTCTGATAGAATAGTGGTTTCACTCATTCATCTTCCCAGCATTTACTTACTAAGTAGCATCTTTGTGTTTAAAAGCAGGGATAATAAGAGGAATAGTCCCCATGTTCTTCCCTCGTGAGCTCAGTCTGGTAAGCTGTGAAATAGAAGAATGACCCTAAGTGATATTATCAAGTTATGTTTAATTGCCACGGGCAGGGTGACTCAAGTGTGGTGAGTTGTGGAGGGGCCGGGGGAAACTTGGAAGGGGAGGGAAGATGTGGGTCACTGTCGCTGGCAGGCGTAAGTTTAGAATTCATCCTTTCTCCATTATTAGCCCCAGGACCTGTTAGTTTCCCCCACCTCCCTCCTCTCTTAGGCCCTAGCCCTTCAGCCTCCAGTGCCATTCAGTGTAAATCTTTTCTGGAGAGTTGTTTCTCCTTGTGGTCATACAGTAACAGGCTACTAAACCTGCCTGTGGGGTGAATTACGAGCTGGTCCCTGGAGCCCCAGCCTCTGTTGCCCACAGAATGAATTGTGGCGCTCCAGGCTGCTGGGCTTTTTATTTATTTATTTGTTTGCTTTAGCATATTTTAATCTGATCATTAAATTGCAATCTGCCACCCATCCCCAACCCCAACTGTCTTCAGATGGAACAGATTTTTCATAGGTAATGATACCTATAAACTTCAGGGATGGCAGCCACCAGAGCAAACTGGGGGAGGGAAGGGTGAGGGGTTGCAAAAACATCTTCCACCTGGCTGGACCTTGGCTGTCCTGCTATTGCCCTGGGTCAACCTGGCCTATCCCAGGGCAGCTAGAATGGCCAAGTTCCCCTTGGCAGTACCAGTGGCCTTTTCCCGCCTAAGAAACGTATGCTCAGACGGCAGAAGTGAGCCTCTGCACCTTGTCCCTGCATGCAAAAGATCATCCCTGCTCCACATCGTGCCAGGCAGTAAAGGTGTCACACAACCTGCCTTTATGGTGTTGCATGGGGAGAGATCTGCATTCATAAATGAAAGGCAAAGAGGATGCCAGATGGTGCCATGGAGCTCGTGTTCCCGAGGTCATCCGTCTGATCTAGTGCTGCTCTGCATTGGGGGATTGCCATCTGATGGCAGGGTCACGACCCCACAGACAGTGACAGTCATCATGGTTATAATATTGGCACCACCAATTTGTCTAGCATTTTATAAGGTGTACTGACACATTCCTGTGGAGCTTCAGAACAATCCTGTGGTTGCAAAAGGGCAGGTGTCATGATTCCCATTCTGCAGGTGATGAAACTGAGATGAGGGGACTAAGGAGTAAATTGCTCAAGGAAGTACCTGGCTCATAGCCAGTTCTCATTAAATGTGTGTTGAATGAATGGATCCGTTTATGCTGCCCTAAAGCATTCTCAAAGAAACATCTCAAGGTTTGCTTCTAGAATCACATTCAGAGAAAAGTTAGGATTGAGATCCTGAGAGCCTGTAGCTTCCACCTGAACCAGCTGGATAAGAAATCACCACCAATTTCCTTTTAATTAATTTGTGTGCATGCCAGAGTACTTGACACTGGAAAAGGTGTTTTGAAGGTATGGATGCATAGTAGGCAGGAAAAATTACATCTCCATGTTATCATGCTTACCATGGACCAGGCACAGTTCTACGAGTTTTGCACATACTCAGTTCTCTCAACAGCTCTAAGTAGGTGCTATTATTATATTCATTACAAATGAAGAAACTGAAGCACAGAGAGGCTGATCCACTTTCCAAAAAGTACAAAGATACAAAGCAGAGGAGCTGAGAATCTGGCTTCAGAGTGGGAGCTGTTGACTGCTTTGCCATACCACCTCATACTTAATTTCTTTCCAGAATATGCACATTCCTGCTCTACATATCTATTGTCTTAAACATCGCACTGCCAGAATCCAGGTACAGGTGAAATGACAGAAAGAATTCTTGCCTCAGTGTGGAAATGGGGGCTCAGGAAATGATGGGGAAAGGGGTAATAGCAGACATCTTTGCTGCATTAAAGTACTCAGACATTTCAAAGAAATAAACTGTCAATGCCATGACAAGTCCCTGCACTTTCTGTAGCCTCAGGAAATGGACTCAAGGCACACAGTTACCTCAATTCTTTCAGGAGAAAGGGGCATGCAATCTGGAGATAAAACTCAATGCTCTAAGCTTCCAGTTCATACACCAGCCACCAGATCATGGCGCTTAAAAACTTGTACTATTGTTTTAAATCTATGTTTTAAAACCAATAAAGCCAAAAATATATTCTTATTTATTATTCTGTAACTGATTTGGCAGCAATGATCAAATTGCCTCTCAGTGAAGGAGCAGGATTTACATAAACTTGGGTGAAGCAGAAGACACAGTAATCTACTCACACACTGGATATCTTCACACTTGTAGCTCTTCATCTGCCAGTGGGCAACCTGCAGAAGAGGCTGTGGTCCCAGCTCAGCCTATTGCCTAGGATTTCTCCATGTTACCCAGCCATGGAGTCACAGGAAGCACAGGAAATATCACCAGATACCAGAATACTTGGTGACAACATAGGACAGCAACAGACAACCTGTGACCCAAAGCCACGGTGCCAAGAAGCCATCCTTGAATGACATTCCAGATAATCTTACCTGGTTTATGAGCTGTTCACAGAGATATCATGCTGATCCTGACTTTACAATTACAGACCTTCCTATTCTAACCAGAAGTATAGGCACTATCCCTTACCTGGCTCCAGTCAGAATAACTGTAACCATGACCTAGATGCTAATTCACAATTGGTGGCTGATGGATGAGTTGTTGATTATTTTATTATTTGTGTACTTCAATGTTCCCAAATTAAGCCAGTTAACTATACTTTGAAGAATCATCCCATGGCTAAACCTTTAAGAAATAAATCTATTTTAAAATAAATTATATGGCATCTGAGATTCAGAAGGGACCTTGAAAGTCCCCTGGCCCATTTCTCCTCTTTCTAAGCTGGACACAACCCTATGCCACCCAATCTATGGGACCTGACTTTTGATACAGTGGCTATTGATGGTTTTCAGCAAGAGAAACTCTTTCATTGAAAACATGGATTTCTAAGAAACCCTCTAGAGAGACTGGATTAAAGAGAAGGAGGACAGCATCAGAAAAAGAGTCCACAGTGGAGATTAGAAAATTTATTAGACAATGTGACACAGAGAAAGGGCACAAGTTTGGTACCCAGACAGCTCTAGGTTTTACATCTTCGATCTGCTGCTTAGGAACTGGGAGGTCTTGAGCAAGTTATTCAAACCTTTCTGAGACTTCTGAGGCTTCTTCTTCATCAGTAATGCGGGAATCTCTGGGTTGCCAAGATTCATGAGATACTATATTCAAAAGACACAGCACATGCCCGACACACGGCAGGTGTTCCATCCATCTCATTTCCCTTTGTGCTTTCCCAGCATCCTACATTTGGCTTCACACTCAGGACAGGCTATAAAATTGGGCTACACAGACTACAGCTCAGAGACCATGCAGAAAAAAGAAAGCCCTGTTGGGGACAAAGTGCCTCAAAGTATTGAGGAGAAAGCCACCATTTGTGATTTGAAAATTCATGCACAGGTGCCCAAGGCAAATGGCCCCAGAGCCAGAGTGGGCCTATCCAGTCTGTAAAGTTGAGCATCCCATCTCAAATGGTGGCCTAAAAACTGGCCGTCTCTGTCTTGATACACCTTTCCCATTAGCTTGGAGGGTTCATGAAACATTTGCAGAAAGAATAATAAATAAACCCCAGAATCAGCCAGATACCCAGGAAGAAAGGGAAGCGGGGGAGGAGTCAGACGAGGTTTCAGTCACTGCTTACCAACTGCTTCATATCCCCCATGGATTTCTTGTCAATGATTATTCAATCTCAGGCCTGACCTTTCTATTCTAAATAACACTGCAATATCAGCGCGGCCCAGCCCGCAGCTTTTGCAGGAAATTAACTGTATCTGGCTCTCACAGGAGACCCAAGAAATCCCTTCAGTAACAGCCCAGACTGGTTTACAGAAAAAAAGACCCAGCATTATCTTCTTTTCATACACTCCTCCTAATACCCGTCTAAATATCACAGAGCTCCCAGCTGTTTAATTCTAATAAATACTCATCTATTCTCAAAACAGACAAATGTTAGGTCTCAGGTGGGCCCCCAGCATTTCATGTGGGAGGAAGAAGAGAATATGGAGAAAGAGAAAATATAGAGCAGCTCACCGCTAGCTTTAAATTTCCATCCGTGCACAATACCAGGCTAAGAAAATGGCTAATGGTTTCCAGTTGAGCCACAGCCAGAGGTGACCTCTGAGGGGGGCCATTTTTTTTAGCCAGTGTCCGCCCCGAGATATCCTTTCTGCCCTCAGTGCAGCTCCACGCAGTGGGAAGGAATTTGAGGACCCCTGACCATGCTGTGCATCTAGGCAGCTAGTGAGCCCAGAGGAGCAGGGAGAGCTGACAGTTAAGGGTCCGGGCTTTTGTTGGGACATGTGCCTGCTCTGCGTTGGTGTTTGGACCTGAGTCCAGATGGTTACTTCATCTACAGGGACCCTACATGGAGTACAGGACAGGTAGAGAGAGAAAGGCCTCCCATGACCTCTGAAACCTGGTTTATTTGCAAACAGCATGGTCCAAGGGATGGGTGAGACAAAAGAAAGAATCCTCTGCCATTTTGGCTTGGAAATGCCAGGATTTGGATAACGAGCATGAAGAAAATCTTTGTCTCCTCTCTCTCTGGTTCCTAAAGAGCTCTCGCTTTCTTTGAACATACACAGTGACGAGGACTCAATGAGAGGCTTTTTATGGAAGATCTGGGCTTGTCCACAGAGGCTCCTAGCGGTCTGTGAGCCTGGCATCTTCCACCAGGTAACGGTCTGGTGGGATATGGTTCAGATTGTTTAAGTACCTCTAAAAGCCAGTTACAACTATTGTGATTCAGAAGGCTCTGGGATGGCGAGACATTTCACATCTAGAGCAGCTACTGATTCTACTTGTCCTGAGCCTGAACTTTGTTTCCTCATTGGAGTCAGTGGTTCTCCAAGCAGGTTCAGGGCCCATTGCTGACAGGAGAGGAGAGTTCTCCCGGCCTTTGGCAGATGGGCCTCTGACAGTTTCAATAGTGTTTTTTCTGTCTCTGGCATGAATTAATAATGATATTTTATTTTAACAAAACCTAAACATCACCTCAATGATGCCACGCTGCAATCAGCCTAGGACTTTCCATTCAGTTGCTAAGGTTTATTTAGAACATTGTGCAATGGTCTATGGCCATACCACCCTGGACATGTCCGATCTTGTCAGAACACTGTGCAACAGTGACAATGGTGTCATGATGACTTTACTCCACTGAATACCTGAAGGCCACAATTCTAAGTCCATAGTTAAAACCCCAGGAGATCCATCTGCCTGTTTCTGCTCTGCTAGTCAGTAAGCCTGGATAAGCTCCTGGCCAGGGTGAGGCAGGTTAACTTCCCACACTGGGCTCCAAGTGGGTCTCGCAGGTTTCTAGAAGAGACCTGAGGACAAAATATGGCTACATATCTAGCTATTGGTTCACGTGTCCCTGAATCTCACACTGAAGCTTCTGGGCTGTGGGTTTCATCCTGGCCAGCACTGCTGTCACTCATTTAATGAGAGTTTACCGAGCACCTTCTATGTGCCAGGCTCGATTCTAAGTATCAGGGGTAGAGAACTCAAGTAGACCAAGTAGTCCCTGCCCTCAGAGAGCACACTTTACGTTAGAGGAAAGGACATAAACAAGATAAATAGATAAAATGTGTAGAATATTAGGGATAAATGCTAAAGAAAAAAATCAGCAGAGAAGAAACAGGTGAATGTTTGGCTAGAGCAGGCAGTGGGGCATGTAATTTTAGTCAGTTTGGCCTCACTAAAAAAGTGACATTTGAGTAAGACCTGAAAGAGGTGAGGCTACAAGCCCTTGGAATTTGGGGCAGAAGCAAGCCAAGCAGAGTATACAGCACATTCAAAGGTCCTGGGGTGGGACCATGCCTGGCATTTCAAGGAATGGCATGGAGGCCAGCAAGACTGGAGCAGAGAGAACAGGAGGGAGAACAGCTGGTACAGTAACTAAGAGATCCCTTAAGTCACTGCCAGGACTACGAATTCTACTCAGAAAGACCTGAGGAAAGCTCAGGAGGGTTTAAGTAGAGGACCACTTATTTTAGGACTCAGGAGACCTAGACCCTGATCTCTTTTGCTACTTACCAGCTCTATGATCAAGTAACTTTAATTATTCTCATTCTAAAATCACCTTTTCTCTATTGACTCTATTTATTTATTTACTTATTTATTTAGAGATGAAGTCTTGCTATGTCTCCCACGCTGGAGTGCAGTGGCACGATCTTAGCTCACTGCAACCTCTGCCTCCTGGGTTCAAGCAATTCTCTTGTCTCAGTCTCCCAAGTAGCTGGGATTACAGGCACGTGCCAGCATGCCCAGCTAATTTTTGTACTTTTAGTAGAGACGGGGTTTCGCCATGTTGGCCAGGCTGGTCTTGAACTCCTGACCTCAGGTGATCCACCTGCCTTGGCCTCCCAAAGTGCTGGGATTACAGGCGTGAGCCACTGCTCCAGGCCTCTATTGACTTTAGTTTCATCACCTTTAACACGAGGAGTTTGTGCTTTTGAATTCTAACATTTCTCTAGCTCTAACATTCTGTTATTCTAGCCAAACAAATCTAAAAGTAAATCAAATAAATCATTTGTTAGTGTCAAAAGGACACATTTCCACATCCTTCCTTGTTCAGGGTTCCTCTGGACGGGGTTCTAGCGGGAGGCCATGGGGCATTACTCCCCATCTCCTATTTTGCTCAAAGTTGCGGGGACAGATCAGAGGTATGAAACTCATTTACTCCTCTATGGGAGTCTTAAATCCCACACCCACTCCCTTTTCACACCTGTCAACGAGATCAAGCTAATTACCTAAAACACTCTAGTTTTATAATCATTATTTCATCCTATTTAATTGAGCCCCTATGGCATACCCTGCCTTATTAAAAAGTCAGCCAAAGACAGAGGGGAAGGATCAGACAGGTTCCCCATCCTTTTGCAGAGCTGATGATCTTGTCAGATAACATCTTGTTTAGTCTAAAACTAGAAAAATGTACTCATAGGATTCACCTAAGTAAGGGTACAAAAATTGTAAACAGCAGGTGCTTAATGAGATCATGCACAGTATGTGCTGCAGGGGCTCAGAGAATAGAGTGCTTTCAGTGGGCAGAGGGACTGAGGAGACCTCTGAGGGATGTAGGGAGAGAGCCAGGCCTTGGAAGCTAGGTAGGATTTTAATGGGTAAATATTACTGCCTCCAATTTATTGGCCCAATAAAGCAGGCATTACATGGTGGGAAAATAAATGTAAAGCAGGTTGGCAGTTTAATGTGCATATGCACACAGGCACAAGCAGCTGCTGATTTGGGTTTTCACGAACTGATCAAAATCATTTTTCTACAGATTTCATGGCACCTCACTTTAGGACATCCTAGTGACCCTGCCCCATCAGGGACAGGTGGGATGTGGTCTTGGAGGAAAGGTCATGTCTGGAGATTAGCATTTCCCAGAGCCTTGCTTGGAGCTCTCAAGATATCTGCTGTTTTGCCAGATCTGCTTCCCCTGGGAACCTGTGGGGAGCCTGTGAGGATAACTTGTACCCAAAGAGTGGTGAAGGTGCCCAAAGAACCTTCCACTATTGTTTGTCATCGAGGCCCCAAAACTCGGAGTTGGAAGGAAACTGCTCTCAGGAAGAATGGACCACTCTCCTTGCTGCTCTACTGCACACCTTTCTCTCTCATAGCACATATAAGGATTTTTTTTACACTTGTTTGTTTAAAAGAACACACCGAACTGAAAGGTTCCCTTTACAAGGATACAGCATCTTCCTCATCTCTGTGTCCCCTACTAGCAGATAGCATATGTTCAACAAATATCGAAAGAAATAACACTCGAGCTCAGTTCATCTTAACCTTTTTGGGGTGGAATTTCAGGTCCCATAAAGGATCTGAAGAAGGCTATGGACCTTCTCCCCAGTGAAAAATGCACTTATTCATATACTTACAAGATTTTACAGATGATTTGTGGGGCACTTCGGCTACAGATTGAGCTCTGCTTTAAGGGCATAGTAACCACCCTACAAAATTATTCACAGGCAATCCTGCAGCCGTGGCCCCGACCGTTCCAGTGATGGGGAGTTCACTCCCTCTCTATGTGCAGACAGCATTCATGGTTAGAGGTATCTTCTTTATATATTGTATAGCAACCTCCCTTTCTGTAACCCACATCTATAGTCCCTGTTCTCTTCTTAAACAGAAAGGAGCTGGAAATTTTCCATCACAAGGGATCTAGTCCATCATGCACAAATGTTTATAGACACATGTCCTGAGCCTCCTTGAGCTTCTCTTGCCTCTGCTGTTTTTTGCTCTGATGGGGTTTACGTCTTCTCCCTATCCTGATTCTGTGTATTCAGAACAAAAGCGTGGGTTATCAACACCCCTACTAAAGTGTGGTACCCAGAGAGAAGCAGAGGAGATGAGCATTATTTTTCTCTTTGTTCCAGACAATGCACTTGCCTTTATGCCGCCTAAGACTGCATTTGCTTTTTGGCAGCCACCTCACACCATTGGCCTGTAATGGGCAAGGAGTCATATAATGCTCCCAAGGCTTTTTTCAGGTGTGCTGTTGATAAGCCCTGTCTCCCCACTGGGCATTTGTGCAGCTTGCTGTTCAGATCTAATTGCAATACTTTTACATTTATCCTTGTTGAGTGCCATCCTATTAGATTTGGTCCTTGAGTCCAGCCTGGTGAGACATTTTTGGATCCTGATTTTGTCATTTAACATATTAGCTCATTACTCGCAGACAATGTGTTTAATATGCAGCAAAGAGCTACCACTTTTGGAGTATTTCTCCAACAGACATTGGGCTTTACACAGAATATTTCATTGTCCTTTCACTCCAGCTCTACGAAGAATGTGTTATAATCCTCATTTTATATTTACGGAAACTGACTCAGAAAGTTTAGGTAACTTAGGCAAGGATACACAACCAGTATGTGGTCGAGACAGGATTTGAACCCAACTCTGACTCTGAAGGTCATGTTCGTAGCCACCCTACTATTCTGCCTTCATCCAAGTCATTCATATTTTGATCAGGACAGGACAGGATCAGAGCCTTGTGGCAAAAACACATGAGGACTTCAGGCAGGGAGGGTTGATTCATTCAATATGATTTCTCCTCTTTGTTTGGCATGTTACTTTCATGCTACTCACCATTATCCTAAGAAGTAGAAGATGGCGTTTGTTCACTGTTTTGAAGAAACACAGTTGTAGTAATTCCCTGCCATTCCATGAGCCCCCTTATCAAGTAGTAAATAATGTGAATGTGGCGTGACTTGTTTTTCGTCAATTCATGCTGGCCTCTGGAAGTCCCAGCTTATCTTACTACATGCTCTGAAGCCCTTGTTTAAAGAATTGAGTCTAGACTCTTGCTCAAGAATATTGCTGAGCCTTCTTAGTTATCTTATTTGGTAGCTGGGAGATGGGGGGCAGGGGTAGGGGTTGGTGGTGACACCTTATTTCACCAGACCTCTAAACACAGCATCAAAGGAAAGCCAGAGATATCCTTCTTGATATTCTCTCAACCACCGCACATGTCTTTTCCAGTTAATTATAGATCAATCTGCCTGTGAATTTACACAAAGTATTATTGAACACATTTTAAAATTCTAGCAAGTGTGACCTCAAACTATAGACTTTCATTTACATATGTGACTCTCAGAGCCAGTGCCCAATGACACCCTTATACATCAGCCTTACAATAACAGCTTTAAAAAAAATTACAGGAGTAAATACATTTTTACTGGCTTTTAATTTCAAAAATCCTAATAAAGTTTTGTAGTAGTTTATTTTGTGGAGATACATTTGACCCAAGATCACTGAGGAATTCAGAAAAAAAAAAAAAAGAAAGAAAAAGAGGCGTGAAGAGAGGAGAGGGCACACACCTTTTTGTTCTGATTGTTGGCTTGAAAACAAAGACCTTCGCAGGTGAGCAGCTGATAAGGAGGCTGCATCTTCTAGAACTGTGAGGTGTGTAAGGTTCAAGGAGCTATTCTCTTCTGGGGTATTTAACTTGAGCTTATCTTCACCCTGTAGAACATAACTTGACATAAGAACTTGGGGACCATCATAGCCAGGGATTAGGCCCTCTCAGTGTGCAGTTCTGTTTTCCCCATCCATCAGTGAGACTTCGCTTCCCCATTTCTCTCTGCTGTGAGATCCTCTGTCTTAGATTATATTTTATGTAAGCATATGTATTAGATCATGTATGTTATGATGTTATTTAACTATATGCATTGTTGTGTATTCTATAATATTAAGTATAGGTTTTTTTACATGCACATACATTCTTACTGTATAATTTTTGTTTGTTTGTTTCTTTTTGTTTGTTTTTGAGACAGTCTTACTTCATCACCCAGGCTGGAGTGTAGTGGCGCGATCTTGACTCACTGCAATCTCCGCCTCCTGGGTTCAAGCGATTCTCATGCCTCAGCCTCCCGAGTAGCTGGAATTCAGGCGTGCGTCACCACGCCCAGCTAATTTTTGTATCTTTAGTAGAGACGAGTTTTCGCCATGTTGGCCTGGCTGGTCTCGAACTCCTGACCTCAAGTGATCTGCCTGCCTTGGCCTCCCAAATTGCTGGGATTACAGGCTTGAGCCACCGTGCCCAGCTTTACTGTGTAATTTTTACACATCAATCCACTCACAATCATCTTACTATTGCACATTTTAACAGAAGTGGAATTGTTACAGATCATTGTAGGTAGGAAAATGACGGACTTATTTGAGGAAAAAGCAAGAAGCTTTTTCCTCAAAACCTTCCTCCACAGCAAAACCGCCTTACAGGGAGACTAAAGATGTAAAATCATATGGAGTCTCATTCTGTATAGATTCATAGAATGGGAGAAACACAACGACTTTTGAAAGAATCAAAGCCACCTCCCCTCAGTGTGCTGGTGAAAAATCTGTAGTCCAGAGACACTTGCCTTACATGACAGGGCTTAATGTAGAGTTCCTGCTGCCAGACCTCTGATGTGAAGTTCGGACTGAAAATCAAAGTTTATCAGGGAGTTACATCTGTGAAGGAAAAAAGCAAAGGAAGCATGACTGGGCTGGGAAACTGTCAAACAGGGATACAGACGTGAGGGAGCCCCAGAACAAAAATTACATTATTTTATTTATTTTATTTTATTTTTGAGAGACAGGGTCTCACTCTGTTGCCCAGGCTAGAGTGCAGTGGCATGATCACTGCAACCTTGACCTCTTGGGCTCAAGAGATCCTCACACTTCAGCCTCCCTTGTAGCTGGGACTACAGGCATGTGCCACCATGCCAAGCTAATTATTGTATTTTTTGTAGAGACAGGGTCTCTGTTGCCTAGGCTAGTCTCGAACTCCTGGGCTTAAATGATCCCTGTGCCTCGGCTTCCCAAAGTACTGGAATTACTGGGGCAAGCCACCATGCCTGGGCCAAAAATCACCCTTTAGATGAGTCCCACCTTGGGCAAAAATGGCCAAACCCTTGAGCCACCGCCAGGCTCAGTCACTGCTTGAGGTGGACCTTAAGAGAGCTAGCAGGCAGGGGCTGGCAGCCAACCACACTCCTCTGAGCTGGGCAACCAGCCCTTTCTTAAAGGGAGATGTGAAGGGCACATTTGCATGATTTCCATGTCTGTCACAGAACTGGAATGTAATCTTGTATTGGTTCTATGTAAGTTCTAGAGAGATATTATTTTAGTGACTTTATAATAAAAGTAATGCTTATTTGTATTCATTGTGAAGCAAAAAAGTATTGTCTCAATAGATACGTTGCAAATGCCAAAAAAGAAATGTATGCCTATATATATTTGGTGTATGTATGTATGTATATATATATATATATATATATATATATATACACATACATACACCAAATGGTTTTTTATTAAAATATTTTATGGCAGGCATTCGGAAATGGCCTAAGGTGTCTCCAGAGTGGAGGTCAGTGAACTCAGAACAACCCCTTGAATATTCCATTAGTGAGTAGTTAGATGAGGTAATAAATAAATTATTATTAAGCATTTTGCAAATAGAGTGTTATGTAAATGCTAAATAATCATAATAATATAGTAGTATGCTGATCTTGATAAACAGGTTGGCTTCTATGTCATTTAAAATGGATGGCGCAGCAGCATCTGTGAAGATGAATGAGGTTCGCATTCACAAAGCTCAGTAACAGCAGTCTCCTCTGCTAGGAGGCCGGGCCTCCTGGCTCGGAGTTGCTGCGTTCTCTTCCCCTCATTTCTCGGTGGGACAATTAGCAGAGGAGAGGGATTCTGGCCAGCTTGAAGAGGGTATTAAAAAGGCTCCCATGCAGGGATATTGAAAGGAGACTTAGGTGAGTGCGCAGGATCTGCATTTCTGAGAAGTCAGGGCTAATCTATAAGTGGGGGCGGGGCGGGGCAGGGAATTAACATTTATTGAGCGCCTCCTGTGACCCAGACACTGTGCTCGGTGCTCTGTGTTTATTATCTCATTTATCCTCCAGGCCAGCACATTAAGGTAATAGAAGAGTGGAATAAAGCCGAATGCATTACTAATTTTTGTAGAAAAGCAGAAGGCCTGACCCTAGCTGTTCTCTTCTTTGCATTCTGGAGTGAGATCTAGAAGAGGGGGAGAGTACCCCAGGGAAGGAGAGAAAGCCTGACCCAGTGATTTATCACAGCCCCCAAATGCTGGGACCTGTTAGGACACAGTTGTATGATGAAAAGAGGCGCATCTTCCTTTAGGGCTACACCAAATAACTGCTCCTCCCGGCCCCCTGCTGTGCACCTAACTCACCCTGGACCTCACAGCCCTACAGAGCCTCGTTCAGCCCTTTCTTTCACCTTAACAACATCTAGCAAACAGTGATAGAGGAAGTACCATGTGCCAAATACTCCACTAATGGCTTTATGTACATTATCTCATTTAATTCTGTGACAACCCTGTGAAGTAAGTTTTTTTTTGCCTATAAGCTTCTCATTTTAGATGGAAACACTGACTTTTGTCAAGTAACTTGCCAAAAGTCACACAACTGGTTCAAGGGGGAGGTGAGAGAGCCAGGTTGGTCCACTCAGATCAAAATGCTCCTTATACCTGAGGATTATAGCCCAGTGGTCGGCAAAAAAAACCCAAACCAACCAAGCAAAATCCAAATCCTCCTGATACTTGATAAGTTATTCTTAATAATGATTAAACCCTTTGTTTAATGTGCCAGATTTTGAGGGTATAAAAGTAGCTCAAGGCTGGGCACAGTGGCTCACGCCTGTAATCCCAACACTTTGGGAGGCAGAGGCGGGCCGATCACTTGAGGTCGGGAATTCAAGACTAGCCTGGCCAACATGGTGAAACCCATTCTCTACTAAAAATATAAAAATTAGCCAGGCATGGTGGTGCATGCCTGTAATCCCAGCTACTCAGGAGGCTGAGGCAGGAGAATCACTTGAACCCAGTAGACAGAGGTTGCAGTGAGCTGAGGTCGCGCCACTGCACTCCAACTTGGGTATTGGAATGAGACCTTGTCTCAAAAAAAAAAAAAGTAGTTCAAGTGTTTATTCATTATTAAACATATTATGCTCAACTTCATTGAACATAATGACATATAATAAACTGTACATTTGAAGTGTACGATTTGGTAAGTTTTGACATACGTATACACAAGTGACACCATCACCACAACCAAGATAATGAACATATTTATCACATCCAAAAGTTTGCTTCTTTGTAATCCATTCTTCCTACCTCTTCTTGCCTCATCTCCTCCCCAGCCAACCACTGATGGGTTTTCTCTCACTATAGTTAGCTTGCATTTTCTTGAGTTTCATATAAGTGGAATCCTGCACTATACACTCTTTCTTGTCTGGCTTCTTTCACTCAACGTAATTATTTTGAGATTCATCCAATGTTGTATTTTTTCTTTGTTTTATTTAGAGACATAAACACTTAGAGTGCTTAGTATGTATTTTATTTACTTTTAGCTTTGGACTCAGTTTAGAGTTCAAATTCCAGTTCTGTCATTTGTTATCTGTGTGCCAAATGGCAAGTTTATTAATCTGTCTGAGGCTGTTTTTTCCATCCATAATTAAAACTACATTATAGGGTTACTGTGAGGATTAGATGAGATAATATAGGTAAACTGCATAGCACAGCCTCTATTCACGGTAAGCATTTGATTTTGCAATTAAAGTAAATTTTTAAAAAATAAAAATAAATTGTTCACCAAAATTCCTTTGATGTCTCCTAGATCCTCAATATCAGGTTAATAAAACAATAGCCTGCCTATGTTGTGCCAAGTAGAATACTTAATGTGGCATATGAATTAGCTTTTTTAATATTTGCAAGAAGACCGTGAAGTATGCAGTCACATTATAATCCCTTATTACAGATGATGAAACTGAGATAGAGAGGTAGCAGAATCAGGAATTGAACTGAGGCAGTCTGGCTCAAGACTGTCATTTCCATTATGATCTGGCTACATTTCAATATTCAGTGATATCACTCACTAGCTCTAGGGTTTTAGGGGAATTGCTATAAGGAAAAAAAAAAAATCTAAATATGAAGACCATGTCAGTAGCTAAGTAAAAGTTAGAGAAATGGGTAAAAAAACAAAATTATTATTGGAACACCAATTATGATTAAGGAATACCAAATATTTTAAATGTGTTATAGGAATATGTAGGAAATTTGAATTTATAAAATGTAATGCACACCTGATTTTAGGGTTAACTATGACAGAGTCAAAGACAAGGAATCTTTGAAGAAGAAATTATGGCAGCCAGAGCATAATCTGCCTTTCTGGAAGCATGGGAGAAACTTAAGTGCTCTTTGTATGAGCCTCAGGTTTTAGAGCAGACCCAAAATGTAAGCCCACCACTGAGGCTGCACAGTCTCAACTAAGCAAACTGTACTCATCCCAAATTTGGGGGTTAGCTGTCAATTAAGAGCCCATTGGAATAGCTGCTACAACAGAATGGAAAAATTCAGCTATACCTTTGGTTTTCTTAAGTATAGTAATTGGTATTCACTAAAGATTTGAAATTTAGTGGAACAGAGGGAGAAAAATTTTAATTCAGTTCAGGTGAACAAACATTTATTTGCCTGATTGGCACAGAATTCACCTTTGAGAAACACCTGTTTGGAGTTGGGGGATGGGGAATGAAAGATATAAATAAAATAATTTCAGTGGTGAGAAAGGCCTGGATTCGAAAGATATTTAGAAGGCAAAATCAGTGGACTCAGTGGCTACCTGCAATTAGGCATGAAGGAAAGGTTGGGGTTCTGGCCTTGGTAAATGTGAGCAACTGCTAAAACAGAGGATTCTGTAAACATAGGTGAGGAGGGCAATTTCTGTCATCTTGGGTTTGACGTGTAACAGAAGATCTAAGTGGAAACCTCCAACAGGCAGTTGTGTTTCAAGATAACTGAGCCCAGGAATGAGGTCAGAGTTGAAGATCAGCATATAGGATACAGTTGAACTCATGCAGTGGATGGGATCACCAAGGGAGCTTGGATGGAGTAAGTCAACACAGTAGTCATGATGGTTAAATGTGTTTGGCCAAATACCAATATACCAAGGCATATTAAAGTAATGGGAGTGGATAATATGACCAGATAGATCTTTCCTATTCCAGACTTTTTCAATTCTACTTATTTTAACAATACACCATTTATTCCGTGTGAGTACATGCAAATTCTAATCCGTATTCCATTGAAATGCAGTACTTAAGAGGGAAAAGAACCCTAAAAAAACACAAAAGCCTACGCTGGGGGTGCTCCTTTACCTTAGTTGGGCAGTGGCTCTGGAAGTACCTGAGCTGGGGAATGCGAGCAGAGGTGCCGGTGGGATAGAAGAGCTATGTTGATGTATTGAAATCTGAATAAACCATTGTGCCTCTCTGGCAGTTTTCTCTTCTGTCAAGGATGGAGAGGGTTAAGACACTTATCTGAAAAGAAGGCTTATGTTTTTCAATGTTTCTTTAATTATGTGTTGACCTCTCTGCACCTTAAACTATACCTACGCATCTCCTCATACCCCTATTCCTGTATTATTCAGTCAACAAGCACATGTTGGGCACCTTCTGTGTGGAGACCTCATATTTGATGCTAGGGACACAGAGAGGATGGTGTTTAGTTCCTGCCCTTGATAAACAGAAAATATACTCATGGTGGTAGGCTAATTATCAAAGCGTTCTTCATTGCCACAGTTTTCTGTGTGTCAGAGCACTCTCATCTACATTATATTGTGCTACAGCATGTCTGCAAAGGAAGTATTTCTTCACAGTGATTATTATGATGCATCTGGTAGCTGAGACACCAAGGTGTGGGGACTTGGGAAGGTCAGTCAGTGGCTGAGATCCAGATCTTTTGGCCAAGGGTTCTTTCTGCTAATGGGAATGTTTTTTCCCAGCACTCCCATCCTGGGCACCTTGCCTTTGCAATTTCCTGGTTGTATATTTTATCTCTTTCAGTTGACAAAGTTGAAAGGCCCTTGGGAAATACTGACTCAAGACTACTTGCCTTTGGTCAAGTGCTAAAGCCCACAGGTGTAGGATTGACTTTGGAAGAGCCACTGTCACTCTCGCTGCCCCCTTCCAAGCCCTCTAGTGTGTCTAGAGGGAAGTAGGATTATCAGTTCTGTATATACCAGAGAGCACTAGCAAAACCAAATTAGCTCAAGCTGGCTGCCATTCAGGTCAGCTAATTAAATTAGCTATTGTTGCATTACTGATAAGGACAGTTTGGAAAAGGAAAAAAGCCACTCATTCCAGCAGCCATAAGGCGAAGGCCAAGAAAATGTGTTAATGGGAACACTCTGAAAGAAAACCCCTCTGACTAGGAGCAGGACCTAGTGGTCCTTGGTGGTCTGTTCTCCTAGCCATCTGCTCCAAGCTCATGCGCCCAGTGCTGTCTGTCTCTGGTCTTTATGAACATTGCTACACTCTGGCCTTTATGAACATTGCTACACTCTGGCTTTCTGGTACCCAACTGCAGCCAAGACAGCCTTCCCCTTTTTCTCCCACCAGGAGCCTAATCCTCCTGGGAGTCTGGAGAGAAGTGGGGATTTTTCTGGGGGAGAATAGCTCACCCTTGAGTGCTAAAATGTAAACCCCCCATAGCATATAAGCCAGCTGATATTTGGAAGAGTCTTGAAGAAGAACTACAGAGACACAGAGAGAAAGGAAGGAGGGAAGGAAGGAAGGAGGGAAGGAAGGAAGGAATGAGGGAGGAAAGGAAGGAAGGAAGGAAAGAAGGAAGGGAGGAAGGAAGGAAGGAAAGGAAAAATAGAAAAGAGGAGAGAACACCTTGCCCTTGTGTACTCTTCCCATCATATAAATGCCAGTTGATATTTGTAAGAGTACTAAAGAAGAACCAGAGAGAGTAGGGGTGGTGACAGAGAGAGAGGAAGGAAGGGAGGAAGGAAAGGAAAGGAAAGGAAAGGAAGAAGAAAAGAGGGGAGGAAAAGTGGGGAAAAAGAGGAAGGAAGGAGAGAGCTAGGAAGTTCTAAAGACACTACATTTTCTGGCTGTCCAGAATCTGCTCATTGGCTACTGTGTGCTGTCTTGGTGAGGCTGTAAGTTATGTTGGTTGCTATCTTCTAGTTGAGATTTGTTCACATGGACTTACCCTAGGCCAACTAGCCAAAGTCCTAAGATCTGGAACTTAAGGTGCAAGGACAAAGAATCTTAAAAGCTCATTCACTTTAGCAGCAGCTCACTCCAATGAGACTTGCACCTACACTACCTTTCTACCATCAGGTCCCACCCCCTATACCCCTCACCAAGCTGTCCTGGTTCCATCTTTTTCCCAAAACTAATTATCCAGGTAAAATTCTGTGTGCTCCCTGATATCCTTCTGATTTACTCTCTTTCTGCCTAAAATAACCTGAGTCAGTTTCATGCAATCCAAATGATTTAAACAATCTTTAGTCCAACCTTTTTTTTTTTTTGGTAGATGGGGTAGGGGACCCAGAGATATTAAGTGGTTTTCTCAAAATCACACAGATGATCATTGGCAGCTCCAGGGCTGGAGCCTAGGCCTCTATGCTGCCTAAATATGGTGCTCTCTAAATATGCATCTTCTGAGAAAGTGAAGGCAACTCAGGGAAATGTGCCTGAGCGTCCATGGAAGAGCCTGGGAAATTCTCATCTGTGCTCCTCATTTTCATGGCTTTGTTTTTTCTTGATTTCCTAGATTCTGTTTAAGATTTTTAAGCCATGGGATAATATTCTCCTGTGAAAAAACAAGTGAAATGAAAATTGTCCGTACGTAAATTCATACATATACAGTGTGTGTCCCTCTTTCACTATCAAATGTGAAAAGTCTACAGTCCAAATTTATTCTTAGGCCCTCAATACCAAGGGCTAGAGTACTTTCTACTGAATTAATGCATATTTTTTTACTTTAATATTCTATATTCTTTTTAAAAAATAAAATAGAGATGGGGTCTCGCTATGTTGATTAGGCTGGCCTCCAACTCCTGGCCTCTAGCGATCCTCTCATTTTGACCTCTCAAAATACTGGGATTACAGGCATGAGCCACCATGCCCGGCCTCTGATGTAATTATAATCAAGGACATCAGTAACATCAAGGAGAGGAACAGGTGTACTTATTTTATAGGGGTATCTGTAATTATAATTGGGAAAATATGATACATGCTATGCTATGCTATATACTTATTTTAAATTTGGAACTATATTTTCTCAGCCTCAGTTTCTTCATCTGCAGACAAGAAAGTTAACTGTTTTCCTCAAGCTCTAGCATTCTAAACTAAATGAGGAATTATAAAAGCTATTGAACTAAATGAGAAATTACAAAGGTTAGTGAATTAGGCATATTACTGAAATAATTGGTTTAAAAATCCTTCAAGCCCTTTAGGTGAAAATAAAAGGGAAAATCTTGCTAGAGAATCTGTGCTAAAAGACTTTAGTTAAAAACATCAAGCCCCACTTCAGTGTTCATTCTGAGGAGGACTAGAGAAAGTTGAGGCCATCAGTGTTCAGGTACAGAGTACTAATTCCACGAGCCCAATTCTATGTACCAACATGAGATGGTGTTATTAGCACCTCTCACCCATTAAAAAAATCTGTCTTCAGCTATTGTCAACTCAATCAATAGTCATTTTGGGAATTTGGTGGAAAGGGATTGCCTAGCCCTGGGCAGATGGATATTTTCAAAACATCCACTAAAATAATTATAATTATTGCTTTATATCTTCCTTACACAAAATAATATAAAGTCATTGCAAAATATGTGAAAACAGAAAAAATATCTTTATAATTCTATCACTGTAACACAATAGTCCTCATTTTCCATAATTTCCTTCTAATATTTGCTCACATATATGTATACAATTACTAGTTTGGAAATTTATTGATAGATTTTTTTAAGTTTGTCAAGCTGAATTTTGCCAAATTTGAGTTCAGAAATTACAAGTACTGGCTGTTTTTTCCACTTTGTTATACATTCTCTTTCTCTCTTCTTTATCCCTGGCCATAAAGTGGGAGCACTGGCATCTTCTCCTTCTGTAATGAATAAGAGTAATGCTTCATGTCTTTGAGCTTTTCTCAGCTATTCAGAAACAAGTACGAATTAATCTTAGATGCACTATTAAGTTTTGAAAAACATTTTTCTCTGACAGTGTTTTTATATTAAGGCTGGGTTCTATGTATGATTTGCTACAAAAAAGAGGACAGGTGTCTAACACTCCCTCTGAATTGTCATTGACCTTTGATAGGGCCAGTACAGAATGTTCTTCAATAGCTTTTTTTTAGGTGGAGGCAGATAAACAAGGGGAAGGGGAAAACCATTGGTCAAATTAAGAGCATGCAGATTTAAGTCCTGGGTTTGCAACTTACCAGCTGTGTAACCTTGAGCAAGTCATTTAATATTACTAGGATCAGTTGCTTCATCTGTAAAACGTGGGTAATAATAACTATTTCATAGAGTTGTTATGAAGATTAAACAAGCTAATGTAGGAGAAAGTGCTGCAAAAATGAATCACATTTTTTTCTTAAAAAGAAATTATAAATAGGTGACTCCATTGAACTATTGCTAATATTTATCATGGAGATTTTTTTCCATATTATGTGAATGAAAAGTGGCTTCAATTTTTGGTGGCTGATGAGCCATTTCCTGAATCATCTAGGTCCAGGCCTTTTTCTTCTTCTCCTATTTTCAGCTGGTTAGCTGCTCATTGAGATCTTGCCAGAGGGTGGGCGAAGGAAATAAAAACTGAAATCGGTCAATTTGACTCTTTGATAGCAGTCGTGATGAAAGATCTGTGGATAGGGGGTGCTAAAGTTGTGAGTTAAACTGGAATTTTTCCTTCTTACCAGGAAATTGCAAGAACCTATTGATGGCTTGGATGCTCTGGTGGTGACAGCAAGTCCTCTTCTCTTGACTGAAGAAATGTCTTCCCCTATCTGAAAAGTGGCCTGTCTTCCGGAATGACACATATTGACTTTTGAAGAAGCAAAATGATACCTGCTGGCCAGTCACATCAGCCAAAACAACTCTGGTGAGCAGTGAGTTGGCAGATGTTGCAACTCGAAGACTGTGGCATCAACAGAGCCCCAAAGCAATAATCTCTCTTTCTCTTCGCCCCCACTAATCCAGCAATCAAATAATCACTTTTAAGCATTTACTGTGCACCACCATATAACATAAAATGTGATGAATAGCTAAGTATATATATAACAACCTCTAAATTCTCAAAATATTATAATAAATTAAGAAAGCAAGAGTTGTACATGTAAAAAAACAACTAACTACATAGGGAGAAGGCAGTGAACACATTTAGTGCATCTCCCCTGTACCAGTCACTGTGTGAGGTGCTGTACAAGTACTAATTTATCTAATCCCCACCAAATCCCTGGCAGGCATTTCTATCCTTGTTCTGTGGATGATGTGGGAGTTAGAGATATTTAATAACTTGCCCAAGATCACATAGCTGCAAAAGTGTGGGGCCTGTTTTCAGGTTTAGATGTGTCTAACTCTGTAATCTATGCTCCATAACTATCCCACACCTACCAACGAGAGAAATCAGAGCTCAAAACATTATTTAGTATGGTTAAGGCATGACAAGACTTTAAAATGCCTATTGGCAAAACACATTGATAAAGTTATACCAAGTCCATTAACTTTTCTGGAAAATATTTCTAGCCAGAGGAAAAATGCCTGGGTTCTGGAAGCAGGGATGGTGGAGTGGAAATGACAGCACTCTAGTCTCAGCTCAGCCATTATCCACACGTGTTCATCCAAGCAAGTTGCTTCCTGCTTCTAGGCTTTGTGTCATCATCCATAGTAAAGAGTGTTTCTAGATTGCCTAATGTCACTCACACTACATCACCGGGCAGGTGTATGGTACACTAGCTCTAACATCAAGCAGACCTGAGTTTGAATCCTGGCTCCATCTTCAAGCAATGGGCTCTTGGGCAAGTCATTTTCCCATCTGTAAAAATGGAGATGATAATACCTACCTCAGGGTCTTTGCCCTTATTGTTCATTCTCCTGGGGACAGTCTTTCCCAGATATCCACAAAGGTCACTCTTTTACCTCCTTCAGGTCTTCACTCAACTTACCTTTTTGTGAGAACTTTCTTGAACACAATACCTAAACTTGTAAACCATCTGGCATTTCCTGTCCTCTTTCTTCATTTTATTATTTTCCTTAGCACTCAACACCTAACATACTATATATAGCACTCAATTATCTTATTTATTGCCTCTTTCCCACCTTTAGAATGTAAGCTCTATAAGGGCAGGATTTTTTGTATTCTTTACTGCTGTATCCCCAGTTTCTAGAATGATTTAGGTGATTAATAAATATTTCTTGCATAAATGAATTTTTTTTTTAGTATAGTGTGAGTAATGTCCTTTGCACAGGACCCAGTACACAGTAAACACTTCAGACATGTTATCTCTTTATGTTACCATTTTATTGGAACTTTCCCTCATCTCAGTGGGTCACATATGTTCTCATTCTTCTCCAGATAACCCAAGATTAGTACTTTAACCCAGCTAATGAATATGAAGGCTTGATTCTGTGGAGATTAGTCTAGAAGCAAGTGGAGTTAATCATTGTGAGGGAAGTAAGAGGGGATTTGTGTGGTTGCTACCCTCAAATACCTAAAGGTGTGTCACATGGATAGCAATTTCAGGAAGAATATTTCTGCTGCACAAGAAAGGATTTCAACATAATTGGATGTGTAATGATAGAATAATCTGTCTCAGGAAATATCAGGTTGCTCATCTCTAGAGGTCTCCCAGAAGCTAGGTAACTAAATCTCACTGACTCTGAGGATAATTATTGTGATGAGTGACAAGGTTGGAGTGCAACTAAGGAGATCATGCACTTATGGAGACGGTAAGCAAAATATGGCATTCCTAGGGACAAGATAAAGGGACAGCCAATAAGAGTATTGTTCAACCTATAAACTCGAAGAAATCAAGGATAGATGATTAAGAGGCTGAGGACAGTCATCTCAATGAAAGTCAAGACATGATACCCAGACTCAAGTCAGTTTTCAGATTCAGAACCCACTGATAGAAAACAAAAACAAAAACAAAAAAAAACTGGGTCCCTAGGTAATGAGACCATTCAAATTTTATAAAAAATATATATGGTAATGATTTTCTCATTATTTTCCCAAAAGGCCCTTGGCCATTTTCTCAAGTGATCATATACTAGGGGAAGAGGATGACCCAAATAGTTTGAGGACCGTGAGACATAGGTCCCAAGTTGACACTGATATCTGAGACCCAGATAGTCATCATGGTCTTGTTGTCAAAATACGGGGTCTTAGTGTATCCACAACTGTGATTGCCCACAGTGCATCCACTGAGTCCATGGACCCACACTTGGGAATTTCCTCAGTAACTGAAAGAATAATTGAAATGCATATACTTGGTAGTTGATAGAAAGGTCACAGCGTTCCTTGGACTATGGGGTAAGAGCTACTTTAATGAGGAAGACCAAGTGTAATCTTCTGAAACTTCTCTTCCTCCAACCCCACTTCCCTATGGAAATAGTAAACTGAAAGCAATATTGCATGCTAGAGTGAATGGAAGAGATTAACGAAATGCTTAAAGACCTAAAGGATGTAGGGATGGTGGCCCTCATCATATCCTCATTAATTTACTGGTATAGTCCCTACTAAAACTAGAAGGATACTAGAACACGACAGTTGCATTACTGTAAACTCATGCAAATATTAGCCCCAATTGCAACTGCTGTGCCAGGTGTGATATCTTTGCTAGAGAAGATTAACATAGCATCAAGTATATGGTATGCAGCCTTTGATATGGCAAATGAGTAATTTTCCATCCCTGTCAAGAAGGATGACAAGAAGCAGTCCATATTCACATAGGGTGGACAACAAAGTGTATTTGTGATCTTGTACTAGGGCTATGTTAATTCTTCTACCCTCTATCATCATAGAGTCTGAAGGGACTTAGACTATCTGGTTATTCCAAAGAATGTCACATTTATTTATTTATTTATTTTCTCAATTTCTCACCTCCCATTCTCTTTTTTTAAATTTTATTATTATTATACTTTAAGTTTTAGGGTACATGTGCACAGTGTGCAGGTTTGTTACATATGTACACATGTGCCATGTTGGTGTGCTGCACCCATTAACTCATCATTTAGCATTAGGTATATCTTCTAATGCTATCCCTCCCCCTTCCCCCACCCCACAACAGTCCCCGGAGTGTGATGTTCCCTTCTTGTGTCCATGTGTTCTCATTGTTCAATTCCCACCTATGAGTGAGAACATGCCGTGTTTGGTTTTTTGTCCTTGTGATAGTTTGCTAAGGATGATGGTTTCCAGCTTCATCCATGTCCCTACAAAGGACATGAACTCATCATTTTTTATGGCTGCATAGTATTCCATGGTGTATATGTGCCACATTTTCTTAGTCCAGTCTATCGTTGTTGGATATTTGGGTTGGTTCCAAGTCTTTGCTATTGTGAATAGTGCCACAATAAACATACGTGTGCATGTGTCTTTATAGCAGCATGATTTATAATCCTTTGAATATATACCCAGTAATGAGATGGCTGGGTCAAATGGTATTTCTAGTTCTAGATCCCTGAGGAATCGCCACACTGACTTCCACAATGTTTGAACTAGTTTACAGTCCCACCAACAGTGTAAAAGTGTTCCTATTTCTCCACATCCTCTCCAGCACCTGTTGTTTCCTGATTTTTTAATGATCGCCATTCTAACTGGTGTGAGATGCTATCTCATTGTGGTTTTGATTTGCATTTCTCTGATAGCCAGTGATGATGAGCATTTTTTCATGTGTTTTTTGGCTGCATAAATGTCTTCTTTTGAGAAGTGTCTGTTCATATCCTTCACCCACTTTTTGATGGGGTTGTTTGTTTTTTTTTTGTAAATCTGTTTGAGTTCATTGTAGATTCTGGATATTAGCCCTTTGTCAGATGAGTAGGTTATGAAAATTTTCTCCCATTCTGTAGGTTGCCTGTTCACTCTGATGGTAGTTTCTTTTGCTCTGCAGAAGTTCTTTAGTTTAGTTAGATCCCATTTGTCAATTTTGACTTTTGTTGCCATTGCTTTTGGTGTTTTAGACATGAAGTCCTTGCCCATGCCTATGTCCTGAATGGTATATTGCCTAGGTTTTCTTCTAGGGTTTTTATGGTTTTAGGTCTAACATGTAAGTCTTTAATCCATTTTGAATTAATTTTTGTATAAGGTGTAAGGAAGGGATCCAGTTTCAGCTTTCTACATATGGCTAGCCAGTTTTCCCAGCACCATTTATTAAATAGGGAATCTTTTCCCCATTTCTTGTTTTTGTCATGTTTGTCAAAGATCAGATGGTTGTAGATACGCGGCATTATTTCTGAGGGCTCTGTTATGTTCCATTGATCTATATGTCTGTTTTGGTACCAGTACCATGCTGTTTTGGTTACTGTAGCCTTGTAGTATAGTTTGAAGTCAGGTAGTGTGATGCCTCCAGCTTTGTTCTTTTGGCTTAGGATTGACTTGGCGATGCAGGCTCTTTTTTGGTTCCATATGAACTTTAAAGTAGTTTTTTCCAATTCTGTGAAGAAAGTCATTGGTAGCTTGATGGGGATGGCATTGAATCTATAAATTACCTTGGGCTGTATGGCCATTTTCACGATATTGATTCTTCCAACCCATGAGCGTAGAATGTTCTTCCATTTGTTTATGTCCTCTTTTATTTCATTGAGCAGTGGTTTGTAGTTCTCCTTGAAGAGGTCCTTCACATCCCTTGTAAGTTGGATTCCTAGGTATTTTATTCTCTTTGAAGCAATTGTGAATGGGAGTTCACTCATGATTTGGCTCTCTGTTTGTCTGTTATTGGTGTATAAGAATACTTGTGATTTTTGTACATTGATTTTATATCCTGAGACTTTGCTGAAGTTGCTTATCAGCTTAAGGAGATTTTGGGCTGAGACAATGGGGTTTTCTAGATATAAAATCATGTTGTCTGCAAACAGGGACAATTTGACTTCCTCTTTTCCTAATTGAATACCCTTGATTTCCTTCTCCTGCCTAATTGCCCTGGTCAGAACTTCCAACACTATGTTGAATAGGAGTGGTGAGAGAGGGCACCCCTGTCTTGTGCCAGTTTTCAAAGGGAATGCTTCCAGTTTTTGCCCATTCAATATGATGTTGGCTGTGGGTTTGTCATAGATAGCTCTTATTATTTTGAGATATGTCCCATCAATACCTAATTTATTGAGAGTTTTTAGCATGAAGCGTTGTTGAATTTTGTCAAAGGCCTTTTCTGCATCTATTGAGATAATCATGTGGTTTTTGTCTTTGGTTCTGTTTATATGCTGGATTACATTTATTGATTTGCGTATGTTGAACCAGCCTTGCATCCCAGGGATGAAGCCCACTTGATCATGGTGGATAAGCTTTTTGATGTGCTGCTGGATTCCATTTGCCAGTATTTTATTGAGGATTTTTGCATCGATGTTCATCAGAGATATTGGTCTAAAATTATCTTTTTTGGTTGTGTCTCTGCCAGTCTTTGGTATCAGGATGATGCTGGCCTCATAAAATGAGTTAGGGAGGATTCCCTCTTTTTCTATTGATTGGAATTGTTTCAGAAGGAATTGTATCATCTCCTCCTTGTACCTCTGATAGAATTTGGCTGTGAATCCGTCTAGTCCTGGACTTTTTTTGGTTGGTAAGCTATTAATTATTGCCTCAATTTCAGAGCCTGTTATTGGTCTATTCAGAGATTCAACTTCTTCCTGGCTTAGTGTTAGGAGGGTGTATGTGTCGAGGAATTCATCCATTTCTTCTAGATTTTCTAGTTTACTTGCGTAGAGGTGTTCATAGTATTCTCTGATGGTAGTTTGTATTTCTGTGGGATCGGTGGTGATATCCGCTTTATCATTTTTTATTGCATCTATTTGATTCTTCTCTCTTTTCTTCTTTATTAGTCTTGGTAGCAGTCTATCAAGTTTGTTGATCTTTTCAAAAAACCAGCTCCTGGATTCATTGATTTTTTGAAGGGTTTTTTGTGTCTCTATTTCCTTCATTTCTGCTCTGATGTTAGTTATTTCTTGCCTTCTGCTAGCTTTTGAATGTGTTTGCTCTTGCTTTTCTAGTTCTTTTAATTGTGATGTTAGGGTGTCAGTTTTGGATCTTTCCTGCTTTCTCTTGTGGGCATTTAGTGCTATAAATTTCCCTCTACACACTGCTTTGAATGTGTCCCAGAGATTCTGGTATGTTGTGTCTTTGTTCTCATTGGTTTCAAAGAACATTTTTATTTCTGCCTTCATTTCTGCTCCAGTAGTTATTCAGGAGCAGGTTTTTCAGTTTCCATGTAGTTGAGCGGTTTTGAGTGAGTTTCTTAATCCTGAGTTCTAGTTTGATTGCACTGTGGTCTGAGAGACAGTTTGTTATAATTTCTTTTCTTTTACATTTGCTGAGGAGTGCTTTACTTCCAACTATGTGGTCAATTTTGGAATAGGTGTGGTGTGGTGCTGAAAAAAATGTATATTCTGTTGATTTGGGGTGGAGAGTTCTGTAGATGTCTATTAGGTCCGCTTGGTGCAGAGCTGAGTTCAATTCCTGGGTATCCTTGTTAACTTTCTATCTCGTTGATCTGTCGAATGTTGACAGTGGGGTGTTAAAGTCTCCCATTATTATTGTGTGGGAGTCTAAGTCTCTTTGTAGGTCACTAAGGACTTGCTTTACGAATCTGGGTGCTCCTGTATTGGGTGCATATATATTTAGGATAGTTAGCTCTTCTTGTTGAATTGATCCCTTTAGTATTATGTGATGGCCTTCTTTGTCTCTTTTGATCTTTGTTGGTTTACAGTCTGTTTTATCAGAGACTAGGATTGCAATGCCTGCCTTTTTCTGTTTTCCATTTGCTTGGTAGATCTTCCTCCATCCCTTTATTTTGGGCCTATGTGTGTCTCTGCATGTGAGATGAGTTTCCTGAACACAGCAAACTGATGGGTCTTGACTCTTTATCCAATTTGCCAGTCTGTGTCTTTTAATTGGAGCATTTAGCCCATTTACATTTAAGGTTAATATTGTTATGTGTGAATTTGATCCTGTCATTATGATTTTAGCTGCTTATTTTGCTGGTTAGTTGATGCAGTTTCTTCCTAGCATCAATGGTCTTTACAATTTGGCATGTTTTTGCAGTGGCTGGTACTGGTTGTTCTTTTCCATGTTTAGTGCTTCCTTCAGGACCTCTTTTAGGGCAGGCCTGGTGGTGGCAAAATCTCTCAGCATTTGCTTGTCTGTAAAGTATTTTATTTCCCCTTCACTTATGAAGCTTAGTTTGGCAGGATATGAAATTCTGGGTTGAAAATTCTTTTCTTTAAGAATGTTGAATATTGGCCCCCACTCTGTTCTGGCTTGTAGAGTTTCTGCCGAGAGATCCGCTGTTAGTCTGATGGCCTTCCCTTTGTGGGTAACCCAACCTTTCTCTCTGGCTGCCCTTAACATTTTTTCCTTCATTTCAACTTTGGTGAATCTGATAATTTTGTGTCTTGGAGTTGCTCTTCTCGAGGAGTATCTCTGTGGCATTCTCTGTATTTCCTGAATCTGAATGTTGGCCTGCCTTGCTAGATTGGGGAAGTTCTCCTGGTTAATATCCTGCAGAGTGTTTTCCAACTTGGTTCCATTCTCCCCGTCACTTTCAGGTACACCAATCAGACGTAGATTTGGTCTTTTCACATAGTCCCATATTTCTTGGAGGCTTTGTTCATTTCTTTTTATTCTTTTTTCTCTAAACTTCCCTTCTCGCTTCATTTCATTCATTTCGTCTTCCATCACTGATACCCTTTCTTCCAGTTGATCTCATCGGCTCCTGAGGCTTCTGCATTCTTCACGTAGTTCTCGAGCCTTGGCTTTCAGCTCCATCAGCTCCTTTAAGGACTCCTCTGCATTGGTTTTTCTAGGTATCCATTCGTCAAATTTTTTTTTCAAAGTTCTTAACTTCTTTGCCATTGGTTTGAATTTCCTCCTGTAGCTTGGAGTAGTTTGATTGTCTGAAGCCTTCTTCTCTCAACTCATCAAAGTCATTCTCCGTCCAGCTTTTTTCTGTTGCTGGTGAGGAGCTGCATTCCTTTGGAGGAGGAGAGGCGCTCTGCTTTTTAGAGTTTCCAGTTTTTCTGCTCTGTTTTTTCCCCATCTTTGTGGTTTTATCTACTTTTGGTCTTTGATGATGGTGACTTACAGATGGGTTTTTGGTGTGGATGTCCTTTGTTTGTTAGTTTTCCTTCTAACAGACAGGACCCTCAGCTGCAGGTCGGTTGGTGTTTGCTAGAGGTCCACTCCAGACGCTCTTTGCCTGGGTATCAGCAGCAGTGGCTGCAGAACAGTGGTGGCTGTAGAACAGCAGATATTGGTGATCCACAAATGCTGCTGCCTGATCGTTCCTCTGGAAGTTTTGTCTCAGAGGAGTACCCGGCTGTGTGAGGTGTCAGTCTGCCCCTACTGGGGGGTGCCTCCCAGTTAGGCTGCTCGGAGGTCAGGGACCCACTTGAGGAGGCAGTCTGCCTGTTCTCAGGTCTCCAGCTGCATGCTCAGAGAACCACTATTCTCTTCAAAGCTGTCAGACAGGGACATTTAAGTCTGCAGAGGTTACTGCTGTCTTTTTGTTTGTCTGTGCCCTGCCCTCAGAGGTGGAGCCTACAGAGGTAGGCAGGCCTCCTTGAGCTGTGGTGGGCTCCACCCAGTTAGAGCTTCCCGGCTGCTTTGTTTGCCTAATCAAGCCTGGGCAATGGCAGGCGCCCCTCCCCCAGCCTCGCTGCCACCTTGTAGTTTGATCTCAGACTGCTGTGCTAGCAATCAGCGAGACCTCATGGGCGTAGGACCCTCCGAGCCAGGTGCAGGATATAATCTCCTGGTATGCCATTTTTAAGCCCATTGGAAAAGCACAGTATTAGAGTGGGAGTGACCCAATTTTCCAGGTGCCATCTGTCACCCCTTTCTTTGACTAGGAAAGGGAACTCCCTGACCCCTTGCGCTTCTCAAGTGAGGCAATGCCTCGCCCTGCTTTGGCTAGTGCCCACTGCGCTGCATCCACTGTCCTGCACCCACTCTCTGGCACTCCCTAGTGAGATGAACCCGGTACCTCAGATGGAAATGCAGAAATCACTCGTCTTCTGCATTGCCCACGCTGGGAGCTGTAGACCGGAGCTGTTCCTATTCAGCCATCTTGGCTCAACTCCCACATTTATTTACTATATGGATGAGGTCATGTTAAGAAGTATCAAAAACTATTCTGAAAGCCTTGGGCAAGATGCATATGGTTCACAGGATAAAAGATAAAACCGCATGCAGTGGTTCATGCCTGTAATCCCAGCACTTTGGGAGGCCAAGGTGGGAGGATTACTTGCATCCAGGAATTTGAGATCCGCCTGGGCAACATAGTGAAACTTCATCTCTACAAAAAATAAAAAATTAGCTGGGCATGATGGCACGTGCCTATAGTCCCAGCTAATTGGGAGGCTGATGTGTGAGGTGTGTTTGAGCCCAAAAGGTTGAGGCTGCAGTGAGCTATGACCACGTCACTGCCCTCAGCCTGGGTGACAGGGACTCATCTCAAAAAAATAAAAATAAATAAATAAAACCTATGCATATTCAGAGACCTGCCATATTAGTGAACTTTTTAGAAGTTCAGTGCTATGAGGCATGTTGAGATTGCCCTTCCAAAAATAAGGGCAGATTATTTCAATTTATATCTTCTGAGAAAGAATAACAATACCTGATAGTACTCTTTGGGTTCTGGAAGAAGCAGAACTTCCACATTTGGACATACTGCTCTGACCATTTACTAGGTAACATGGAAAATTTCTAACTTTGGGTGAAGCCTAGAGTAGGAAAGTGGTCTATAGAAGTTTCAGTTGCAGTATAAGCAGCCCTGCAACTGGGACCATATGACCCAGTAGTCCCCATGATATTATAGGTATCTATGGTGGGAAAAGACATGCTGTGTAGCTATGTCAAGCCACAGTGAGAGTACCACAATATGAACCCATAAAAGTTTGGAGCAAGGTCATGCCTTTTGCATCAGAAAATTAGACTCCAGTTGAAAAAAGAGCTCCAGTGTACAACTGGGACCTAGGAGAGATGAGTACCTGATCTGGAATATCAAATGACTGTGTAGCCAGACATCCTCTCATAAATTGGGTTAAATCAGACCCAGCAAATTTTAAAACACAGTGGACCTATCAACTACCCATTATAAGATGGAAGTGTTTTATATGGGCTCAGATACAAATAGACCCAGAGGGCACAGTGAGCTACAAGAGCCGAAGGACCAGACTCTCATGTTATTCCCACTGTTACACTGGTGCCTCTCCCTCAGCTCACACATTTGGCAACTTGAAGAGTCCTTTATGATGCGGTGGCTGAGGAGGAAAAGTCTGAGCTTAGTATGTGGGGCAAGCCCCAAATGGATGGCAGCAGGAGCACACCTACTCTTGGGTAATGCTGTGAGGTACAGTGGGAAACAGAAATTATTAGAATCAGCAGAGCTTTGAGTGACTCACCAGCCATATATTTTGTGTGGGGAAAAAAAGTGGACTGAGATAAAAACATATAAAGACTCATGGCAATGGCAAATGGCTTGGCTAGTGATTAGGAACCTAGAAGAAGAGATATTTAGAGCTTAGAGACAAGGAGATCTAGGAAGGACATATGTAGATGGACTTATGAAAGTGGGCAAAAAGAATGAGGATTTTTGCATCACTTAATTAACATTCACCCAAGAGTATCCACTGAAAAAGAGGCACTAAACAATCACATAGATAGAATGAGTCAGAAAGTGCTGCTTTTGTCATTGGCCAGCCCAGTGCTGGCTCAATGGGCACATAAGCAAAATGGCTATGGTGGCAGGGAGCAGGTCCAATAGCGAGGACTCCTGCTTACCAAGGCTAATCTAGTTATTGCCATTAAAAAATGTCTATGCTAGCAACATGGACCAGAGTAAGCCCCTTTCCAAATATGGCACCCCATTCCTCAAGGAGACTAACCATTTGATAGTAACTTGAGAACACAGGATTTCTCCTACCCTGTAAAGGGCAAAAATGCATCTTGATGGAAATAAACAGGTATGTGATATTTGGCTTTGCCTTTCCTACCTCAAGGCCTTGTCTGGTACCAGTTTTTGAGGGTTTCTAAAGCATATGATCCACTAACACAGGATTCTACATCATATCACATTGGACCAAGGAACCCACTTTACGGCAAAGGAAGGATAGCAGTGAGCAAATGACCATGGGGTTCACTTTCCTATCGTATGCAACACCATTGAGATACTACTATCTTGACAGAATTATAGAATGAATTTTTTTAAGACAGCACAAGCTTAGAAATGATAGCTTGCAATGATAGGGCACCATCTTCCAGAACATAGTGTACATCTAGATCAATGACCATTTTATGGTGCTATTTCCCTGATATATAGAGTATATGAATCTGAAGCCAAGGCCTAGAAGTCATAGTGACCCACTTCCATCACTCCCAATGACCTACTTAGGGGATTTGTGCATCCTGTTCCCATAACTCTAGTCTTTGTGGGTCTAGAAGTCTACTTCACAAAGAAGACATCCTTCCTCCAGGACACATTGCAAGCCACATTGGACTATCATCTATGGCTGCTGTCTTAGCACTGTGAGCTCTATCTGGTAGAGACCACCAAGCAAGGTAAGGGAAGAAAGCCAACTGACCCACCTTAGGAGGTGATGCTGCTGTTACCAATTGGGGCAGGACCGAATACATTTGGCAGCCACATGATTATGGTCACCATGTCCTTCTCAAATACAGTTGCGCACTTGTCCATTTACTCCCAGAAGTCAGCAGGAGATTACCAAGTAATGCTCCAGTGAGTTACATTTATTTTGCGGTGAGGAGGAATGGCAATAACCACTGCATATTGGGAAGCAGTCCCAGAGCACACTTTTCAGTGTGTAGGATTTTACACGTAGACTGTAAGTTAACTGATACCATTTTCCAGGGTCCTTTTGGACCTGCTCACAGAACAGTGCTTGTAACGATCAATTTAATGTGTCAACTTGACTGAGTCGCAGAGTGTCCAAATATTTGGTTAAACATTATTTCTGGGTGTGTCGGTGAGGGTGTTTCTGGAAGAGATTAGCGTGCCCAAGGTAAGTGGCTTTAGAAGTTCTTACCAAGAAAGGGTGGCTCACGCCTGTAATCCCAGCACTTTGGGAGGCTGAGGTGGGCGGATCACGAGGTCAAGAGATGGAGACCATCCTGGCTAACATGGTGAAACCCCATCTCTACTAAAAATACAAAAAATTAGCCGGGCGTGGTGGTGGGTGCCTGTAGTCCCAGCTACTCAGGAGGCTGAGGCAGGAGAATGGTGTGAACCTAGGAGGCGGAGCTTGCAGTGAGCGGAGATCACACCACTGCACTCCAGCCTGGGCCACAGAGTGAAACTTCGTCTCAAAAAAAAAAAGTTCTTAATAGGAAAGGAAGATTGAGCTGAACCAATCTTGATTCAATTGGTGGGCTGAGTACAGTAGATGGCCCTCCCCCGTGTGGGTAAGCCTCATTCAAACCACTGGAGGTCTAAACAGAACAAAAAGCTGAATAAGAGAGAATTTGCTCTCCGTGTCTTACAGCTGAAGCATTGGTCTTCCGCTGCCCCTAAACTGGGACTTACACCATTAGCATGCCTGCATCTTAGGGTTCAGATATGAATTCGAACTTACATCTTCAGTGCACTGGTTCTTGGATCAGAACTGAAACCTGGTTCTGGTTTTGGCATTTGTTCTTGGATCAGAACCGAAACCATTGGTTCTCCTGGTTCTCAGGCAGTCGGAAATAGGCTGGAACTACACTCTGACTTTTCTAGGTCTCTAGCTTGCAGATGCAGATTGTGGGACTACTCAGTCTCCATGATTGTGTGAGCCAATTTCTCATAATAAATAAACTTTATTTAATAAATCTTATATCTTATTGGTTCTGTTTTTCTGGGAAACGCATACTAATACAGTGTCCTAGCCAATTCCTAATAGATCAGCCTAAGTTCAATGTCTGTGTAATATACAGTTTTTTTTTTGTTTTGTTTTTGTTTTTTTTTTGGAGCTTAGGGCTTATGGAAAACCTGCATAAAGCCACTTCCAGGCCTGTCCCCTACATCCATCCCAGACCAGGTCAAGTTCTCTGCTGCAGTCCAGCTCTGGCAAGTTCTGGCATCTCTCTCCCTGCTCTGGCAGATTACTTGCTGAAGTGCTGCCTGTCCCAGGATGCTCACCCTGTTGGCTGTTCCTTTCTCTTTTTACATGACCTGTCATTTTTCCCAACAGTAGGTGTCCCCACTGGCAGCAAGGTGATCAAGCACAGAGCAGACCCTATTAAACTTCACTCTTGCATCTTCAGCAGATTTCCTGTTGATACCTGCAATATTTTAAAAGTCAGCTCCTCCTGGGGGAAAAAGGTAGGAGCGTGAGGTGAGGGAGGGGATGAATGGTTTGTGCACCCCTTGAACTATTACATCTTTTTAATTATTTTATTCTATTTCCATACAGATGCCTCTTTTGATGCTATTTTAATTGTGATGGCTTTTACAGAAACTCTCTCTCCTGTTCAGAAAAAGGCAATAAAGTTTTCAGGGTTTTGTCTGAAAGCTTCTGGTTCACATGTGCAAATAATTTTTAAAAAGAGACCCTTTGTAAGGCAAGAGCTCAGAAACCTGCCTCCTGTCTACCACGGATGCACCACAAGATTTACCTTAAAAGAACAGATGGAAAACCTAGCATTGGCAGCTATGAAACATTCTCTAGGTCTGTTACATGTTTCAAACCTCCACCACTGCCCTCTGTCAGTTCCCATTGACTCATGCATCTCCGAGCTTCTTAATACATACTTCTAAGTACTGGAATCTATAGGGCTGGATGCAGCTCACTCAGCCTAGTTAATGGGCTTTGGGTAAGTTGGAGAGTCTATAAGGTGAGTTCAGCTCAATCTTCCTTTCCTAGTAAGAAGTTCTAAAGCCACTTACCTTGGGCATACTGACCTTCAGCTGCACTTTGACATTGGAAATATGATCTTCACAGCTTAATCTGATAACATGCAAATACTTAGCAAACTGCATCTGGATTGCCCTCATCTTTCCTGATAGGTAATATGAATACACACATACATACACACACACAAGGGAACACACACACATACACGCATGCACGCACATACACATACATACTCATAGCCTTCTTCACATGGTTGTCAGTTTTCCAGAACATCTTGGCACTGGAAGGACTGTCTATGCACTTCATGGAGGGGGCTGGGCTTAGTCCAGGTTTTGTGACAATGGGGTCTAGAGAAGGGATGAAATCCAACAGTTAGGCAAAGACAGGTGCCACCAATGCACCTGCATCCAGCCCAGTGCTCCATGCATTAAGCCTGTAGTGCTTTTAAATCATTCTTGGAGCTTTGCAAAATGTTTCTCCTGCCTAAGCTGTCTCTGGCCTCATACACCTAAGATGTAAATCTCTGCATGTAAGGCAGAGCAAGCGAGCATAAGTCAATGATTCCTGCCCCACTGGCAAACTTAAGCAGTGTGGGACCTTTCATTCCTTGTGCATCCCAGGTGGATGAGGACCTGGGAGGCAGAAATGGAAGAACAATGGAGGGAGAAACGAAGACATCCCACTGCCTCATCCTTCACATGCGTGCGTGAGCACTGCATATACCACATGCCCTGTGCCCACTTTCTTTCCCTGCCTTTCCTGAGATTTGATTCTCTTGAGAGTGTTGCATTCTAGAACAGAGAGTGGCAGAGATGGAATGGGATTCAGGGGCTCAGTGAACTCAAAGCCAGTTACGTGATCAGGGTTGACACTTTGTGTTATTTAACTCTTCATGTCTTTGTGTTTTACTTCTGATCTCAGCTTCTTAGAGTGGGCCACTCACTGTGACTATCTCTGGAATCCCAACTTTGCCAAAACACAGCACAAAAGCATTTGCTGCTTTTATTTGTGTATGAAGATGACCAGGAAAAGGATATAGGCATAGGTGAAAGAGGGGTTGAGAATTTGCTAGGGTTGACCCAAAACCTGATCCATCCCAGGTTATACGGGACACTTTCTCTTTGAGAGTGAATCTCTCTCTCTAAAAAAGTATTTCCTCTCTGAGGCCTATGCTGTATGTCCAGGAAGCTTAAGATGCTTTCCTGTAATCATAGAGAGTTGACAGGGATCTTAATACTCATTTCATCTAATTCCCTTATATAACAGATGAGGAAATTGATATGTTTCCTCATCTGCATTTTTCGCTCATTATTTCATTTAGTCCTCACGACGCCCCACTAAGGTGAGTGTTATTACTCCATCCTATGAGGGAGGAAACTAAGCATCACAGAGATGATGCGACTTGCCCAAGGCCACACAGATGGTTAGCAGTGGGGTCTGAGATTGACCCCAGGTAGCCTGACTTTCAGTCTAAGACCTTTCCATCTTAATCAAGGATCCCTTAATGTTTGTCTAAAGACACGCAGATTATTGATGATATTTTCATACAACTATGACAAATATGAAATATGTACATATCAACATAACTTTGCAAACTTTCTTTCTTCGGAAAGCCTGTCTTTAATGAGATGATGCCCTTCCTACACTTTTGGTATTTAAAGATCTCTTCTTTATGAACTTGTAATGATAATAAATAGTGGAGGTTTATATATTTGCTTGGCAAAACGGAACATTGTGAACTACATGACAGTCCTTAATGCTTTTAAAAATTAGGAATCCTGAAGTCTGGGAACACAGTATTCTATGGCCATCTATGTTGTTGCCTGCAGCATCCACCAAAATGAGCTGCAGATTACTACAAGCATTTGACTCGTCATTGTGTCAAGAAGTCATCACCAATGGCTCAGCACCATGGGACCAAGACTCTGCCCTCATAGGGCTCAAAGCTCCTACCTGGTCAGTCAGGAACCTGCATGGTCCCAAGAGTACTATAGGATGTCTGGGAGGAAGGGGAGCCTTTCAGCTGTCATGGGAGCCTGGGGGCTTGGGAATTGATGAGATTCCATATTTGACCATTCCTTCCCATCTCTGTCTGGGTTATCAGACAGGAGGGATAATGCAAAGAACTGAGAACTTAACCTGGTGTGCCCAACACTGCTATCCTGGCCCCAGGTAAATAAGCTTAATATGAAGAAAGGATGCTGTGGAGTGCACCAGCCATGATTCCAGGGCCATTACTTAGTAAGTGTATGATCTTGAGCAGCTTCTTTTATGAGCTTTGCTGTGTTGCTCCAACAATAAAATATATTGTGTACAAAGCACCTATACAGGGCTGACACTTACTAAATGCTCAGTAAACATTCATTTTTGCCTCCTTTTAGCATATGTTCTTTTCCTACTTTGCCTCAAGAGTCAGTGCTAGGGAAAATTGTGAGTTATCTTGTCTTTGGTAACTTCATGTCACACTCTTGCACCTCTGGGTCCTTCCAGCCAGGGAAACGTTGTTTAATATCCAAATTCACACTGAATAGCTCAGAGTTTATGAGGAGAGGACAATGCTGAAGCAAAAGAAAAATTCTGGCAGTTCTGGCGTGGTATTCCAGACCCCATGGCACCCAGCTGAAGGGGCTTTGCAGTCCCAGCCTCCCTGACACACAGCTGTGGGCCCCGCTCTTTCCTCCCAGGCAGGAGGCCAGTCCTGGTGCCAGGCTTGGGCTGGGCACCGGAGCCTCTGCTGTCATTGCCCATCTTTCTCTTGTTCTGTGCACTTGGTGTTACAGCTGACACCTGGGATGTCACATTCTGACATATGAGGCTATGGGGGTCAAGTGGGCAAGGGTGGGGGCGAGAACATGGCTTTCACAGCCAGGTACGTGTCAAACCAAATTCCACTCATGATTGGGTGTCTAGCTTGGAACTGATCTGGATCAGAGTGATGTGCTGAAGTCAAATGACAACGTCTGTCCAGCTGGGGCTTATCTGACAGGACGTGCTCCCTGGCTGGTCCCAGGGTCCAGGACAGAGGCTGCAGGGACAAGGGAGGGTGTGAGGCAAGTGGTGGTCCTTCCTCCTCTTTGCCTTGTCTTCACATTTGTTGCCAGCTCGTGCCTGCTGACATTTGAGCAGATTCTATTTATGCAAATAGGCTATTTTGCTTTATTTTGAGTCTCCTACATGCATGTAGACCATTAACTGTCACAAAGGTTTCTTTCCACGGTGGTGACTAACAGCATGGTCACTCACCCAGCAACAAGAAAGAGGCCTGACTGGGGAGGAAGAGTGTTTAATATTGATGTGAGTCCTGAATAAATGAGGATTTGTGAGGCAGTGTTAGAAGGCATTCAACAGCACAGGCTTTGAATTCAGACAGCCCTGAGTCTGAATCTCTGTATTGACACTTATTAGCTTGACGAGCCTGGGCAACTTTATTTAATATCACTGATCCTCAGTTTCTACATCTGTAAAATGGTGATGTAATAATATACATTAAATGGGAGTATTTTGAGGATTAAGTGAAAATGCATGCAAAGCAGCTCTCTTTAGAAAGCTTGGACAATTTCTCAATATTATTATAGGAGGATTCTGATCTTCTGCCACTTGAGTTTTACCACTTTATGAACATTCTTTGTTTTGCTCTCTGTAATTAGGATAACAAGAGGGTACCAAACGGAAGAAAGGAAAAGGAGACCCCACGGTTGGTAGGCTGGAAGAAATACTTAGGAGAAGCAATTTGTTCTCTTGGGGATATTTCCACTGGAATGTTGTATCCTAGAAACTTCTTTAGAAAATTATACAAGGCTTGGCTGGGCACGGTGGCTCACGCCTGTAATCCCAGCACTTTGGGAGGCCGAGGCGGATGGATCATGAGGTCAGGAGATCGAGACCATCCTGGCTAACACGGTGAAACCTGTCTCTACTAAAAATACAAAAAATTAGCCAGGCGTGGTGGCGGGTGCCTGTAGTGCCAGCTACTTGGGAGGCTGAGGCAGGAGAATGTCGTGGACCCAGAGGCGGAGCTTGGAGTGAGGCAAGATTGCGCCACCGCCCTCCAGCCTGGGCGACAGAGCAAGACTCCGTCTCAAAAAAAAAAAAAAAAAGAAAAAAAAAGAAAATTATACAAGGCTTATAGAGGTATAATTTTGTTTTTTAGAAACTTGAGAGGGCAGGAGGATAACTACATATATTAATACTAAGGTATATAATTATTATTAATAGAAAATCAGGCCTGGTGTGGTTGCTCATGCCTGTACACTTTGGGAACCAGAGGCGAGAAGGTCACTTAAGGCCAAGATTCTGGGACCAGTCTAGGCAACATAAATACAAAAATTAGTCGGGTGTGGTGGTACATGCCTGTAGTCCCAGCTACTCAGGAGGCTGAGGTAGAATTGCCTGGGAGGTTGAGGCTTCAGTGAGCTGTGATGGTGCCACTGCATACCAGCCTGGGCACCAAAGCGAGACTCTGTAAAAAAAAAAAAAAAAAAAAAAAAAAGACAATCAGCTGCTTTCATTCTCCAAAATAAATGTAGAAAGATAATAAGAAATGTTTGACTGAAACTATAACTTTGTCTTTGACCATGGAACAGAGGTGGGTGGAAGGCAATTGGGGAAAGAAGCCAATCAGCAACCTCCAGAAATTTCCTCTTTTTTTTCACTCACGAGGACAGTTTATTGGGGTAGCCGCTGACCTCATGCAAGCTACTGCAAGTCAATGAAAGGGGGCAGCACTAGCAGTGTGCCAGGAGGCAAAAGACAGAAAAATAAAACTAGAGGATCCTTGGATACCAAAGCTGGGAAAAAGCACAAATTCAGATGAGAGGTTATAATGTAGACTGAGATAAGACAACAGAGTTCCAAGTATTAGAGAGCAGTGAATCCAAGATGTTTGCAATGTATGTCAACTTAAGCCTTTTTTAAAGTTTTCATTATGAACATTCCCAAATATGCTCACGAGTACAGAGTACAACATTGCCCATCACTAAGCTTCAGCAACTATCAGCTTTTCTCCATACTTGCTTCTTTTTTTACCCTCTTTTAATTTTGCTAAAGTACGTTGCAGATACTCCTAAACACTTCAGTATGCACTTTATTTTTTTTAGCATAATCACAATGCCAATTTCAACTTCTACTAAATTTAACAATTGTTTATTAACAATACCATCTTGCAAAGTTGCCCTCTCTTACCACTGCTATTCAACATAGTATTGGAAGTTCTGGCCAGGAAAATCAGCAAGAAAAAGAAATAAAGGGCATCCAAATAGGAAGAGAGGAAGTCAGATTATTCCTGTTTGCAAATGATGTAGTTCTAGATCTAGAAAACCTCATAGTCTTTTCTCAATCTAGAAAACCCCAAAAGCTCCTTCATCTAATTAAAAACCTCAAAAGCCCCTTCAGCTAATCAACAACTTCAGTAAAGTTTCAGGATACAAAATCAATGTACAAAAATCACTAGCATTCCTATACACCAATAACAATCAAGCTGAGAGCTGAATAAGAAATACAATCCCATTTAAATACCTAGGCATACAGCTAACCAGGGAGGTGAAAGATTTCTACAATGAGAATTACAAGACACTGCTCAAAGAAATCAGAGATCACACAAACAAACGGAAAACATCTCATGCTCATGGATAGGAAGAATCAGTATCATTAAAAGGGCCATACTACCGAAAGCAATTTATAGATTCAGTGCTATTCCTATCACACTACCAATGGCATTCTTTACAGAATTAGAACAAACTATTTTAAAATGTATATGGAAACAACAAAGAGCCTGAATACCCAAGGCAATCCTAAGCAAAAAGAATAAACAAAGCTGGAGGCATCATGTTACCCAACTTAAAATTACACTACAAAGCTACAGTAACCAAAACAGCATGATACTAGTACAAAAACCAACACATAGACAAATGGAACAGAATAGAGAGCCCAGAAATAAGTCCACACAACTATAACCATCTGTTCTTTGACAAAGCTAACAAAAACAAGCAATGGAGAAAGGACTCCCTATTCAATAAATGGTGCTGAGAGAACTGCCTAGCCATATGCAGAAAAGTGAAACTGGACCCCTTTCTTACACTGTATACAAAAATAAACTCAAGATAAATTAAGGACTTAACTGTAAAAGTCAAAACTATAAAAAGTCTGGAAGACAATGTAGACAATACCATCTTGGACATAGGAACAGGCAAAGATTTCAGGACGAAGACTCCAAGAGCAATTGCAAGAAAAGCAAAAGTTGACAAATGAGATCTAATCAAACTTTAAAAGCTTCTACACAGCAAAAGAAACTATCATCAGAGTAAACAGACAGCCTACAGAATGGGAGAAAATATTTGCAAACTATACTTCTGACAAAGGTCTAATATCCAGCATCTATAAGGAACTTAAAAAAATTTACAAGAAAAAAACAAACAACCACATTAAAAAGTGGGCAAAGGACATGAACAGACATTTTTCTAAACAAGACATATATGCAGCCAATAAGTATATATAAAAAAGTTCGACCGGGCATGGTGACGCATGCCTGTAATCCCAGCACATTGGGAGGCCAAGGTGGGCGTATCACCAGAGGTTGGGAGTTCACGACCAGCCTGACCAACATAGAGAAACCCCATCTCTACTAAAAATAAAAAATTAGCCGGGCATGGTGGCACATTTCTGTAATCCCAGCTACTTGGGAGGCTGAGGCAGGAGAATCACTTGAACCCAGGAGGTGGAGGTTGTGGTGAGCCAAGACTGCACCATTGCACTCCAGCCTGGGCAACAAGAGCGAAACTCCATCTCAAAAAGAAAAGCTCAACATCACTGATCATTAGAGAAATGCAAACCAAAGCCACAATTAGTACCATCTCACACCAGTGAGAATGGATCTTTTTAAAAAGTCAAAAAGTAACAGATGCTAGGGAGGTTGCAGAGAAAAGGGAGCACTTATACACTGTGCTGGTGGGAGTGATAGGAGTGTAAATTAGTTCAGCCATTGTGGAAAGAAGTATGGTGATTCCTCAAAGAGTTAAAAACAGAACTACCATTTGATCCAGCAATCCCATTACTGGGTATATACCCAGAGGAATATAAATCATTCTATTATAAAGACATATGCGTGCATATGTTCATTGCAGCACTATTCACAATAGTGAAGACATGGAATAAATCTAAATGCTCATTAATGACAGATTGAAGAAAGAAAGCTTGGTAGATATACACCATGGAATACTATGCAGTCATAAACAGAATGAGATCATGTCTTTTGCAAGAATATGAATGGAGCTGGAGGTCATTATCCTTAGCAAACTAACACTGAAACCGAAAACCAAATACTGCATTTTCTCATTTACAAGTGTGAGCTAAATGATGAGAACACGTGTACACAAAGAAGGGAACAACAGGCACTGGGACCTCCTTGAGGGTGGGAGAAGGGAGAGGAGCAGAAAAAAATAACTACTGGGTACTAGGTTTAGTACCTGAGTGACAGAATAATTTGTAAAACTAACCCTCATGACATGAGTTTACCCATATAACAAACCTGTGCATGTATCCCCAAACCCAAAATAAAAGTTAAAAAAAAAAATCTTGCAACATCACTTTAAAAAGTTAAAAAAAAAGTTAAAAACAGGACTTTAGTGTATATATAAGAAGTTAATATGTGACAAAGATGACAGAAGAAAGTTTGGTTTATTCAATGCTGGGTTAATTAATTTGTAGGAAAAGGTAAATTTCAAGATCAATTTCAGATGAACTAACATTTTGGTAAAATATCAGGATAAATACTCTCTAATTCATCTTTTGGCAAAATTGCAACTGTGTCTTACTTTAATAGGAGTAAATGTAGATATTCTCATGATTATATTGAGCCAGTATCACTTTTTAAATATATGGGGAAACACTGTTTTTAATACAGTCTAATTAAGTTAAAAAAGGCTGTAAAGCATTTTATAGCATTTTTTCTAATCACAGCACCAAAGATAGGAAAATAATTTATTTGGCTACCTAAAAAACACCCTACCCCCAAACAAAACAAAAGCAATATCAAAACAAAATAAGTTATATGCAAAATTTTAATTAAAATATAAAATTCAGAAGAAAATATTCAACCTGTGTGAAAGACAAAGGGTTAAGATCTTTTGCATAGCAATGTTTATAAATCCATAAAAAACTTGGCCATCTAAAAGCAAATGAGAGATAATTCTCTGCTTTAATTCACAGACATTCCATGTTGCAATCTGTCCATTTTCTGCTTTCTTTCTGCCTTCGGCTTTCCTGTGGCCTATCATCTTAGCCCAAACTTAATGTTATTAAGTGGCTGTTTTATAGGTTGTAGGATGGGTTTGTGAAGTTTTCTTTTTTCTTTAGAGAGGGATTTCTCTTCTTGTTATTCTTTATTTCCTAAAAATTAATTTCAATGATTTAGTGAATTTCGAGGGTGGGGAGTGAAATGAAAATACTGTTACTCAACCAGCTTTACATCTACATCTTCAGATGATGTTTTACTGCATTTTTTAACTTAATGGGACTATATTAAAAACAATGTTTCCCCGTATATTTAAAAAGCAATACTGGCTCAATATAAGAATGAGATATATCTACGTTTACTCCTATTAAAATAAGACATGGTTGCAACTTTGCCATATGAGTAAAGATATGCCGGGAAGGAAGAAAAGGCTGTGCAGTTTGAGTTTTGCTGACTTCTTAAGCAAGAAACATGTTGGCCCGAGCAGGAATTGGCATAACCTCCACAAACTGTGCCTTTACATGAAATCACTTCATTCTTCACGTCTCTTCTTCAGTGAAGTTTAGTAACTGGCCTAGTCAAAAGATATCCTTTCTTTGAAAAAAGTTTGGATGGGAAAAGGAAAAAGCAGTAACAGTTGTCATAGAGGGTGAATAGCATCTTTGACTTCCCAGATTTAGCTGAATGTCATAGGTTGGATTTGGATAGTTGAATACTGCTGATATTTGTGCCCTTCAGCAAATTCTATATTTGATTCCTTCTTCCCAACAGCTTTTGCAAAACGAGGAGTATTGTATTAGGAACAGAGCTGTGGTTAGCCTCCTAGTCGTTACGGTGGAATAAATGGTAAGACAGGCAACACAAGCAATGAAGAGGCCAGTGGGAGGAGAGGAAGAATGGGGCACTATTACTTTTTTCACAATTTATCCATTGCTTCCCAGTGTTTGCATTTTCTGAACGTTTATTTACCTGTTTTTTAAAAAATCTCTGTCTCGCTCTGTCACCCAGGCTGAAGTGCAGTGGCACAGTCACGGTTCACTGCAACCTCAACCTCCAGGGCTCAATTGATTCTTCCACCTCAGCCTCCCAAGTAGCTGAGACAGCAGGCACACACCACCACTCCTGGCTAATTTTTGTATTTTTTGTAGAGACAGCATCTTGCCATGTTGCCCAGGCTGGTCTTGAACTCCTGGGCTCAAGCTATCCGCCTGCCTCGGCCTCCTAAAGTGCTGGGATTACAGGCATGAGCCACCGTACCTGGCCTTAAAATTTCATAAGGCGAGCTTGTTTTCAGACGTTAGATATAATCATGGGAGTGAACCTTTGGAGTTTTGTAACTCTTGTTTTTCTAAGAGCTCTCTCTCTCTCTTTGTCTATATATATATACAGCCTTTGAGCTCCTAGAAAAACAAGAATTATATTTTTTTATATAATTGTATATACACATAATATACAATTATATATATAATTATATATATAGAGAGAGAGAGTGAAAGAGAGAGAGAGAGAGTGAAAGAGAGAGAGAGAGAAACGATAAAATCTGGCTCAGTCTGCCAGTAGAATATTTATTTGCAACTTGGTACATTCACAAAATAATGTTCATTGCTATTTGTAATGATGAAGGAGAGACTAAGACCATCCTTGAGAAGGTTAAAGGGTTGTAGTCATTTTCAGATCAATACAAGAAGACTCACTTTACACCTGGAGTTTGCCAGTGATGGCATAGAACTTGCTCTGCTTCCCCCCGCACTTTTTCAGGTACCAAAGTACCCAAGCTAGAAACCTGGGCATCACCCTCTACTTCTCCCACTCTCTATCCATACCACACCCACATTCTCATAAAATCTTTTTAACTTTTACTGCTGTCTCTCCTTCTTCCTTGATCCCTCTTTGTCAGGCCTTGCACTAGCTTCCTCGGGGTCTCCCAGATTCCATTCTTATTCCAGTTCATTTTAAATGCAGATTCAATCTTGTCAATCCCTTAAAACCCTTAAATGACTCCCTTTCAACTTCAGGATAAAATCCAAACTCCGCAGCATGGAGTAGTTTCCAGTTTGGGCCATGCTTTATCTGTCAACATCCCTTCATCCATAGTCCATGCTCCAGCTACACTGAGACATCTGTCAGATGATTCACATACCTGCTAAATATTTGATATTTTTGCCCACTTCTGAATGATCTCCACTCACTCCCTCACTATTCCCCTTATCTGCCAAACTCCCTTCTTTCTTTCAAGAGCCAGCACAATGTCATTTTCCCTTGGAAGCCTTATTTCATTCCCTAGACTTCCAGGCCAGGCCACTCCTCGTGACCACTCCCATAGTTGCCACTCCACACCTCTCTTATAGCATTAATCACATTTTATTAAAATGGGCTATTTATGTGTCTGGTTCCTCCCCTCTGTCATGTTGAATTAAGCTCTCCATTGTTAGTGAGTTCCAAACAGAAGATCAATGACGCATTTCAAGGAGATGAAATAGGAGTATTAAGAGTCAGACAAAAAGGTAGAAAGGACCTCTTAAGTCTCTTCAACTTTTTGGTGTCCGAATTTCTCTGACTCCAAGATCCTCAAAGATGCTGCCATTCCTTGAAAATAATCAGACAAATAATGTCATCACAGTTTTATCATAGAAAATACTTTTTTTTTTTATTGCCTTTTGGTATGGTTTGGCTATGTCTCCACCCAAATCTCATCTTGAATTGTAGCTCTCATAATCCCCACATGTTGTGGGAGGGACTCAGTGGGAGGTAATTGCATCATGGGGGGCAGGTTTTTCCCATGCTGTTCTTGGGATAGCAAATAAGTTTCATGAGAGCTGATGGTTTTATAAATGGGAGTTCCCCTGCACAAGCTCTCTTACTTACCACCATGTAAGACGTGCCTTTGCTACTCCTTCACTTTCTACTATGATTGTGAGGTCTCCTCAGCCATGTGGAACTGTGAGTCTATTAAACTTCTGTTTCTTTATAAATTACTCAGTCTTGGGGATGTCTTTATTAGTGGTGTGAGAAAGGACTAATACACTTTTGAAACTGATTATCCAGCAATAGAATTGCTATTTTTAGTAGAGATGGGGTTTTACCATGTTGGCCAGGTTGGTCTGCAACTCCTGGCCTCAAGTGATCCACCCACCTAGGCCTTCCAAAGTTCTAGGATTACAGGCATTAGCCACTGCACCAGGCCTAGGACAATGATCTTTGATGATCCTTTGAACTCAACACCTCAACTTCCATGGCTAAGGCCACACTCTGCTCAGAGTCAGATATAGATAGAGCTGTTTTTGTTTTTATTTTTCCATTGAATTCGGTGGTATTGATGTCATCAGTACTGGAATCAAGGTCTCTAAATTGTTTTCTTAAGGCAGGTAATTCTGAGATTCGTGAGCAACACCTTCCTTAAAGACAATGACAATGGTGGATAGATATGAGAAAGAAAGGAGAGAGAGAGAAAAACAGAGGCTTCCCAGGCTTCCAACCCCTGAGAGATAAAGATGTTGGGATCTCAGCCAACACCCTTAAGTAATAAGGAGTGATGGGAGAGAAAGGCTGACAGTTTGTGACATGTGACATGTGACTTTCTAATGATCCAGAGACTGGACTTGTTCTAAACAGAAACAGCTTGTAAGGTGACATCAGGGACAGTTTCCAATCCAACAAGTAGCTCATATGCCTCTCACGAAGGTAAAAACCCAGAGGGAAGTAATTATTTAGAGGAACAGAGCCCTACCTTGGAATCTAAATTGACAATACTTTGTTAAACTCCCCTTGAGTCATTGACTACACCCATTCTGACATGGAAAGTTGCCTCAGTGGAAGAAAAAGTAGTCTTCAGAGTAATGTGTAAAACACGTTTGTAGGAGCAAAAAGAAAAGTATGAAAGAGTGTCCCCCTACCAAAACTGTTAATATCGGGTATTTTAGGAGGTTGGAGTCAGAGAAGGTGAGAAAATTAAACATTTTATTATACTTCCTGACTTTGTAACAAATACAGATTATGTTTATAATTATTAAAAACCATTTAAGGCTGGGCATGATGGCTCATGCCTATGATCCCAGCACTTTGGGAGGCCAAAGCAGGAGGACCACTCAAGACCAGGAGTTCAAGGCCAGCCTGGGCAACATAATGAGACTCTGTCTCTATAAAAAATTTTAAAATTAGCCAGGCATGGTAGCCTGCACCTATAGTCCCAGCTACTTGGGAGGCTGAGGTGGGAGGATCACTTTGAGGTTGTAGTGAGCTATGATGGTGCCACTGCACTCCGGCCTGGACAGCAGTGAGACCCTGTCTGTAAAAAACAAACAAAAGCAAAAACAAAAAACACCAAGTTAAGTAAGATAGGTATAATAAACTATACACACATACACACACACACACACACACACACACACACACACACATATATAATGATAATAAATAAAGATAGGCAAATTTGTGTCTAGGACCAAATAGCAGAGGGAGGAAGACAGGAAGCTTAAATTTATTGACTGTACTTTGAGTCAATCTGTGACATATGTGATTTCATTTAATCCTCACAGACTCACAATGTTGAAATAAATACTAATAGTTCCATTTTACAGATGAGGAAACTGAAGTTCAGGGAGACTAAGTGATTTGCCCGAGGTCACAGAGATAGATAATAAGTAGAAGAGCCAGGAATTTAACCCAAGTCTATCTTCAAAAGCCATAGCTTTCCACAAACCCAATTTTATGAAAGAATTTCTCTGAAAAGTATAGATTTTTTTTTACACATCTTATACAAACATAAGTAAGTAAAGAATATTCATTTTTTGTTCAGTAAATTCCTTGTATATCTGAAGAAGGAATTCACTGAAAGTAACAATTCTATGGTTAAAATAACATTAGTTTTTTATGGACAGATTTTTCTTACTACTTTGTCATAAACCTTCCTCTATATATCTATTGAAGAAAGGACATTTACTGATTATTGTTGTTGCTATGGAGTTAGTATTTTAGAATAATATTATGGTTGTGAAAGTGAAGAAGACCATAGAAAAGAAAACACATACACAAAAAAAATGTGTTAGGAAAGAAAAATAATCTGGCACTATTAGGATATGTGATAGGCAAAGCAGATATTTGGTTAAAAGATCATAGTTCATGCCCCCGTTTTCTCAGCTACAAAATCACATTAAAAAAAAACCCAACTATTTTTAACACATAATGAATTCTAGACATATTGATGTTATTTTCCTGTCGACGTGGGTGGGGTCTGCCAGTCAGGAAACTTGCCCAGCTATATTCCGTTTTCCCATATCTTCATGGACTCTCAGGCAGTTCCTCAAGTGTTTGTTCACTTATGGTCATAAATACAGTCATTTATTTAATTGTTACACCATTTCAGGTATTAAAAGGTTAAATCTAGTCTAACGTGACTTTGATCTCAAGGCTGGGAGAGGCGACTCATGCCTATAATCTCAGTACTTTGGGAGACCGAGACCAGGTTGCTTGAGGCCAGGAGTTTGAGACCAGCCTGGGCAACAAAGTGAGAACTTGTCTCTACAAAAAAGAAAAAAAAGAATTAGCTAGATGTGGTGGTCCATTCCTGTAGTTCCAGCCACTTGGGTGGCTGAGGCAAGAGGATCACTTGAGCCCAGGACTTCAAGGTTGCAGCGAGCTATGATCGAGCCTCTGCACTCCAGCCTGGGTAACAGAGCAAAAGCCTGTCTCCAAGAACAACGACCACCACCACCACGGCAACAAAAACTTAGATCTCAGATGCAATCTGCAACTTCTTTTCCCGCTTTATCCCATGCCTTTCTTGTGGCTCAAGCATCTACAGTGAGGGAGGAGGCAAATGTGGCTTCTCATTCTTGGCCACCTCTCCAATTTGTCCTCTGGATATCCTGGGGTCCAAGTAGGGGGAAGGGGTTTATAGATGAAGAAGGGAAGACTTGTATGTCACTGGTGCCGAGTAATCCTCTCGGCTACCCCTGGCTGTCTGTGTTGTTCACCCCACAGCTGTTACTCCTGAAGTACTTTTGCCCCAACAGGCTTCCTTCTTGTATGGTGACTCAAGCCCAGAAACTTCCCACAGGACCCGCTTGGCCACAGGAAACTCATTCATCCCTGCCAGACCAAAACCTGGTAACGGAGATGGCTGTCTACTGCCACCGTCTCTCCTCATTCTACCATTGTGCATGTCCACAGCTGGTCTTCAGGCCTGATTCTAGGAGAGAAGAGACAACAGTCATGAGTTTCACATACAATCTCAAAGAATCCTTCCAAGACCCTTTCACCCTTTCTCCCTCCTTCAACTCCACACCCTGTAAACATCCAGTGGGGAAGTGAGAGGCCTTTCTCTCACTTTTCACAGGCACCCTCAACTTGTATGTGTATTTCTCATGAATCCTCATCACTTGATTTGGGGAAGGACAACCCTAAAAACGTAAATGAAGAAGAGATACCACTGCTAGTCTAAAACATTTCAGTGTAACTCTTCAGTCACGCATTCAATCTCTGGACTTGTTTTATATTCTCTACTGGGCATTGATGTGGGTTGATTGTTGCTGAACAGGTTCTGCTTTCTTTGAGTATGTTCAGCAGAATGTTTTAATTCCTCTTTTCAAAATGAGGAGATGTTACCAGAAAGGAGTCCAGATCCAGACCCCAAGAGAGGGTTCTTGGATTTCATGCAAGAAAGAATTAGAGGAGAATCCATAAAGTGAGACCATGTTTATTAAGAGAGTAAAGACATAAAATAATGGCTACTCCATAGGCAGAGCCAGCCCTGAGGGCTGATGGTTGGCTATTTTTATGGTTATTTCTTGATTATATGCTATACAAGGGGTGGATTATTCATGAATTTTCTGGGAAAGGGGTGGGCAATTCCCAGAACTGAGGGTTCCTCCCCTTTTTGACCATATAGGGTAATTTACAGATGTTGCCATGGCATTTGTAAATTGTCATGGCACTGTTGGGAGTGTCTTTTAGCATGCTAGTGCATTATAATTAGCATATAATGAGCAGTGAGGATGACCAGAGGTCACTTTTGTCCCCATCTTGGTTTTGGTGGGTTTTGGCTAGCTTCTTTATCACAAGTTGTTTTATCAGCCAGGTCTTATTACTTGTATCTTGTGCTGATCTCTTGTCTCATCCTGTGGCTTAGAATGCCTAACTTCCTGGGAAAGCAGCCCAGTAGATCTCAGTCTCATTTTACCCTATTCAAGATGGAGTCACTTTGGTTCAAATGCCTCTGACAGATATACTTCTTACCCATTGTTCTCAGCTTGGGGCTTTAACCAACATTCCGGGACATTGGGAAAAAATCTCACTCAATAGTTTGTTACTTAAGAAAAATGGTTTTTGTTAGCTTGAAATTTCTTCAAGAAGATGAGAGAACAGAATTTCAAAACCTCCTAAAGATGTGAGTGAAGTCATAAAATCGTAGACATTTTACAGCTTAAAGGATCTCAGAAATCACCACCTTCTCTTTTCTTTTCTTAAAGTTTTATTTTAGGTTTAGGGGTACATGTGAAAATTTGTTACATAGGTAAACACGTGTCATGGGGGTTTGTTGTACATATTATTTCATCACCCAAGTATTAAGCTCAGTACCCAATAGTTATCTTTTCTGCTCCTTTCCCTTTTCCCACCACCCTCCCACCTTTTCCTTATCTATGAAAAAATCATGTTCCAAAAAGAATAATTGACTTGCCCAAGGCCATGGCTATAGGGCTAGTTACGAGCAGTGCTGGGTCTGCCTATAGATCCCTCACTTCGTGCATCCACAGGGTAGAAGAAAGTACTTTTTTCCTTCATTGTGATGCTTCCCTGTTACTATCATCCTTATTTTTATTATTGACACATACTGAAAAAAATTTATGACTGACAGTGTTTTGAGATATTAAAATTATAGTTAAACACATTCATCTGGAACACCATCAAAAGCTGAAACAGGAATTTTTACATATTCTTTATTTTGCTTTTATGAGGAAGAGGTAAATGACATGTAAACAAGTTGCTATTAGAAACTTACCCAAAAAAGAAGCTTTTAAGATATGTCATTTCTTGATGAATCTGGTCAATACAGTTTCTCCCTATTTGAAAACTGAAATAATAAACCTTTACATTTCCATAATTCTTTGCCACTTAGAGCTCTTCTTTTCCTTTCTTTTTTTTTTTTTTTTTTGAGATAGGATCTCACTCTGTCACCTAGGCTGGAGTGCAGTGGCATTATCACAGCTCACTACAGTCTTGAACTCCTGGGTTCAAGCAATCCTTCCACCTCAGCCTCTCAAGTAGCTGGGACAGGTGCACGCCACCATGCCCAGCTGAGTTTTAAATTTTTTGTAGATGTGGGGTCTCGCCATGTTGCCCAGGCAGAGCTTTTCAAAACATCATCTGAAACTCCGCATTGACAAATTAGGTTATAATGATTACCTGGAATCACCTCAAATGACTTTTGTTTTTGTTTTTGCTTTAATAGGAGAAAAGACATACAAACTTATTTAACGTGCACACACAGGAACCTTCAGAATAAAGACCCAAGCCAACAATAAGGTACAGAATCTTATATTCCATCTTGAGGTTATAGAAAAAAATGTGAACTCAGAGTACAGCCCAAAACTGGTTATGTTGGTAAATCAGGTTTAGTGGCAAGACAGGTTATGAGAGGGAGAAAGGAAGAGGCCGATCTAGCAAAGGTAGCCTTGTTATATGGATGAGGCCTCATAGAGAGAAGTGCTCCGAGAGTGTAGACAGTAAATATCTTTTCAGACCTTTAAAGGTGTCAGTCTCAGTTAATCTCCCATAGATCCAGGAATTGCCTAGAAAGGGAAGGCCTGGCTGCATTAATGAGGATTCTCTACAGCTACAAATTTCTCTCACCTCAGTCTGCTGGCCATGCAGCAGCCATTTCAAAATGACTTTTGAATAGTCCAAAGAAGATAGAATTTTGTTCTGTATAATTTAGTGTTAAGTGTTTAGAAATAGTCCTCGCACTTGTAATATTGGCAGATGGAAATTCTCAGCTGACTAGTATGTTCCAATAACTGAAGTACTTCACTTTCCCAGCCATTTTGGATATTGGATTGCCATTCCAATGTGCTTCCAATGGGCAGATGCTGTTGGCTAAAACAAAGCTCATAAATCCTTTTGTATTAGTCAGAGTTCTCTAGAAAAAGAAACCCAATAGGAGATATAGATACAGATAGATATGTAAATATATAGATATAGATAAAAATATTGGTGATAAAATACGGGCTCACATGATTATGGAGGCTGAGAAGTCCCACAATCTGTCATTGGCAAGGTTCAGGCCCAGGAAAGCTGGTGATGTAGTTTGAAGACCTGAAAACCAGAGAGCCAGTGGCTGTAGATTCCAGTTCAGGTCTAAAAGCCTGAGAACCAGGAGTCCTAAAGGCAGGAGAAGATGGATGTCCCAGCTCAAGCAATCAGGCAGAGAGCAAGTTCATCCTTCCTTCATCCCTTTGTTCTGTTCAGACCCTCAACAGATTGAATGATGCTTTTCCACACCGGGGAGAGACAACTGTTTTACTCAGTCCACCAATTCAAATTCTAATCTCTTCTGGAAGCATCCTCACACACATACCCAGAAGTCATGTTTAAATAGCTATCTGGGCATCCTGTGATCCATTCAAGTTGATACATAAAACTAACTGTCACAATTTTTTTTCTATAGTAGGTATCAAAAAACCTTAAATTACATTCTAGAAATTTATCTTAGAAAAATACTAAACAAGTATGAAAAGCTGCTTTACAATTATATTCAATGTGGCATTTCGTATAATTGTCAGCATTAAGGAATAACCTCCATGTCTAATAAAAGGGGAATGGGCCCAAAGATATTATATAGTGACAAAATGGAATTCTATACAGTCGATAAAATGGTGATATAGAAGACAATTTAACAACATCTGAAGGTGTTAATGCCATTTTCTTTAGTGAAAGAGTAAGGTGTCAGGGTGTGTAGTAAAATCACGCTTTTGTTTTAAAAAGTTATGTATCTTTAAGTTTGTGTGTACAAGAAAGAATATTGCTGAGATATGGATATTTTGGGCTTGCTTCCCCTAAGAATCTATTTGCATGAGTTGTTAAGACTGATATTCATGAGATCTTTATGTTTTTTGGCTCAAGAAAGAGAAAGACATATTGGGGATGAAGATAGCCAAAGTGATGGAGGGAAAAGGCAGTGGGAATGATTTCAATGGCATGGACTCTGTTTCAAAACCCAGCCAGAGTCAGGTTTTGAGTCTCAAGTGAGAGAGAAGTTAGGGAGAAAAGCTGAAGAACTATGTTGGTAAAAGTCTGCTAGCCTCTGGGCACCAACTATGCCACTTCAGAATCTAAGGAACAACATGGGCCTTAGATTTAAGAGAGAGTCACTGGTCAGCCTCTCTCCACCCTCCCACTCATTTCAGGCTGGCACCAGCACAGGGTAGCTGTGCCCACCAAAAGAGCCATCTCATGGAGAATAGCAGCAGCATGGATGGCAAGCAGGCTGGAGCAGGAAAGAGTTGTGTTCCCAAGCATATATGAGACTCCACGATCCTGCAAGACATGCCCCGAGGGACAGCTGAAATCCACAGGGAGCAAGTCAGGGCTGGGATCTGTCACAATGTGTATAGTAATCTAATGTAGGTCTTTCAACCTTGGCACTTGTTGACATTTTTGAGTGGCCAATTCTTTGTCATTGAGGGCTATCCCATGCATTGTAGGAAGATTAGTAGCATTTCTGGCTTCTACCCACTAGATGACAGTAGTCCCAACTCATTTAGTTGTGACAACCGAAAAATGTCTCCAGATATTGTCAAATGTTCCCTGGGGTCAAAATCTCCCAAGGCAGAGAAGCACTGATATAATGGAATCACAACTACAATGACAGGTTAGTGAAAATTGGTGCATGATAACGGCTAACATTTAATGAGTCTTTGTAGTGTTCTGAGCTTTATGTTTTTAACTCATTTAATGCTTACAATAACTTCATGAGGTGGGTTCTATACTTATCTTCATTTTAAAGATGCAGAAATGAAAGCACAGAGAAGTTAAGTAACTCACCCAAGCTTACACAGCTGATAGGTGGCAGAGCAAGAATACGACCCCATGCAATCTCGCTATGGAGACCTTTCACTTAAGAAATGCAATAATATATTAACAATTACGGACCTTCTATGTGATTGCCGTTGTTCTTTGTAGGTTTTTATTTTTGTATTTTTCTAATTTTTTCCAGTAAAAGAAGTCACCTTAATAATAATAATAAAAAAAAGCATTATTTAGCAAGTAATTTACTAAGAGCCAGTGTTGCAGGACACCTGTATGAGCCCGCTTGCATGGTGAGTATATCCCAGCAAGGAGCTCCATTGGGTGTCCTTGTGCACAATCCCAAGAAAAGACCAAGATGGCCAACATAATTTTACACTTGGACCGAAAAACAACAGTATAAAAGACAGACTTGGCAGGGTGTGTATTTGCCATGGTTTGCTGAGTTCAATCTTCATATCGTCTCTCCTAACTATGCAGTGAAGGAATTCGTAGTCGTCCACGCTCCATGGCTCACCACCCACAGGCACTCACCTGAAAGCAGGCAGAAGACAGCCTCTCACCTTCAGCAGCAATGGGCTCCTCTCTGCGTGGTTGCTGATGCTGTTCCTGGGTGGAGGGGCTGGTAGTGTGTGGGTGAATAGGCATGGAGACTGAGGCTCTGGGAAACAAAGGGCTGAGCCCACAGGCTTGGACTGAATCTTGCCCATTTGTCAAGTGCTGGCTATGGGAGGCACTCAGGGTGATGATTCCTGCCAAGGCTGGGGCTGGCAGCTGAGCGCTTTGCAGAGCCTGCCTGTCAGTCACTGCTTACGCTCATCCCTTAATGGCTCTTCCCTTGTCATTTGCCTGGTGTCGCTTTTATCTTAAGTGAATTTAACAATGGTGAAAGGTGCCAGTCTGAGATCCCCAGAGAGGAGCTTCGCCGGAAGAGCAGTTAGAATGAAAGTTACCTCCATCAAATTGCCTCCGCTGCCCCATCTCAGGAATAAGTAACCCCACGGCTGCAGGGGTACCCCGGAGGCCTGGCCGAGCCAGCCAAGCTCTTCCCACAGCTCAGCAGGCAGCCTTAAGGGAAGCCAGCTGCATGCAGGTCTGCAAAACTGGAGACATCTTGCAATTGCTTTTTTCTTAATTTCCACACCCAGAAGTATTTCAGGAGGAATTTAATCTCTATGTTTCTGGTTCATTTACACTTAACTTGTCACAGGATTCTTTCCAAAGAGCCATTTGGTGCCCAAGAGGACTTGTGAGCTTTTTAAACATATATCCATCTTTAAAAAAAAATCTTGAACTAACCAGGTTCAAAGCAATGTCTGAGCCACACATGAATAAGAGATGGTTTTAAATTTCAAATCCAGTTAAATTCCTAAGAGTGGTTTTGTGAGGCAGCCCATCTCACAAATCAATCAATGGCAGGTGAAAGCAAGTATCAGTTTACTGTCCCTGGGTTGGGAGTTGAAGTTAGGGTGTGAGATGGGTGAGCAGGAGAAGTAAGAATAGAAGAAGCCAGAAAATAGACTAGCCGAAGGCATAGTAACTCCAGTTACCACTTCCTACCTCTTACTATATACTAGGTACTATGCTAAGTTCTTACAACACTGTAGCAATTTTCAGATTACCAAGAAACTTTCCCTGTTTTATACATGAATAAACTTAAGTTTAGAAGTTAAGTAAGTTACTTAGTTCATGCAGCTAGTAACTGATGTATCCAGACTGAATTCAGCTCCTTCTGAATGCAAATCAGCAACATTGAAATGAGTGGGGAAAATGGAGGAAAGAAGCAGCAGCTCAGCCAGTTCTGGGTTCAACCCTTTGCCACCGCCCTAATAGGGTTCTATAATGCCAGAGCCTCTTTTTCTGTTTCCATCCTCATCACTTCAGAAAGCATGGTGGGATGGAGGGCGAGTCTGGCTGATTCCAAGACATCTCATTGTGCAGACTACAGTTGCTCCATTTGAAGAGCTTGCTTTCATTGCAATTGCTGGACATCACCTCCTATTCACCTAGCAAATTAAGCTTGAGGTACAGCTAGGAAGAACTGAGCTCTGGCTTCTTGACCTTTGAGTGAAGCCTGACTTAACTTCTGAAGGAAACTGGAGGCAAATGATTTCCTAGGCACTGAGGTCAGTTATTTCTATGGACCTTGTATTTATTCATATTTATTTATTTTTTGTTTATTTATTTTTTTGAGACAGAGTCTCACTCTGTCACCCAGGCTGGAGTGCAGCGGTGTGATCTCCACTCACTGCAGCCTCCACCTCCCAAGTTCGAGCAATTCTCCTGCCTCAGCCTTTGGAGGAGTAGCTGGGATTACAAGTGTGAGCCACCACACCCAGCTAATTTTTTTTAAATATTTTTAGTAGAGACGAGGTTTCACCATGTTGGCCAGGCTGGTCTCGAACTCCTGACCTCAAGAGATCTGCCCACCTCAGCCTCCCAAAATGTTGGCATTACAGGCATGAGCTATGACGCCCAGCCAATTTTTAAGACAAAATTTATTTGTATGTTCTGAAGATTTAAAAAAGAAACAAGGGTGTGTGTGTGTCTGTGTGTGTGTGTGTAAGTTATCTGTGAGAACAGAGGACAGTTTTCTGCTCTACCAGGATTAAGTTTGCTTATCACAGTTGAACAACAGTTTATTTGAGGCCTTACTTCCCTTGCTATGTAGTTCATGAAGTGCTGAGGACCTCTGATGGTAGGACTGTTGTATTTGATATTATGTATGCCACACGGAGACACAAACCATCAGATGCATTTATTTTGGTTGTTTTTTTATCTGGCACCACTGCCTTCTGTGCAGTTTATAAACATGAGCATAGATCTCTCCAAGGGTGAAGGCCACTTGCAGGCTGCCCAGTGCTTATTTCTCATCTATTTAAATATGCATGGACACTGTGCTCACCCTTTTCTTTAATTAAGGGCTTTCCATTGAATTAGTAAGTGTAGAACTCCCAAAAGAGAGGATGAAAAGTGATCATATGAAAGCAAACCAGTGCGTAGGATCTGAGAGGACCTTGGCCACAAGGCCTGCCACTCTAGAAGGAAGCATCTCATAGGTCCATGCCTGAGCAAAGAGAAGCTTGAGGTGATGAGAGAATGTGAAATGAAGCCCAAGACAGGGGCTTTCCCTGGGTCTCCAAGGTTTATAAATACTTCTGGATGCAAAGGCATGGAAGATGACATACCTCTATCCACGCTCAGGAGATGATGTTGGTAACAGATGTAAAAAGGATTGGAGAACTATAAGGAGAGGGGGAAATGCCAGTTTCAAGAGGTAGCACCTCCCTGAAACACCTGGGATAGCTGAGTCCAGACTTGATTGGTCTCCTTCTACTGTCAGCTCCTCTGGCATCCATGGTTGACCCCATACAAGGCAGTACTTCACCACAATCAGGTTAATATTGACTTTTCCTGCTTCATGTAACCCTGTGTTTCCACACATCATCCCTTTCTCAAAACCTCCAAAGGTTTCCCCTTACCTGCACAATGAGCTCCAAACTCATTTCCTCAGCCTCAAAACTCTTTGCCACTTTTACTTTCAATATGTCCTCAACAATGGGCACAATGAACGCTTTACCCTGTTAAACCTGATCCATTTGTCACTTAGGGGACCCTCTGTCCCAGTTTTCCCAGAACACAGGATTGTTGATGTTAGAACCAGGAAGTCCAAGGCAAACTTGGATGAGGAGGTTGCCTATCTAAGCCACCCCTGGATGAGCACATTTGAATTGCTCTGCTTCCATACCTCTCATGCTTCTCCCCAGCTTAGAATGCCACCCAGTATTTTCTCTACCTGTTAGAATTTATTCATCTGCTAAGGTCCACATCAAATTCTATCTTCTGGGGGAAGCTTTTGCAGATCTCCCACTGTGACAATCCATTTCTCTTTCCTTGGAGATCCCAGTAGCTCTGGTTGTCTGGGGGACTGTAAGAGGAAGGAATTGAGTAGAGTGGTTGGAAACATGAATTTAGGAGGTAGATAGGTGTGAGTCTGAAATGTGACTGTGACCATTGCTGATTGAATGCAAGTCATTTAGCCTCTCTGTGCCTGGGTTTTCTCGTGGTTAATTGTGGTGGGACATGTAATTATAATACCTAGCTTTCTGGGAGGTTGTGAAGATGAAATGAAATCATATATATAGCACCTGCCTCATGTGGTATATTGATATATATAATGTTACTATTCTTTGGTTCCTTTATTCAGTGAATATTTGTTGAGTGCCTTATATATGCTGGGCCCTGTTCCATGAAACTGAATCAAACAGATTTTTTTAAAAATGCCCTCAAGGAGCTTAGATACTAGTGGGGAGTGGGGGAGACATAAATGTAAACTACAAACTGTGGCAGATGGTGATAAATGCTAGAAAAATAAAGCAGCAAAAGGGAGATAGTGAAGGTTTTATATAAGGTAGAGAGAGAGAGCCTTAAGCAAAGACCTAACAAATGTGAGGGGTTGAGCCATGTAGATATCTTGAGCAAACAGACTTCCAGGTAGAAGGGACAACAAGCACAAGGTACTGAGGAAGACTGTGCTGGAGATTTTCGGATAATATGACTGGAGCAGAAGGAAAAAGAAATGTGGTAGGGAATGAAATCAGAGGTAGCAGGAAGGGCAGACCATGGAGGACTGTGGAGGTAACCAAAGTACTGTGGCTTATTCCTTGCACAAGAAAGCATGACTCTGAAAGTGTTTTGGACAGAGAAATCCCATTTTCTGACTTCTCATTTTAAGAGGCGTTCTTGCGTTGGGTTGAGGATAGACTATAATTGTGGGTAAAGGCAGAAACAGGAAGACCTGTCAGGAGACTGTTGTTGTAAAACTGGGTGAGAGAGGAAGATGACTTAGGCAAGGGTGCAAGAAGGAAGGTTATGAGAGTGGTTAGATTTTGGCTCTTTTGGGGGGTAAATCTTGGCTTTTTTTGGAGGTAGATTCAACAGGACTTACTAACAGAGAGTAGCCTGACTCCACTCAGGAATGACTCAAAGGCTTCTCTAAAGAAGGATAGTGTCACTTGTCAACTGAGATGAAGACTGGGGATGTGCAGGCCGGAAAAGAGTTTAGCTTTGGAGATGTTACATGTGTGATTTCTTTTAAACATCCATGTGGAGTTGTTGAACCATGTTAACCAGGCAAATCTTCCTTTAAAAAAATAAATCTCAGGCTTATTTAGTAGTTCAAGAGGAGGGTAGAGATTAGTGGGGGATAACTAAAGCCCTTCCCTGAGACCTCCCCTAGGTACTACCACTACTCAACCAAAAGCTCAGATTCACCATCTTATACTTTTTTTCTGAATCTCCCTCAGTTCTTAGAACAGGACTGGGCACAATAAATTTCTGATTTGTATTGTCTAGTCACAACAGCAACTGCAGAGCAGGAACTTTGGGTTTCAGGAGCTCTTTTAAAACAGAACCTTTGTGCTTCTAAGGCCTTTTCATAAAAGAACACTGCCCTCCACGTGAAAGCTTTCTGAAGGCACCCAGCATATTCCATAGTCCTGCGTGAACCTTAATGAACACTCAGGTAGGCAATGCTTGGTGGCAGAAAACTTCACTCTTCCAGGTTCCCCAGAAACAAGAGAATAAAAGGCAGAAGATGAATGGCCTTTGCCTCTGAAACAGCTGCTACTGCTCCCGCATCTGCATGGCCAGTTGATTTAGAGATTTGTGAAGAGAGCCTCTGAGCCCCTCACTCCTGCCAAGTGAATTGCCAGGAGCATCCCATGGCAGGAGTTATCATTCTACTCCAGGTGCTGCAGGACAAATGCCCTGGAGTTGGAAGATTAAATACCCTTGCTCCTAGAGGAAGCTGCAGGCACGACCTGGGCACAGTTGTGAAGATGAAGGTTATCTTGCCCTGAATAGCCAGCAACTTGGAGCTAAGTCAGTAACACTCATCAAAGACTAATTCCAGAGGGAGGTACCTAGGACTTGCTGTTGCTGAAAGACTGATAATATTGCTAACTGTCCCTCATTTATGTCAATGAGGTGGAGGTGGGCACCATGGAATAGTTGCTCCAAACAATATATAATCCAGAAACCAAAACCATTTCCCTTAATTGTGAATGATATACTGATCTTTTTGCCTTGTTCAGGCCACACTTTGCAGATATTCCAGGTACCAACTGATTTGCCATAGTCCCATTCCCCTCCCACTCCTCCACTTCCAAAATAAATGTTCTAGAAAAATATTTCTATGATCAAACAAATTTGGCAAATTCTGGGTTAACAAACTGTAATAGGTTTCTTTGTGCAGGATTTCTCAAAGCTTTAACATGCAAATACACACTGAAACTTTCCAAAGGGAAAGAACATGTGCAGTAATATTTGAGCAGAAGGACCTGTTTACCAGAAGCATCTAGTAAGGCAAGTGTTCCCCTAATCACACTTTGGGAAATGCTTCCTTAGGCTAGCATGAAAATGGTTTTCATTCTCTGAGACTAAGTGATGCTTGGGGAAAGGGCCCAGGAGCATGCTGAGGACTGGATTTTTCAAGTGCCAGGAGATTTAAAAAGAAAGGAAAAGGCAGGGAGAACTAATCGGTCCAGGAGCATGAGGGGCCCGTCGATTCTCCTGCCTGGCCTTTACTGACTCACTAGCTTCTGGCTGAGGGATCTGGCTCTATGAGAAGGGCTTTACCTTCAGAAGTTACAAACAGGCATTTGCTTTAAGACCTGGATGGCACTATGTAGTGTTAAAGGAAGGAAAAACTGAATGAAGACCAAAAAATTTCACCCAAGGCTACTTTTAAGGGGGAGGGCCTATCAAAATTTACATACTCAAAAGGCTTCTCTTAAAACACAACCCTCAGACCACAATCCTTGCTGCAAAATTTTGGCCAACATTTTCATGTAATGAGAAAATCAGAGAAGTTAATAGGAAGTATGGGGGGTTTCAATCTAACCTACTCTATCCATCATTTCCTCTGCAATATATGGAAAAACCATCCTGTTGCTATTTGAACATCTCCACTGGTTGGAGGTCTCACCACCTCCTAAAGCAGCTTGGTCCATTGTCAGACAGCTCTAAGTGCATGGATCTAGTACAGTAAACTTTACTCCTGACTAACATGATCCCAAATTTCCAGCATTCTCAGTGCTTGCTGCTTTGAGCATGGTATGCGCTAGCCTCTGCCAGTGAGTAATGCAGAGCCTAAAATAAAGCAACAATAAGTCAGATAGACTGAGAAAATGAACAGAAGGAAACATACAAGTAAAACAGCCAAAAAACAGCAGTCTTCACATTTTGTACTATTTAGGGAAAAGCAAATCCATGAAGGTGCCTTTTCGGTTAAAGAGGAAGGTTGTTTTGCAGGGAAGAACAAGAGGATGTATGTGAAAGTGTTTTGAAGAACTCACTGGTCATACACCTAAGTGTAAGGTATTTATTAGGGGATTAACATTGGGAGCTATCACAAGGCAGGGAGAATAGGAAGGGGAGAAAGGGTCTGATTGCTAAGAGGCTAGTAGGAATGAGAGGAAAGCAGTGGAAGGCAGGAGCGTGAAAGATCCGGAGGAATCACACGCAGAGGAAGCGGGTCAGTAGATGGTTACGTGTCCTCCTGAAAAATCAGTTTCTACTTATGAAAATACTACCTTGGTCACCACACACCCTCAGCTATGTCGCCTAACTCAGAAATCTGGGCGTCATCCTTAACCTCTTCTTTTTCTTCATCCCACTCTTCCTGCCAACCTGTTGTCAACTGTGGAAGCCGTCTCTCTTAAACTCAAGGAAGCTGTATGATGTGTTCACAGACAGTAGGTGCGGCGCCCATTATCTTTTAATTAAGATGAACTAAGAGCCTTTTAACATGCAAAGCAATGACAGGCAAAAAACTTCCCTGTGAAGATCTCACTGTATCACTGGGCACCATTTACCCAATCAAGGGGAGATGTACTTCTGGACAAACGAGGCGTTAAGACTCAGTTTCTGGATCAGTGACAACACCAGAATGAACTAAAAGCCAGGAATGCCCTTTGCTGGAAGGATTCACTGCCTCCCTGCATCTCTGAATAGACAGCTGCCTTCCTCAAGACGTGTTATTTACCCTTGGACTCAATTGCTCCTGGACACCATGATGAAGCCACCGGGCATGGCAAATATCACCTGACTCCAGCCTCAGACTCAGCTGAGGACGTCCTGAATCTTCACTCACACTGGGGTCCTTTATGGTGCTTAAAACGAGAAGATAAGGGGATGTCCTGAAAGAAGAGCTGAGTGATGTGCATATGAAGCGGCAGGGGTCTGGTGAGTGTGTGTGTGTATGCACACATGTGTGTATATGTCTATGCATGTGCACAGGGGAAAGACAGGTTAAGCTGCGGTTTCACATCTTCTCCAGCTGCCTCCATCTGGAAAACTGGAAGATTCTCTGACTCTAATTCACAGAATTTTCTGGCGGGTGGATTGATTATAGTACTTAGAGATACTAATGATTTACAGGGACTGGGAGGTCTCCCGATTTGCCTTCAGGCCTTCAATGACCTTTGACAGCTTTCTGTCTCCATCCATGGTCTGTCAGCCCAGAACCCATCACACCCAGCCAAGCCCAGTGTCATTTCCTGGCCGGAGCAGCTTCCTTAACTTACAGGACTCTGGACCTTGCCTGCATCTACCAGTCTCCCTTAGTTGACCTCTCTGAATTCAGTATCTGCCTACCTTATTGGATATGTCCATTCTAGGGATGTCAATATCATATGTCTACTTTCACGTGTAAACCAACATGTGGAACCTGTGGTTAACAGTAAAATGCCACTCAACGGCATTAAAGATGTGTACTTTATGAAACCCTGTCTAGGAGAAAAAAGTGATAACTCAGCAAGCAGTTTGCTTCATACTAGAATCCTTCCAAGTGTCTTTCCCTTCACAGTTCAAATCTTGCCCCTTAAATCACCAGTGTACTTCCTCTTGGGTCCTCAAACTCTGGATGCCAGCCCTTCCTAGCCAGTCCTGTTCTGAGGTGCTGTATATGCCCATGGGACGATGAATACTTAAAACTTTAAATTTGGAAGTCACCTATTTTTGGCTACCTAAAAGCTCCCATGCAGACATTTACCTGGAATTGTGCAGTTTTCATCTGCCTTTACACGCTTAAGTGGATCTTAATTTTAGGTGTGAGTGAGGCATTTGAGACTAGGGGGTCTGGTTTTTAGAAGGGCCTATAAGACTGATGATTCATGGTGCATTCAACACTCATGGGGTGGGGAGAATGTGGTGTGAAGTAGGCATGAGCTGTGGAATCAGGCCTGGGTCGCAATCTGGATTCTGACACAAGGAGCCTTAATCTCTCTGAACTTTTTGAATGAAGTTGATCATTGTGAAAATTGAGTGAAATAATGTGTATAAAGCGCCCGGTACATTACAAACATACAACAGGTGCTCAATAATGGCAACTTTTGATTATGATTTATGAGGACCCCTCAGATGTAAGGTGTTAGATGTTGCAACACCTATAAAGATTTATTCCACATTTGGGTGCAACATCCAGGCTCTCTCTTTTTTTTTTAAGAGCGCAAATCCATGTTTATTTATTGACTTTTCCTTAGTTTAAATCTTTGAGGGGTACAACATCGCTCGGATTCTGTGTCCAATAGCCTTAGCAGGAAGATTGCTTTGGAATTTGGCACGTTTTCAGAGTTACCTTTCCCCAGATTACTCTGGTTTTGTTTAGTTTGCCGCCAGGAGTCACTTTGTTGTTCTTTGCTTTGTATATGTAAGCGCATCTCTAGTTCAAAGATAATTCTGTTTAATCTCTGGCATAACCACCTTCGACTTTAAGAAGACCTGTGTGCTCCCTTTGGTTCCGGAGGCCCTGCTCATAGCCAGTAAAAATGGCCTTGGACCACAGCCTTCCAGACATATTTCCTTTTAGAAGTCCTGTTCCCTGCAGGCCTCCACAGGAGCCAAGATGGCGGGAAGAGAAAAACAACATCCACGCTCTTACTTACCATGTCAATGCTTCAGCCCTGGCTAATTCCAGAATCACCTGGGGCCTTTTTTCTAATTACAGACTTCTGATACTACAGGTGTCCTTCGGTATCCCGGGGGAATTGGTTCCAGGACTCCCTCGGATACCAAAATCCTCAGATGTTCAAGGTCCTCATATAAGATGGCTTAGTATTTACACATAACCTATATACATTCTCCTATATACTTTAAATCATCTCCAGACTACTTATAATACCTAATACTATGTAAATGCTATAAATAGTTGTTATACTATACTTTTTAAATTTTCTATTATTTTTTGTTCTATTGCGATTTTCCTTGTTTTCAAAATTTTTTCATTCAAAATCAGTTGAATCTGTGCATGTAAAGCCCATGAATATGGAGGATAGACTACACTTTAAAAAATTCTGATTTAGCAATTTGGGGCGGGACCTGGGAATCTGTATTTTGTAAAAGCTGTGGGAATGACTCTAATGATCAAACAGAGGTTGGAAAGAACTGATTTAGAGCCAAGTGTATCTGGTCACTAAATCGGTAATTCTTAAGGGCATGGTAATAACAAAGTTGCTGATGCAGTGGTTGATGAAGATTTTTTTTCCCAAATAAACACATTGAGCATCCCCCTTCAGCCAACCAGGGTATAGTAGAACCGGAGGGGAGGATGTGTATATATTTTTTTAAAGTTTGTAGGTAGTTTTGCTATATCTCCTCTTCTCCATTTTTATTGGAAACCCTTCTACAGGACGGTCTTGGAGCTCAACCCCAGTGGGATGTCAGCATTCATATTCTCTGGCACCATCCTTGTGCCTTGTGACTGTGATTTTATAATTCCACATTCATAACTTGAATTCAATTTAAGACAATGCCAAAAGGACCTCCCAGAAAGCAATATGATGCTGGGAGAAGAAGCCACTCAGGGCAGATTTGCCCCAGAAACTGATTCATGAGATGTTGCAAGTCAATGACAATCAGAACTAGGGGGTAAAAGGCACTGGTCATTTTGCAATTCCCAGCACTAAAACAAATACCTAGTTGTTGATTGGTTTTCAAGTCCTGGAGATAAATTTCCTCCAAAGAATGAGAAGTTAGGCAAATGGGTAATTTCATGTTGAAATCTAGGAGTAAAGGCTGCAGAGTGTCCCTTGGGAGTACCCAGCTGCAAGATAATAACCCCAAGGGGCAGAAGGCAGGTGCAGCCTCTCCACCAAGTGACAGACCAGCTGGGAGGTGCATCCACTTACTTTTCACAGCAGCTATCCTGGATCTGAGAGAGGCTTGGAAGCTGGAAATAGGTGCTAGCCAGAGGTGTGTTTACCGGAGGCCGGGGGTGGCAGGGAAGAAGAAAAGAGGGAGATTGAAGACAAGTGTGCATGCTGATTTGAGAAATTAGCAAAGACTGCAGATCTTCAGGAACCTGGACAGTCTAAACATGGGAGATGACTATAGAAGCAATATTTATATGAAAAGATGCTCCATGAGAATGTCAGCCCCATGACAGCAAGAGCTTTATCTTGTTCAGGCCGTCAATTCTTACCAAAATGATGCATCTTGTTCAAGTCAGATATAAAAAATAAAGCACATTGCTTCTGTATTATCAGGGAAGAAAAAGCAAAGGGGGAAAAGCCACTATTTAACAGATACCTGTTCTGTATCTAATATTTTAATACCTTGGTTCCCAAACTTTGTTGCACATTTCAATCACCTAGAAAGATTTTAAAACTCTCAATGCCCTATACCAGTTAATCCACAATAACTGGGGTTGAGAGCCAAGCATCGGCATTTTCTAGAAGATCCTCTGGTGTTTCCAATCTGCAGCAAAGCATGAAAACAACTGGCTTCACACATTGTTCTTTTAATCTAAAAAATAATCCTGTGAGACAGACCTCATAAAGTTAGCCCCGTTTTACATATGAAGAAGGATGATAAGAGGGTAATCACTTGTCCAAGATCAACCAACAATTACGACCCTAACTTTGGTTAGCTTTAAAATTTAAGTACAACACTTATCCAGTGGCTATACTCTTTTCATAGCACATACAACTGCTCAAATTGTCGTAATAAAATGCCAGTTTAAACAACAGAAATTAATTTTCTTGTGGTTCTGGAGGCTGAAAGTCCTAGGTGAAGGCCCAGCAGGATGGGTTTCTGGTGGGGGCTCTCTTCCTAGATTGTAGATGCTCACCTTCCTGCTCTGTCTTCATAAGGTAGGGGCAGGGGAAGAAGGAGGGGGAAGACAAGGAGCAGGGGGAGGAGAAGACAAGGCATTAGCTCTCTGATGTCTTTTTCTTTTTCTTTCTTTCTTTTCTTTCTTTTTTTCTTTTTTTTTTTTTAACAGAGTCTTGCTGTCACCCAGGCTGGAGCGCAATGGCATGATCTTGGCTCACTGCAATCTCCGCTTCCCAGGTTCAAGCAATTCTCCTGCCTCAGCCTCCTGAGTAGCTGGGATCACAGGAGCCTGCCACCATGCCTGGCTAGTTTTTGTATTCTTAGTAGAGAAGGGATTTCACCATTTTGGCCAGGCTGGTCTCAAACTTCTGACCTCAAGTGATCCACCCACCTCGGCCTCCCAAAGTGCTGAGATTGCAGGTGTGAGCCACCGCACCTGGCCTGGTGTCTCTTCTTATCAGGATATCAATATCAGATCAGGGCCCTACTTTATGACCTTATTTAACCTTAATTATCTCCTTAAAATCTCAATCTCCAAATATAGTCATACTGGGGCTTAGGGCTTCAGCTCATGAATTTGGAAGAGGCACAATTCAGTCCACGGCGCGCAGTAGTTTGGTATCATACTTACCATTCAGTAGATAACCCATCATTATTCTTTATTTATAGGAAGCATATTCATCACCTAAAAGTAAATGTCAGTTTTTGTGAGATGTCCTCCAACTCACTGAAGAAAGAACAAGAAGCCATAAACTAAAATCTCTAGTATCATGAATTGAGGCTTAGATACTAGAATGTATTTCCTGAACAAGATTGTTCAGCATATTTAAACAAAAACATCTAGTAATTGTTTCTGCCTCTGCTTCTTTAAGGAGCAAGTGAAATTTCAGGTGAAATCTGAATCACACTTTTGTGAACCAAGATATTCCGGGAAGGATGGCAGATCTGAACTTAAGGAGCACTTTCTCTCATGCAGGCTGTTCTGAGGATGAGGAAGTACTACTACTGATGCTCAGAGAGAAACATGCCTCGCTGGTCTAATTCTTGTGGCACAGGCACTTTGCTGGTCCAATTCTATGGGGCACGGGCACTTTTCAGGGCATTCAGCATTTGCCGAACCTCCACTTACACTTTATCCAAGATGGAGGACAATTTCTAACTCTTCGTTTACTTCTATTTTTATTCAAAGATAAGACCCTCACAGCAGAAAGGAATTACAGCCCAAGTTAGCTGTGGAAGTGGTAGGAAAAGACCTCAGCTCTTTGCAGGAGTCCTAGTGCCTAGGTGCAGATGAAAGGACTTTGTTCTCATCTTGTTAGTAAATAGACAGCTTTCAGACAGGACTAAAGAGCTGAGATCTTTGAGAAACCATATCAAATATGAGACAAGAAAAGTAAAAGCCTATGAAAGCTACTCAGAAAGAGAAAATGATTAAAACTGGAAACTACATACTAATAAAATAGATGTGTATTGTTTAGGAAAATTCTCAAATAGAAAATTAACAAATAATGAGTATTCATAAAAGAAAGGAGTAATCTCAAGGATTAGCATAGATTTACTTTGAACAATTTATACACCCCTAATGCATGTCCTTATTTTTCTATGATTATTAGACTGACATATCAGGAAAATGCCACAAGTCTATTTCAGCAAGATATTTGACAGTATTTTAAATGGTATCCTTATGAACAAGATAAAGAAGTGTGAGCTGGCTGGAAATTCAGTTATATGAATTTATTGGAAAACTCATAAAAATTCACATTTTAGACTGATATTAGCAATGGGAAAATTTTAAAATAATAATTATCTTATTAATTATTTTTAATAATTATAGTATTAATGATAACAAATATTTATCTACTGACAGTGTTTTACATGTACTTTTACTTTTTAAAAAAACTCATGGTCATTAAGTCTCATTGGTGAACAATGCAGTCTTGTTAAATATTTTTGGCAATTATTTGGTGAATATCATGCAAACAGTTTGGGGTGTCAGAAAACTGGGGGACAACACTATGTTGGATTATTTAAAACAGAGATATTGGAAAAAATTTTAAGTGATTTTCAAACTTTGCTGATAGCATCAGAAACTTTTCCTTTAGAACATTTTTGAAAGACAGATAGTTGTAAGCATATAAAAGGAAAGTTCTTTGGACTCTAGAAGCATCAAATGAGTCTCACTCAGGAGCAATGTCTGTGTTAAAGGCCTACATACATGGTAACTTGAATGTGAATATAACACAAGGAAGTTTGCAGAAATCAACTCCTGCCCTCAAGGAACAGATGACCTAGAACTAATAACAAAGACAGACAGGAAGGTATGATGGGAGATAGAGACACCTTAATAGACAACCAAACACACAGCCACAGCCAGAACCATGAAAAAGAGTGATGGATTACAGTGAGTGCAGGTGGCTGGTTCAGATGCACAGATGGGGGTAGGAGGAGAGAGGGCTCAATCTGTGTGCACGTTCACGTATGCATTTTCTCCCATATGTGCACTGGGGGAAAGCAGAAGGAATATGAAAGTTTTTGTCAGCAACTGGAAGGACAGCCTCTCCTTCATAAAGAGGAGAAACAAACAGTTTGTCATACTGCCTGGCTACTTCCTCAAGCAGTTACCAGAGAGTACCCTCCCTGGATAAAGCTTGTCCCTTGGGGTGCAAATGGCTTTGCCTTTTGCTCTTGCACTCACATGCAGGAAGGGGAGGTAGAATCTGCCTTGAGTTCACCCCTCCATTGACCCCAGTCCTGGAGCTGCCCCACAGCCCTGGACAATGCTGACAGCCAAAAGTCACAGGAGTAGAGAAGCAGCAGACAGGTGAGGAACTCCAGGGAGATGAGTCCTTGCCCCAGTGTACTAGAGGTAGGGCTGCTACTGTTTGAGTCATACCTGGATGGGATGAAAAGGATCAGCCACCCAGTGGGAAGGGGTGGGTGTTCTCAGCCACCTTGTGATTTAGTATGCTGTCTATGGGGTTTCTCCCAAAGTAGATGGGAAAGTCTTCAAAGACAGGAAGATGTCATCCACCCACTCAATCTGTCCCTAACTCCCTGCAAAGGCTCCTAAAACATATGGAGCTACTCTAGAACAGTGTGTCTCAGAGTACTGTGGCTTTTCAATCACCTAATTTAGCTACTTTTGACATTTGATACAAATACAAAGTCCTAGAACCTGTCACATAACTGCTAAATCAGAACCCCTGGAAGAGAGTTCAGAACCTGAATATTTTAGATGCTTCACAGATGATAGAGATAAACACAAGAGTTTGTGACGCTTCACAGATGATGCACATAAACACAAGAGTTTGTGAACTAGCGTCCTAGAGGACTTAAAAACCTCAGCTGTATAATGCTGGATTCTGAGACAGACAGCCTGAGTTTTAAATCTCTGCTTCTTGCTCACTGTAAGACCTTGGGCAAGTTACCAAATCTTTCTACACCTTGATTTCTCCGTCTGTAAAATGGGGATAATAATAATCTCTACCTCAAAGAGTTGTGAGGATTAAATGAATGTACAAAACACACATGTAAAGCAATTAGAACCCTGTCCAACACATAGTAAACCATCATAAGTGTAAGCAGTTATTATCTGATCCTGCTCAGTGTATGAAGGAGGAAGTAGAAGTGCAATTCGAGAAGCAATGCACAGCCAGTTGAATACTCCATGAGAACTAAAAGCCAGGTCTTTGTACTTTCCCGACAGGGCACTTTCTGTTTTTGTTTCTTCCCTTCAGGGTACTTTCTGCTTTTGTTTCTTCCCTTCTCTCTCTCTCTCTTTTTTTTTTTTTTGAGACTGAGTCTCGCTCTGTTACCCAAGCTGGAGTGCAGTGGCTGATCTCGCCTCACTGCAACCTCCACCTCCTGGATTCAAGCGATTCCCCTGCCTCAGCCTCCTAAGTAGCTGGGACTATAGGAGTACACCACCATAGCCGGCTAATTTTTGTACTTTTAGTAGAGACAGGGTTTCACCATGTTGGCCAGGCTGGTATTGAACTCCTGATCTCAGGTGATCTGCCCGCCTCGACCTCCCAAAGTGTTGGGATTACAGGTGTGAGCCACCACGCCCGGCCTCGTCCCTTTTCTCGTCAAGGGGATTCTAAAGTTTGATGCTCAATCACTAAGAATGATCCAAACATGCTTTTTATAAACAGTTCCATAGGGAAAACAAAAAAAAGCTAAATACCATTTGGAGAACCAGTTCCGAGTGCTGCCAGGGTATGTTTGGTCAGAACCCAGGCAAGAAGTCATGATCAGAGAGTACAGCAATGAAAGACTCCATGGGAGAATCTTGGCCATCTCTTTTATGGGCCAGGAAACCATGCCCCTGAGAGTTGTAGTGATTGATGTGCATATGATCCAAGATTATGACTTTAATGCACAACTCCTGACTCCCAGTCCAGTGCTCTTGCCCTTTCCCGACCCTAGGAAATGAGATGCCATGTGCTGTGGAGCCACCGAGTCTGAGCCTCCTGGATGGGACATTTTGCAGACTCCTCCACGCCCAGATCTTTTGGCCTGCCTTCTGACAACCCCTCCACCAGCCGACAGCCATCTGCATACAGCTGTGACAGCTGAGGTTAGAAGGCATTGCTAAGGAGGACTTGGAACAAACCAACTCAAAAGTGCTCAGATTTTAATAGAAAAGGCCTTCAGGGATTCTTCTAAATCATGCAGAGCAAAGCAGTTCTTAAAGTGACCCCAGCCTTGTCCTTTTTATAACTTCCTCCAAATGAGGGATGGTTGGGGACTCATACAGGAACAGCTCCTTATTCCTGGCAACAAGTTTCAGTGATACTGGGTGTCTCTGTGACCAGCTGTCCTTTAAGGGTTCTCAGCAATAGTCTTGGTTCCAGCCTAAGGATTCCCATGAGGCCCCTCTTCTCTTCAGCACTGTGTCTACTCTTCAGCCAATAAAGGTCAGCCCTCTTTCACCCACTGCTTCCTCACATCCCCTCTTACTGTAGGTGGGGTTTGGGGTCCACATTTCTGGCCAGCATTCAGAGGAGAAAAGAGGATTGGCATGAGTAGGCAGGAGAGAGAGAGCCTGGTGCCTGGAAACGACTCAGCATCTTGCCCTTGTTACTAATAATCCTCCCAAAATCACCGAACGGTTTCTGGGCATTAAAGTTATCGTTTGCCATAAACCCCTTGTCTGTTTTCTGGAGAGTTTAATATATTTCAGGAAGTTTCACCCATAAAAGGCGATGGCTGCGCTCCTGTGAGTGAGCTGGACGCCTGTAACTTATGACCTTCATAAATGTGAGTGGGTCTCGCGAGCAAGTCCATCAGTCTTTGGAGTAACTCTGCTTCGTAGTAAAATATTTTACTGTGCATACTCCTGTCAGCATTTACCTCAGTGGTGTGGAGACTTCCCGTTCCTGCTGCCTCTTGCTCCCTACTCTTGCACCATTTTCAATGATCTCACTTTCAGACTCCAGTCTGAGACACACAGAATCATCTGCTTTTTTAGGGCTGCAGCCCAGCTCAATCCAGGGACTTTTGGGACTTGGAAAGCGGCAGAGTCAATGTAGCGTTATTTATCACTGTGACATTCTGGGTCCTTTTTTTTGCTCACAGAACTTGAGGGAGTCAGCCAAGAAAGCCATCACTTTAACCAGGGAGGGTCCTTCATTATCAAATGGGACTGTGCTTGAAGGCGATTCGCAAGCTGTAGAGTCTTCTAGAAGCGGGAGACTTTTTGTCACTCTGATGAAGCATGGCAGCTGACATTCTGCTTTATAGTCCCAGAGACCTAAATAGGGTTTATCAGAGTCACAGTCTTAACGCCGGCCCAGAAAATAACCAAACGCTTTTTATGCAGCGTGGATCAGTAGCGAGAACACTCCTGTTAACAAGCTCAAGTTTCAGCTCCGCCACCTGCTTGCCAGGTGATGTTGGGCAAATTACTCATCTCCCCTATGCCTCAGTTTCCAAAGGTGTAAAATACTGTGCCATCTCCATCTCAGTGTTGACATGAAAAACAGATTAAATACTTCATAGCAGCAAAAACTGTCATAACTGCCATGTGGTAATGTTGTCACAGTAAGGAATAATGGAGGGGTAAAGGCTTAGAGGAAATGAAGCCAAGTGGAAAATGAGAGCCTAATAAAAAGGATTCAAGAGAAAAAGAAGCAGTTGAATAGAATAAGTGGAATATCTGGCTCTTGAAATCAGGTGTCACTGCTGTTACGAGGATGGGCAGTGCTGGGAGCTGTAAGTTGGTGACCATACTAGAGGGGGCCGGCTTTGTGAGGCTGGGGGGATGGTTCATCTGCCTGGTAACCTGCTACTTCCAGAAACTGTCCATGGCCTGGTCTCAGGGCAATTCAGTTCATTTCCAATTCAACAAATATTTGTTGAATGCCTATTGTGCCAGGCACTACTGTAGATTTTTGAGATTCATCAGTGAATAGAACAAAAATCTCCGCCCTTGAGGAGCTTACAATCTAGAGAAGGAAGTTGTCTGCTGCATATCCACACCAGATAACCAGTTCCTCAAACACAGAATGGTACCTAGAGTAGCAGAGGCCCTACCTTCCCATTGGTTCTCCTGTCCCTCAAGTGGACACTAGGGGACATTGATAAAAATCGATGCTGTGGGTCATTGAATAGAGAGCTCCTCAGACTCTATGGGGCTCTGCAAGTCCATCCTTCCTCCTTCCCTCCCTCCTTCTCTTTCTTCCCTTCTTTCTTCCCTCTACTGGGTACATCATTTTCAAATTACAGGTGGAAACAAGTTCATTCCATTAGTCACTAGTGTAGCTGAATTTAGAATATGCCTTCAAATCTGCTTCTGAAAAATATTTGACAAATTTCTAGGAACATTTACAGTGAGAGCAGAGAGATAGACAAGGCAACAGGATGGAGCAGAGGAAACTTGATAAATAGAAGAAGCGGGAGATTGTTCCCCAGGAAAAATCAATGTCCCATGGCATTTTAAAGACTTTCAGAACTGCCCAACAGTTATAATCTAGGGGTTACCTCTTGCCTCACTTTGAGAAGCCTAGTTACTGCAACGACAATCATATATTCTTTAATCTATAACTTGTTTGAGCAATTAGCTTATGTTGGTCAGTTATTGCTATGTAATGACCAGATTCTCAGTGTTGCACAACAGTGAGCATTGATTTAGCTCACATGTCCTCAAGCTACGCTGGGAGTTGACTGCTATGGCCTGGGCTTCACTGGGCATCTCTAAGCCTGTGGTTCTGAGGCTTCATTCTTCTCCCTACTCTCTCTGCTCTCACTGTAGTAATTAGAAGCTATTTTAAATGTTCTTCAGAAGCAAGTTTGAAACTGAATTTTAAATTCAGCCACACCAGTCATTGATAGGATAAAATTGTACCTATTAGTCTGTTTTAGAACACAAATGACCTGTGATAGAAGGTTGATATACACGCTGGAAGGGAGGGAGGAAGAATGGAAGGAAAGAAAGAAGGAAGGAAGGGAGCAATTTCCAAAAATAACTGGACTAGCAGCATCAGCAACACATGGAAACTTATTTAAAATGCAAACCATCCAGACCTCCCCCTAGACCGACTGTATCAGGGTCTCTAGGACTGGGTCCCAGCAATCTGTGTTTTAGTGAGCTTTCCAGGTCATTCTGATACTAACATTTGAGAACCACTGCCCTAAGGTACAGGTTAGATCTTTCATCTTTCAGGGACCAGTCAGCTAGTCAGGGCATACTTTTCTCATGAAAATGGCAAGGTGCAGGAGGGAGAGAAGCAATGTGTGGCACCTCTCAGGCTGACATGAGGAATTGGCAGCTGATGTAGTGTCTGCCCAAATTTCACTGGCCAAGCAGTCATGTGACCAGGGACAAATAATTGGGACACAGAACCCAATTTACCACAGAACTTAACAAAAATAATGTCAGGATACCACTTTATGATCTATGGTGCTCTTTTATGTACGTTATCTGATTTAATTCTCATAACAACACTGTGAAGTAAGAGGTATCTCCATTTAATGGAAGAAAAAAGGAGATTCTTATATGTTGAGGTCAATGTCGCATAGCTAATAAGACCTAGGTCTCCCATCTCCACATTCGGAACTATTTCATTGCATCAAACTTCTACCCCATAGGTTCATAAGGATCCTGGATTTCTTTCATGATCAAAAACATCTCCAATGTACAGTGCAATATATTTCCTGTACCCTAGAGTCCTTATGCACACAGGAAGAATGAGAATCAGAAACAGGAAAATATTTTTACCCATTATCAGCCTCACATTAGACAGTTGACTCTACTTCCAGGTTTCACAGTCCCAGCCTTTTTTTGCTTCTAGTGTTTCCTCATAAACTTGAATTCCAAGGTTCCATGACCCTTCCTTTGAATACCCTGCAACTTCAAATTTTCATACAGGGGATTTCTCTATAGGAAGCTTTCTTTGACTAATTTTCATGATTTTCTGATTTCATGAGAGTGTTACGAGGTGGGTGGGGTGAAAAAGAGCACAGAAAAAGAAAGAGCAAAGAAGCGCAGTTTCCTTGTGCAGCTGAAGACACAATCCAGAGAGGGAAATAAGATTAAGAAGGAAAATAAAAGGAAGAAGAAAACATGACATAGAGGACATAATGTTTCCTTGTGCTGTGGTATAGAATGCAGATATTTTATCAGCCAAAGCTGAAGGGGAATTTTAGTGCCTCTGATGACTTAAAAAATCTAATTAAAAAATGGTTTTTTTAATCAGTCTAACATTTGTTTTTAAACATTTCAACAGATTGAGAGAAAATATTTTTAAAAACTTTTATGAGGGCTTGGCATAGGAAAAGAGTCCTACGCCAATCCCTTCTTTTCTCATAGGAAAAGAGTCATTTATTATTTCTACTTTTATGTGTAAGGCAAACGTCTTCCTCCCTTTCTCCTTTCCTGCCCAGCCCCCAGCTTGCCCCTCCTCCCCTGACTACTTGGTAATTGAAGATACCTGAGGTGCTATAGGAGAAAAATATGACCCTGACTCTGAGTGTGATCTATAGGGAGCCCTGGCTGCACACCTTAATTATTGCTAACAAAGTAACATTTTAATAGCTTTAGGTTGAAATTGATGAGCCCTCTTGTTTGCTGGAAGCCTTGCAAAGACACAATATGGCATCTTGTAGGAAAAAAAAAGAGAGAAAGAAAGAATGCAGTGGTGTTAAAGTATCTGGCTCTGTGTGCAATGGTCAGTTTTTAAAAAGCACATTGTCCAAGTTCAGCAACTTTTTCCGTAGAACTTAAAGTCCATTAGAGCTCATATGTTCATGTAATGCATTTCCATCTTCCTATAAATAGGATATAAATATTATTGTTTCCTTTCACCGAAGAAAGGCACTGTGAAGGGACAGCACAAAGTCTTCTAGCAAGGGAAAGATAAGCAGCTGAACATGAGATGCTAAATTCTCTAAGCCCAGTGACTTCTCCACTTACTTTTATAATGGTGTTCATTGGAAATGGTGGATGTAGGGTGACAAATTAGGTGGTTTAGAGGACTCCAATGAAGTAAGAAAAGAGAACTTCACCTCCAGCTTCCAAGGTAGAACTGCAGAAGTCCCAGTATCAAGTGACAGTGACTATCTAGGCCCCAAAGAGGCTTGAGCATATAGCAGGTCTTCAATCTGTCACAAGCTTTTGAAGAACTCTCCTATCTAATAGTCCCAGTTAATGCACATATTGGTTATGATTTCTCAGGCCACACTCCTAGTCCACAGCACCCATAGTCTCCTCTGGCATCCATGATGATGTTTGATCTTGGTCATTAGTTCCTGAAAGTCATATCATAGCTCCCCTCATTGCCCAGATGCAAGGCCGTTTCGGCTCTGCTCACCCCCTCACAGCTAGTGCAGAGCCCCTCCGAAAGGACACCCAAGACCCGATTCTGTAGCACCATTGCAGGATCATGAGAAAATAGTTCGGGTACTGCAGACCCTCTCTACTTAGAAAAGACAAGCTACTATCTCTCCAGTCCTGATAGAGCACTAAGATGCTTCGGGGAAACTTCTCAGCATTATATGACTTTAAATCTGAGGAGTGGGAGTGGAGCTGGGATCCTTCTGAGAGACCCAGAACAAAGTCTAATTCTATCCCTCTCCTCTCTGCCTCTCCTCCGTCTCTCAAGGAATTAAGATTTTCTTTTCTTTTTTTTTGAGATGGAGTCTTGCTCTGTCACTCAGGCTGGAGTGCAGTGGAGTGATCTCGGCTCATTGCAGCCCCTGCCTCCCAAGTTCAAGAGATTCTGCTACCTCAGCCTCCAGAGCAGACGGGACTACAGACACGCATCACCAGGCCTGGCTAATTTTTGTTTTTTTTTAGTAGAGATGGGGTTTCACTATGTTGGCCAGTCTGGTCTCAAACTCCTGACCTTAAGTGATCTGCCCACCTTGGCCTCCCAAAGTGCTGGGATTACAGACGTGAGCCCCTGCGCTGGCCCAGATTGTCTTCTGTATGGGAGAAAAGGGCTCAGCACATCTTCTTCCAAGTCAATTTATATGACAAAATTTTTATTCCCTATGTCCTTAAGAATCTTATTTTTCATTATTCAATAGTTACGTATGGGGAGTTCAAAACATCCCACCTCCCTCCTTTTTTTTTTCCTCCCAAAATGTTGAATTTGGAAATTCTATATTAAGAACACAGAAGCTAAACTTTGGTTTCTGTTGTTTCCTCCTTGCATCTCTACATTCTGGGTAGTGAGCAAAGAATATCTCACTACTCTCTGAGTTGGAGAAAGAAGGAGGTGGTGGGAAGATTTACCAAGGAAGATGGCTGAGGATAATACTTCAAACTATTCTCTTACATTACAGTTTTGTTCCTATCATTAAAGAAGAGACAGAACAAACCCAGAGAGAGTGGGAACAAGAGTGTCCCCTCTCTCAAGAATTAGCCACTCAGTAAGAGGAAAAAATGGGGAAAGAGCTCAAGTCAGCAGAGGAGAAAGAGGAGAAAGTAAAGAGCCATTAAAACATGCTGGGTCTTTTAGCAGGTATTATTTTTCCATATAGCCATACAGTCATAAACATAACTCAATAATAAATGGCTTCCTGGTGAATAATATTGAGCTAAGGTTTATTTAGAAAGTCCCAATACACCTGAGTCAAATTCATATCATATCTTGTTACATGTGACACTTGGTATGTATAAATAACAGTAAATGCTCAAGCCATTATGTGACAGTAAATGGGGTGGCGGTGGGGGGGTCCTGGAACTATTTTCGAGAAGTGGAGCAGGGGTAAAAGAATGCCATTGTAAAGAGATTAAAGAAAGGTAGGTCATCCTATTGACGTAAAGGGGATTAAAGAAGATAGGAATACCTAATAACATTTGCAAAAGCATATCTGAAACTCCTAAAGGATCAGCGGAATAGACTTATGAGGTCTCAATGACAAATAATCTTGAAGGTATATAAGGCATTTTAGGTGGGGTTAGAACTAACAGCTGTCAGCCAAGAATGGAGGTGACCATTCACAGATTCTCAGTTTGATGTATATCTCAACAAGTTTGCTCTGTATCTAAGATTTCTTCAGACCCCGCAGAGAAAAAAATATCATTGAAAAAGTTTCTGAATAATTAAATCAAATTTTCATAAAGAATTCCGTTGGTATCAAGATTCAAACCCCTGTAAAGAATCAATGCATCAAACAAGATAGGAGCTTCTAATACGCAAATATGCAAAATAAATGACCACAGGTTGAAAATAAGCTCATCTTTCTTAAAATTTAAAGCTATAAATTTTGTTGTAGACTGGGTTCCCCAGGAAGCAGAGCCTGAGGCAAAAGCCTAAGTGCCACGACTTTATTAAGGAGTGCGATCCCAAGGGAGCAGAAGTGAGGGAAAATGGGCCGCGGGCAGGGAAAAAGGGAGAGATGATGTGAGATGTTTCCAAGCTGTCCAGCCTCAGGCATCAAGCGCAAGTGACTGCTGGATCCCGCAGGGCCATCTTCTGAGGCACCTTATAGATAGTTGCTTGTCAGGACAGTCCATCCAGGACGAGGAAGACAGAAGAATTCATCGGATGTCCCCTTCTCACATTAGGTAAAAGTTCAACTCACGGGGTAGTTAACGCCTGGTTGTTTATGGTTTAGCAACAACAAGGACTTCCCTGGGCAGGAGGCAAAGAGAGCAGTATAGAGCAGTATGTGTGTGAAGAAGCATGAAGAGAGGTGCAAACGTTGTCTACACAGAACTGGTCACCACCACGCCCAAGACTCTCAGAGATGGGCGAGGCAAAGAGGATCTCAGGGGACAGGATGGTAACTGTTACAGTCTTTTAAGTAAAGACTTAGTTTCATATCGCCTCAAATAAGAGAATGAGATGTGTAGTAGTGTGGATAGTCACTGAAAACAGGAAGTTTTACCCAAGAATTCTTAACAGTAAGTGAAGAGGATATGGGTTAAACCTGTATCATTGTCCAAACAAGTTGGGAAAAGAGGTTTCCTTCACATGTTCAGCTTTCTTGAAATCAGAGAGAACATTGAAAAAGATATCTTATTAAGTAGCAAGTGATATTCTGGTCATTAATAATAATAGCTAACATTTATAGAGGTCTTACAATGTGCTAGGCACTGTTTTAATTCACTAATGCAGTTAATAAACTCTTGCATTAATATATTACATAGCAACTGAGGCACAGAGAAGTCAAGTGTCTTGCCCGCAAGCACACAGCAATTAAGTGGTTTAACCAAGATTCAACTCTGTAACTCCAAAACATACTCTTAGCCCTTATATTGGTCCTTGACTTTTTGCTAGAGAATAAAATTGCAATTACTTCTCTTTTCCAAAATTCATGTCTGCTTCTGATAAGTCTTGAGGTTTCCTTAAAATGTAATTAAGAATACGCATATTTCCCAAATAATATTCAAGCACCATAACCTCTGGAAAATAATGCAACTGCCAGAATTGTGATAAAAGGGAAACAACCCCCCTCAACTTAAATATGTTAATAGTAGCAAGGTAACTAATTGACCTTATGTTCCCGTTGGGTGAGATAGCAACACCTCAGAAAACATCTCGGTGACCAGAGGGCATCTCAGGTGAATTAGGTAACAGTTCCTTTCTCTAGGAGGGTGCAGGCATCAGCCCACACGATTCCTCTAGGCCTGGATGCTTTTTGCACAGTGAACAAACAACAGCAGTGAGTTGGGATGGGGGTGGGGATTTTAAGAGACTGAACCAAGTTCAGAGAGCCCCCACTGACTCCAAGGCATGCTTTTAACTGTCATATTCCCACTATGAACCGGGCGGGGGGGGTGGGGGGGAATCTCAGTTCCTTGTCCAGAAAGCTTCCAAAAGAAAATCTTGCCTGCTCTTAATGTATTTTTTTCATGCTCCACAGATGTCCTTTCTCATAAATTCAGAAGTATCTGCACGTCCCAAGGTGAGCTAGTATCTTCTTTTTATTGCCGGCTGTTTGCAGGCAATGGATCTGACATTAAAAAAATACAGCACTCACTTTTGAGAGTGTGATCCTCTTTCCCAACTCCTTCCTAATCTTTTTCCAATTCCCTTTGCTCTTTTCACGTCTGTGCTTCTGGTTAACACACATGGGGGCTTTGGAGACTCCCCTGATCCTTTGACTTCTTGCTCAATTGGGAAAGGATGCATTTTTCTCTACAGATTGCCTCATAGAGATGCAGCATCTGTCTAAGACAAAAAGAGCCTCCAGAGAACTTACTTTAGCTGTTCGCCAACTAACCCATTTTGCATGTTTCCTGAGAAGAAACAATGCACACCATCTCTACAGGAGGAAGCAGGAGAGATATTGGTTCCATGTAAATATCTCAAAGGAAATTTATGATGCTGATGGGAAATTTAAGACCCTTAAAACAATTGCTGGTTTGTGAACCCAGGCAGTACATTTTTACTACCTCATGCCTGTGCCTTCTCTCATCCCCTTCCTGAGGGAGAGTGGTCATGGATTCAGTGGTCTCTCCACTTCTCCCTCCTTAATGGCACTTGCTGGGGAGAATTTTGATAAACCACCATTTCAGTTAACTTGAGTAGATTTGTGTGCTTTTAAATAGAAAGCCCTTTCACTCCTTGTGGATATAGTTCAGTGTCCTGTGTGACTTGCAGGGACTGTTAGTTCTCTACCCACTCTCCATATTCTCATTTTTTTTTTATTATAATGGCTTTATTTTATTACAGCACAGAGGTTACCATAAAGTCTCTGAAGTCAGACTATCTGACTTTAAATCTTGACCTTGCTACTTCCCTGCTGATGACCTGGGGCCGGTTACTTGCTTTTTCCCCAGTTTCTTTTATTTATTTATTATTATTATTATACTTTAAGTTCTAGGGTACATGTGCACAACCTGCAGGTTTGTTACATATGTATACATGTGCCATGTGGGTGTGCTGCACCCATTAACTCGTCATTTACATTAGGTATATCTCCTAATGCTATCCCTCCCCCCTCCCCCCACCCCACAACAGGCCCTGGTGTGTGATGTTCCCCTCCCTGTGTCCAAGTGTTCTCACTGTTCAATTCCCACTCATGAGTGAGAACATGTGGTGTTTGGTTTTCTGTCCTTGCAATAGTTTGCTGAGAATGATGGTTTCTAGTTTCATGCATGTCCCTAGAAAGGACATGAACTCATCCTTTTTTATGGCTGCATAGTATTCCATGGTGTATATGTGCCAGATTTTCTTAATCCAGTCTATCATTGATGGGCATTTGGGTTGCTTCCAAGTCTTTGCTATTGTGAATAGTGCCGCAATAAACATACGTGTGCATGTGTCTTTATAGTAGCATGATTTATAATCCTTTGGGTATACACGCAGTAATGGGATGGCTGGGTCAAATGGTGTTTCTAGTTCTAGATCCTTGAGGAATCGCCACACTGACTTCCACAATGGTTGAACTAGTTTACAGTCCCACCAACAGTGTAAAAGTGTTCCTATTTCTCCACATCCTCTCCAGCACCTGTTGTTTCCTGACTTTTTAATGATCGCCATTCTAACTGGTGTGAGATGGTATCTCATTGTGGTTTTGATTCGCATTTCTCTGATAGCCAGTGATGATGAGCATTTTTTCATGTGTTTTTTGGCTGCATAAATGTCTTCTTTTAAGAAGTGTCTATTCATATCCTTCACCCAGTTTTTGATGGGGTTGTTTGTTTTTTTTTGTAAATCTGTTTGAGTTCATTGTAGATTCTGGATATTAGCCCTTTGTCAGATGAGTAGGTTGTGAAAATTTTCTCCCATTCTGTAGGTTGCCTGTTCACTCTGATGGTAGTTTCTTTTGCTCTGCAGAAGTTCTTTAGTTTAGTTAGATCCCATTTGTCAATTTTGGCTTTTGTTGCCATTGCTTTTGGTGTTTTAGACATGAAGTCCTTGCCCATGCCTATGTCCTGAATGGTATTGCCTAGGTTTTCTTCTAGGGTTTTTATGGTTTTAGGTCTAACATTTAAGTCTTTAATCCATCTTGAATTAATTTTTGTATAAGGTGTAAGGAAGGGATTCAGTTTCAGCTTTCTACATATGGCTAGCCAGTTTTCCCAGCACCGTTTATTAAATAGGGAATCCTTTCCCCATTTCTTGTTTTTATCAGGTTTGTCAAAGATCAGATAGTTGTAGATGTGTGGTATTATTTTTGAGGGCTCTGTTCTGTTCCATTTGTCTATATCGCTGTTTTGGTACCAGTACCATGCTGTTTTGGTTACTGTAGCCTTGTAATATAGTTTGAAGTCAGGTAGCATGATGCCTCCAGCTTTGTTCTTTTGGCTTAAGATTGTCTTGGCAATGCTGGCTCTTTTTTGGTTCCATATGAACTTTAAAGTAGTTTTTTCCAATTCTGTGAAGAAAGTCATTGGTAGCTTGATGGGATGGCACTGAATCTATAAATTACCTTGAGCAGTATGGCCATTTTCATGATATTGATTCTTCCTATCCATGAGCATGGAATGTTCTTCCCTTTGTGTCCTCTTTTATTTCATTGAGCAGTGATTTGTAGTTCTCCTTGAAGAGGTCCTTCACATCCCTTGTGAGTTGGATTCCTAGGTATTTTATTCTCTTGGAAGCAATTGTGAATGGGAGTTCACTCATGACTTGGCTCTCTGTTTGTCTGCTATTGGTGTATAGGAATGCTTGTGATTTTTGCACATTGATTACATCGATGCAGAAATCCTCAATAAAATACTGGCAAACCGAATCCAGCAGCACATCAAAAAGCTTATCCACCATGATCAAGTGGGCTTTATCCCTGGGATGCAAGGCTGGTTCAACATACGCAAATCAATAAACGTAATCCAGCATATAAACAGAACCAAAGACAAAAACCACATGATTATCTCAATAGATGCAGAAAAGGCCTTCGACAAAATTCAACAACCCTTCATGTTAAAAACTCTCAATAAATTAAGTATTGATGGGACGTATCTCAAAATGATAAGAGCTATTTTTGACAAACCCACAGCCAATATCATACTGAATGGGCAAAAACTGGAAGCATTCCCTTTGAAAACTCGCACAAGACAGGGGTGCCCTCTCTCACCACTCCTATTCGACGTAGTGTTGGAAGTTCTGGCCAGGGCAATCAGGCAGGAGAAGGAAATAAAGGGCATTCAATTAGGAAAAGAGGAAGTCAAATTGTCCCTGTTTGCAGATGACATGATTGTATGTTTAGAAAACCCCATTGTCTCAGCCCAAAATCTCCTTAAGCTGATAAGCAACTTCTCATTCTTTTTTCTAAGGGAACCCTTGTGTCTTTGGGCTGCCATGTGTCCAGATAAAAGACATTTTTCCATGCCCTCTAGGAGCTGGATGTAGCCAGTTGACTCAATACTAGCCAATGAAACGTAAATAGGAGCTGTGGAGAGGAACTTCTGTGAAAGCAGCATGAAACAGATTGCCTGGGAGCTTCTTTCTGCCCCTCTGCCTTTCCTCCTTCTTTGGGTCTGCAACTTAAACATGAAGGCTGGACCTTTAGGTGACAACTTGAACCATGAAACAATCTTGAGGGAAAAATTTTTAGCTAGGAGTGGCAAAAAAAAAAAAAAAAAAAAAGACACAAGGATCCTAGTTTTCTGATAACTGAAGAACTGTTGTATCAGCACTGAGTTGCCTACCCTCAGCCTTATTTTATCCAAGAGGGAATAAAGTTCCATCTCATTTTAACTAAGGTTGTTTTATTTTTCTATGCTATGCAGCAATACCTAACCCTAACTAATATATTACCTGTGTGATGAGAAAACATCAATAATGCCTTCTCCTAACAGATTGATCAGGTATATTTGTAAATGATCATTATATTTGTTAATGTTCTTTAGGTGGCAAGTAACAAAAGCCAATTAGAGTTACAAAACTAGAAAAGGGGAACGTATTATGAAATATGGATGTGCCCATTTTTTTCTCTATTTCAGCACCACCATTTCACCCTGCTTCTAGGAGTCTGACTATATTATATTAATCATATAAATAGTATCGTAAGTATTTGTTCTTATGTGTATGCCTTGTTTTTCATATAGTATGTCCTCCAAGTTCATCTGTGATGATGTTGCAAATGGCAAGATTTCTTCTTTTTAAAGACTGAATAATATTACAATGCATGCCACATATTCTGTACATATGTGCAGACTATGTGTGTGTGTATATATATATACACACACAGAATATGTATATATTATATATGTGTGTATGTGTGTATATATACATATTTTATATATATAATTTATATTATTATATATAATTCAATTAGGAATTATATATATATTATATATATATAAAAGCTTTTGAGGTACAAGTGGATTTTTGGTTATATGGATGAATTGTAGAGTGGTAAAATCTGAGATTTCAGTGCACCTATCACCCACGTAGTGAACATTGAACCCAATATGCAATTTGTTATCCCTCGTGCTCCTCCCACCCTTCTCCCAACCTCTTCCTCCCACCCTCCTCCCTTCAGAGTCTCCAATGTCCATTATATCACTCTGCATACCTCTGCCTACCCATAGCTTGGCTCCCACTTATAAGAGAACATATAGTATTTGGTTTTTCCATCCCTGAGTTACTTTACTTAGCATAATGGCCTCCAGCTCCATTCAGGTGGCTGCAAGATACATTATTTTATTCCTTTTCATGGCAGTGTAGTATTCTGGGGTGTATATATACTACATTTTTCTTATCCACTTATTAGTTGATGGACATTTAGGTTGGTTCCATATCTTTGCCATTGTGAATTGTGCCATTATAAACATATGTGTGCAGGTATCCTTTTGATACAATGACTTATTTTCCTTTGGGTAGATACTAAGTACTTGAGATTGCTGGATCAAATGTAGATGTACTTTTAGTTCTTTGAGAAATCTTCATACTGTTTTCCACTGAGATTGTACTAATTTACGTTCTCATAAACAGTGTATCAGTGTTCCCTTTTCACCACATTAATGTCAATATCTATTGTTTTGTGACTTTTTAATAATGGCAATTCTGGTTGGGGTAAGATGGTATCTCATTGTGATTTTAACATTTATTTCCCTGATGATTAGTGATCTTGAGCACTTTTTTCATATATTTGTTGGCCATTTGTGTAACTTCACTTGAGAAGTGTTCATGTCATTTGCCCACTTTTTGATGAGATTTTTTTTTTCTTGCTGATTGTTTGAGTTCCTTGTAGATTCTGGATATTAGTCCTCTGTCTGATGCATAATTCACAACTATTTTCTCTCATTCTATGATTGTCTGTTTACTCTGATGATTACTTATTTTGCTGTGCACAAGTGTTTTAGTTTAATTAGGTCTCATTTATTTATTTTTGTTTTTCTTGCATTTGCTTTTGGGGTCTTAGTCATAAATTCTTTGCCTAGGCTAATGTCCAGAAGAGTTATTTCTAGGTTTTCTTCTAGAAATTTTATGTTTTCAGGTCACAGATTTAAGTCTTGGATCCATCTTGCAATCCATATACATTTTAGTATATGGTGAGAGATTAGGGTCAAGGTTCATTCTTCTACATGTGGCTACCCAATTTTCCCAGCACCATTTATTGACTCGGGTATCCTTTCCCCGGTTTATATATTTGTATGTTTTGTTGAAGATGTTGATTGTAAGTATTTGGCTTTATTTCTTGGTTCTCTATTCTATTCCATTGGTCTATGTATCTACTTTCACACCATGTCATGCTGTTTGTTTTTTTTTGTTTCCTATAGCCTGATAGTGTAATTTGAAATTGGGTAATGTGATGCTTCCAGATTTGTTATTTTTGCTTAGAATTGTTTTGGCTATTTGGGCTTTTTTAAATTCCATATGAATTTTAGGATTTGTATTTTGATAGGAATTGCATTGAATCTCTAGTTTGCTTTGGGCAGTATGTTTAGTTTCATGATATTGATTCTTTCAATCCATGAATATGGAATGTATTTGACATTTGTTTGTGTCATCTATGATTTCTTTCAGCAGTATTTTATAGTTTTCCTTGGAGAGAGCTTTCACCTCCTTGGTTAAATATATTCCTAGCTGGGTTGTATTGTTTTGTTTTGTAGCTATTGTGAAAGGGATTGAGTTCTTGATTTTATTCTTGGCTTGATTGTTGTTGGTGTATTACAGTGGTACTTATTTGTGTACATTGATTTTGTAACCTGAGACTTTACTGAATTCATTTATCAAATCTAGGAGTATTTTGGAGGAGTTTTTAGGGCTTTCTAGGTATACAGTCATATCATCAACAAACACAGATAGTTTGTTTTCCTCTTTTCTCAACTTGGATGCCCTTTATTTCTTGCTCTTGCTTGATTGTTCTGGCTAGGACTTCCAGTACTGTGTTGAATATAAGTGGTGAAAGCGAGTATCCTTGTCTTGTTCTCATTCTTAGGGGAAACACTTTCAACTTTTTCCCATCTGTATGATGTTGGCTGAGGGTTTGTCCTATCTACATATTCTTTATCCGTTCATCCATCCATGAACGTTTACATTGCTTCTGAGTATTGGCTATTGTTAATAATGATGTAATGAGTATGGGAGTGCAGATATCTCTTCAAGATTCTGATTTCAATTCCTTTGGATATACACCCAGACATGATATTGCTGGATCATATGGTAGTTCTATTTTTAAGTTTTTTAGGGATCTACATACTGTTTTTTATAGTGGCTGCATCAATTTGTATTCCCATCAATGATGTACAAATGTTCCCTTTTCTCCACATCCTCGTCAATATTTATCTTTTTCCATTTTATAATAGCCATCCTAACAGGTATGAAGTGATATTTCTTTGTGGTTTTGATTTGCATTTCCCTACCGATCAGTGATGTTGAGCACCTTTTCAGATACTGGCTGGTCATTTGTATGTATTTTTTTGGAAAAATGCCTATTCAGTTCCTTTGTCCATTTTTCAATCAGGTTGTTTTTTGTTTTTAATGTTTATTATTAAGTTATAGGAGTTTCATTTATTTTGAGCATTAACTCTTTATCAGATATATGGCTTGCAAATATTTTCTCCTTTTCTGTAGTTTGCATTTGGTTATTTCCTTTGAGATGCGGATGTTTCTTTTTCTTTTAGTTTTTTTTTAGTTTATTTTTGCTTTTGTTGCCTTCAGTTTGGTATAATATCCTAGGAAATCATTGCCCAAGGCCAATGTCAGAAAGCATTTTCTCTATGTTTTCTTCTACAAATTTTACAGTTTCAGATCTGGCATTTAAGTCTTTAATCTATTTTGGTTGATTTTTGTATATAGTATAAAATAAGGATCCAATTTCATTGTTTTGCATGTGGATATCCAGTTTTCCCAACACAATTTGTTGAAAAAACTATCATTTCCTCATTGCGTATTCTTGGCACCCTTGTCAAAGACCAGTTGACCATATACACATGGGTTTATTTCTGGGCTGTCCACTCTGTTTCATTGCTCTATATGTCTGCTTTTAGTACCATAATGTTTTGATTACTGTAGTTTGTAATCTATTTTGAAATCATGAAGTATGATGTCTCCAGATTTGTTCTTGCTCAAAATGGCTTTGGCTATTCAGAGTCCTTGTGGTTCCGTATGAATTTTAGGATTGTTTTCTCTGTTTCTGCAAAAAGTATGATTGGGCTTTTGATAGGGATTGCATTGAATCTGTAAATCACTTTGGGTAGTATGAACATTTTAACAATATTAATTCTTCCAATCCCTGAACATGGCATGTCTTTGCAATTATTGGTGTCTGCTTTAATTTCTTTTGCCAGAGTTTTATAGTTATCAGTGTATAAGCCTTCCACCCCTTAATTAGCTTTGTTCTTTCTGGTGCTATTGTAAGTGAGATTGTTTTCTTAATTTCCTTTTCAGATAATTCATTGTTAGTGTATAGAAACATAATTGATATCTGTACATTACTTTTGTATCATAATTTTGCTGAATTGTATATCCTGAAAATTGTGTAGTCTCTGACATTTTCTACATATCAGATCATGTAATCTGCAAACAGTGATAATTTTATTTCTTCCTTTCCAATCTAGCTGACTTTTATTTCTTTTTCTTGCCTGATTTCTCTGGTTAGGACCTATAGTGTTTTGTTAGATAGAAGTGATGAGAGTGGGCATCTTTGCCCAATTCCAGATCTTAGAATAAAAGCTTTCAGTTTTTCACCACAGAGTATGATGTCAGCTGTGGGGTTTTCATATACAGGCTTTATTTATGTCTAAGTTAATTCCTTCTGTACCTAATTTGTTGACAGTTTTCACCATGAAAGTATGCTGAACTTTTTCAAATGCTTTTTCCCTCATCTATTGAGATGATTATGTGATTTTTATCTTTCATTCTATTAGTGTGATGTATCACAATGATTGATTTGTATATGCTAAACCATCCTTGAATCCAAGAGATAATTCCAGTTGGTTATAGTATATGAACCTTTCAGTGGGCTGTTTAATTCAGTTTACTAATATTTTGGTGAGGATGTCTGCATTCATGTTCATCAGGGATATTGGCTTGTCATTTTCTTGTGATGTATTTGTCTGGCTTTGGTATCAGGGTGGCCTCATGAAAATGGAAATATTCATTTTTCTACCTTTTGGAAGAACTTCAGAAGGAATGGTGTAAGTTTTCCTTTAAATGTTTGGTAGAATTCACCTGTGACATTATTTGGTTATGTGTTTTCCTTTATTGAAATGTTTCTGATTACTGATTCAATCTTTTTATTTGCTATAGTTCTCTTCCAGCTTTCTATTTCTTCTTGACTCAGTTTTGGTACCTATGTTTCTAGGAATTTTCCCATCTCTTTCTTTTCTTTTCTTTTTTTTTTTTTTTTGAAACAGAGTTTCACTCTGTCACCCAGGCTGGAGTGCAGTGGCATGATCATGGCTCACTGCAGCCATGATCAGGGATCAAGTGATTCTCCCACCTCAGCTTCCCAAGTAGCTGGGACTAAAGGCATGTGCCACCACACCTGGCTAAGTTTTGTATTTTTTGTAGAGATGGGGTTTGACCATGTTGCCCAGGCTGGTCTTGAACTCCTGGGCTCAAGCAATCTGCCTGCCTTGGCCTCCCAAAGTGCTGGGATTATAGGCGTGGGCTACCAGCTCCAGCCTCCTCTTCCATTTCTGATTTTATTTATTTGAGTCTTCTCTCTTTTCTCTTAGTCTAGATAAGGGTTTGCCCATGTTGTTTCTCTCTTCAAAAAACCAATTTGTATTTTTGTTAAATTTTCCTATTCTTTATTTTATTTGTTTCTAATCTTTATAATTTTTTTCTTCTGCTAATTTTGGGCAAGTTTGTTCTTTTTCTAGTTCCTGGAGGTGTAACATTAGTTTTTTTTTTTATCTTTCTTCTTTTTTAATGTGGAAATTTATCACTATAAAATTTTCCCCTTCATATTATTTTTGCTGCATCCCATAAATTTTGGTACGTGTGTTTTGGTTTTTGCTTGTTTTGAGATATTTTTAAATTTCCCTTATGATTTATTCTTTGACCCAATGGTTGTTCAGGAGTGTGTCATTTAATTTTTATGTCTTTGTAAATTTTCCCATTTTTCTGTTGTTACTGAGTTCCAGTTTCATTCCCTTATGATTGGAAAAGATACTTGGGATGATGTTAATCTTTGTAAGTTTAAGAATTGTTTTGTGACCTAGCGTGTGATTTATGATGGAGAATGTTCCAGGTGCACTTGAGAAGAATGTCTACTCTGCTGCAGTTAGGTGATATATTCTGAATATGTCTGTAGTGTTGTTCAAGTCAGCTGCTTCCTATTGATTTTCCATCTGGATAATCTGTCTATTATTGTAAGTAGGGTATTGAAGTCTCCGGCTACTAATACATTGCTATCTATTTCTCCCTTCAGATCTGTCAATGTTTGCTTTATATATTTAGATACTCTGATGTTAAGTTCATATATATATATATAAATGTTTTATCTTTCTTTTGCATTGAACCTTTGTTATTATATAATGATCCTCTTCATCTTTTATGATAGTTTTGACTTAAAGTCTATTTTGTCTGATATAAGTATAGCCACTGCTGTTCTCTTTTGGTTATCTTTTGCATGGAATATATATTTTTTCTTTCCTTCACTTTCAGTCTATGTGTGCCCTTAAACCTAGGGTGGGTTTTTTTTTCATAGACAGCATAGAGTTGAGTCTTTTTTTTTAATCCATTCAGCCACTCAATGTCTTTTGAATGGTGAATTTAATCCATTTACATTAAAAATAATTATTGATAGGTAAGACTTACCATTGTCATTTTGTTAATTGTTTTTGGTGTTGTAGTTTTTTTATTCCTCTCTTCCTCTTTTTCTGTTTTCTTTGGCATTAAATAATTTTGGTAGTGGTACACTTTCATTTTCTGTGTGAGTAGTTGCCACGAGGCTTGCATAAAACATTTTATTGTTATAGCTGTCCAGCATAAGCTGACAATTTTAATCACATATACAAACTCTATACTTTTGTCACCACACACACATTTTATGTTTGATGTCAGAATTTACTTATTCTTATGTTGTGTATTTATAAACCACTTTTTGTGGTTACAGTTATTCTTAATTCTTTTGTCTTTAAACTTTTATACTAGGGTTAAAAGTGATTTATACACCATCTTTACAAGGTTACATTATTTTGTATTTGTTTATACATTTACCTTTACCATAGGCATTTGTGTTGCTGTTCAGCACTCTTGTTTCAACTTGGAGAACTGTATTATTTTTTGTAAGAAAGGTCTAGTTTTGATCAACTTGCTTAGTTTTCTGTTTCTGTGGGAAAATCTTTATCCCTTCTTCATTTTTAATGGATAGTTTTGCCAGGTATAGCATTCTTGGTTGGCAGTTTGTTTTTATTTTTCTACTTTCAGCATTTTGAATGTCATCCCATTCCTCTCTGACTTACAGGATTTTGGCTGAGAAATCTGCTGATAGTCCTGTGGGGAGTTTCTTGTACATAATCAGTCACTTTTCTCTTGCTGTTTTCAAAATTTTTTTTTGTCTTTGACTTTTGACAGCTTAATAATATTGTATCTCAGCATATATCTCTTTAGGTTCTATTTATTTGAAATTCTTTGGGCTTCATGAGTCTCAATGTACATTTCCCCTCCCAGATCTGGGGAGTGTTCAGCCATTATTTCTTTAAATAAGCTTTCTGTGTCTTTGTCTTTCTCCTGTGCTTTTGTAAATCTCACAATGTATATTTTGGTTTGCTGGTGTTCAATAGGTCTCATAGGCTTTTTTCACTCTTTTTCATTCTTTGTTGTTGATGTTGTTCCTCTGACTTAGTAATTTCAAATGACCTGTCTTTGAGCTAACTGATCCTTTCTTCTGCTTGATCAAGACTGCTGTTGAAGTCTCTGCTGAATTTTGTAGTTCAGTCATTGTGTTCTTCAGCTCCAGAATTTCTGTTTGGTTCTTTTAATGGCTTGTAGCTGTTTATTTCTTTAGGGTTAGTTGCTAGAGTTTTCTTTTGTTCCGTTAGTGATTTTTGTTCCTTTTGTTCTTTAGTGGTACCATGTTTCCCTGATCCTTATAGCCCTGAGTTGGTGTCTGTGCATTTGAAGAAGTAGTTATCCTTTTTCAATCCTTGCATACTAATTTGGCCACAGAAAGCTCTTCACCAGTTAGCATATCCAAGAGTTCTAGATGGGCCAACTGGTGGGATCTGTGGGTAGGTGGGCCTGGTGTTGGGGTATATGGGCAGGTAGGTCTTCTGCCAGTGTCCATGGGTAGGCAAGCATGGTGCCAAGGTCTATGAGGGTAGACCTGGTGCTGAGATCGAGTGGGGTGGGCCTGGTGCTGAAGTCTGCAGCAAAGTCAGACATTCCCTTTATTACTTCTTTCCCCACAGGAGAACTGGTGGGCTGAGGGGACCTCTTTTGGTGCTGTGCTATGCAGTGCAGGCTTTGGGGAGGGGCAAAGAGGATAAAGTAACACTGTTCTTCTAACTTTCTCCAGTGCATCTTTTGTGGTTTCTGGGCTCTACTTCAGCGTTATAACTTTTCACCTGGGTTTCAAAACTCTCATTATCATATTTTTGGTCCATGGATAATTGTTAAATCAGTGTTTCTGTGGGGAGATGAGGTCTGGAATCTCCTATCCCACCATCTTGATGTCATCACTCCCACCACTATTTTTAATACTCTAGTCTGGACACTACTTAAGTGCCTGTTAACAACAGAATGGATAAATACATTGTTATTTATTCATACAACATGCTAATGCCAAACAATTTATAATTATATATAAAAATATAGATGAATATTACAAATATAAGATTGAGAACAAAAAGGCCAGAAACAAAAAAAAAAATACAAACAGTATGATGCCTGTTATATAAAGTATAATGGAAACATTACTCTCTAGTATTAGACATCAGGAGAGTGGTTGCACTTGGAGCAAGGTAATAAATAGAAGGCAACAGAGGAGATTTTTCCGAGGTGCTAGTAATGTTCTGTTTGTTGATCTAGGTGCGGGTAACCTGATGTATTCAGTTTATACAAACGTATCTAGCTCTGTTTTATGTACACTTTTCATTCAGTGGCTCTCCCTGTCTACCCCTCCCTGCCATAAACATTCCATCCTGAGGCCAGTGTACCAATGGCATTACTACAAGTCTTACTCTTATCCCGCTTCTGCTCAGCCTAGACAGCAGACATTTGTCCTGTGTCCATTCTTTCAAATCCAGCTCTTGGATATAACTAATCTAACAAACTACTATGAGTTGAAGAGTTAAGAACTGATAATGACTAACTGTAAAATGTGTCTTTTTTCCCCCTAGAAGAAAATGTTACTTTAATTTTGAACTTTTCTGTCTTAAACTTTAGAAAAGAAAAATGGGAACATGGCTTGTTGTTGGCTGGCCACTAGGGGATATGTTTTTGGGAAGGTAGCTGTGGCTGGTGTTCTTCAAATCATAAGACCCAGGCAACTAATCATTCATAAGCCTGTCTTGACCATTTTGTGAATTCTCTAGGGCTGTCTTCACAGTTTAAAAAAGGTTATTAGATCTTTTTTGTCTTAATGATGATTACAACTTCTAAATCATATTCTTGTTTATTTCTTCAAAGCCCCTTGTTGAAATTACCCTGACTTAATAAACTGGAGATTCTATTTGGTTTAAGCATGAAACATTTGCAGCTCAGAAACTGAGAGAAGAACTGGTTTTCATCAAGTTCTCCACCCTAGTCCAAATGGCAGAGGGACATGTTTTGACCGGTTCCCATTTGACGTTTCTGAGTAATCAACAAATCAGACAAACCAGAAGGGTTTATTAGCACTTTGTTCTTTGAGGCAGAGTGCTGAATAAATGCCTTTTTCTCTTTGGAAAGAAATCTTACTAGTAACCATAGCAATAATAATTCCATCTCCAAGTGAAAATTATTATTGTTATCTTCGTTGGCAGCCCCAGTTTCTTTCCTGTCAGAAGTAGACAGAAGGCAGACACCGTCTTGAAGTCTATAAAAGGCTCACCTAAGCAGGATGGGGAGCAGCTGTTTTCTCTCTCAGCTGAGAACAGAACAAGAGAATAATGGCTTAACCATAGAATGAGGGGCTTAAGCTAGATATGAGGAAGTGGTTCTTGGCGGCGTGCTGGATCGGTTGTCATGGGAGTTTACAGAATCCTTTTCTTTAGAGGCCTTTACTAATAGCTTAGATAATCTGTTCGTGGAATGGCAGATGTATGTTCTGCTTTGCCTATGTCCACTGCACATTTAATACACTCTTGTATGTACAGCCATGTCTTTACTAGACTCTGAAAGCAAAGGCTACTGAGCAGGCCTCTTGTCCCACCAGTACCAGACATATATCATGGGCTCTGGAAATGTGAAGGAATGAGTGAAGCTGAGAGTTTGGATACAATGATTTAGCAATGATCAGTTATAGCCTACCAGTTTGTGGCTAGTTAAATATTGGCCTTATGGTTATTGTCCTACAATCATTTAATAAAACAAAATTTAACCAGATGGCACTATTTGGCTGGAACTCTCTTTGAAGAGTTCATTGAATCCAACTCCCTTCTTCTAGGTTGTTGACTTTGTCCATTTGATGATTCTACAATAGCTCTTGAGTAAAAATTAAAATGTTCTCTGAAGTGGTGGTTATATCCTTCAAAAATTTATTCAAATACATGGGGAAAAAAACATTTACAGAAAGAACTTTAACCAGAGTTAAATCGGAGCATTCCTTCTTCCAGTGCAACTAATTCTGCCTCATCAGAGGAATGTGCTAGAAAGAGCTTTAATTTAAAAAGTAATGCTCAGAATCCTGCTCAGTTCTTCAGCAACCATATTTTACCTCAGAGTTGACATTTATATTCCAGCAACTCATTTGTTACAAATTCTAATTGCAGAGAAACAACCCAAAAAAAGGCAATGCAAAGGCAAAAAGAAAAAAGTCTCAGAAACCCTTTGAGATCCCATCTAATTAAAAATGCAAATTAAGAAAGAAACCTAAAGTCATAGTCCTGTTCAGTCTTTTCAAAGGCACCAATTACCAGTGACTCATTGGGAAAGAGACTGACTTTAATTTTAAAACAAATTTCTCAACAATATCCCATTGGCAGGAAATTAAAATGACTACCAGCTTAGTAGAACAATTAGCACTACAACCTTTGCAACCCAAACTTTAGTCATTCTTGTTTTTCTGTTTCTTTAGAAATCACTAATGTAGACCATTTTCCACTGAATTTTTCTGGAGTCCTAAGAACATTTTGTTTTTCAGTGATAAACAATCTCATCTTTAAACCAATCCACTCCTTCCCATGAAACCATATTGAGATACATTCCAGAAAAGAACAAACTTCTTGAAAGAATCTAAAAGAATACTTTAGGAGGCAAGATAGGGGAGAATGTTACCGCAGAATGAAGGCCCTTAGACAGGAGATGTGCACTACTGAAGGATTCTTGCTAGGCCTGGGTATGGCCATGTGTTACTATGAATACATATCATATATCAGGGCCTTCACTGTTGTTTTGTCTTAGGTATTAATTTATAACTATAGGGAGGAGCAAAGATGGCCGAATAGGAAGAGCTCCAGTCTACAGGTCCCAGCATGAGCGACGCAGAAGACGGGTGATTTCTGCATTTCCATCTGAGGTACCTGGTTCATCTCACTAGGGAGTGCCAGACAGTGGGCACAGTTCAGTGGGTGCACGCACCGTGCGCGAGCCGAAGATGTGCGAGGCATTGCCTCACTTGGGAAGCGCAAGGGGTCAGGGAGTCCCCTTTCCTAGTCAAAGAAAGGGGTGACAGATGGCACCTGGAAAATCGGGCCACTCCCACCTGAATACTGCGCTTTTCTGACGGGCTTAAAAAACGGCGCACCAGGAGATTGTATCCCGCACCTGGCTCAGAGGGTCCTACGCCCATGGAGTCTCGCTGATTGCTAGCACAGCAGTCTGAGATCAAACTGCAAGGCGGCAGTGAGGCTGGGGGAGGGGTACCCGCCATTGCCCAGGCTCGCTTAGGTAAACAAAGCAGCTGCGAAGCTTGAACTGGGTGGAGCCCACCACAGCTCAAGGAGGCCTGCCTGCCTCTGTAGGCTCCACCTCTGGGGGTAGGGCACAGACAAATAAAAAGACAGCAGTAACCTCTGCAGACTTAAATGTCCCTGTCTGAAGCTTTGAAGAGAGCAGTGGTTCTCCCAGCGTGCAGATGGAGATCTGAGAATGGGCAGACTGCCTCCTCAAGTGGGTCCCTGACCCCTGGCCCCCCAGCAGCCTAACTGGGAGGCACCCCCAAGCAGGGGCAGACTGGCATCTCACACGGCCGGCTGGGTACTCCAACAGACCTGCAGCTGAGGGTCCTGCCTGTTAGAAGGAAAACTAACAAACAGAAAGGACATCCACACCAAAAACCCATCTGTACATCACCATCATCAAAGACCAAAAGTAGATAAAACCACAAAGATGGGGAAAAAACAGAGCAGAAAAACTGGAAACTCTAAAAAGCAGAGCACCTCTCCTCCTCCAAAGGAACGCAGTTCCTCAACAGCAATGGATCAAAGCTGGATGGAGAATGACTTTGACGAGCTGAGAGAAGAAGGCTTCAGATGATCAAATTACTCTAAGCTACAGGAGGATATTCAAACCAAAGGCAAAGAAGTTGAAAACTTTGAAAAAAATTTAGAAGAATGTATAACTAGAATAACCAATACAGAGAAGTGCTTAAAGGAGCTGATGGAGCTGAAAACCAAGGCTCGAGAACTACGTGAAGAATGCAGAAGCCTCAGGAGCCGATGCGATCAAATGGAAGAAAGAGTATCAGCGATGGAAGATGAAATGAATGAAATGAAGCGAGAAGGGAAGTTTAGAGAAAAAAGAATCAAAAGAAATGAGCAAAGCCTCCAAGAAATATGGGACTATGTGAAAAGACCAAATCTATGTTTGATTGGTGTACCTGAAAGTGACGGGGAGAATGGAACCAAGATGGAAAACACTCTGCAGGATATTATCCAGGAGAACTTCCCCACTCTAGCAAGGCAGGCCAACATTCAGATTCAGGAAGTACAGAGAATGCCACAAAGATACTCCTCGAGAAGAGCAACTCCAAGACACATAATTGTCAGATTCACCAAAGTTGAAATGAAGGAAAAAATATTAAGGGCAGCCAGAGAGAAAGGTCGGGTTACCCTCAAAGGGAAGCCCATCAGACTAACAGCGGATCTCTCAGCAGAAACTCTACAAGCCAGAAGAGAGTGAGGGCCAATATTCAACATTCTTAAAGAAAAGAATTTTCAACCCAGAATTTCATATCCAGCCAAACTAAGCTTCATAAGTGAAGGGGAAATAAAATACTTTACAGACAAGCAAATGCTGAGAGATTTTGTCACCACCAGGCCTGCCCTAAAAGAGCTTCTGAAGGAACCGCTAAGCATGGAAAGGCACAACCGGTACCAGCCACTGCAAAATCATGCCAAAATGTAAAGACCATCAAGACTAGGAAGAGACTGCATCAACTAACGAGCAAAATAACCAGCTAACGTCATAATGACAGGATCAAATTCACACATAATAATATTAACTTTAAATGTAAATGAACTAAATGCTCCAATTAAAAGACACAGACTGGAAAATTGGATAAAGAGTCAAGACCCATCAGTGTGCTATATTCAGGAAACCCATCTCACGTGCAGAGACACACATAGGCTCAAAATAAAAGGATGGAGGAAGATCTACCAAGCAAATGGAAAACAAAAAAAGGCAGGAGTTGCAATCCTAGTCTCTGATAAAATAGACTTTAAACCAACAAAGATCAAAAGACACAAAGAAGGCCATTACATAATGGTAAAGGGATCAATTCAACAAGAAGAGCTAACTATCCTAAATATATATGCACCCAATACAGGAGCACCCAGATTCATAAAGCAAGTCCTTAGTGACCTACAAAGAGACTTAGACTCCCACACAATAATAATGGGAGACTTTAACACCCCACTGTCAACGTTAGACAGATCAATGAGACAGAAAGTCAACAAGGATACCCAGGAATTGAACTCAGCTCTACACCAAGCGGACCTAATAGACATCTACAGAACTCTCCACCCCAAATCAACAGAATGTACATTTTTTTCAGCACCACACCACACCTATTCCAAAATTGACCACATAGTTGGAAGTAAAGCTCTCCTCAGTAAATGTAAAAGAACAGAAATTATAACAAACTATCTCTCAGATCACAGTGCAATCAAGCTAGAACTCAGGATTAAGAATCTCACTCAAAACTGCTCAACTACATGGAAACTGAACAACCTGCTCCTGAATGACTACTGGGTATATAACGAAATGAAGGCAGAAATAAAGATGTTCTTTGAAACCAACGAGAACCAAGACATGACATACCAGAATCTCCAGGATGCATTCAAAGCAGTGTGTAGAGGGAAATTTATAGCACTAAATGCCCACAAGAGAAAGCAGGAAAGATCCAAAACTGACACCCTAACATCACAATTAAAAGAACTAGAAAAGCAAGAGCAAACACATTCAAAAGCTAGCAGAAGGCAAGAAATAACTAAAATCAGAGCAGAACTGAAGGAAATAGAGACACAAAAAACCCTTCAAAAAATTAATGAATCCAGGAGCTGGTTTTTTGAAAGGATCAACAAAATTGATAGACCGCTAGCAAGATTAATAAAGAAAAAAAGAGAGAAGAATCAAATAGATGCAATAAAAAATGATAAAGGGGATATCACCACCGATCCCACAGAAATACAAACTACCATCAGAGACTACTACAAACACCTCTACGCAAATAAACTAGAAAATCTAGAAGAAATGGATAAATTCCTCGACACATACACTCTCCCAAGACTAAACTAGGAAGAAGTTGAATCTCTGAATAGACCAATAACAGGAGCTGAAATTGTGGCAATAATCAATCGCTTACCAACCAAAAAGCGTCCAGGACCAGATGGATTCACAGCTGAATTCTACCAGAGGTACAAAGAGGAACTTGTCCCATTCCTTCTGAAACTATTCCAATCAATAGAAAAAGAGGGAATCTTCCCTAACTCATTTTTATGAGGCCAGCATCAGTCTGATACCAAAGCCGGGCAGAGACACAACCAAAAAAGAGAATTTTAGACCAATATCCTTGATGAATATTGATGCAAAAATCCTCAATAAAATACTGGCAAACCAAATCCAGCAGCACATCAAAAAGCTTATCCACCGTGATCAAGTGGGCTTCATCCCTGGGATGCAAGGCTGGTTCAACATATGCAAATCAATAAACATAATCCAGCATATAAACAGAACCAAAGACAAAAACCACATGATTATCTCAATAGATGCAGAAAAGGCCTTTGACAAAATTCAACAACCCTTCATGCTAAAAACTCTCAATAAATTAGGTATTGATGGGACATATCTCAAAATAATAAGAGCTATCTATGACAAACCCACAGCCAATATCATACTGAATGGGCAAAAACTGGAAGCATTCCCTTTGAAAACTCGCACAAGACAGGGATGCCCTCTCTCACCACTCCTATTCAACATAGTGTTGGAAGTTCTGGCCGGGGCAATTAGGCAGGAGAAGGAAATAAAGGGTATTCAATTAGGAAAAGAGGAAGTCAAATTGTCCCTGTTTGCAGATGACATGATTGTATATTTAGAAAACCCCATTATCTCAGCCCAAAATTTCCTTAAGCTGGTAAGCAACTTCAGCAAAGTCTCAGGATACAAAATCAATGCACAAAAATCACAAGCATTCTTATACACCAACAACAGACAAACAGAGAGCCAAATCATGAGTGAACTCCCATTCACAATTGCTTCAAAGAGACTAAAATACCTAGGAATCCAACTGACAGGGGACGTGAAGGACCTCTTCAAGGAGAACTACAAACCACTGCTCAAGGAAATAAAAGAGGATACAAACAAATGGAAGAACATTCCATGCTCATGGATAGGAAGAATCAATATCTTGAAAATGGCCATACTGCCCAAGGTAATTTACAGACTCAATGCCATCCCCATCAAGCTACCAATGACTTTCTTCACAGAATTGGAAAAAACTACTTCAAAGTTCATATGGAACTAAAAAAGAGCCTGCATCGCCAAGTCAGTCCTAAGCCAAAAGAACAAAGCTGGAGGCATCATGCTACCTGACTTCAAACTATACTACAAGGCTACACTAACCAAAACAGCATGCTACTGGTACCAAAACAGAGATATAGATCAATGGAACAGAACAGAGCCCTCAGAAATAACACCACATATCTACAACTATCTGATCTTTGACAAACCTGAGAAAAACAAGCAATGGGGAAAGGATTCCTTGTTTAATAAATGGTGCTGGGAAAACTGGCTAGCCATATGTAGAAAGCTGAAACTGGATCCCTTCCTTACACCTTATACAAAAATTAATTCAAGATGGATTAAAGACTTAAATGTTAGACCTAAAACCATAAAAACCCTAGAAGAAAACCTAGGCATTACCATTCAGGACATAGGCATGGGCAAGGACTTCATGTCTAAAACACCAAAAGCAATGGCAACAAAAGCCAAAATTGACAAATGGGATCTAATTAAACTAAAGAGCTTCTGCACAGCACAAGAAACTACCATTAGAGTGAACAGGCAACCTACAAAATGGGAGAAAATTTTCACAACCTACTCATCTGACAAAGGTCTAATATCCAGAATCTACAATGAACACAAACAAATTGACAAGAAAAAAACAACCAACCCCATCAAAAAGTGGGTGAAGGACATGAACAGACACTTCTCAAAAGAAGACATTTATGCAGCCAAAAGACACATGAAAAAATGCTCACCATCACTGGCCATCAGAGAAATGCAAATCAAAACCACAATGAGATAGCATCTCACCCCAGTTAGAATGGCAATCATTAAAAAGTCAGGAAACAACAGGTGCTGGAGAAGATGTGGAGAAATAGGAACACTTTTACACTGTTAGTGAGACTGTAAACTAGTTCATCCCTTGTGGAAGTCAGTGTGGCGATTCCTCAGGGATCTAGAAGTAGAAATTCCATTTGACCCAGCCATCCCATTACTGGGTATATACCCAAAGGACTATAAATCATGCTGCTATAAAGACACATGCACACGTATGTCTATTGTGGCATTATTCACAATAGCAAAGACTTGAAACCAACCCAAATGTCCGACAATGATGGACTGGATTAAGAAAATGTGGCACATATACACCATGGAATACTATGCAGCCATAAAAAATGATGAGTTCATGTCCTTTGTAGGGACATGGATGAAATTGGAAATCATCATTCTCAGTAAACTATCGCAGGAACAAAAAACCAAACACCGCATATTCTCACTCATAAGTGGGAATTGAACAATGAGAACACATGGACACAGGAAGGGGATCATCACACTCTAGGGACTGTTGTGGGGTGGGGGTAGGGGGGAGGGATGGCATTGGGAGATATACCTAATGCTAGATGACGAGTTAGTGGGTGCAGCGCACCAGCATGGCTCATGTATACATATGTAACTAACCTGCACATTGTGCACATGTACCCTAAAACCTAAAGTATAACAATAATAATAAAAAAAATTTATAACTTATGCATTACACTTTTTATTATCATGAGAAGTAACATGGAATCGAATTTTCTTTAAAGTCTTAGAACTAGAAGAGAAATAATATATAACAGATTATCTAGGCCAATCTATTTAGTGTTGGGCTCGCTTAATATGAATTAGATGTATGTATCAGTCAGGGTCGAACCAGAAGATAGAAACCACACGATAACATGAACAAGGAAAATGTAATATAAAGAATTAGCTATAATAGTAGATTGAAGTAACAGGGGATTGGCGAGTAAGAGGTAAAGAGAGTCTAAAGAATATAGGGTAGCAGATAAAAGGAGCAGTCACTACCTCCAGAACTGATATAAAGTGTTCCAGAAAGACTCCCTTCTCTCTTCCCTCCAAGCTGAGATCCAGATAGGGCATAGCTGTGGCTCACTAGATAATAAAGAATTAACTAAGGTGTCAAACAGGTGGACTTTGCTAGGAATTCATCCTGTGGAGTGCTAGGGGAAGGCTGTCACTAGTCAGGTACTGCACCTGAGAACTTGCTGAACAATCCCATAAAGGATCAGCCAGGGAATGTTATGATGAGGAGGTTCCTTGCCAATGCACTCCATTGCAAAGACACCTAAGGGGGTGAAAGGGGTAAGCTGCTGGCCACTAGACCTGCTGCAGAAGCCAGGCTTTGGGGAAACTGTCACTGCAGGAGCCAGGCACTGGAGAGGCTGCCTGGGCTACAGGCTCTGGGGACTAAGGAAGCTGTGAGCCCTCTGGAAGACAGGTGCTGGGGAAGCTGTGCATGCAGCAGGAATCTTGCCCTGGGGAAGAGACTTACACTGCAGGAGTAGAGCACTGCGGAAGTTGCAAATGTTGCAGGACATTGGCAAGAAAGCACAAAGGAACCAGGAAGGAAAACTCCATTGTCTATCAGTGTCCTTCTAGCATCCTCTACTGACAATGTTTGACATTGTGCCTGCTGGCAAAAGAAATACTTAAAGGACCCATCTCCATTTTTTACAGAGCAGGCAATAAAGTTTGGATTTAAAACTGAAAAGCAATACATTGATATTGGCACAGTGCCTATATTATATGGACACACATTTTGCATACCTTACCAAATTTATTCCCTATAATATATCTAAAAAGTAAATATCATCATGCACAAGATAGAGAGGTCCCAGTGTTAAAAAAAGAGTCACTGAGATAGTAAGCAGCAGAACGAAGATTCAAATTCAGTTTTGGGCAACACCAAGCCTATCCATTGTCTTTCTGTACTACGTTTTCTCCAGTGATGCCTAGATGTCTTGGAAAAGTGGTGGCCTAGTGGGGCAAACTTAGGGAAGGCCTGAGTATGAGGAGTATGAAATGGGGATGGGAGGGATTCTAAAAGGCTGGACTGTGGTGGGAATGGGATTGTATTGCTGTGAGTTGTGGAGCCTGGGAAAATCTGAAAGGCAGAGTCTGGAGCAAAACTGAGATTAGAACTAAAACACAAGTCCACATGGGCTAAGCAAAAAAACTGAGAGTAGGTTTAAGGCAATAGGATGAAATTGGGGGCAGGGACACACCAAAGCAAAGAAAGTAAGTCCCAAGCACAGGTCACCAATTCCTTGAGATGAATTGCCCCTGCTGGCTATGGAGGGGACTGTGGCCATGCTTTCGTGGCCACAGAGGGTGGCTAGGGGTGTGGTTTTGGTTCATCAGACTAACAAGTCAATGGTTAAACTAGGACTATAGCCTGTCTCCCTTGACTCCCATTTCTGTGCTCTAGTCACACTTGTTTTCACCACCTATTAACTCTAGAGTTAGACAGCAACAGACAAAAGTGAGTGAATCAGCTGGACCCCACAGCACTTAGCTTGTTGAAGTTATCAGAGGGCACAAAAGTGGAAGATATTGATCACGCTTAGTTCAGCTTAAACATTTGATGTTTTCATAGCACTGTGCATTCTCTCCCTTTGTATCCTATGAGCCTTCATGAGTGGGTGTGTGGCAAGTATCCAGGAACCATGTTCACAGACGGAGCTTCACATCGTCATTGATGTTTGTCAGGCCTTCCAGTCAGGGCTACTCGGCCTTGACTGAACACTGGAATCACCTGGAAAAAAGAAAATACTAATGCCTGGGGCTATTTTATACCAATAACCAGAGTATATTTCCAAGTTCCTCAGATGATTCTAGTGTAAATCCAAGGTTGAGTATCACTGTCTTTTCTTGACTGTAGCAGAGTGACATTGAGAGAGACAAAAAGAAAAGAAAAGAAAGAAAGAAAAAAAAATTAGCCCTCTCTTCCCCTTTACTCTTCCGTGGGATTCTGAGATCAACTCCTTTTACAGAGCAGTCGCCCACTCAGCTGTGTCGCACATTGACATCCCAGGAAAGACTCTGAACTCAGTGTTAGTTAAGAAAACAGGTTAGCGAGTCTGCAGAAAGAAGTTATTTATATAAAGATGTACTGGTTTCTAAAGCCGAGGACCAACACTACATGGAAGACTGGCATTTTCTTTGTTGGAAGGGAAACTTGTTACAGATGTGAGGCTGATCCACTTGTCTGCCTTAAGTAAATGAGGTGTGCTCCCAACAACTACCTAAGGGTAAGATTTTAACCAGGAAATCATGATCTCTAGTGACATATGCGATGGGCAAAACCAACGAGACATCATTTTGCTTGGTGATGGGTGAAGCCCTAAAGACTCAATCTGGTCTTAATGAACATCCAAGAATCTGGATGTGAGCACTCCACTGAGGTAGGAGCTTCTGCCAACGATGAGGGTAAGGAAGTCTGTGGTTTCTTGCAGTGTCAGATTTGTTCGGTTTCAGTTTAAACAAACACCATAATTTCTGTCCTAGGGTATAAACAAGCAGGTTTTAGTCTTGTATCCAGATGCCATTTCTACCCATGGAACTAGTTGCATATCTAAGAAAAAACAAAATGTTATTTAACCTTCAATTTGTTCTATGTCATTCCACATTATTTAAGGTAGTTCCCCTTAGCTTTGTGAAACAGAATAAAATTCAGATTTCAAGCAAGATAAAATTATTTAAAAACTTATTATGGAAAATTTCAATTCTGTGCACCGAATAGTAGAATAAACTGTATTGTGTGTATTATCCAGCTTTAACAATTATCAACTCATGACAAATCTTTTTTCACCAATATACTTGCTTACTATCCTCCACGATATTCTTTGGAAGCAAATTTCAGACGTCATATTATTTCATCCACAAATATTTAGATATATAACTCTTAAGATACATGAACTTTTAAAAATAACATGTAATAAAATATTAATGATAATTACTCAATACTATCTAATACCCAGTGTCTCATCTACCAGTTTTATCAATTTTTTATCAATTAAATTAACTTTTTACATTTTGTTTACATCAAGATCCAAATAAGCTGCATACATTGTAATTAGTTGAAATGCCCAAATTTCTTTTAATTTATAAATTACCTTTAATTTTTTTCCTCTCTTGTAATGATCTACTGAAGAGTCTGGGTGGTGTGACCTGTAGTGCTTCCCACAGACTAGGTGTTGCCTATTGCACCTCCATGGTATCCTTTAACATGTCCTCCTGTTCTATATATTTCTCATGATTTAGTTGTTGGATATATATGTGCAGGTTTTTGGGGCAAGACTACTTCAGAGGTGATATTGTGTTCTAACATCAGGCAACACATAAGGGCTGGTTCCCACTATTTTGTAATCTTAGCAGCCACTGATTATCAGTGCCTACATCCAGCAGCTCACACCTGTAATCCCAGTACTTTGGGAGGCCAAGGAAGGCAGATCACTTGAGGTCAGAAGTTTGAGAGCAGCCTGGCCAACATGGCAAAACCTTGTCTCTACCAAAAAGTACAAAAATTAGCTGGCATGGTGGCATGCACCTGTAGCCCCAGCTATTCAGGGAGTCTAAGACAGGTGAATCACTTGAACCCGGGAGGCAGAGGTTGCAGTGAGCTGACACTGCACCACTGCACTCCAGCCTGGGTGACAGAGTGATATTCTATCTCAAAAATAAATAAATACATAAATAAATAAATAAAAAATAAATAAAAATCAGTAGTCCCAGCTACTCAGGAGGCTGAGGCAGGAGAATTGCTTGAACCCAGGAGGTGAAGGTTGCAGTGAGCCAAGATCGTGCCACTGCACTCCAGCCTGGGTGACAGAGCAAGACTCTCTCAAAAAAATAAAAATAAAATGAAAGAAAAAGAAAATGATAAATTCACATTCTATCATTCCTCTATTATTAAAAAAAAATGGAACGTATGTATAAGATAAATTTTTCTTCATCTATTTTTTTGGATCCTCAATAGAACAGCTTATATAGGAAAGGGAGGGCAAAGTATTGATTTTATTTCCCTTTATTTCTATTCATTTATTAATTTTAAAAATAATTAGTGGTTTATAAGATTTCTCCAGTGGTGGCTAATTAATTTCTTAAAATAGCTTTGTGTTATAATTGACACACAATAAATTACACTATTTTAAAGATGTGGTATTCTAAGTTTTATAATTTATATACACCTGTGAAACCATCACTACCTACTGTCAAGATGATGAACATATCATCGTCCCCAAAAGTTTCCCCATTCCCCTGAATAATCCCTTGCTCCCATCCTTTACACTCACCCTGGATTCCCCAGGCAACTACCACTCTGCTTTCTGTTATTTTAGATTAGGTTATAATTTTCTAGAATTTTGTATAACTGTAATCACACAGTATGTTTTCTCTCTGTCTCTCTCTCTCTCTTTGTTTTTGATACAGGATGTCGCTCTGTCTCCCATGCCGCGGTGCAGTGGCACAATCATGGCTCACTGCAGCCTTGACCTCCTGGGCTCGAGCAGTCCTCCCACCTCAGCGCGACACCACACCCAGCTACTTTTTCTATTATTATTATTAAAGTGGAAATAGTGTCTTACTATGTTGCCCAGGCTGGTCTTGAACTCCTGGGCTCAAGAAATCCTCCCACCTTGGCCTCCTGAAGTGTTGAGATTACAGACGTGAGCCACTGCACCAGGCTGTCTCTCTTTTCTTGATGGGGGGTGGTCTGGCTTCTTTCACTCAGCACGATTATGTTGAGATTCTTCTATAATGACTACATGGATCTATAGTTCATTACTTTTTATATCTGTAATATTCCATTCTATAGATCTCCAGGTTCATGATTTTTAATCAAATTTAGAGAAATTCTAGCCATCATTCCTTTCAATTTTTTTTTTACTGTTCCCTGCTCTACTGTCTTTCAGACTCCAATTTCCTGTATATTAAGATGCTTGAAACTGTCCCACAGCTCTCTTCTTAGTCTTTAATACAATTTTTTCTCTTTGTGTTTCATTTTAGATAGTTTTATCTGTATGTTTTCAAGTTTGTTATTCTTTTATTCTGCAATGTCTAATCTGCCATTAATCCCATCTAGTGTATTTTACATCTCAACCATGTTTTCATGTCAATAAGTAATATATATATATACAACCTCTCTGTATATGTATAAAGAGAGTGAAAGATAGCTATACATAGAGATCTATCAAGATCTATAGATATAGATATAGATGGATAGTATAGAGACATAGATGTATACATATATTTCCATCTCTAACATGTTTAATTTTTTCTCTAGGTTTTTGAACATATGGAGTACAGTTATAATTATATCTTTTAATGTTCTTATCTACTAATGCTGTCACTTTTGGGGTCAGTATTAGTAGGTTGATTTTCCTCCTCATTGCAGATAGTATTTTTCTGCTTCTTTGCATGCCTGTCTTTTTTTGTTGGATGTCTGATGTGATTTTTACTTTGTTAGGAGCTGGATATTTTTTAATTTCTATAATTGTTCTTGAGCGTTGTTTTGGGATGCTGTATGAGTTACTTGGAAAGAGGTTGTTTTCTTCAGGTTTTTCTTTTAAGCTGTTTCGCTTCATCTATTATTTGGTTCCTCAGTACAAGAGCCTAGAATTTTTGTGTAACATTAACTTTCCCCACTATAGAGACAAAGCCCTTTGAGTACTCCGCTCATTGCCCTGTGAGTTATGAGGTTTTCCACTCTGTCCGGTGGGAACAGACACAATTTCCAGCCCCACGTGAGCACCAGGGATCACCTCCCCTCATCCTTTTGGGGAATTCTTTCTCTGGCCTGAGGTGGCCCCCCCACATGCAGATGCTGAATAGTGCACAGACATCCCCAGGGGAGTATTCAGCAGAGTGTTCCAGTACTCAGCAGGCATGTGCATGTTGGGGGGTAGAAGGCATACATCAAGAGTTCCATTTTGGTTGTGTAATATTTAAAATGTGTAAGAGATCTTCAAGTAGGGATGTTGAATAGAGAGTTGGAAATGTGAGACTGAAGCTCAGAGATATCTGGGCTAAAGGGATGCATTTGGAAACCATGTTCATAAAAAATGTTATTTCACTCATGGTAAAGCATGATCTTATGTAGGAAGTGTTTGGAAAGAAGATAGCCCTGGATTTAGACCTATGGAATCCTAACATTTTCTGATTAAAGGGGGAGATCACAGAAAGGAGACTGAGAAATAACAACCAGTGAGGTAGGGGAAATTTTGAGAGAGAAAAATGTGTCATGGAAGTTACCAGGGAACATGTTTTTCAAGACAGAGGGTGTTTTTGACTGGGTCAAATGTCGCTAAGAGTTTAAGTAAGATGAGAACAGAGGAGATTTGGTAACAGGGATGATGTCACTAGTGATCTTCACAAGAATAGTTTGGGCAGAGCAGTGAAGGCAGAGGCCATGTTATGATGGTTTGAAGAATGGGGTGTTGAAGAAAGAAAACAGCACATGAATACAACTCTTCCAAGGAGTCTGGCTCCAAAAGGAAGAAGAAAAAACAAGAAAACCATGAAGAGGACTTCAGCACTCAAGTGAAGCCCCTGACTCGGGGAGATAAAGCATCTCCCTCTCTTTTCTCAGGGGCTGTCTTTTACATGAAGGGAAGTTCATGTAGGTATTTCTCCATCCAGCTTCTTTTACTTTTCGTCAATAAAGATTCCTCAAAAATCCTGTCATTGTGTGGTCCATCAGGCTTTGATTTTGGTGAGCTTGTAACTATTTTAGTGGAATGTTGTCATCCAAAGGCATGGGGCTGCAAACCAGATGCTATTTGCAAGCAGTTCCTCTGCAGAAACAGCTCAGCTGGTCTTCCCACCTCCAGTCTTGACTCATTAAATCCATTCTTCCCATTGCAGTGGGACTACTCTCTTTAGAATCTAAATGTAGCCTACTCATAACCATGCTCAATTCTTTTCAAAGGGAATAAGCCCAAGCCCCCTTATCAGGACGTAGGAGGTCCTCCATGACACAGGCCTGCCATCTCTCTAGACTCAGTTCACAATTGCTTTCCTTACACATTTCACTCTCACCCTTGTAGTTCCCCATATACACCAGGCTGTTCCATTCTATGATGTCATGAACTCCCATGTTTATTTACCCACATCTCTTTACCTGGCTAACACTTATCTTTCAAGACTTAGCTTAGGGATCATTTTCTTCAAAAATTATTTTCTTCTCTAAACTTTCAGAGAACTGCAAGTTCACATCCATCTCCGTACATCATATGATACTGACTTTTTAAAAGTCAGGGATCTATTTCCTCCATTAGACTATAAGTTTTCTCAAGAGCAAGAACTATGTTGTGATTTTCCTTTTTTTCCATACTTCCAGACTTCAGCCCAGTCATACATAGAATTGAGTAGAAAATCAATAAATGAAGCTCAGTGGAAAGCAGGATGATTGAGATGAAGATTTCAGGGTGAAATAAAATTTGAAGTAAGTAGTGCAGGACAAAGGTCTTGAATAGGATGAGAACCTTGGCCTTCCTTTTTGATTCTCTGGAGCAGTGGCTCAAAGGAACTGTTCAGATAATACAAGTAAGACAGGACCAATAAGCTGGAGCCAGTTAACAAGGAACTTCAAAAGCCAGGCAAAATAATTTCAGTTTGAAGGCAATTTGGCCACATAGATTTTAAGTTGTTAACATTGAGAAGGAATGATTGTTCAATAATGAAACAACAACAGCTGGGAAAAACCAAACAGCATAAAATATTTCTAACAAAACAGAGTTAATGTTCTGTTTTTACAACTAATATTTCAGATAACCAGTCTTAGTTTGGGAGCCTAGTGTTTTGCCTTATCCAGTTTTTCCTCTTAACTATTATCATGTCAAGCTACAGAGGCATCATAATGATGTGGCTGAGAGTGTGAATTCAGGAGCCAAACTTCTTGAGTTTATTTTTAAAGATATTTTATTTAAAAAAATGAAGATGAGGTCTTGCTATTTTGCCCAGGCTGGTCTCAAACTCCTGGTCTCAAGTGATCCTCCTACTTTGGCCTCCCAAAGTGCTGGGATTACAGGCATGAGCCATTGCACTCTGCCAGCTTCTTGAGTTTAAATATTGGCTCTGCTCCTTACTGGCTTGTGATGTCAGGTCAGTTACTTAGTGCCTCAATGTCTTCATCTGTAAATTGAGGATACTGACATCTACCTCATAGGATTGTTAGGAGGATTAAATGAGTTTTCATAAGTATACATCACTTACAACTGTATCTGGCATGCTAAATGCCTGATAAGTGTTTGTTAAATTAAAAATTAACATCTAAAATACTAGACCTCCTGTAATTAAATAGGCAATGAATGTGAAAAGTATCATCAGGTGTATCTCTCCAAGCCAAGGAATAAATGAAGATTGTGCTTAAGAAAAGACTGGGTCAGCAGTCAACATAGAAGCTCCCTTGGGTCTCCAAGTTGATAAAGCTTTGACATAGCAAGAGATGGTTTGTATTCTGCCTGCCCACTAACGATGATGGAAGAGAGTGATTCCCTGTGCAGAATAACCATAAAACATCTATGGCCTGGATTAAGCCCCTAGGTTGAGAGGCCATAATCAAGGCAATTTCTGAGAGTTCCATTAATAAGGTTTTCTAGAAGCTGCCAAAGTCCAGCTACAGTAATTATCCAGTAAGTTTGCTGAATCAGCCAATATAAGCTTCCCCAGTCCTGCTGCTAATTAGGCTCCATCCTCTCATCTCATTAATAAGCTTCCAGTTCATTTGCATGTAAGGAAAAATTGTGGGTATGGGGGAGTTTAATAGAAAACCAAATCACCTTCAACATGTGTCTTTTTTATTAAAATATTTAACCTTTTATTATGACTCAGAAACATCTGTTGGCATTACACTCTAGGAAAAGACATGATGAATTCAGCATTTGCCAGCAGTTCTCTAGTCCCTCCTCCTCACACCTGGCCTGTTCCCGATCAAGTAGCAGTAAGAAAAGACAAATGAATATGATTAACTCAGAGTTAGAAATTTGCAGGTGAAAAAAACTATCTGGTTCAATTTTGTCCTTTTACAAACTGGAAAACCAAGGCTCTAAGAGGTGGTCTTATTTGTTTAAGTGCCAGTGAAGCCAGGACTAGAGCTCAGGCCAGCCCTCCTCTGACTCAGTGCTTATTAGTCACCATGATGTACCAGGCCTGCAAAATATCTGATGAGAATAGCTGATACATAGCAGTAGCCTGGTACCTGATGTTGGGCTTTAACTTCTCTTCACTTGCATCTAGAATTCAAGGAATAAGAATATAATTACCATCCCTTCATCCCATTTCTAAGAACTGTTGATTTTATCTCCTTAATTAAGCTTGTATGATAGACAAAATTTTTGTCCCCATGGCTTGCCTTCTGAAGTCATGCCCATTGTTATATTACATGTCAAAAGGGACATTGAAGATATAATTAAAGTTACCGATCTGCTGACCTTAAGGTAGAGAGATTATCCAGTGTTATCCAAGTATTCCCAGTGTAATCAATGAGCCCTTAATAGCAGAAGAGGAAGACAAAAAAGGAAACCAGAGAGCTGCAGCAGAAGAGGAAGTTATAGATTCAATGCCATCCCCATCAAGCTACCAATGACTTTCTTCACAGAATTGGAAAAACTACTTTAAAGTTCATACGGAACCAAAAAAGAGCCCGCATTTCCAAGTCAATCCTAAGCCAAAAGAACAAAGCTGGAGGCATCATGCTACCTGACTTCAAACTATACTACAAGGCTACAGTAACCAGAACAGCATGCTACTGGTACCAAAACAGAGATATAGATCAATGGAACAGAACAGAGCCCTCAGAAATAACACCACATATCTACAACTATCTGATCTTTGACAAACCTGAGAAAAACAAGCAATGGGGAAAGGATTCCCTATTTAATAAATGGTGCTGGGAAAACTGGCTAGCCATATGTAGAAAGCTGAAACTGGATCCCTTCCTTACACCTTATACAAAAATTAATTCAAGATGGATTAAGGACTTAAACGTTAGACCTAAAACCATAAAAACCCTAGAAGAAAACCTAGGCATTACCATTCAGGACATAGGCATGGGCAAGGACTTCATGTCTAAAACACCAAAAGCAATGGCAACAAAAGCCAAAATTGACAAATGGGATCTAATTAAACTAAAGAGCTTCTGCACAGCACAAGAAACTACCATCAGAGTGAACAGGCAACCTACAAAATGGGAGAAAATTTTCACAACCTACTCATCTGACAAAGGGCTAATATCCAGAATCTACAATGAACTCAAACAAATTTACAAGAGAAAAACAAACAACCCCATCAAAAAGTGGGCAAAGGATATGAACAGACACTTCTCAAAGGAAGACATTTATGCAGCCAAAAGACACATGAAAAAATGCTCATCATCACTGGCCATCAGAGAAATGCAAATCAAAACCACAATGAGATAGCATCTCACCCCAGTTAGAATGGCAATCATTAAAAAGTCAGGAAACAACAGGTGCTGGAGAGGATGTGGAGAAATAGGAACACTTTTATAATGTTGGTGGGACTGTAAACTAGTTCAACCATTGTGGAAGTCAGTGTGGCGATTCCTCAGGGATCTAGAACTAGAAATACCATTTGACCCAGCCATCCCATTACTGGGTATATACCCAAAGGACTATAAATCATGCTACTATAAAAACACATGCACACGTATGTTTATTGCAGCACTATTCCCAATAACAAAGACTTGGAACCAACCCAAATGTCCAGCAATGATAGACTGGATTAAGAAAATGTGGCATATATACTCCATGGAATACTATGCAGCCATAAAAAATGATGAGTTCACGTCCTTTGTAGGGACACGGATGAAATTGGAAATCATCATTCTCAGTAAACTATCACAAGGACAAAAAACCAAACACCGCATGTTCTCACTCATAGATGGGGATTGAACAATGAGAACACAGGGACACAGGAAGGGGAACATCACACTCTGGGGACTGTTGTGGGGTGGCGGAGAGGGGAGGGATAGCATTAGGAGATATACCTAATGCTAAATGACAAGTTAATGGGTGCAGCACACCAACATGGCACATGTATACATATGTAACTAACCTGCACATTGTGCACATGTACCCTAAAACCTAAAGTATAATAACAATTAAAAAAAAAAAAAGAAAAAAAAAGACTCCAAGGAAAGAGAAGGATTTAATGCACCATCATTGGCTTGAAGGTAAGGGAGGTCATGTGTCAAGGAAATGAAGACTACAGTCCCACAACCTCAAGAAACTGAATTCTGCCAACAACCTGAATGAGTTTGGAAGCACAGTCTTCCTCAGAGACTCTGGAAAAGAGCCCAGGCTGGCCAACACCTTGACTTCAGCTCTGTGAGGCCCTGAACAGAGAACCCATCTGAGCCATTCTGTGCCAGGACTGTGAGATAATAAATGCATGTCAATTTGGGTTACTAACTTTGTGTTAATTTGTTATGGCAGCAATAGAAAATGAATACAGTCTGAGTCCATCTATCCTGCTCTATCTTCATGACCACTTCCCTACTCTAAACCACCACCCTCTCCTTCCTGGACCACTGAAATAGGCTGTTAATTCTTCCCTCCAAGGCCCTTCTCGCTCATCTTCTATGAAGTCTTTACCCTGTAGTCCAAGTGATTTTTTTCAAAACAGAACCTGATTATGTGATTCCTGCCCCAAGCCTCACTCACACATACCCTAAGATACCTTAAAACCCTTCAGCGCCTTCTAGTGACTCTTAGACAAACAATACAATAACCTTTATGTGGCCTGCAAAGGCTCGTGCAAATGCCCGTGCCCACCACTCCAGCCTCATCTTGACCATGCTCCCATCACTCTCTGTGCTGTTCTCTCACTGACCTTCTGTTTCTCATTCTTTCTGTTATGCTCCCTCCCATCACAGGGCCTCACAGATGCTCTGCCCTGTGCTTGGAGCCTTCGCTCCCTCTCCCCTTACCCAGAGGATATTCACTCAGTCTGTCACTCTCAATTTAAATGTTGCTTCCTCATGGTGGACTAGGTCTGCTTGCCCTCTTAGATGCTTTCATGGCTCTGTATGTTTCCCTTCAAAGCACTTTTCAGAGCTTGTAACTACACCTTTAATTCTATCTTTATTTAATTTTGCTCCCCAATGGGAATTAAGCCCAGTAATGTATCATAGGGCTTTTCTGATTGAGATAATATTTTTAAAACACTTATCACAGGCCTAAAAGAAAATAACCACTCAAATAGCAAATACTATCATATATAGGAAGGGCCTTCAAAAAGTTCATGGAAAATGCATATTATGAAGAAACTATGCATGGATTTCAAGAAATTTTTTGCACCAAAATAAAATCATACTAACTTTTTATAACATGTCTGAATGGGATCTAGTTTGAGGAGAGAGACTAAGAGGGACCAGACATCAGTTTGAAAACAGCCCCTACCAGAGCAACATGAATTCTGCTAAAATTGAAGAAAGAATAAACATTCAATTTATGGTGAAGCTTGGGTGGAAGAATGGTGAAATCATTGAGGCTTTATGAAAAGTTTATGAGGATGATGCCCCAAAGAAATCAGCAGTTTACAAATGGATGACTCATTTTAAGAAGGGATAAGGTGCTGTTGAAGATGAAGCCTGTGGTGGCAGATCACTGAAATCAATTTTTGAGGAAAAACAGTCACCTTGTTTGTGCCTTAATGGAAGGCAACCAATGATTAACAGCACAAGCAATAGCCAAAACCATAACACCATAGACATCTCAACTGGTTCTGCTCACACAATTCTAACTGAAAAATTAAAGTTGAGCAAACTGGCCATCTGATGTGTACCAAAATCATTGTGCCCAGATCAGTGGCAGAAAAGAGCAGAGGTTTCAATGGAAATTTTTAATATGTGGGATCAAGACCCTGAAGCATTTCTCCCAAGAATTGTAATAGTAGATGAAACATGGCTTAACTCCTATGATCCTGAAGGCAAAGCGCACTCAAAGCAATGGCTACCAACATGCAGAAGTGGTCCAGTCCAAGCAAAAGCAGTCAGGTCAACAGAGAAGGTCACGACAATAGATTTTTGGGATACTCAATACATTTTGCTTTTTGAGTTTCTGGAGGGCCAAAGAACCATAACATCTAATTATTATGAGAGTGTTTTGACAAAGTTAGCCAAAGCTTTAGCAGAAAAATGTTAGTCTGAGTGATGGTGCATGCCCGTAGTCCCAGCTACTTGGGAGGCTGAAGCAGGAGGATCACTTGAACCTGGGAGGTTGAGGCTGCAAGTGAGCTGAGATCGTGCCACTGCACTGCAGCCTTGGCGATAGAATGAGATCCTGTCTCAAAAAAATAAATAAATAAAAAATTTTTAAAGAAAAATGTCCAGCAAAGCCTCACCGGAGTCTTTCTCCACCATGATAATGCTCCTGCTCATTCTTCTCATCAAACATGGGCAATTTTATGGGAGTTTTGATGGAAAATCATTAGGCATTCACCTTACAGTCCTGATTTGGATTTTTCTGACTTTCTATTATTTCCTAATCTTAAATAATCTTTAAAGAGTATTTATTTTTCTTCGGTTAATAATGTAAAAAAGCCTTCATTGATGTGGTTAAATTCCTAGGACCCTCACTTCTTTAGGGATGAACTAAATAGCTGGTCTCATTGCTTACAAAAATGTCTTAACCTTGGTGGAGCTTATGCTGAGAAATAAAGTTTACATTTATTATTTTTACCTTGTAATTACATTTTCCATGAACTTATTAAAGTCTCCTGATATATGAAATATAATATTATTAAGTATAATCATTAGGATACCCACCCAGAACCACAGAAGAAGAAGCCCTAAACCCAGCCTGCTGGGAAGAATCTGAGAAGAAAGACTCTTTAGGAGGGTTTTAAATTATAAGCAGGTTTAACCAGGTGAAAAAGTGGTGGGAGAGGGAAAGGTATTCCAGGAAAAGGAGGTCACATGAGCAAAAATATGGAGATGAGACACAGCATGATGAATGTGGAGAACTCTGCCGCTGGCATTACTAGCTATACAAATCCCGTAATAGACATGCTTTGTCAAAGCAGGTGTCCCAATGCCTGCCTGGTGTATAATTTGGTACATGTGCATGCCCAGCCAATGAACTGAATATTGCCACACACAATTCCTGGTGCCCGTCTTCCAATTTGGCATCCTTTGCAAGTGCACCAAAGGGACCCCTCTAAGGCTGGCATGGAAATATGGAGGCAATGTGAATGAGGGTCTTCAACTCTTTGACATTAGACTGTGATTTCTTTTTTTTCTCCAACCAATCAACAGATATTTCTTGTGCTCACCTCTGGACCAAGCTCTGTGGAGAATGCAAAGAAAGTCTAAGACTTGACTCCTGCTATCAGGATAATCATTAATATAAAGGGACAATATAAATGTATATAAAAATAAAGAATAATTCAGGATAGCACATGTGACAGATGTTAGTTGCCTTTCCAAAAGTCATTCTCTCCTCCTTTTTGCTAATAGAATCCCAAGTTTGCTCAGGTATAACGCAGGCAAAACATGCTCTGGGAATGTAGGTCTCTACCTTAGCTCCAGGGAAGGAACTGTGACTGAACTAAGTTAATTACAGACATTTCATTTCTTATTTCCAGTGATTGGTCTAGGGCTGGGCATGTGAGCCCCTTCTAGACAGTAAAACATAAAGGAAAGTCTCATGGGTTGCAAAGATTCTCTTCTATGTACCTTTGTTTCTGTGCAAGATGCTATTATGGATAACTGTGGTGCTCTGGACCCATTTTGCAACTATTCAGCAATAAACCTAAGGACAAAAAGCCAGGCTGGGCGTGCTGGCTCAAACCTGTAATCCTAGCACTTTGAGGGGCTGAGGTGGGCCAGGAGTTCAAGACCAGCCTGGCCAACATGGAGAAACCCTGTCTCTACTTAAAAAAAAATACAAAAATTAGCCAGAGTGGTGGTGCATGCCTGTAATCCCAGCTACTCAGGAGGCTGAGTTATGAGAATATCTGAAACCCAAGAGATGGAGGTTGTAGTGAGCTGAGATAGTGCCACTGCACTCTAGCCTGGGTGACAGAGCAAGACTGTCTCAAAAAAAAAAAAAAAAAAGCCAACACGTTGAGGATGGCAGAGATGAGAGAGAGATGAGCCTGGGTTCTTGATGATATGTTGATCTTCAACAATAAACCTGGTATTAACCATATCCAGAATTATTGTGATGTTAGACCACACAGTTCTTTATTGTCAAAGCCACTGTTGACCTTGGAGTAAAACACATCCTAACTGGCACAAGATAGAGGAGAGACACAGTACAAACAGTATGAGATTTGCAGTCATAGGAACATACTATGCATTCTCTTAAAAATGGGTGTTCAACTTCCAGCTCCATCACTCAGCCTCTGTGGACCCTTTGAGCAAGGGTTAGGTAAAAGACGCTGCTAAACGCATTGAGGATCCATAAAGATGAGGAAACTACTAAAGATCTTACAAGCCAATAAAGATAGACATGCTTTAAAGCACTATACACTTTGCAAGAGCAAATGGAATGTGAAATTGAAAAAGAAGGGCTGATATTCAAGTGTGTACCAATATGGTCAAACTGGATGTTTTTGGCAAATGTCAGTCCTCAGAGTATATGCCTATGATGCACCAGCTTTTCAATATTCTGAAAATTACAGCTGTTAAAGACATCACACTCTGGATGTACAAAATGAAAAAAGTAGACCATTTGAGCTGCATCTTGAATAATGAGAACTAATAGAGAATGGGGCAAGAACATTTCAGCAGAAGAAATAGCAAAGACAAAGGTGATTCACACCTTCATACGGAGGTGTAAGCATTCATAGTATGTTCAGTTTGGTAGCTACTCATTAACTCATGATCTGATATGAAATAATTAAATTTACAAAATGTATACATTAGAAGAGACTCAAGTTTGCGAAAGATATCATTTGTTTGAAAAATACCAATGCAAGACTCTTTCAAACATGTTGTACTAGTAAAATTATGTGTTTGTTTACAGATAATGACATAATTGCCAGAGTGACAGAGATATGGAAAACTAACATGTTATAGTCTGTACCTTAAAGAGCAATCAGAATTAAATAACAGGTTTCTGATATTCTAATGGCAATCAGTGATAAAGTAAAATTCAACACACATACAGTTTTTTGATAGTTATGTTTTAATTGAAAATAATATTTTAGATTTACAATAGAATTGCAAAATATAGTATGGAAAGTTCTCATATACCCTTCACCAAGCTTCCCCTAATGTTAATGTATTAAATATTTGTAAAATCTATAAAACTAACCTTAGTGTAGTAATATTAAATAAAGCACAGAATGTATTTAACGTCCTTTTGTCTGTTCTAGGGTCCTATTTAGGACTCTACACTGCATTTAATTATCATGTCTTATAGTCTCCTCCAATCTATGACAGCAGCTCAGGATTACCTTTTTTTCCATGACTTTGACATTCTTGAAGGTTACTGGTCAGTGACTGTTTAGAATGTCCCTCAATTTGGTTTGTGTGGTATTTCCTTATGATTAAATTGAGGTTATGCATTATTGGAAGGTTGCCACAGATGTGAAATGCTCTTCTCAGTGGATCATATTAGGGGTACTTGATGGCAATACGTATACAGGTAGTGTTAACCTTGATCATTTTACTAAGGTAATGTCTGTCAAAGTTCTCCCTAGGAGTAGAATTTTCTTCCTTGTTTCCTTTTCCCAGCTGAAATGAGTATTCACTAATGTCCTAAGGCCAGAAGTACTTATTGTGCTTCTCCCCACAGATTAAGACTTTTGTTCTGTAGGAGAGATAAAGGGAAAAGATCTAGAGAACTATCTTGCCGCTCTCCGTGGCTACTCTTCCTCTTTCCAAAGTCTGCACCACAATAGACACTTCTTAGGACTCATCCGATCAATTCTGTGAGTGCCTGATAGGGTTCATGGAGAACAAGATTGCAAGAGAGTGCAGACTCCTCTAATTTCTGCAGGCCTCAGGGATCACACTGTGTCTCCAGCCAGCATTCAGCCCTCACCAATTTGTCTGCTATTGCAGCAGAAATCTTCTTACCATGTGTCCACCCCAAGGTGAACATGTGCCTGCATTTCCTCCCTCCCTGCAGACACTGTCCTTCTGTAGATTTTGGGCCAGTTGATTGCTTTGTGATCTCAACTCTTCTGTAGGTTCAAAAACAGTCACGAATTTGAAGTTAGAAGCCTGAGGTCTTCATATTTACATATATCATGTAAAGTACAGGTAATTTGGCATAAATGACATCCAGTGTCCTTCTTTTTTTTTCAGACAGAATCTCACTCTGTCACCCAGGCTAGAGTACAGTGGCATGACCTCAGCTCGCTGCAACTTCCGTCTCCTGGGTTCAAGTGATTCTCCTGCCTCAGCCTCCCAAGTAGCTGGGATTATAGGCCCCCGCCACTGCACCCAGATAATTTTTGTATTTTTAGTAGAGATGGCGTTTCACCATGTTAACCAGGCTGGTCTCAAGCTCCCGACCTCAAGTGATCCACCCACCTCGGCATCCCAAAGTGCTGGGATTATAGGTGTGAGCCACCGTGCCCGGCCCAGTGTCCTTGAGTTTTTGGAAACAGAAAGTGAAAGACAGAACTATGTATCTGGATGCATGCATATATATATAACTTACTACCTTTCCTGTTCCTTGGGACTTTGTAAGTTTGGAGGAGAAATAGAGGCTTCTATGCTGTCTACAAACAGGGAAAAAACCTCTTGTGAAATTATGAGATTGAAGGAAAATGTTCTTTGGAGTCAAGAAATCTGGGCCCTAAATCTGATGCATGGAACTTTGACACATAAAACTGAATAAATTGCCTAACTTCTCATGGCCCCAGATTTTTCCATCTGTAAAACAAGGAAAATAAAACATAATGCCCTGGCCTGGGAGGGTTGAATGATAAAATGTTAAAGAGCAAGTATTTCTTTGAACTAGAAGTCAGCATTTTTTTTTCTTTTTTTTCTGTAAAGGGCCAGTTTGTAGGTATTTTAGGCTTTGCAGACCACACAGACTGTTCCAATTATTCAGCTTCAACGTTGTAGTAAGCGCAAAAGCAGGCACAGAGAATGTGTAACTAAATGGGCATAGCTGGGTCTCACTTTTATTTACAAAAATAGGTGTTGGACCAGAATTAACTGCAGACAGGCAATAGTTTATGACCCCTAAGCTAGACCAAACCTGCCTGGTGGCACATCCAAGGAATAATCAGATTGCCCCGTTACTTCCTATTCAGGATACCCTCTTCCTCTCACCCTCAGCTGGTTGCTAATGTCAGGCTTCCATTCAGGTCTGCCCTTCTAGGTGAGGGTGAGGGAAAATGTTCTCTCAGATTCCACAAACTGTTTTAGTTATCCGTGCTCCATGTGGTCACTTGGTCACTATGGTTGAGAAGATGCTATTGCTTCTGCAGAAAGTCGGCCCCACATCAACTGCTGTTGCCTGGGCCTGCTGCTGAGTATCCCTAGCTATTTTTCTGCAGCAGCTTGCTTCCATGATGGGGTGTTTCCCCCATGCCTCCCCCAACCCCCCGCCCCGAGACAGAGTCTCACTCTGTCGCCCAGGCTGAAGTGCGGTGGTGTGATTGTGGCTCACTGCAAACTGTGCCACCTGGGTTCACGCCATTCTCCTGCCTCAGCCTCCCAAGTATCTGGGATTACAGGCATGTGCCACCGTGCCTAGCTAATTTTTGTATTTTTAGTAGAGACAGGGTTTCACCGTGTTGGCCAGGCTGGTCTCAAACTCCTGACCTCGTGATCCTCCTACCTCAGCCTCCCAAAGTGCTGGGAATACAGGTGTGAGCCACCATGACTGGCTCCATGACATTTTTTTAGTGAAGGCCCCTGAGCCAGACTCCAGGGCTCAAATTCTGGCTCTGCCATTCGCTGGTTGCGGGACTTTGTGCTGTAAATCACTTCACTGTATTTAGTTTCCTCATCTATAGAATGGTAATAATAAGTCTCTGCCTCACAGAACCATTGTGAGGATTAAGTTAATACACTTATTTAGAACAATGCCTGGCATATCATAATTGCACGGTAAATCCAATATTATTATTCTCTTGGGGAGCATTCTTGGTGCCAGACACTGAGTCTGAAGAGATAAATTCATCTTCTAAGAAGGGAAATTATTTTTCCCCATCTCATCCTTCTTCTCGCCCTGAACCAAATACCCCTCTACGGGTTAACATGTGTCCTGGGGCCCCTAGACAGGCTGCATGCTGCCACAGAATTACCATCCTGATGGTGATGCTGGGGTCCTTAGAATGCTACCTTCCACCTTCCCGACCAGACTTGGGGCTGGGTCCTCCTTCTTTGCAATGAGCTTTACTGCTCCCACCACCTCCAACATGCATGAGAGTTGAATTCCTTCTCCCCTCAGAGATGAGTGTCCCATCCTCTCACCCAGACAACCCTTTCTAACAAAGTTACACCTGCAGATGCAACCTAGATTTTGTGGGGACATTTCCAAGCTTTTAACTCTATATAAAGTACCTGGGGTGTAGCTGCTTCTTAGTAAATTTTCATTCTCTTTCCCCTAACCAACAAAGCTAAGCAAAAAGAAAGAAAGAAATAATACTTTGCAAAAAACGATCTTAATTTTTGTGTCCCTACTTGGGAGAGCTGAGGTTGCACGACAAAAATGACCAAGTGGTAGGTGCCAACAAGGGTCATGATGAGGACCAGTACTTTCTCCTGCTGAAGATCATGAAGTGATGGTGAACACAGTGATGATGAAGATGTTGATGGTCATGCTCAACATTTATTGACCCCTTAATACCTGGAACAGGGCTAAGCTCATGACATACTCAAGCCTCACAATAACTTTATAAGGGTTATTGAGGAAGTTGAGGAAGCTGAAGGTAGGTATTATTCATCCACATTTTATAGCTGAGGAAACTGAAGGTCAGAGAGAGCATGTCTAAGGATGCATAGCTAAATAGTGACAATTCAAACCCACATCAGTTTCTCCCTAATGTCCTTGTTCTTAAGCTCCTCGCTCTCCTGCTACACTAGGTGGTGGTACAGCCAGAAGCCTTCAGGTGTGTGTGAATAGACATTTGGCAGCCTCACCAAGTTCGTGTATGGCAGCTTTGCCAGCTGGACCTATACCTGGAATAACAGGAGGGGATGCAAGAGTGGACAGATGCTCATTAGCCAAGTGACCAATGAGAGTCAGGGGATGGGAGAGCTAAGGAACAGGCAGCAGAGCTGCAGGGCAGAGGGAGCTGGGGTGGGACCTCTGGCTCTCCTTGAAGTGGGAGAAGAGTGGCCACAGCCTCACAGACAGGTCAGGCATGTGCCAGGTCAGGCAGCTGTGAAAAACCTTTGTTTCATAGCTGGGACATGGACTTGCTGACTTTCAAAGCTAAGTGGCCAGGCTGTACTTGGGAATGGAATTTAGGCTCAGGTAACTATCAGTGGCTAGATTGTGTTTCCTTCTCAGAGCATTGCAGAGCTGCACTCTGGCTCTGGGAGCAGACTAAGGCCAAGTCCAGTTGGCATGACTTAAGAGCCAGTCTGATGGATGATTTATTTAGTTTGATTCATGTGTGCACGTGCGCGCGCGCGTGTGTGTGTGAATATATGTGTACATGTGCAGGTAGCTATCTATAAAGGTACACATATGTGTTAATATGCATCGGCCGTATGTATTCCTGTGCTCACCACCTGCGCACATGCCTGTGTAAGTACCTTGACACTTAGAGGGGTGAGTTAAATGAACAGACGCTTGCGAGCCTGCCAGTTGTCTTTTTGTACTGATGGGTCAGGGCCATTGTTTGGTACAATTAACCTGGGACTCAGACTTGCAAATGAATTCAACGGGGTACTACAGCTTGGATGCCTTCCAGCGTGTGGTGTGTAATGGGGGTTGTGTTTCAAAGCCTTCGTCACACTAGACTGCCAACTTTCCTGATACCTTGTGCTTTGGAGGACACAGGCAGAGTGGAAATATCAGACTGGAAAATTGCCCAGTGATCTGTTACAAACATATTGTCAACTGCTGGAGCCTCCAGTGCCTGTCCCTGCAGTGATGGGTGAATGCCATTCCCTTTGGCTCTTTGGAAGCCATGTCTGTTCTGATTCATACTGCTGTGGAAAAAGCAGAATGCCTAGAGATGGAGGCATTCAAAGGCATGAGCACATAGTCTGCGAATGAAGGATGGTCTGGGGGAGTGTGAGGGGGAAAGTGCAAGCCCACTCGAATATGGGAGGGAAAACTTTCCTCCCTTCTGCTTCTGCTGCTGCCTCTACCCTGTACTTGTCCCAAAGCCCCATGTCAACTGAATAACATCTCCCGTCTGCCTTTTATTATATGGATGGTGGGTTGGGGCCCTAGAGAACCCAATTACAACATTCACCACCATCAGATCTACAAAACAAAGTTATTTCAAATCTGGTATTCAAAGGCCTGGGCAAAATAGACAACTGACTTCCTAATATGATTTAAGGGTCCAGAAAAGTGTCCTTATTTCAAATTATCTACCCTTCTAGTTGGATATATTTTTCCTTACTTTCTCCATTAACTCAGTTTTCGTCTTAAGGAGATATGTACTTTTTTTTTTTTTTTGACTGAGTTTCACTCTTTTGCCCAGCCTGGAGTGAAGTGGCATGATCTCGGCTCACTGCAACCTTCGCCTCCCCAGGGTCAAGCAATTCTCCTGCCTCAGCCTCCAGGTTGAAGCAATACTCCTGCCTCAGCCTCCAGAGTAGCTGGGATTACAGGCGCCCAGCACCACGCCTGGCTAATTTTTGTATTTTTAGTACAGACAAGGTTTTGTCATGTTGGCCAGGCTGGTCTTGAACTCCTGACCTCAGGTGATCCACCCACCTCGGCCGATATGTGCATTTTTATTTAATTTACAGTATATTTTTATCTGGCCAGGGTCATGCATGAGAAATCTAACACATTAGCAGTGCTTTATTTTATTAATTAACTAATCCATTATCACCCTTGGCCCCTTGTAGAAGACTTGAGAGAATGGGATACATGATGGGCAACTTTTGATGAGAGGAGCTAGAACTGAGTTGACAGCAGTGCTGTAGGGTGTGTGTGTTGGGGGGACGGGTACATTACGAAAAACAGCTGAGATAAAAGGCAGTAAGCACACCTTTGCCTAAAGAGTTTGTAGATACCCAATAAGACAAAATAGACATGTTCACCAGTTAGGTGAAATACACTAAAAAAGTTCCTCCAGGTAGCCTTCCTAGGATGATTATTGAGTTGGGTTGAGAAGGGCTGAGGGATTGCTTAGCGTCACACAGAGCTAGTTTCTCTGGTCAGGGAGCAGGCAGGAGGTGAACTACTTTGAAAAGGTACGTTATCAGATATTCAGGATGGCAGGTGTTGATGAGAATGAACACAGTGGAGGGAGGACACAAAAGTTGCTGGCTGCCTGTTCCCACTGGCCCAGGGAAGTGATGAGCATAAAGAAAACAAATAATTGAAATGGACACAAATCAATTAGATGATGACAAATAAAAATTTTAATAGCCCAGGATGAAATGTTATTAAAAATGACTTGTCTGAGCCTGATGCCTTTAGATTTACATTTAAATGTAATTAACACTGAATGGCACTTACTGCTGTTCTCATTCTGCCAGCTGATGGTGTTCTTTAGAGCGCCGTGGAGATGCCAGGAAGCATTATCTGTAGAAAATAGTCCGTCCCTATTTTCATTCATTTGTAGTTTAACTTCCCTCATTATATTGCATTAGGAGAAAGAGCGTCGGTGCTTCCTGGTGCATCCACTCCTGCGGCTCATTTCCCCAGCTGAAATCATCATCAGCTTGAGACATCACAGCCATCTCCACAGCAACCAGCTCCATCTTGAGAGCACACTCTTCAGCTCACATAGCCTTCATTTCTCTTGTTATTTATTACTAAAATGATTTGATGTGGAAAAATAGACTTGGGTTCCTAAGACTTTGGGGCAAGTTGCTACTTCTCTTTTTCTAGAGAGATGGCTATGAAGTAAGGAAAATATGTTTTCAGAGGGAGATTGACTTGGCCCCTTGAATGCTGTCTCAAACCCTCCCCCACCACTTTTTTTTTTTTTTTTTTTTTTTTTTTGAGATAGAGTCTTGCTCTGTCGCTCAGGCTGGAGTGCAGTGGTGCAAGCGTGGCTCACTGAAGCCTGGACCTCTCAGGCTCAGGTCATCCTCCTGCCTCAGCCTCTTGCATATCTGAAACAAAAAGTGCTTGGGTTACAAGTATGAGCCACCATGCCCAGCCTCTACCTCTCCCTTCTATTTCAGACTCCTCATCATGAAAATGGAAAAGTCGATTCCTACCTTGCAGAATTGTTTGCAAAGATCAAATAATTAATGGATGCAGGTGCTTTATGTGCATGATAGTATTTTATTTACAAAGTAAAAGCTATTGTTCTTGTGTTATAATCCACTCCAAAATTTGATGACTTAAAACAACAATTTTTTTGATCTCGTATAGTTCTGTGAGTTGATGGGGCTCAGCTGGGGTTCTTCTGCTGGCCTTGCTTGGGGTCTCTTATGTGGTGCAGTCAGATGCAGCTAGGACTGAAGTCGCATGGGCTCAGTGGAAATGTTGGAATGTCTGGGTCCCTCTCTCCACATGGTCTCAGGGCTTTACGTCTCCTTGTGGCCTTTTCACATGGTGTCTCCAGGATAGACTTCTTACAAGGCAGCTAAGGGTCCCCAAAACCACAAAAGCAGTGTCTACCAAGCCTTTTAATGCCTAGGTTCTGAATTCCCAGATGATCACATTCAGTTTCCTTCTGTTTATTCAATCGGGTCACAGGCCAGCAGAGTTGGAAGGCGGGAGGGAACTGCACCAGGGCAGTAATATCAGGAGGCATGGCTTATTGGAGGCCATGTCTTGGAGTCTGGGCACGATGTTTCCATTTTACTTATGAGAAAATGTAGGCTTAGAGAGTTAAGCGGCTTTCTCAGAATCACCGAGATAGTAAGTAGAACCAAGATTCAACCCGAGGCATCCTGAGTATCAGAGCTTGCATCTTTGACCTCCGGTCTATACTAACTCTTGTGTCATGAAAAATTCATAAAATAGGGTGTGGCATATATAGGGTACTTACTCATGGAATCTAATTTTATTTCCTTTCCTCTTTCTTCACCTTATTTAATAACATTTATACTATATCAGTTACTCTACTTTTTATCAAGCTTCTGTTACATGCCAAGCACTGTGCTATAGGTACTGAAGATAGTACAGTAAACAAGACAGACCTACTCTGCCCTTGCAGCGCTTTCAGTATTTGATATTTATGTAATTAGCACGTATAAGATTCTTGAGAAAGGCTCCTCTAAATGAGGCCTGGCGTTTGGGATCGGCCACTGGTCTGATAGTGATCTCGCTTTTTGTAGAGCGGCAGAGCCTGGAGGGGGAGCAGGATGGGAGGAGCACAGACCCACCATGCCTGCCTCTTGGCCTAGTGGTCTCGCAGCCTGGGCTTTGGGGAGGTCATCTAAGCCTGACTTGCAGATCAAAGCACGCTAGTTAATATTCCCTAGACTGCTGGTAAAGGAGGCATTCAGTTAATAATCTGTACTTTTAAAAAGTAACTTTTACTTTTTCTGTGTTATGTGAATAATGCTTGCTCATTGGTGGAAAAGTAAGAAAACAGGTAAAAGAAAAGAAAAGAAAAAAATTCCATTATTCACTAACCAGAGGTAATAATTATTGACAATTTGGCATATGTTCTTCTTATTAGTGTTGTACCATATCAATAAATCACATTTCTATTAAGAGTATATTGTGTCAGGAACATACTAAATGTACCTATTGGTAACCAGATTCTTTTCTTTAGCAATGTATCATGAACATCTTTCCATGCCAATAAATATAATTATACATCATCAACTATACTTATTCATTATCTGCCAATATATGGATATTGTATAATTCATTAACCAGTTGCTTGTGGTTGGACATCTGATTTCTCTGCAATTAGCATTCTTGTAGCTTAATGTATGTGCACATTCTTAAACATTTGTTTGCATAAATTTCTCAGAGTGAAAACATTGAGTCAAAATCTGTGCGTTATCTTTCAAGTTTTTGACTTTTTTTCCAAATTAGGAAAGATTGCATCCATCAAAGTGCTCAGCATTGAGTGTGTACCCATTTTCTTACTCCCTAACTAACATGAATGGTTTTTTAGCTTAAAAAATTACTACTAGTTTAATAAGCAAAATATGGTATCTTGTTTTAATTTGCGGTTACTTGATTAATATTGAGGTCTGACATTTTAATATCTATACTGACTAATTGTATCCTTCTTTTGTAAACCACTGGTGCCTGTCTCTCATCTGTCTGGTTTCTATGGGTGGGCTGCTTTGTCTCATATCTCAGCCCCAGTATAAGCTCCATTTCTTGTGGCTAGATGGTTCTTGTTGCCTATTTCTCCCAGGCCTTGGCTACATTTCACTTCCTTTTGCACTATTGCCCTGGGTTACCTCCCCAGGGATGGTGGTTCTGTCCCTGATTCCCAGCCTGGGGATTCATTTCCTGCTACTCATTGACTAACTACCAGGTATTCAAATCTACCTGGTGCTGACTACTGGTCTTTCAGCTAGAAACTAAAAAATTGTCTGCTTCTCGAATACCCTGCCTGTCAGAATCTGCTAATCTCCCCATCCTCTGCTGATTCCTGAGGGTAGGCCTCTCTCGTGCCAACCTGTTGCCTGTCACCTGCCTTCTTGCAGGATCCCCTCACATTCAGGTTCTGTTTCTCCTTTTTTCCTGTGTCCTCACTCCAGGCTGATGCTACACCAGGCCTAGTCCTCTGCTGTTAACCTCATTCTTTCCAACTATGAATACACTGTCTATTCCCATTTTAGCATGTGAGAAAAATAGAAACCAGGCAGACTGGCTTATCCATAACAGCATGGCAAATAAGATAATGGTATTATCTGTCCACAGGGGTGTCTTAATCTGAGGTCTAGATTTTAGGAGGCTTGTAAAATTCTTACGATCTCATAATTGTATGTTTATTTGTATCTATACTTTTTGGAAGAACAGGTCCTTAGTTTTGTAAGATTCCCTAGGACTACTGATCCTCAAAACATCTACTGCATAGCCAAGAGGCATTACTGGTATTGCTACTACAGCCACCACTTTCACTAATACTACTATTGATAATAAAATGAGTGCAAAAGCAAGATATAGAACATACAATTTTGGAGGAAAATAGCTGTCAGTGAAAAATGTTCTTAAATCAACTTTTTAGGTCACCTGAACAGCTTTCTAAAAGGACCTGTCCAATCTCTATCTCGGGTTCTATGAAGCTCTAAAGTCTTTGGGCCCAATAGCTACAACAGTCACCTAATAAAAGTCTGCATGTCCTGAGATAATGGTGCAGGATCATGCTCCGCTCTGTCTTCCCTGTTGTCAGCAGCACTCTCAGACAGTTGTTGAGGAACTTCCAAAGGCAATACCTGTAAGAAGAAAAGAGAAAAATAGCTGCAGCACTTCCTATCTGAGCAGCCACATCAGCACTGCTTTAATTAACATGAAGAACTGGAAATGATCGTTACTGACCGTGAAGAGGTAAAGGGTGTGCAGGATGAGGAAGGGCACAAGGCACACAGGATGAGAGCAGTGCTAGCATCATTAAATCCTGCCTGCATCGCTAAATCCTGCCTACTGGACACTTTCTGGGGTCACATGTATTTCTTATTCTGATCCCAATGGACATTCAGCTAGAAAATCTGGGTTTGAGGCTCCTATCTGCCACTCACAATTGTGTGACTTCAGAGGAGTCAGAAAGAGTTCCTTCTTTCCCTTTCCAGAAGGAAGCCTTCACTTCCTCCGAAAAAAAAAAAAAAAAAAAAAGAAAAGGAAGATAAAAAAAGAAAAACAAGAAAATAAAAAAGATTTGGGCAAAATGGTTTCTGAAGTCCATTCTTATTCCATCAATTCAATAATTGTATTATTCTTTAAAATATTATGTCTGCATAGGAGGAGCCAAGATGGCCGAATAGGAACAGCTCCGGTCTACAGCTCCCAGCGCCAGCGACGCAGAAGACCGGTGATTTCTGCATTTCCATCTGAGGGGCAGATTGACACCTCACACGGCCGGCCAGGTACTCCAACAGACCTGCAGCTGAGGGTTCTGTCTGTTAGAAGGAAAACTAACAGAAAGGACATCCACACCAAAAACCCATCTGTACATCACCATCATCAAAGACCAAAAGTAGATAAAACCACAAAGATGGGGAAAAAACAGAGCAGAAAAACTGGAAACTCTAAAAAGCAGAGTACCTCTCCTCCTCCAAAGGAACGCAGTTCCTCACCAGCAACGGAACAAAGCTGGACGGAGAATGACTTTGACGAGCTGAGAGAAGAAGGCTTCAGACGATCAAATTACTCCGAGCTACGGGAGGATATTCAAACCAAAGGCAAAGAAGTTGAAAACTTTGAAAAAAATTTAGAAGAATGTATAACTAGAATAACCAATACAGAGAAGTGCTTAAAGGAGCTGATGGAGCTGAAAACCAAGGCTCGAGAACTACGTGAAGAATGCAGAAGCCTCAGGAGCCGATGCGATCAAATGGAAGAAAGGGTATCAGCCCTGGAAGATGAAATGAATGAAATGAAGCGAGAAGGGAAGTTTAGAGAAAAAAGAATAAAAAGAAATGAGCAAAGCCTCCAAGAAATGTGGGACTATGTGAAAAGACCAAATCTACGTCTGATTGGTGTACCTGAAAGTGACGGGGAGAATGGAAACAAGTTGGAAAACACTCTGCAGGATATTATCCAGGAGAACTTCCCCAATCTAGCAAGGCAGGCCAACATTCAGATTCAGGAAATACAGAGAACGCCACAAAGATACTCCTCGAGAAGAGCAACCCCAAGACACATAATTGTCAGATTCACCAAAGTTGAAATGAAGGAAAAAATGTTAAGGGCAGCCAGAGAGAAAGGTCGGGTTACCATCAAAGGGAAGCCCATCAGACTAACAGCGGATCTCTCGGCAGAAACCCTACAAGCCAGAAGAGAGTGGGGGCCAATATTCAACATTCTTAAAGAAAAGAATTTTCAACCCAGAATTTCATATCCTGCCAAACTAAGCTTCATAAGTGAAGGAGAAATAAAATACTTTACAGACAAGCAAATGCTGAGAGATTTTGTCACCACCAGGCCTGCCCTAAAAGAGCTCCTGAAGGAAGCGCTAAACATGGAAAGGCACAACCGGTACCAGCCACTGCAAAATCATACCGAAATGTAAAGAACATCGAGACTAGGAAGAGACTGCATCAACTAACGAGCAAAATAACCAGCTAACATCATAATGACAGGATCAAATTCACACATAACAATATTAACTTTAAATGTAAATGGACTAAATGCTCCAATTAAAAGACACAGACTGGCAAACTGGATAAAGACTCAAGACCCATCAGTGTGCTGTATTCAGGAAACCCATCTCACGTGCAGAGACACACATAGGCTCAAAATAAAAGGATGGAGGAAGATCTACCAAGCAAATGGAAAACAAAAAAAGGCAGGGGTTGCAATCCTAGTCTCTGATAAAACAGACTTTAAACCAACAAAGATCAAAAGAGACAAAGAAGGCCATTACATAATGGTAAAGGGATTAATTCAACAAGAAGAGCTAACTATCCTAAATATATATGCACCCAATACAGGAGCACCCAGATTCATAAAGCAAGTCCTGAGTGACCTACAAAGAGACTTAGACTCCCACACATTAATAATGGGAGACTTTAACACCCCACTATCAACATTAGACAGATCAACGAGACAGAAAGTCAACAAGGATACCCAGGAATTGAACTCAGCTCTGCACCAAGCGGACCTAATAGACATCTACAGAACTCTCCACCCCAAATCAACAGAATATACATTTTTTTCAGCACCACACCACACCTATTCCAAAATTGACCATATACTTGGAAGTAAAGCTCTCCTCAATAAATGTAAAAGAACAGAAATTGTAACAAACTATCTCTCAGATCACAGTGCAATCAAGCTAGAACTCAGGATTAAGAATCTCACTCAAAACTGCTCAACTACGTGGAAACTGAACAACCTGCTCCTGAATGACTACTGGGTACATAACGAAATGAAGGCAGAAATAAAGATGTTCTTTGAAACCAACGAGAACAAAGACACAACATACCAGAATCTCTGGGATGCATTCAAAGCAGTGTGTAGAGGGAAATTTATAGCACTAAATGCCCACAAGAGAAAGCAGGAAAGATCCAAAATTGACACCCTAACATCACAATTAAAAGAACTAGAAAAGCAAGAGCAAACACATTCAAAAGCTAGCAGAAGGCAAGAAATAACTAAAATCAGAGCAGAACTGAAGGAAATAGAGACACAAAAAACCCTTCAAAAAATTAATGAATCCAGGAGCTGGTTTTTTGAAAGGATCAACAAAATTGATAGACCGCTAGCAAGATTAATAAAGAAAAAAAGAGAGAAGAATCAAATAGATGCAATAAAAAATGATAAAGGGGATATCACCACCGATCCCACAGAAATACAAACTACCATCAGAGAATATTACAAACACCTCTATGCAAATAAACTAGAAAATCTAGAAGAAATGGATAAATTCCTCGACACATACACCCTCCCAAGACTAAACCAGGAAGAAGTTGAATCTCTGAATAGACCAATAACAGGAGCTGAAATTGTGGCAATAATCAATAGCTTACCAACCAAAAAAAGTCCAGGTCCAGATGGATTCACAGCCGAATTCTACCAGAGGTACAAGGAGGAGCTGGTACCATTCCTTCTGAAATTATTCCAATCAATAGAAAAAGAGGGAATCCTCCCTAACTCATTTTATGAGGCCAGCATCATCCTGATACCAAAGCCTGGCAGAGACACAACAAAAAAAGAGAATTTTAGACCGATATCCTTGATGAACATTGATGCAAAAATCCTCAATAAAATACTGGCAAACAGAATCCAGCAGCACATCAAAAAGCTGATCCACCATGATCAAGTGGGCTTCATCCCTGGGATGCAAGGCTGGTTCAATATACGCAAATCAATAAATGTAATCCAGCATATAAACAGAACAAAAGACAAAAACCACATGATTATCTCAATAGATGCAGAAAAGGCCTTTGACAAAATTCAACAACCCTTCATGCTAAAAACTCTCAATAAATTAGGAATTGATGGGACGTATCTCAAAATAATAAGAGCTATTTATGACAAACCCACAGCCAATATCATACTGAATGGGCAAAAACTGGAAGCATTCCCTTTGAAAACTGGCACAAGACAGGGATGCCCTCTCTCACCACTTCTATTCAACATAGTGTTGGAAGTTCTGGCCAGGGCAATTAGGCAGGAGAAGGAAATCAAGGGTATTCAATTAGGAAAAGAGGAAGTCAAATTGTCCCTGTTTGCAGATGACATGATAGTATATCTAGAAAACCCCATTGTCTCAGCCCAAAATCTCCTTAAGCTGATAAGCAACTTCAGCAAAGTCTCAGGATACAAAATCAATGTGCAAAAATCACAAGCATTCTTATACATCAATAACAGACAAACAGAGAGCCAAATCATGAGTGAACTCCCATTCACAATTGCTTCAAAGAGAATAAAATACCTAGGAATCCAACTTACAAGGGATGTGAAAGACCTCTTCAAGGAGAACTACAAACCACTGCTCAAGGAAATAAAAGAGGATACAAACAAATGGAAGAACATTCCATGCTCATGGGTAGGAAGAATCAATATCATAAAAATGGCCATCCTTCCCAAGGTAATTTACAGATTCAATGCCATCCCCATCAAGCTACCAATGACTTTCTTCACAGAATTGGAAAAAACTACTTTAAAGTTCATATGGAACCAAAAAAGAGCCCGCATCGCCAAGTCAATCCTAAGCCAAAAGAACAAAGCTGGAGGCATCACACTACCTGACTTCAAACTATACTACAAGGCTACAGTAACCAAAACAGCATGGTACTGGTACCAAAACAGAGATATAGATCAATGGAACAGAACAGAGCCATCAGAAATAATGCCACATATCTACAAGTATCTGATCTTTGACAAACCTGACAAAAACAAGAAATGGGGAAAGGATTCCCTATTTAATAAATGGTGCTGGGAAAACTGGCTAGCCATATGTAGAAAGCTGAAACTGGATCCCTTCCTTACACCTTATACAAAAATCAATTCAAGATGGATTAAAGACTTAAATGTTAGACCTAAAACCATAAAAACCCTAGAAGAAAACCTAGGCATTACCATTCAGGACATAGGCATGGGCAAGGACTTCATGTCTAAAACACCAAAAGCAATGGCAACAAAAGCCAAAATTGACAAATGGGATCTAATTAAACTCAAGAGCTTCTGCACAGCAAAAGAAACTACCATCAGAGTGAACAGGCAACCTACAAAATGGGAGAAAATTTTCGCAACCTATTCATCTGACAAAGGGCTAATATCCAGAATCTACAATGAACTCCAACAAATTTACAAGAAAAAAACAAACAACCCCATCAAAAAGTGGGCGAAGGACATGAACAGACACTTCTCAAAAGAAGACATTTATGCAGCCAAAAAACACATGAAAAAATGCTCACCGTCACTGGCCATCAGAGAAATGCAAATCAAAACCACAATGAGATACCATCTCACACCAGTTAGAATGGCAATCATTAAAAAGTCAGGAAACAACAGGTGCTGGAGAGGATGTGGAGAAATAGGAACACTTTTACACTGTTGGTGGGACTGTAAACTAGTTCAACCCTTGTGGAAGTCAGTGTGGCGATTCCTCAGGGATCTAGAACTAGAAATTCCATTCGACCCAGCCATCCCATTACTGGGTATATACCCAAAGGACTATAAATCATGCTGCTATAAAGTCACATGCACACGTATGTTTATTGCGGCATTATTCACAATAGCAAAGACTTGGAACCAACCCAAATGTCCAACAATGATAGACTGGATTAAGAAAATGTGGCACATATACACCATGGAATACTATGCAGCCATAAAAAATGATGAGTTCACGTCCTTTGTAGGGACATGGATGAAATTGGAAATCATCATTCTCAGTAAACTATCGCAAGAACAAAAAACCAAACACTGCATATTCTCACTCATAGGTGGGAATTGAACAATGAGAACACATGGACACAGGAAGGGGAACATCACACTCTGGGGACTGTTGTGGGGTGGGGGGAGGGGAGAGGGATAGCATTGGGAGATATACCTAATGCTAGATGACGAGTTGGTGGGTGCAGCGCACCAGCATGGCACATGTATACATATGTAACTTACCTGCACATTGCGCACATGTACCATAAAACCTAAAGTATAATAATAATAATAATAATAATAATAAAAGAAAAAAAAATAAAAATAAAATAAAAATTAAAAAAAAAAAAAAATATTATGTCTGCAATCTTAATTTTTTTAGAAAAATAGTAGTGATATCCTGAAAGATAACTAAAAGGGATGACCAAGAAGGACTGATATAAAAATGGTGGATTAGGATAGTCCATCCCTCATTTCCCCAGGGAAACATCAAAAAACAAACAGAAACTGGCTAAAATACAGGACCTTACAGGAGTTCTGAAAACAGTCAAAAGTCTACAGCAACCAAGCAAACATTTAATCAAGGAAAAGCTACATTCAAAATAGGAGGCAAATTCATGGTGATTCATTTGCCTTTCCCCTCCATCCTCCCCAGCATGGTACAGTGGGCCTGGAGGAGGGGCAACCCAGTTCCCCATTCCCTTCTTTCAATCAGAAGAGCAGAGAAGACCTGAGTTGCAATGTCCAACACGTCTGGGAGCTCCACGAAGGATGGTTCTCTGTCTCACCCAAGCTGGAACTTAAGTAAGAAGTGGCAGGGCTGCTCATGAAAGCTGCGAGAGACTACAGACCACAGATCCACAGAGCTGTTTTTCCAAATAACCAATTTTCAACAAAAATTACAAGGCTTACAAAGAAATAGGAAAACATAGCTTGTTCAAAGGAAGAAAATAAATTGGCAGAAATCATCTCTGAAGAAGCACAGACATTTGACTTATAGACAAAGACTTTAAAACAACTGTTTTAAATATATTCAAAAAGCTAAAAGAAAGCACAGTGAACTAATGGAAGTCAGCAAAAATCAATATATGAATAAAATGAGAATGTCAGTGTTTCTTGTATCCATATGTGATTTTGTTATTACTTGTCTCACTTTCTTTCCACAGGCAAGTATTATAGGCACAAAATTAAATCTAGGTTACAGTGACATTCCAAGTTGTATTCACTGTACAGTAGTCCCCCATTATCGGCAAAGAATAAGTTCAAAGACCCCTAGTGGATGCTTAAAGCTGCAGATTGTACAGAACCCTATATACACTGTTTATTCCTATATCATAATGGGCAGGTATCACACAGAGCATATATACACTGGAAAAAGGAATTGCTCACGCCCTGGGTGGCACGGAGCAATATTTCATCATGGAACTGAGAACAGCGTGCAATTTTAAACTTATAAATAGTTTGTTTCTGGAATTTTTTATTTAATATTTTTAGACTCCAGTTGATCACACGTAACTGAAACCATGAAAACTGAAACCATGAATAAAGACGGACTGCTGTATCTTCTACATTTTGGGAACTATGCTAGGTACATTATATACTTTGTATACTTTTTTACTTAATTCACCCAACAGCTCTACAAAGGTATTATGATCATACTCCTTTACAGACAACGGTCATATAATTCTTTTATGCCCTCTTGATATCTGAGGTCATTTCTGGCTGCAGAGAAATTTCTGGAGGTTATCCCCACTACTTCCCCACAATTGGCACCATTGTCTCCTCACCCATGTTTAAGCCTCTTTTCCGTGATGCCCATCCTAACTAAGCTCCTCTGTGCTCTATATCCTATGCACCTTTGTGTAACCCTTTTACTTTGTAAGATGCATTTCTCCCCTCTTACAACCAGGGCTGCGAGTGTCAAAAGGTTCATGCAAATAATGACTGGATGGTGGTTTCTGGACAAGGCAGATTATTAGAACTATCCCAAGAGACTTTTTAAAAATACAGATTCTTAAACTCCGCTCAAGATCTGATCAGACTCTCCAAGAGTGAGGCCAAGGTTTTGGTGTGGGTAAACTCTCCTGCAGATAATGTCGGTGTCAATCAGGCTTTGGAGAACTGCTATGGGGACTCCGAGCAGATTGCTCTTGGTACAGGGAAAGTTTACCCACAGCAGCAGTCAGAGAAGACTCAACTGAGGAAGTCAAACTCCACTTGGTTTTTAAGGACACATGAAATTCAGATAAATGATGATGATTGAGAGGACATTTCATCCTTGCACAGGGGCCATGCTAATCTTCTCTGTATCCTTCCAATTTTAGTATATGTGCTGCTGAAGGGAGCACTGAAAGGGCATTTCAGACAGGATAGATGTTAAACAGGATACAGAGGCAGGGAAACACATGACCTATTAAGAAATAATGGAAAAAGTTAGTCAAGGAGTAATCACTGTTCCTGATGCTTGCCTCCATGTAGACAGAGTTCTGTTAGAGTAACAGTCCTGGCCTCTCTTTATCCCTTCATTCATTCCACCTCAGTGCAGTTTAGGGAAGTTTAGCCTGTGCTTCCCAGCACCTGCCCTTCCTCCTCTTTGGGAGTCAGCTGCTTGGGGACAAGACAGGAGCTACACTGCTCCCCCATGTCATAGCTTTCAGGAGCAGGTTCTGCTCCTGCATCCAACACTACCTGAGGCTAGATGGGTAGAAACTTGGGGTTTCAGTATTAATTACTCTACTAGCCTGAAGTTATATGCCACATTCTTCAATATTAATGTCTTAGTTCAGGCTGCTATAACAAAGTAACAGAGACTGAATGGCTTGTAAACAACAGATCTTTATTTCTCACATTTCTGCAGGCTGGAAATCTGAGATCAGGGTTTCAGCATTGTTAGTTCTACTGAGGGCTCTCTACCAGGTTGCATACTGCCGACTTCTTGAATACTTACATGTCAGAAAGAGGGTGAATGAGCTCTCTAGGGTCCCTTTTATAAAGGCATTAATCTCATTTGTAAAGTCTCCACACTTATGACCTGATTACCTCCCAAAGGCCTTACCTCCTAATACTATCACATTGGGAGTTAGGATTTCAACATATGAATTTGTTGAAAATGTTCAGTCCATTGCAATTAGCCACTTAGAAAATAAAGGTAATATGTTCATCTCCTTTCTACCTTACTCATTTACTTCTTTCTTGTCTTAGAACTCAGCTAAGAAAGAATGGTGCTATTTATTAAGTCCTTCAATCCCCCAACAGGACAACAGTGTTGAAAAAGAAAGATGAGGTCAGATTTAAAAGCACCTAGCATGCCAAACTTCATACAAGGGGTTCTTAAATTTCTTGAGGTCACAGAGTTTTTTGAGGCTCTGATAAAAGTCATGAGCATTCTCCCCAGCTAAAGATATATTATCAGAATTATCAGGGAGGTTCTTTTAAAAAAATACAGATTCCCAAATCCCACCCAAGATCTCCTGAGTCAGTTTCTTCAATGGTGTAACATGCATTTTGATGTGGGTAAAGTCTTCTGCAGAGAATTCTGATATTCATTTAGCATTACATTCTATTTCAGGGTATCCATACATTTCCTGAAGCCTATCCATGGCTGTTTTTTCCCAATGTTAAGAACTCTAGCTTTAGGCAACAAGGGCAATTGTGTTCCAGGCATGACAAAAGAGACATGGCAGGCTTAGTGATGTGGTTCTGATAGTGATGTGGGCATTTCGTCTTAATATCTAAATTGACTCTATAAAGAATTATAAGCTTGAAAGAGCAAAAAGGTCCTCCTTCTTGAACTTCCTTGGTGGAATCCATGGCAGATCTGTGCAGGCCTCTGGGAGCCTGACGGAAAGAGGCTAACCACCCCTGTACTGGAGAACACTGGGAAACACAAGGGTTCTGTTGTTTTGGGATTCCTATGGCTCCATGACATGGCTCTCATGTCAGATGATGGGTTACGAAATAAATGGGTGATGTTATACTTGGCTTTTCTCATTAGCATTTCTTTTGCCTTTACATTCCCCCTACTCCCCCCAAAAAACTCCCACCAAATCGCAGCTGCTTCTTCCTTAACCTAAAGCACAAAATGCTAGCAATTTTGGAAATGGAAACACGCTAGTCTGTCCAGAAATCTCCAGAGCATTGTAGACTAATACATTAAAATTAAAGGGAAACAGAAGCCATCACTGCAAATTGCAACATTATTGTTCAAGCTAAGATCGTCCTAATTATAAACTAGCATTTTTATAGATGTCACAGGGGCTGTTTTAGTGCTGCTTTGCTGATGCTAAAAAGATAGTGTGGAATTGTGATCAGGGATTCTCACACTACTGTCTAACTGGAGGAAAAAAGAGTTAATTAGACTCTTTTTGGCATATTAGTGAAGACAGGCTTATTAGACACATTTACAAGCTAATGATATGCCTATACTCTGCTATCAAAAAATGCATTTAAATAAACTGATTTACAGTTCAGCCATTTTCATTTCTTTAACCCACATATTCATGATTACCCACATTTAATTTACATGGAATCAGAATATTTCTGGGGCCCACTCTGCAAGGTGCTAATGATATGTTGTTCTCTGCTCATCCTGCCTTTCCAAACCTATCTTGGACCACAGGTAGCCCCCACCGTACTTGTTGTCCACTTTCTAGGTTGAATAGCCTTGATTTCCCTAAAGTCCATTGAACCAACAGTGATGGGTTTCAGAGCTGTCACTCATGAAGACTGCAAATGTGGGAGGGAGAGGGGGTAGACATGGTGGGGACAGGCAGAAGGCAGTAGCTAAATGGCTTGGGTAACTAGTGCCACATTCCTCTCCTGAGCTTCCTGGGGAAGGGAGCAAGCATGGAAGGACAGGGGCATTTCTTTCCCCTGCTCAGAAACAGAGGGCCTCCCAATGAGTCCTGAGTCATACATTTGGGGCCAAGATAAACCCCTTCTCCATTGAAGCTGAACTTTCACAGTGCTTTTAGTGATCGTTCTGATAAACACAGCCATCTAAGCCTGTCACAGCTGGAGAGCCTGGTTCTGCCACAACAGGCTACTTCAGCTCCCTAACCCCTGGTTTCCACATTTGTAAGATAGAGATCATAGCAGTTCTTTCCTCAAAGTGTTTTTGAGAAGATTAAATGTGCTACTGCGTGTAAAGTGTCTAGCAAAGTGTCTGGCCTGTGGTAAGTGCTCAATAAATGTTACCTGGGATCATTCATATTATTATCACTATTTCTGCACTCCTGTGCTTAAAAGCCTTTGATGGGTCCCTATTTCCTAGAGGAGAGAACCTGAATTACTTAACTTGGTCCTCAACCTCCTTCAGATTCTCATCTTGATTTCCCTTTCCAGCTTCCTCACCACTCCTTCTCCCACAAAGCCACACGCTAGCCCTACAGACTGCCAGGCTCCTCTGAGCATCCCTTTGTCCTGGGCTCATGCTGCTCCCTCTGCCTGCACAGTCCTGCCCTGCTGACCAGCAGCCCTCACTTCCCAGTCCCACAGAAAGGCTCCTCCTCCTTAGGAGCTCAGCTCCTGGGACCTCTCTAGACTACTGCTCCCCGACACCTGCCCTTTCAGGTGAATAATGGCTCCTGCCCAGATTGTACCACACATACCTCTTTCAGGTATCATCTACTTCACAGTATGAGAGTAAGTTGTTTACCAGGCTGTCCCCCTTGCCAGTATGCTCTTCCAGGACAGAAACCAGAACCAATTCCTATTTTTATATCAGGGTCTGAAATAGTGTTAGGCACAACTAGGTGCTAAATGAATGTTTATTGAATCTAGTGGAATCGAGCTAAATTAAACTGATTTGAACTAGAGTTTCAACTAGATCACTTCTAAGGTGTCTTCCAAACTTTAGATTCCACAAGCCCCTGTTTTGATAAAACATTGGATTTAACTCCCTTCTCTGAGCTTAGTTTCCTTATCTATAAAACGTGAATGATAATTTCTAACTCACAGGGCTATTGGGAGACATAAATGGGTCAATTCATGTGAAAAGACACTGTACATTTCAACTGCTACACAAATGTTAAGTAGTATAGACTTTCTTACCCTTGTGCATCTTCTGGGAGAGGACAGAATAATAGAAAAGTGCATTGTCTGCGCAGCTAAATGTGTATTAGGTTGGTGCAAAAGTAACTGCGGTTTTTGCCATTACTTTCAATGGTAAAAAGCCCAATTACTTTTGCAACCAACCTAATACTTGTTGTAAATATTTTTCCCATTCCAATTCCCCTTAGTAAAGGTAATCTAAGTTTCATTCCTTCCCTGCTATTCATTTCAACTGGATAGAATGGGGATGAATGCTTGGAGTAAGTCTCCGTACAGTGTGGCCTTCCGTTCAGATTCTCATCTCAGTTCCTATAATAGAAGGATTGCAGAAAATGCCTTTTCTCCTCCCTCCTCTTTCTTCAACCTCCTCCATAATATCAAAGCCCAGTCCATCTTTTTATGATGATACTTATCATCAAAGACATCATTTGAGTTTGATGCCAGAGAATGACTTTGCATGCCAGTGACTAACAATGTTATGGAAAATTATTTCTTTAGAACTATGCCACTTCACTGTCAAAGAAAATGTCACTTTTGTAAGGTAATAAATGTGGTTTTTTGGGAGCGTGGATATGTTGAGGTCTGCCATTTAATTTGATAACAGCTCATCCTCAGCAATTCTTTGAGATAAAGTCACTCAAGAGCAATTTCTGGCAAGTACTTTCCCAAGTGTTTCCTGAATCCCTGTGTTCCAGAGTGACAGCTCCTGTTTGTCTGAGGCATCTTTTGAAGAAAAAGGATTAATTCACTAAATAGGAGGATTGGAGGAGCCCTGTTTCTTGTCACTCAGTCCAGAGCAGTCAATGCCCTATCTCCAGTTTCCATCATATGTGGGAAACTACTCTTAGCACCCAAAGGTGCAGTTGGGTAGCATTTCTGGCAGCATTCCTACTGTCCCCCAGATGAGCTCAGGAAAAAGACACTCAATTGTGAGACGAGAAAAGAGAGCGCAACTCTTCCTTCTCTATAGGTAGCTGTGCAGTTGCAACAAAGGCTGGGCCAAATATTTGCTCATCTATGGGAACACAGCCCTGAAATGGGGTTGTGAGCACTACAGAGAGTAAGATATTGGATCAAAGAACTCATAGAGTCATCTTTACTTACAGGACACACCTGTGTGTCCACTGTCCTAAGTATTTTACTCCTTTCTGAAACTGCAACGATAAATGACTTCATGAAATATTCTGTGTGCGTGTTTGGATGTGCATATAATGCATTCAAATCTATGTAGAATCATAGCATGTTTAAATAGGAAGAAACAAGACTATGAGACATTGGAAGATAGTGATTTTTTTAACTTTTATTTTAGGCTCAGGGGTACATGTGCAGGTTTGTTATATAGGTAAATTGCATGTTGCAGGGGCTTGGTGTACAGATTATTTCACCATGCAAGTAATAAGCATAGTACTCGATAGGTAGTTTTTTGATCCTCACCCTCTTCCCACCTTCCACCCTCAAGTAGGCCCTGGTGTTTGTTGTTTCCTTCTTTGTGTCCATGAGTACTCAATGTTTAGCGCCCACATATAAGTGAGAACATGCGGTACTTGGTTTTCTGTTCCTGTGTTAATTTGTTTAGAATAAGTGCCTCCAGCTCCATCCATGTTGCTGCAAAGGACATGATGTTGTGATAGTGAATCTTCTTTATTCATTTGTTTCAGGAACAGAAAGGCTGGAGTCAAAACCCTGACTGATGCTTATTCCTAGTTGGAAAACCTTGAATATGTCCCTTAATCTCATAAACTTTCTCTTTCTCAAGAGCAAAATAGAGATGGAATTAATCTCTTCCCAAGGATTGGATGCAATAACATAGATAAAGCACTCAGCACAGTGCCTGGCATCCCGTAGGAGCCCAGTTCACAGTGGTTGTCATTGCAGTTGTCAGAGGTGATACTATAAGAGACTGCAGTAGTTGCAGTAGTGACTGAGCACTTAGCACAATGCATAAAATACAGGGAAGGCCCAGTAAATGTTGAATTTATGACTAACAAGTAAGTGGATAAGTAAGCCTACTATCCTCCTTCATAGTTCAGAAAAGAGTACTGAGGAACAGGAGGGTTAATGAGTGGAAAGAAGTCACACAGCAGGTTTTTGGCCTCAGAGCCTTTGATTCAGAGTTCAGAGCCCTTTTAGTTATCTCTGATCACCACCTCTTTCCCCACAGTCTCATCATCTCATATGCTCCCCAACATATGTGTGTATGTTTGAGATACACATGCCTGTCTGACAAATAGGAAAACTAAAATTTTGCAGGAGGTGCCCTACCTGGGTTCCCTGGGGGCTGGTGATAGCCTGCAGATGGATGCACCGTCTGATGCATCTTATATTTTACTTCTCTTATGTCAGAAGCCCAGGTCTGGAGCAGGATTGAGCTGGAGCCTGGAGGTGAAGCAGTTAAGCTGAAATTTGAGCACAGATCTCCAGAGATTCTGTGGCTGAATGATGTTGGGAAGATACATAAATTTGTCTCCAAAATCACTTTGCTTTCGTCTTCTTTGTATTGCCCTTCTCCACCTTATCCATTTGATTTACACCATGGTTTCTACCCTACCCAGGAAGTGTAGCCACAGCAAGAAAGATAGAAGAAACAAAAGATGTTACAGTCCTGGCATAAATTATAGGTTCAGAAAAATAATTGTCTAGCCCATTTCCCACCATATAGAGGGAAATGAAAAATAAAATCTCTGAGCTGACAAATTGAAAACCAATAGGAAAGGAAACAAGAAAGATCCTGGTTTGAGTTTCTGAGAATGGGCCCTGTCGCCTACTAATCTTGGACTATGTCCTGGGGATTGACATTGCTGGGAAATGCATGATATCCCTGTTAAACTGAAGACCAGGAGGAGATGATAGAAACCATGGTATGCTTTCTATAAAGCAGGGAGGGAGGAGTAGGGCGTCACCCACAGTGGCTCCTTATACCCTCAAGCAGCAGACGCAGAGCAAGCAGGCCACAAAGGAAGTTGGAGAAGAAAGGGACAGCCCACCACATGTTACCTGGGCTTCCAGAGTTGGTGAAAGAGCAGTCAAGCTTTCCTCTGTCTACTCCCCCTCATCATTCCCAAATAAGCCAAGAGGTAAGAGTTGAGGAACAATAGAGGGAGGAAGAGAGGGATGGAGGGAGTGGGAGAAAGAGAAAGAACCAGCACACCTGAAGGAGTGTCACAGTCTTGACAAGAAAATCCCGCAGTGGAAAAGCTTGTGGACAGAAGACCAGATGTGGATGCAGAGATCCCAGTGGAGGCCTATGAGAAACTATGATGACAATCAAGGAGATGTAGCAATGTACATCTCTGCACATGGGCAGTTACAGATTCCCACCAGATACTTGTCTCCACCCCAATGTGACTATGCACTCCAGAATGTATAGGCTGCCCCAGAAAGGAAGCACAAGAGAAAACCTAGAGTTTACTGACTTTAAACCAAAAGTGTTTGAATCTACTCTAAGTGGACTAAGATTGTTTTTCAGGCCTCAGGTGAATTGGGAGCTAAAAATACAACTGTTGCAAAGTGTGAATTGTATTTCTGCACACCTGAGGAACTGACTTTAAATTATTTCCTACTATGACTTTTTTTTTTATCTTGGGATGTCAGTATGTGACAGCCATTGGGCTATATACCATCATCCATTCCGCCCAAACTTACTCAGTCTGCTGAGAGCAATCTAAATAGGTCTCTGTTGTACATCAGAGCAGGCCCAAAACACAGGCATACACTCAAATGCTCAGAAAACTTTCCAAAGTATCTTTAACACAGCAGGGTTTTAGTCGTGGTGGTGACAATGACATTAGTGATGACTGTACACACTCCAGATATAAAATCCTCCAGAATAACAGACACAAAATCCTTAATATATATCATGTATGGCATTCTTAGTGTAAGACTTGGAAATGTTTTATCTTCAAACTCTTTTTATCTTTATACCTCTTACCTGAACTCCAGATTCATAAATCTATTGCCTATTTGACATCTCTACTTGAATGTGTAACAGACATCTCAACTTAACATATCCAAAGCTTAACCTGTGAGCTCCACCCCAGCCCCTATCCCCTCCCCAGCCAAATCTATGCAACCTGCAGACTTCTCCCCCATTTCAGGCATGGTAACTCCCTCGTTACAGTTGTTTCACTGAAAACATCATCCCTGGCTCCTCTCTTCTCCCACACCCACATCCAATCCATCGGGACCTCATGTTGTCTTTACCATAGTCCCCCTTCAGCTATGGTTTCATTTTCTGTGGTTTCAGTTACCCGTGGTCAACCTTGATCCAAAAATATTAAATAAAAAAATTCTAGAAATAAATGATTAATAAGTTTTCATTTGTGCACCATCCTGAGCAGTGTGATGAAATCTTGCACCAGCCCACTGTACGCCACCAGGGACGTGAATCATCCTTTTGCCCAGCACATCCACGATGTCTATGCTACCCTTAGTCACTCGGTAGCTGCCAGTAGATTGGCTGTCATAGTATCATAGTGCTGTGTTCAAATAATCCTGATTTTCCTTAGTTGTTCTATGGTAGTATTAGTTGTTATTATTAATATCTTACTGTACCTAACTTACAAATTAAACTTTACCATATGTATGTATGAGTGGGAAAAATCATAGCATACCTAGGGTTCAGTAGTATCCGTGGTTTGTGTCATTAACTGGGGGATCTTGAAACAGATCCTCATGGACAAGGGGTGGTCTACTGTACCTTCAAAAAATATTCAGAATTCGACCACTCTTAACATCTCCACTGCTACTACTCTTGTCTAAGCCATCTCTCACCTGGACACTTCAATTGCCTCCTACTGGTCTTTCTCCTTTCACTTCTGCCATGCTATGTTTCACAGAGCAGTCAGAATGATCCTTTTAAAATGTAAATAATGTGATGTTACCCCTCTGTTCAAAAACCCTCTGATGGCTCCTATCTGACTCAGATAAAATCCCAAATTCCCAGACCTCCTTCCCAGACCTCCTTTGAAATTTAGATGTGGTGCTTCTTCAGGCCATATACTCTCTCTGTGACTTGGGAAAGGTATTTGAACTCACTCCTGTGTGTTTCTGATCCTGCGTCCTTAAGTTGGTGGCAATCATAGTATATACCTTGAACATGCCAGGCATGTCCTTGCCTTGGGACTTTGCATGGCTGAAACCTCTCCCTGAAATATTCTTCTCCCAATTAGTCATATAGAGTGTCCTACTTTTTCAAGTACTTGCTCAAATATCACCTTTAAAAATAAGTCCTCTCCTGAGCACCCCATCATAAATTGCACCCTGGCACTCTTCCTCTGCACTCCTAATATCTTCCTCTGCCTGGATTTTTTTTTGCCTTTAGTATTTATCACCTTTTTCCATATACCATAATTTTATGTTTATTGCTTGTTACCTGTCTCCTCTCACTAGAATATAATCTCCACAATGGCAGAGGGTCATTCTGATTTGCTTTTTGAGGTACTCAGGCACCGAGAATATTGCCACGTGTATGGCAGGTATTCCGTAAATATTGCATGAACTAATGAACTAAAATCACTGGACACAAAATGTTAACATTAAAAGGGACTCTGAGGTTTATCTGGCCAAGTCAGTGGCTTCCTGACTCGCTTGTTCTGTTGATCCATCCTTGATCTTGAAACAATGTTGTTATGCATCTTTTCCCTTCAGGATTTGAAGTGCAAAGAGGTTTAGCCATACTCATTAGTTCATGACAGTCTCTTGTCAACATCTCCATTCTCCTCCTGCTGCCCTCCCCAGGCACCTCCTCTGTTATGTTTCATCTAGGTATGCTCCAATAGGAATATGGTACAGACATTGTTTTTTGTATTTGTTTGCTTAACTTCTATATATGGTATCATGCTGTAGAACTCACCTTGTCTCTTATTTTTTTCACTCAACTGCATGGTTGAAATCTTGCTATGTTGCTATATTAATTGTTTAACTGCTGCATGTTTCCCTTGGGTGAACTCACTACATTTTACTCTTCCGTTCTGCTGTATAACACGACTTAAAAGCATCTATTTGCAATTGCTTTCTTTTTCAGGATCAGCAATAATCATCCTGATTTCAAATCATTTTTAGGAATAAGGATGAAGATGAGCTGGGTGCAACAAGAATGAGATCATGTTGAGTACTGGTAGGAGCAGAGAATTTGAACTGAAGTTTGGATGTGGTTTTTCTCAGGCCATATACTCTCTCTGACTTGGGAAAGGTATTTGACTTCTCTCCTGTGTGTTTCTGATCCTGCATCCTTAAGTTGGTGGCAATCATAGTATATACCTCAAAGTGTTGTGACAATGAAAACATAGTAAGATATATCAGCAAGGAATATAAAATTATTTCATCAACTAATAAGCTCTACTCAAATATTAATGGTCATTTTGTTTTGTCTTTTTTTTTCTTTTTTTTTCTTATTTTATTTCAATAGGTGTTTGGGGGAGCAGGTGGTGTTTGGTTACAAGAATAACTTTTTTAGTGGTGACTTCTGACATTTTGGTGCATCCATCACCTGAGCAGTGTACACTGTATCCAATGTGTTGTCTTTTATGCCTCACCCCCAGAGAGTTTCATGGAAAGTTCTGCTTTCCGGAACATGTTGCCTGGAAATTACTCAATTAACATGCATATATCCCCTAAACATGGCAGATTGTGTTATATCTTTCTCCACATCAACAATGAAAAGGCTCCCCTTCCCTGCAGTCATGTACACAACACCTGGAAGGGCTGCAGCTCAGAGAACTAGTTCATCTAGGTTGTTTTGCACATTTCATAGCCTTAGTGGTTTCAAAAAAAGCTGGCACCAAAAGATCCTGCCTTAAAGGCAGCACAGTTATCCTCTGCACAAAGTCTTCTTTTGGTAATTTCCATAAAATTCAAATCTTTTCTTGACTGCTGCTCTAAGCAACAGGTCAGAGAGTACATAAAATAATTCATAAAGGACACATTTTACAGCCTTTTGAAAAACAGATTTGCAAATATAGATAGGGAATTTTCTCAAGCTTAGTGAACAACAGCCACAACAAATTTTGTGATAGTAATTGGAAGAGGTTTACCCCAAAAATGAAGCAGGGAGCACATCTTGAATCTCTGCTTTGTTTAGAGGCATTCCTGGGTATGTTGAGTCAGTGACATGGTCCATTAGAAGATCATTTTCATGTTTCTAAGAAGCCTCCTAGAAGAAAGCTCATCCTAAGGAAATAAAGAACCAAGCATAAGACCAACTAAAGTACAGGTTATGCTGCTATAGCAAAGAAAACAAAAACATACAATAGTGTGAATTAGAGAGAAACAGTCCAGAAATGGGCAGTCCAGGGTAACAAGGTAGCCATGCTCCATGAGGTCACTGAAACATCCAGGTCTCTTCCATTGAATAGCTCTGCCACCCTGTAGTGTGTTATCTTTGCTTGCATAGTCAAAGGATAACTACCACGTTTTTTTTCCAACCTACACAAAGAGCAAAAAACGTGGAGAAGCCCCCATCTAATTCTTTAGGATGCAGCCACCATTTCAGGCCAGCATAAGCATGTATCTTATGCTATTGTGTATTTTTGAGTCTCTTTGTTACATCAGCACAGTCTGTATTTAAATTAAAACACTGGGTCATAGCAGCCTCCTTCCCTTAGGATAGATGATCTTTCTCCTAGGTCCTCAACAGAACCATTAAAATATATTTCAGTCCTGCTTGAAACCTTTGACCTAAACTTGGTCATGTTGTCAAACTTCATTACAAGAATTCTCAGGAAATGCAGTTTCTAGCTGAATGACGTCTGCCCAGCTACCTTATTGGGGCAGGGGTAGAGGGGATCTGCTACTATAGGAAAAAAAGAGGTAAAAAGTTCTGGGGAACTGTTAGCAATTTCTGCCAAACCCAGTATCAAGGCAAAGGTTGTTGGAGAAGAGTGATCCTGGTCCCTGTAAATCAAATTTATCCTTAGCCTAGCTACGTGGACTCATGTCTAGGACCCAGTCTGAGACAGTGCTATACATAAAAACCAAAAGATCAAACATGTTTAATTAAATGGTGGGTAAGTCTTGAGGGGATAAGCTAACTCTTTAGGGTCCCTCTCACATACTGGAAGGCCAAAAAAAGGGGAGACAGCATCCCCTGTTTAACCAAGAAACAAAGTGCAGATATGTTACCTTAAGAGCTCAGTTGTCATTCCTAGCAGATTTCAGGGTCTTTTGGGAGATGGGAGAAACCACAGTGGTGACACATGGAAGACAGCAGTGGCTGGCAGGAGCTTGCAGTACCTTCTAGGATGCAGCGAAACCAATGGCAAGAGATGGTAGCATCCAACAAGGACTGAATGGCCTTATTGGTGATGGCGCCAGCGCCAGCAGAGGTGGCGGCACTTTCTGGGTGTGGAGAGAACATCAGCACTGCCTGGGGAAGCCAGTGACACTTGCTGGAGGCAGAGAGATCAGCGGTACCCAGGAAGTCCACATGGCAGCTGGGGATTTACTCCTGGATGCACGTGAGCTCTCTGTAGTGGGCTGCCAGAAATATGTGTATGCATGTGCATGAGTGCACTTGCATGTGCATATGTGCTTGTGTGGTTACTTAGCATAAAGTCCTCCACAAACAGGTGCCAGTGAAATTTATATTATGAAGTTGAAATGGCCTCATCTGTATCCACAAGAGTATAAGCCGTGAGTTAACTAGTCAGTAAAGCTAAGTTTCATCCTCCAGCCATGAACACATTTTGAAGAGGCTCTTAGCACTTTTAGTACAGAGTAACTGCAAACTTTAAAGTATACAATGGAGGTTTAAAGTATGCAATGGAGTTTTTCATTTTTGAGAAAATAAAATGAAGTTAGAGGTTTTAGAATTTACCTGGTGTTTTAAAATCAGAAAGTTATAGAACAAAAACTACACCCAAGTCACTAGTCCTAGACCCCACGTTTTTGTTTGTTTGTTGTTTGTTTGTTTGTTTGTTTTTGAGATATAGGGTTTTGCTCTGTTGCCCAGACTGGAGGCAGCGGCACGATCTCAGCTCACTGCAAGCTCCACCTCCCGGGTTCACACCATTCTCCTGCCTCAGCCTCCCAAGTAGCTGGGACTACAGGTGCCCGCTACCACGCCCGGCTAATTTTTTGTATTTTTAGTAGAGACGGTGTTTCACCATGTTAGCCAGGATGGTCTCAATCTGCTGACCTTGTTATCCACCCACCTCGGCCTCCCAAGACCCCACATTTTAATACTGTCGAATGTTCTTGCATGGGATGACGTCTCCACTCATAGGGATTCCAGAGTTGCCCACTAGAGCAAGGAGCTGGGTGATTTGGGGAACATTTTTTTGACAAGGCAGAGCCTGGGATCTTGAGGCACTGTGCAACAGTGGGGAAATGTCAAAGTTATTAATTTTTATAAAATATGTTAATAAGCTTCCCATTATTTCCTCTCGTTATTCAGTGTTGCCTTTCTGGTTCTCTGACACTTAACTGTGACAATGTGACCCAAAAATATCAGGCCTGCAGGCCTAGCTCCTCTTCTTCCAACAGCTGGGACATTTGACCCCTGCCAAAGTCTCTGCTTCAGAGTCACGGCAAATCATTCCCTCCTGTTTGGACATTTTTTCATGCCTAAAAAAACCCGTCGCATGCACGAAAGTATATAGGACTCAGTAAGCCCTCAGCAAATTTTAATATCCTTCCTCTACTCTTCCTTGGATCTTCTCAAATTCTCTAAATATGGTTTTATCTCCTTAAAGGTAGAGAAGTATAAAGTGTATCAGTTGGGTATTAGAGAAGAACTTCAACACTCCAAGGACCCACCTACAAAGTAAGTCCCAGAAAATGCTCCAATTAGCCATTTAGAGATTGAAAATAAGCCACTAGGAGCCACCACTCCCACTTGGTGACCTGTGGCAGGCATTTCTATTAAACAGCATTCATTCTTTTTGTCCTCCATACTCTTTCCTTTCTGATAAGGTGCAGCGTAGACCACTATCCTACTCAGAATAGGCTAGGCAGCCACTAGCAATCATTTAGAGCTAGCACATGAAATGAAAGCTATTTTCCATGCCTGCTGTAGTTTACCAATACACACACTCAAATGAACTCCAACCTAGCAGTTCTAGATTGAACTTATTCAACAATTTTTATCTGGGTAATTTGGTCTTTAACAGGTTTAAGTGAGTCACATGTGTCCAAGCTCAACCTTCTGAGGTCAGAAAACATTTGTGGGACCCTGGACACTCCACCCAACTTGCCATGGAGTGAGTGTCATTAGGAATCTGCACCATTTTGGAGGGCAAGGAGAACAAATTGTATAAGGGTTTATTTCTGTAGTTTTATAGTCATATTTATAGCATTAAATAGCTGTATTACTTAGATGGTTCCAGGGAGAGTTTAGAGCTTTTTCTACTTTTACCTCCAATAAAGGGAAAATGGAGCTTTTTACATACATTGGTTAAAACTTTTAGTTTGGGGAGGAAAAAAACCATAGTAAGAAATGGATCATATATATTACAACAAAGTTCTTCAATTATGAACTTTTCAAACTTCATGACGTCGTGTCTTATACGCAATCCTGTAGATTGGCACTTCCCCAAAACTAATCATAGATAACAGTTTAATTATCAAACTTGCTAGCATGTTTTTATTTTTCACAGTAAATCTGTTTATTTTTTATTAATAACAATTCTGAAATCAATCCATTTGGGTTGGTGGTATACAGAACACATGTAAGCGTGTTAACTATTGTGACTTCTTTCAAGTCTAAATGATGTAATAAAACTTTTAAATTTAAAAAAAAAGCACGAGAGTTTGAAAAAAAGAGTCGTGAAACCATGCCAAACAGACAAGCAGACAACTGACCCACGCAGTCACTGTGATTGAAAGGAGATGTTTTGTAAACCAGAAGGAGGAACCACAAAACTTGGAGAGACAAGACGGGCATCAGATCAGAACCTACAGGGAAGGGTAAAATGTGGGCAAGGATGAGGAGGTCAGATGTCAAGAGTTTGCAGTCCCATCCACACTGCTCTCTGTGTACCTGCTATGGGGTCAGCTACCTCTTTACATCTCAGGCTGATGCCACAAAGACATTTTGTATGATTTAACCTAAAACATTTCCCCTGCTAATCTCATCACTCATATGATCCAGGAACGTTGGTTAAAGAATCCAGAGACCTATATTTAAATTCCAATTCTTTCATTTCTTTATGGGTAATGTGACCTAGTGAGAGCTGCCCAAATTCACCAGCCTTGGTCCCATGTTTATATAGCAGTAGTCAGATGAGTTGACTGCTAAGATCATTTGTCTTTAAAGTTCTATGATTCTGATTCTGATTTTCACTCTGGATGCCAAAAAACAGGAATGAACACCTTTAAAAAAAAACATAATAAAGCAGCACTGGAAATTATCTTGCTATTTAGCAGTATTTTGGCCATTATACTTGGTTTTTACATTTGCCAATTTGAGGCTAAAAATGATAATGTATCTATCATTAATATTTCTTTTCTGAGCATTCCATAAAACTATTATAAAGTCAACCAAATTTGATAACTTATTAGAAGTCCAATTCCTGGACTATTTCATACTTTATGCATTAGATTATGTAATAACAGACAAATAATTAAAGCTTTTACTATGTGCCAGCTACTGTGTTAAGTATTTATATTTATTAGCTTGCTTAATCCTCCCAACAAAGATATTAGGTACTTTTATCCCTGGAAGGTGAAGAAACTGAAATTTATGAGAATTAAGTAATTTGCTCAAGGTTACACAGCTAATAAATATCTAGAGCTGGATTTTTAACTTGGGCAATCTGACACCAGAGTCTTGGTAACTGAGGAAATGTGAGTAGTATAATGTGTTTTATTTTTTAAAAAGTCTATAAGATAGTCTTATAAACAATATACAGTTTGTGCATATCATATTTATATGTAGCATTTTTCATAAAATATCCTGTAACAAAAATAACTGCTTGGAGGGCCTCTGGAAAGGAAAGTCATCATTAGCAGTCTACTGAGTGGCTCTGTGATGCCTTCAGCCGTGTGGCAAACACACAAAGTCACGGCAGCTTGAAGGTTATATGCTCTATGCTCTGCCTCTCTAATGCTAGGGTCACTCCAGGATTTAGCCCCAGGGCTGGTGCACTGGGGGTGCACGGGGAAAATCTGATCCTCCCTCAAGAATCACAGCAATCATCTCATGGGATCATGACCAGGAGGATGAATTTGTGCAGGCACACGTAGATACAAATCGAACAAGGACATTAAAGTGGCAGGGGATTGAGGGAGAGAGAGAGAGAGAAATCTTTTGATCCCTCAACAACTGTCCACATTTTCATTTTCAGTCTACACTCCCTAAAGTCTCATTCTCTCTCCAACCCACTACAGTATGACTTTGGTCCTTCACTACTTTACTGGAACTTGACTTCTTGTCAAGGGCACCAACAACCTAGATCTTTGATATTCAAAGTATGGTCAAAGGGCAAGTAGCTTCAGCATTACCCGGAAGCTTGTTAGAAAAGCAGAGAAGGCTGGGCACAGTGGCTCACAAGTGTAATCCTAACACTTTGGGAGGACAAGACAGGCAGATTGCTTGAATTCAGGTGTTCAAGATCAGCCTGGACAACATGGTGAGACCCTATCTCTACCAAAAATACAAAAAAATGAGCTAGGCTTGGTGGCACATGCCTGTTGTCCCAGCTACTTGGGAGGCTGAGGTTGGAGGATGGCTTGAGCCTGGAAGGTGAAGGCAGCAGTGAGCTGAGATCGTGCCAATGCACTCCAGCCTTGGTGACAGAGTGAGACCCTGTCTCAAAAAATAGAACAAAATAAAATAAAATAAAAAAATAAAGAGCAGAGAATTGCAGAGTCCCTTCCCCAGCTCCAAAATATGATTTTAATAATTCCCGGGTGAACTCTATGCTTATTAAAGATTGAGAAACATTGACTAGGTCTTCCTAAAGCAAATGATCAATTTTCCTCCCTCATTGCTTTTAGCCATACTTGGCATGGTTGACCACTCTTATTCATGGAACACTTTGTTCTGGGCTTTGGAGCCATCACCCTTACCTGGTTTAATTCCTCCCTCACTGGCCTCTCCTTCTCAGATTCCTTTGCCTGCCTTCTCTTTTACTCTCTCTGCCTCCTCTACCACATTTCCTAACACTGAAGTGCCCCCACGCTTTGTCTTTGGTCCTCTTCTCTTCTTCATCTATACTCTTCCCAGGTGATTTTATCTAGTCCCTTCTAACACTGATGACTCCAAACTTTATTCTGTATCTCTGTCTAAACCTCTGCTCTGAGCTCGAGACTGGTCTATACATTTGCCTACTGGATATATCTACTCGGATATCTAATAAGCACCTCAAAATTAACTTTACTAAAATAGAGCCATTGACTCCACACCTCACCTCTCCAAATCTTCAACATAAACAGCACCGTTATCTGTCATTTTCTCAGGCCTCAAATCCAGGAGGCATCCATCCTCTAGTCTTCTCTTTTGCTTGTATTCCACATCCAAACCAATCTATCAGCAAGTCTTATGAAAATTATCTCCATAGTAAATCCAAAATCTGAACATTTCATTTTGTCCCCATTTACAGCCCTATTCAATCATGGACTACTGTAAGAGGTTCCTCACTGCACTCCTGCTTCCACTGTGATCCATTCTTCAAACGGCATCCAGAGAAATCGCTTAACCACAAATCAAAGTATAGTGCTCCTGCCTAAAACCCTCCAACGTCTTCCCATTGCAGTAACAATAAAGTCCACTATTCTTGCTATATTAGTTAGAATACTTCTGGCTGCAGGTTACAAATATCCAGCAGAAAGTGATTATATTTTACTCCTCAATAATGCCAAAGGTCAGTGGCTCTAAGGTTAGTTCAAGAGCTTGACAGTGTTATTGAAAACCTAATCTCTTCCATCTGTTGGATGCGTCATCTTCAGTGCAGCACTGATGATGCACCTCATGAGTATAAGATGGCTGCTGCTGCTCCGAATACTACATTCACACATGTGCAAAGGGAAGAAGAAAAAAAAGCACTTCATTTTATTAGGAGGGAGGAGAATCTTTATCAAATGTGCTAAGCAGACTCTTCCTAAGATCGCAGAACTGAGTCACAGTTATTAACTAGCCCTAAACTAATCAATGCTAAAGAGAAATGTCCAAGCCAATCATGATTCATTTCTAGGAGAAGAGGAAAAAGTATTCCTTCCCAGAAGATGTTGTGGTCCCATTTCTGAATAGGCAGGAGATCAGAAAGGGGGGAAAGAACCCAAGAAAAAATATAATATTATGTGTTTATGTTGTCTATCTTTAGCCTCTCGAATGTCAATTCATGGTCAGGTATTTTGTCAGTGCTGTGTCTCCAGTCCCTAAAACAATGCCTGATATATGGTAGGTACCAATCAATTATTGTTGACTAACTGGCTGACTACAACTCTGGAGAAGTAACTCCACATGTCTGCTCCTAAGGCTCTGCTGATACGGTAAGCTCACAATCAGGCCAGGTCATAAAAAGTCATTAGCAAAGTCAATTAGAGAACAGAAGCTTTTAAAGGGGATCAGTTTGTGGTCAGCTGATTGGCTGGCTTTGCCCACTTCTCACTCTAGGGTGGCATCTTCAAGAAACTGTCTATATTTATCCCTCTATCTATGTAAATACTGCTGAGTTAACCCTATTTACCTTGGGAACTTCACATTAGAGACCTGAGCTAGTGAGTTACTGCAGCCCCACATAATGTCCTAGATAGGAATGACACTGGCTGTCAAGAGGCAGTTGTTCTAAAAGGCACAAAGGAGCCCATGGAGCCTGATTTTTAAATTCTATTTAAATTTACCTTCAGGATAACAGCATCTCTACTTCTGTGCCAGGACAACAGATCTCACCAAAGTGGAACTGTATTTTGCTTTAAGCAAATTATGAAGGAGGTAAAAATGACCAAAAGGACCTCGAAGTCAGCTTCTTGTGCATATGCATCATATAGACCAAAGTTTAAACCCAAGGTTTTCCAAGCCTGACTGCTGCCTTGGAAGCCACTTAAAATTTCCCTGCACCTCAGCAGCTTCATCTATACAGTGAGGCTCGAATCTCACAAAAATATCAGGAGGATTATACAAGTTAATGCACGTGAAGTACTTGGCAGAGAGCAAATACTCAATTTATCCTGGTCCCATTTCCTTCCAGTTTTGCCAGCAAGAATTGAGGCTTACTAAATGCAAAGAAATTGAAGTCTGATCATTTATGCTATCAACTTACTCATACAATCTCAGAGGTGAAAAAAAAATTAAAAGACTTCTAGTCTAACCACTGCTTTTATTCACTAAATAAAGTACTGCAGAATTTCTTTGAAAAACTACTTCGTAGGATACACAAAATGCCTGAAAATGAGCTTTTATTTCCAATATTTCCTTTCAATAATCTGCTTTTCGTATAGAGCCTGATACACCTCCTGTATTGTAACTCATGGAAGAGAGAGTTCAGCTTTGGAAAAACTATGAAGATAATGCAAATGTAGCACCATCCACAGTATCCAGGGCATGTCCTGGAGCACGCCAGGCTCATGTACTGACTGCACACCCATCGCAGTAGCCCAGACAGCTTACCAGGATGCTGCAATGGGGGTGCTGGTATTGCCTTCCCAGAGGAGAAATTGTTACCTACAAGGAAAGACACAATTCAGTTTTCCAGTTCTCCCAAATCACCCAAGGTCTTGTTCCTCAACAGTGAGTCAGTGGGTCGACTTCAATAGTCTGCCTTGATGACTAGTGTTCCTATGACTGGCACAAAGAGGCTACACAGCAGTGTGGTCAGATAGTGATACTGAAAGGAGATCAATGTGTCCCTCTCTGTTCTGCTAGATATCACCCCAGTAGCACAGGATAAGTTGCTGAAACTCTTTAGGCTTCAGCTTTCATGTTCATAAAATGAGAATGTAGGACTTGACAGAATCCCTAGAAGTTCTTTCCATGTCTAAATTTGTATGTACATCAATATTACACCTATTTTCCCTCTTATCTGGTCTTGGTTTTTAGCAGAAGGAAAGTTCTGGGTAGAAGGTCTGAGGGTTAAGGCTGCTAATAAAAACTACAAATAGTCCCTAGTATTTAGAGATTAATTAAATTTCATTAATGTTTTCACATGAAATAATCAATGCATATTGTGCAACTGCTTGGTGTCAGAAAATAGGGAGGCAGAAAGAAATTTCAGGCTTAGATGATGCCCTTAAGGACATTATAACCTAATTGTAGGAAGAGTTGAAGAATAATGCAATAATCCATAGGCTAAGTGCCATAATGGTGATAGCTCTGATTGATTAAAAAGAACACTAAATTTAACATCAGAAAAACTTGGTAAAAAGCAGAGTTGTATCACCTACCAGTTCTGTGAACTTGGGAAATCAACTTATGCTTACTGAGCATCAAGTTCTTCATTGATAATAGGAAGACAATAATACCCACCCCATATGACTATTAAGTGTATTTCATTCAAAAAAGTAAATCACCTAGTACACTCTTGCATACATCTTGAAAACTTACTTGCACACATCTTGAAAACTTACTTGCACTAAATCCAATGCAAAGTTCAGAAAATGCAGATGATGAAGTTCTGTTCTCAAGGAGTTTACAACCCAGTGGGTAAAACATCCACAATCACCACCACAACCACAAGAACCATGAGAAAAACCCAATTCATGCAATTACAATCAGTATAATGAGTATTACCAAGGTTAAAGCACCAGGAGCTATGAGAACACAGAGAAGAGACTCCTAACTTCTTCTCTGTTATCAGGGAAGGGCTTCTTAGTGGAAATTGACATCTAAGATGAGACATAGAAAAGAGAAGACCTTATCTAGGTAAAGAGGAATAGAATATACAGAGCAATTATTTGTTTTTTGTTTGTTTATTTAGTTTTGTTTTTGCAGCATGTGCAAAAGCCTGATAGAAAGAGAGGGCACAATGCCTTTGACAAATGCAAAGTATCCTAGTTCAGTAGGATAGAGAAGATAGACTGATGGAATATATAGATTAATAGAGGAGATGACACATAGTAAAATGTGATACTGGAGCTGATACTGGAGATAAAAATTATTTTTGAAGCCGTAGTAAGAGTTTGGATTTTAACTTATGACATTGGGATCAGCAAAGGGTATCATGCAGCAGAGATCACAATATGTTTCCAACATCAGAAATATCATTAAGGATGCAGAGTGGAGATATTGCAGGGAAGCACAGGAAACCTCTGAAAATAATTCAGGTTAGATGATAGCCTAGAAGAAGAAAGTGACATTAAGGATGAGAGTAGTAGGTGGATTGAGGAAAGGTTTATGGTGAAGAACTGAAAAGACCTATTATTGCTTAGACATTGGTGGGTAGGGGTGGGAAAAACACTAGTGAAAAGAGGGTACTAGGTTTTGGGTTTTGGTAATGGGCAAATGACAGTGCCATTGGCTGCAATTCGTTGGAAGCGAAAAAAAAAATTCAGTTTTGGATACGCTGTATTTTGTTGAAGCAGAAGATTGCCTAACATAGAGGCCAACACATAGTATATCCACATTCATTCAGAAATACTTGTTGAACACCTACTATGTGCTGAACACTGTGCTGAAACCTAGAAATACAAAGATGAATACATTTCAGCAGTTCCTGTCTCAAGGATCTCAGAGTTTCATGAGACATCAGATGTATAAATAAATAAACACAATATGGCCAAGATGAGGAATGTTATAGAAAACAAATGTATTCTTGGTAAAAAGTATATTAAATGAAAGTTTTCAAGCAGCAAATAACAGAGAATTAGAGGAGAAGCAGGCAGCATAGGGCTCCATTGGTGAGAAGACTTGTGATAAAGCTAATTGAGTTTTAAAATAAGTTTTTAAGCAAGGAATAAGAAAGTCTGTTAGGCAGAGAGAGCAAAGTGAACAAAAGTGAGGAGTAGGACAGTGTTTGGCGTGTTTGAGAACAGTACCTAGAATAGTTTTACTAGTCCAGATGGCTCTTAAGTGGGATCATGGGTATAAGCCTGGAGAGGCAGAGTCTTATGGTCTTTGCCTATGATTTTACACCTGCAGCCTACATGATCTTCCTGGAGATCTCTCCACATCAGAAAATGTCAGCTTCACATTAATAATTGTTCAGATAAAAAATCTTGGCAGCATCTTTGCCTCCTCTCTTTCCTGCCCAGGCCACATGCAACTCACCAGCAAAACCTGTTATCTAAGGATGATGTCAGTGAAAACAGAAACTAAGAGCAATGAGAACACTGGCAATTGATTTGTCAGAATAAACTTTTTCAGAACCATGAAATTAACTAAAATTTTGCAGCACCTAACAGCAGAGATCAAAAATACATGAAGCAAACTGACAGAATTGAAGGGAGAAATAGTCAATTCAAAAATAGTAGTTTGGGACATCAATACCCCACTTTCAATAATATATATAACAAATAGATTAACAAGAAAATAGAATTCTTGAACAATACCGTGAACCAACTAGAGTTAACAAACACCTATAAAATATTCCACTCAACAACAGCAGAATACACATTCTTCTCAAGTGCCCATGGAACACTCTCCAAAATAGATGATACACTGGCCCATAAAATAAGTCTCAATAAATTTTAAAACACTGAAATATACAAAGTATGTACACTGAACACAATGGAATAAAATTAGAAATCAATAACAGAAGGAAATTTTAGAAATACACAGATATGTGGAAATTAAAATATTTCTAAGTAATCAATAATAATATAAATAGTCAAAGAAGAAATCATAAGGAAAATTAGAAAATACTTTGAGATGAATGAAAATGGGAACTTAACATACTAAAACTTGTAGATCACAGCTAAAATACAGCTTAAAGGGAAATTTATAGCTGTAAACACCTATATTTATAAAGAAGAAAAATCTCAAACTGGTAACCTAACTTTTCACCTTAAAACACTAGCAAAAGGAGGACAAATTAAATCCAAAGCAAATGGAAGGAAAAAATAGTAAAGATCAGAGGTAAATAAATGAAATAGTCAAAAAACAGTAGAGAAAATCAACAAAACCAAAAGAGAAAATCAACAAAACATTTCAAAATGTTCATTAAAAATATCAAGAAAATTAATAATCTTTTAGCTAGCCTGACCAAGGAAAAAGAGAAGAGACTCAAATTACTAAAATCAAGAATGATGAGACATTACTACTGACCAAACAGAAACAAAAATAACTGTAAGGGACTAGTATGGATAATCACACCCTAACAAATTAGATAACTCAGATGAAGCGGATACATTCCTAGAAACATACAAACTACTAAAAAAACTCAAGAAGAAATAGAAAATCTGAATAGATTTATAACAAGTAAAGAAGTTGGAATTAGTTATTTAACAATAACTTACCACAAAAAAAAAAAAGCCCAGACAAAAGCTGAGCATAGTGGTGTTCACCTGTAGTCTCTGCTACTCAGGAGGCTGAGATAGGAGAATTGCTTAGTCTGAGGAGTTTGAGGCCAGCCTGTGCAACACAGTGAGACCTCATCTTAAAAAGAAAAGACCAGGAAAAAGAAAGAAAGTTCCAGAAAAGATGGCTTCACTAGTGAATTCTATCGAACATTTAAAAAGGCTAACATCTATCCTTCAAAAACTCTTCCAAAAAATAGAAAAGGAAAAAGTTCCCATCTCATTCTACAGGGCAGTATTATCCTGATACCAAAATCAGAACGGGCCGTAGCAAAAAACCTATAAAATACTATTCCTTATGAATAGAAACATAAAAACTTTTACAAAATATTAGCAAACTAAATCCAACAGAATATTAAAAGAATTATACATAATGACCAGGTAGAATTTATTCTAGCAATGTTAGGTTTCAAATACACAAACCAATAATGCACCATACTACTAAATAAGGAACATAAATCACATGATTACATCAATTGATGCAGAAAAAGTATTTGACAAAATCCAACACACTTTATGATAAAAAACATTCAAAAACAAGGAATAGAAGAGAACTTTGTTAATCTGATAATGGACATCGATGAAAAACACATAATTCACATCATACTTCAATGGCAAACATGGACTGTTTTCCCTCTAAGATCAGGAACAAGACAAGGATGTTTACTCTTGTCCATTTCATCCAACATTGCACTGGATGTTATAACCAGAGCAATTAGGCAAGAAAAGAAAAAAAAGACATACTGATTGAAAGGGAAGGAGTAAAACTCTCTATTTGCAATGACATAACTTCGTAAATAGAAAATATTAAGGAATCTATTAAAAAACTATTATTGCTAGTAAACAAATTCAGCAAGACTGCAAGATATAAGCTTAAAATACAAAAATCTATTGTTTTTCCATACAATGACGGTGAACAATTCAAAAACAATTATAATAGTATCAAAAAGAATAAAATAAATGGAAATCCATTTAACAAAAGAAGTTTAATGGAAACTATAAAATATCATTGAAATAAGGCAAAGAAAATCTAAATAAATTAAAAAACATTCTGTGTTCATGAATTGCAAAACTTAATATTATTAAAATGACAATAATTTCCAAATTGACATGCAGATCCACTGCAATCCCCATCACAACTTCAAAGACACTTTTTGCACAAATGGAAGAGGGTAATCTTAAAATTCATACAGAATTACAAGGGACCTCAAGTAGCCAAAACAATCTTGGAAAAGAAAAACAGACAACTTACACTTTCTTTGAGTTGAAACTTACTACAAAGCTACAATAATCAAAGCATTATGTTGCTGGCATAAGGCTGGACATATGGATGAAATAGAATTTAAAGTCCATTTTTTAAATCCCCATTTATCTATGGTTAACTGATTTTTTACAAGGGTGTCAATACCATTCAATAGTGAAAAAATAGTCTCTTCTACAAAAGGTGCTGGAAATCTGGATACTTAACACGCAAAAGAATGAAATTGAATGCTATAATAGTCAAAATTCTCCAAATAAAAAGAACCAATAGAGCACACACACACACACACACACACACACACACACACGACAGATAGATATAGATACATGTAACATGAGATTTATTATAAGGAATTGGCTCATGTGATTATGAAGACTGAGAAGTGCCATGGTCAGCCATCTGAAAGCTGGAGACCTAGGAAAGGCGGTGGTACAATTCAGAGGCCGGAAAGCCTGAAAGATGCTTGAGAACCAGGAGTACAAAGAGCAGGAGAAGATTGATATCCCAGCTTCAGCAGTCAGGCAGAGGGCAAATTCAGCCTTCCTCTGCCTTTTTGTTGTATTCAGGCCCTCAATTGATTGTATGATGCCCACCCACATTGGGGAGGGCCATCTGCTTTACTCAGTCCACCTATTCAAATGCCATTCTCTTCCAGAAACCCTCACAGACACACCCAGAAATTGTGTTTAAGCAGCTATCTAGGCATCCCCTGGCCCAGTGAAGTTGACAAATAAAATTAACCATCACAGAAACCTATGTCACACCATATAAAAATGGGCTAAAAATGGATCAAACACTTTTAGAGTAAGAGAAAACTATAAAACTCTTAGAAGAAAACATAGGAATAAATCTTTATAACCTTGAATTTGGCAATGGTTTCTTAGATATGACACCAAAAGCAACAATGAAAAAATAAATGAATTAGAATTTCATCAAAATTAAAAACTTTTGTGCTTCAAAGGGCACCATCAAGAAAGCGGAAAGATAACCCATAGAATGGAAGGAAATATTTGCAAATTATATCTGAAAGGGTCTAGCATATCCAAGATTTCTAAAGAACTGTTACAATCCAACTATAAAAATACAAATAACCCAACAGAAAAAATGGGTAAAGAATTAGAATACATACCTTTCTATGAAAGATATACAAGTGGCCAATAAACACATGAAAACCTGCTCAACTTTATTAGTCATTAGGGAAATGCAAATCAAAACCACCATGGGACACCATTTCACACAGATGAAGATAGCTATAATAAAAAGATATATAATAACAGATGTTGTTGAAAATGTGGAGAAACAGGAGCTGTCATATATTGCTGGTGGAAATGTAAAATAGTAAAGCCACTTTGTTCGTTGCTGTACCTCCAGTGTCTAGAACAGTGCCTAGAACAGTGCCTGGCATGTTCAGTAAATATTTTTGATTGAATGGATTACATGGTGTGGTAGCTATTTATCTGTGCAACGGATTGGGATACACACAAGCCTGTGCAATATTGTTAAGCTTTTAGATTTTGATTCTTCTTACTCTGTTTTTATTTTCTTATCTAATTATTTACATGCATTTCCTTTGGAAAAGCTTTCTACCTCTCTCATGCTATTGCGCATACATTCTCTTCACCAGCCACAGCTGATGCCTGCATCTATGACTTCTATGTAGTGCTACAGTAACTGCACACAGAAGCTCTCAGCTTTCACAAGTCTTGGAAAGGCAAATGAAATCAAGGCCATATCCAAGCTGAATAGAGAAGTTGAAATGGCTTTGAATTACTTGACAATGAATGTAGGGACACTTCTTTGAGAAAACATCAATACAACTCTTTTTACAGGCCCATAACTCAAAAATGTCTGAAAGCCCTTGTCCCTGTAAACATTCTTGGGGAAGGGGAGATGACTACATGAGAATTTATCAATCATTTTTAGTTCTTATGTACTACTCCAACAAATATTAAAATTAGTGAAAGAAAGTTTGCTTTTGACCTTTTCTTGCCCCACCCCCACCCCAAGTAAAGTGAAAGCTACAGTTTGGATTCACCTTCTGTCTAAAAAGGGGGAGATAAAGTCCGAAAGATGAAGAATTTTTTCCCAGTTGTGCATATACACTTTAAATTTTAGCTGTCTTCCCAAAATGACAAATATTTCGTTAAAGCAGTTGTTCATTTGTGTTCATTTGTCAAAAGCAGATGCTTTCGAATTCACGTTCAGTCTAAAAACAAGTCATAAGTGATCTGAGTGACAATGTTGCCGCAGGGGACGGTTGCTGCTCAGTTTTTGTTAAAAATAGAACAAATAGAAGTATCTTAAGTATGTTCACTAGAAAGCTTTTCTTACAAAGAACACAAATGACACCTGATAAAACATCTTGCATGGCTGTGCTTCAGTTCAGTGATGTGATGAAGAGTAGCATGAGACGTTTCTCTTTGGGTCCTTAAGACAAAAATTAGGAATACTTACCTGATATTCCAGCAGGCAGTGGGGCAGAGGGTCATTGCAGGACTTTGGGCTGTTTGTACTGGTCCCTGCCAGTGCATTATCAAAGACTGGAGAGGCAGTGCTGAAAACCACAAATTTTAGAATTAGAGGGCTTGGGTTCCAGGTTCAGCTCTAAGTTAGCTAGCTGTACAGAGGAATTCACCTTATTTCCCTGAGACTCATTCTGTAGGCTGAGTTGATGCCAACATTCCCTGCTTCACAAGTTCTTATGATGTCAGTGAAAAAAATATATGCTTTAAAAAAGGACTTTATAATGATGCAATACAAAATTAGTTATTAGTAGTATAACTTAGTTGGCCCTGTTTACTAAGCTCTTTAACATGGGTTTGTTACAAGGACTTTGGCAGTGTGTCCCATGAATCATAATAACAAGCTGTTATTGAGTCCCTACTATGCACCATGTACTGGGTTAGGTGTTTCACAAGTTATCAAATTTTATCACTATTTTATTAAACACTTTCATAAACCTTATGAAGTTAATATAACTTTATGAAGCCCCATTTAACAGATGGAAGACCATACGATTATAAAAAGGTAATCAAGCCCAGGGCCCAGATACATCCAACTGTAACACTCACATGCAACAATATCATGTAGCCTCTTTGGAAACACTGAGCCACCACCAGGACATTTCCATTTCTAGAGGATAGAAATTGCTGGTCCAAAATGAATCTAGTTAGCCTCACCCAAATTGTTACTAAATATCAGAGAGGATTCAGAAGAAAGATGATGGCTCACGCTATTCCAAAAAAAAAAAAAAGAGGACAAGCCACTTAATGCTGGATATGGGGAGGAATTGATAGGAACACCAACAGATCCGGGTGAAGAAAACCCGGATCAGACTTGAGTTTGTGGCATAATCTGACATCCCTTGGACCACAGGTCACCTAAATAAAGATAAGAAAATGTTTTGTGCCCTCTCATCATGCTTCTCCTGACTCAAGCCAAAAACTGGACAGCTGTTCTTCTCCTTCCTTAGTCTTGCTCTGTAAAGTGGGAAGATACCATTTCCTTGGACATTATCTCTTCTCCTACTTATACCCCTACCCACAAACACAGATTGTTTTTATTCAGACAGGGGCTGCAATCCCAGAACAGAGTTAAGTTAGAAATAAGGGGAGGCTTATTGATGGCAGAGATGAGAAAAGCCCTGGTAGCCATACATATTATAAATCATAGTTTTTAAAGAATCATATTGACTTTAAATAAAACATTCAAGTAGACATAAGTTGAAAATTCATTACAGCAGAAAGCAGTGTTTGAAACTCACCTAGAAATTGAGAAATAAATTAGGAGCTAAACTCATCAACTGTCCCTTCCGTGGTGGGTGTGAAAAGATGGTTAAACTACCACATAAGTTGTGAACCAAAACAATGCCTTCATGGCAGGCAACAAAAGTGAACAAAGACGCTGGCTTCTTTGAAGATTACTAAGGAGAAATCAACCAAAATGAAGCCATGAAAGAAAAAATAAAAATAAGTAATTCTGACCAAGAGAAAGTACCCAGAAAACCCAGAATAAGATCCACCTGAAACCAACCTTTTGTAGCACACAGAAGAAAATGTCCAGAAACTGACTGGCATCATTATAATAGAGGTCTGGATGGGATTTCCTCTCTCAAACAGAAGCAGGAAATAAAAAAAAAAACTGAACAGAGTGAGATGATAGGACAACAGGATTGGAAAAAGCAGCAAAAATGCAAGACAAAGAGATATAAATGAGATAAGAAATGATTCCAACAGAACTAAAATACAAGTAACAAACACAGGATTAAAATTCTCACTGAAGGAAGTAAAGCAGAACTGAGGCTGCAGATAAATGAATGAGTGATGCAAAATTTTGAAATGGTCTTTCGGAGTACAGAAACAGAGTTTTGAAGGAGAAAAACAGGTAAGTAATCTGGAAATGGCAATGGGGTGCAAGTAGGATCTCTGCCCCCATCCTGGTTCTGACGGTTCAGGGCAGGAGGGTAAAGACAGCCTCCCCTTTATAGGGCTTCAGGAAAAAATATGTCCTCAAGGGACAGGCAGATTTCAGTTAAGGCAGCAAGCAAAGAGAAAATTCATATAAAAGTCTGAAAATATTGGGGAGCTTGTTTTTCCATCTCTGAGATAATCACTTTATATCATCTCATCAAGCCTCCCACACCCTGGCCTTCCACTTTCCACAAATGACATTGCCTCACAATTTATTCAGAAAAACAGAAACCGTATATAGGAACACCTGCCTGCACCCATCTTCTCCACCTCTGCTCTCGTGGAGATAGAAAAACCATCCCATACCCATGAAAGCCAATCCCCTGTGTGTGCACAAGACCCCTTTCTCTTCTCCTTTTCTCAAGGACTTTACTCCAGCTCTTCGGTCTCTCTCCTAACCAGTGTCTCCCTCCCTATCAGATCATTTATGTCACATAAAACATACTCTAAGGAAGAATATCTCATTTTTAAAAGCACCGCCCCTTGAAACCATATCTCACATTGGTTAATAGCTCATTTATTTTCTCCTCTGCGCACTTAGCCTTCTCAAACAAGTTGTCAGCACGTGCCATTTCCACTTCCTCACTTTTGATTTACTCCTCATTCCACTTTAGTCTGGTTTCTGTCCATCTCTCTCAAGAACACTGTCTTAACTCCACGTTCTTCCTACTCCACTGCTTGTAAGCTCAACTTCCAAATGCCAGCACCTACACTTCTTTACCCAGTGGCCTCTCTTGCCACTGTAGCTCACTTTGCCTCTGCAAAGCAGACCAGAAATGCCAACAAAACAATGTCTTCTCCCCACCCCAGGAGCAGACCTCAACAAACGATTGACTGGGTTTAATGAATAAATGATGCCCGTCGTTTGAGGTGACCCTCTGAGAAATGGATTTTGCACCAGCTTCCAGGGTTTTCCCACTGATATCCAATATCAGTTGCCCACACTGGTAGCTGCCCTGATAACACACCTTTCATCACCTGTCTTATCTTTCTTGTCTGTTTCCCACTCCCTCTACTTGAATTCTTATTCCTGAGTTTGCTGCTAAGAAATCCAAACTAAGACAACCTCTATGATGCTAACTCTCATACATTTCTCCATCTCACATCACCAAGTTGTTAGTTGAAAGCTGTCTCCTCTGCTGGCTTTCAGAACACCACACCTTCCTGGTTTGCCCCTGCTTCACAGACTGATCCTTTTCCACCAGACCTTTCATATTGGAATGCCTCAGCCTTTGATCCCCATGTCTGCTCCTTCTTTTCCTATCTTTTTCATATGACTGAAGTTCATAAATCTAGCCTGGCCTCTCTTCTGAATTCCAGACTCACTCTAGACATTAATTAAAAAATTAATCTTAACTTTACGTTGAACTTACTTTCCTATTGTTTTATGGTACACCAGACATTGTATAAGTTCTTTGAAAATATTATCTCATTTAGTCCTCACCACAATGATCCAAATCATTACACTTCTCAGGCAAGGAAAGCACGGTTCAAAAAGACTTGCCTGGATTCATGGAGCTGGTGAGAAACAGCACCAGGATGTGAAGCAGGTGTTTCTGACTCTGAAGTTTGTGTGCTCTTAATCTCCAGGCCACTCTGCTTCCTGTATTCCTGCTTCCTTTGTTGAATGGGCATATAGGTTTTATAGAATGAGAAACTGCTGAAACTGGAAGAGAACTCAGTGATCATCCAATCCAGCTCTTTCATTTTATAGTTGTCCAAAAAACCAAATAATTTTCCTGAGATTTATTTAGCTATCTGCTTATATTTAGGATGGGTGGTTATTTTTATGCTTTATGTTTGGGGCTGTAAATGGTGCCAAGATTCTTGGCTTTTTCTGAGTTGATTTTCAGCCCTGGAGGCACTGTACATAAATGTTGATGACACACAACTTCCTAACCGCCCCCCGCCCCACCCCGATGCTGGAGAGAACCCTGAAGGGTCACCATGTCATTTCGCTTGGAGACTTTCTCAGGTGGTGATTATTTTCCAATTGCACAAGCCAATGACTGAAATTTTAACCACCAGAACCCTGTGAATGTATCTCTGTTAAATATCTCCCCTTCACCACTAAGGCTATTTATTGTGCTGTATCCAGAGCAATTCAACCCAAGACTGTATCTATGCCAGAGACATGAATAAAAACTATTTTAAAAAAGCAGCCATCCAGATGTTCTTTGGCAATGACAAACACCCAGACATTTGGAGACATCTGGATGACTGACTGACTTTTTCGTTTCATCTGGAAGATGAAGATTATTCAGACACAGTGTGATTACATGCTGGATGATAATAAACAAATCTTTGACAATGTCCACAGGATTGCAAACATCTGGGTGAAAAACTGAACAATCCAGCTAACCATCCAAATGTTTGGCATCATTTAAACAAAGCATTGGACAGCAGGAGATGGGCAAAATCCAAAAAAGGAGGCAGGAGGTACCCAAAGCAAACATTGCTTACATAAAAAATTAGTTTACATTCAATTTAAAGGGGAAAATGAGTTAGGAATGGTAAACTTATTATTATTACCCACATCCTACAGTTCTTCTCTTCTACAATGGCCTTTCCAAACCTACTGAAGTCACAGAACTTCCAGAATTTTGTGGCCAGGGTCTAATCTGCTTACCTAGTATGGAAACTTTTAGGCATCACACCAGAATAGCAAAGTCTTGTTTTTTGTGTGGTTTCCTGGTCCACCTAAAAAGACAAAAAGTACATATGGGGCTTAAGGACTTCGCAACAAAAAGAACGCAGGTGATGCTTACCTCATTGCCAGGGGTAGTGAGAGGAGGGTGCCTTGGGAATCAAAGCAACAGCCCTCAGGTGTGAGAATGCTGGAAGATAAATGAACCATTTCAGGCTGCTGATTCAAGGTCACTAAAGGATATGTTGAGTGAGACAATGAGACTAGGGTGTATGTCCCCCCAAAAGAAAACTTAGTACTATGCTTTAATTGATGAAGAAAAGAAGCATCCTACTCATGGACAAATAAACAAAATGTTGATGTTGGGGCTGAGAGAGAGGTTGTCCTTAGAGGAAAATTTTCTTTTTGTTTGTAGCAGAAATGGCTCTTAAAGTAATAATGGCAGCTACGGGAGCACCAGCAGCAGAAAAGTAGTGCCCTGCTGGTGACAGCAGCATCAGACAGCTTTAAGTACTGGCAGCAGAAATGGGAGATTGGCTCCTGTTGGTGGAGGAGTCAGAGAACCAAAGCATCTGCAGGTGCAGATGAACAAAACTAAGTGTAGGCTGGGAATCAAACATTTTTCTGCGTGTAACCTGAGCCCATGATTTTTCTTTTTGCTGCTATATTCTAGAAAGACAAGGATTTTTGAGCCAAAGAAAATTTGAAGCATCTTGATGTTGCTTTTCATCTGGGCCATGTTAAGGAAAATGTAATAAAACTTCCACCACTAAGCTGTTATACTTGTGATATTTGCTTCCTGGCCATTTTCCTTGACATTATCTGGAAACAAATGCTCTGCTGGAGCATGAGGAAGAAAGTGAAATTTGCTGACCAAAAAAGGAAAAAGACTTTGGACTCAGAAATAACATTCACACAAAAATATGAAAAACAACGAACAGTAATTTTACAGATAACCCAAAGCTGAACTTCCCTTGCCAAATAGCCCTTGAGTTCCTCGCAGATTTAAAAACCATTATCCAAAACCAAGATGGTTTCTTAGAAAATGTCTGTCTCTTGGTTAGCCACCAAAAGAGATGGAAATATATATATATTCCAAAGGCCCCTTTGGATTATGTAACAGTGAAGGTCTGTGTAAATTCACCAGGGCCTTCATTCCATTGTGCTAACAATATTTAAAACCAGATGCTGGCTCTCCCTGCCTCTTCGCTGGAAAAATTACTGTCAACATGCATTGTTTCTGAGAGAAACTTAAGGCAAAACAGTCTCCAAGTTCTGTAATTAAAATAAGATTTTCTTTAAAAAAAAAAAGCTATGCAAATTTCTCCGCATTAACACTTTTATTACAAAAACATCCCTTACTTTACAAAGAAATTACTTAGAAATAATCAAAATACATACAAAAATATGTGTCTTTTAAGTAAGGCCCACTATATATCTTTGTGACCTTGGGCAAATTATTTTTGTGTTCTAAGCGTCATGTTTTTCGTATGTAAAGTGAAAGGTTTGGAATTCCATGGTCCATAAGGTCTCACCTGACTCTATGAGTTTGTAAAAATATTTTCTATTGAGTGGAAACTATAGCCACCACTAGTGTTATTTCTCCTAAGTAATCCATTCAAATTCTGTATTTGCTTATATCAGGGCAAAAGGTGCAGAAAAGGGAGTGTTATGGAAACAATATTAGTGGTCTTGCTCTAAGAAAATATAAACAGTAAAAACCTTCACTTAGAGAATATAAAAAAGAATGTTGTTTTTAAATTCAAAGTATTCACCACAGAACCCTTTAAATAAATTCCTCCCTGCAGAATCCAAATCTCATGTGCCAGTTACTAAAATTTAATTCACACAACTATTGTGTCTGACAAAATCCCCTACAAGGGCAAGCCATGAAAATTCTGTAAAGATGGAGTAGGGTGGCAACAGGTACAAGTTCCAAGGGACATTGTAGAGGGATCTTGTAGTAGCCAGATTTACAGGGCTCCTCCAGGCTCATATGCCTCTTCTTTGAGAACGTCATACATATAACAGGTGTGAGTCCAGTTGGTCAGGTTTGGACTACACAACCCCTCTTTCCCCATCTGCAGCTATGGATGATTTGACCATGAGTGGAAGATGATTTGACGATGAGTGGATTGATCATAGATGAACCAATGGGATTCTTTCCCCTGAGAATCTGGAGTTGGGATGGAGAGGCTGGTTATTTGCTCCAATGTATTTAACTAAACTGAGGACATACAAAAAAGTTCATAGAGCAAGGCACATAAAGCTGTCCGGGGAAAGAAATGGAGACAGAGGGGAGAGAGAGAGGGAGAAGGAGGGGGAGAAACAAGAAGCAGAGAAGCGAGAAAACCAGAGCACCTGAGGAATTTCTGTGTCCAGATCTCCCAAGACCCCGACATGTTCCCGCTCAAGCCACCCTGGGTTTCTTATTTCAGCTAGGCTTACATAAATTCACTATAACTAAAAGAAACCTTGTTTGAAATAGAACTTACAATGCATATGCACATCTGGGCTTTTACATCAACCAATTTAATACTAAAAATTTGTTTTAATATTTATACAACGTTTATTAATTTCACAAATACTTATGAATTACCTATTATGCGTCAAGTAATAGACAATCAGAATGTATTTTTTTCAACTAATATCAGGTTCTGGAAGATGCAAAAATAAATGAGAAACCATTCTTATCCACAAGAAGCTTACATTTATAGAGTGCTAACTGTATCTACTTCGTTAAGATTATTACTATGACTTGATGGATTTAGTATTAATAAAAGTTAAATTTCAATGCATTTGCCTTTGAATTAATAAAGGCAAGTTGCTCTTTTAAACCAGTCTTTGTTCTGTTTTTCTACAAGTTGTGTTTGATTTCATCCCACTCTACCAGAGTTAATACACTTAGTGCATTTGTGCCTGTCTTTGGCCTTTCTTCTACCACAATGTGGAGAATAAAATTGCTTGAGGCTTTGAACTCAAGACGATGGTAGGCCCCCTAAAATTGTCTTTTTGAAGCACTCATCTCTTTAGTATACACTTTAATAGAAGGTATGTTTGTGAGATAAACTAAATTCTAATAGAAAATGTACATGTACAGAGTTTAATTAACATAATTCAATTAATTTTAGGTAATAAGTTTTAATTTTAGTGGTTCTATTTATTTCTTATCCACACTTTCCATCTACCTTTTGTTATTAGGGAAAAACAAACATTCGTTGGCTTCAAGTCAAAACTGTCAAAACTGCTATTTCTCCTCCCACTTAGATGTAATCAAGGAGTTCTCGCATATGTTTCCTAAAGTTGTTGCTGATCAAAATAACCTGGAATGCTTGCAAAAAATACTAACTTCTGGGATACACTAGGTGTCTCTGATTAATTGGATCTGAAGATAGGCCTGAAGTCTGTATTTTCAACAACTCCCTGGTGGATCTTAATGTGACTAGCTAATCTACTGTTTAGAAGACTGAAGGGTTGCATTGAGAAAGATCAGCAAGAAGAAGAGCACTCATTTCCAGGGCAGGGTGCCACACTCAGCTATGTACATTGTGTACTGCCCAAGAGCATCTGCTGGGAGGCAGTGGGGGCTAAACCCAGCCCTGATCCCTCTTGCCTACCTCGTGCCAGCCACAGGACTGCATCCGCCCAGAGGAACAGGTGCCTCTTTTGCATTTGCTCTAAGGCATTGATGATCCAGCTGCAGCCCTGTTACTAGAGACAGCTGTGTGATTTCAGCCCCCATGCCACACAATATCCAAGCCAGCTCAACATCTGCTGACATCTTTTTAACAGAGCATCCTTCTCAAGACCGAATCACCACACGAAAATTTCTTCAGACCCATTTTCTAATCTTTTTTTTTTTTTTTTTTTGCTTAAAGAATTTTACTCTAGGCTAGAATTTCCCAAAATATATTCTGGAGACCTTTATCCTATGTGATAAATATCACACATGTGCGCATGCACAAATGCACAAGCCCATCACATAAATCTGAGAAAAGCAGCATATTCTATTTCCCTCTTTGACATTAACAGCACATATTAGCATATTTTTTAAATTTGTTTTTATTATACTTTAAGTTCTAGGGTACATGTGCACAACCTGCAGGTTTGTTACATATCTATACATGTGCCATGTTTGTGTGCTGCACCCATTAACTCATCATTTACATTAGGTACATCTCCTAATGCTATCCCTCCCTCCTTCCCCCACCCCACAACAGGCCCAGATGTGAGATGTTCCCCTTCCTGTGTCCATGTGTTCTCATTGTTCAATTCCCACGTATGGGTGAGAACATGCGGTGTTTGGTTTTTTGTCCTTGCCATAGTTTGCTGAGAATGATGGCTTCCAGCTTCATCCATGCCCCTACAAAGGACAGGAACTCATCATTTTTTATGGCTGCATAGTATTCCATGGTGTATATGTGCCACATTTTCTTAATCCAGTCTATCACTGTTGGACATTTGTGTTGGTTCCAAGTCTTTGCTATTGCGAATAGTGCCACAATAAACGTAAGTGTGCATCTGTCTTGTAATCCTTTGGGTATATACCCAGTAATGGGATGGCTGGGTCAAATGGTATTTCTAGTTCTAGATCCCTGAGGAATCGCCACACTGACTTCCACAATGGTTGAACTAGTTTACAGTCCCACCAACATTATAAAAGTGTTCCTATTTCTGCACATCCTCTCCAGCACCTGTTGTTTCCTGACTTTTTAATGATCGCCATCCTAACTGGTGTGAGATGATATCTCATTGTGGTTTTGATTTGCATTTCTCTGATAGCCAGTGATGATGAGCATTTTTTCATGTGTCTTTTGGCTGCATAAATATCTTCTTTTGAGAAGTGTCTGTTCATATCCTTTGCCCACTTGTTGATGGGGTTGTTTGTTTTTTCTTGTAAATATTTTTGAGTTCTTTGTAGATTCTGGATATTAGCCCTTTGTCAGATGAGTATATTGCAAAAATTTTCTCCCATTCTGTAGGTTGCCTGTTCACTCTGATGGTAGTTTCTTGTGCTGTGCAGAAGCTCTTTAGTTTAATTAGATCCCATTTGTCTAGTTTGGCTTTTGTTGCCATTGCTTTTGGTGTTTTAGACATGAAGTCCTTGCCCATGCCTATGTCCTGAAGGGTATTGCCTAGGTTTTCTTCTAGGGTTTTTATGGTTTTAGGTCTGACATTTAAGTCTTTAATCCATCTTGAATTAATTTTTGTATAAGGTGTAAGGAAGGGATCCAGTTTCAGCTTTCTACATATGGCTAGCCAGTTTTCCCAGCACCATTTGTTAAATAGGGAATCCTTTCCCCATTGCTTGTTTTTATCAGGTTTGTCAAAGATCAGATAGTTGTAGATGTGTGGTATTATTTTTGAGGGCTCTGTTCTGTTCCATTGGTCTATATCTCTGTTTTGGTACCAGTACTGTGCTGTTTTGGTTACTGCAGCCTGGTAGTATAGTTTGAAGTCAGGTAGCATGATGCCTCCAGCTTTGTTCTTTTGGCTTAGGATTGTCTTGGCAATGCTGGCTCTTTTTTGGTTCCATATGAACTTTAAAGTAGTTTTTTCCAATTCTGTGAAGAAAGTCATTGGTAGTTTGATGGGGATGGCATTGAATCTATAAATTACCTTGGGCGGTATGGCCATTTTCACAATATTGATTCTTCCTACCCATGAGCATGGAATGTTCTTCCATTTGTTTGTGTCCTCTTTTGTTTTGTTGAGCAGTGGTTTGTAGTTCTCCTTGAAGAGGTCTTTCACATCCCTTGTAAGTTGGATTCCTAGGTATTTTATTCTCTTTGAAGCAATTGTGAATGGGAGTTCACTCATGATTTGGCTCTCTGTTTGTCTGTTATTGGTGTATAAGAATGCTTGTGATTTTTGCACATTGATTTTGTATCCTGAGACTTTGCTGAAGTTGCTTATCAGCTTAAGGAGATTTTGGGCTGAGACGATGGGGTTTTCTAGATATACAATCATGTCATCTGCAAACAGGGACATTTTGACTTCCTCTTTTCCTAATTGAATACTCTTTATTTCTTTCTCCTGCCTGATTGCCCTGGCCAGAACTTCCAACACTATTTTGAATAGGAGTGGTGAGAGGGAGCATCCCTGTCTTGTGCCAGTCTTCAGAGGGAATGCTTCCAGTTTTTGCCCATTCAGTATAATATTGGCTGTGGGTTTGTCATAAATAGCTCTTATTATTTTGAGATATGTCCCATCAATACCTAATTTATTGAGAGTTTTTAGCATGAAAGGCTTTTGAATTTTGTCAAAGGACTTTTCTGCATCTATTGAGATAATCATGTGGTTTTTGTCTTTGGTTCTGTTTGTATGCTGGATTACATTTATTGATTTATGTATGTTGAACCAGCCTTGCATCCCAGGGATGAAGCCCACTTGATCTTGGTAGATAAGATTTTTGATGTGCTGCTGGATTCAGTTTGCCAGTATTTTATTGAGGATTTTTGCATCGATGTTCATCATGGATATTGGTCTAAAATTCTCTTTTTTAGTTGTGTCTCTGTCAGGCTTTGGTATCAGGATGATGCTGGCCTCATAAAATGAGTTAGGGAGGATTCCCTCTTTTTCTATTGATTGGAATTGTTTCAGAAGGAATTGTATCAGCTCCTCCTTGTACCTCTGGTAGAATTCGGCTGTGAATCCATCTAGTCCTGGACTTTTTTTTGGTTGGTAAGCTATTAATTATTGCCTCAATTTCAGAGCCTGTTATTGGTCTATTCAGAGATTCAACTTCTTCCTGGTTTAGTCGTGGGAGGGTGTATGTGTTGAGGAATTCATCCATTTCTTCTAGATTTTCTAGTTTACTTGGGTAGAGGTGTTTATAGTATTCTCTGATGGTAGTTTGTATTTCTGTGGGATCAGTGGTGATATCCCCTTTATCATTTTTTATTGCATCTATTTGATTCTCCTCTCTTTTCTTCTTTATTAGTCTTGGTAGTGATTTATCAATTTTGTTGATCTTTTCAAAAAACCAGCTCCTGGATTCATTAATTTTTTGAAGGGTTTTTTATGTCTCTATTTCCTTCATTTCTGCTCTGATGTTAGTTATTTCTTGCCTTCTGCTAGCTTTTGAATGTGTTTGCTCTTGCTTCTCTAGTTCTTTTAGTTGTGATGTTAGGGTGTCAATTTTAGATCTTTCCTGCTTTCTCTTGTAGGCACTTAGTGCTATAAATTTCCCTCTACACACTGCTTTAAATGTGTCCCAGAGATTCTGGTATGTTGTGTCTTTGTTCTCATTGGTTTCAAAGAACATCTTTATTTCTGCCTTCATTTCGTTATGTACCCAGTAGTCATTCAGGAGCAGGTTGTTCAGTTTCCATGTAGTTGAGCGGTTTTGAGTGAGTTTCTTAATCCTGAGTTCTAGTTTGATTGCACTGTGGTCTGAGAGACAGTTTGTTATAATTTGTGTTCTTTTATATTTGTTGAGGTGTGCTTTACTTCCAACTATCTGGTCAATTTTGGAGTAGGTGTGGTGTGGTGCTGAGAAGAATGTATATTCTGTTGATTTGGCGGGGAGAGTTCTGTAGATGTCTATTAGGTCCACTTGGTGCAGAGCTGAGTTCAATTCCTGGATATCCTTGTTAACTTTCTATCTCGTTGATCTGTCTAATGTTGACAGTGGGGTGTTAAAGTTTTCCATTATTATTGTGTGGGAGTCTAAGTCTCTTTGTAGCTCACTAAGGACTTGTTTTATGAATCTGGGTGCTCCTGTATTGGGTGCATATATATTTAGGATAGTTAGCTCTTCTTGTTGAACTGATCCCTTTAGTGTTATGTAATGGCCTTCTTTGTCTCTTTTGATCTTTGTTGGTTTAAAGTCTGTTTTATCAGAGACTAGGATTGCATCCCCTGCCTTTTTGTGTTTTCCATTTGCTTGGTAGATCTTCCTCCATCCCTTTATTTTGGGCCTATGTGTGTCTCTGCATGTGAGATGGGTTTCCTGAATACAGCACACTGATGGGTCTTGACTCTTTATCCAATTTGCCAGTCTGTTTCTTTTAATTGGAGCATTTAGCCCATTTACATTTAAGGTTAATATTGTTACGTGTGAATTTGATCCTGTCATGGTGATGTTGGCTGGTTATTTTGCTTGTTAGTTTATGCAGTTTCTTCCTAGCATTGATGGTCTTTACAATTTGGCATGTTTTTGCAGTGGCTGGTACCGGTTGTTCTTTCCATGTTTAGTGCTTCCTTCAGGAGCTCTTTTAGGGCAGGCCTGGTGGTGACAAAATCTCTGAGCATTTGCTTGTCTGTAAAGTATTTTATTTGTCCTTCACTTATGAAGCTTAGTTTGGCTGGATATGAGATTCTGGGTTGAAAATTCTTTTCTTTAAGAGTGTTGAATATTGGCCCCCTCACTCTTCTGGCTTGTAGAGTTTCTGCCGAGAGATCAGCAGTTAGTCTGATGGGCTTCCCTTTGTGAGTAACCTGACCTTTCTCTCTGGCTGCCCTTAACATTTTTTCCCTCATTTCAACTTTGGTGAATCTGACAATTATGTGTCTTGGAGTTGCTCTTCTTAAGGAGCATCTTTGTGGTGTTCTCTGTATTTCCTGAATTTGAATGTTGGCCTGCCTTGCTAGATTGGGGAAGTTCTCCTGGATAATATCCTGCAGAGTGTTTTCCATCTTGGTTCCATTCTCCCCGTCACTTTCAGGTACACCAATCAGATGTAGATTTGGTCTTTTCACATAGTCCCATATTTCTTGGAGGCTTTGTTCATTTCTTTTTCTCTTTTTTCTCTAAATTTTTCTTCTCACTTCATTTCATTCTTTTCATCTTCAATCACTGATACCCTTTCTTCCAGTTGATCGAATCAGCTACTGAAGCTTGTGCATTTGTCACATAGTTCTCATGCCTTGGTTTTCAGCTACATCAGGTCATTTAAGGAATTCTCTACATTGGTTATTCTAGTTAGCCATCATCTAATCTTTTTTCAAGGTTTTTAACTTCTTTGTGATGGGTTCGAACTTCCTCCTTTAGCTTGGAGAAGTTTGATGTTCTGAAGCCTTCTTCTCTCAACTTGTCAGAGTCATTCTCCATCTAGCTTTGTTCCATTGCTGGTGAGGAACTGTGTTCCTTTGGAGGAGGAGAGGTGCTCTGATTTTTAGAATTTTCAGTTTTTCTGCTCTGTTTTTTCCCCATCTTTGTGATTTTACTTACTTTTGATGTTTGATGATGGTGACATACAGATGGGGTTTTGGTGTGGATGTCCTTTCTGTTTGTTAGTTTTCCTTCTAACAGGCAGGAGCCTCAGCTGACGGTCTATTGGAGTTTGCTGGAGGTCCACTCCAGACCCTGTTTGCCTGGGTATCAGCAGTGGAGGCTGCAGAACAACAAATATTGCTGAACAGCAATGTTGCTGCCTGATCGTTCTTCTGGAAGTTTTGTCTCAGAGGGGCACCAGGCCATATGAGGGATATTAGTTGGCCCCTTCTGGGAGGTGTCTCCCAGTTAGGCTACTTGGGGGTCAGGGACCCACTTGAGGAGGCAGTCTGTCCATTCTCAGAGCTCAAACTCCATGCTGGGAGAACCACTACTGTCTTCAAAGCTGTGAGACAGGGACATTTAAGTCTGCAGAGGATTCTGCTGCCTTTTGTTCGGCTATGCCCTGCCCCCAGAGGTGGAGTCTACAGAAGCAGGCAGGCCTCCTTGAGCTGCAGTGGGCTCCACCCAGTTTAAGCTTCTGGGCTGCTTTGTTTACCTAGTCAAGCCTCAGCAATGGCGGGTTCCCCTCCTCCAGCCTCGCTGCCGCCTTGCAGTTCAATCTCAGACTGCTGTGCTAGCAATGAGTGATGTTCTATGGGTGTGGGACCCTCCTAGCCAGGCGCAGGATATAATCTCCTGGTGTGCCGTTTGCTAAGACAATTGGAAAACTCAGTATTAGGGCGGAAGTGACCCGATATTCCAGGTGGCATCTGTCACAGCTTTGCTTGGCTAGGAAAGGGAATTCCCTGACCCCTTGGGCTTCCCAGGTGAGGCATGCCTCGTCCTGCTTCGGCTCACTCTTGGTGTGCTCCACTCACCATCCTGCACCCACTGTCCGATAAGCCCCAGTGAGATGAACCCGGTACCTCAGTTGGAAATGCAGAAATCACCCATCTTCTGTGTCGCTCATGCTGGGAGCTGTAGACTGGAGTGGTTCCTATTTGGCCATCTTGGAACCACCCCCACATATTAGTAATTAAAGTCTCTGAAAAGTCCTGCAGCAAGGAAACCTGGCAAACTCACAAAATATGGCTTAACATTTTCCCAAATTAAAAAGTTTATTTTCTTCTTTTTGTTTATGTATTGCAGCCAATTAATCTTTTCCTGCTTAAGATATGTTCCTGGGTGTCCTCCTTTTTTTCCATCCAGTGAGTTTTTACTGCTTATAACTTAAATTAAATGACACAAGGACCGTGTCTTAGGCACCTTTGTTTCCCCAGTACCTAACAAACGAAAATGCATATGATGATTAATAAATAAATGTTTACCAAATGAATGAATAAATAGATGATAAAATAAATGGTTTTTTTTTTTAAACAAAAGGACTAATTTTAAACATTGAAGCCAACAACTTTTTGGTGTTTAATAATTGTCTCTGAGTGTGTATGTTTGTGTATGTAGATATAGCCCATGTGTCCTGGTAACTAACAGCTCAAGTGGTGAGGTCATCTTTTCTTAGTAACTTCAGCTATTGTACCCCCATGGATCTCATTAGCAGAAGAGGCTGAAGCTTAACTGTTCCCTCCCATCTCAGCTTGTGTCCTGTCAGGACTTATCAAGATCTGCCTTGCTCAATTCATGGGAAATCATTATTTTAGAACCTGAGATAGAAAGGCAGTAGATTTTATGTGATTAGCTGCTGAGATAAATGTTAATTAATTTTCAATTTCCATAAAGTATCTCACTGACAGAAAGATTTGTTAAGTCAGTTAATGGCTACAGATGATTATTCCAAAATTGGGATTGGGGATAAAGAGCTATGAAGACAAGGGCTGGTGAAGAGTGAACATGAAGCAGGCAGCACATAATATATTAGGAAAATAAATAAAAGTGGAAGTAAATGCATCACCACATGACTGTACAGTTAAAAATCATTATGCAAAATGAATTGGGGATTTGAAAATGGTAAGGAACATAAAGTGGGTGGTAGGCCTGGCATTTTTATCATTTGCTCTTGAAAGAAAAATATAAATCAGTCCAAAATCTAAGAATTGAGATGTGTGAGGGCATATCTACTGTCTTAGCCTGTTTTTGCTGCTATAACAGAAGACCTGAGACTGAATAATTCATAAGGAACAGAGAGGGAAGGCTGAGGGGTGGCATCTGGTGAGGGCCTTCTTGCTCTGTCATCCCATGGCAGAAGGTGAAAGGGTAAGGAAGCTCAAGTGCACACACACAAAGTAGGGAGATAGAGAGAGGAAGGGGGCTAAGCTCACCCTTTTATCAGGAACTCAGTCCCACAATAACAGCATGAACCCAAGGCCTTTAAAAGATTACCTAATCATCTTTTAAAATTCCCCCTGTCTCAACACTGTTGCAACAGGGATTAAGTTTCAAACATGTAACCTTTGGGGGACACATTCAAACCATAGCAACTACTAAACCTAGACCCCAGTGACAAATCTGATGTAGACTCTGTTTTGATTTAGTCCCATCCAGGAAGCTAAGGAATTCCCTCATTTCTTCCTTGACTAGAGGAAATTGCTTTGGATAAGCAAGGAGAAAAAAAGGAGGAGAGAGAGGTGGGTTGGTGAGTTTTATTTCTTCTGGATAGCATAGAAACTCATGTTATAGGTTTGTAGAAGAGAAATTCTACATTTCTTCTGTACCTCAAACTTTCTGACTTTGACAAGTCTCATAAGATTTCTGGGCCTGAGTTTCATTTTTTAGAAAAGAGGAATATTATGTGTGTCCCCTTGATTAAGTTGTATGGAAGACTAAAAGAAATAATGTACAAACACTCTTTGCACTGTGCCTGCACATGGTAAGTATTCAACACGCATTATCTAGTTCTATTCCTGTTTGTGGAGTAAGTCAGTTTACCAAAGACTTAAATGTACCTCAGTGCCATTGGTGATGAATTTTCAAAATTTGCTAATTTCCTTAGACTTAGGTGCTGCTGCTGGAGTTTCTAAAGATGCTGAAGACAACTGAAAGTCTTGCCAGACAAGCTAAATTTTGTAACAAGGAGACTCTAAGCCCAGCAGTCCCACCAGTGACTACATTCCGTTCATGCACACTTTCCAGTCAGTTCACTGTGCCTCATAAGGGGAATACTGCCAGATCTACTGACAACACTTTCCTCTCTACTTCCCGTTATAGAGGTCAAGGCATATCCCTGACAATCTCTTTCTTTTCCTCCAATGTCATAGAATAAACAAAAGTTTGCAAGAAAGATGCCAGAGTTGACCTTGTCTTGTTCTCAACTCAGTGTTTCCTCCAGCATCATCCTTTTTCCCAGAATAGGCAGGTCAATCCACCCTCAACCAATAGTGTCCAAAAGCCAAGCTCAAAACTTTGAGTCAATGTCCTCATAAGCAGCAGGCAATCTCGTAGTCCCAGCAATACAACTGCTTTCAAAAAGCAGTAGCTACCTGGTTTTCATTTTGCCAAAGTGTGTTTCTGAGGGAGCTGAGGAATTTGAGGGAGCCAGGTCAGAGTCAGGTGTGTCTGCTACCCAGGGGAAATACCGTTATCTTTAGTATCAGAGATTCAGTTGACCATACCTTCAGCATGTCCTAGCTTAGCCAAGCACGTGTTGATACATGAAACCCAGGAAATGTTTGTTAAGTACACCACAAATTACTCCAGGTCTTCTGTTTTAGGACCATGCCATGAGTTAGGGGCCAATATTAACCTATTAGGGTTTGTTAAAAATATCTCTTTTCAAGGTTTGGGATCAGCATATACGTATCAGGGAACTGAATAAGAAAGCACAGTGCCACAGAACAAAAAGGTTAATTAGAAAGAAACTGAGCCCTTTCTTTGCAATAACAAAATTAAAAAGAGAAGGAGCAAGGAAGGACGGAAGGAGGGAAAAGATTCACATCATTGGGAAAATCAGAAGATGTTACTGGAAATAATGATTGACAAGGAAAAGATTTCCTCATGGTAATATTTTCTTATGCACTTAAATGTAGATGTTTGATTTTTTATAGTGAACTTTATAAATAAGCAAGAAATCAGCATAAAGCTTGGGGTTAAAACACAGCTTGCTTCTACAGGCACAAGATGTTATCTGGAAATATTCTGTCTTTATTTCTTTATTTTTAACACAAAGAATAAAAAGCACATGATGCAGTTAGAGGTGGATTGACAGTGACATTTCATTAATGGTTTGAATAAAGCAATTTCTTTCTTGCTCACAGTACCCAAACAGGCAACCACAACAGAAAGGTAGTTTCCCTTATAATTCTGTCTCTGAAAATCCTTTAAAGATAAATAACCATACGTAATTATATATATTTAATTAGGTAGACATTTCTCAAAGAAATGAAACTTTATACTATATTCAAACACAACCTCTTTTCCCCCTTTTCTCCTGTTCTTTCTTTAAAGAGAGAAGGAAATGTGACTGCATAATGATCTATCAAGTCAATACTCCTGGGGATATATATCACACAATTCAATGCAACCTCATTAAACTATTCTAGCATTACATGGGGCTCTATACGCAGCAAATCAATGCAAAAGTCCATTTTAAATCCCAGAGGTCTGGTTCACATACACAATTGTCTGGAAAATTCATGCTGAATGCCCTCATTATCCTGAATTATCCGGGTATTAGATATGTTGGTATAATTTGTGGAAATAAACAGAGGCCACCCAAATGAGTAAAAGCAAAGGCTATTTATTCTGAGCTTGCTATAGCAAGGGAGTCAGTCACCATCACACACATTAGAAAGAGATTCAAACTTAGGCAAAAGAGTGGTAAAGCTTTATAGTGGAAGAAAGGGAGGACTTCAAGTATGTCCTGACTGTAGGCTGTTGACCTGGGAAAATTATAATCACGTTAACTAGAATTAGGACATCTTATGTGATTGGAGAGGGGTGCATGTTTGGCTTTGCAGTTGATCCCAAGTTGGAAATGGAGGCAAAAATTAGGAAAGCAGTCTGTTAATCAATTAAGTCCTGGCCATGTGGGGCCAATTGCTACAAGCTTTATTGTTTGGTTTCTTGTATTGGTTTACTGTACATACTAGGTTTACTTCCTGGACTAGTTACAGCAGATTGTAAATCAGAGTTCCATTTTTAAGGACAGTCTGGCCATTTTTCATTTGTATATCCAGTCTCTTGTAAATTAATTTCATATAGGTCTGCTTTTGATTTTCCTTTCTTTTTCTTTTTTTTTTTTTTTTTTTAGATAGAGTCTCGCTCTGTTGCCAGACTGGAGTGCAGTGACACAATCTCGACTCATTGCAACCTCTGTCTCTCAGGTTCAAGCGATTCTCCTGCTTCAGCCTCCTGAGTAGCTGGAACTACAGGCATGCACCACCACGCCCAGCTAATTTTTGTATTTTTAGTACAGACGGGGTTTCACCATGTTGGCCAGGATGGTCTTGATCTCTTGACCTCGTGATCCACCTGCCTTGGCCTCCCAAAGTGCTGGGATTACAGGCGTGAGCCACTGCACCCAGCCTTGGTTTTCCTTTTTAATGAATAACCTCTGTATTTTTAAAAAATCAGTTTCATTGGGCTTAATATGTCCTTTTATTCCTGACTTCTCATTCACTTATTTATTGCCTCCAATTTAGTTAATGTTCATTTATTCCTTGGCTTTGCTTTAGTGACATCATGTGAGCCAAAGTAGTTCCCTCACAGATGGAGGCTTCATTTATTCATTCAACAAATACTTGCTGAGAAACTATTATGTGCTATTTTTTAGTTGTAGAAATGTGTAGGTGAACAAGCAAAACAAGATTTGTGCTTATATTCTGAAGGGAGAGAAAGATAATAAACACACAGACAAATAGATAAAGGGATAACTAACCATAAAAGACCAGTTAGGTGATGGAAAGTACTATGCTGAGGTCTCTAAAGAGTGACATTTCTGATGAAATCTGCAAGACAAGGAGCCAGCTCTTCAAAGATCAGAAGGAAGAACATTCCAGGTAGAGGGACCAGGGAAGGCAAAAGTCCAAAGATGGGAATAAGCTGGCATTCTCAAGGACTTAAAAGGCCAGTGTATCTGTACCAGAGTGAGCCAGGGAGCACAGCAGGAGAGAAAAACAGAGAAATAAGCAGGGATGGGAGCATGTGTGGCTTTCCAACAAGACGGAAAGGTTATTTTCTTAATTCTAAATATGATGGAAAGGCATGAAGGTTTTTAAACAGAAAAGGGATACAATTTTTTTAGATTTTTAAGGATCACTCAGAATTCTGATGGAGAATAAATTGTAGGGTGTCAAGAGGACCAGTTAGTAGACTGTCAAAAGATGGGTTGGGTTAGTCTGCAGTTATAGCAACTGATGCAAAGAAATGAATAGGAGCACATTAAAATTTTTTAAAATTTCAATAGGTTTGGGGGGAACAGGTGGTGTTTGGTTAGATGAATAATTTCTTTAGTGGTGATTTCTGGGATTTTGGTGAACCCATCACCTGAGCAGTGTACACTGTACTCAATGTGCAGTCTTTTATCCCTCACCACCCCCCGACCCTTTCCCCTGAGTTCCCAAAGTCCATAGTATCATTCTTATCTATCATCCATTGTATCATTCTTTGCATCCTCATAGCTTCGCTCTCACTTATGAGTGAGAACATATGACGTTTGGTTTTCCATTCCTCAGTTACTTCACTTAGAATAATGGCCTCCAACTGATAGGAGCACATTTTAAAGATAGGTGGAGTCGCAGTGTTTGCTAAAATATTGGATATGCAGAGTGAGGAAAGGAGAGAAACCCTAGCTTTTGGCTTAAGCAATTAAGTGGACACAAGTAATAACTGATGATGTAGGGAAAGCTGGAGAAAAAAGTATGGTTTAAAGAAGGGAATAAAGAATTCTATTTGGGCCAAGTTAACATTCTTTTGTGTGATGCCCTGGAGTACAAACCTAAGGAAAAACAATTAATTATGAATATGTAGTGAAAACAGTGTATGGAATCATGACAGCTTTGAAGAATCTTTCATCTCCAATAGTTGTGAGGTAAGTATGGCTGAGTACCAAGACCCAAATTTGTATTACAGAGTTGTAAACACTGCAGTGCCAATTAATTGTTCTCTGTGCTTCTTAAGAGTCCTGTGAGGAAGAACGGAAACCATGAGATGTGGAATGTAGATATTTGGACAGACATAAATGAGGCTGAGAACTTAGAATCTCCAAAATCCCTGAACTTCTTTGTCACAGGAGCCAACTTCTTTCCTTACCCTCTCCCCTTATATTCCCCTTCAACTCATCTTTCTCTGAATAAAAAGGCTTTCAAAAAGGCAAAAATATACTAGGGGCATTTGCCTCACAAGCTGACACCAATTCTCCTCAGGCCATGCACTCACCACCTCTCATCACCTCCAGGCCAATAACAAGGATTAGCCCAGTTAGAGAGACCTGAGCGCTGCTCATGAGGAGACAGACTATATACAAAGAGAATTACAAGATCACCCCAAACAGGAGGAACGGAAGCATGAGGATGAATTTTAAGAGTCTTAGACTAGGGAATATAAATATTACACTCGAATACACAGATTTCAGTGACATGGATGCCCTAACTCAAAATTTGGGGCTTAATGCTTTGGTGAATGAAAACCTATAATCGATCGTGGTCTTGAATTAATGAGATCAAAATGCCAGAACTTTACCAACATTCTGTATAAGAATAAGTCTGAAGGATCAGTAAATGTGAATGTTGAAATGGATTAATTATGTGCACTCTAATTAGACACTCCGTAAATATACCTTCCAAAGGAAGACCCAAGCGACACTCCCTTCACCAAGAAATTAGGAAATGCACTGATGAGTTGGGCACAAGCACAGCTAAAGGCTCTTGTAATTGTTCTCTTCTGTAGGCTAGAGAGGATGGTGGGGATGATGCAATAGATTGGGGTTCCCTAACCTCAATCGCATTAATGAGATCCTATCCTTGTAGGGGACAGGTGGTATCACTAAACCATCAGATAATAGGAGGACAATTATTATCATAGGCCACAATGACAAAATGATAGAGTATTTTCATGTGTGTTGATGACTAATGAATCACAGTGTCCCTAGATATAATATATATAGCCTGTCTACTAAAATTGCTTGACATATGTAAGAAAAATATGTTAGGTTAGATGCACAGAAACCTAACTTACATTGCTAGAATGGCCATCCCCAACCACTGAAACAGTTCCCAGAATTAAGCCTGTTTCCAGACCAAGAGCCCTTTGGCTGAAGAGGAGGCCAAATTCTTTTGAGTTTAGCCATAAGTATATACCATGAAGTTTCTATACCATGAAACTTTAATCAAGACTTCATCATAAGAATCTAAGACCATTTACCAGGGTGATTGTAGAAAAGAGGAAATAATCATATTTCCCTGAGGTTATTAGATACTGGCTTTGAACTAATACTGATCTCTTAGAGACTCAAAATGTTACCATGTTCTACTTGTCAAGTAGCGGACTATGGAGATGAGATGATAGATGGACTCTTGACCCAAAATCTCCATATTATAGTGGAGACCAGATAATAGATAAGCGTTGACCCAAGCTTATTTTAAAATGGGTCCATGCAGACTCATTGGTCCTTGACTATATCACAGAAATGGAAGTGCAGACATACCTCAGAGATATTATAAATTTAGTTCCAGACCACTTCAGCATTCATCTCCTTGTACATCTCTAGCAGAACTCTTGGATGACCAAGTACACTGTCAAAATATTACACAGTAATATTTTGAAAGGAATCTTTTTTTCTGAGCAGTCGGTCTCAACTATGGAGTTAAAATATTCAGTAAACCTTGCTGTAAACACACTTGCTGTTATTAAGGCTTTCTTGTTCCACTGATCGAGAATAAGGAGAATAGATTTAGCATAATTCTTAAGGGCTCTGAGATTTTCTGAATGAAGCAGGAACATTGGCTTCAACTTAAAGTCACCAGCTATCTGAGCCCCTAACAAGAGAGTCAGCCTGTCCTTTAAAGCTCTGAAGCCAGGCATTGACTCCTTTCTAGCTATAAAAGTTCTAGATGGCATCTTCTTCCAGTATAAAGCTATTTAGTTTACACTGAAGATCTGTCGTTTAATGTAGCTACCTTGATTAATTATCTTAGCTAGATCTTCTGCATAACTTGCTACAGATTCTACATCAGCACTTGTTGCTTTACCTTGCACTTTTATGTTATGAAGACAGCTTTTTACCTTAAACCTTATGAACTAGCCTCTGCTAGCTTCAAATTTTCTTCTGCAGCTTCTTCACCTTTTTCAGTCTTCATAGAATTGAAGAGAGTTAGGGTCTTGCTCTGGATTAGGCCTTGGCTTAAGGGAAATTTGTGGCTGGTTTTATCTTCTATCCAAACCACTAAAACTTTTTCCATTTTGACAGTAAGACTGTTTCACTTTCTTAGCACTTCTGTGTTCACTGACATAGCACTTTTAATTGACTTCATGAACTTTTTATTTGTATTCACAACTTGGCTATTTGTTTGGCACAAGAGGCCTAGCTTTCAGCCTATCTTGGTTTTCAACATGCGTTCCTCACTAATATTGTTTCCAGCTTTTTTTTTAATTTGAGAGATATGCAACTCTTTCTTTCACTTGAACACTTAGAGGCCATTGTAGGGTTATTAATTGACGTAATGTTACTAATGTTGTGTCTTAGGGGACAGGGAGGCCTAAGGAGAGGGAAAGAGATGAGAGAATAGATGGTCAGTGGAGCAATCACAACGGATAAAACTTAATTTATAAATTAAGTTCACTATCATCTTATATGGGCATGATTAATTGTACTCCAAAATAATTAAAATGGTAACATCTATGATCATTGATCACATATTACCACAAAAATATATTAATAATGAAAAAGTTTGAAATATTGTAAAAATTACCAAAATGTGACCCAGAGACACAGTATGAGCATATGCTGTTGGAAAAGATGGTGCCTATAGTCTTGCTTGGCACAAGACTTCAATTTGTAATAGACTTACTATCTGTGAAATGCAATAAAGCAAAGTGCAATAAAACAAGGTATGCCTGCATTTGTTAAAAGGCAGATTCTTTATTTCCTTTCCATGAAGTAAGGCTATTAGGTTAGGAAGAGACAAGTGGAAGTCTTTAAAACTGACTTCTCTACACCTCTACCAAGACAGCAAAACAAAATCAATACTGTAATTTTAAGAAAATGGCAGAGAATAGGACCTTCATCAAAGACTTGAGAGATGCAGAAGTAGAAATTCCTTCTAAACTCTCAATTAAATTGCCTGTTTGTCTGGTGCAAAAGCCATATGGGATGTAAAGAATGGCAGTAAATTATAAAAATTTAACTATGTGTTATTATAATCCCAACTACTACTTTAGATGAGGTATAATTATTACAGCAAATAAACATTATCCCTGACATCAGATACACAGTTATTGACTTGGCAAATGCTTTGTTTCCTTTCTTTTCTATTTCCATCAGTAAGAAAAAGCAGTAGCAGATTTGCATTTACATGGCAGTCTCAACAATATACATTTACAGCCTTTCTCAGAGCTATAACAACTTTCTTGATCTCTCATAATTGTCCTAATATCCCAATTGTCCTCATATCCCATTACGGAATTACCTAATTTACCAGTGGAACATCACAGTGGTAAATTAATGACACTATGCTATTTAGAACTGGCCTTTATGGAATAATAATCCTGTTAGATGCCTTAGTATAACATGCGCATTCCAGAGTGTAGGAGTTAAATCCTGCAAAAGCTCAAGTTTCTGCACACTGGATGCATTTCTCAGCCTCCAGTAATGGTCCAGAGTATGTTGGATATTCCTTATAAAGTAACATACTCATTTGCCATATTTATACCAACCACCATGAAGCCAAAGCACATAGCTTCATAGGTTTTGTTTTTGGTGTGTTAAGACCAAAACATTTTTTGGCATGTTATTCTGATTCATTTACCAAGTAACCCATGTATGTCAGTTTTGAATAAAGCCTAGAACAAGTAGATGTGCGGCAGATGAAAGTTATAGTGCAAGACACTCTTCTGCCTGGGCTTTTATGACCCAAAGATCCATATTAAAAGCATTTATGTTAGCCACAGGTGCAGAATAGAGCCTCCAGAAGTTAAGGGAAACCACACCACAAGTTTGCTGTTGTTGATAAGACTACGAATGCCTCATCTGCCAACATCTATTCTGCATTTGAAACATAGCTTATGGCTTGCCACTGGTTGAAACTGAAGGCTTGACAATGGGTCACCAAGTGACTATGTGACTTGAACTTCCCATAATGAACTGGGTATTATCTATAGAACCATAAAAGTGGACATACAGAGAAATATTACCTTATAAAAGTGAAGTGGTATATAAAAGACTGAACCCAGTGGGTGTGGTGGCTCATGCCTGTAATCCCAACACTTTGAGAGGCTGAGGCAGGGGGATTGCTTGAGCCCAGGAGTTTGAGACCAGCTGTGGCAACACAGTGAGATCTCATCTGCACAAAAAATTTAAAAATTAGCCAGGTATGGTGGTGTGCACCTATAGTCCCAGCTACTTTGGAAGCTGAGATGGGAGGATTGCTTGAGCATGGGAGGTCGAGGCTGCAGTGAGCCATGGTCACACCACTGCACTCCAGCCTAGGTGAGAGAGCAAGACCCTATCTCAAGAATAAAATAAATAAAGTAAAATAAAAAGACTAAACCCAAAACAGTCAAGGGGGCACAGGTTAATTATACAAAGAGACCATATTATGACAATACCTGCCCATGCTGTATTTCATTGCCTCTTCCTGAGCCTGCATATATGGACTCATGTGGTATTCTCTATGACCAATTAGAAGAAGAAAAGCATTGGCCTGGCTCATTTATAGATCTATACCGCATGCAGCAAAAATTCTGCAGATGCTGCACTGTAGATGGCAAGAAAAAATCCTGCAATAAGGCAGAATTTTGGGCAGTCTATTCTGTTGCACACTTTGTATGGAAGATGGCCTGAATTACATATGTATTCTGATTTATGAGCAATGACTAATGATTGACCAACTGATCAGGAATTTGGAAAGGACAAAATTGGAAAATTGATAATGAATCATCAGTGGAGCTCTGAAACTAAAGAGATTATTCTGATAAATGCCCACTGAAGGTTGAGGAAACTCTAAATAAACAAAGGGATCAGATGATTCATCTTTTAGATGCCAATCAACCTCTTTCCCCAGCCATCCCAATGCTTACTCAATGTACCCAGGTACAAAGTGGCCATGGAGGCATGGACGAAAGCTCACAGCATGGTCCTTCTCCATCAAACCAAGTTTGACTACCATGATGGCTGAGTGAATTGCCAATAGAAAAGGCCCATGCTGAGCCCTCTATATGGCATCATTTCCCAGAGAGCTGTCAGCTTGCAGGGTGGTTCCACTGGGCCATGCTTCTTCTAAAGTGGGCAGCATCTTGTCCTCACAGGGGGAAACACATATTTATTTTCTTACCTGAGGTGTTTCAGTGAGCATCATTATTTGTAGACTTAAAAATGCCTCATCCATCATTGTGGTTTCTCACACAACACTTAAGACATAAAAATACTGTTAAGACATAAGTCTTAACAGTAGACATATTTTATAAAAGAGCAATATCTTTTACAACCACAGACTTTATCACATGCCCCAACTTCCAGACGCAGCTAGCTTGATAAAGTAGTGACCTGTCCCACCGAAGGTTCAGATATAGTCCCACCTGAGAGCCAACACCCTGCCTTCAACCAACATCACCTCCCCATGGTCAAGAGGTTCAGGAGTCAAAAGCTGGAAGTGGGAGAGGCCCCTCTCACTCTTATCTATCTAATAACCTACTGGAAGTATTTTTTCTTCTTTTTCCTATGAACTTGAGTTACATGTCTTTGGAGGTTCTACTGCCCAGTGAAGAAAAGCTTCCATCAAGGCAGTAAGTCATCTTCCAGATGAATTGGATGCGAAGTCGGCCTCTATCCATTTTGAGTTTCTCATACCTCTAAACAACACACAGAGAAGGGGGAGATCACTGCACTGGGTGGGATGATTGATCCCAATTATCAGAGAGAAATTTCGTTACTGCTACCCAAAACCAGTAATAATAATTATATTTAGAACACAGAGAATTCACTGAATTGCTTCTTAATACTCCCTTGCCCCATAAAGCTGGTTAATGAAAATCTGTGATGACCAAATAAAGACTTGAACACCAAGAACACAGACTCTGCAGAAATTGAAGTTTCATTATCCTTGCGAAGTAAAGGACGCTGTTCAGCTGAGATTTTGGTGAAAGTCAAAGGGAATAAGGAATGTGCAATGGAAGAAGGCTGCTATCAATGCCCACTTAAACCTCAGGATGCTACAGAGGCAGAGATTATCACGGTGCTTTATGTTTCTTTAGTTTTCTTTCTCCTCATTTTTTTGTTACAAACTCAAATGAAGAAGGTGACTAGTGTTTCAAGTTTCAAGAGAAATGTGACTACTCTGACATTTCCCCATGATGATAAAGTTGCTGATGGGACTTTCTGAGTCCTCTGTTTGGGATGCTAAGGGGGAAAGGGGACAGATCGTGTCGGTTATCATCTCTATGCTTATCCAGATTGAGCACTCCCTTTTCTCTGCCGACCCTCTCTCACAGCAGGCCTACCTAGGTCCCACCTCCAACAGGGCTTTCATGACTTTGGCTTCAGCTAATTTGGGACCTCCACCAAAAACCTGGAGAATGTGTGATATTTTGATTTACAATAAAAATATATGTTTGGTCTTTGTCTCTGTTCCTGGCACAGGGCTCCTAAAACTCTTGGAATTGCGTAGGTTGTAAGTACAACAAAGGTGAGTGGAGCAACTTTTGTTATTCATGATAAGCCCCTTTCACCACTCAAATTATGTTAATGAGGTGATTTTTGGAAAGCCCACAGGATGGGGGCCGGTTTCCAGGGGAACCAACTTTGGGATAAGAGGGTTAAAACTTTCAGCCTCACTCCGTCCCCCTACTTCCAGGAAGGAGAGAGGGGCTGGAAATTGACTTGTCACCAATGGCCAGTGATTAATCAAACATGCCTTATAAAAACACAAAAGTACAAAGTTCAGAGAGCTTCTGGATTGGCGAACACATGTAGGTACTATGAAGGCAGCATGCTTAGAGAGGCCATGGAAGCCCTGTATCCCTTCCCCACATCTGGCCCTGTGCATCTCTTCCTTCTGACTATTCCTAAATTGTATTACTTTATAACAAACTCATAGTTTATTTAAAAAGATCTCTTTTCCTGAGTTCTGTGATTTGTTCTAGCAAGTGATCAAACCCAGGGAGGGAATTGTGGGAACCTCTGATGTGTAGCTGTTGGTCAGAGCACAGGTGACAACCTGGACTTGCCATCGATCTGAACTGGGGACAGTCTTGTGGGACTGGGCCCTTACCATGTGGAAACTGATGCTATCTCCAGGTAAATTGAGTCAGAAGTGAGTTACATTACAGGACACTCAGTTGGTGTCTACCAAGAAGTGAGGAATTGCTTGATGTCAGAAGTGGAAGATTGAGAGTAAGTGTGGGAGTATAGACAGTATAGAGAAAAACAGTGTTTTTTTTCCCTTTTAGGTAGAGGAGAATGAGGTCAGGATGCTTATTTCCCTGGCTACCTCCCTATAAAGTTGTCAAAGGCTGGCAGAGTCCCCCAACCAAGATCGTCCTCTCAATATAGCTTGCTCTGCAGGACTTTCTCTTCTTGTTGGTTCTGATTCACTCTCTGCCTTTATTCCTTCAGGTCTGTGGGAGTAATTGCCCTGTTGCTGCTTGCCCCAGTCCTGTACTACCTACCACCTGCCCACACATTTGCAATAAGGGTTTCTCAAAGTATCCTAATTTGAATGTGCTACCTATTTCTTATTGGGAACTTAACTAACATTATTGGTAAGAAAAATGAGAGCATAGATATTGGTTAACAGATAATTGAGAAGATGAAAGAGATGCTGATAATCATTGTTTTGACCTAAAGTTACTGTGGTATGGTGGTTTTAAAATACGTCTACAAATTCTGTGGTATTCTTTCCTCCAAGAAGCGGAGCTTAATCCCCATACTTGAGTGTTGGTAAGACTTAGTGACTTGCCTCTAATTTATAGAATAAAAGTGGAAGTGATAGTATACAATTTCAGAGACCATGTCAAAAGTACAGTGAATTCTTCCTTCCTCTCTTTGATCATCTACTTTGGGGAAAGCCAGTTACCATGTCATGAAGACATGGAAGAAACTCTGAAGAGGTACATGTGGTAAGGAGCTGAGGCCCCAGCCAATAATCGTATGAGTTAGTCATCTAGGAAGATGATCCTCCAACCTCAGTCAAGTCTACCAATGACTGTGGCCCCTACCTATATCCTCACTGCAACTACATGAGGGACCCTGCACCTGAACCACCCAGGCAAGCCACTTCTAAATTCCTGACTCACAGAAACTGAGATAATAAATGTTTATTGTTTCGAGCCAGTAAGTTTGAAGTGATTTGTTATGCAACAATAGACATCTGATGTACTTGGCTACAGCTAAGATGATCATTAATAATAACCATGGTTAATATTTATTGGATGCTTATTGTACATGAGTTACTGTGCTAAGTGTTTCATTTAATCTTCACTCATATCCTATGAAGCATGTACTATTATTAGCTTCATTTTATAGATTAGGAGCCTGAGGCACAAGGAAGTTAAATATCCTAACCAAGGACACATAACCTACACTGTTATAAGATGCACCTTTTTTCATGCGTAACATCTCGGAAATCAGGATGCCTCTTATAATCAATGATGTCTTACAATTGCTGGCAACCAGGCAGCAGTTTGATATAATTGCCATTTCATGCACATGTGTGGCCTTGGTCATAGCTGTTCACATTGTTCTTGCTTCAATCACGTTATAAACATTGAGTTTAATTGCTGTTTAAAATATCTTCAAAGGAGTATACTATGACTTGGCATTAAAATTAAAAGTTATTGTGTACACAAAGAGACAAAAATAGAGCAGCAGATCATAAATTTTTTATTTGAGAAACAAATATTTATCACTGGAGGAATAATAGCAAGTCCATATTTTCTTGCAGAACAATAACGAAATCCTTTATGAGATCTAAGAAAGGATGACGCTCACACATAGCTGAAGCTGTTTCTCTTTATTCCTGAGAGACACGCAAAAGGATTGCCTATCATGTGCCAAGCAAGACATTGTAATAAATGGCCAAATTCCTTGAAAAAGAAGAAAGAAACTTTAAAGCCATGAGAGATTGTTGCAACTAATGCATGCATCATAGAGAACCACCATAAGGCATTGCTTCCTAGTTTAATTGGTGGCATTGTTTTCCTTCTTAGTGTTTAATAGAATAATAGTGTATCTTATGATTGGTGATGTCTTCGAGATAAAATATGTTAAGTGGTGGGGCTGCGATTTGAATCTGGGTGACATGATTCCAGAGTTTATACTCTTAATCACTACACAAAGTGCCCCCTAGATGACTGGGTTTATGGGGAGTGCTTAGGAAATGCCTACTCAATTTTCTATGGTAACTTAAATGAAGGTTATTCAAACTAATTTTCATCTCTTGAAAACTTCTGGCAATTGGTTGCACAACAATGTGAATATACTTAACATTACTAAATTCTACATTTTAAAATGGTTAAGTTGGTAAATTTTATATGATATACATTTTGCCACAATTAAAAATGAAAATAAATAAGTAACTCAAATAAATAAAATATTTGGCCAGGCACAGTGGCTCATACCTAAAATTCCAGCACTCTGGGAGGCTGAGGTGGGAGGAATGCTTGAGGCCAGGAGTTTGAGACTAGCCTGGGCAACATAGAGAGAACCCATCTCTACTAAAAATGTTTAAAAATAGCGGGGTATGGTGGTGCACACCTGTAGTCTCCATTACTTGGGAGACTGAGGTGGGAGAATCACTTGACCCTGGGAGGTTGAGGCTGCAGTAAGCAGTGATTGCACCACTGCACTCCAGCCTGGATGACAGAGCGAGGCCTTGTTTCAACATACATAAATAAACAAAATGAATAAATAAATATAAAATAAAATATTTAACATCTCAAATATCTAATTTACTTTCTGTCTTTGAGCAATGGTGGAAGTTATTAGCAGAGGGAGGAAGACGAAGTTAGTATTCTAAATCACAGTATCGAAAAGCTCTAAGTTCTACATCTTCATTAGGGTGATGAATACACAATACTTGTCAAAACTCATCAAACTGCAAACTTAAAATGAGAACATTTACTGTATGTAAATCATACCTCAACAACAAAGTTTTTGTTTGTTTGTTTGTTTGTTTTAAACATGGTCTCACTCAGTCACCCAAGCTGGAGTGTAGTGGTGAGTGGTGTAATCACAGCTCACTGCAGCCTTGACCTCCCAGGCTTAAGCGATTCTCCCACTTTGGTCTCCTGAGTAGATGAGACTACAGGCACGCAACACCATGCCCAGTTAATTTCTTTAATTTTTAGTAGAAATGGAGGTCTCACTATGTTACCTAAGCTGGTCTCGAACTCCTGGCCTCAAGCAATCCTCCCATCTTGGTCTACCAAACTGCTGGGATTACAGGCCTGAGCCATCGCAACAAAGTTGATTTTTAAAACAATATTGAAAATGTGGATGGAGAACCAGGCCTGGAAACAAAAAAACTAGTTAACATTATTGATAATAAACTTGGAATTTGTTGAGATAATTTTCAATCTTATTTCCTTAATTCATCATATTGGCTGTTCCATCTGGGCTTCATATGACAATGCATATATGAGAAGAATGTACATCCTGTCTATGGTATTTCCCTAATATATAGTTTCCAATATAGTTTCCGAAAAGAAAGGTTTAGCATGACTTGTTCATGCTGATCCCACACCGGTTCCTAGGGAACAGCACACTTTTATCCAAGCATTCACAACACATTTCATAATCCAAATTTGTCAATTTAACTTTGAACAGAATAATTATTAGTAAGTTAAGTTGACAACATTAATTCATTCTTCACTTTCCCTTTATGAAGTAGAAAGAAAGTACAAACATGTTCCTTTCCCTTCAAAACAAAGCCGTTGGGAAGAATTTCTCACGTCCTCATTCGGAGCAAAGAAGATGGAAATTACAGGAGTCTGTCCCCCTCAGTCTTTGGCTGCAGAAGAAAATTCTGTCCCTACACTTTCAAAGGAATGCAGGCAACTCTTGGACTACTGGATCTCACCTCTGCTTGAGCCATTTCTCTGTTGAAAAAGATGGAAAATGTAGAGATGCTGAAAAAGATGGAGAGTTCCACTCAGCCCCTGCCAAAGAAGCCTGGGGAGTAGACATCCTCTAGGGCACAAATATTGGATGTGATGCAGGAAGAGAAGTTTGAAAGGAGAGGAATACAAACACAAGTAGATGATGCTGCGCTGTAGGTTTCCCTCTGTCATGGGCTAAGTAATGCAACTGAAGACAGGAGACTGATTTTAGCCTTGGATTACCAGCACTGGACTAGATAGTTTGGTTGTGAAGATAGTTGTAGAGCAGTTAGATAAACTGTTCACCAAGACTGGTCTACACTAAAAACAAAGTAAGGGAGAGGGTTTCAGGCCACTCTGTCTTTTGTAGTGCTCTACCTTGACCACACAGTTATCCTGGATTTAATTGCCTACCATGATCTGTTATACACCAGAGAGGGGTAAAGCAGGGCTGAGCATGCACAGTATGAGTTCATTTTAGGGGAACAAACAGTTTTGCAGTGGGGTGGAAGTGGGAACATCAAAGCCAGAATGTAAAAATGCAGTACCTCATATAGACTTTTCCATTGTTTTACGAAAGGGCCTGAATCAAATAGCTCACCAGCTCAGTACCTCTGTTCTGCCTCGTATAAATTGGAGGCAATACTGAATTCTGTTCTTTCTCTCTCTCTTCCTTGTGTCTTCCTTCCTTGTATTTATTGATTTAACTGCTATTTCTTTAACACTGTGAATGCAAGTCACTGCTGAAGGCCCTATAAAATGGGCCTTGCCCTCACAGAGCTTATACGCTAGTGAGGAAAACAGATGTTTATTTAAATAAGTAAACTCTAATAAAGGCTATAAAGGCAAAGAACAGATGACTCACCTCTTAGTGGAGTAACGTGCAGTAATATGTGGAGAGGCCCTCTGTGGGAAAAATTTGAGTAGGAATATTAATGATGAAGATATTAAACTTGCCAGAAGAGAGAAGGGCTGTTGAGATTGTAGAGCATCAGCAGTTCAATTGGGATGTGTGGAGAGAATGAAAGACAGAGAAAGAGGCAGAGGCACAGAGAGAGGAAGCAGAGAGAGGGGAAGATATGGAGAGAGACAGAGAGAGAGCAAGGAAGGAGAGAAGAGGTCTCTCCAGCCCTCACTTTCCCCTCCTCTCTCACTCTCCTTGAGGAGGGCCTGACTCTCACTAGCTCAGCATTTCGTCAACAGTCCATGCAGCCAACAGCAACCTTTGTTCTCACTGGTCTTCATACCTCCTTTTTCCCTTTGGAGGGGGAGGTGATTGGGGAGTGGAAAAGCATGCATGTGCTGTGTCCAGGCTATCTATCAAGACAGGCAGAGGAGGGCACCAGGGAGGGCTGAGATTTCCAAATCACACTGTCATGGTGAACTTAATGTTTGTTGTTAATGACTTTGACGTTATTAGGCTAGACAGAGGGATGTCGATGTGAATCATTTTCAGTGTTATTCCATATTCATAATGGACTAAATATAGTAAGAGGAATGGGACTGGCGGGCACAGGCCTCTGGATGGTCATAGTGGATGATTCCCATGATGAAATTAAATGCCAGCTTAGCTCTTTTGTTCCCTAAGAGGCACAGAAACCCATATCCCTAGCCTCCAACCCAAAGATGAAACCAAGACACAGTTGTTAGATTTTTACCCTTCTTTCCCAGTAGCCAAATTCAAGTAACACTTCATCAGGCCAGGCACTCGGTTCTGATCTGTGGAGATTCAGAGTCTACAGGTGCCGCCAGCAGCAGCCAATCCCAACCTGTCTCTTCCTAAGGCAGTCTGTGCCTCTACTCAGTGCCAAAGCCTGGGGGTAGTGCTTTTCATTAAATGAGAAGATTAATGTTTTCACGTATGTAAAGGAGAATAGGGTGGGGGAGGGGTTGCAATGAAATGAAAATAAATAAGCCTTTTTCTTTGTAAATCGTGAAAGGCAGAGGTCAAGAAAAAAAAGAAATACAAAAAAATGGTCATTGTTTTATTTGTAGAATTCAAAACTAAGAACTCAGCTGTAATGCCTAGTATGCTAGAAGTTCTAGATCATAAGTTTTGATGGATTAAATTTATTGTTGACTGTATCTAATATATCGTTTAACATTAAGTCCCAAATAAAGAAAAAAAGAATTTATTAATTTGGTTTTTATGTATAAAATTTCTGATTATAAAATAATATATATTCAACATAAAGCAACTGAAAAAAAATCAATAGGTAAAATTACATGTAGTCTACCACCCTAGGATGACCACTCCAGAAATTTTGTCTCTCATTCAATACTTTTCCTATGTATGTATATTGATGAGTGTTTGTGGTATGTAAATATATTTATTGACATCTCTCTGTATATTTTACATCTATATCTATATCTTCAACCATGTTCTGATTGGCATATATATGCACATTATACTGTCTTGAGGTAATAAACTTTAAAATTCTTCAGTATAGACAATGTGATAAATGTGTGTATAATTTAATTTGAATATTCACCTGGAGTGATTCAGAAGTGTTTATTTAACACGTAAAAATTTATGTTCAAGATCTATACCAGTAGGTTTGCTATCACCATTATTGATTTTAGAAATAATTTTGAGAAGAGAAAAGTAAGTGGTATTCAGGATATGCATCCTGGTTTTTTCTATTGTGAGCACTAGATTTCCCAGAGTTCCCTTATGTACCACTCTGAGCCAGAGTTGCTAAGAGGAGGATTTGCATGAGATTTGAGATTTGGGAGCTGGAAGGGAAGCAGTATTACTCTCTGAAGACTTTTGCAGTTTGATACATTACTAAACGAGCAGAGGTGCCTAGCATGCTATAGCTTGTCCTTACTCTCCTTCTTCCCATGTCTTGCTCTTTTAACTCTCAGTCCTATTGTCCAACAACAGCCCAAACTACCTCCAGCCTCTTGTCACAGATTCACAGAGGCTTTCCAATCACCCCTCCTTAAGTCTTCCTCTATGTGGTCTCACTTTGATCACCTCCCACATTTGGTTTTTTAGATTCCCTTGCAAGTTCCAACTTTTCCACCTGCACCAGTGCTTTTTTGTCTGATCGTCTAGCTTCCCATTCCACACTTCCATTTCTTAAACTCCTCCCACAATTACGTATGGTGTCACAACTGTGTAACGTACGATAAATGCGTTGTTCCATTACATGGAGTCACTCTGCTTCTCTGACCGAACTCTGAATGGCAGTTTTTGTTACAGAAGTGGTTCCAGGTGAATAGAATCTAAAGGATGAGAATCTCTGATCTGACTATTTTTAAAGGTGTTAATGACCCTGTTTCTAGCGGTGAGTGGGAGACACGGGTAAATAGAAATCCATGGCATGAAGTACTATAACAGTTCTTTAATCCATGACATGTGGTCACATGGAGTCAAGTGCCTGGAGAAGACAGTTTTGAGTGATCAAGTAGCTACTGCCATAAGACATTTTAGATTTTAGTGGAAATAAAGAGTATAAGACTATGGGATTGGTTGGTTGCATCTAATTATATTGTAGAAAATGGAGAAGGAAAATAAGAAGCTCAGCACATTAAATTTCCAAATCAAGGTCGAGATACATGGCCACAAAACAATTCTGGCTGCCCTATCTTTTCTCACTTCAGGTTGAGATTTCTGAAGAATAACTCCAAGTTTAATCTTATGAATGGCAGAGTTATAATGCAAATTGAATTTACAAGTTTGCAGAATCTCTCACTTAGAGCATTCGTTGGTAAGGAGTAGAATGCCAACATTTGGAAGGGGGATATGTGCGTAGATTCAAATGAAGCTAATTACTTTGAATTCTTATATTCTGCCAAGATTGCATGAACTAGATATATACTTTTCTCCCTTGTCTGCGGAGATTAGCCTCCTCTTCCCTGAAGGACCTACAATGGTGTCTCCTACTTTGCATGGGAATTCTGATTCTCCTCAAGACCTACCCCTACAACATCTCATTACTCTTAGAGCTATATCCAGACTCAAGTCTCAGCAGGCCCCAAGGAGTCAGTGAAGAACTATAACACATGAGGTATCACACACAGAGAATGAATTGCAAGATTCTGACAATTATATAATCAGATATTTAGGGGAACATGTGTGGAAAAGAACCCTATGACTTGGATAAGGATGGAAGGGGTGTAATATTAGACCAGGACAAATTTACTGATGGGTATAATAAGCGAAAGTTCTGGATTCAATGAATTAGTACTAATAGTTTGCATAAAAGTTGATTTCCAATTGTATGCCATCTATAAGAAAGGCACTTCAAATATAAATAAATTATATTAAAATATCTTACCATAACTTTATAACAGTTCTTAAAATCAGACTTTTAAAATTTGTTGAGATATTTATGGCTCAGCAAACAATTTATATTTTTTTCAAAGATTGTGTATTCCATTCTTTTTGTGGGTATAGTGTTTTATAAAAATTAGGTAAAAGTGATTGATGGTATTATTCATTCTTAATATCTTCCTAGCCTTACAGATTTTTCATCCAGTTGTTCTATTACTGACAATGGACTGTTAAGATTCCCAAAATATAATTTACATTTACCTTAAAATAGTAATGTTAAATTACAGTTATTGCAATAGTAAAGTAAAATTTTATACCAATAAATTTAACTTAGATAAAATAGACAAATTCCTTATAAAATTACAACATATCACAACTGACACAAGATGATACACAAAATGTACATAGTTGTATCTACTTATAAAATTTCATCAGTAACTTTTTAAAAAAACTTTTCCACAAAGAAAACTCCGCGCTTAGATAGTTTCAATGGTGAACTCTTTAAATATTCAAAGGAAGAAATAATAGCAATCTTACACTTTCATAACATGAAGGAGGAAAAAGTCAATTTCTTTATAAGACTCACACGACACTAATTTCTAAATCTGACAGGATATCACAAGAAAAGAAAATTTTAAAAAGCCATTTTTACATGAACGAAAAATATCCTTAACAAAATATAGCAAATCTCATGAAGACTAGCAGAGTTTATTCTAGAAATGCAATACTACGTTAACAACTGAAACAAAGTAATTCATTGCAATAACAGAATAAAATAGAAAAATATGATTGGCTTGATAGAGGTGAAAATTTTTGTCAAAATTTACCATACATTTAAGATTTTTAAATACTTAGAAAAACTAGGAATAAAAGGAAGTTTCTACAACTTGATAAAAGGTGTGTATTAAAAAACCTATGTGATCATTATCTATTTATTTATTTATTTATTTATTTTTTTTGAGACAGAGTGTCACTCTGTCACCCAGGCTGAAGTCCAGTGGCATGATCTCGGCTTGCTGCAACCTGCACCTCCCAGGTTCAAGCAATTGTTCTGGCCTCAGCTTCCTGATTAGCTGGGACTACAGGCGCGCATCACCACACCCGGCTAAGTTTTTTGTATTTTTAGTAGAGATGAAGTTTCACCATGTTGGCCAGGCTGGTCTCGAACTCTTGACCTTGTGATCTGCCTGCCTCAGGCTCCCAAAGTGCTGGGATTACAGATGTGAGCCACCGCACCTGGCCTGTGGTCATTATTTTTAATGGTGATAATAGTGGTATATTAAATTATTTCCCCTGCAGATTGGGAGCAAGGCATGGATGTCTATTCTCATCCCTCCTAGTGTTATTCAGAACAGTTATTAAAAAAAAGTATAAAGTTTGGATAGGAAGCAGTGAAATATTCATAGATAAAATAATTGTTTATGTAGAAAACTTTATGTAATCTTCTTGAAAAAAATCTACTAGACCTGATAAGTAGAATTAGAAAGGTTACTAGATGCAAGTTTAATATCTTTTTAAAAAGCAAAAAATTGGAAAATGAAACTTAAAAAATGTATTTACAATAGCATCAACATAAAAAAGTAAAAATAAATTTACCAAAAATCATGCAAGACCTCTACCTTAAAAATTTGAAACTACCGAGATAAAGCAGAAAATGCCTGAATGAAAAGAGATATACCATTTCCATCAGTTGAAAGACTCAACATTGTTAAGATGTCAGTTCTCCTGAAATTGATCTATAAATTAAACACAATCTCAATCATTATACCTACAGACTTTTTAAACAGAAATTGGTAGTTAATTCTAAAATATTCATAAAAATGCAATGGCCCAGATTAATCAAAACAATCTCAGAGAGAGAGAGAGAGAGAGAAAGAGAGAGAGGCCAAAGTTGAATTCTCAAGCCTGATTTCAAGACCTGCTAAAAAGCTACAGTAATCACATAAGTGTGGTATGGCATAATGATAGAGAGATCAGAATGGAGCACAGAAATCGATCCCCACAGTATACTGATTTTCAACAAAGTTACCAAGGCAATTTAATAAGGAGAGAAAAAAATATTCCAACAAATTATGCTGAAACAACTCGTTAGTACAGAAAAACAAACAAACAAAAAAAAGCCTTTATCTCTCTACCCTGTATTGCTATTTTAATTAGACTTTCTTTTTCATCGAAACAACCCAGTAGTTTGCCTTGGGTCTCGGTTGTGAGACAGGTTCAGGTAGACTCCATGCGTCTTTCATTTTGGGGCACAAATTGAAAAAGTAACACTGTATGAAGATTGCTCTTTTATTAAATAACAAAACTAGGAATATAAGAGGTGAAAGATTAACTCACAAGCACATTTAAAGCCTCTGCTCAATACGGTATCCATCACATATACTCACAGTCCGTTGGATGAAGAAGTCACGTGGCCAATCCCAACCTCCAAGGGATGAGGAAGTACACTCCTTTAGAGTGGAGGGGGGAGAAGTGAGCATTTGCTGAACAATAATATTATTTTACGTATCTTCCTCTTTCTTGTTGCATATTTGAAAAAATATTTATTCTACCTCCTTAGAGTAAGTAGACTTAGAGTTTGGCTGAGTGCAGAATTCTCCCTTTGAGAATAAATTTTCCTAGTATTTCAAGGGAATTGTCCCACCCATGACTTCCAGCATCCAGAATTCCTGATCAACAATCTGGTTTTTTCTGTTGCAAATGACCTGCTCTTTCCTCTCTGAAAACATCTTTTTATCTAAAATTCCACTATAGTATGTCTAGTTTGATAGTGTTTCACTCATTCTAACTGATGATAGGGAAGACTTTTCAATCTGGAAATTCATAACTCTCATTCTTGAAAATGCCATTGTACTCATTGTACTACTTCTTTGATAATTCCCCCTTTTCATTTTCTGAGCTCTCTTTCTGGAACTCTGTCCTAGACTGATCTTTTAAGTCTGACTTTTTAATTTATATATTGCACTTGGGCCTATTTCTTCTATGCTTTGAGAGCTTTTTCTTGGTATTGTTTTCCAAACTTTCAATGGAATATTTTTCTTTAAATATGTCAATTAAGATCCTTGTGGCCTTCGAGTAAATAAGGATTCAACTCAAAATAGGTTAAACAAAAAGGGGATTATTTCCCAAAGCAAAAAGTTCAGAGGTAGGTAGCAAAGAGGTTGATTAATTCAACTGCTTAATGACATAGGGCTGTGGCAGCTGTATTATGTCACCCTTGTCACTTGGCTTATAGACTTTTAGTAACAGGATGGCTGCAGCAACACCAGGCATTGTATCTCCACACAACTAGATCTGAAGGAAGAAAAGGAAACATCTGTCTTGTGTCCTTTTTTAAGAGCAAGAAAAACTGTCCCAGAAACCCCATAACAGACTTTTCTTCAAACTTCATTGGCCAATACTGTATCACATACTCATTCTTAAGCCAGTCATATGACAGAGGGAATAGAATTTTCACACTAAACTAACCAAGACCCACTTCTGGTGATGTGGAGGAACTAAGTCTTTCTGAAACACAAGACATTTGGAGAAAGGTGCACACAATCAGGATTCTGCCAGAAGAGGGGAGATGAGGTGAACAGTTGTAGCATAAGCAACTCAGAGTGCTATATTTGGCAATCAGAGTCTTAATGTCAAATAGCTCCTTTCTGTTTTGATTGTTCTATTTTCATGATATAATTTCTTGTTTTATGAATGCAGTTATTCTTTTATCTCAGAGGATTCTAATTAGTTTTATAGACTCTCTGATATTTTTCTTACACATGTTTTTCACGACATTGTTTTTTCTATCTTATCTCCATCAGGCTGGCATTCCTCAACAGTCTATTGATCCTTAGTCATGCCTATATCTTAAATGTGACAACCAAGAGCAGACTAGGGGCTTAATGCCTATGGATGGGACTTTCATCTGGCAGGCTATGGCCCAGGATAATTAGGCCAGAAGTGTGCAGCTATTTCTCAGGGAGATCTTTAGGATAAAAAGCGCAGATTTTTTTTCTAAAGGATATTCAATTTCCCAATTTAGAAAAAAATTCAAGGGTGGGGAAGTGAGTAAGCAAAAACAGGTGTTCAGGAAAACAATTATGTATATGTACTTCCAATTAATCCGATTTATAACTCCATGTTAACTTCCTATCCACCCTTCTAGCCATGTGCCCGCAGCCTCTGCCTTGGTTTCTGTGCTGCAAAGGTTCCCATTCTGTCCTTCCTCTGGCCTCAGCCCTCCCCACTGGCAAGAAGTTCAAAGGACCAAGGAAACATCCATCCAATGCTCACAGTTCCCCTTTTTGACCATGCTCTGGCTAACCAGGATCTAAGAATTCTCTGCCCAATCAGCTCCAAGCTCTCTTCCTTCCAGAGACTGTTCAGCCCTCTTTCCTAGGCCTTGAAAGTTAGAAGGGGAGGTCACTTGTAGGTGTGGATGAAGCTCCAATACGTGCCAACTGGGTTGACTATACAGGCACACAGGAGGCCTTTTGTGGTGCAGAACAGAGGTATGGAGTAAGGGAAGGGGTGCCAGCTGGGGGTTGGGGACACTATTTGTACCATTCTCCTGGGCCCCACAAAGAACATGAAGCTTGCTTGCCTCTCTCTCTCTTATTCCTGGTGCTTGCAAATTCCATATCTCATTGGGATTAGGAAGGTAAAGAACAGCTTCTTCATTTATATCACCCAGGTGTTCCCTAAGTTCATGCTTCCCAAACTGTAATTGTAAATTGTAAGAATCAACTGAGCTTATTAAATAGATTTCTGGCCCAACCCACAGAATCTGATTCAGTAGTTCTGACAAGGGACCCTAACACATTCTGGGGGTGACCTGCTGACCCATAGACCACAATCTAAGCATTGCTTTGTACAGTCCTCCTGCATTCCTATGTCTTACTTCAACAATTACGAATTTCCTCTCTATTCTCTCTTTCTCTCTCTCTGTCTCTCAGAAATTTATTTAAATTTTTATCTGCGATGTTTCTTCATTGTTGTGTTTTATGCCTTTGAAATTTTTATTTACTATCATTTTAGTGGCTTCTTAAGGGGAAGAAAATATAAATGTATGTGATCAGTCATATTTTTTGTGAAAGTTTTATAAAAGTTTTTTTTAATTGGTATTTAAAGGGGTAATTTTTATTTAACTGAAAATTAACTTAAGTGACCTGCCTCTTCTTTCTGATGGTGACAGATAAATGGAGTGTTACAGTATTATCATAAAATAATAGTTTTGAGTCTAAGACTTGATTTGACCTCTACTTGACCTAATGCACATGAATATTATTTTACCCTAGCAGCTTCATCTGTAAAATGTCAATATCATAATTATACTTGATTCGCATTTAATAGGAGTATTTTGAGGTTAAATGAGAAATTACTTATGAGACATTTCCAGGACTTGCATTGCAGTAATCGGGCTCCATATTTATGTAGGTCTTGGCTCTGAGTCGCCTCAGACCCAACACAGACATTGTCTAAGTCACCATTCCCTGGAATACTGGAAAGAAATGCAATATAATTGGAAGAGAATAAGCGCTGGAGTCAGACAAACCTCGGTTTGAACTTGCTCTGAGCCACTAGCTACCTGACCTTAGGCACATTTCTTAATTTGCAGAAAATGGCATCAGACAAAGATCTAACAACTTTATTTAAAAATGCATGCTAATTGATAAGAAAAACAATAGAATCCTAAAAGATAATATAAAAAAACAAAAATTCACAAGAAGACAAAATGCTTCTAATAAATGAACACACGAAAAATATTCAACCTTGCCATTCAGTTTTTAAAGATACAGAAATCAAAACAACATATTATTTTTATCTATAGACTGGCAAATATTTTTAAATGACAATACATGTTATTATCCAGTGAAATATATACACTTTCTGAACTTGAGGTGCTGTATCATGATAGGACATTTCTGTAAGGTACTTAACAGCATGTATGCATCACGATTCTCAAAAATGTCTGTATCTCTTGATTTGGCAGTTTTTCTGTTTATTCATATGTCTCTGTGTGTATCTCTTATGAAAAAATACTCTATATGGGGAAAAATGCATAAAGATGTGGCTGCATTGTCTATAATTAGCTTTCAAATACCTCAGTAGGGAAAATGTGACAGGTGCATGTTTCTTTTAATCTACACCTCCTGGGAAAATATAGATAATACTTAAACTTTTCTAAAGAGGAACACACATTCTCGAGGGATAATCAAGACACTGTATTCCTGAGGGAATAATAATTAGAAAGCTTGATAATTATATATGGGATGTTATAAAGTATTTTTGATGTGCAATAAGTAGAGGTTGGATGATGATGGGGGTGTTCTATAGACTTGTTAGACATTGTGTTTTAGGTACTTAGGAATTTTCTGGGAAATCATCTTAATGTTGTTACTTTCTCTAATTCAGTCTCAGGGACAGGTTCAGCTTCCTGTAGACCTGAGTTCTATAAAATTTATCCAGGTAAGAGAGTAGAGGGAATGCATGGAGACCTCTGATGGTGATTGATTGGAGACCTCAGTTTCCTAAGATCCGATGGAGTCCTTCCTTGTCCTTAGGTTAGAAGTAGCTGACGTCTGTCTCTGAGTAGAAAAAACACACCTCTTTTCTCCTACCGCCCTCTCCTACCACAGAATGCTTCTATGACCAAATAGGTGGGATATTTTTTTCCCCACACATGAAGCAAGAAAGCAATTCTCCAGATTCAGCAGCAGACACCAGCTTGATGTCTTCTAATTCAATTCAATTCTGACACTATCTACCTGGAGACAGTGTCGGATCCCAAAGGTTGAGGGTTCAGTCCCACAAGAGTGTCCCTACCCATTGAGATGCCAATTGCAAGCCCCAGGTTGTTTCACCTGTACTTCTCACTAATCAACCACAAATTGGGGTTCTCATGACCCCCTCCTGGTTTGAATAATTTGGTAGAGCAGCTCACAGAACTCAGGGAAACATTTACATTTACTGGTTTATTATAAAGGATATTACAAAGGCTATAGATGAACATCAGATGGGAGAGATACACAGGGCAAGATGTGTAGGAAGGGGTGCCCACTCTAGGCACCTCGGCATGTTCGGTCATCTGAAAGTTCTCCAAACCCAGCCCTTTGTGTTTCTATGGAAGTCTTATTACCTAGGTATGATTGATTAAATGCCATTGGTGATCAACTCGACGTTTTCCTCTTTCCCTTCCCCGGAGGTTGGGGAGTGGGGAAGAAAGCCTCAATCTTCTCATCATGCCTTGGTTTTTCTAGAGACCAGCTTCTATCCTGAAGCTACCTAGAAGCAATTAGTCAACTCATTAGCATGTATCACCTTGGAGGTTCTAAGGATTTTAGGAGTTGTATGCCTGAAAACTCCAAAGAAAAGCAAATATATATTTTACAATAGTATACCCTCTGTGAGGGTGGTTTCAGCATTGGTCCTGCAAAGTCAGTGCACCTGGTAGTGTGGGAGCCTTGAGTCTTACTCCAGATGCAGAATCAGCTTCTCCATATTTTGCTCTGAAATGCTCCATTGTTTGGGATCTCCCAAACACTCCACTGTATGGGAATGAAAGGTAAAGCAGAGGCCTAGGGAATTTATGGGCTGTGCTAAAGAAAGAACTCAAAGGTGAAGTATAGGATATAGGTGCTCCAAACAGTGAGACCACAGGTCTCCATTCAGAAAAAGCTGAGACCCAAGAGAAGGTGAGTGGTGGGTAACGGAGGTCACCAGTTGCTTGACACAGGCCCCAAGCACAGGATGTTGAGGGTGGTCTTATGAGTCACAAGATCTCCAGTAAAGAGCATCTTTTAATAAAGTGTATCTCCCTGGGCTAGAAAGGCAGCTGCCTCCACTAAAGCAAGGCTGGTCCAGAAATATTACCACTGGCATTAGCTATGCTTCCTCAGGCAGACAGCATGTTGAGAAATTCACATTCATCAGCTTGCCTAATCCTTATAGTAATCCTAACTGGCAGGTATTATTATATCGCAATTCACACACTTAGAGGGATTTTGTATTTTGCCTAAGATGGTAAATGTGGCTCATGGCACAGCCAAAATGTGAATTCAGGTCCATCAGTTTCCAAATCCCAGCCCCTAGTAAATTGATGGACATGGGATAGCACATTAACAGTGTCATCAGTCATAGAGGGGACTGCTACCCAGAGTCCAGAGTAGTGAGGGCCTGAGGCACAGCCACTCTCTCCTCTTGCTGGGCTGTGCGGGGGGTCAAGAGGGTAGAGGACCTTGGGAGAAAGGGTCGTGGTGGTAACCATGGCACCCCAAAGACAGAGCCTGCCTCTGAAGTCACATTTCTAAGTACATGGCAGGCACAACCACCAAAAGTAGCTGTGGTCGCAAGCAAGTCAGCTGCCAAGGGGAGGAGGTGTGGCCACGCTTCAAGCCTTGTCACCAGGACTTTGTAAAGGTCCACAGGTTCCCAGAGGCTGGACTGCTAACCCCTGTGGCTACTTCACACTGACTAGGTTCTTCTCCCTAGACCTGGCCCATAGAGATTGGCCTTTTCTCTTCAGGCTTTTGTTCTTAGAGACCGAACACTGCTGTCCAAGGCCCATCACTCCTGGAACACTGTTTATTTTATTTCCTGGTGAACACTGTTTTATATATCTCACAGAGAGGCTGTATTACTTTACTAGGGCCACCATAACCAAGTACCATAAACTGGGTGGCCTCAACTATAGACATTTATTTTCTCACAGTTTTGGAAGCTAGAAGTCCAGCCTCCACCTTGTCAGTAAGGTGGATTTCTTCTGAGCCCTCTCTCCTTGGCTTATGGATGGCAGCCTTGTCACTGTGTGCTCACACGGCCTTCCCTCTATGCATATCTGTGTCCTGATCTCCTCTTCTCATAGGACAGCAGTCACATTGGTTAAGGCCGACCCATATGACCTCATTTCAACTTCATCACCTCTTTCAAGACTCCATCTCTGAACAGTCACATTCTGAGCTGTTAAGGATTTGCTTCAATATATAAATTTTAAGGGGATAAAATTCAGTCCAGAAGAGTGGCCAAGTGCACTTTGTCATTCAAAGAAGAAACTTCTAGGTTGTCTAGAGGCTGCCCATCTCTCAGCTTCTCAAACACCCAGCTGTAGGGAGTTACATTTGCCTGAGTTCTCCCACATTGGGGGATCACATATATTGTTATCCAAACCAGAGCACATTCCTGGTTTGCCTTTAGGGAATAGGGACTTGAGTCTGTTATTTTTTTCCTAATTGCATGTGAAGTGTTGTAAGCCCTGTGGAGCACACAAAATTCTAAGGGTAAAAGAGGGAGTTATTGATAATGACGCCAAGAAAACCAGAATAAACTGGAATCATCCCCCAGGTAAGCTGGGAATATGGTCTCCTATCCATAAATCCAGAACCCAAGATTTGCACATATAGCCACATTTACTGGAATAACTGGACTGTACAGTGTTCCCTGGATCGCTCTAGAGGAAACAGCAACGGAGGCGTGGACTCTGTTTTCAGACAGTGAGTCCATGAGCCCAGGTGAGCTGATCCACCCTCCCTTCTGCTAGCTGCAGGTGAATCCAGCCAGTAGGCTGTGCATTACTGTGCTTTAGTTCTGTGGCTCACTTTCCCTCTGTGCAAGGTGTGAGGACACACCCCCCGCTCCAAATCTCCAAAGGTCAGCTTCTAACAACAGGTGAACGTGCTGCCCCTTTTAGGAGACACAACATCAAACTAGGGACAATACCAGCCTCCAGGAAGCATTTGGAAATGACTGGGGACATTTTAATTGTCATGCTGACTAAGGCCAGGAGGCAACAATGCTCAACATCGTCCACTTCTGGACAACATAGACTTGTCCTGCACAAACTGCCCAGAGGAGCACAAATGCAGAATAGCAAAGCATGGTTAAACACTACAAAGCTGGCTGGAAATTTTCCGAGGTCAGGGAGACCTTTGGCTGGTGATTTTGCCATTCCACTTACTCTGTCCCTGCCTAAGATAAAACTTGTCTCCCTTACCCTCTTCCCACTTCATGAAAACAGTGAGTCTAGAGTAGAATTTTAAGACAAGATCTGGGATTGAATCTGGGATTGAATACTGCCTGGTATTTACGTGACCTTGGGTCATCTAGCTAAGTTTTTTTTGGGCTTCATTTTCTTCATCTGTAGAATGGGGGACACACTAGATCCTCCTACCTGTCTCAAAGGATTTGTGTCTCCCACAGGGCAATATTTGTAAAGCGCTTTGCAAACTGAAAATTCTGTAGCTAGGTCAGTTGTCACCACGATTAGCGGATATGCTTACTTGAGAAATCGTGCCTGATGTGAAATGGCTCAGCCTTTCCTACTGCACTTTGCCAGAAGGAGAGAGGAAGAAGGGGAGAAGGGACAGCCTCTGCAGCTTGGCTTGACTTGCTTCCGCCTCCTCCCTCCTGCCCCTTATTCTCATTACAAACAAAGGTCCACAGAGGGCACGTTTAAAACCAAGAAGTCGTCACTACTGTCCACCCACTGCCTGGCCTACGTCTTTGGAACAAAAGCCCTCTTGGGTTTTGTTCCCTCCCCTAAACCTTCTTTGCCTCTAGGGAACAGGGAATTGGGGAGTCCATGATTTTATTCCTAATTGCATGTGAAGTGCTGTAAACCCTGTGGAGCACATAAAATTCTAATCTATTTTAGTCCCCATTAATTTCCCATCCCTTTTCATTTATAACTTGCTCTCCTTTCTCTGTAATGCTCCCTTTTCCCTGATGGATTTGTAAATTCCTCTTTTATTCCCTTCCACCCCCTGGCAGGCATTAATTCAATCTCCAGTGAGGTCTTTTCCATGTTTCCCTTTAAATCTTCCTGGGAGCCTCAGTGCTTCTGGAGAGAGGAGTTCAAAGGTGGGTTGGGAGACAGCATGGACAGTCTGACCTCCAGCTCTGGCCCACTCTCTGGCCTTGTCAATGTCTCACAGGTGTCAACAAGCTGCTTTGCGACTTAATTTTATTGCCTGCGAAATGGTACTCAAGGTACCCGCCCAAGGCACACTTGACAGGCATGTTGTGCAGAGCAGTTAATTAGAGGTGGCCCTAGTGCCCCTCCTCTAACTCTCCGGGATTATGCCCTGTGGCCCCATTCTCTTGCATAGTGGATATAAATTTGCAACCAATACTCTCAGGTGCAAGACATGTCGCATTATTTAACTTTTCTAAATTAAATTAAATATTACTCTGAGCCCTCCCTTGTTAGGGTATTGAGGAGTTAAATCAACATCATTACTAGGCTTCCCCTCTGAAGGGCAATGCAGAGGTGCCAGGGATCTTATCCAGCACTCAGCCTCCAAGAATGGACCCAGGTCTTTGTCCACAAATTTCATAGCTCTACACACCTTATCTAAATTATCGTCGTCTCCTGAAAATGGAAAAACTCGGTCTTTGCCACCAGAGCACACAGAGTCAATCCCCTCTGGGGTACTTTCCCAGCCCTAAGAGCCAGGATGGCACCCAAAATAAGGTTCCCTACCTGAGAAAGGGAAACTCTCCCTTCATGGGGGTTGGCTCTTTCACCTCTAACCATCTCTGCAACTGCCTTCATCTCCCCACCTACCACCACTGCCACCCCAACCCCGCATGATGTTGTCTCAAAAAGTATTAGAAACAGGTTAGTTACTTTTTTTCAGAAGAGGTGTCTGTTTTGCAAAGGGGACTTTATGCAGAGTCTCTTTTGCAAGTTATGTAAACATAACATCCAATAACAGATTAAAGTTTTGCTGTCTCACCTGCTTCAAAGCATCTCCCTTCCCCTTCCCTCCCACTTCAGCTCAGGACTAATCCAGGCATGCAGCCTGCTATGGGAGAGAGGTTCATTCCACTCACACCTCACTTGCTCGCCTCTCCAGGGCCCCTGCTCTGGGTGGAGGTGGGGAGGCCAAAATGGGCACCATCTTCGGTAGACAGCCCTGCAGTGTCAGGCCGTCTGTATGTCCAAAGCCTCATACTGCATTTAGAGATCCTCGTCCCACTCCGCATTTTGGGGGCCTTCAACCTGAGATTTCCATCTTGATCTGGCCACCCTCAGTCTCTTCCTTAGCCTCTGTTCTACCCTTCTGTTGGTGCCTCCTTGACCTTTCTGGCCACCAGTCCACATCCAGCCTGGGAAATAGAGCCACGTACTTCTCCCCTCTGAACTCTGGAAAAGCAGGCTCCCACCACAGGCCTCCACCTCAGGCTGCATCAGCCATCTCTCTTTTGGATTTTTTTTTTATTTTAAACTCTTTAAGCCAGGCACCAGTCCCTAGTTACCCTCAAACTCCAAGAAACATATATTAAATCCTCCGCACGAGTTCTCTTGAGATTTGATCCCCTTACCCCACCACTTGGCTCTCTCTAAAGCAATCCTTACTCTAAAACCCTTTAAATCCTCCTTTCCAATTTAATCTCAGATTCTTCTATTGATGCAGCAGTTGGGAGATCCTGCTGAAGTGGTGAGCACCCATTGTTCTCAGGTTTGGAACCCCAAAGACAAGAAGGGTCTTGTTTTATCATCCTGTTACAAACGTGTAGCATAATCTCAGGCAGTGATGAGTGTAATAAAAAATAAACTTGTACAAGGGGAGCAAGGTGACAGCAGGGATCATTTGAAGAGTTGACATTAGAGCAGAGAGGTAGACAGTTGTAGGGCTGCCCAGACAGGTGTCTGGGGAAAGAGCATTCCAGGAGGAGTATGTGGCAAGGGTGTGGTCCTCACATGCTGCAAGAGATGAGACCAGCTGGTGCAGAAGGAACAGGTAAGCAGGCTGACCAGAAGGAGGGAATGGTAGCTGGATGGCAGAGCATTTGGGCCAGTCTCTTAGGCATGGTAAAGAGTGTAGATGTTATTCTAGGGAATGAGAAATTCCTGGGGGTTTGGAGCAAGTGTTAAAGGATCAGGTGGCCTTTGTGTGGGAAATAGACTGTTGAGAAACAAGAGTGGGGGCTCCATGAGAAGATCCCAGCAAGAGCAGTGAAAGACCTTCAGAGGAGGTGGTCACATTTGAGATATGTTATGAAAACATGGGCAGCAAGATATTTTGACAGAATGCATTCAGTATGTGGGGAGAAACAGAATTTGCAGAAGGAAGATTTTGAACTTCCAAGTAGCTCCAGCTAGGACTGCCCACAGGAAGCCATATTACCAGGGCAAGCAGAGATTTTCATCATGGACTTGACTTGAATTTGCAGTCTCAAAGTTGCCTAACCACACAATCTTTTTTTAGGGGACACCTCTTGCCATCTCGCAAATGCGTGGATTTACAAGATAACACCTATAAAGCAGTTTTTTTAAGGTTTGGTCCCAGGGCTACTATTATAGACGAAGAGCCAATTATATACACAACCTTTTTCCAATTGCTTTATATCTGGATCTCAAAATATAAAAGATAAGAATAAGTTTGATGGGGGAATATTAAGAATAAGAAAGAAAATTAAACTGAATATTATATTTAAGTCAGTGGCTCTCTCGACTAACCCCACCCAAGCTTAATTTTCAATCATTGCTTAGCTGTTAAGTTATCTTTCAGGGTTACAGAAAAAAAATGTTAATTTACCCTCAAGGTGTTGTCTTGAGGGTTTTTTATTGACTTCTGTTGTTGCCTGCACTGTTATGGTTTCATAGTCTTAATATCCTACTTGAATAGAGCTGTACCTTATATATATATCTCTCTCTATATATAGAGATATATATATATAACTTTCATACAGATATATTAGTTTTTAGCTGCTACTTGAAACTCCCATTTCTCTCTGAAATATATATGTTTCAGTGAAAGGATCGTGAAATCTAAAATCCAAATGGTCCTGGGCAGGCAGATAACAGCTGTGTAGAAGGGCTAGGTGTGTAGGGACTAATGGGTGCTCTGGAGAACAGCAAAGTTCGTGCCCACAGAAAGTCATTTCAATTAAGAAAAGGAAAAGAAGAATTAAACAGTGTGCTGACAAAACAAAACACAATGCTTATAAGAAAACATAATGTTTTTAAGACCCATCTCCACGTTGTCTCTCCTGATTGCGTGAAACAATATTTTATCTTAGACCCCAAGCCTACACTTTTCCTGATCAGTTAAAAACAGATGCTACAATATGCCCAAACAAGCACACAAAAAAAGCCTTCTTTGGCTTGCTTAGCAAGGACATTGCATATTGCTACTATCCCTCCTGTGAGTACTTTATCTGTATTTCTCTTACATAGGGTCACTACTTTATTACTTTGTTATGCATTTACAATTTGATTTTCTACTAACAAAAAGATATTCTTAAAGAGGCAATATTTTTAACTCTTTCTTTTGAGGTCTTTAAAACTCTAAATAAAACAAACATGTTTTCAAACTTTCAAAACTAGTGTTTTCTTCCATTTGAATAGTTCTTAATACTTTTCAAAGTGCTTGCATATGCTAGCTCAGTTAGGATGTGCTAGGTTATGCTACAGTAATAAACAACTCCAAAATCTCAAAAGCCCAATATAATAAAAATTCTTCCCCATGTTATATGTCTAATACGGGTCATCAGAGGGCTTCTGCTCACCGTAGTCAGTTACAGACTCAGCGCACTAAGACCAAGATTCATCTCTATATAGTCTTCTGCAATCACTACTGTAGGTGAGAAGGAGGTGAGGCTAGTCAAGCCCCAGTTTGTCGTGTTCTACCTGAGAGTCATATACATTACTTCTGCTCACATTTCATTGACCAAAGTACTTTGTATGGCAATACTTTTTTATCCTTAGGGCAAGTAGGAGGTGCAACCCTACCATGCACCAAAAGAAGCAAAGCCAGAAGTATTTGCTAAACTGCACTATGAGCTATAACATTCATAGAGGTATTTTTACATTAAGTCCTTCCCAGAGATAGAGCCAGAAATCTTTCTATTTAGCATAGGAAAACTCAGTCACAGATCGAGACTGGGAGAGCGGAGACAAGCGCCCTGTTTTCCTAAATCTTAGTTTAATGTCTTTCCATCACAGCATGCTCTCATCCCTTGGCTGTGTTAGCTAGACTTTTTTTTTCAACTAACTAATTTATTTCTTTATACTCTCCTGGTTTCAAAGAATATTTGAGTGACATTATGTGATAGTTCTGTCACGGCCTTATTTTATTATATACACATAGAGCTTCTGGCTGTGATTATATTGCAGAAAACACAGGTTTTATAATCATTTGATTTTTTTCATTTATTTTAATGACCTATTAAAATAATGATATGGTTGATACAATCAACTAAACTGTTTAAGATTCTTGAAAATAATGATTCCCTTGAAGGAAAATAAAAGTCATCTCAGAGGTCATCTGTGGGTGTTAGACGTCTTCAAGTGTAATGTGCTACAATGGTACACACCCCTTGTGCTAAGAGCTGAAAGGGAGAAAAGTAGCATTAAAAGCTCCTATGTGCCTTTGAGAATCTGAGCAAAACATTCCAAATTTCCATCCAACGAGGTTGTTACAAGACAAAAGGGGGCCCTTTGGCCAGGGAATGAGATGATTCGCTTAACACTTTCTAGGGCAAAATGAAACAAAGATGAAATACACATTAGATAACAACAAAAGATTTGTAATCACAAGGACAATAGCTTATGTAGTTTTATAAGAAATTTAAGCAGTGTTGTTTTCTCTCATTCTCATCATGTATTTTCTTTAGTTAGAATTAATAAATTCCTTAGGTATCTGGCAATCCAGTCATTAGTTAACAGATACATTTGCATAACAATAATAAACCCTCTGCCCGCGTGCGTGTGTGTGTGTGTGTGTGTGTGTGTGTGTGTGAGAGAGAGAGAGAGAGAGAGCGAGAGATGTGGTGTGTTAGCTAGTGGATGTGCATGTGTCTGCATTTCTAGGGCCCATGGGATGAAATTACAGTGAAAAATTTAGAGGCAGTGTATTTTTCTCAACTTGCTGGAGACTGGTTTCAGCCTCCTTCATTCTAATAGGAATCAAATGAAGAATGCTGACTCATTAAGAGGCTGCACTGAGAGGTGTGAATTCCTAGCTGTTGGCTATGCATGGCTATGGGTTGGTATTTCAAAAGGTGAGAAAATAATTTTACTTAATGTTTATGGAATTACATTAGAAATTTAGGCCTGGAAGTTCTGTTTACAAGGGCTTTCAAACTTGAGGAATATTTCAGTTTGTTGCCATAGCACTGACAAGAATATATTCTATTCTAAACAGCTACAGGAGACAAAAAAATATAGTGAAGATAATGATAATATCTAACTCATAATGTGGTTCTGTCCACCACATAACAACAGGTCAAGAGTCATCATCATCATCATCATCATCATCATTATAGTAAAATATCAATATACTGATGATTTTCAACCTTTTAAAAATTCTTAGCCATAAAAATCCATTATTCAAATATTATTTGAAATGGAAGCCCTCTGAGTAAAACATGTATGTAAAATAAAATTGCTTTGATTGAAGACAGAATAGAAACCCTGAACCCCACCAGGTCTCCCAACTCCCTCCCTACCCTCACTGGGCTCTCTAGGGCATATTTGGAAAATCGTTGTTTTCAAAATTATCTTTCATTTGTGTCTGATGTAGGTAAAATTTTTAAATACACAATCCCCCTCATCACTTTTCCCCCACACAAACTCATTACTTCAGGGCAGGTTATTGGGCAAATGCACTAAGTATAGATAATCCCTAATAATGGCAACGACTCTTCACCTAAGGGCTTACCCAGTTTGCTCAAAACTTTATACATATTATCTCCAATTCTCATTTCAGCTCTGTGTGATTGGTATTATTATCCTTATTTTTTAAATGGGGAAAGGAGACACAAAGAGGTAACAAAGACTGTTGAGTCAGTGGAAAAGCTAGGATTTGAATCTGAGTTTGTTTTTCTTCAAAGCTTAAGCTCTTTCCACTTTACCACACTGCTCTCAAACTGGAGATCTGTGAATGTCTATGGGCTTTATACTAAGTTTTAAATTCAGCTTTAATCTTGTAATAATCCAAAAACTTTAATGTATGTCTATTCTGTATGTCTAATCCAAAAACTTTAATGTATGTCTTTAATGTATGTCTGTTCCAACAGCCCCAAGATTTCAGTGCTCTTATTTGCTTTTGTTAGCAATTACATTGTTGCCAAGTGACACTACTTTAATGGCTCTCACTAACGAGAAAAGAACAGAGGTGAACTGAATAGTAAATGATGCGTTTGTGCCAAATGAAGGCCAAATGACATCACAGCAGGCTGTAGAAAGAAGTTCCCATAGAGGAGAGCAGCGTGCAAATAGTCAGCACATAAGTAATAATATCGGCACATGGAACTCTAAGGAACTGGGGCTGCAGCAGCCACTGCCATGCTCATGTTGCAAACTGTGATTGAGTTTCAGTCAAACACTACTCATCATAGTACATGAATGTTGTTCATTTGAATTTTATTATGTTTATATTTGAGTTTGGATTTAGTTGATTAAGTTGTGTTGGATGTAGTAGAGTTCTTACTATCAACAGTTTATATTTAGTTTTATGGCAAACATATTTAAGTAACAAAAATAATTTAACACAGGAACCCTTGTGTATTTATTTTCCCTCTAAAGGGAGTCTACATACAGTGCTTGAGTTTGAAGAATACTGCACCAAATGAATGGGTTCTCTATTTACTGGGTTTGCTCTTGGGAAACTTTCAAGTTAAGAATCTGAAGACTGATCCATTCTATTAAAAGTCTACTCAATTCCACCAAACAATTGGTTGACTGACTTTTTTTTCATTTTTCTAAATTTACTGAAACCATCTGAAAAACTCTAAATATAAAATCTGCTCGTTATAAAGGGTTTGTGTGTGTGTGTGTGTGTGTGTGTGTGTGTGTGTGTGTCCTTGAGAGTGGTTGTTATGTGCCAGAAAATTTCAATCATATACCTTTGGTCGTAGTAATTAATACTGATTTTATTAGAGTTATTAATCCAAAAACTTAATCCTTCCTTAAGCTTTTTAGTTCAATTTACAAATCTCATTATTTTACCTTTAAATGTAGCTAATCTCAACAATCGTATTTTGAGGGCTTTTGTAACGTTTGGTCTTACTTACAAACTTGGTTAAGCTCTTTTACAAATTTTAAACTACGTTTATAATTTAATATCTTCAACTTCCTCTTTAAACACTTCTCTTATCTGACCAGAAAACATTTCCCATACTTAACTGATTTTTGTAAGTCTAACAAAGTAGACTTTTAAGGTCGGGTGCGGTGGCTCATGCCTATAATCCCAGTACTTTGGGAGGCCGAGGCGGGCAGATCACCTGAGGTTGGGAGTTCCAGACCAGCCTGACCAACATGGAGAAACCCTGTCTCTACTAAAAATACAAAATTAGCCGGGCATGGTGGCACATGCCTGTAATCCCAGCTACTTGGGAGGCTGAGGCAGGAGAATCGCTTGAACCTGGGAGACAGAGGTTGCAGTGAGCCGAGATTACGCCATTGCACTCCAGCCTGGGCAAGAAGAGCAAAACTCCATCTCAAGAAATAAATAAATAAGACTTTTGAATACAGTTAAACTTAAGTTCTCTTAAATATTTAAACACTGTCTATACAATTAGTAAGATTCCAACCAAAAATTACAGGACTAAGTCAATTACTCAATTGTATATTTATAGTGATATTACAAGGCTAAGTCATTGTTCTAATAGGGCATTACTAGTATTCAAACATTGCTGGTAACTAAAATTCCAAATTTTTCTACATTCCTGACACAAAGGCATTACTAGCTTGGTTCTGGTCTTTTAAACATTTCAATAATTAATTACAAATTCTATGAGGTTTGAAAATGTATACACAGTGAAGAAACCATTATTATCCACACAATTTGGGTGGATACTTCTGACCCAGTTGAGGTTACACGACAACCCCAGGTTTCAGCTGGGATGGTGACTGAATACTTGTCTGCAACACTAATAGGCCACCTCTGGTTCCATTTACAATGGTTATACCAAAACCTTTCAATGAGGTGGCCTCATAGACTGTTTAGCCCATGTCTTTGTGATCAAGTAATATATTACATGATTATTTCACTTACCCTAGAAAACTGCATTCTTAACCCAGGCTCAATTTTGGATTTTGCTTTTCTTTGTTTCTTAAAAAACATGAATGCATTTTCTAGTTAACTTTAAAGACTTTTGGACATGTCAGAATCTTGCATTCTTTTCATATGTTTTCTATCTCTTAAAATGGAATTCTAACATCTCTTATGAATGGCTGACCATTCACCCACAACTTTTAAGGTCGTTTCTCTGACACAACCTATTTCTAAGACTCATCAAAATCAATTTGGAAATCTAGCCCAGTTATTTTCAAAATTTTGCATTTGTTTTGGAACTCCTTGTTCAACTGTAATTTTATACAGAACTACGAACAAACAAAACAGACAAAACTTCAGATTCTATCATTTTAAAACAATGAGGACCTCCAGGCATGAGATTACAGGGAAAGCTTCTCCAACTTTTATTTTTATGGTCTTGGCCATCAGCCAAGCTGTCACATCATCCTGGCTAGAAGTCGTAAGAGTGGAGCATATGGCCACGTGTCTTGCAGGCAATGACAGCAGTAAACTATGGACCTGGTGCTTTGGATGATTGTTGAGCCATGCACAAAATCCAGGTAAGGTTGAGTCGTAAAAAGTGGTGTGAGGAGGAGGGATTATGGAAGACTGATAGCTGTTATCTAAAATCCATGTTCCTCTTCTTTCTTTGTACTCAGGTAGATTACATTTCCCAGACTTCCTTGCAATTAGATATGCCCATGTGACTGAGTTCTAGCCAATGGGTTGTGAATAGATATAGGATGTTCTCCACTTCTATTTCTATCCCAGAAAAGTCCCCCTTACCCTTTCCTCCATGCTATTTTCCCCTTATGATTGGCAGGAATGGAGACAACCCTCATCTTGGCAGTCACAATTTAAAGATGACACTTTCTCCATCAGCCTGGAGATGAATAATTGCATGGATGAGGGCCACTTCATCAAGTTGTTCTCCCTTTCAGCACTGTTACACATCAGAAAGCAAACTTGTACTGTGTTAGAGCTGTTATACTTTCGGGGACTTGTTTGTTATAGTGGCTAGCTTACCTTAACTAATAGAGCAATCAGTGAGATCCACCTATCCATATGGCCCTTTACTCTGACTTCCATGAATAGTGTCTCAGTCATTATTAATGTCTCAAGCAGAAGGTACCCCTTAACAATGTCCACTCAGAATGATGCAAGCTTGAGGCTGGTCAATAGTGGGGCCTGGTAATCCACACACAAGAGACTCCAGCTTGCATCATTTTCAGTGCATTCTGATTCCCTTGGAATCAGGCACCACAAACAGTGTCTGAAAATAGGTCTGGTGCCCTGACTCTTAAGACTGGAAGAATGTGGAGAAGGGGTACAGTTTCTCTATTACATGTATCTGGAGACTTTTCCTGATCATGACAGGTGATTCCAGAGGTTTCAGGGCAGGATAGCTACATACAGAGTGACCAGCTCTCTCACAACACAGGTGTGATTACTCACACTGATGACACAGTTGCTAAATAAGTCAGCAGAGTGCATTTCCATCAAAGAAATATCCCATGTTGAAGAATAGGTTTAATTAATTAGGAATTAGAGCCAAATGGCCTTTCAGCCTTGTAGAGCAGGATCACCAGAGTGGCTGACCTTTACCACTGGAGCCACCCCATCATAGAAGGGATCACTAGCGCTCTCTGTGGAGTTGTGTACACACAGGCAGCTGCATTCTCCATTAACAGAGCATTTGTATATGTTATTTATTCCCTCTAGGGTGCCCCCCACCTCTGCCCCCACAGTTAATTGACTCCTAGAATTCTTTAACATTCAGATGAAATCTCATCTACTTTGAGAAGCCTATGATCCCTCAGAATGGGTTAGCCGTTTCCTTCTCTGTTTTTCCATAGTACCATGAGCATAATTCTATGTATTAACCAATTTTATATTTCTTCACTGTTCTCCCTCTCACCAGACTGTGAAATGGGGGTAGTGGCTGTGTCTTTCCTCTTGCAAACCACCTTCTCTTTATCATCATGTGTCACTCAAGAAATATCTGTTGATGAATTAATGAGCATTTATTTGGTATTGCATAGATTGAACAACAGATTAATTAGCTGGAATTTCAGTCCCCAACTACTATGTCACCATATATTTAGAACTTACATTTCACCAGTCACCACTTCCCTTCATGCTTGATTTCTCCCTCTTAGCAACACAGTGGTAAATTTCTAACTTCTGCTTTATTTCCCAGGACAAAAAAAGAACATGAAAGACATTAAAGGGTTAAACATGTAGCAATCTGTTTTACATGAAAAGAAAAAGATACCAAGATATTTTAATAAAAATACAACCCTACCAGGACTTGGACTCATTACCTCTGCAATATAAGGAAGACACTAGGCAATGTGAATTTACAGGTGTTAATTAGCCAACAGAGGGTTCCTCGATTGTTCCCAGAATACCATGCAAACATAGAGAAACAGAAAAATTCAATCAAAGAACATTCCCTGCCTCGGAGAAAAGACTGCATGCGTGCACAATGTCATGCAAATCAGCTTTAATTTACTGCATGTTTTTCTGCATCCACCAAATTTGTTGAAGAAAATGGATCTTTCTCTGCTCATAGCTGTAAATTCCTGCATCGTCAAAGCATACACTGATCAAGATGTTGTTTTTCAACTGATGCTTGAATAATAGCAGAAGAAAATTTCTATGTAGAAATATCAAATGGATATTCCCATGGCAGCATTAATTTGGAAATATTCCCCACTGCACTATAAGTGGGTCTAGTTGGGTAATAGGAGCATGGGAAGGTCCTTATTTTGCACCCAAGCAGTTACTCTGCTAGGGATTCCTGTTTCCTTCCAGAAAATTGAGATAATGGTTTGCAGGAAGGTGAATTAAAATATATCCCTGCAGCCACAATTAATTAAACCATATTCACAATAAAACATAAGTAACACTTTGGGAGATATATCTACACAGCATCAAACAACAGGTCGAATGTTTTCCCCACTGCATTGATCTGTTTTCTTGGTGAATTGTGGACACAGGCACAGATAAGTTCAGCCTGTCAGTGAAATTATGATAATCCAGCTACATCCATTTTCTCATTCAGGCCGTCACTCATGGAGCCCCTGCCATCTTCCTAGATTGTATTGTTCTGAGCATTCTGAGGGTCCTGAAGATGCAGACATATTGTAATAATTATAGCTAACACTTAAGTAGTGCTTACCATGTGTAAAGCACTATATGAATCACTTTAAAATTTTTCATGTTCATCTATTCAGTCCTCATATCAAACCTACCAGGTAGGCACCATTATCTCCATGTAACAGAAGAGGCAACTGAGGCATGGAGAGGTTTGGTAACTTCCCTAAGGTCCTGTAGCCAGTAAATGGCTGAGGTGGAATTCACACTTATAGTCTGGTTTAGTCTTTGCTTTTAATCATGACCCTCTGCTGCCTCAGTTCCTACTAAATCTTTGTTGAATGAATGAATGTGGCTTACAGAATCAGACTGAAAGGGTGATATTATTCATCAAAACAGAGATATGATTACAGACTGCCAACCTGTGGTTCTTAAAATGGGATCTGCAAGCTATTTGCAGTTCATTAAGATACCCCAGGTGCCATGCGGTTTTTGACAAGGACATATTCGCATTTTTTTTTCTGGCTTGCATTAATATTTTGTGAAATCCTGATATTGCTTCTGGTGCCTCATCCAAAGGAGTGGGCATCTTCTCGTGTATCATTTATTTGAGAGAATGTCTGGGTTGTTTCCTTGTGTTGATGAGTAAGGGTAGATTCACTGGCTTCCAAGTTCTCTCTGGACACTGCTAAAGTGGTTCACAGTCTGAAAATCTTACAAGCCCTTGATCTTGGTGATGACGTTTAAAAATTGGGAAAGGTGGTATGGTTCATGTTTACTGCTGCTCTGAAGAGAGAGACTGCAGGGCACATACTCAAGACCCAGCCCTAGGCTGTGGGCAGGACAAACCCAGCAGCTGACTGAGGAGGGTCATTTCTGACATTGGGAAGACATCGGGTCTAGCTGACTCTTACTGTTTCCAAGCATGGCACTATATCAGTTGGCCAAGAGTCAGCTCAAGTGGAGGGAAGACAAAGAGGCCACCTTTCTGCACTAATTAGTCTAATTAGTCTGTTTTGTCTAGTTATCTTGGTTCTACTCACAACTGCATCAGATTTCATATGACAGGTTGTACCACATGAAACCGTGGACATCTGATCATTTTTGACTTAAAAAAATGGCAATTTTGTATAAGACAACTTAATAATAGTCTTCTTACATAGTACCCCAAGTACTAGCATCATAGTCTTTCAACTTTAAGAGTGAGGTGAGAATCCTACCAAGCTCTTTCATTAATTCAGTAGTGAAGTATTTATGGATGGCAAGGGTATGAAAGCATGATAAGGTGCACGGGCTGTACCTGGGCAGAAAGAGGAGGGAGACAACACGTGTGCCATGTGGCGATGGCGCTGCCTCCTCCAATACTGTCTTGTGGTTGAAAAAAGCCTTCAAATTTATGTTGCTTGACATCCATAGGTTATTATGAAACTAGTAATAAAGATACAAAATTAAACTTAATGAAAACATACGGAGCCCTTCCCATGCACATTCTCTTAAGTGCCAGAGTAGATATAAGGACGGAACAGAGATCCTAACCCCAGGGCATTTTTATTTATTCAACAAATATCTTCAAGCATCTACTATGTGCTATGATCTGGCCTAAGTGCTTAGGGATGCTTCAGTGTTCAAAATGGAACAAAATCCCCATCCTTATGGAACAGTCTAGCAGAGAAGACAGACAACAACAACAAGCAAAAAATAATAATTATAAAAAATGAACAGAGCAGTCAAGGGGATCCGGGCTGGAGTGGGGCTGCCTTTTTAAAAGGGTGTTTAGGAGTAGGCCTCACTGAGAAGGTGAGAGTTGAGCAAAGACTTGAGGGAGGTCAGGGGTCAGCCATGCTGATATTTGTGGGAAGAGTATTTCTGGCAGAGGAAATCACTAGCGGGAAGGCCCTAAAGTAAGAGCACCCCAGGAATGTTCAAGAAACAAGAGGGAGGCCTGTGTGATTGAACTTAGGGTACAGTGTAGTCCCTATTAGTGACCACATCATATGAGAACATTCAGACTATTGTTAGGTTCAACCAGAGGAAAGGGCATTCATGTGACCGTAAAAGGCTAGAAAGCATTGTTTAAAAGTTAACAAAATGGCAGTCTATCGGAAGCAGTGTGTAATCACAGGATAGCAATCTATAAATACAGGAGAGCCACAAGAATTAGGTGCATGGGCTGGGTAGAGTGGCTCACGCCTGTAATCTCAGCACTTTGGGAGGCCAAGGTGGGCAGGTCACCTGAGGTCAGGAGTTCGAGACCAGCCTGGCCAATATGGTGAACCCCCTCTCTACTAAAAATACAAAACTTAGCTGGACATGGTGGCAGGTGCCTGTAAACCCAGCTACTCGGGAGGCTGAGGCATGAGAATTGCTTGAACCTGGGAGGCAGAGGTTGCAGTGAGCCTACATTGTGCCATTGCACTCCAGCCTGGGCAACAGAGAAAGACCCCATCTCAAAAACAAAAAACAAACAAACAAAAAAAAAAAACAAAAGAATTAGGTGCACAGAGCCAGGGAGCTGGGGCCACAGAGAGGGTCTGGAACACTGCCCAGAAAAAGCCATCTGGGAAAGGGGTAGAGGCTCCTCAGCACAAGACCAAGAAATACAACCAAATACTGACGAAAAGGGAGAACATGGGGAAAGGGGGCTGGCAAAGGTGTAAACCCATAGAGTAAAGTGTAAAGAAAAAAGAAGAGAAGCAGTGTTAGAGACCTGCTGGTCCACTGGCTTGCGGATTGGAGCCCTTGGTAGAAGAGTAAGCTTGATTGTTTTCAAGTGTAAATTAACCCAAGCTGAGCAGCTGCTGCCTATCAGAGAACAGAGGACTGGCCACGCCCCTGGGGAAGAACCACAGGACTTACATCTCCCCACAGCCTTGGCTTGCCTTCTCCTCAGATTTGTATTCCTGGGTACAGATTTACTGAATGTCACAAATTGTTTGCACTTCCACCCCCTCCCCAAAAGAAGACCGCCTCAGGCAGTTGTGTGCCTACTGCTGGTCAAGATCCACCTCAAAGGCTCTTTAAGCAACCCAGTCCTCCAGGTCTTCCCAAGTCATCTATTTCTCTGCGAAGTGTGAATTGATCCAGTAACTTGCAGGAGGCATGTAACTGTGGTTGGAAGACCAAACACCCTACCCTCAATGCATATCTCACCCCCACCCCCAGAAAGAGGTTCAGGAGGAGAAAGGCCTCAGCGCACACATCTAATTAAGCACTCACAGGCAGGTGGTAATTTCAAGATTTCAATATGATGTGTTTCAGGAAGCTGCCACTGAAGGCAATAGCTCTACCACTTAAATTGATAGCTCTGTAAAGAGTCCATTTAGATTCTTCTTCTAGTTAGGACTGTGATAAGGGTAAGGGCAAGAGGGGCCTTAGACTAGTGGTAAAAAAAAGGAATAAAAACACTGCATAATTACATGAAGTCCTGACTCCATTGTGGAGAGCTGGCCTTGCCAGTTGTAGTGGCTGGCAATAGGAAGATGGCTCAAATAAGCACAGAAACATTTTTCAAAGGGTGGTCCTTAGGATTGCATCAGAATTGCTTGGAGTGTTTATTATAATTCACATTCCAAGGCCCTGCCCGGGCTTCCAAAACCAAAATTCCTTGGATGAGGGCCCAAGAATTTAAATTTTAACAAGCTCCAGGAATGCTCCTAATACATGTTTCATTTAAAAACAACTGGTGTAAATTGTAGTATTTGAGTGATTAATGTTGGTCTTTGGGAAGTGTGTATGTGTGTGTAAACTTGTTTGATCCAATAGTTCATCTGCGTTTGAAAGAATGAGAGGCAGATGGGTAACTTACAACTCAAAATGAATGGGATTTAGCCTGCCTATGTCTGCCCTGAGCAATTCCACAGGATAGGGAATGTCAAAATCTTTCCCTGCCAGAGGAGGGCATGTATGTGCAAACACAAACAGATGTGTGCTTCTCTCTCTTTCTCTCTCTCACGTGTGTGTACACCCATGCACACACACACACAGTGTGCCTGGGTGGACTGCCCTGGCTGATGTCTTGAGCGTGATTCCACAATGGAAATTCAGACTTGCAAAAAGATTCAGCTGCCAGAAAGGATATGAATCCCAGGCTGCTGTAAGATTGCCTGAATGTTGTCAGGGCCATTGGCATAGTGGACATTAGAGAAAGAGGTATCCTTATAGAGGAGAGCAGACTAAGCCAAGAAATAAGATTAAGAAATGCAGATGTCGGTGAATGCTCTCCCTGTGAATATTTTAACATCTGGGGTGCTTTTATCACAGACTAAGGGAAAAATCAACATTTTTCTGCTTCTATAAGAGACTCAACTCTTCAGTAGTGGATGGTGTACCTCAGGGCTTGGGGAGAGGTACTATGGAGAACGAAGGGGAGGAAGTTAGGGATGTGTGGCCACCCCAAATCCACTCCTCACTAACAAGCATCCTGGCAGAGAACACACATGTTATTATTGAGAGAGCTGTGTCCAAGAGTTCTGCAAAGCTGACGGTACCAAAGTGAAGGGCAGCCTGTAGCAGGGCTGATAGAGAGGGGAGGAGACACAGCCAGACCAGTGTCAGGCAAGATAAAGACACCTCCTTCTCAACCATCACACACACAGCGAGCTGTGGTTCTCAAATTTTTATAACCATTCCCACTGTATGAAATACATCTTGTATTGCACACCAATACATATATTAAAGTAAGAGTCTAATAAAATAACAGTAATCCTCATGCAGTGCAAACACACAAGATCAATATCTGCTGTTTTGGACATGACTTTTTACTAGAAAAAAAGTCTGGCTGCTTGGAAAGATGGGAATCCCAAAGCCAGAACCGCGCCTGATACCTGTTGTTCTTTACTGGTTGAATTTACTTCATTAAGATAAATGCTACCTTGACTCACCTAATTAATTTCCTGAGTATACACAAACTCTATACTGGAGAAAAGAGACCTTCAAACGAAGAGGGAAAACTAGTTCATGGGTTCATGGGTTCCATTTTACTCATATTATGAGTAAACTGACTCATTTGATTAAATAATGAAAAGTTATTGACTGAAATCTGGACCAGGGGAGCTCATTCTTCCAGATGCGACACTGAGGCCCTTCCTTGCAAAATCTTCTCTAGTTTCCTCCAGTTGAATTGAATACATTCTTCTTCCTTGGACCTGGGGTTCTACCTTCTTAGTAACACTAATGTATGAATAGTTTTCAATTCGTCAAGTCTTTGTCTTTCTCACTAAATCATAAGCTCCTAGAAGAGGTTTAGTGCCTTATTAATTTCTTCCTACCCAGAGCCTGGATGCTTAAGGTTGTTTGTTGACTGTTGAGTCTATTTGTGGGAAGGTTCGCTGGATTGAATTTGGTTGACTAGAACCAAAGTCTTATATGTCAAAGATGTGGGCTCATTACTGAAGGCACTCATGCTGGCTAGGAGGCAGAACAGTGATGCGGCCAGTGTCATGTGCCTAGACTGGAATCCTGTCCCTGTTTCTACTCACATTCATGTGACTTGGGTGGGTAACTTACTTGTGGAGTTTCAGAAGATACTGAGAGCAATTATCTCATAAGTTTATTGTGAGAATTAAATGCAATAATCCACAGGAAGTGTCTGGCACATAGTAAGTATTCAACAAATCTTAGGGATTATTCTTTTCACGTTCCTCTGTGGCCTCTTGTGAGAGTTAACAGCCACCATGAAAGTCAGCATGCAACAGGATATCATCCCCCAGGGTGCAAGAAAACAAGGCATGGACTTCACTTTAAAATTTGAAAGTAATTGATCTTTAGTATTGGACAGTAACCTGCTGATCAACCACACTTACGGCAGCATTTTGGTGATTTCTATCTTCAGGTTATTTGGAGATGGACTAAGACTGCACTGTCCAATACAGTCACCATTAGTCATGCATAGCTATTGAGCACTTGAAATGTGGCTAGTCCAGGCCACTCACAGTGGCTCACGCCTGTAATCCCAGCACTTTGGGAGGCCGAGGTGGGCTGATCACAAGGTCAGGAGATCGAGACCATCCTGGCTAACATGGTGAAACCCCATCTCTACTAAAAATACAAAAAATTAGCCAGGCATGGTGGCGGGCGCCTGTAGTCCCAGCTACTAGGGAGGCTGAGGCAGGAGACTGGCATGAACCTGGGAGGCGGAGCTTGCAGTGAGCTGAGGTAGCACCACTGCACTCCAGCCTGGGTGACAGAGCGAGACTCCTTCTCAAGAAAAAAAAGTAATGTGGCTAGTCCAAATTGAAATGTATTCAATGTGAGATACCCCGGAGTTTGGAGACTTAATTTTTAAAAAGGATGTAAAATTTCTTACTAATAATTTTATATTGATTACATATTGAAATAATTTACCTATAAAGGGTTAAATAAAATATTATTAAAGTCAATTTCATTAGTTACTTTTAACTTTTTAATGTAGCCATTTTACTGCATTGTGTATGTGGCTTGCATTATATTCTGTAGGTCAGCAAGGGTGTCAGAGTTGGGCACATACTGTACCCTTCCGTCATGTTTCAGGTGCATGCTTCCTAAAAAGCAATCATTCTCCAAAACCCCTCTATACAGTTCTCTTCCCACACATCCAACTGCATTCCCTCTAGTATATGTTTTTCCAATCAGTGATTGGTAGCTTATTCCTAGCATATTCTTATTTAAAGGTGTCTTGCTTTCCATGTGTTAGGAATAGTGCATGATCAGATTCTATTTATCATACTGATGATCCAGCTAATTGTATACAGCACAGTCAATAAATGGTTGAAAATATTGTTTTTGTATTTCATTCAACAGGTAAGTAAATAATAAGTAAATAATAAATAATAAGCATCAAATAAGAGCAAGCACCATGTTTGATGCTATGCTATGGGTAATGCAGTGATGAATACAAGGCAATGTTGCTTTCAAATAGCTTAGCATACATAATATAACCTAAGTTTTGCTCTTTGCTATGCCATCCCCACATATCTATTGAATCCCTTTCTAGCAGTTCTCCGCCTTGTACCAGATGCCTCAGTGGTACCAAACTACCAATGCAATCCTGACCTTACCATCCTATTCTACTGGGAGCTTTACCTTGTTAGTTCCTCTGCCTGAAATGCTCATTCCTCCCACCCTTGTGCTCTAAATTGAACATATTTCCCTGATTCAGTGTTTCATGCCTTCCCCTGAGAAGTCACTCCCAACCCTCCAGCCAAAGCAGCAATGGCCACTCCATTCTTCATGGAACTAGCAGGCTTTACAATATAGTTCTATTGTTGATCTATCACACTGGATTGCGATTGTTTACTGGCTATTTCTCTTATTAGGTTATAAATAATTTACTAACCACATGTCTATTTAGAGTAGATGGATGTTGATTTCATACTTAAAGACCATACACCCAGCAACCCCATGTACTTCTACCATCCATTCCCTAACTGATAAGCCAGACGAAGAAATGTATGCAACCATAATTACTTTTGGGGGATAAGTGTGATATAGGAAGAAGAGAAAGTTAATTTTTTTTCTTTTTATTATTATTTTTATTATTATTATTATTATTATTATTATTATACTTTAGGCTCTATGGTACATGTGCGCAATGTGCCATATGTATACATGTGCCATGCTGGTGCGCTGCACCCACCAACTCATCATCTAAATTTTTTTTTTTTTTTTTGAGACAGAGTTTAGCTCTTGTTGCCCAGGCTAGAGTGCAATGGCATGATCTCAGCTCACCACAACCTCCGCCTCCTGGGTTCAAGCGATTCTCCTGCCTCAGCCTCCCAAGTAGCTGGGATTACAGGCATGTGCCACCACACCCAGCTAATTTTGTATCTTTTTAGTAGAGATGGGGTTTCTCCATGTTGGTCAGGCTGGTCTGGAACTCCCGACCTCAGGTGGTCTGCCCGCCTCGGCCTCCCAGAGTGCTGGCATTACAGGCATAAGCCACCATGCCTGGCCTGAGAAAATTAATTTTAACATGAACTTATATGACAACATTTTCATAATCAGGCCATACCCCTTGCCAGGACATCTCTGGTGTAAAGGGATGGAATGGTACTTGATCATATATATGTTCGTCCATCAATTTAATGCAACTTTCTGATTTAGATATTTTGAAAGCTAGGAAGTTTTGGCACTGTCTAACCACAGTTGCAAAAGATCCCTATGGGGTTGAAATAAACTGCTCACAGAATGGCAGAGTTAGAAAGCTTCTCCGATTCATTTACTTGAACTTCAAGAGCTTCGCTAAGTGGAGCTGTGCTGACCAGCAAGTGTTATCCTGCTTGACCAAGACAAATTCATGAAGGAGTGAAGGCAGCAATGACCATCAACAACACGTGCAGAGCATCTGGTATGCAGTGGGAGCTCAATACATGTTGTTGAAGGAAAGAATGAATGAATATCTCTGCAGAAGATCAGGACTGACTTTTATAAGTTGAGAATGTTCATTGCTCATGCTGTGGCAGTGGTATCAAATAACTGCTTTATAAGCATATTTTCTAGGAGAGTTGCAGAAAGCGCAAGAGAGAGACAAAACTATGGAATGGTTCTTGTCCTCAGAGGCCAAAACAAAGTCAAAGGGAGACACAATGTTCTCGGAGCTATGCAAATAACTCTTCTTTCTCCTATTTCAGTAGGGAAATGAGTTACGAGGATCTTATTCAGTTAATTTCATTTATTTAAAGCTCTCACCCTATATTAATTAGCTGATAGAACCCTTATGGTGTGATGTGTGTTTAGGGCCATTGTAGAATGCACATTTTCACCAAAATCTGTTTTATGGGACTTGTTAGCACAGATATTATTTAACTAAATAGCTCTTAATGATTTCTTCAGAGTCTGCTGCATCTGTTGGGTAATTCATTTTATAGTTGGGGACTTAAAAAAATTCTATTTTTTAACCTACTCAGCCCTAGTGACCTGTCTCTAGACCAAGGAGGATAATGGGGTACCACTGTGTTCAGAAGAGATTTAAAATAATACTTGATTCATCCATAAAGGAGTAATGAAAATTTCCCTGAGTGTAGTATTATTTTATTCCATTTCAAAGAGTCTTAAAAAATATATTACTTTTTGAAACAAATTGCTTCAAGGGAAAAGAAGAAATCTGAATTACATCAAATACCTGGCTTTTTTGAAAATAACTTCTTGAATTCAAATAACTGAGGGTTGATGTGAATTTGTTTGTACAAATCAGTTAGTTGGTGCACCTGGGAGCAAGTGGACTCAGGTTCTGAAAGGCCCATCCGGTGAGTTCGATTGCAGTCAAGTCACTTGACTAACAGATCAAGGGTTTCGTGTTGCTGCAGGCAATGCCATAAAATGTCACAGAAAAACTCCCCCGCATCTCAGGGCTGGGGCAGCCTTTGGCAGCGGCTCTGTGATGTCAGCAGCAGTGTTCTCATCGGGCAGTTCATTTTGCTTGTGAAATGCAAATACTCAAATGATGACAGATGGGGCTGGGAAGAAGTGATTTTTTTTTTAATAATTCTATAGTTCCATCAAACTTTCTGGTCTTAGGCAAAGGAGAGACTTGAATGTGGCATATATTGGAACCCCATGGTGGTCAAGAGATGTTTCTTTCTAGGTTTCTTTTTCATGTACACTTCAAGATGAAATTAAATCTCTCTGAAAATAAATCCCAGGAATCATGTCTGATGACATAAAACCCACCAACAGCTCTTGTATAGACCTCAGAACACCCATTTTAAGTATAGAGTCTACTTGGTTTTCTGGAAGGAAACCAGATCTATGCACTTGGCGGTACTTTTGTCCAGAGTGCTGACAACCTTAGACCCATTACAGGAAGCTAGATCCTACTTTTGGAGCCAACAGCCATTTTTCCTTTTTCAGTTGGTTCTGATAGAAAATGTGCAGAGTACCCACTGCCATAGAGTAGAGTGGTTAGTAGCCCAGGAAAGAAATAGAAATTGAATCAAATTCCTATTTCTGCCACTTACAAGTTCTGTGAACTTAGACAAGTTATTTAACTTCTTTAATGCAAATTTACTCATTTGCACAATGAGGATAATAATATCTAATTCACAGGGCTGCAGTGAGGATTATGTGAGATAATGTACATGAAATGCTTAGTGAAGTGTTGCTTATGTTGTAAGTGCTGAAAACCATTATCAGCCTTTAGCAGGGTCTTACCTAAGCTCTGGGGGAAAAGCTGGGTTTTCATGATGGCAATAAGGGCAAAGGCTATGTATGTAGTTACCACTAAATATTCTCACATGAAAAGAACATATAAATAACTTCATCTGCCTTTTCTAGAACAGAGATTGGCAAACTTTTTCTATAAAGGGTCAGATGGTAAATATTTTAGGATCGTAGCTGTATAATTTCTCTTGCAACTTTGTCATAGTAGTGTGAAGGCAGCCATAGACAATATGTAAACAAAGGAGTGTGACTGTGTCCCCATAAAACTTTATGTACAACTCAGGCAGCCAGCTGGACTTGATAGTTTGCCAACCTCTATTCTGGAATAGAAGCTGTTGTTTGATAAAGGACAATAGTCAATAACTCAAAGGAACAATAGCCAGAATCACATCCTATTATTTTTCTGCATCTCTTTGTCCACCCCTCAACCCATACAATAGAATGTTTGGTTGATTTTAGTCACATAGAGGATTTGTAGCCTAAATTTCCAAAGGTACTACTAGTAAATAATGTACAGATTATGGACAGTAATAACATTTAACAGGCTAGATACAATTGGCTATATAGATGAAACAAAAAGGAAATTAAAACTTGGTTAAAAAACACATTTTGCACAGAAAAACTAGATAGTCTACATCATAGAGAATTATACAATGAGCTATTGATTCTCCCGACTCTCTGGTGAGTAAATTTTTAAAGCCCTAGAAAACTTAGAAGGCACAGTGAGAATTGGAAATTTTAACATCAAACACACACACACATAAATATTCAACTGATCTTCAAAAGAAGCATGACCTTAGAAATCACTGTAGGATAAATTCCAGCTGAGTCTCCACACACAAACCTGCTTCGTAAAAAGGAAAATGATCATGTTCAAATTCACTCTCATCGCTGATTGTGTTGGGTGAAAAAAAAGAGAACACAATGGTTTAGTTAGATATTTCAAAGTTAATCAATCAGCCAGTTGTTTTTAAAATAACCAGGTTTTTAAATTAGTTTAACTTTTCTTCAGTTTTCGAATCTGACCATTTGTGATATTGATATGCAAATCAGATCACATTCCCCTTCCCATGCCCTCCAATGGCTTCTCTTTGCTCTCGATGCTCTTGGGATAAAGACCAAACACACTATCTGTCCCACATGCTGTTCCTTGGTCCTCATGACTTCCCATTCCAGCTGCATCTTCAACCACCCTCCTCCAGGCTCTTTAAACCTCAGCCATGCTGGTCTTTTGTCATTTCTGCCAATGTTCCAATCTCTCCCTCACCTTGGTCTAACTCACCACCACTACCCCTCCACCCCAAAATCACCACCAGACACACGCTGTGTTAGTCTCATTAACTTCTGTACACTGTTTAGGCCTCTGTTCAAAGCTTACCTCCTCAGGGAGACTCTCCCAAGCCCCAGTCAACTGTGATAGAACCCGTCTCTAGCCTACAAGCTCTTATTGTAGTTTTTCATTATACATTCATTAGGATGATGATTTAATTAATGTCTGTTTTTCCCACTGGGCTATCCACCCCACAAAGAGCAGGAAATGTGCCTCTGTTTGAATGGCAGAGGACTCAGCTCAGTGCCTGGAATGCAAGCAAAGCCATAATAAATAGGGATAATGGAGCAGTCGTCAGAAGGATATAAGATTAAAATGTAGCCATGAAAGATCAAAACTGAATTTCTAGGGGATATTGCATATATTGCAGACAAAGCATTGCCATTTTTCAAAATAATACAAATTTTCTTCCTTGTTCATTGTTCTTGACTCATTTTCTAGATTTAGTTTGGCAAACTTTTTCTATCAAGGTGCAGATGGTAAATATTTGGAGTTTGGGGGCTGTATGATTTCTGTTTCAGCTACTCAACACTGCCATTGTAGCACATTGTGGAAACCAGAGACAGTACAGAAATATGAATGTGGTAGGGATCTAATAAAACAAGGGATTCTCAATTTCCATACTGTTGATATTTTTCCCCAATAATTCTTTGCTGCTGAGCTGTTATGTGCATTGCTGTGTGATCAGCAGTATCCCTGACCTTGACCCATTAGATGCCAATAGTGCTCCCACCCCCACTAGTGACAACCAAAAGTGTCCCTAGACATTGCCATGTGGGAGCAAAGTCATCCCAGTTAAAACCACTGCAATAAAATTTTATGAAAACAAGTTGCAAACTGGATTTGGCCTATGGGCTGTAGTTTGCTAAACCCTAATCTGGAAGAAAGAAAAAGAAAACTAGGAAATTCCCTAATGTGTGCTATTTCTGGAAGGGCTATTAATTTACTGTATTTTCTAGCTTCTTGGATTTTCTTCATGGGGTATAGACCCTTTGAAGACTTTCTTTCTCAGAGGTGGGTAAACTCTCGGAGTATAATCATTGCAGCCCTCAGAGACAAGCAGGGGCAACTGGTTTAGACTGTATAGAACTTGCTTGGTCAAGTAAAGGATGCTGGCTCTGTTTATACATGAGTTACTCCCCCAATTTGGACACCTGTAATCCTTTTGCTTACTTTGATTACTTAGATTAGTTTTTTGTTTTTGTTTTTGTTTTTGTAACTAGCTTCTAGCAAAGTGTGCATTGCAAGGCAACTGAGAGCTGAAGGTAGAATGACTAATGGCAGGGCTAATGTAGGTTAGCAATGGAGATCCAGCTCTTGATCTAAGTCTGAGAGAGCTGGAAGTATGATCCGAGGAACAATTCTATTCCTTCCAACCTTAATTTTTTTTTTCTTTTTGGAACTCAGATACACAGACTTGGATTTATCATGGTCTTCGGATCATGATACCCTCTCATCGCTCATCTGGGCATGGCCCATTTTTGGCTTGTTTATATGTTTATAAATATCTGTGCCTTCCCTGCCACTCCCCCAACACAAAAAATAGAACATAGTCACTAACTGACCCGTCCCTAGATGTTCTATCTCTATCCTGTCCCTCTGTTTCCCCTCACCTGAGGCAACCACGTCCTGACTCTTATCTTCATCTTCCCACTTTACTTTGCAAGACGTTGGTTTTCTCGTCTTTAAGGCGGGAAAGGGCAAAGGGGCTGTCATCTCGTCTTTTAAAGCTCCACCTTTATGGCTTTAATGCCGGCTTCATTTTCTCTGGCAATCCTCAGAAATTGTGCCACGCAAATATTTTACATCTCTAAAGAGGAGAAAAAAACCTAGGCAAGTCACTGTTGTGAGAGAGACACACACAAAAACAGATTTCAGTTCATGGTGAAGATAGCTCATTGTGAGGTATCTTGCAGCCAAGGAGTCCACAAGGTGCTAAGGCCGTGAAGATGTGCTATATCAAAAAACGTTTTTCCTCTGGTAGCCAAATAGATTTATTATAAATATTGAGGCCTTTCCCCTTCCTTGGTCATTTCTCTACTTTAACATTAAAAGAGTTGTATCATTTACACAGCTCTGTTGAAGAGAACTCAGTCTATTTGCCCCTGGGGCAGCAATGCTGGTATGGTAAACTTCAACACAGCGCGTAATGCATGGTCTAATTTTAAATTCTTCAAAATACCGATTTATTTGACTTTTACCAGAGTAGGAAGATAAGGCAGTCATACTCCCATGCAGCTTGACGTCTCTGTATGCTTGAAATTAAACCTCAGGGAAGAGGGGAACACAGGCCTGAGCACTGGGTATGAATAAAGGAGGATGGTGCTGACACACAAGTGAAAGGGAAGATGTAAAAGAGAAGGAGACACTTGGGCGAAAACAATCCCTTGTGGGGAGGGAGGGGAGATGAATGTCATTAATAGCAATTTGCATCGCTATTGATTTAATGTGGGAGAAACTGAATTCTCCTGTAGCTGTCCCTGACATATTTGGGTGAGATTCTAGTGACCTCCAGTGGAGGTTCTCTAGAATTACCCTCATTGCCCCGGGACACTAAGACGTTAATTTCTGCACTTAACAAACCTGTCTCCCCTTACACATATTTTGTGCTCCCTTTACTATTTGAATTGAAAATAGCTTCTCTATGCATATAATTTTTAAATAATCTATAAAAATTCTAATTGTAATACAAAAATTCAAAGTAATTTTTAAATAAAATAAATCAAATAAAAATAATGAATAAATATATATGTAAAATAAAAGAAAATCTATATTTGAAGATATAAATGTTCACATTTGGGTGTTCTAGAAGACCTAATTACTTGGAAACTTGCATCTAGTCCTAGATTTATCAGAAACCCACAAATCCAATAGGTGGAAATGTACCATATTGGCATCAAGGGCCACCAGCAGCATTGCTATAGGTTAGGTAATTTTTTAAAATAAGTTAAAAAAAACTGGTAAAATTCCAAACTAGACAAAGACAGTCTTCCCTAGGAAACTTAAGGTATATTAAAATTTTGCAAAATGCCCCCCAGGCAATTATAAAGAGGCTTTTCTCCTGTTCTAGCGAAGCTTTCCAAAACTGCTGGGGATGCTGCAGCAGTTCTCTGTCACGCTGGACTTGCTGGACTGTCCTCTGTATTGTAGAATATTTACCAACCCTAGTCCTGCCCCACAGATAGTGATAGGACTTCTCATCGATGGAGTGATCAAAAACCCCCATGCAAATGACCAAAGAGCCTCTGGGGAAAGAATCACCCTATGAAGCATTGCTGCCCGGGCCTTCCTCTGACAACACAGAGGGCCCTCCTACCCTATGGGGGTATTCCCCTGGGGCTGCCTCCAGGACTTGGAACTGTGGGGTCTTGACCTTTTCCTCCTACTTTGGGGAATTCTTGACACTGCAGACAGGGTGTTCCTGGGGGAGCTGGGAGGGGAGAGCAAAAAAGAGACTTCAAACCGGTGAATGGTGGAGTAGGTGAAGTGAGCACAGCTCTTCAACCTGACCACAGCAGCATGGGAGGTGGAATGCTGGGTTCTGAAGCCAGGTCTCATTACCATGAGACTCCAGGGTTGTAGCTCTGCACCAGTGGCTCTCCTGGGTGTGTTGTTTATCTTGAGTTCAAACAGGGGCATAGTTGGCCTCACACTGCTAGGATTCTGATAATTTTTCCTTCAGGCTTTTGAGAGCACAACTGTCTAATTCTTAGTTGCGAATGCTTCGTGCCTAATAAAAACAAAATATACTCAACAGAGATTATTAATAACAGCACGATGATCCGAGAATAGATTTTGTTGTTTATTTGTTTGTTTATTTTATGGGAATAGCACAAATGTTCTACACTCTAAGCCAACATTCTCCAAACTGTATTTGAAGGGACGCTCACTTTACTGGGGCCAGTCATAGATATTTCTCTAAAAAAGAAGTGTTCTTTACTAAACAAGATCAGAAATGCCGGCTTAAATGAATTATAGCAGGCATAAATTTCACAAACTCCGGTGTGCAAAAATGTAACTACTTTCTAAATTGGAACAAAAACTAACTTTTCAATTTAGTCCTATTTGATGTCTTAGGAAAAAATACTAATACCGACAATGCAAGGGAGACTCCACTACCGCAAGTGACCTCTGTCAGTCTAGGGCTGTCCCCTTTACTCTTCTACTTCCTGTGGGTGACATAAAGTTAGGGTGGGGCCTACTTCTCCAGGCTTTAGCAGGGAGAGGGTGCCAGGTCTTCAGGCTCTGCACTCTGGACATCCACTGCCGAGGGGATAGGTCTTGTTTGTTTTTGGCCTCAGCCTTCCACCCTGATGCCTTGGCCATAATCATCCCATCTCTTGGAGCCCTTTGGGTCTGCCAGCCCTCATTCAAACACTCTTCCAAGGCCTTCTCCAGTGCACAGACACTTTAGCTTCTTTCCCTACACCACAAGCAAGTGTGAGAAGCTCCAGAACGTTTCTAGGCTGGAAGCTTCCCCAAGCTACATTATGGAATCGAGGTCCTGGGTCCTCTGCTTTAGAACCCCCCAAAGTTATCTGGATTTCTATCATTGCATCATGTGGCCCATTCCCCACCAGGGGTGTTGGCCTGTGCGTTGATGGGCCAGAGGGCCCTTTCTCAGAAAAACTCCGTTAGTAGCTGAATCTAATATTCTTCCCGCAGGTTCAGAAAAAACATCAGCCTCCTCTATCCCTGAAGGGATTTTTATTTCCTCAGCCTGTGGCCTAAAATTGGCTTGGCAAATAGTCTTTGACCTTCCAAACCAACTAATTAGAACAATGGTTCAGACAATTTTGCCTTCCAGGGAACATGTGACAATGTTTGGAGACTTTTTTTATTGTCACAGCTTGTTGGAGGGTGCTACTGGCCCCTAGTGGGTGAAGGCCAGGGGTGCTACTAAACATCCTACAATGTGCAGACCAGTCCCCAGTAACAAAGAATTATCCTGCCCAGAGTATCGATAGTGCTGAGGCTGAGAAACTCTGAGTTGTTCTTACTATTTTGTTTTTATATCAGAGAGAAAAGGAATCAATTCATTTTCTTAAATTTCTAGCCTAATTTTATGTTCTAGTCAATGACCATACCCCTTGCTGACTGCTGTTATTTAACATCTGTATTAACAATTTCCACTGGACCTTGGAAAACTGCAGACATAAGCAGTTTGGGTGAAGAGACTGGGTTTTTCTAATCTTCTAGATAATGTGCACCTGGGTACTGATAAATGCCCTCCCCTCTGCTGTCTCTGCACATCCCTTCTGTAGAGGAGGATAGTGGAGGCAGGAAGGAGTAGCCTTTCTTGTCTTTGCAAAGCTTTCTGAAATTTGCAGCATCCCCACCTATGGGGAATCACTGGCTGCCTTCAAAGCAACCAGGTTTTTTTTGCTGAGAAGGAACTGGAGATCAGCTGTGTTCCAAGGCTCACAGGCTCATCCTGGGCCCCTCTGAATTCAGAGCCACATCCTCCATGGTACCCTAGAGGGGCATCAATAAGCTACATGTTCGCCTCAACATGCCCAGTGGGTCCACGGAGGTGTTCAACCTGTGATATGCAGAACTTGGGGGTTGACAGAAGGGTTTGGGGGCCTCACTCTTCAACCAGAGTTATAATTTCCAACTTTTTAACATGTTTGCCTTTTAGATCAAATTCAGTCTAAAGAAATAGTTCTGAAAGTATAAAGGAAGGTGGAGACACACCCTATGAGAAGGGGACATGGGGTCAGTGTCTCAACAGGACACACTGCTGAGTGCTCAGGCTTCTGTCCCTTGAGCGCACAGCACAGAGCCGAAGTGACATGTGTGTCACTTCCCTCTCAACCACTGGAGGTGAGTTGTAAGGAAATCCAGGGAGCCCTAAGGTGATAATGGTGCAGATGGTGGAGCTGGGAGATGGTTTAGGAACAAAGGAGGAGGCCATTGCGTCTACTAGAGAGTCTGCCCTATCCAACATCTAGCCGCTGCCCAGTCCAAGACAAGATCTCCACCTGTAGCTAAGTTTGCTTTTGCCCTCCTCTCAACAGCCCTGTGCATCTGCCATGCTGTTATCGGCTGTGATGTGCAGAGGAAGAGAGAGGCTCCTGTCCTTGGGTACCCTCCTGCCAGCACCTGCTGCCTCTGTGGAGGGAGGCGGAGAACTGAGCCGTGTGGCAGCCACGGCTCCTAATGTGCAGGGCACACTTGTATCACCAGGAACATCTGTCACAGCCATAACACATTTAGTCTGGTTGTTTTGTTTATACAACCTGAAACAACCAGTTGGACTAAAATCTTCACAAAAGAGTGATGGGGTAGGGCAGGGAGGGGTCAGAAAAGGCTGACATCATTTAAGTAGAGAATTGGATACAGCCGTAAACAGGTGACTTCAGACTTTGATATCTTAAGCTACACTGTGAGTTGACCTATAATACTTCCAGGCACTTTCTATTATGCTGGGTGACAGTAAAAAGCAGGCAAGGAATGAGCGGGCCCTATTCTTAAAGGAGATCATTCTTTATGGATGCAGAAAGTACACTGAATTAACAACAATGGGAAAAGATACAAACACTGATATTTAACACCCCCCCCCCACCCGGGCATAAATAAAACCTGCCCCCTTCTGAACTAACATGGTCTTTTACTGAAATAGTTATAACTTTTTATGAACCATTATTATCATTATTACTATTATTATGCAATGGTCCTCACTTTGCCTATATGTAGTAATCAGAGGAGCTTTAAAAACAACCCGAATGATGTCAGGGCCCAGAACAATTAAACTGAAATCCCAGGGAGCACAGCCTAGGAATTAGAAACTTTTAAAACTTTCCCAGGAGAGTCTCATGTGCCACCTTAGGCTGAGAACCACAGTTCTGGCTGTGCATATAAACATGCCAGGTAACAGTGCTTTAGCAATTTTATTGCCAAGAAAGAAAGAAAAAAAAAGATTTTTTCCTTCCTTCTTTGGTTTTGTGGCTCTAGTGCAGTGCTTCTCAAACCTGGCTGTACGTTAGAGTCACCTGGGGAGCTTTAAAAACTATCACTGTCCTGGCCCCACCCCAATACAATTAAGCCAGAATCTCTACGGGTGGGACTTGGCATCAGGATTTTTTAAAAGCCTGCTGGATGATTCTAATATGTGCCCAGGATTTCAAACCACTGCTCTAGGACAGGGGTTCTCAACCCTGGCTACATATTGGGATCTCCTGGGAAACAAAAAAATCCTGAGACCTGAGCCCCATCTCCAGTGATTCTGATTTAATCGGTCTAGTGGGAGATCTGAGCATTAAAAATTGATAAAGCACTCCAGGTGGTAATAGTATGCAGTCAAGATTGAGACCAATGGGTCTTCAGGAGGAAGGACTGTGCTATTTTTAAATAAAATCCATTTCTTCTTTCTGGCCCTCATAGGCATACTTTGCTTCATGGCACTGGGGAACAAGAAAGGTTATATTGCTTTATATAGTTCTGGCTCAAGCCCAGGTTGGTGGCAAGTTTGATGTCCATCTGTTGTGACTCCTTTCCACTCACCTAGAGAGTGAAGAACACCAGGGACATGTCCATTTCAGTAGGGTGATTAGAGCACTTTCCAGACACTGTTTCTGCCTACCTAATATGGTTTGGCTGTGTCCTCACCCAAATCTCATCTTGAATTCCCACATGTTGTGGGAGGGACCCAGTGGGAGGTAATTGAATCATGGGAGCAGATCTTTCCCGTGCTGTTCTTGTGATAGTGAATAAGTCTCATGAGTTCTGATGGTTCTGTAAGGGGGAGTTTCTCTGCACAAGCCCTCTCTCTTTGCCTGTTGCCATCCACATAAGATGTGACTTGCTCTTCCTTGCCTTCTGCCATGATTGTGAGGCCTACCCAGCTATGTGGAACTGTAAGTCAATTAACCCTCTTTTTTTTCTTTTTTTTTTTGTAAATTACCCAGTCTCGGGAATGCTTTTATCAGAGATGAAAACAGACTAATCCAGCAAATTGGTACCAGAAGTGGGCTGCTGCTGTAAAGATACCCAAAAATGTGAAAGCGACTTTGGAACTGGGTAACAGGCAGAAGTTGGAACAGTTTGGAGGGTTCAGAAAAAGGCAGGAAAATACGGGAAAGTTTGGAATTCCCTAGAGACTTGTTAAATGGCTTTGACCAAAATGCTGATAAGCTGAGGTGGCCTTAGATGGAGATGAGAAACTTGTTGGGAACTGGAGCAAAGGTGACTCTTGTAATGTTTTAGCAAAGAGACTGGTGGCATTTTGCCTCTGCCCTGGAGATTTGTGAAACTTTGAACTTGAGAGAGATGATTTAGAGTATCTGGCAGAAGAAATTTCTAAGCAGCAAAGCATTCAAGAGGTGACTTGTGTGCTGTTAAAGGTATTAAGTTTTAAAGGGAAACAGAGCATAAAAGTTTGGAAAATTAGCAGCCTGACAATGTAATAGAAAAGAAAAATCCCATTTTCTGAGGAGAAATTCAAGCTGGCAGCAGAAATTTGCATAAGCAATGAGGAGCCAAATGTTAATCCCCAACACAATGGGGAAAATGTCTCCAGGGCATGTCAGAGGTCTCCACAATAGCCCTTCTCATCACAGGCCCAGAGGCCTAGGAGGAAAAAGTGGTTTCATGGGCTGGACCCAGGATTCCTGTGCTGTGTGCAGCCTAGGGACTTTGTGCCCAGTGTCCCAGCTGCTCCAGCCAGGGCTGAAAGGGGCCAATGCAGAGCTCAAGCCATGGCTTCAGAGGGTGCAAGCCTTAAGCCTTGGCAGCTTTCATGTGATGTTGAGCCTTCCTGTGCACAGAAGTCAAGAATTGGGGCTTGGGAACCTCCGCCTAGATTTTGGAGTATGGAAATGCCTGGATGTCCAGGCAGAAGTTTGCTGCAGGGGTGGGGATCTCATGGAGAACTTCTGCTAGGGCAGTGTGGAAGGGAAATGTGGGGTTGGAGCCCCCACACAGAGTCCCTACTGGGGCACTGCCTAGTGGAGCTGTGAGAAGAAAGCCATCATCCTCCAGACCCCAGAATGGTAGATCCACCGACAGCTTGCACCATGCACTTGGAAAGGCTGGAGACACTCAATGCCAGCCCATGAAAGCAGCCAGGAGGGAGGCCATATCCTGCAAAGGCACAGGGGTGGAACTTCCCAAGACCATAAGCACCCAACTCTTACATCCGTGTGACCTGGATGGGAGACATAGAGTCAAAGGAGATCATTTTGTAGCTTCAAGATTTGATGGCCTTGCTGGATATTGGACTTGTAGGGGCCTGTAGCACCTTTGTTTTGGCCAATTTCTCCTATTTGGAACGGCTGTATTTACCCAATTCCTGTACCCCTATTGTATCTAGGAAGTAGCTAACTTGCTTTTGATTTTACAGGCTCATACACAGAAGAGACTTGCCTGGTCTCTGAGGAGACTTTGGACTGTATACTTTTGAGTTAAAGCTGAAATGAGTTAAGACTTTCAGGGACTGTTGGGAAGGCATGATCTGTTTTGAAATGTGAGGAAATGAGATTTGGGAGGGGCTGGGTGCAATGATATGGTTTGACTGTGTCCCCACAAAAATCTCGTCTTGAATTCCCAGATGTTATGGGAGGGACCCAGTGGGAGGTAGTTGAATCATGTTGAATCATGTCTTTCCCATGCTGTTCTTGGGAAAGTGAGTAAGTCTCATGAGATCTGATAGTTCTATAAGGGGGAGCTTCCCTGCACAAGCTCTCTCTCTTTGCCTACTGCCATCCATGCCAGATGTGACTTGCTCTGCCTTGCCTTCCACCATGATTTTTAGGCCTCCCTTGCCACGTGGAACTGTTAAGTCCATTATCTCTTTCTTTCATAAATTGCTCAGTTTTGGGTATGTCTTTATCAGCAGCATGAAAATGGACTAGTACACTACCTAACCCATTCCCCTGGCTCTTTGTTCACAAATCCCCAGGTCTACATGGGGTAGCAAAAAAAAGAACCACCCTGCTTTCCAAACTCCCCTAAAGGTGGTCTTGTAACCACTCTGGCCAGTAAGGAATATATGAATGTTGTTAGGAAATTTTCATGTTTGTTTTTATAAGCCCTGACCCTTTGTGCTTGCTCTTCCTCCTTCATACTCTCTAGAATACATACACAAGAGTGGAGGTAAAGCAGCTGTATTTATATGTTCTCACGTTGCCATAAAGAAATATTTGAGGTTGGGTAATTCATAAAAAAAAGAGTTTTAACTGGTTCACAATTCTGCAGGCCACATGGGAAGCATGATGCTGGCATCAGCTCAGATTCTGGGGAGGCCTCAGGAAACTTACAATCATGGCAGAGGGTGAACAGGGAGCAGGCACATCACATGGTGAAAGCAGGAGCAAAAGAGCAAGGAGGGAGGTACCACACACTTTTAAACAACCAGGTCTTGTGAGAAATCACTCACTATGGTGAGGCCAGTACCAAGAGGATGGTGCTAAACCATTCATGAGAAATCCGCCACCCACCTCCAGTCACCTCCTACCAGGCCCCACCTCCAACACTGGGGATTAAAATTGAAGGTGAGATTTGGGCAGGGACACAGATTCAAACCATATCAGCAGGCTCGAAGCAAAAATCAAAAGGAAAGCCAAGCTCTGGAAAATATTTTTTACCCAAGCTAAGAATGACAAAGCAGAATGACTGACAGAACCTGGGACACTGATGCCATTTTAGAGCCACCATATCAGCCCTAGATTATTTATCTTGTAACTTTATGTCAAAAGTGAAAAAGAAGCCCAAGTTTAATTAAGCCACTGTAATCAAATCAAACTGCTGGTGCCCACTCACAGTGAGCAGTTTCATTCTCTGAGGAATTCAGGCTCTTTCATTCTAGCCCGCATTTTAGTCACTCACATGTTGCCCCCTCATGATGCAAAATAGCTACTAAAGCTTTATACAACACACAAACCTGCCCCCTACCTGCACCCTGATCCAATCACCTCCTAGCAGGCCCCACCTCCAACACAGAGGATTACAATTGAAGGCAAGATTTGGGTAGGGACACAGATCCAAACCATCCTGATGCAATCACCTCCCACCAGGCCACACCTCCAACATAGGGGATTACAATTGAAGGCAAGATTTAGTTAGGGACACAGATCCAAACCATATCAGCAGGCTTGAAGCAAAAATCAAAAGGAAAGCCAAGCTCTGGAAAATATTTTTCACTTTGATGAGGATGGCAAAGCAATATTTTTGTCAATATTCTCAAAACAACAATGTTCCAAATTGGAAAAGAAGGAGATAACTCTTACTATCAGGGTGAAAAATATTTTCCAGAAGTCTCCAAAGGCTTTTTCTCAGGCCATAATTGGATTCACCACACAGTGCCCTAAATCAACCCTTGGCAAAAGAACATGGGGTTGCCATGATTGGCTTAGACCAATCATGGTTCTTTCCCTGGGGCTGCAGAAAGAGACCACTAACACTGAGTTCATTGCTGCTGTAAACCAAAAGGAAGTTGGGGTTGTTTTAGGAAGGAAGAAGGGGAAGAGGGAAGTTTGATAGGCAAGCAACCTAGTCTGCTTACAAGAAGACAATCTGCTAACAAAGGGAGGAAGGGTCCTACAGACAGAGGGAAAAGTATGCACTAAGGTAAGGACATGAAAAGGCATGTCACATGCAGGAAGAAGTAACCTGTTCTGTATCACCATGACAGAAAGTCATTTAAAAAATCTCTGGTCAAGCATGGTGTATCACACCTGTAATCCCTGCACTTTGGGAGGCCAAGGTGGGTGGATCACCTGAGGTCAAGAGTTGGAGACCACACTGACCAACATGGAGAAACCGCATCTCTACTAAAAATACAAAATTAGTTGGGCTTGATGGTGCATACCTGTAATCCCAGCTACTTAGGAGGCTGAGGCAGCAGAATCACTTAAACCTGGGAGGCAGAGGTTGCAGTGAGCTGAGATCACACCACTGCACTCCTGCCTAGGCAATAAGAGTGAAACTCCATCTCAAAAAAAAAAAAAAATTCCAAAGGAGAGGATTGAGAAGGTTTGGTTAAAAATAAAGCATAGATCTTATTGATTAGACATGGCAGTAAGGAGCTTTTTATTATTATGCAGTTCCAAAGCATTGTTCCTTTGTGATAAACAATCAAAGAAACCCTCAGGACTACATGGCATTCTGTGCTCAGGGTAACACCAGTACCAAAAGTGAAGCATTCTTGGTAAAAAGTTGATATGGTTTGGCTGTGTCCCCACCCAAATTGCATCTGGAATTTTAGCTCCCATAATTTCCACGTGTCATGAAAGGGATGCAGTGGGTGGTAATTTAATCATGGGAGTGGGTCTTTCCCATTCTGTTCTTGTGACAGTGAATACATTTTACAAGATCTGATGGCTTTTTAAAGGAGAATTCCCCTGCACATGCTCTCTTGCCTGCCGCCATGTAAGACATCACTTTCCTCCTCCTTTGCCTTCAGCCATGATTGTGAGGCCTCCCTAGCCATGTGGAACTGTGAGTCAATTAAACCTCTTTCCTTTATAAATTACCCAGCCTTGGGTATATCTTTATTAGCAGCATGATAACAGATGATACAGTAAATTGGTACCAGAAGTGGGCTGCTGCTGTAAAGATACCTGAAACCATGGAAGCAATTTTGGAACTGTGTAAACAGGCAGAGGTTGGAACAGTTTGGAGGGCCCAGAAGAAGACAGGAGAATGTGGAAAAGTTTGGAACTTTCTAGAAACTTGTTGAATGGCTTTGACCAAAATGCTGATAGTGATATGGACAATAAAGTCCAGGCTGAGGTGGTCTCAGACGGAGATGAGTAACTTGTTGGGAACTGGAGTAAAGGTCATTATTGCTATGCAAAGAGACTGGTGACATTTTGCCCCTGCGCTAGAGGTCTGTGGAACTTTGAACTTGAGAGATATGATTTAGGGTATCTGGCAAAAGAAATTTCCAAATGGCAAAGCATTCAAGAAATAGCAGAGCATAAAAGTTCAGAAAATTTGCAGTCTGACAATGTGATAGAAAATAAAAACCCATTTTCTGAGAAGAAATTCAAGCCACCTGCATAAATTTGCATAAGTAATGAGAAGCCAAATGTTAACCACCAAAACAATGGGAAAAAAGGTCTGTAGAGCATGTCAGAGGTCTCCACAGTAGCCCCTCCCATCACGGGCCCAGATACCTAGGCGGAAAAAGTGGTTTTGTGAGCCAGGCCCAGTGTCCCCATGCTGTGTGCAGCCTAGGGACTTGGTGCTCTGTGTTCCAGCTGCTCCAGCCATGGCTGAAAGGGACCAATATAGAGCTTGGGCCATGGCTTCAGAGGGTGCAAGCCTCAAGCCTTGGCAGCTTCCATGTGGTGTTGAGCCTGCTAGTGCACAGAAGTCAAGAATTGAAGTTTGGGAACCTCTGCCTAGATTTCAGAGCATGTATGCAAATGCCTGGATGTCCAGGCAGAGTTTTCTACAGGGGTGGAGCCCTCATGGAGAACCTCTGCTAGGGCACCGTGGAAGAGAAATGTGGGGTCAGAGTTCCTACACAGAGTCCCCACTGCGGCACTTCTTAATGGAGCTGTGAGAAGAGGGCTGTTATCTTCCAGGCCCCAGAACAGTAGACCCACTGACAGCTTGCACCGTGTGCCTGGAAAAGCCACAGACACTCAATGCCAGCTCATGAAATCAGCCAAGAGGGTGGCTGTACCCTGTAAAGCCAAAAGGGCAGAGCTTCCCAAGACCATGGGAACCCACCTCTTTCATCAGCGTGACCTGGATGTGAGACATGGAGTCAAAGGAGATCATTTTGGAGATTTATGATTTGACTGCCTTGCTGGATTTCAGATTTGCACAGGGCCTGTAGCTCCTTCATTTTGGCCAATTTCTCCCATTTTGAAAGGGTGTATTTATCCAATGCCTATACCCCCATCGTATCTAGAAAATAACTAAATTGCTTTTGATTTTACAGGCTCATAGATGGAAGGGACTTGCCTTGTCTCAGATGAGACTTTGGACTGTGGACTTTTGAGTTAATGCTGAAACGAGTTAAAACTTTGGGGGACTGTTAGGAAGGCATGATTGGTTTTGAAACGTGAGGACATGAGATTTGGGAGGGGCCAGGGCAGAATGATATGGTTTGGCTGTGTCACCATCCAAATCTCATCTTAAATTTAGCTCCCATAATTCCCACATGTTGTGGGAGGTACCTGGTGGGAGGTAATTGAATCATGGGTGCAGGTCTTTCCCATGCTATTCTCATGTTAGTGAGAAAGTCTCACAAGATTCAATGGTTTTCTAAAGGGCAGTTCCCCTGCATATGCTGTTGCCTGCCACCATATAAGATGTCACTTTGCTCTTCCTTTGCCTTCTGTCATGATTGTGAGGCCTCCCCAGTCATGTAGAACTGTGAGTCAATTAGAGTTATTTCCTTTATAAATTACCCAGCCTTGGGTATGTCTTTATTAACAGCATGAGAACAGACTAATACAGAAGCAATGCTTATGGAAATGTGTATCATCAGCTAATCAGCTCATCAGCTCCTACTGGGCCCACACTAGTTGATTAGGGCTCTGACCCACCCAGTCCCGATCAGTCTCCTGTCCCTCTTGGCCCTTCCTATCTTACTGGAAACTTTTCTCAGCCTTTGGAAGGCCCCATTAAAAACAAAATTTTGAAAATAATTTTTTATAATAATTACTTTGCTTAACCACAGTTGCATTTGAGTTCATTTGGGGACATCTATTCTAAATAAATCATCTAAAATAACAATTTTTAAAAATACTTCATTTAAAGCTGTTTACTGTGGAGTGACATAAGTAAGATGGAGGAATAGGAGGTCACTTACTTATATCTCTTGACAACAATGAGAATTCTTCACCCATCCACAGACAAAAGTCTTCAGGGGCCTTAGGATTCAGGTAGAAAGTTGTGAATCCTTGGTAAAGCCCAAGACCTAAAAAGGCCATTTTGAGAGTGCAGACTAGCACCTAGGTGGCAGACCCACCAGTCATGCACCTGGGCTCAAACCAGAAGACCACCCCATTCCCCAAAGGGTTTTGGCTACTGCCTCACTTGGCCTTGAGCCTGCAACCAAAGCCATCTTCCAAGAGGTGCAGGAGAAATCATGCACACTAGTCTCATCTGCCTGCTACAATTGGTCTTAGAAGTAGACTTGAAAATTATCCTGTAACTGGCTGAAACCTCCTCATCTGTGGTTCCAGCTGAATACTTCTTGCACAAGGGTCCAGAGGGAGACTTGTCCTTGTTCCACAGCTTGGGAATTACCTATATGTTTGAGCCTCCATAACAGGCTTGCCAGCCTCTGTCCCACAGCAGATGCTGAGGGGGTCAGTTTCAGCTTTGGCCCCTCTCACTACAGTCAGAAAGCTGTCCTACTGTGGGGAAAAGAAGGAGAGATCAGACTGTTACTGTGTCTATGTAAAAAGAAGTAGACATAAGAAACTCCATTTTGTTCTGTACTAAGAGAAATTCTTTTGCCTTGAGATGCTGTTAATCTGTAACTCTAGCCCCAACCCTGTGCTTGCAGAGACATGTGCTGTGTTGACTCAAGGTTTAATGGATTTAGGGCTGTGCAGGATGTGCTTTGTTAAAAATGTGTTTGAAGGCAGTATGCTTGGTAAAAATCATCGCCATTCTCTAATCTCGAGTACCCAGGGACACAGTGCACTGTGGAAGGCTGCAGGGACCTCTGCCCAGGAAAGCCAGGTATTGTCCAAGGTTTCTCCCCATGTGATAGCTGGAGATATGGCCTCATGGGAAGGGAAAGACCTGACCATCCCCCAGCCCGACACCCATAAATGGTCTGTGCTAAGGAGGATTAGTGAAAGAGGAAGGCCTCTTTGCAGTTGACATAAGAGGAAGGTATCTGTCTCCTGCTCCTCCCTGGGAATGGAATGTCTCGGTGTAAAACCTGATCATATGTTCTATTTAATGAGATAGGAGAAAACCACCTTGTGGCTGGAGGTGAGGCATGCTGGCTGCAAAACTGCTCTTTAATGCACCGAGATGTTTGTGTAAAGTCAAACATAAATCCGGCCTATGTGCGCATCAAGACACAGCACATTTTCTTAAACTTATTTATGACACAGAGATCTTTGCTCACGTGTTTTCCTACTGACCCTCTCCCCACCATCACCCTATAGTCCTGCCACATCCCCCTCACCAAGATGGTAGAGATAGTGATCAGTAAGTACTGAGGGAACTCAGAGACCAGGGCTGGCGTGGGTCCTCCATATGCTGAACACCATTCCCCTGGGCCCACTGTTCTTTCTCTATACTTTGTCTCTGTGTCTCATTTTTTTCTCAGTCTCTTGTCCCACCTGATGAGAAACACCCACAGGTATGGAGGGGCTGGCCCCCATTCATCCTGCCCATGCAAGAAACAGCTAGGAGACACATACCTGCCTGGGCCACCAGGATAGGCTTACTGGCATCCATCCCTTCATGGATTTTGAAGGGGCCTAGTCTCAGCTCTAGTCCCTCTCACTACAGTCAGGGAATTTTTCTGCCTGTGCAGGGCACTGCTGGAAGGCATGCCTGTCTAGGCCAACAGGTCATGCTTCCTGACTCAAGTCCCTAGCCAGCTTTCTTACATAGACTAGGTACCATCCATAGGCCTTCCCCAGGTCCATCCATGCCAAGACACTATACCCACATAAGAACTCTCATGAGGTTTACAATAAATATGGCTTCAGGGGGCCCTGTAGTGCTAGAATGTCTGCAATGGCCATGGGATTTCACAATAGTCAGTCTGCTTAGATATCTGGACAGACCCACTAAAGAGGAATGGGCAGAGACCAACCCAGACTATGAATACTAGATTAAACACATAATTATTTAATGTACAGACATCAACATGTATCCACATCCATCAAGAACACTCAGGGATTTATAACCTCACCAAGTGTACAGAATAAGGCATCAGTGACAGATCCTAAAGAGAAGATGTGTGATCTATAAGACAAGGAATTCAAATTAGCTGTGATAAGGTAGCTCAGCAAACTTCAATAAAATGCAAAGAAACAATGTAGAAGTTTACCAGAGAAAATTTAACTAAGAGATTAAAATTTAAAAACCAAACAAAAAATTCAGGAGCTGAGAAATACAATGAACAAAATGAAATATGCAATAGAGAGCATCAACAGTAGAATTAATCAACAGAAGAAAGAATTAGTGAGCTCAAAGACATGTTATTTAAAAATACAGATTCAGAGGGAATAAAAAGAACAGAAATAAGACTTCCAGTTCCTAAATGGTGCTGTAGATGCAAGCTGGCTCCACTTCCCCCCACAGAAAACCAAAAACAAATATAGAGCATTGAGATTATCACCAGCAATATCCCAGAACCCAAATATGAAGATGAGTCTGTTCTTATAGCCACAGAGAAGTAAAAGAAAAAAAAAAAACTCTGAAAATGGTGGCAGAATCAGATTTCCATATTCACAACACCTTTCCCCCAAATTATGTGGCACCAAGTATGTAGAAAATTTCCCTCAACTCACAGTTTCTACACTGGTAAAAATGAGGTCAAGATGAACAACCAGCTTCCCTACCATTTAGAGTTCCCTAGCAGCAGATCCATCCCTGCCTGAATTCATGGGAAGCAACATAACTGCCTGAAGGAAGAAATATCTCTGAAGACAGCTAGAGAAAAAAAGAGTAGGTGGGACTTTCATACCCAGCCCTGGAAACTGCTCTGTAACTTGGCCAAAGGAGATACAACATCAGAGTGGCTTTTCAGCAGCACCACAGTGTAGAAGGTACATTTCACAGGTCCTCTGGGCATAAACCCCTAGCCAGCCTTTCCACACTACCAGGATATCACCTTTGGGACTCCCACATTCAGGATTGTCAGTTCTCTGATTAGTTGGTACAGCTGAGGCAAACCTAGGCTTGAGGCATTATCTAGTGTCAAAAGGGAGGCAAGATCAAGAAAAAAATAAGAAATTGAACAGGTAAGCTATGGAAAATCTCTATGCAAATATACCCAACAAAAAACCAAAACAAGCTGGATGGAGAAGATTGCAACAAATAATGAATAATTTAATGCAAAGACAAACATACATCCACAGGAAATAACAGGAAACAGGAAATCATGACCTTCCCAAATGAACAAAGCAAGGAGGCAGTGTCTGACTGGTAGCAATATGTGAGCTCTCTGACCAAGAATTCAAAATAGCAGTTTTAAGGAAACTCAGTGATCTCCAAGAAAACAAAGAAAATCAATTCAGAAATTTATCAGAGAAATTTAACAAAAAGATTGAAATAATTCAAAAAATCAAATATAAATCTTGAAACTGAGAAATAAATGCGTAACTGAAAAATTTATTAGAGGCTTTCAACAGCAGAATGGAAAGAACAGTAAAAAAAATCTGTGAACCTGAAGACAGACTGTTTGAAATTACACAGTCAGAAGAGAAAAAAGGAATGAAAAGGCATGAAGATAACCTACAAGATGTAGAAAATTACCTCAAAAGACTAAGTCTAAGAATTGTTGGTGTTTAAAAGGGAATTGAGCAAGAGCAAGGAGACAGAAATCTTATTCAAATAAATAATAACACAAAACCTTCCAAAACTGGAGATAGACATAAATATACAGGCACAAAAAGGTCAGAGAATACCAAACAGATTTGACCCAAATAACACTACTTTGAGGCATATCATAATCAGACTCTCAAATCAAGGACAAAAAATGCTCTTTGAAGCAACAAGATAAAAGAAGGAACATGTCAAGGAACTCTAATTCATCTGACAATAGACTGTTCAATGAATATCAAACAGGCCAGGAGAGAATGCAATGATGTTTCCAAACCGCTAAAAAAAAATTGCCATCCAAGAATACTGAATCTAGCAAAGCTATCCTTCAAATATGAAAGCAAGATAATCTTTCCAAGACAAGCAAAATGAGAAAATTTGCCACCACTAGACCCATCTTACAGGAAGTGCTGAAAGGAATTCTTCAATCCAAAAGAAAAAACACAAATGTGCAGGCTGGGCATGGTAGCTCATGCTTATAATCCCAGCTCTTTGGGAGGCTGATATGGGCAGATCACCTGAGGTCAGGAGTTCAATATCAGCCTGCCCAACATGGTGAAACACTGTCTCTACTAAAATACAAAAATTAGCCAGGTGTGGTGGTGCATGCCTGTAATCCCAGCTACTGGGGAGGCTGAGGCATGAGAATCACCTGAACCCAGGAGGCAGAGCTTGCAGTGAGCTGAGATCAGGCCATTGCACTCCAGCCTGGGTGATAGAGCAAGACTCTGTCTCAAAAAACAAAAACAAAAACAAAAAAACACTAACATGCAAAAAGAAAAGAATTTTTTTTGTGATCTAAGATAAGTGGTTATCTCTTAAAAATAGCTTGTTATATGTATACAATTTTTTTGTAAGCCTCAAGGTAACCACAATGCAAAAGCCTATAAATGATACACTAAAAACAAAAAGCAACAAGTTGAAACATACTACCAAACAGAAATCACTTAACCACAAAGAAAGACACTAAGAAAGAGAGGAGTTACAAAACAACCTAAAAATGAGTAACAAAATGGCTGTAGAGAGACTATTAATCAATAATAACACTGAATGTAAATGGACTATATTCTCCAATTAAGAGACACAGAGTCACTAACTGGATTAAACACACATGGACACACAGACACAGGCACACACACACATACACACCAATTATATGCTGCCTATGAGAGACTCACTTCATCTGTAAAGATATGCATAGACCAAAAATGAGGGATGACAAAAGATATTCCATGAAGATGGAAACCAAAAAGAGTATAAGTAGCTCTACTTGTAATATATAAAATAAACTTCAAGCCAAAAACTGTAAAAAGAGACAAAGAAGGCCATTATATAATGATAAAGGGGCCAACACAGCAAATATATATATATATCTTCAACATCAAAGAACCTAAATATATAAAGTAAATATGAATATACTTAAAGGCAGAGAGATACTATAAGGCAATAACAGTAGGGGACTTCAACCCCCTACTTTCAGCAATGGACAGATCACCTAGGCAGAAAATTAACAATGAAACATGAGTTAAACTGCACTCTATACCAAGTAGACTTAACAGACATTTACAGAACATTCCATCCAACAGCTGGAGGATACACATTCTTCTCAACAGCACATGGAACATTCTCCATTATAGATCATATATTAGTCCACAAAACAAGTCTCAACAAAGTTTTAAAACTTGAAATTATATCAAGTATATTTTCCAACCACAACTGAATAGAATTAGAAGTCTATAGTAGGAGAAACTTTGGAAAGTGTACAAATACACGGAAATTAAACAGCATGCTTCTGAACAACCAACGGGTCAATAAATAATTTTTTTAATTAAAACATTTATTGAGAACAAATGAATATGGAACCACAACATAACAAACCTATGAGATACAGGAAAAGCAGTTATAAGAGAGAAGTTTACAGCAATAAATGCCTACCTTAAAAAAGGAGAAAGCTCTCAGGTAAACAATCTAATGTTGCATCTCAAAGAACTGGAAAAAAACAAGTACAAACTAAATCCAACATTAGAAAGAAATAATAAATCAGAACATAAACAAAATAGAGACAAAAATATAAAAGATCAACAAAATAAAGAGTTGATTTTTTAAAAAGACAAATAAAACAAACTTTCAGTTAGACTAAGGAAAAAAATAGAGATAACCCAAATAAATAATAACAGAGATAAAAAAGGAGACATTACTACTTATGCTACAGAAATATAATGGATCACAAGAGACTATTATGAACAACTGTACACCAACAAGTAGGAAAACTTAGAAGAAATGGATAAATTCTTGGATATAAAATTTATCAAGACTGAATTATAAAGAAATAGAAAATCTGAAAAGACCAATAATAAGTGAAGAAATTGAATGAGTAATAAAAAGTCTCCCATCAAAGAAAAGCCCAGGACCTAATGCCTTCCCTGCTGAATTCTACTAAACAATTAAAGAAGAACAAATATGAATTCTCCTCAAACTATTCCAAGAAATTGAAGGGGAGAGAAATTTCCTGAAATCAATCTTCAAGGCCAGCACTACCCTAATTCCAACACGAGACAAGGACACAACCAAAACAAAACAAAACAAAACTATAGGTTAATATCCCTGATAAATATCCATGCAAAAATTTACAACAATAGATTAGCAAACAGAATTCAACAGTATATCAAAAACATCATTGGCCAGGATCAAGTGAAATTTAATCCCACGGATGTAAGGGTAATTCAACATATACAAACAAATAGACGGGATTTGTCACATTAACAGAATCAAAAACAAAAGCATATGATCAATTTAATAGATGTAGAGAAACATTCGATAAAATTCAATATCACCTTATAGTAAAAACTCCCAACAAATCACATATAGAATGAATGTATCTCAACACAATAAAGGTCATATATGACAAACCCACACTTAAGACCATACCGAATGAGAAAACATTTAAAGCTCTTCTTCTAAGATCTGGAACAAGACAAAGATGCTCACTTCCACTACTTCTATTCAACATAATACTGGAGTTCCTAGCCTATGGCTGTCCAGTCTTTTGGCTTCCCTGAGCCATGTTGGGAGAAGAAAAATTGTCTTGGGCTACACAAAAAAAACACTAACAATAGCTGATGAGCTTTTAAAAATATCACAAAAAAAGACTTATAATGTTTTAAGAAAGTTTATGAATTTGTATTGGGCCCTATTCAAAGCTGACCTGGGCCACATCCAGCCCGTGGGCTGTGGGTTGGACAAGCATGTCCTAACCAAAGCAATTAGGTGAAAGAAAGAAAGAACAGTCTTTCAAATTGGAAAGAAAAAGTCAAATTGTCCCTGTTTGAAGATGATATTACGTCATATACAGAAAACCCTAAAGACTCCATCAAAAAAATTTATCAAAACTAATGAATAAATTCAGTAAAGTTGCAGGATACAAAATGAATATTTAAAAAATCCGTAGCATTTGTATATGTTAATAGCTAACTATCTGAAAGAGAAAATAATCTCATTTACAGTAGCTACCAAAAATGCCTGGGAAAAATTTTAACCAAAAAGGTGAAAGATCTATACAAGAAAAACTATAAAACATTGATGAAAGAAATTGAAAAGGACACAAAAATATGGAAAAGTATCCCATGTTCATGCATTAGAAGAATTAATACTGTTAAAATATCCATACTACCCAAAGCAATCTACAGATTCAATGCAGTCTCTATCAAAATATAGACAATATTCTTCACAGAAATAGAAAAAAATCCTAAAATTCCTAGAACCACCAAAGACTCTAAATAGCTGAGCAAAAAGAAAAATGAAGCTGGAGGCATCACATTATCTGACTTAAAATATATCACAAAGCTATAGTAACTTAAACTGCATGATACTGACATAAAAAAGAAACATAGACCAATGGAGCAAAACAGAATCAAAAATAAACCCAAATATTTACATCCACCTGATTTTTGACAAAGGCACTAAACACACACATTGGGGAAAGGGCAATCTCTTTAATAAATGATGCTGGGAAAACTGGATATCCACATGCAGAAGAGTAAAACTAGACCCCTATCTCTAACCATAAGCAAAAATCAGCTCAATAAGGATTAAATACTTAAATTTAGGACCCAAAACTACGAAACTACTAGAAGAAAACATAGGGAAAATACTTAATGATATTGGTCTGGGTAAGAATTTTTTAATAGGACCTTAAAAACAGATAATGAAAGCAAAAATAGACAAAATAGTCATCAAACTGCAAAGCTTCTGCTTATCGAAATAAACAACCAGTAGAACAAAAAGACAACCTACAGAATGGGATAAAATACTTGCATCTAACAAAAGGTTAATATCTAAAATACTTAAGTACCTCAAACAATTCAATAACAAAAAATAATAATAATTCAAATAATTCAATTTTTAAAATGAGTGAAAGACTTGAATAGACATTTCTCAAAAGAAAACATACAAATGGCCAACAGGTATATGAAAAAATTCTCAGCATCACTAATCATCAGGGAAATGCAAATCAAAACCACAGTGAGAGAGCACTTTGCATTAGTAAGAATGGCTATCATTAAAAAGGCAAAAAATAACAAATGTTGGCAAGAATGTAGTAAGTATACACTGTTGGTGGGAATGTAAATTAATACTGCCATTATGAACAAGAGTATGAAGGTTTCTTAAAAAATAAAAATAGAACTACCATATGATCCAGAAATCCTACTACTGGGTATATATCCCCAAAATGAAATCAGTATGTTGATGAGATATCTGCACTCCCATGTTTATTATATCACTATTCATAATAACCAAGATATGAAATCAGTCAGAGTGTCCATCAGTGGATGAATGGATTTTAAAATGTGTTATGTGTGAACAATGGAATACTATTCAGATATAAAAATGAATAAAATCTTGTCACTGATGACATGGATAAACCTGGAAGACATATTATATTAAGTAAAATAAGCCAGGCACAAGATAAATACCACACTCATATGTGGAATCTAAAAAAAGTTGATTTCAGAGAAGTAGAGAGTAGAATAGTTGTCACCAGAAGTTGGGCAGGGGAGGGTGAAGAAGGGATGGGCAGAGGTTTGTCAACGGGTACAAAGCTATATCTGGATAAATAGAATAAGTTCTGGTGTTCTATTGCATAGTAGTGTGCATATAGTTAACAATAATGCATTGTATAATTCAAAATAGCTAGAAGAGAGAATTTTGAATGTTCTAACCACAAACAAATAATAAATGTTTGATGTGATGGATATGCTAGTTGTCCTGATATAATCATTGCACAATGTATACATGTATCAAAACATCATTCTGTGTCCCATAAATATGTACAATTATTATGCGTCAATTAAAAATAAAATTAAAAAAGAAACATGTCTGCCTCATTATATTGCAGTTTGCTATATAGCACTTTGCACTTCTGCACTTTTGCACTTTTTTATAAATTGAAAGTCTGTGGAAATCCTGCCTTGACTAAGTCTTTTGGTACCATTTTTCCAACAGCATGTCCTCACTTTGTTTCACATTTTGGTGATTCTTACAGCATGTCAAACATTTTCATTATTATTATAATCTGTCATTGTGATCTGTGATTGGAGATCTTTGATTTTACTACTGTAATTGTTTTGGTATGCTAAGAACCACTCCCATAGGAGACAGTGAACTTAATTGATAAATGTTGTATGTGTTCTGACTGCATTACTAACCTGTCCCTCCCGTCTCTTCCTTAAGCTTAAGCTTAGTGAGGAAAGCATGTGAAAAGCTGAGATAGGGCAAAACCCAAGTTTCTTATGACAAACAGCCAAGTTGCAAATGCAAAGAAAAAGTTGTTGAAGGAAATTGAAAGTGCTATTCCAGTAAACACATGAACAATAATAAAGTGAAACAGCCTTATTGCTGATATGGAGAAAGTTTTAATGGTCTGGATAGATAATTAAACCAGCCACAACTTTCCCTTAAGCCAAAGCCTATTGCATGTTAAGACCCCAACTCTCTTTAATTCTATGAAGGCTGAGAGAAGTAAGGAAGCTGCAGAAGAAAGATATGAAACTCACGGAAATTGATTTATGAGGTTTAAGGAAAGAAGCTATCTCCATAACATAGAAGTCCAAAGTGAAGTGACAGGTGCAGATGTAGAATCTGCAACAAGTTATCCAGAAAATCTAGCTAAGATAATTAATCAAGGTGGCTACACTCAACAACAAATGTTCACTGTAGACAAAATCACCTTATATTGGAAGAAGATGCCATTTAGGACTTTCATAGCTAGAGAGAAGTGAATGCCTGGCTTCAAAGCTTCCAAGGACAGGCTGACTCACTTGTTAGGGGCTAATTAATGCACCTGGTACCTTGAAGTTGAAGCCATTGTTTATTTACCATTCAGAAAATCCTATGGCCCCTAAGAATTATGCTACATCTGATTTGTCTAACCTCTATCAATGGAACAAAGCCTGGATGACAGAACATCTGTTTACAGCATGGTTTACTGAATATTTTAATTCCATAATTGAGACCTACTGCTCAGGAAAAGAGAAGATTCCTTTCCAAATATTATTGCTCATTGACAATGCACCTGGTCACCCAAGAGCTCTGATGGAGGTGAACAAAGAGATGAATGTCATTTCCATGCCTGCCAACACAACATCCATTTTGCAGTTCACAGTTAGAGTAATTTTGACTATCAAATCTCATTAGTTAAGAAATACATTTTATAAGATGATAGCTAACATACATAGTGATTCCTCTGATGAATTTGGACAAAGTACATTGAAAACCTAGAAGGGGTTCACTATTGTGGATTCCATTAAGAATATGCATTATTCATGGAGGAAGGTTAAAATATGAACATTAACAGGAGTTTGGAAAAATTTGATTTTACTCCTTATAGATGACTTTGAGGAGTTCAAGACTTCAGTAGAGGAAGTAACTGCAGATGTGTAGAAATAGCAAAAGAACTAGAAGTGGAGTCTGAAGATCTGAGCAAATTACTGCAATCTCTTCATAAGACTTTAACAGATGGGGAGTTGCTTCTTGTGGATGAACAAAGAAAGTGGTTTCTTGAAATGGAATTTATTATTGGTAAAGATGTTTAACATTGTTGAAATGACAATAAAGTATTTAGAATGTTCCACAAACTTATTGGATAAAGCAGCAGCAGAGCTTGAGAGGATTCACTTCAATTTTGAAAAAAAAATTCTACCATGGGTAAAATGCTATCAAACAATGATATGCTGCAGATAAATCTTTTGTGAAAAAGAAAAGACAATTAATGCAGCAAGTTTCATTGTTGTCTTATTTTAGAAAATTCTCATAGCCACCTCAACCTTTAGCAACATCGCCCTGATCAGTCAGCAGCCATCAACATCGAGGCGAGAGCTCCTACCAGCAAAAAGATTACAACTGAAGGCTCAGATGATTGTTAGCATTTTTAAGCAGCAGTTTTTAAATTAACATATATACTTTTTTATTATTATACTTTAAGTTCTAGGGTACATGCACAAAACATGCAGGTTTGTTACATAGGTATATATGTGCCATGTTGGTTTGCTGCACCCATCAGCTCATCATTTACATTAGGTATTTCTCCTAACACTATCCCTCCCCTATCTCCCCCACCCCCCCAACAGGCCCCAGTGTGTGATGTTCCCCTCACTATGTCTATGTGTTCTCGTTGTTCAACTCCCACTTATGAGTGAGAACATGCGGTGTTTGGTTTTCTGTCCTTGTGATATTTTGCTGAGAATGATGGTTTCCAGCTTCATCCATGTCCCTGCAAAGGAATGAACTCATCCTTTTTTTTTTTTTTTTTTTTGGCTGCATAGTGTTCCATGATGTATATGTGCCACATTTTCTTTATCCAGTCTATTATTAATGGACATTTGGGTTGGTTCCAAGTCTATACTATTGTGAATAGTGCCACAATAAACATACATGTGCATGTGTCTTTATAGTAGCATGATTTATAATCCTTTGGATATATACCCAGTAATGGAATTGCTGGGTCAAATGGTAATTCTAGTTCTAGATCCTTGAGGAATTGCCACACTGTCTTCCACAATGGTTGAACTAATTTATACTCCCACCAACAGTGCAAAAGCGTTCCTATTTCTCCACATCCTCCCCAGGATCTGTTGTTTCCTGACTTTTTAATGATCACCATTCTAACTGGCATGAGATGGTATCTCAATGTGGTTTTGATTTGCATTTCTCTGATGACCAGTGATGATGAGCATTTTTTCATATGTCTGTTGGGTGCATAAATGTCTTCTTTTGAGAAGCATCTGTTCATATCCTTTGCCCAATTTTTGATGGGGTTTTTTTCTTGTAAATTTGTTTAAGTTCTTTGTAGATTCTGGATATTAGCCCTTTGTCAGATGGATAGATTGCAAAGATTTTCTCCCATTCTGTAGGTTGCTTGTTCACTCTGATGATAGTTTCTTTGTTGTGCAGAAGCTCTTTAATTTAATTAGATCCCATTTGTCTATTTTGGCTTTTGTTGCCATTGCTTTTGATGTTTTAGTCATGAAGTCTTTGCCCATGCCTATGTCCTGAATGGTATTGCCTAGGTTTTCTTCTAGGGTTTTTATGGTTTTAGGTTTTACATTTAAGTCTTTAATACGTCTTGAGTTAATTTTTGTGTAAAGTGTAAGGAAGGGATCCAGTTTCAGCTTTCTATATATGGCTAGCCAGTGTTCCCAGCACCATTTATTAAATAGGGAATCCTTTCCCCAGTGCTTGTTTTTGTCAGATTTGACAAAGATCAGATGTTTGTAGGTGTGTGGTGTTATTTCTGAGGCCTCTGTTCTGTTCCATTGGTCTATATATCTGTTTTGGTACCAGTACCATGCTGTTTTGGTTACTGTAGCCTTGTAGTATAGTTTGAAGTCAGGTAGTGTGATGCCTCCAGCTTTGTTCTTTTTGCTTAGGATTGTCTTGGCTATGTGGGCTCTTTTTTGGTTCCATATAAAATTTAAAGTAGTTTTTTCCAATTCTGTGAAGAAAGTCATTGGTAGCTTGATGGGGATGGCATTTAATCTTTAAATTACCTTGGGCAGTATGACCATTTTCACAATATTGATTCTTCCTATTGAGCATGGAATGTTCTTCCATTTGTTGTGTCCTCTTTTATTTTGTTGACCAGTGGTTTGTAGTTCTACTTGAAGAGGTTCTTCACATCTCTTGTAAGTTGGATTCCTAGATATTTTATTCTCTTTGTAGTAATTGTGAATGGGAGTTCACTCATGATTTGGGTCTTTGTCTGTTCTTGGCGTATAGGAATGCTTGTGATTTTTGCACATTGGTTTTGTATCCTGAGACTTTGCTGAAGTTGCTTATCAGCTTAAGGAGACTTTGGGCTGAGACGATGGGGTTTTCTAAATATACAATCATGTCATCTGCAAACAGGGACAATTTGACTCCCTCTTTTCCTAATTGAATACCGTTTATTTCTTTCTCTTGCCTGATTGCCCTGGCGAGAACTTCCAATACTATGTTGAATAAGAGTGGTGAGAGAGGGCATCCTTTTCTTGTGCCAGTTTACAGAGGGAATGCTTCCAGTTTTTGCTCATTCATGGGTTTGTCATAAATAGCTCTTATTATTTTGAGATACCTTCCATTAATACCTAGTTTATTGAGAGTTTTTAGCATGAAAGGCTGTTGAATTATGTCAAAGGCCTTTTCTGCATCTATTGAGATAATCGTGTAGTTTTTGTCTTTGGTTCTGCTTATGTGATGTATTACGTTTATTGATTTGCACATGTTGAATCAGCCTTGCATCCCAGGAATGAAGCCAACTTGATCATGCTGGATAAGCTTTTTGATGTGCTGCTGGATTTGGCTTGCCAGTATTTTATTGAGGATTTTCACATTGATGTTCATCAGGGATATTGGCCTAAAATTCTCTTTTTTTTGTTGTGTCTCTGCCAGGCTTTGGTATCAGAATGATGCTGGCCTCATAAAATGAGTTAGGGAGGATTCTCTCTTTTTCTATTGATTGGAATAGTTTCAGAAGGAATTGTATCAGCTCTTCTTTGTACCTCTGGTAGAATTTGGCTGCGATTCCCTCCTGTCCTGGACTTTTTTTGGTTGGTAGGCTATTAATTATTGCCTTAATTTCAGAACCTATTATTGGTCTATTCAGAGATTCAATTTCTTCCTGGTTTAGTCTTGGGAGGGTGTATGTGTCTAGGAATTTATCCATTTCTTCTAGATTTTCTAGTTTATTTGCATAGAGGTGTTTATAGTATTCTCTGATGGTAGTTTGTATTTCTGTGGGATCGGTGGTGATATCCCCTTTATCATTTTTTATTGTGTCTATTTGATTCTTCTCTCTTTTCTTCTTTATTAGTCTTGCTAGCAGTCTATCAATTTTGTTGATCTTTTCAAAAAACTAGCTCCTATATTCATTGATTTTTTGAAAGTATTTTTTTTGTGTCTCCATCTCCTTCAGTTCTGCTCTGATCTTAGTTATTTCTTGTCTTCTGCTAGCTTTTGAATGTGTTTGCTCTCACTTCTCTAGTTCTTTTAATTGTGATATTAGGGTGTCAATTTTAGATCTTTCCTGCTTTCTCTTGTGGGCATTTAGTGCTATAAATTTCCCTTTACACACTGCTTTAAATATGTCCCAGAGATTCTGGTACGTTGTGTCTTCTTTCTCATTGGTTTCAAAGAACATCTTTATTTCTGCCTTCATTTCATTATTTACTCAGTAGTCATTCAGGAGCAGGTTGTTCAGTTTCCACACAGTTGTGCAGTTTTGAGTAAGTTTCATAATCCTTTACTTCTAATTTTATTGCATTGTGTTCTGAGAGACTGTTATGATTTCCATTCTTTTGCATTTTCTGAGAAGTGTTTTACTTCCAATTATGTGGTCAATTTTAGAATAAGTGTCATGTGGTGATGAGAAGAATGTATATTCTCTTGATTTGGGGTGGAGAGTTCTGTAGATGTCTATTAGGTCTACTTGGTCCAGAGCTGAGTTCAAGTACTGGATATCCTTGTTAATTTTCTGTCTTGTTGTTCTGTCTAATATTGACAGTGGGGTGTTAAAGTCTCCCATTATTATTGTGTGGGAGTCTAAGCCTCTTTGTAGGTCTCTAAGAACTTGCTTTATGGGGGAGGAGCCAAGATGGCCGAATAGGAACAGCTCCGGTCTACAGCTCCCAGCGCGAGCCACGCAGAAGACGGGTGATTTCTGCATTTCCATCTGAGGTACCATGTTCATCTCACTAGGGAGTGCCAGACAGTGGGCGCAGGTCAGTGGGTGAGTGCACCGTGCACCAGCCGAAGCAGGGGCGAGGCATTGCCTCACTCGGGAAGAGCAAGGGGTCAGGGAGTTCCCCTTCCAGGGGTGACAGACAGCACCTGGAAAATCGGGCCACTCCCACCCGAATACTGTGCTTTTCCGACGGGCTTAGGAAACGGTGCCCCAGGAGAGTATAGCCTGCACCTGGCTCAGAGGGTCCTACACCCACGGAGTCTCGCTGATCGCTAGCACAGCAGTCTGAGATCAAACAGCAAGTCGGCAGCGAGGCTGGGGGAGGGGCGCCCGCCATTGCCCAGGCTCGCTTAGGTAAACAAAGCAGCCTGGAAGCTTGAACTGGGTGGAGCCCACCACAGCTCAAGGAGGCCTGCCTGCCTCTGTAGGCTCCACCTCTGGGGGCAGGGCACAGACAAACAAAAAGACAACAGTAACCTCTGCAGACTTAAATGTCCCTGTCTGACAGCTGTGAGGAGAGCAGTGGTTCTCCCAGCACGCAGCTGGAGATCTGAGAACGGGCTGACTGCCTCCTCAAGTGGGTCCCTGACCCCTGACCCCCGAGCAGCCTAACTGGGAGGCACCCCCCAGCAGGGGCAGACTGACACCTCACATGGCCGGCCAGGTACTCCAACAGACCTGCAGCTGAGGGTTCTGTCTGTTAGAAGGAAAACTAACAGAAAGGACATCCACACCAAAAACCCATCTGTACATCACCATCATCAAAGACCAAAAGTAGATAAAACCACAAAGATGGGGAAAAAACAGAGCAGAAAAATTGGAAACTCTAAAAACCAGAGTACCTCTCCTCCTCCAAAGGAACACAGTTCCTCACCAGCAACGGAACAAAGCTGGACGGAGAATTACTTTGACGAGCTGAGAGAAGAAGGCTTCAGACGATCAAATTACTCTGAGCTATGGGAGGATATTCAAACCAAAGGCAAAGAAGTTGAAAACTTTGAAAAAAATTTAGAAGAATGTATAACTAGAATAACCAATACAGAGAAGTGCTTAAAGGAGCTGATGGAGCTGAAAACCAAGGCTCGAGAACTACGTGAAGATTGCAGAAGCCTCAGGAACCGATGCAATCAAATGGAAGAAAGGGTATCAGCCCTGGAAGATGAAATGAATGAAATGAAGTGAGAAGGGAAGTTTAGAGAAAAAAGAATAAAAAGAAGCAAAGCCTCCAAGAAATGTGGGACTATGTGAAAAGACCAAATCTACATCTGATTGGTGTACCTGAAAGTGATGGGGAGAATGGAAACAAGTTGGAAAACACTCTGCAGGATATTATCCAGGAGAACTTCCCCAATCTAACAAGGCAGGCCAACACTCAGATTCAGGAAATACAGAGAACGCCACAAAGATACTCCTCGAGAAGAGCAACTCCAAGACACATAATTGTCAGATTCACCAAAGTTGAAATGAAGGAAAAAATGTTAAGGGCAGCCAGAGAGAAAGGACAGGTTACCATCAAAGGGAAGCCCATCAGACTAACAGCGGATCTCTCAGCAGAAACCCTACAAGCCAGAAGAGAGTGAGGGCCAATATTCAACATTCTTAAAGAAAAGAATTTTCAACCCAGAATTTCATATCCTGCCAAACTAAGCTTCATAAGTGAAGGAGAGATAAAATACTTTACAGACAAGCAAATGCTGAGAGATTTTGTCACCACCAGGCCTGCCCTAAAAGAGCTCCTGAAGGAAGCGCTAAACATGGAAAGGCACAACCGGTGCCAGCCACTGCAAAATCATACCGAAATGTAAAGACCATTGAGACTAGGAAGAGACTGCATCAACTAACGAGCAAAATATCCAGCTAACATCATAATGACAGGATCAAATTCACACATAACAATATTAACTTTAAATGTAAACGGACTAAATGCTCCAATTAAAAGACACAGACTGGCAAATTGGATAAAGACTCAAGACCCATCAGTGTGCTGTATTCAGGAAACCCATCTCACGTGCAGAGACACACATAGGCTCAAAATAAAGGGATGGAGGAAGATCTACCAAGCAAATGGAAAACAAAAAAAGGCAGGGGTTGCAATCCTAGTCTCTGATAAAACAGACTTTAAACCAACAAAGATCAAAAGAGACAAAGAAGGCCATTACATAATGGTAAAGGGATTAATTCAACAAGAAGAGCTAACTATCCTAAATATATATGCACCCAATACAGGAGCACCCAGATTCATAAAGCAAGTCCTGAGTGACCTACAAAGAGACTTAGACTCCCACACATTAATAATGGGAGACTTTAACACCCCACTGTCAACATTAGACAGATCAACGAGACAGAAAGTCAACAAGGATACCCAGGAATTGAACTCAGCTCTGCACCAAGCAGACCTAATAGACATCTACAGAACTCTCCACCCCAAATCAACAGAATATACATTTTTTTCAGCACCACACCACACATATTCCAAAATTGACCATATACTTGGAAGTAAAGCTCTCCTCAATAAATGTAAAAGAGCAGAAATTGTAACAAACTATCTCTCAGATCACAGTGCAATCAAGCTAGAACTCAGGATTAAGAATCTCACTCAAAACCGCTCAACTACATGGAAACGGAACAACCTGCTCCTGAATGACTACTGGGTACATAACGAAATGAAGGCAGAAATAAAGATGTTCTTTGAAACCAACGAGAACCAAGACACAACATACCAGAATCTCTGGGATGCATTCAAAGCAGTGTGTAGAGGGAAATTTATAGCACTAAATGCCCACAAGAGAAAGCAGGAAAGATCCAAAATTGACACCCTAACATCACAATTAAAAGAACTAGAAAAGCAAGAGCAAACACATTCAAAAGCTAGCAGAAGGCAAGAAATAACTAAAATCAGAGCAGAACTGAAGGAAATAGAGACAGAAAAAACCCTTCAAAAAATCAATGAATCCAGGAGCTGGTTTTTTGAAAGGATCAACAAAATTGATAGACCGCTAGCAAGATTAATAAAGAAAAAAAGAGAGAAGAATCAAATAGATGCAATAAAAAATGATAAAGGGGATATCACCACCGATCCCACAGAAATACAAACTACCATCAGAGAATATTACAAACACCTCTATACAAATAAACTAGAAAATCTAGAAGAAATGGATGAATTCCTCAACACATACACCCTCCCAAGACTAAACCAAGAAGAAGTTGAATCTCTGAATAGACCAATAACAGGAGCTGAAATTGTGGCAATAATCAATAGCTTACCAACCAAAAAAAGTCCAGGACCAGATGGGTTCACAGCCGAATTCTACCAGAGGTACAAGGAGGAACTGGTACCATTCCTTCTGAAACTATTCCAATCAATAGAAAAAGAGGGAATCCTCCCTAACTCATTTTATGAGGCCAGCATCATTCTGATACCAAAGCCTGGCAGAGACACAACAAAAAAAGAGAATTTTAGACCAATATCCTTGATGAACATTGATGCAAAAATCCTCAATAAAATACTGGCAAACAGAATCCAGCAGCACATCAAAAAGCTTATCCACCATGATCAAGTGGGCTTCATCCCTGGGATGCAAGGCTGGTTCAATATACGCAAATCAATAAATGTAATCCAGCATATAAACAGAACCAAAGACAAAAACCACATGATTATCTCAATAGATGCAGAAAAGGCCTTTGAAAAAATTCAACAACCCTTCATGCTAAAAACTCTCAATAAATTAGGAATTGATGGGACGTATCTCAAAATAATAAGAGCTATTTATGACAAACCCACAGCCAATATCATACTGAATGGGCAAAAACTGGAAGCATTCCCTTTGAAAACTGGCACAAGACAGGGATGCCCTCTCTCGCCACTTCTATTCAACATAGTGTTGGAAGTTCTGGCCAGGGCAATTAGGCAGGAGAAGGAAATCAAGGGTATTCAATTAGGAAAAGAGGAAGTCAAATTGTCCCTGTTTGCAGATGACATGATAGTATATTTAGAAAACCCCATTGTCTCAGCCCAAAATCTCCTTAAGCTGATAAGCAACTTCAGCAAAGTCTCAGGATACAAAATCAATGTGCAAAAATCACAAGCATTCTTATACATCAATAACAGACAAACAGAGAGCCAAATCATGAGTGAACTCCCATTCACAATTGCTTCAAAGAGAATAAAATACCTAGGAATCCAACTTACAAGGGATGTGAAAGACCTCTTCAAGGAGAACTACAAACCACTGCTCAAGGAAATAAAAGAGGATACAAACAAATGGAAGAACATTCCATGCTCATGGGTAGGAAGAATCAATATCATGAAAATGGCCATCCTTCCCAAGGTAATTTACAGATTCAATGCCATCCCCATCAAACTACCAATGACTTTCTTCACAGAATTGGAAAAAACTACTTTAAAGTTCATATGGAACCAAAAAAGAGCCCGCATCGCCAAGTCAATCCTAAGCCAAAAGAATAAAGCTGGAGGCATCACGCTACCTGACTTCAAACTATACTACAAGGCTACAGTAACCAAAACAGCATGGTACTGGTACCAAAACAGAGATATAGATCAATGGAACAGAACAGAGCCATCAGAAATAATGCCACATATCTACAACCATCTGATCTTTGACAAACCTGAGAAAAACAAGAAATGGGGAAAGGATTCCGTATTTAATAAATGGTGCTGGGAAAACTGGCTAGCCGTATGTAGAAAGCTGAAACTGGATCCCTTCCTTACACCTTATACAAAAATCAATTCAAGATGGATTAAAGACTTAAATGTTAGACCTAAAACCATAAAAACCCTAGAAGAAAACCTAGGTAATACCATTCAGGACATAGGCATGGGCAAGGACTTCATGTCTAAAACACCAAAAGCAATGGCAACAAAAGCCAAAATTGACAAATGGGATCTAATTAAACTAAAGAGCTTCTGCACAGCAAAGGAAACTACCATCAGAGTGAACAGGCAACCTACAAAATGGGAGAAAATTTTCACAACCTACTCATCTGACAAAGGGCTAATATCCAGAATCTACAATGAACTCCAACAAATTTACAAGAAAAAAACAAACAACCCCATCAAAAAGTGGGCGAAGGACATGAACAGACACTTCTCAAAAGAAGACATTTATGCAGCCAAAAAACACATGAAAAAATGCTCACCATCACTGGCCATCAGAGAAATGCAAATCAAAACCACAATGAGATACCATCTCACACCAGTTAGAATGGCAATCATTAAAAAGTCAGGAAACAACAGGTGCTGGAGAGGATGTGGAGAAATAGGAACACTTTTACACTGTTGGTGGGACTGTAAACTAGTTCAACCCTTGTGAAAGTCAGTGTGGCGATTCCTCAGGGATCTAGAACTAGAAATTCCATTCGACCCAGCCATCCCATTACTGGGTATATATCCAAAGGACTATAAATCATGCTGCTATAAAGACACATGCACACGTATGTTTATTGCCGCATTATTCACAATAGCAAAGACTTGGAACCAACCCAAATGTCCAACAATGATAGACTGGATTAAGAAAATGTGGCACATATACACCATGGAATACTATGCAGCCATAAAAAATGATGAGTTCATGTCCTTTGTAGGGACATGGATGAAATTGGAAATCATCATTCTCAGTAAACTATCGCAAGAACAAAAAACCAAACACCGCATATTCTCACTCATAGGTGGGAATTGAACAATGAGAACACATGGACACAGGAAGGGGAACATCACACTTCGGGGACTGTTGTGGGGTGGGGGTAGGGGGGAGGGATAGCATTGGGAGATATACCTAATGCTAGATGACGAGTTGGTGGGTGCAGCACACCAGCATGGCACATGTATACATATGTAACTTACCTGCACATTGGGCACATGTACCATAAAACCTAAAGTATAATAATAATAATAATAATAATAATAATAAAAGAAAAAAAAAAAGAACTTGCTTTATGAATCTGGGTGCTCCTGTATTGGGTGCATATATATTTAGGGTAGTTAGCTCTTCTTGTTGAATTAATCCCTTTACCATTACATAATGGCCTTCTTTATCTCTTTTGATCTTTGTTGATTTAAAGTCTGTTTTATTAGAGACCAGGACTGCAATCCCTGCCTTTTTTTTTTTTTTTTTTTTTTTGCTTTTGCTTTCCATTTGCTTGGTAGATCTTCCTCCATCCCTTTATTTTGGCCTATGTGTGTCTTTGCACGTGAGATAGGTCTCCTGAATATGGCACACTGTCTTGACTCTTTATCCAATTTGCCAGTTTGTATCTTTTAATTGGGGCAGTTAGCCCATTTACATTTAAGGTTAATATTGTTATGTGTGAATTTGATCCTGTCATGATGCTAGCTGGTTATTTCACCTGTTAATTGATGCAGTTTCTTCATAGCATTGATGATCTTTGCAATTTGGCATGCTTTTGCACTGGCTGGTACTCGTTGGTCCTTTCCATGTTTAGTGCTTCCTTCAGGAGCTCTTGTAAGGCAGGCCTGCTGGTGACAAAATCTCTCAGCATTTGCTTGTCTGTAAAGGATTTTATTTCTCCTTCACTTATGAAGCTTAGTTTGGTTGGATATGAAATTCTGGATTGAAAATTCTTTTCTTTAAGAATGTTGAATATTGGCCCCCACTCTCTTCTGGCTTGTAGGGTTTCTGCCGAGAGATATATTGTTAGTCTGATGGGCTTCCCTTTGTGGGTGACCCAACATTTCCCTCTGGTTGTCCTTAATACTTTTTCCTTCATTTCAACCTTGGTGAATCTGACAATTATGTGTCTTGCAGTTGCTTTTCTCGAGGAGTATCTTTGTGGTGTTCTCTGTATTTCTTGAATTTGAATGTTGGCCTGCCTTTCTAGGTTGGAGAAGTTCTCCTGGATAATATCCTGCAGAGTGTTTTCCATCTTGGCTCCATTCTCCCCATCACTTTAAGGAATGCTAATCAAATATAGATTTGGCCTTTTCACATAGTCCCATATTTCTTGGAGGATTTGTTCATTTCTTTTCACTCTTTTTTCTCTAATCTTGTCTTCTTGCTTTATTTCATTAATTTGATCTTCAATCACTGATATCCTTTCTTCTGCTTGATCGAATTGGCTATTGAACCCTGTGTATGCTTCACGAAGTTCTCATACTGTGGTTTTCCACTCCATCAGGTCATTTAAGCTCTTCTCCACACTGGTTAATCCAGTTAGCCATTTGTCTAACCTTTTTTCAAGGTTTTTAGCTTCCTTGTGATGGGTTAGAACATGATCCTTTAGCTCAGAGAAGTTTATTACCGACCTTCTGATGCCTACTTCTGTCAACTCGTCATACTCATTCTCCATCCAGTTTTGTTCCCTTGCTGTCAAGGAGTTGTGTTCCATTGGTGGAAAGAAGCATTCTGGATTTTGGAATTTTCAGCCTTTCTGCTCTGGTTTCTCCCCTTCTTTGTGATTTTATCTGCCTTTGGTCTTTGATGTTGGTGACCTACGGATGGGGTTTTGGTAGGGAATTTTTGTTTTTTTTTCTTTTTGAGACAGAGTCTCGCTCTGTCACCCCAGCTGGAGTGCAGTGGCGCTATCTCGGCTCACTGCCAGCTCCGCCTCCCAGGTTCATGCCATTCTCCTGCCTCAGCCTCCCAAATAGCTGGGAATACAGGCGCCCGCCACCACGCCCAGCTAATTTTTTGCATTTTTCATAGAGACGGGGTTTCATCATGTTAGCCAGGATGGTTTCAATCTCCTGACCTCATGATCTGCCCACCTCGGCCTCCCAAAGTGCTGGGATTACAGGCGTAAGCCACCACGCCCAGCCTGTATGGATGTTTTATTTTGTTGATGTTGATGCTATTCCTTTCTGTTTGTTAGTTTTCCTTCTAACGAGGTTCACTCCAGATCCTGTTTGCCTGGGTATCACCAGCAGAGGCTGCAGAACAGCAAATGTTGCTGCCTGATCCTGCGTCTGGAAGCTTCATCTGAGAGGGGCACCCGCCTGTATGAGGTGTCTGTCGGCCCCTACTGGGAGGTGTCTCCCAGTCAGGCTACACAGGGGTCAGGTACCCACTTAAGGAGGTAGTCTGTCTGTTATGGGAGCTCCAATGCCATGCTGGGAGAACCACTGCTCTCTTCAGAGCTGTCAGGGAGGGATGTTTAAGTCTGCAGAAGCTGTCTGCTGCCTTTTGTTCAGATATGCCCTGCCCCCAAAGGTGGAATCTATATAGGCACCTTGCTGAGCTACAGTGGGCTCTGCCCAGTTTGAGCTTCCCTGCTGCTTTGTTTGCACTGTGAGCATAAAACTACCTGCTCAAGCCTCAGCAATGGTGGACGCCCCTCCCCCCGCCAAGCTCCTGCATCCCAGGTCCACCTCAGACTGCTGTACTAGCAGCGAGCAAGGCTCTGTGGGCGTGGGACCCACCAAGCCAGGCACGGGAGGGTATCTCCTGGTCTACCAGTTACGAAGATCTTAGGAAAAAGCACAGTATTTGGGCAGCCCTGTACTGCTCCTCCAGGTACAGTCACTCATGGCTTCCCTTGGCTAGGAAAGGGAAATCCCCCAATGCCTTGCATTTCCCGGGTGAGACAATGCCCCACCCTGCTTTGGCTCACCCTCCGTGGGCTGCACACACTGTCCAACCAGTCCCAGTGAGATGAACCAGTCACCTCAGTTGGAAATGCAGAAATCACACATCATCTGCGTCAATCTCCCTGGGACCTGTAGACCAGAGCTGTTCCTGATGTTCCTATTTGGCCATCTTTGAAGTGACTCCACCCAAGATTAACTTTTTATGGTGGGAGAAGAAGGGGAAAGGAAAGGGAGAGCTATGAGGGAAGAATCTGAAGTGACCCATACCAAGGAGGCAATTGACTTTTTAGATTTCTATTTTATTTTTTCTTAAATATTGAATAACACATAGTAATTTTAGAATTTGGAAAGTATTTCTGAGAATTCAACTTTGTTGGGTCATAAACAAGGCATACATAATGCATACTTAGTATTCTAGAATGGAGAACTGTGAAACACTGGAAAATTCTAAGGCCAACTGAAATTATTAACAGAATATGCTCACTTTAGAAAGCCCATTTTTGATTGATTATCTGAGTCTCCATAGCAATATCAGTGACTTAGACTCAAGGCACATGGGCAAGAGAAAGGTATTTCTACTGCAATCGTATGTCATTGAACCCAAGATACCTTAGATTATACAATACATCCCAATTTTAGAGATGCTAATGTGAAAAAAATGCATCTTAAAATCAATGAAATAAGGGACTATAAATGTTACTTTTTACTGACAGTTTATTTTGTATCAAGTATCTGAAGTATAGCCTTTTTAACAGGCACCACCACATTTTACATGTGGTGTATTCTGTTATTTTTATTTTACACATTAGGAAATTAAAGCACAGAGAAATTAAGGAACTTACATACCATATCACATAGCAATTAAGTGTTGGGGCTAGGATTTCAACCAATAGCAATTTGACTTTATCCATGATGCTATACTGATTTCAGAAATTTTGGAAATACTTTTCCTTAGGGGGAAATAAATAAAAAATTGGAAAATGTGTCATGTGCCTTTATAGATACCCAACTGTATAGCCTGGACCATTAGAGATAGCTCAAGATCATTATTTTGCAACCCCCAGGAACTAATGAATACAGGCAATAATTATTGAAAGAGAGATAACAAGACCTTATGTACTTTCTAGTGGAAATACACAAGACCACCACTGAATTAGTCTTAACAACAACTACAATAACAAAATTACATCTAAATTTGACCAGTCTTCTAGATATAAGCACCCCTATATTTCTAAGGAAATATAGGAGATAGAGTAATATATTACCTATCACCATGAGAATGAAGACAGAAAAACCTGGACCATAACAGTATGTATAGGACAAACAATGTGGTTTCTTCACAAACCAATTGCAAGGGGAAAAATAAGACATAGAGGGGGAACCTATTAAAAGAGATTTAAGAGATGTCAATCAATCACAATGAATGAACTTTATTTGTATCCTGATTCAAAACAAATTATAAAAAATTATAAGATAATTAGAGAAATGTGAACACTAAATATCTGATGATATTAAAGAATAATTGTCAACATTTTAGGGTTGATAATATTACAGTTGTTTTTAAAATAGTCTTGTATTTAGAGGTAGTTACTAAAGTATTTGTATAAAAATAATATAATTTGTTTCAAAATAATCTTAGGGTATGGGTAGTGCAGGAAATAGCTGGGGTACAAAATGAAATAATGTTGGCCATGCATTGATGGCCACATGGGACTTATAACACTATTCTCTTTATTTCTACATAGTATAATTTAATTTTTTTTTTGGCTACAGAGACCAGTTTTAAATTAAGTCACTTGAGTTGCCCTAGCAACTACTTTCAAAGTCCTCACTCTTCTCTAATTACTATTGATCTTTGGCTTCTCTTCTCCATCTAGTCTGTCACCTTAGAACTCCCACTCCTTAACACTGGTTACCTACATCATTTTGCCTCTTTGATCACAAGGACCTCTCAACAAGCCTATCCAGAGATTTTAAAGAGTTCCCTCAAGCTCCAGTAGAGGGATGAGAAGCCCTATGGAACAGAAAACTGCCAACCTCACCATCTACCACACACATCAGGAGAATAACGTGTCCTTCCATGGGCTACCATGTTCAGCCTTCTCACCCAGAACCTGAGCTGGAATCAACCTGCCCCAATCTAGAAATGCTTAATGAATTGATCCTTACAACTAACCTAATTTGATCATCCGATGCTTACTCTGGAAGGGAGGCTCAGCCTAGAATAGGAGGATATGGTTTTTATTCCTTCTGACTCCTGGCACGTGCTATAATCAACCTGGCAGGATTTTCCATTGCTCAGACTAACCTCAGGCCCATACTTCAGCAGGTTGAATCTTCTTAAAAAGCCATCATGGATATGTTCTTAGGAAGCTCCTTGTATCAGGTAAGATGGAATTCAGCTGTAAGCAGGGGCTATTGACCTCAGCACTACTAACATTTTGGGCTGTGTTATTCTTTGCTGTGGAGGCTGTCCTGGGTGTTAACAGTTTTCTTGGCCTCTATTTACCAGATGCCAGTAGCACCTCTTCAGGTGTTACAACCAAAAGTGTCTCCAGGCATTGCCACGTGTCTTCTGGCACATTATAAGCCAGTAACCTGTGAATTACAGAAAATCCAAGATAACTGTGGCTGACAGAAGGCAGAAATTTATTTTTCCCTCATGTAAATGAAGTCCCAAAATAAGCAGGCCGGCTAGTATGGTGGCTCCATGACCACCAGTGACTGGGGTTCCTTCTTGTTGTCGCTCTATCAGTAACACATGATTTCCTCATTATGGCCCCAAATACTCTAGCTACAACTATAAAGCACAGCTTCCAGACACAGTAAGGAGAAACGGTGAAGAGCCAATGTCCTTCACCTTTAAAGACACTTCCCAGAAGTGACATAGCATGGATATCCCATGCGCCTGAATTAGTCATGTGGTCACACTTGACTACAAGGAAAGCTGAAAAATGTATTCTGTATTCTAGTAGACATGAACCCAGCCAGAGGTTATCATGGAGGAAAGGAAAACCGGATACTGGGGACTGCTAGTTGTCTCTACTGCACTAAGATAAGAAGGAACCATATCTGATTTTCCACGAAATCCCTCAGTTCCACCTGGCTGTATTGAAGTTGGGAGTACGAATGCATGGAGCCCCCTGCCCTTGCCACCATGGGCTCCACTTGGCCTTTGGCTGACTATTGATTCACAGCTACTTCTCTAACCATCCGGCTCTACCTGCATCCTTTTAAAAATGCCTTCTCTCCTTTTTTATACAAGTAACACAAGTTCACTTTGAAAATATAGATAAAACCAAAGAAAAAAAATAAACGTCACTCATATTCACACGATGTTTAGATCATCGTTGTAAAGTTTCAGCCTATATCTGTAATAAGAGCTATCGTGTGTTCAGTGGCTGCTAAGCGCCACATACAATCTCCTAGTGTTTTACCGGCACCACCTGATTTGATCCTTACAATAATCCTGTCAGGACGGTTATTGAAGTACAAAAAAAGTAACCCTAGTCTGTACTTCCCCAACAATGCTAAAAAATGGCTATGCCAGAAGTTGAAGCCAGAAAAAGGACTCCAAAATTCTTGCTCTTAACTCCTTCACTCCATTTTTATGTATCTACATTTATCTCTCTGTTACATATCCACATACATGTGCACAATAGGGTTATATTGTATTATTTTGTAAGCCTTTCCTTTAAACATAACAATATATTATGAATATCTTTCCATGTCTTTATATTTTCTTTTCTTTTGATTTTTAGAGACGGTGTATCACTATGTTGTACAGGCTGGTCTCAAACTCCTGGCCTCAAGCTATCCTCTGGCCTTGGCCTCCCAAAGTGCTGAGATTGCAGATGTGAGCCACTGCACCTAACCTTTATATTTTCTTAAATATAGCTTGGCCTAGTGCTTGAGAGCCTTACTTTTGGAGTCAAACAAATTGGGATTGGAGTTCCAGCTTAACTAGAGTCTCAGCGAGGTGGCTAACTTTTCAAAGCTTTAGTTTTCTCATCTGCAAAATAGAGATATAATATTAATTTCTAATCATAAAGTCATTAGGAAGATTGCACTGATGTTAAAAGTGACCTTATGGATAATCATAATGGTTAATGTTTATTAAATAGCTTCCAGGTATCATCAAAAGCATTTCAACATGCTAGCCATTATGATTTTTCCATAAAGTCATTTTAAATGGCAACAGTCTTCTATTCTATGGAGAGTATTCTATGCTCTAGTTTACAATCCTATAACTTATGCCCATGATAAAAGCCAAGGACCTTCCTTAAGTTGTTGGGGTATACTAGATCCTAGACCCTTAAGGCTGCCAGGAAAGCTGCCAGTAATTTCCCTTAAACTCAAAGAGGCAACTGCAAAAATGTCAGTGGATCAGCAGATTAAAGGCCCTTGCAAGACATGACCTGCCTGACAAGCCAGGTTTCCTTATTTAGGCTGATGGTTCTGCCTGTGCCCACCTTCAGCCAAGGATCAAATCACAAGTGGTATCCATACTGGCAAATAGGCAGATTTTGTGAATTTTCTCTCTTAAAGGTGACTGCTCACACTCTCTGCTATCCTTTTAGGCAAAACTCAACTCCCATCCTTTGGTAATTAAAGTGCAGAAATCAGATATCTGAATTTGGCCTTTTCTCTTTTGTAAAGTGGCAACATTGCCTTATAAGGAGAAAATGTATGAGGGAAAAGATGTAAATGACAGATATTTTGCCAGCTTTGGTGCAGAGTGCAAGGAATCTTTGAAAGGAAGAGGAGGAGTTTGCAAAGAGGAAAAGACCAGGGCTGCAAAAAGAGGAGGACTTTGCGATGTAGGCAACTTGCCTAGCCTCACACGTTTGCCTGCAGGTCCTACCCTGTGCTCCAGACGGTTTTGTAAATTTATTTTGAAATTACTCTAGAGGAGCTGCAGTTTTGTTTTTGACCACACGATGGAGCCTTTGCCTCTTAAATGGGAAACGTTTGTCCATCTTTCATGGAAAGCCAAAAGATTAGGGAGAGAAGTCGTCAAGCATTCCAAGATCTTTGCTGATCGCTGAGCAGAGCCAGAGCTCCACGCTGCCTTCCATGAAGGAGCTGAAATTAGTCGTTTTTGCGTTGTTTCAATACCACCAACCACTAGCCTACCAGCTATTCATTTGTGCTGGGTTTTGTTTCCTGGGATATTTTTCCATTCTTTTTTTCAGATGAATTCCTCTATTTTTTTGTATTATTTAACTTGATTCTGAATTTTAAAGGCTAATTAGGGGAAAAAAGATCTGTCAAAAAAGTCATTTGGAGATTTACTGAGAAACAAGTTGACTGACTGCCCTTTTAAGTTTTTACTAAGACTTCCTGTCTTTCTGCTCTTGTGAGTGTAAATGTTCTTCAGAACTACTCATTAAAAGAGACATCATGGTGCTTTCACTGACATACACAAACATGCTGCGTTATACACACACACTTGCAGACACACACACCTGCAGGCACACATGATCATTCACACACGTGCACACAATGCATTCATGTTCATGCCAACACACATGCAACAATACATTCTCACACATGCTCATTGTTACACACACACACTTACGCATATACCCACACTCACGCACCTACTCACACATATAAACTCACATGCATAAAATACTCATATCTGTGCTTACTAATCCACAGTCGATATCACACAAATACACTTATACAAACACTTTCACACAAACACACATTCACACATTCACCCACATGTCTTGTCCTCCACAATATGCATACACACACTCATCACATGCACACACACACACTTACACATACTCTTTCACATGCAGACACACTCTCAAATTCACCCACAGACTTACAGCATGTATTTACATATAGATCCCAAATAAAAAAATAGGAAGTGGTAAAACATTTTTCTGCTTCCTCAGTAGTACCTAGCACAGTGCTGAACATCAAGCAAAAGCAAAGAAACAAAAACAAAGCATTTGAAATAGCAGGAAGAAAACATTTAACTGACCAGCTCTTTTCTGGGTAAATTTATTTTGAAAAAGCAAACATTGGCCCTTTTATCGCTCACCAAAATTTTGTTGTAAATGTCACAAACTGGAATTTGTGGCATAGCATATATAAAAAAGAAGTATCAAAAGTCAAAATATAATGCACACAAGAATGGTTACTTCTCTAAGAAAAATGTCCAAACAAGGCATGGTGTGACCAATACTTCGAGATTAGCATAATCATTCCCATTTGACAAGGGAAGACACCAACACCTGGATAAATTAAATGGCTCTTGTCACTAAACTAAAACCTTCTTAGCAGGGAGAATGTCTAACCCATCCCACTTGGTATCCATAATATCAGCAAAATGAATGCCTGCCTGACCCCCTGTTTTCCTCTTCCTCCTCCTGCTGCTCTTCCTCTCCTCCTCCTCCTCCTCCTTCTTCTTCTTCCTCCTCTTCTTCTTCTCCTCCTCCTCTTCCTCCTCCTCCTCCTCCTTCTTCTTATAATGTCAGTATGGTTATCTGTCAGTGCCAGATGCCAAAAAGCATTCCTCTCACACACACTAAGAGTTCAGGCTTAATCTCATAGGCATAAATCAGCCATGAGTCAGTGCTGGAACAAACAAACTTGTAATAACCTAAAACCAAGTGGAAGCATATAACCTGTTCCCAAACTGTGTTTCACATGCCCTCAGGCAGCCTCACTTATATTTAGCTTTTGAGTGACCAGGGCTAGCTTTATCTGGAAGAAAGAAAGAGTTTTTGCCTAAGAATAAACTACACAGTGGTTGACTTGCTTCAGCTATTATTTTGAGCTTGAATAGAATCAGAGTAGACTTGACCCAAGATTTCCACAAAAGCAACAAAAGCAGTTGCTCACAAATAGGAGCACTTGTGTGCTTTGTGGCTAAGCTGGGGCTGGCATGCCTCTTCTCCACCTTCACCCCTTACCCTGTATGGTCTGCAGTGCAATTAACTGGTATGAGCTGCTCTCTCCAGCAGGCCATGAGCTCCTTGAAGGTAAGGATCATACCTTGTTCATGAATCATTCCACACATATTTGTAAGTGCAAAGCTGGCTCCACATCAGGACCTGGAGTGACTGAGATGAGTAACACTGATAGGGCCCTTGTGCTCACTCCATAAACAATTCCAGTTCAGTGTCTTGAGTGCTATGATTGGGAACAAGCAGGGTGCAGTGGGGGTCACATGGAGGCCACCCACAGTGTACTCCAGATGGTTTCTTGGAGGCAGTGAGGTCTAGGTCAAGTCTCAGTCAATCTTGAAAGATGTGTAAGCAGGCATTCTCCTCGGCATTTGGTCAGTGACTTCACCCCTTCCCTACACGTCTGGTGAAGCAACAACAGGATGAAGGGGATTTGCAGAGAAGGCAGGAGGAAATAGGTGAGCCAAGACTGACAGCCATCTAGTTCCAGGCTCATTTCCCTTGAGCATCCCATTAGCTCTTCCCAAACGCCCACCCCAGAGAGAGCTCCTTTGCTTGGCTCCCCTCCAATCCCCTCCTCTGTGCCCCCCCTCGCTGGCTCCACCAACCTGTCCTACATGTAATGACTTAGGACCTTTTAAAGTTTCCTCCTTTTCCATCCTTCCTTGTAACCCCAACAGCTTTAGTGAAAACTTGCCAGAAACAACCTGCCAGGCCAGCTGAGAGAGGGAACGGCTGGTGGCCCAGTGCCTCCCCGCCGGCCGTTCTCTCTGCAGGTGCCCGGCCCCTGCCTCCGCGTGCGCCTCGCAAGGCGCAAAGCGCTGTCACGACTCGGTGGCCGAGGTGATTAATTAGCGGCGTGGCCGTGCGGGGGACGGGTGCTGGTCTCCACATCTGCCCCGTGCCAGCAGGGGTCAAAATGCGGTGTCACTGCTTTCCCTCTCACTCCCTCCAAAGCCTAATTGGCTGTGACACGTGGGCCAGCTGTTGTGAGAGGTGGAGCGCGGCGGGCGTTTTCCAGGACGGAGGCTGAGGGCAGGTTGACGGGCCTGTGGAGAATGTGTGCTGCTTCCTGCCGGCGACCACGTCTTTGTTCCAAGGCTAGGGCAGGCTGGAGGCTGTGGGCACTAGCATCCTGTTTCTTTCTCCTGGCTTTCCTCCTGGTCACAGCCAGGAGGTTGGGTACGGAGGAAAAAGGAGAAGTTTCAGGGGTCCATAAAGGGGCATCAGGCAGCGCTCCTGTCCCCTGAACAACCAGAAATCTCTCCATCTCCCCAAATGAAATCATTGTACCACTGTCGATACTGTGGAATAAATTCGATCTCATTTCTTTCTGCTTAGGAAAATATGGTCTGGGGTTGGAAAGAGAAGAGAGAGAGCGAATGGGGTAATTTTGGAAGCTTGGGCACTGGAAGAGTAAGATGCCAGGGCTGAGAGGGGATCTGCACCTCTAAGAATTGGCTTGAGCATAGAAGGGAGATAGAACAGTGCTAGGAGCAGATACAGGCCTGGTATTGGTAAAATCGCAAAGGGTTTTTTCCCAGTGTGTGGGAGAAATATGATTCGAGAGGGAATACCCTTTTTAAAAAATAGTCTTGCAAAGCTGTTTTAGAATATCTCCCTACTCAGAACAGAAGTGTCCTGAAAACCACCCTGATGGTAATATTCTAACAGAATGAGCCATGCATCTCCCTGGATTGAGGAGAAAGCAAAGGGGAAGGGTCCTAACATTTATTGAGCCACCAGAGCATGCCAGGAAGGGTCCTAAGCACTGCTCTAATCTTTGGAGAGGCTGAGATAGGCTCCTTGGTCTCTCCAGATCCTGCCACTCAGGATTGACCTAGGTGGTCAGTTTGAATGATTGGTTCATTTGTTTAGTTCAGTCCACAACTTTTACGGAACCCAACTCTGGGGCAGACACTGTGATAGGCACCAAGATGAGGAGCTGGAGGAGTCTAGAGGTAAGGCTAGGGAGCAAAACAAAGCAACATGACAACCCAGGGTGGGAGGTGGGATGGGAGCGTCAGGGTTAGGGTCCAGGGAGGCTTCCTGGGAAGGACATCCTGAGCTGAGTCCTGAGGCTGAGCAGGCATTCATCAGGAATCAGTGGCAGAATTCGGGCACGGGGAGAGGCAAGCTTAGACCTGGGGCAGGCCAGATCGTTAGTGCTGGGGGGCACCATAGCAATCTTCTGCTTCCCTCTGCTCAGTCTGGAACCCAAAGAAGGCCAAGAGCTGGGCAGGTATGGGCATTTCTCCCCCTTAACTATATGGACAAAACCTTAAGACCATTTTCCTTTTAGAGAGCTGGAGGGCTGCTGGGGCCCACAAGTGAGAAGAGGGGATTAGAGAGGGCCTGGAGGTCCCTCAACCGGTAGGATAGTAATAACCTCATTAGGAGGGAGGGGGCTTTGTGGCACAGGTAGCATCAGTTACCACCAATGGCCCTGCAGCTGACTGCATGCTGTCAGCAGTTTGAGCAGCCCATAATTGCCTTTATTGCAGAAGCTCCTGCCTCACACCTCACTTCTCATTAGCCCCCTGCCAGGCTGCCACCCTGGCAGATGAGGAAGTGCTGTTGTGTCCTCAGCCCAGCTCCACCTCCTGGACCACCGACCTGCCACTCCCACCCCTCCCCTACCCAACCAAACAGTTGCCTTGTCCCCTCATTCTCCTCCAGCCCTTGAATCAGGGAGCTAGAGAGGAAACAGAGAAATTAGCTTCATCCTTGGCTCTCTTGTGTCTAAACATTCTGATGTCCTCATTAAACATAAAGGAAACATTCTCCACTGTGCTGTCCAGCTAGAGCAGCAGGCACTTCTTTACTCTTGGTTAAGTGTGGGCTGTTGCTCACATCACTCAATCAGCTCGTGTTTGGACCATGCAGGATGGGCAAGGCACCTCGATAGAGAACAAGGGTGCTCCTTCAGACACTTGCAGTTTAACTGGGGTGGGGTGATATCACAATGTATGAAGGAAAATAACAGCACAGCAATGCAAGAGATGTCTTGATGCTGAGTGAGTAGCTCAAGGAACAAGTAGAATGAATTTAAAGGAAATGAGGAGCTAGGGCTTGACAAATACCTGGCCTACCGTATGCTACTGATGAGAGCTACAGGGATGAGTCCAGGTGTGTTCTCCTGACCTCAAGGAGGTCACAGCAGGGAGGTGAAGACTTTGTCCTGTGACATTTAAGGCAAAGTGCACAGTGGGAGCAGGGACATTGGGTGAGGGACAGACCGAACATGCATAGAGAGCTGGCAGAGTGCAACAGGATGGGATGGGGCTGTGACAGAGAGGGCAGCCCGGTGCTGCAGACCAGCATGGGCACAGCACCTGCTCTAAAAGGGTTTTGCATAATCTGCAGCCTCTCCTTTCATTGTACTGTTCTCTTCCTATGTACTACAAACAGCAGGCTCCAACCTAGGGCTTTGTAGCACAGGCCCGGGCTGCTCAGAGCCTGAGGGGCTTACTGCTACCCCTCATCTCCTCTCTCCCTCCCATGTGGCTGGCACAGTGGGTTTCCTTCATTTTCTACATCAGTCTTGTAAGAAGTTGAAATTTCTCTGCATAATGGATTCTCTTTCTCTTAATGTTTGTGGTCCACCTGTTTGTTTTTGGGATCTTTCATACAGAAAGATCCAGGAAGTTTTTTGGAAAGTTAAGGTAAAACAACCAATCACTGTCCAGTTTTAACTATGTATTATCAAGAAACGGGCTTTACTGCTTTCTGATCAACTCACTCCTACCATTGATACCACCTCCCAGAGCAGACTAAATTCTTGATGTAATGAGCTAAGCAGTAGTTCTGGCATCGGACAGGCATGCCTTCTTAATTCCTTCAGTTAGGATTCTCATAGCTTTCCTCTGCCTGCCAAGTGCAGAGCCCAGCGTTCAGCAAATGTGCTGGTAAAATGGCACCGCTTTCTCTGATCCCTCAAGGTCATCCAGTGGAGGTGTGAGGACGGCCAATTAAAGCTGAATCAGGTGCAACTTTGTGAGGGAAAAGGTGATAGCTGAGGCTCAGACAGAATTGAGATCTCTACCACCTGTTTAGCATCTCCACCTGCCATGCAGAGCTTTGCTGAGCTGCTGGAGACAGCAGTCTGTCTAGTCTGTCTTGGGACATCTTTTTCTTCACTTCAGTCTTGCTTGCCTCTCTGAGTTTGGTGTTTGGCTGGCTCTTATAGCCCTCTATGGCAGCTTTTCCCAGAATATGTTTAGTGGAAATCTAGACCCATCAGTCACTTAATTTTAAAAAAATAAATAAATAATAAAATAAAATAAATAGTTGAGAGATTTCTGGTTCTGTCATCATACGTGTTTTGGAACTGTGACCTCCTGCACCCGCCTCTTGGGAAACCACTATGCCCATTAGCTTATTTAAGGCTCTGATAAGTCTTGTAGCTCAGAAAATCTGGTTTTATTTACTGTAGCTGCTAAATGGATTTCATCACTGAGGCCCCATTCTTATGGAACAACTATTGGCATCTCATAGAACTTGGGGTTTGTAGAATACAATTTGGGTAGATGTTGCTGGCCTAAAGGATCATCAATAATAGTTTGAGATATACTAATTTACCAGGCTACCTTGGAAATGCAAGGCCTTCTGGAACCAAAAGAGTAATTCTTTCTTGACAACCAATGGCTAGGCAGATGGCAGCCCCACTCCTATTTTTGAAATCACATCACGTGGCTGATCACCTACTCCATACAGTTAACCAACACAGAGAGGGGAGTTAAATAGAGGCACTGGGCTTCTCTTCAAAAATAGAAAGCCTGCCTTATTTTGTGACAGAGACAGAAAGTTGAAATATATCCACTCAAGTAAATTGATGATTTTCTCATACAATTTATTTAGGAAAACAAAAATCCATATGCACACACACACACACAATGACAATCAAACAAAGACGGATGGGAAAGCCACCTTTATTTTAATCCAAATTTGCTGTCCAGCATATAACTGGTTAGCCAAAACAAGCACTGCATATGAACACAAGGAGGTAATAAGTAGTTATTAAATGAACAGTGCACATCATCTCTTTTCCATATCTTCTGAAAACAAACAAAAAGTGAGGTAAAATTGCAGCAAGAGATATTGTTTCATCCATTCTTTAACAAGCATTTATAGGGTGCCCACTACACTAAGAAGAAAGAGAATATTTAGGTGAATAAGATATCAGTCATGCCCTCAAAAACTTAGCAGCTTTGTAGGAGAATTAACATGTAGACTCTGAAACTATAATCATAGAATCACTGGGCTTTAATCAGAGGCTTCTTAGAGGCCATACAATTTAAGCCATCATGTTGACACATGAGGAAACAGAGGCTTAAGTAGACTGCAGAATGCATTTAAGGCCACATGCCGTTTCAATCACAGAGCTGAAGCTTGCATTGTCCTCCTGACTCCCACCAAGGCTCCTCCTCCTACTCCATGAAGAGTGTGATAGAGCCCGTAAGAGTTGCAACCAAAGTGCTATGGAGGCTTAGAGGAGATGCCCTCCAGAAAATAAGACATTTAGGCTGAATCTTTAGAAATATGTAAAATTTTGACAGGTTGGAGACAGTACTGAAGATGAAAGGGCATTCCAAGAGGCTGGAATAGCAAACAAAAGTTTAGAAATGAAGAAGTGCAGGGCAGATTTGGATTAAAGAAAAACCATCCAATTCTTGGTCAGATACTTGGTAGAAGGGAAACATCTTATAATGGAATTGACCCTGAAAGATTGGTAGAGCTAAAACCCTGGGGAGCCCAGGCAAACCAAGGACTAGAAGAGGTCAGCATGCCATGGTTTGAGCCATGTGCAGGAGCTGTGGAAACTGTTGCATTATCAGGCCAAAGCAAGACATGCTGCAGAAGGATAAGGGCAGCACAGCAGGGAGCAGAGGGTGAGATGCTAGAGACTTAGGAGATGCAGAAGATGAAAATTGTTGGAGTGCTCAGAAGGAAGTATGTCTACATGGTGAATGACATTAACTCAGAGGACTTTTCTGGAGTTGGGAACAGGGGTGATGAAGTCTCCCCTCCACTAAAACTTTTAGTAGCAGGTTCAGTGTCATCAATTCATCTCTCAGAGTGCTCTAGTTTTGTGCCTGGTAAGAACTGAAACTGAGGAGGGAGGGTTATGAACCCTCAACATGCTTTTAGCACTTGGGATAATATAAAACTTGGGAAGAGAATTACCCTCCTGAAGCTTGGCATTATCAGAGTATGCAATTAAAAAAAAAAACTGAGTATTGACCTCACTCTGACAGGGTGTCATCATAGTAATGATTTCAAATTCCTTCTCTTTCATTCATATTCTTTCTTTTTAAATTAAACAGATGCCCATGTATACATATTTAATTGTTGGGAAATTCTTCATCAAGGAAGACCTTGGCGCTCAAACCATGCTTGATCAGTATTTCCATTTGCTAGAACTTTTTCTTGGCATTTTTTGCAATATTGTTTTGCCTGGCATTGGAGAGATTTATAAGTGAATTTTTCAAATACTCTTTCAAACTGATCACATGAGTCACCTCATATTTGAATATAAGCAAATAATCTAAGTAAAATGTTTTGATGCTTCCAAATATTCAGACACTTGTCATTGTAGAGTCAAGATACTCTACAATATAAGATACTCATATATTTTTGCATAGCAAATGATACAGATAGTCAATATTATGATGACACAGGCTCAGAACTGGGTCACAGTTTAATTATTTAGCAAGAAGAAACTCTGATTTGAGTGTTCTTTGCAAATTCACTTTTGTGATTCTTGCCATTCCTGCACAATGCTGTTTCATACCAACACACACACTCTCTCCCAAAGAGGTCTTCATCTGAATGCCAGCAAGGCTGTGAAAACACCTCCAATCCCTGTGACCACAGGGTTTACTGCTGTTTCTGAGAGGGGAAGGAGAGCTGAAGGACCCAGCCTTATGTTCAAAGCATAAAATCAATAAGCCCTTTCTAACAAATTAAGAAGAAATGAAAGGAGGAGGAAAACAAAGAAGGAAAGAAAGAAAGGCAGAGACAAGGAGAAAAGAAGGAGAATGATTCAGGATAAACCCACTCTGTGCTGATATATGCTCTGCAAAATAATAAAGAAACACATAGAAGCCCGGCTGTGCATGTGTATAAAGAAATCACATGCATATATCACAGTAGTAATTAAAACCTCTCAGTCAGATGCTATAGAGAGATTAGTTGTCACATTGTGTTAAAGGAATCCTTGCCTTATTCCCTAGAAGGGGACAGACTGCCTGCCGTCCTGTCATCTGTTCCTGCGCTAGAGTGACCCTCAGCCAAAATGCCTCACTGACAGATTCTGTGCACAGAAGAAGCCCTTTGCAACTCAGGACTGTTCTGCCACTAAATAAGAGAAAAAATGGATCACATCTATGTGCCCAGATACTCTAACCTTGTGTCCCAACAGTCAACCCAGTTGTCTTCAACGAAGACCCTAAATGCTATGTCAAAACTCTCACTTTCCAGTCTTGCTTTTCAGGAAGGTCAGTTGAGAAATTCAACAGGCAACCAGGAAGGGGCAGGAGTAAAGTGGTGCAGCAGAAAGAAACTTGGTCTGGAATTCAGGGGATAGTTTCTGGTCCTCAGCTCCACCAGGGAGTATAAAACCTTAGCTGAGTACCTTGAGTTTCTCATCTATAAACTGAGGGAATCACCTGGTTCCAAGTCAACCATAATTCTGTCATCCTAACCAAGTACAACAGAAGATGTAGTCAATAAGCAGAATGAAGAGCAATGAGGTCTATGGACATTTTTTCCTTACCAAATAACCTGTTGATTCAGTCAAATATTTTGTCAGCCTACTGAAAGGGAAAAAACCCTGGTTTTCTTTATCTGCCCATTTGTTCAGAACTTGAATCAATTCCTTGCCCTCCAAAAAATGTTGATGCAAATTGATTTGATAATGATGATGACCATGAAGATTTTTTCTTCCTTTAAATTCAAGCCTTTCTTTTAGGAAACATTTGGATGTTAACTACATGATTGTAGAAAATGAAAAGTTAAGTGGAATTGCTGAAATGTTAGGTTCACATGACACCACAAGCCTCCATCCACATGGTCCAGTATGAAAAGAGACTGGGCAATCCCACAGTGACAGATTTGGCCTTGCTTGGTGCACGTACTTCAGGGTGGGAAGGCTGACTCTGGTACCACTTAATAATCAAGACCAATGGCTTTATTTACCCTTTGTTTTCTCAATACTGACTCACCATCTGTAAAAATGTGAGTTTCCCACAGTCCAAGGTTTGTTCATAAAACTTACGTGTTCAGACACTGGATCCCATCTGATGGTCCAGAGTTGATGAGACTCAATAGCAACAAATTACTGTAAGAGACTGCTGCTTGTTCCAACCAGCAGTTGTTCTCCCTTTCTTCCCCAGAAGTCCAGTTTTAGCTGGCTACCTAGCCACTCAGTGTGGCCATCTGATTAGGTTCTGGCCAATGGAATGTGAGTAGGAGTTATGTGTGGCACTCTGGATACTCCTAAAAGGATTGGGCATATACTTCCCTGGTCCTTCTTAAAAAATCTTCCCACTGCACTACAGGGTTAAGCACTGGAGAAAATACCTTTGTCCAGAAAGGAATAACACCTTTTAAAGTGATGGACTGCACCGGGCGCGGTGGCTCATGCCTGTAATCCCAACACTTTGGGAGGCCGAGGCAGGTGGATCACTTGAGGTCAGGAGTTTGAGACCAGTCTGGCTAACATAGTGAAACCCGGTTTCTACTAAAAAAAAAAATACAAAAATCAGCCAGGCGTGGTGGTGCGTGCCTATAGTTCCAGCTACTCGGGAGGCTGAGACATGAGAATCACTTGAACCTGGGAGGTGGAGGTTGCAGTGAGCTGAGATTGAGCCATTGCACTCCAGCCAGGGCAGACAGAGTGAGACGCTGTCTCAAAAAAAAAAAAAAAAAATGTGGAGTGCTCCTACCAGTCCTGAGCAACATAATTACCACTGGACTACTCTATGAGAGAAAAATAAATTTTTATCTAATTTAAGTCAGTATGTTTTGGGGTCTGTTTATTACAGCAAGTTAGACTGTAGTGTAACTAATATAATCAGACTGCCATGCTTACACAAGACTGATGTATAAACCAAATGCTAATTTCTTTATAATTCCCACTGCTACACATTTCCCAAAACAAAAATGTTTAATTCCTTCCATAGAACATGCTTTTCCTATTCAGTATCCAAGACCATGGGAAACTGAATTAGAAGCTCTTTTATCTGATACTATTAGAACTGATGGTTGGTTGTTAACCTAGGCAAATTAGTTAAAGTGGAGAATCATTTTAAAACAATACAAACACATATTAAATATTTTTATTTGAAAATGTGTGGGAAACTTCCCGAAAGTCTCTTGAAAAGAGAGAGAGCGTTTGGGCTCTTTATCCTGCTGCTGAATGATTGGAACTCTGGAAGCTATATTGGACCACAGGAATGACAGTCACTTTCCAGGGATAGTGGAGCAGAAACTAGGAGGGAGCCTGAACCCTCTGAAACCTTATGGAACTGTCATGTGAGCCTGGACTGCCAGCTTCTAGACTTTTGTTCCATGACAGATACCGTGGGCATCAGTTTGTATGCTTTATGGAAGGAATGGAGAGTATTGGTCAGTTCAGCACATTGATCGAGGAGTAATCAGTTAACAGTGTTTACAGAGAAATTAGATTCTGGAACAAGCATAGGTTTAGATCAAAGCAAATTATATTGCTCTGTGTGATATTTCATTCAAGTTACAGAAAGGCTTAATAAATGTCTCTACCCTACGGTAAAGTATGTCTCTCTTATGACCAGAATTTTTGTAACCACTGACTATATCATTTCATATTCTCTCTGTTAGTACTGAAAACTGCTGACAAGTTTTTAAAATTTCTGATTGTTTTTAAAGTCACCATGAGCCCAAAGTATAATGTAAGACAAATTACTATTAAATTGAATGGTTTGGTTTAATTGGTCTTCTTAGCTACAAATGGTTCTTTTATGTAGGGGCTATAATCATTTCCTTGGCTTCATTAGCCAGGTTCCAAAATTAGCTGAACTAAAATTACTGAAAGAAAACATGCCACCAACTATGCTTGGTTAAGGATAATACCAAGGAGGAGTTTATGTAGGTTGCAAAGGTCAAATCAGAAGGGATTTGAAGTTCATTTACAGACCCTGCATTGCTTTCTAAGGAAAATTCCACCTAAGCTATCCTGAGACATGATATAGAATCATCTTGAAAGACCTGCCATGGAAGGCAGCAAAATGATGAAATGGCTAAAATGAGTGCTTGTTCTGTATTATTCTTTAAAATGATTTAAAATAAGATATAAAGCTATAGTCATGAAAATCATGAAATAATTATAAAAAGATGAGCTCTACTGTTCATTCATTTATCCCTTTATACATTTAGCAGATGTTTATTGAAAGCCTCTGATTTACTGTCCTAAGGGCAGGGTGTCGCAGCAGCAGCTAGCTGACCAACAGAGATGTATGTTCCCTTTCCATGGAATATAGCTGTTCCCCTACCAGAACTACAAGCTGAAGCCCTTGTGCATCTCAGCAACCAGTTCTGGCTTATGTTATGTGACTGTAAGCGATGAGTGTTACTTCTAAGCCAAGACTGTTAATATCCGTCATGCCTTCTCCACATTCTCTTTCGTTCTACAGTGACTTGAAGACTCTGTTGAAGATGCTGGCATCACAAGATGGAAGGAACATGGGTCCCTCAGTCACCACTTGCTGGAAAACCTCCCCAAAGAATCAACAAACCAGGAATACCATATTGGATTTTAGTATGAACAAGAAAAAATACATTTATTCTGTTAAGCCACTGAGTTTTGGGGTTGTTTTTCTACTGCATGTAACCTACCTTGATTAATACTAGATAGATAGGACTGGGGATTATAAATTTCTCATTTATTTCAGGCAACTGATCCCATTTTTATGATCTTATTCCATTGTAATGCAACATTGTTAGAAAATATTGGGGGTTTATGAAAACCTCCCTCTGAGTATCTTAAAAGCCTTCTTTATACAACAAAATCTCACGGAAGAATAAGAACAAACCCAAACTAATTGCGTTTTGGCAAACATTTCACACATATATTTGCAAGTTAAAATCTCTATAGACAATTGCCTAGTTTACAGAATGGAATGTTGGAAAAAATTGCAAATGAGACCATCGGGTGGATGGACACTTTTAGTAGGACTATTTGCAAGGTCTGGAAAATTTAGCATTGATCATTTAACTGTCTATTTATTTCCTCCAACCCATGCCCCCCAAGCCTTCAGATATGTATGATTTATGAAAAGGATACAGTGTCAGGCGAGGTGTGATGGCATGCAGAACCTGAAGCCATGGACATCCAACACTCAAAGAATGAGGCTTGGAGCTTGGGTCTTCAGAGTGCCGACTCATGACCGGTCTACCTCTCTATACAACTTCTGAGCTGGTTTATCTGACCTAGACTCACAAGCTAGAAGATGAGAACAGCATGGATAGTAAAAGGCAAAATATTTATACGATCTGAAGAGAAAACAGAGCATAAGATGAGAACAGCACGGATCGATAACCGAAATAAAAACTTCACAAAACACCATTACTACTTGCAATGCAGTCAAATATTTTCTTATTCCTTTTATACAATACTAATTGAAAGCTGATAAACTCTTTTCACAACCCTCTAATAAATTAGAATATTCAGTTAGAAAACTGTCTCATCTAAGCGTGTGTTATCCTTTCCTGTTAAACTTCCCTTTCCACCGGTCCTCTCTCCTTAAATAAAGCCTGCACTTAAGAAGGGACACGGTCTCAGTTAACTCTGTCATATGGAGAACTGGAGTAAAATTGTTACCTTCACAAGGAACAGCTGGATTTTTATTCTTTCTTTCTTTTCTATTTTCTTTCTTTCTTTCTTTTCTATTTTCTTTCTTTTCTTTTTCTTTTTTTTTTTTTTTTTTTGACGGAGTTTTGTTCTTGTTGCCCAGGCTGGAGTGCAATAGTGTGATTGCACTTGGCTCATTGCAACCTCCACCTCCTGGGTTCAAGCGATTCGACTGCCTCAGCCTCCTGAGTAGCGGGGATTACAGGCATGAGCCACCATACCTGGCTAATTTTGTATTTTTAGTAGAGATGGGGTTTCACCATGTAGGTCAGGCTGGTCTTGAACTCCTGACCTCAGGTGATCCGCCTTCCTCAGCCTCCCAAAGTGTTGAAATTACAGACGTGAGCCACTGTGCCTGGCCTGAATTTTTATTCTTAAAGCTGAAAGAAATCTCGGATTTTTTTTCTTGCAATAGATGATTTAATAGGTCAGCTCATGAAGGTTAAAGTTCTTGGCATAGCTGGTCACAGAGTTGGAGATTAGAACTCAAGCCTCATGATATGGGGACATTTCCAGTTATTACTCTACTATCTGTCTAAATGAGTGCCTGTGTCCTCTCATAATCAATTTTGAGATTTGTAAGATGGGAAGAAAGAGTTTTGCAGAGGAATGGTATTAGGTGCCAGGAAACTCTCAAATTTTATTTGTTTATTTATTCATTATCTATTTATTTTGATGATCCAATAAGATACTTCATTGACTAAAAAATTTATTCCTTCATGTAGTTCTATGGATTATATTTTATTGTGGCAAAACATATAATTTACCATCTTAAGCATTTTAAGTATACAGTTCAGTGGTATTAAGTACATTCATATTGTGCAACCATCACCACTAGCCACCTCCAGAACTCTTTATCTTGCAAACTGAAACTGTATACCCATTGAACAGTAACTCTCCATTATTCCCTCCCATATCGCCTGGCAACCACCACTCTGCTCTCTTTCTCTACCTCAAGTTGTCTTTTGGGGTTGTTTTTTACATCTAGACCACCCAGCAAGCAGACATGGAGTGGGCAGGTGGGATGGCTGGCTAGCTCGCTAGCTCCATGTAGAGGCTCACAGCATACTGATTTTAAATGTCACCTCTTAGCTCGGCAGGTGGCGCTCTCTGACATCAGTTGACTGAGGCAGCTTATGGAATTAAGGGAACTGTTCATGCAAGTAAGCCGGAGCTGGTATGGAAGGTAAGAAAGGGCAGGGAGAAGGTAAACACTGATTGGCGGCTCTGCACTCTGACCACAGAAGCCACATCCCTGCAGACTGGCAGAGGCAGACACTGTGACTGACAGCAATAAAGACAAAGCAGCTGGTGCCCCATTAATAATCACAGGCTCCAGGGAATTTGTCCCCCTACAGATGAGGACAAACGGTGCAGGCTGTCATCAGGGTGTGCTGGGAACACCCTCAGTCACCCTGGAGGCATGACTTCATGCCCCTCACCTTTTCAACTTGCTTTTCTAGGGGCCTGTGACATTTATTTCCTGACCTCAGGGTGACATCTCATAAAGGCAAAATTATCCTAACCCAGTACCTTCGAAGCTATCAGAATTAATCCATGTAACTCATTACAGTAAATGACAACAGCTATGATGGACAGAGCTGTAGGGGGATGTAGAGTTCTCATCTTACCCCTGTCCAGTTTGTCCCAAACAAAATACATTTCTATTACACAGTTAATCCCGCTTCTTAATGGTAGTCTCGTTTTATACAGACAATGGAAACAACTTACAAAAGTCACACTACAAACCAGAGAGAGCCATTGCTAACAGTAGTGAGGAAGGAGTGATAGCCATGAGTGATCAGCATTACTAATGGTACTCATTAAAGGTACATTCAAACCCTAATGAATTGCCAGCATGGATGACTCTACCCAAGAAACCAGTATTAAATATTCACAGAGAAAACAACAGGGCATCAGCCTTAGTTTGGATTCCATACAAAGAAGAGACTCTGAAAGTAGCCAGTTCATAGACTCAGCACTCCTTAGGAGTGTTGTAGAGTATGAATTGCCAAAGAATGTACTTGTGTATCTGGATGATACATACTAAAGGCATTTCTATTTGAAGCCAGAAACTTTAGCTGGGCATGGTGGTGCACACCTGTAATCCCAACACATTGGAAGACCAAGGCAGGAGGATTGCTTGAGCCAAGGAGTCTGAGACTAGCCTGAGTAACATGATGAGACCATGTCTCTAAACTAAATAAATAATTAAAAAATAAAAATTATATGAAGCCAGAACCTTTGGTTCACATTCAGGCTCCTCCTCTCACCAGCTGTTAAAATTGAATAAGATACAAGCTGAGCCTATTTTTTTGGTTGTTGTTTGCAAAATGTATATAATACCAACTGCCTCTGCCTTCTTCATGGAACTGGAAGGATGAAATGAAATACTGTAAATAAAATCACCCTAGGCCAGGCGCAGTGACTCATGCCTGTAATCCTAGCACTTTGGGAGGCAGAGGCAAGCAGATTGCCTGGGCTCAGGAGTTCAAGACCAGCCTGGGCAACACAGTGAAATCTCATCTCTACTAGAATACAAAAAATTAGTCAGGTGTGGCAGTGTGCGCCTGTAGTCCCAGCTACTCGGGAGGCTGAGGCAGGAGAATTGCTTGAACCCGAGAGGCGGAGGTTGCAGTGAGCCAAGATCGTACCACTGCACTCCAGCCTGGGCAACAGAGCGAGGCTCTGTCTCCAAAAATTAAAAATTAAAAAAAACCCTAACCACAAATAGTAAAGGCTACACTGGTCCCTGTATAGAGGCACATGTGGGCGCGCACACACACACACACACACACACACGGAGAGAGAAAGAGGTAAAGCATTTTTATTTATTTCATTATAAGAATTCTTCAGCAGTGCTTATGAGAACCTCTGCCTGCTCTTCTGCCCCAGGGATATTCACCACAATTCTATGAAATGATGCAAGTTGCAGAAAATGTAGAGCCATTTGCAGGACTTTGATACATCTGAAATAGAGGATGTGTAAGGTAACCACTTTGCAATGTGTGAGTTGACGGAGAGGGTACATATACTACAAAGTTATACAGAAGGTTTTTCCTGATACATGGAATAGATGCTATGAATTCCCAGAGTTTAGAAGAGACCTGGAATCACACTTGCTAAACTACAACGAAAAATGTCATGTTCTTGCTTGTGATGCCAGTTTTGCTGGCCTGGGTGGTGAAGGCTGTGGAGTCTCTGCTTCCTCATGGGCTTCTGCATTCATGCATTCCCACGTGCTTATGGGCAACTGTGGTGCTTACGCAGGGAGGTGTTTAACGGATATCTGAAGCATGCTTTTTAAAGGGCAAAAAGTAAATCAGGCTAGATCATTCCAACGTGAAAGTTGAAAATAATGTAAGAACAAAGGATCTGTGAGCAAATTACATGGATCTGTGCACACGCTTATCCTCGCACATACAATATACATGTGCATGTATCTTCTGTGATGCCTTTATTTGGATATTTGCCTACTAATATTCCAAATCATGCATCTATTCCAAATAGTACCTCCCACCACACATTGCTTGTTTTTCTGTCTCTCCTACTATAGGGAGAGTAGTAGGAGGGCCAGGACGATGTCTATTTAATCACTATATTTCCAACAGCTAACAAACTGCTTAGGTTAATAACTATTAGTAAAATGAATGAAGGATGAACATGGCCACTCTCACCTCTCCTGAAAGAGAATTTTCTAAAGCATTAAAAACACAGTTATTTGTTTTTATGAGAAAATTGGATGAATTGCAGAGGCAATTTCAGCAATTTATTTTGGGGGCAGTTTTAAAAATAAGGGAGATACCTCAGATGATATAAGTGCCATCTTATTAGAAGGAAATAGCATGAACTAAATACATGCTGTGTTAGAATCAACAATGAGATTTTAGAAAATATAGATTCCTGGGCCCAAGACCCAGAGATTTCTGATTCAGTAGATCTTGGGGTATGGTCCTGGTATCGGTAGTTTTTAAAAGTCCCATAGGTGATTCTAGAAGTTATCAGACTGGGGACCTTAGTCACCTTCAGGGCAAGTTCAGGCTGGGTCTGATTTGAAGATAAGTCTTGCTTTGTCTAGATTCAAATCAGAAAAGTCTGCCTGGTGAGAACTCAAGATGAAATGAAGATGTTGAGCAGTTGGCTACTTCTTCTGGTTTTAAATACTTGAGATTACAAAGCATGTTTAAGCTTCTGAAGAATCATGAGTTCAGTCTTTCGCTGAGGGTCTTGGATGAGAAAACTCTCTTCAGAGCCGAGAGCAGATGCTGGGATGGAAGAAAAAAGGATAGGGTTACAATTTAAGGTGAAATAAGTGAACGAATGAATGAGAAATAAAGGGCATAGGGAAATTTTAAAGAGGTTAAGGAGCAGAATTTTTTTTTTTTTTTGTAGTTTGTTACAGGGAACAAATGAAGAATTTATCTCACACTTAAATTGTTCCAAATCCTAATGTTTTTCCACTGCACCCACTTAGGGAACAGGTTTATTCAAATGTTGCAAAGGAAGACACTAAGGGATGGTGAGGAGAAGTGACTTACTTTGCAAACAAACCAAGTAATCTGCTCTTTTCAATTGTCATTAAGTAATGGTTAGCAGAGAGGGAATCATCTAGACCAAGTTTTAGGCTAATTGGTTCTGTATTTATGGTACAGACTCACCAAATTTAGTAAAATATAAGCATGCATTCAGTCAACATTTATTGGACAATTACCTTGTGAAGATCTCTGCTAGGCAGTCTGGAGATTCAGATATGAATTTTACATGATCCCCACCCGCTGTAACTTACTCCACGAAATCAATACTTTAGAGTTTTCTAGGTCTTTGGATATTACAAATTTCTTACATCATCTCCTTTCTCCCTTCCTGTAACCTCATTTTCCCCCCTTCTTCCTTTACCACGATAACCATATATCTCTGTTCCAGCTACACTGTCTTACTATTCTTGAAACATACTAGAAATGTCCCTGCCTCTAGGCCTTAGCACTGCCTGTTCCCTATGTTTTAAATGCTCTTCTCCAGACATCTGCATGCCTAACTCTCTCATCTCAAAGTTTTTGTTCAAATCTCACTTTCATAATGAGGCCTACCCTCACTAGTCTATTTAAAATTTCAACCTGCAATGCCCCACAGATATTTCTGATGCCCCTGGCTATGCTCTTTTTTTTTTTTTCCTTAACTCTTATATCCTTCTAACATATTGCATAATTTACGTATTTATTGTGTTTGCTGTTCATTATTATCTGTTTCCTAGTAGAATATAAGTCCTTAAAGGTAGAGAGCCGTTTCCACCTGGGTCAGAGGAAGACGTGGCTACAGAAGAGTAGACAGACGCAACATTGCTGGCTTTGTAGATGGAGGAAGGGAACCATGAGCCAAGAAATGTGGGCAGCCTCTAGATGCTGGAAAAGGCAGGAAAATGGCCTTCTAGAGCCACTAAAAGGATCGTAGCCTTTCTACACCTTCCTTTTAGTCTAGTGAGACCCGTATCAGACTTCTGACCTACAGCACTGTCAAATAATAAATTTGTGCTGTTTAAGCCACTAAATTTGGAGTAAATTTTTAAGTAGTAGAATGGAAACTAATACAGGGTGGAAACCAATGTCCATGTAACTTTCCCCCACTGGTTCTCGATCTGCCTCCGGAGTAACCAAAACACATCTGCTTCCTTCTGCCCCATGGCAGACATTCAACTATTTGAAAACACATTTCAAATTCTCTGTAAATCTTTAACTTACTAGCTAAATGTTGTTAATGTTTTCTTATGTGACAGTTTTCAGACCTCTCTTCATTATAACTATATTTTAGTTCTCAACCTTATCCAGAAGACATTAGTACCCTTAATTCACTCTAGAGTGTAATACAAGGGAATTGGCCTCTAAAAATACTCTAGATTACCAAGATCTGCTAGAGCACAGCTCTCACCACCAAGCCCACCACTGTGCTGCATGTTAATGGAACCCCACATGGCTCTGCAGAGGCCTTATTGTGGGGCAGTGGAAAGAGCAGGGCTTTGGAATCAAACTGACCTGACTATGAACTCTGACATTTCCACTTCCTGGCTACATGATCTCAAAAAAATTAATTAGCTTTCTGTGTCTTGAACTCTAACTCATCTGAAAAAAAAAAATCCTTATAGGTTGTAGAAAAAAACCAAAATATTTGAAAATATTTTGCAGAAGGAAGGCATTCATTAAAATATTTTGGTTTCTTTTCTCTATAGTTCTCAACATTATGTTTTCATTCATGCAAATCACATTTGAACTAACTCTTTGGGTGAGATATTGAATCTCAGGCTCATATCAAGTTTACAATTGCCTAAAAGCCTTAGGTTCTTGTTTGTTTGTTTGTTTGTTTGTTTTTTAAGGGTATGCTCATCAAACCACCTCACCCTATTCTGTACTGAACACAGTGATTTTATGGTATTTTTATCTTGTTAGGTTTAGTTTACTGGCTGAGTCCTCCCATACCTTTGGGATTCTAATTTTTTCATTCAGCATATTAGTTAGCAGGGCCATTTTCAAACCATGAATTTGTCAAATGCTTCATTAAATGCCTGTGATGCCTCTTTTGGCATCACTTGCCCTTAATACATTCATGCTGGATCTGAGTCCAAGTGTTCACAAGCCAGCTTCTCAATGACCATAGATCTCAAGATTCCTCAGAAATTACTCAAGATCTTTCCAGCCAGCTCATATGCAAGTTTTCTCCTACCCTGAAAGTAGATTGATCCACCCAGGAGACTTGCACGCATATGGATCCCCTAGTTTCTCTTTTGTCACCTCTCCCTTTCTCCGGGGTTTAACTTCTCTCCCATCAATATCGATGCTCACCTTTACAGCTGAACAATCCTTCTCCTTAAATAAGCATAGAAGCAAAACAAGTATTGGAAAGTTCTGTTTTCTCTGTGACCTGTTACCATTTAAATATTAACCTACAGCAGAACTGTCCTTTCACGGTTGTTGTTGTGGTTTTCTTGCTCAAAACCTGTCTGTTGTCATCTGAACCTTTTGGTTTACTTGCAGTTTGCCCCTTCCACCCCCAAAGTGGTCAGTGGCATGGCGCCTGTCCATCTTTTTTTATATTCACCTCTCTCCATGTCTTTGACGTCTGAACTTGCAGATACATTTTCTGGAGACAACCTCGGTCTTTTGTGAATATTATTTTCCTCTTTTCTACTATATTGGAATTTTTTTTTGAGAACTTCTGTGTAAATGAGTCCCCCTTGATCTTAGTCTGTGGAGTTTTTCCTACTTTTTCTCTGAACTTTTATTCTGAGTGCTTTGAAATTGTATCTCTAAAATATAAGGGACATATCTAACTCTGCCCTACACTCTTGGGGACTATGAATAGTCAAGTGCCGAAAATATAGAGCTTGAAGGGTTGAGTTTGGTCCTAGCTCTTCAGACATGATATTGAACCATCATTGCCCACACCTCATCACTTAGAACAGCAATGGAATCTTCCCCCTTCCTATAGAGGAAGTGGAGGGCTCTCCTTAGCCCCAGAGGGAAGACAGGCTTTGAGGGGAGAGGAGTGGGCCTAAAATCCAAAAAGTGATGGCTCCTTTTATCTCTTGCAGAATTATTTTCCCTGAAGTCCAGAGAAATCTATTCTCTGGTCAGAAACCATTGTCCCCCTCTTTCTCTATTCTCTGTACTTCCCTATTCAGATGCTATCTGCAGCAGGACACTGAGGTGCAGCAAAAACACTGTGGCTGAGATCCTCGGCTCTGGAGGCAGACAGACCTGAGTTTAAATCCCAGACTCTCTGAGCTTTAATTTTTCTCATTTATAGTATGTGATAATGATATAACCTGCCATGGAGTAATATTGTGAGAACTGAATAAGAATTTAGTGAGATAATGTTTGTAAACCACTCAGCTCAGTGTCTAGGAACTAACAAATGCCAATTAATATCAGTTATTATTACTCACTGGAAATATGTCCCTTCAGTGTAAAGACCCAAGCTTGTATCTAGCCATTGAGTCTGCCTACAAGTCAACTCAGGCCACCATATGGTCCAGGCAAGTGAGTATTCAAGATTGAATGCTCTATCATGGGTTTTTTTCTTCTCATTAGTTTTTTGGATTTTGTTTGTTTGTTTTTTCTTTCAAATGCAGTTCTCTTTCAACATTGCCTACAATAAGTTTTGGTGCAGAGATTTGGGGGTGGGGGAGGCATATGGAAAAAAAGAGAAAAAAAGAAAACCCAGGCAATTGCACAAAGCCTTTCCCTGGAAAGCCCAGGCTCTGGGTGGTCAGGACACATGGCTGCCCTCCTCCACCTCTAGAGCTCCAACTTTCATAGTCAAAGCACAGATGGGGATTCATTCCATTCCCCATATAAAAGAGCTATCTGGGAGCGGGAGAATGGCTGGAGTTGTCTATACAGGTGTGTATGTGTGTGTATATATATATATATATGCACACATATATATGTATACATATAATTGGCTATATTAGAAAATTCTCTCTATGTATAAATATAAAATGCTGGTATTCAAACATGACACCAATGGCTAACTAAAGTGCCTGGCCTTTAAGGATCCTTGCCTGTGTGCGTTTGCAGGCAAAACTGTTCAACATGAGTGCCCAGAATGAGGGAGGGGGACTGGGGAAGCAAAACAATGGGGATCCCCTCTGTGGGCAGGTGGTGGGAGGAAATTGTGTGCTGGCCAAGCAGGGCCACCAAGAGCATTCAGGCTGCCCGAGTCTTCTTGGTCCCAGAGCTGTCATTAATAGAAGCAAACAAAGAAAGGGATAGAGCACAAAGTGGCAGGTTCTATGGTCTATTTATACAGATGGCTTCAAATCCGAGTCCATGAAACATGAAGGCCAGAGCCAACGTGGGTTTTCCATAGAACTACAGTCAATCTATCAGAAAAACTCAGTGAGCCAGGTATTTGGCTCCATTGCCCAGTTGTCCCTGGGTAGTTTATTGCAGACCCCTGTAGAAAATACTTTCATTTAATCAGTTTACACAGAAACCAGGGAATGGTGAGGGGTTTTGTTTTTTACATCTCAGCACAAGGATGGGTTTGAGAGAAGAAGAATACAGTGGAGGAGGACAGAAAACACAGCTTACCTTTGTCCGTCTGTCAGAACTGGCACCAGGTTTTTGGCAATCTTTTGGGAGCCTCTTTGCCTGGGCTGGGTGGACTTGGCCCCGTCCATTTAAGAATATTTGATTTGATTGCAGAGCAAAATGCTTTTGAAAAGCTGGGCTATTATCCTTGAAATAGGAAAATTTAAAAAATTTGAAAAGCACCTTTGAAGTCAGCTACCCAAATGAAACCTGTGACATCAGAGAGATGGCAGATAAATGGAGGGCAGAACAAGGCAGCCATTGACTGTGAGCCAGGCCAGGCTGATGCCACACTTTACACCCTACCAGTATAAGTCAAAGATGAAAGATGCTCTGGGCAGCCCGCCTGACCCCTGGGCCTCTGTTATCTCCAATTGATTGCACAGTGTTTTGCTCTGAACAATCCCTCACTGTCTACCTGGTGCAGGCGAATCTCAGCAGAACAGGGGCTTGGGTGGCTTGGCCAGGTTATGGGAATGCCATGCATAGCACAGGGGGCCAGAGGAGGGCTTGCTTGCATGAAGTGCCGTCTTTATTACTTCTCTTATCCCTTGGATGCTGGGGACAGGGCAGCTAAGTGCAAATCAGGGGCAGCAAAAAAGCCCAGGGCGTGTATGGTGACAGACAGGCAGCTCTCTCTCCTGGGAGACTATCAGAGACTGAAGACAAGCTCCAGCTGCCACTCTGCCCCCTGAATATTTCCATACAATATACCAGAACCTTGGACAAACGTGGATCCCTTAATACACAACAACTCACTACCGGACAAGTTTAACTGCTAAGGATAGTCTATCAGTCGTTCTTAAACCCGAGTCTGCATCAGAAACACCTGGAGGACTTGCCAAAACACAGATGGCTGCCTCCCCCATCCCCAAGATAGATTTAGCAAATGTGCATTTCAAACAATCTCCAGGTGATGCTGATGCTGCTGATCCATGGCCCACACTTTGAGGTGGTCTTTAAGGTAAATATCAGACTTACATTCAACCCTGACATTATAAAGAAGATTCACTTGAGTTTAGTGGAGTACAATGGAGTCAGGGCCTATGCTAAGAGCCAGGTACAAAGATGAATAGTGACAGACTGCAGCTAAACAACTCAATATAATCTAATCTCAGAGAAAGTGGGACCAAATAAAGTCCAGTGGTATCAAATAAACCCCTATATTGAGTCATCTTTCCCAAGGAATGTTTGGGGAATAAGCAGGGTGCATATGTATTTTTTTTAAAGAGGTAAAGTTACCTTTTAGGTATCATCAAGAGTTAGTGAATGCATAGTTTAGAAAGAAAATTTGGCAGAGAAATGGTTTCCTCTGTTTATAACAGCAGTTTTAGGACAAAAGCAAAATGGCTCTGCATTTCTAGAAGACATGCTGCTGCATGGTAATCCGTGAAACTGAGAACAAGGAAATATGGTGAAGATGAAAGGACAGGGGAAAGAAGTGGAGTCATTGCCAATTGCACAAGTAGGTGACATCACCTCTGCCTTCAGAAAGCTTACAAGAGAAAAGAAAGAGCCAGGCACAGTGGCTCATGCCTATAATCCCATCATTTTGGGAGGCAAAAGTGGGAGGATCGCTTGAACCCTGGAGTTTGAGACAAGCCTGGACAACATGGTGAAACCCCTGGCTCTACCAAAAAAAAAATAGCTGGGCATGAAATAGCTGGGCATGGTGGTGTGCACCTGTGTTCCCAGCTACTTGGGAGGCTGAGGTGGGAGGATTGCTTGAGCCTGGGAGGCGGAGGTTGCAGTGAGCCAATATTGCACCACTGCACCCCAGCCTGAGCAGCCAGACCCTGTTTAAAAAAAAAAGAAAAAAGAAACAGGAAAGACATTCTTAAGGAGTTATAGATCATTGACTAGAAATTTCAAAACCACCGTAAAAGATGCTACAAGGAAAGTAGGAAAGTAGGGCTGCAGAGGACAGGACAGTCTCTACAAGAGGACTGAGATGAAAACTCACAGTGAAAAATGAGTAGGGATTATATTATTAGAGAGGAGAAGGGGGCATTGCAAACAAAAGAAAAGGAAAAAAGAAAAGGAGGTGGGAATATATGCAGATATCAAGGCGGCAATGCATAGTTTATCCTGGATGATCCAGAGTGTTCAAACCACATAGACCAACTTGAGAACAGACTGAGCAACGCATTGAGACTGTCCTAAAGAACTTTGACGTTATTCTCCAGATTGCAGGAAATCAACCATGCATTTTATTCATTCATTTATCCAGTTCACACTTATGGAGCACATACTGTGGACCAAGAACAAGTATCAGCTGCGAGCTCAGAAATCCATGAGATTAGTCCTTGCTCTTCAAGCTTTCACTGTCCAGTAGGGAGAGCCCCGTAGAATCAGATAATAACACAAATTAGGAAATTCGGTGATGAAATTTTGAACAAGAAAAGTGGAGGCCAGAGGAAGCAGCAGTTGGCTCTCCTTGGAGGCACTAAGGAAAAACTCTGCAAAGCTGAACTCCTTGAGCTGGGACTTCAAAAGGGGTGGACAGACTGAACGAAGGCTCTGTGCTGCACTCTGTGGTCATACAAGGCTGCCTCCCACTTCTTTCCTTTCTCAACCATCATGTATCATGAGTGAATGAAGCAATATGGAAAGAAAGAAGGCAAGAAAGGAGGGAGAATGGGAGGAGGGAAAGAAAAAGGAAGGTAAGGAGAAAAGGGGAGAAGGAGAGAAGAAAGAAGAGGGAGAGAAAGTATAGGCTATAGGAGGGGAGGAGGGTGGAATGACATTCAGAAGAGTGACAGAGAGCCCGGCAGAGCATTGTCGTGTGCACATGGATGGCAACCCTAGAAAGGGCATATATGGGGTGTCCCACACTGCAGCTCTCAGGGAACAGCAGAAAGATATTCTTACAGAAAAGGGCAAATTTTTCTAATCTTTTTTGAGTAGACTGTGTATTGCTGAATGTCTGCCTAGTTCTTTGCTCAGGAACAAGTTTTGTCCCCTAGGAAAAGAAAGAGGAGGTGATTGGTCCTTGCTCTGGCCTGAGGGGCTCTAAAAGTTTCTGCCTCTGTGCTGCCCCACCCTCCTAGGCTGGGATGCTGCGTTTGGCCTGACTTCACCATCTCATAACTGCCATCACTCCTGGGTCAGGAAACAAGCAGGGCTCACTGGCTCCAGGGGACCACAGGTAAGAGGTGCATATGTCAGCTCAGAAGCTTTGTTGTCCTTTCTCCAGAGCACGAGAGTAAGCTTTTACAAGGCAAAAGAGGTGGTCACTTTAAAAGATGAGTCCCACAAGAAAATGTATCTTACTAGGAAAGCTAGCCTGGGATCACTCCAGAAATGAAAAAGAGGAAGACTAATTTTTTCAAAGCAACTAAAGTCTCAATGTTCAGTAAACAATTTATTTGGATAATTCATTTGCGAAAAGAAAGTGTTCAACTTCTAGAAGATCAATTAATTCTATCCAAGGAGTGATTACGGTTCAGAAGTAGATTTCAACTTTCTTTTGCCATATATCTGTCTTTTGTCCTAGATTTAAGAGAGATTGGCCAAGCCGGTGAGGTGGTTCATGCCTGTAATCTCAGCACTTTGGGAGGCTGAGGCGGGTGGATCATGAGGTCAAGAGATCGAGACCATCCTGGCCAACATGGTGAAACCCTATCTTTACTAAAAACACAAAAATTGGACGGGCGTGGTGGCGGGCACCTGTAGTCCCAGCTACTCAGGAAGCTGAGGTAGGAGAATCGCTTGAACCCAGGAGGTGGAGGTTGCAGTGAGCCAAGATCCCGCCACTGCACTCCAGCCTGGCGGCAGAGTGTGACTCTGTCTAAAAAAAAAGAGAGAGAGAGAGATTGGCCAACTTGCCAAGATCATCTTCCTTTCTTTTTCATATCTTTATTCTTTCCTTCCTTCCTTCCTCCTGTTCCTCCCTCCTTCCTCCTATTCCATTAAGCATCATTCTTCCATCTCTTACCACCAACTCCTCCCCCTGCCCCAGGTGGAATTCCACCTAAGAAGATCTGTGCTGGCCTGGGACTCTGAATTAAGTGGGCTTGGGGGTTATGTGGCTTTAGCACCCGCTATAAACAATTTTCCCTGTCAGTCAGTTTCTTCTTATTACAAGAAGGACCTCCAGTATGGCTCCTCCTGTGGTTGGATTCTAGGTCACTGCTGTGCCCTGTGTAATTTAGGAACCTCTTTGATTATACAGGTGAATAGCTCTACTTGTTTCTCCAGCAGATGTTTGGTTGAAGTCCCTTCCCTGTGATTATGACTTTCTTTGGTCAAAAGGAAAGTAACTTGAGAAAGCTGGGTCCAGGAATGAAGAACAGGGAGGCAGCCACAAGATGAATTTTTGAACTCTCCAGACCACATTTTTGACTATACAATCCCTGAACCAACCTTATTATTAAGTATAATTACCAGCCCCAGGCATAAGCTACAGAGCCCCTACAGAGGTGCTATAGGTACCCCCAAGTTAAGCTATGTTTTTTTCATGCATGACCATCTTACCAGTTGAGGAGTTATGAACCCCTGGGTAATCAATTGGGTCAAGGTGGCTCCAAATACCAAAAGACATTGATAGTATACTGAGAAATGTAAAATATCCATCATTAGAACTTAAGAGCTAAGTATATCCAGGCCTCACTTAAAAACAATACAGATGTGTTTTAATGCAACATGTTTTTTTTCCTGAATATTGATTCTTGGAAAATAAAGTTTCTTCCCAAACACCTGCATCAGCTCCAGACTGGTTAATATGATGGTCCTCTCAGGAGGTGGAAATGGGTATTGGTTTAAGGATGATTAGTCCCTATTTCATATAAGCCATACTGATCAAATAAATTGTTGGCAATAGATCCCTCTCATATAATTGCATTCATAGAAAGCACATGAAGGAGAGCCATTTCAAGGTTCAACAACTCTGTGAGGTAGATATGATTCTTAATCCCACCTTTCAGGTAAGAAAACCAAGATTTAAGAGAGATTGGCTAACTTGCCAAGATAATCTTCATTTCTTGTCTTCCTTCATTCCTTCCTCCTTTCTCTCCTTCATTCGTTCCTTCCTTCCTTCCTTACTCCCTCCCTTCCTTCCTCCCTCCCTCCCTTCCTTTCTTGGTTCCTTCCTTCCCTTCTTCCTCCTTTTCTTTATATACTATATGCAAGTCTCTATAAGCACAACAGAGAACAAACAAGACAGAAAGTCCTGGACCCTATGGAACTCACATTCCAGTGGGGGGTAAAACAATTTTCTCTACATAATATGCTACCATAATGCCAGGTAATGAAGAGCTTTGTAAAATAATAATAAATGGGACAAGGATAGAGAGTGGGGATGGTGGTAAAGGGGCTTTTATTTAATACAGATTCTCAGAGAAGGCCTCTCTAACAAGATGACATTTGAGGAGAGACTTGAATGAAAGACAGGAGGGGCAAACGAAAAATGTGCTTGGCAAGTGTGAGGAAGACCAAGAAGGCCACTGTTACTGGAGAAAAGGACAGGAGAGAGAATGATAGGAAAAGTAGCCAGAGCACATATGTATAGCGTCTTGGAAGCCACAGTAAGGATTTGGATTTCAAATGTGTAATGAGAACGTACCAGTTGCTGGGGAAGGCTGTAAATGGACAATAGTGGGAGCAGTTGGTTGGGGTGGGAGGGCAAGTTGGTGTTTTGAATAGAAAGCCACGCAGTAGTCTATGCTTGGGCCAGAGTGGTAATGAGAAAGGTAGTGATAATTGGCTGGATTCATGTTATCTCTGAAGCTAGGACCATAGGATTTGTCTCAGGACACAACGAAGTCTAGACTTTAACCCAGGCAAGTTGGCAACAGCCCCACATACCCACCCTCTGGCCAACACACTAGACAGTAAGTAGGTTTTAGTCTCACTGCAGCCACTCCTCAATCTTCCTATTTCTATTACCCACCCCATGCTCTCTGCTGCCACCTAGTGCCCATGTGCTGCCTCCAACTCCTCCCTGCCCTTGCCCTGAGTGGTGTGCCCATCAAATACTTAAGAAGAAAATGTCACTTCTCTGGGCCTCAGTTTCTTCATCTATGAATGTTAGGGCTGGGATAATTGCCCCTAAAGCCATTTTCAATTCTTACTTTCCACGGTCGTGATCTCTTCCTTATGATGTAGGCAGGGAAAATGTTAAGATTAGGGCTACCTATGTTTTCCCTGTAGGAATATATTTTTTAAATGTTGCCTTGGCAGTTCTTGAGCACCCTGCTCTAGTGCTCAGAAAGAATCAAGGTGCTCTGGAATCATGAGGTCTTGTTGCAAAGTTGGGATTAAACTAATTAACATTATGTAAAATCTAAAATTGAGTACCTTGAAAGAGAGTTTGGTTGCTCTCCAAAAAATTAAATAAAGAATTCCTGTGTGACCTAGCAATTCCATTCCTAGGTATATATTCAAAATAATTGAAAATAGGTACTCAAACAGACCTTGGTACACGAATGTTCACAGCAGTGCTATTCAGTGTAGCCAAAAGTTAGAACAATCCAAATGTTCACCAACAGATGAATGGATAAACAAAATGTGGTATACCCATAAAATGAAATAGTACTCTGCCATGGAAAGGAATGAAGTGTTGATAAATGCTACAGTATGGATGGACCTCAAAAACATTATGGTAAATTAAAGAAGCCAGACTCACAAGCTGACATATTGTATGATTTTATTTATATGAATTATCCAGAAGAGATAACCCATAGAGACAGAAAGCAGATTGGTGGTTTCCAGGGACTGAGTAAAGGGTGGAAATGGGAAGTGACTGCTTAATAGTACAGGATTTCTTTGGGGTAATGAACATATTTTGGAACTTGATAGAGATGCTGGTTGCACAGCAATATGAAAGTATTAAACGCCACTAAAATGTACAACTTAAAACGGTTAATTTTGCTATGTGGATTTCACCTCACTAAAAATGTTAATGTAAAGGTAAAAGTGTTGATTCACTTCCTCAGTCTCACTAGCCTCATTTCAAATGCTCAGTAGCTAGCGGCCAACATATTGGGCAGCACAGATGTGGAATATTTACATCATTGTAGAAAGTTCTCTTGGACAGCACTGATTTAGATAATACATGGTCTCTGACACGACCGTGGGGAGGTTGCGAGAGCAGAGGAGGAATGAAGGCATTGGAGAAATGAAGGCGGGAGTAGAGGAGGAATGAAGGCAGTTCACATTGGTCCGTGCGCTTCATGGAGGCTCCATGTGCACCATGGTATGTACTGTTCTCCCTCGCAGAGCGGGGAGCCTCCTCAGTGCTACTTTCCAACAAATGCCCACCAGAGGGCACTCTCACACCCCGGAAAACAGAAAACTAAAAGGACGTCAGAGTGCAAGGACTCAACATTTTTAGCATTTTTAGCATCCAGAACTAAACTAGTGGTAATAGAAGTTCATGGAAAGCAAACACTATATGAGAAGTTCCATGTAAACTCTCCCACTCTAAATTGAGAAATTGTTCATTTTGGGGGGAAGCTTTCCTTCTTGGCTATGTTGGGTCTCAGCCCAATGTGAATTTGATGAGTATGTAGAAAGGTTGCATGTGTACTAAATGCAAACGTACGAGCTAAAGGCTAGAGTCCTGTGGCCCAGGGATGAAGTTGTCCATCCTTGCCCTGCTGCTTTGCTTGCTCCCCTTTTCCAAAGGTCTTGCTGACAGCTTGATGGCTGGTGGGCTGTGCTACCATTAAATAACCATGGGAAATGAAAACTCTACAAGCATTCAGTGTGGGAACTCTCTAACTAAGGCAGCAAACCTTTGCTTAAAATAAAATAAAATAAAAATGTCTGCTTCCAGGGTAGGAACTATACTTAAAGCATGATTTTAAAAAACATTTGAAAATTATTATCTCTTCTGGTAAGCCAGTGTGAGCATTTATACTTCATTGTTTGAGTTTTTGCATGAATCTTCTCCAAAGCTCTTGTAATCAGAAAGTTAACCAGGATGATAGTTTGGCTCTGGCATTGCTGGCGACTTGCAAATCTAAATGTGAAAAACCGATCTGGCAGTTTTACACTTGGAGAATAACATTGTATGGGACTCAACTATTGCCTCTACCATTTGGCTCTTGTGACACTAAGACATTTTTCCTTCTCAGAATTTGGAAATGTTCTGGGTTAAAAAAATAAACTCACACTTCTGTAGATCTGGAAGAGCTATTTCTACAAACTCTTTGGGACAGGGTATAAATGTAGCCTGCCGTTCCAGTGATTGGGTGGTTGGTCTCATGGACAGAAATGGTGGGTGCTCCTTCTTCCCTTTCTTCTCTCCTCTCTCCCTTCCTACTCTTTCTCCCTGTATCTGAGATGGATTTATTAAATTTGGAACTTTTTTTTTTTGAGACAGAGTCTTGCTCTGTCGCCCAGGCTGGAGTGCAATGACACACTCTTGGCTCACTGCAACTTCCGCCTCCCAGGTTCAAGCGATTCTCCTGCCTCCGCCTCTTGAGTAGCTGGGATTACAGGCATGTGCTACCATGCCCCGCTAACTTTTGTATTTTTAGTAGAGGAGGGGTTCACCATGTTGGCCAGGCTGGTCTCGAGCGCCTGACCTCAGGTGATCCACTTGCCTTGGCCTCCCACAGTGCTGGGATTATAAGTATGAGCTGCGGCGCCTAGCCTGGAGCATTCTTTACTAAATCTCAGCTCTCTGGAAAAAGTGGACAAAACCAGGCTTTGGCCTTGGGTTAATATCTGCCAGAGGTGTTACTAGCTGTTACTCAGCAGAGTATTTAGAAACAAGATATCTTAATATTGTCCTTTTATCTAGTGTCTTATCATTGTTTGTAGGTATACAAATTTTATATTCACCTATTTTGCTGATATACATGCTTTTTAGGTTCCTGAAACCCAAGACCAAAATGCCATCTAAATCTCAATGGACCATCACCTCCTCACTTTCCCTAGGTGACATTAAATATCTTCAACTCTCAAAAGTATTGCATAAAATCAGCGGCATGTAGGCCAATAAGCTGAAATGTGCTGGAAAGCAGGGAATCACTAGCCAACTCATGCCCATTGGCACAATTTTAATCTATGTTTTAAAACAAAATTTTCAAAAGAGAGAAAAATGTATGCAGCATTTACCGAAGAATGTTTCACACACATGCACAAGAAAAAAAACTGTCTGAGAAGGATTGAGGGGAAAAGTGTACTCGGTGGTCAAATAAATTTGGAAAACACTAAGTGTTCCCTTTTTCTCTTGGCCATTCACAATTTATATTTATATGGTAAAGGTCTTGAGAAACTGCATGTAGCAGAAGTTATTAATGCTCTACCCAGATCCTTGGAGATCTTTTACAGTTCTTTGTGCTCATCCCAAGCTTTGGCATTCTTCACAACTTTCTTCAGAGTATTGGCGGATACACAGAAAGCCTAAAGTACCTGAGAATTCACAGTCCCTCAGGAGGCTCATGGTCAATGACGACAATGATGGGCAGATGTTGGCAAGCCTAGCCCTTTGCCTTGAAGTAGAACAAACTCTGTGAAATACTTCAAGCCCCAGAGCTGCCTGGGCCTGAGTGTTCACCTGAAATGGCAGCCGGTCTTCATTTCTCCCTTCCCTATCCTATTTCCTACTTCATTGGCTGCTTTTGGGAGCACTTTTCTCATAAGTTCCTTGCGCATACGTCCTCACCTCAAGGTCTACTTCTGGAGAACCTGACCCACCATGCTACAAGGAACCCCATTCAATTTTGTTTAACTCAGGGTTTTAGTCATGCATTCATTAAACAAACTTTTACTGAGTTCCTATTGTGTGTCAGTGTGTCCTAAAAGTACTGGACCGTGGATGGCTAATCATTGGCCGATTCATCCCACCAAGTGTGAATGGGTGAGTTTTCTCTCCCATGTAACACCTTTCAGATTTTGGGGAAACTAAAATGCCAAGGAATTCACTTTCGGAAATGCTGACATACAGAATTAGATTTGGCACACGTAAGTCACACTCTCAAACCATGTTGTACATTCCTCAAGGGAAAACTGTGGGGGTGCCTTTCTTTGTATCCACATTATCATTGCTCAACCCTGACTTGCACCTTGAATCACATCTCAAGCAGTTCTAATGGAACATGCCCTGGACATGGACTCAGAACCCCTGAGTTCTCATTCATCTTCAAGAAGTGAGGGGAAGCTGGAGGAGAGACAACCTGGTGATTAAGATGTGATGCTGGTAAACGTGGGGAAGGCTAAAGTCAATTTTGTGGAAGAATACAGTTTTAGCCACCTGGCAATTTTGGAAAAGATTTACAAAAGAGTGTTGCGTAATAATTTCTCCCAAGAAGCTCAAAGTTCATCCCAGATGTGGTATAATCCATCTCCAAACATCCCTATGAAGCAGAAAGCATTTTAGAAGCTCACAGTGTGATTTTTAAAGTCTGTTTGATCAGTTCGTATAAGTTGGCAGTCAACGCTTATGTTTGATGTCACATAGGAAAACTACCCAGGTGTTTTGAGGCTGGATTGACGGGGAAAAACAATCTGAAGGAGGAAGTGGAGTCAGGAGACACGCTTTCTGTCCCCACCTTTTCTCTGCCTGTCTTTCTCAACTGAGCACACTTCATAGAAGTCTGATGTGACAGGATTATAGCTAAGCCAGGGTCTCTTAAAAACTAGGCTTGGTCAGGGAGAAGCAGCAGAGAGAGGCCTGCTGGCTGCTAAGGTAAGCACAGTGCACACAGTGCCTCTTGATGCTGCCTGAAGCCAAATATCTGGACTCCGTGCTTGATAAAGTAAGAAGGTTAAAAACAAAAAACCCTGTCTCTACTAAAAATACAAAAAATTAGCCGGGCGTGGTGGCAGGCGCCTGTAATCCCAGCTACTAGGGAAGCTGAGGCAGGAGAATGGCGTGAACCCAGGAGGCGGAGCTTGCAGTGAGCCGAGATTGTGCCACTGCACTCCAGCCTGGCCGACGGAGCGAGACTCTGTCTCAAAAAATAAAAATAAAAATAAAAAATAAATAAATAAAAAATTAAAAACCTGTTCCTTATACTTTTAAGAGAAAGGATTAAGAAAAGTGAAAGATCAAATTGTAGGTAATATGGTATATATGTGCATATCTGCATTCTGGTCATATCCTAAAAGGCTAAAAATGCCTGCCCTAGGTAAATGGAGGAGAGTAAAGACTGAGAGCAGGTCTTTGGAGTTGGTGACCAGTTGGAGAACTGTTCCAACAAGTAGAAACCTAACTTCCAGGTTAAGGAGTGTGTGGTGGTTGCGTGCAAGCCCCCAAGCAACTCCAAATAGGGTGATGTGTGATCAGAGTCACATGAAGGACACAAATAATCAGAGGGTTAAGGATTCAGAACAGGAAAGATGCTATAGAAATGGCAGGGTCATAACAATGTATCAAGAAACATTAAGGCTTGCAATGGGCCTGAAGGTAAATCTGAGGGGCTTGGTTATAGATTTTAAGAGTCTCATCCCAGAGAATTCCCTGCCTGTTTACTCTGAAGAGAAGGTGCTCTGAAATTCTAATCTTGACTCTTCTAAGTGAAAAATCCTGGGAAACTCTTCCAAGACCTGCACCTTAGACCAATAACCATGGTCTGCTGTTGACTTTCCTATCATCTGATCTTTTGCCTCATTTGCTGTTCATCCCATATTATCTTTCACTTGCCCATAACCTCTCCTCAGTGGTGGACTTTTATTACCTGCTAAGGGCTATTTTCCTGCTTCATAGATGGTAACTTCTCATTGAGTCCTTACACAGTGGAAGGGGCAAGGCATCTCTCTGGGTCTTCTTTTACAAGGACACTAATTCCATTCATGAAAGTAGAGCCCTGGTGACCTAATCACGTCCCAAAGGCCCTACCTTCTAATACCATCACCTCGGGAGGTAGGATTTCAACATATAAATTTGGGGCAAATACAAGTATTCAGATCACAGCAGCATGTGTGAGGGAAAAGGGACCTGAATCTATGTGTATAGTAATGTCTGGGCACTGACACTGGTATGACCACCTACCACAAGACAAATGTTAAATAGGACAATGTCTATAATACTTTGCTAGAAGGCTATACTACAGAAGGGTATAATCCAAGATGAGTGCCGTGACAGAGCTGCAGTTACAGAGCACCCAAACATTATCACACTCTAATTATAATCATGTCTTCCACACCTGACCAGTAGGGAGCACACATGCTGCAGAGGTCAGACATATCTTAGTGTAATGGGGGAAGCTTTGTATTAAAAGTTAGGTAGCCTGGGTCCAAGTCCTGACCTTACTCCTTTTTAGTTCCGTAACTTTGAGAAAGGGACTTAAGGTGTCTAACCTTGGGTTTCCTGCAAAACTGGGACAATAAAATTCCTGCCTTATTTACTTCAAAAGGCTATTGTGAAAATTAAATGAGATGATGAATGTCAAAGCATGTTGCATACTCTGAAATAGTATACAAATGAAAGTTCTTGTAATATAATTGATATTTAATTCTCTCCAAAGCAGTGCAAGATGGGGTAAGAATAATCATCATCATAACAGTTAAATTTTTCTCTTGTATCATGACGTTTTTTTGTCATTGAAACATCATTTCAAAATACAGAACAGTTATAAGAAAGTACAAAAAAATGCCCATAACACTTACATTTTTCTCTTTTATAATATCTTGATTTTTTGTACATCATTTCAAACTACAGGAAAGTTATAAGAAGGTACAAAAAAATGCCCATAATAGTTACATTTTTCTCTTTTATAGTATCTTGATTTTTTTGTATATCATTTGTAACAGAAAAGTTATAAGAAAGGGGGGGAAAAACCTATAGGTTTGGGAGGCCGAGGAGGGTGGATCACTTGAGGTCAGGAGTTCAAGACCAGCCTAGCCAACATGGCGAAACCCCATCTCTACTAAAAATATAAAAATTAGCTGGGCATGGTGGCGGGTGCCTGTAATCCCAGATACTCAGGGGGCGGGGGGCTGAGGCAGGAGAATCACTTGAACCCGGGAGGAGGAGGTAGCAGTGAGCCGAGATCACACTGCTGCACTCCAGCCTGGGGGACAGAGGGAGACTCTGTCTCAAAACAACAACAACAATAACAACAACAGCAACAGCAACGAAAAGCCCATCGGTCTTTTATCGGGATGCATCACATGCATCAATTAGTAATGACTTGCCCCATTTGCTTAATCATTTTCTCCCTTGCCGCCTGTCACTGTCTTGCTTTGATTGCATTTATCATGTCCCTTTATCCCTGAATACCTTGGTATATATTTCTCAAGAACAAGAACATTCTCCTATATCTTCTCAATACAATTATCAGAATCAGCAAATTTAACATGATATAATGCTATAATTTAACCCACAGTCCATGTTCAAATTTTGCTGCTTCTCTCAAACTGTCCTTTACAGCTATTTTTTCCATTCCAGGAACCAATCTACAATGATGCACTTATTATCATGATTTTTTAAGCCTCTTTTCACCTGAAACATTTCCTCAGCCTTTCTTTGTCCTTCATGATTTGGGTATTTCTGAGGAGTAAAGGCCAGTTGTTTTGTAGAATGTTTCTTATTTGGGGATTGTCTGGTGTTTCCTCATGACTAAATTCAGGTTGTAGAACTTGAACAGAAAAGCCGCAGAAGAATGCTATGCCCTTCAGTATCACAGCAGAGGCATGGCTTGTCAGGTTGTCTCGATACTGGTACAGGCAGCTCTGATCACTTGGATAAGGTGATGTCCACCATGTTTCTCCACTGCAACATAATTACTATTTTCTCCCTTTGTAGTTAAATATTTGTGGGGAGAAACTTTAACATGATGTAAATATTCTGTTCTTCATAAAGCTCACACCCACTAATTTTAGTATTCTTTGGTGATTCTTGGCTGAGTGAAGTCTAATGGTCACAAGTGGTAATTTGTTAACTCCATCCTTTCTTCTACTTTGTAAAGTTAGAATCATAAGGTGGAACTGTTCCTTCTGCCCTATTTATTTGTGTATTTATTCATTTATTTATAGACTCATGGATTCTTCTTTTGCTCAATAAGTTTTAATCCATTACTATTATTGCACTTGCTTGGATTCTCAAACATCTCAGATTTGGCTAGTGGGCACCACTTCAATCTGGATCCCCATCGTTTTGACATGCTTCCGTCATTTCTTTGTTAAGCACTTCCTTGCTTTCTGACACAAAAAGCTGATCCAGGTTTATCTTGTATCTCCTCTGCCCTATAATTCTCCATTTCTCTGAAGGGATCTAGTCGGGTTCTTTTTGTGCAGAATGATCTTCAAAAGTCAAGATCTGGACCTCCAGGCATGTTCATTGCTACTGGGGTATCATTGGTTTTAGGCCCTCTCAGTGAGCTGATATCACTTTAAAACATTTTCCAATAATGACTGATGAACATATAGATAAACTCATTGTCCCATGACAGCTCATACATATTTAAACGTAATACATACATATGATGCTAAACATACATATTAAACCTAATATGCCTATAAAGAAAACATGAATTCGTACTGGTACTTCCATTCAAACCAATGTTATGAGTTTACTCTAGCCCTTCCTCTTTCCGTATTTGGACCTCCCTTCTCTGACAGTGAAAAACCTGGCTCCCACCCACAACATACTTACTCATTTGCCCAATGCTTGAACACATGCACAGAGTAGTTTCAGAATTACTCACCTATACCATTATGAAAAACAAACACTACTTAGCATTCAATATTTGTTTATAGCTCTTTTTCTCTTTGGATTGGAGGCATACAGTGAAAATACTGTGTTCAAAAGTTACTTTGATTAGTTTTATTTCCTCCTTCAATATGACTGTTTTTCATATGAAATGCAAATAGATCCAATTGTTTGTATTTAATTTTATGTTTTTTTCAGGATTTTTATTGATTTGAATTTTTTGAGTAGTAAAACATTAACTTGCTTCCAAAAGTTAAGCTTGTACAAAAAGGTATTTTTAAAGATGTATCCCTCTCCTCCATCCCAATTCCTTGCACCCCGTTCCCACCATGCCCTGTAAATAATTGGTTTCACTACTTTTTGGTTTATCCTTCCTGTGGTTCTTTTGGCAAAAATAAGCAGATGCATGTATATTTCCTTATAAGAGTTAATATTGTAATTATTACTGGCTTACAGAAAAGGCACAATCTGTACACACCACAGAAGTCAATAGGATCAGGTTCCATTTCTTCCTGACTCAGAGGAGCCTGTAGGGGTCAGCAGGGGACACAGAGCCGGCTCTCCAGAGCTGAGTGGATATTACAAGTTCACTGCAGCCTGAACCCACATCCATCAACTGGCTGCTAATCCTTCTTGACAGACATCCCAGAAGAAACTTGATGTGCTAACTAGTTCCAGAGTTTAACAAGTGTGAAAGCCAAGGTTTGCATTTGGGAGACTGGAAGTAAAGTGATTTATGTCTGCATTTGACTGAGCACGAGAAGTCCCCAAGAAAGTGGCTGGACTCAGTTGCCTAAATGTTCTTTTTCCTCAGAGGAAAAGCTTAACCTTTTAAGATTTCTTCATTTCTTCCCCGTAAGTTTGTACTTAGGAGACCCAAGAGCCTCAAGCCTCAAGCCCTTCTTAAAATGCATTTGATATACCACCCCATGCAGGGTGACAATAGAAGGTCTGTCTGCCTGCCTGTCAGTGGGGCCTCTCAGCCCTGCAGGTGAAGAAAAAGGATGGTGGCTTCACCTGAGTGCACCTGTGCTCACCCGAGCAGAGTCAAGAATGTGAACAATTCAAGCATTCTCCAGCCTAGAAACTCAGCTGCGATGACCGAGAGAAGCTGGATGTACTTTTTTCTTTAGGTATTCCTCCTTTGTCTTCATTACTTTCTTGGCAGAACGGTGCAGTCAGTGCTGGATGGCAGACGGAAAGCCTCAGATGGCTGTTTGGCTCAGGCAAGCAGGGCTACAGCAAAGGAGGCAGCTTCAGCTGTTCTGTACAGACGGGAGAAATATGAGCCCACCTGGATATAAAGAAAACCCCACCCTAGACTTTGCCAAGTATAGAGAGGAACATCCCCAACTCTCAGTGTTTTCTTAAGTCCTTCATACATTCCCACTTTAGTATACTCAGCTGAGAAGTGTAAAGAGATACTCACCCTTAGGGCTAAGAAAAGATAAATTCTCCCCCTCCTCATTCCAGCTGAAACCCTCTCTAGGTTCACAGCAGCCCCCTTGTGCCCCATGAGGCAAAGAATTGGGAATAATGTGTTGATAGATGGTAACATATAGGCGGGAACAATAATGTCCCACTACTGTGGCGCTTTTATAGGTTCTTGGATTTGGAAGGGCCTTAGAGGTCACCTAACTGACCAGTCTTCCATCTTTCTAGCAATCCCTCTGCAGTACCTTTGACAGGTGGCCATTCAGTCTCTGTCTGAACACTTTCAGTGATAAAGAACTCCACACTATTGAATAGCAGACTACTACTCATCCTTCAAGACCCTGATCAAATGTCATCTGCTCTGTGAAGCTTCTCCCAACTTAGCCAGGCATATCGGTTACTCCATAATTTGTGATCCCTCAGCACTTTACTCTCACTCCATCAGAACACATTATATTGGAACTTATCTTTTTCATCCATATCTGTCTCTCCCATTTGTCTCTGAGCATTTAAAGGAAGAGAGCCACATATTATTTATCTTTGTATCCTCAACTCTTACTACAATACCTGACACTTAGATGGTGTTCCAATAATGATTGTTGACTATATAGATGAGTGTATTCTCTTAAGACCAGTTACACCATATTTAAACAACTATAATTATTAGAAAATCCATCCTTACATTGAGCCTATGTCTTCTTTCCACACAATGGTCTTTATTCTGCCATTAGACAAAGGAACAAAAGGATACATCAAATATCCATTATGTGCTAGACATTCTGCTTGACAAGTTTACAGAAAGTCCACTTATGCTTCCTTTAACTGTTCTTCCAATAGTTGCTGTCCTCATGATTCCCATAGACCTCTCCTGTGCAGTCTAACCCTCCACAGTCAGGCCCACAATTTCTTAGCCGATGTGGCTTTAGGACCCTGGCTTTCCATTCACCCTGGTCTGGATGGGTTTATCATGAAGAAGCTAAGGAAACCCAGAATCATGTGTTTAGTTCCACTTGCTGTCCTGATAATGCAACGTCTGCTGGAATAGCCTGACAGCTCCTCAGTTTCAGACAGGGCAGATACAAAGGCTTTGGGAAAAGGTGAGCACTTTCCCTAAGTGCCAGCCACAGCACCTCAGCAGGCCAAAGTTTCCCGATCTCCCTTCAAGCCAACTTCAAGGGAAGCTTCTGTTCAGCATCCTAGCTTATGAAACATTAAACCTGAGAGCAAACGGCCATATCCCACCCTCAGAAGATTATTATCCGTAATGGCTCATCCTTAGTCCCAGGTTTTCCTTTGTAGATCAGTCAACAACACTTGACTTCTAGTTTTGCCTGGACCTATTATCTATTACAGTTTTAGTTATTTTCAAGTAGGAGATTTCTCTGCAAATGCTGCTGCCAGGATATGCATATATCCATGTATTTTAGCTCACCAGGTCTCTTCCCTCTGGAGAACACCAGGAATACCAGGGAGAGGTGGAATGAGAGGGCGAACTGACACTGAAAGCAAAGGCACAGATGTTCAAGTCAAACTTCATCACCTGGAGCCAACCCCGTCTTCACTCTTGCAAAAACACACCTATCCAGCCAAGTACATTTCTTTCTTGCCACCTCTAAAGATGAATTTCTGTTGATAATATATTTGATTTCAGTCATCGTCTTCACAGCTGAAAGTGAACTGCCCAGTAACTGTCTAACATTCTTTTCAAAGCCCACCGCAGCATTTCCTTCTCATCAGATATCCTATCAGGCTCTTGTTAGCTATACTGGCTTTCAACACATCCCTCCCTGTCCATGTCAGCTTAACCTCAACGCCTTTCTATATGCAAAGTGACCACTTGTGCTTTGGGCCCACCCTGTATCTTATAGAGGCTTCCATCCCAACAATTGATTGAAATTACTTACTTATACAACTGTCTCCCACAAAATAGTCTATGAGCTTCTTGAGGGCAGGAACTTTACTTTGGCTTTGGCTGTGTATTTGCAGGATCCAGTATAATCTCTGACATGTAGGCTACACTCAGTCAGCGCTGATAAACTCCTTTTAACAGTCCAAAAAAGTGGTGAGTCAATGTTTTTGACCTTATACCTCATGTCAGTGGCTTTGGAATTTGTAAAAAAAAAATCATCTGGAGAGCTTTTTAGAAATATGCACCACAGATCTGGTGACTCTATTGTATTGGCGGGACCTAGACACTTGCATTTGTAAATAAGTACCCCAGATGATTCTGATGTGGGTGTCCTTCATCGCACGTTTTGATAAACAGTGACTAACCTGCAACCTTCTTCCTCACCGTGTTCTGGGTTTAGGGTAACTTGCCATTTCATACTCATAAGATTATTAGCCTGGTAGATTGGTCACACATTGTAAATGCAGTAGATTTGCCATTCAGCAAGTCATGAAAGAAAGTCTCTTATGGGGCAGACACAATTAAGTAAATTAATAAATGTTTAGACACTATCAGTCAGGATAGGAAAGGCTATGCTGCAGTAACAATCAATCACAAAATCCCAGTGCTTAATGTAACAAAAGTGTACTTCTTACCCAATGAACTTGGCAGAGGACTTGGTTTATGTGTAGTCACTCAGGGAGCCAAGCTGGTAGAAGTTCCACATCAAAGTGTGCTTCCAGAGTCCCACAGTGGGGAGGAAATGTGGCAAGTCCTGCACTGGCCCCAAGGCTTTGTCCTGGAAGTGACATATGCTCACATTTCATTATGTAAAGCAAGTCCTGTGACTACACCCAAGGAGAGGATAGCACAAATGCTAATGAATAGCAATAATGACCATGCAAACACTCACATCCAATATGAAACCAGAGAAAGGTGTTAGAGAACCTGGCACAAAGTAGATGCTCTGATAAAAATATTTATCAGACAAATAAAATGAGAAAATGTGGCCCTTATGTTGGGAAACAACTACCACTATCTTTCTGCTTGCAAAGTTGGTTACGTTCTATTTTAACATATATTAAAATGTATGTTCTACGTTATTGAGTGGAGGAGCCGTAGATTACAGAACAGCTGTTGGTATGATTATGAACTCATTTAGAAAAAGTTATGGATGTACACATACACACAAGGCATAGTTATATGTTACATAACAAGAATTAAGTGTCTGAAAAAGTGTTCCACCAAATATTATTTATTGGAATATTTCAGTATGATGGGCTTTTAAGTAACTTTTAAAATTTTATTTTTCATATGTTGTTTGACATACTGTCAGTAAGCATGATAATCAGAAACAAACAATAAAGTAACTTCTCTTTTGAGAAAAGAATATACAAATGCTCATTGCAAGGGAATAAAGTAGGCAATACTAATAAAAACATGCATGGCAGAAAATGAAAATAATTAGTATATGTTCTGAAATAAGAGCAAGTTTACAGAGTGACCCAAGATACAAAGCTGTCTGTCAAGGACTATTCTGTGGAGTACATAGAGAAAAATCTGACATGTCCATCATAAAATAAAGTGATGCTCCCAGAACAACATGGGGTTGTGAAAAGGACACTGGGGGCAGCTGGAAGAAGCTCCTCATAGCCAAATCTGGAATAATTTGAACATCACAATTAATAATTATAGTAATGGGTTATAACTTGTTGAATACAATAAGAATCAGAGAAACTATTGGAGGCTCTTTCACCTTCAGCACTCACTAGAGATGTATTCATGGAGTAAGTTCTCAGTCTTCATATTACTTAATTTATCAGCAGCATTCAACAGAGTAGATCTCACCCTCCTCTTTCAAGTATTATTCTGGCCTTCCAGAACACAACACTCTCCTGGCTTTCCTTCCACCTCATTGGCTCCTTTTTCTCAATCCCCTTTTCTGTTTCTTCCTCCTCTCCACATACTCAATACTGGAGTCCCCCCAGGATTTAGTCCTTGGTCTTCTACCTGCATTCTCTCCACTGGTGATCTCATACAGCCTCATTGCTTTAAATACCACTGATATGTTGCTAACTCCCCAATCTGTATCTATCACCCAAGCTGCACTCCTGTACAGCAGATTTGTATATCCAACTGGCTACATAACATCTGCAATTGGACACCCAATGGACATTTCAAATCTAATATGTTCAAAAACGACCACCAGATCTTCCCCAAAAACCCACTTCACCCTCATCCTTCCCCCATTTTAATTAATGTCATCCTTCCAGTTACTGAAGCCAAAACCCTGGAGTCTTCCATGACTTCTCTCCTTCTTTCCCCATCCAGCCTTGCAAGAGATTCTGCTGGTTTTGCCTTCTAATATATCTAGAAGCCAGCTATTGTATCATGTTCTTCCTTGCTACCACTGGTTATTTCCTCTTCCTGGAATGCTCAGACAACCACAGGCCTAAATCCCTCACTTCTTTAAATTTTTGCTCAAAAGTCATCTTCTTAATAAAGTGTATCTGGACTACTTTGGTTAAAAATGCAATTCAGCCAGGCACAGTGGTGCATGCCTGTAATCCCAGCTACTCACGGAGCTGAGATGGGAGGCTCGCAGGAGCCCAGGAAATCCAAGATTTCCACCTTGGAATCAACCTGATATTAGAGCCCACACTCATGACACTATACCTACTTTAACTTCAATATGTGCAAACACTGCAAATGTCATGATTTGTCTATGGACACAGAAGAATCAACAAAAATTAGAACATTTCTTACCTGCTTTTATTTCTAAAAGAGTAGAAGAGGATGTCTAGAATTGCAGGAAAATAGACCTGTAGGAGTGTTTGGAGACCTTAAAATAAGGAAATCGAGTACCAAGGACATTAATGGACTTCCCTAAGTTGCATGGTTGGAACTAGACCTAAGAGCTGGTTCAGAGCTATTTCCACCTCACCCACCTAAACCAGTACTTCTTCACATCCTTGGTGTGCCTGTGCAGCCATGCTAGATTACCTCATCTCAGCTCCCCTTTCCCTCGAGGCAAAGAGCACCAATCTTTTCAATTTTCTTCTAGGGCACTTATCCAAGCCTTTAATCATTTGCACAGGCTCTTCTTAAATTTTTAAAAAATCTTTAGTCTCTGAAGCCCAACTATGAAGCAGTTTCATGTAAAGAGTGATTCTTGAATTAGGAAAGAAATAAACACGCATCTGCTTGTGGGCAGCTGTGATGAGGTAAGACAGCATGATCACTGCCTCCCCCAGGTCATCTTGCCTGATAAGGGTCAGTGGGCATAAGGGCTGGGCCAGCCAGAGGGAGTGGGAGGAAAAATGAAATCTTAATTTCCAAAGAGCCTGGGGGAATAAAGCTGCCTGGAAAAAAATGTGATCCTTGCAAAGATAAGAAGGATAGAGATGATTCAATAAAACTACTAGCTTGCTGTAAAATATTTGCCTACTCTGTTTTCTACCCAGTTTCCTCCTGACACATATTTCTAAGTGTTCCCCACCTTTGAATGTGCACAATACACAGAAATACACAATCAGCTGCTATTATTATCGTCATAACATGTTTCAACTCAAGGTATTTGAAAATTGCTCTCAATGCACTGCGTTTAGCTGGACATCCATTCTTGACTGACAGACACATTCATACACATTTGCCCACTATCCCTCCAGCCTTCCTCATCTCACCCCTGGTAGAAAACCACTTGATAATGAAGATGTGGAGTTTGGTTCAACTCTACACCTACACCAAAAAGAAATGGATGCAACCATCCAATAGTTAGTAGAAGGGTCCCTAAACTAAAGATTATGAGATGCAAGCTTCCTTTGCTCACCTGCTAAAATTTTGTGACCTCAAGCAATCATTCCACCTCCTCAAGTCTCACCTGCTTCTAATGTAAAATAAAGATGATAATAAAACTTTGCCTACCTGGGGGCAGGTGACTAGGTCAAATAAGATGGTTTTATGAATCTCTTCTTGGCCCACAGTTCATTTACTTAGTCAAAAATATTTACCAAACTCCATATAGGTGCCAAGGGTGTTGGGAAATGCATCAGTGAGCAATCCTGATGAAGCCCCATCTGCAAGGTAGGAGGCAGAGCACTAGAAGGAAAAGTGAAGTTGGGAAGGGGATAAAGAGCAATAAAGGGGAGGGAGTGCTATTCTTTATATATATATGTATATATCTTTATATACATATATATGTATACTTTAAGTTCTAGGGTACACGTGCACAACATGCAGGTTTGATACATAGGTATACATGTGCCATGTTGGTTTGCTGCACCCATCAACTCATCATTTACATTAGGTATTTCTCCTAATGCTATCCCTCCCCCAGCCTCCCACCGCCCAACAGGACCCAGTGTGTGATGTTCCCTGCCCTGTGTCCAAGTGATCTCATTGTTCAATTCCCACCTATGAGGGAGAACATGCAGTGTTTGATTTTCTGTCCTTGTGTGATACTTTGCTGAGAATGACGGTTTCCAGCTTCATCCATGTCCCTGCAAAGGACATGAACTCATCCTTTTTTATGGCTGCATAGTATTCCATGGTGTATATGTGCCACATTTTCTTAATCCAGTCTATCATTGATGGACATTTGGGTTGGTTCCAAGTCTTTGCTATTGTGAATAGTGCTGCAATAAATATACATGTGCATGTGTTTTTATAGTAGCATGATTCATAATCCTTTGGGTATATACCCAGTAATGGGATTGCTGGATCAAATGGTAATTCTAGTTCCATCCTTGAGGAACCGCCACACTGTCTTCCACAGTGGTTCAACTAATTTACACTCCCACCAACAGTGTAAAAGCGTTCCTATTTCTCCACATCCTCTCCAGCATCTGTTGTTTCCTGACTTTTTAATGATCATCATTCTAACTGGCATGAGATGATATCTCATTGTGATTTTGATTTGCATTTCTCTAATGACCAGTGATCATGAGCATTTTTTCATGTGTCTGTTGGCTGCATAGATGTCTTCTTTTGAGAAGTGTCTGTTCATATCCTTTGCCCACTTTTTGATGGGATTGTTTGTTTTCTTCTTGTAAATTTGTTTGAGTTCTTTGTAGATTCTGGATATTAGCCCTTTGTCAGATGGGTAGGTTGCAAAATTTTTCTCCCATTCTGTAGGTTGTCTGTTCACTCTGATGGTAGTTTCTTTTGCCGTGCAGAAGCTCTTTAGTTTAATTAGATCCCATTTGTCTATTTTGGGCCATTGCTTTTGGTGTTTTAGTCATGAAGTCCTTGCCCATGCCTATGTCCATAGCCTATGGGAATGCTATTCTTAATAAAACAGTCAAGAAAGGCCTCCCTGATATAAGTTCACTTGAACTATGTGGATACTTTGGAGAAAAGCATGCCAAGAAGTGGGAAGAACAAGTACATTCTCTGAGTTTATGGACTCCACTCTGCACATTTTTAAAGAAACAAGAGGTCTCCCAAAATCCTGCTTCCTTTAGAAACACTAGCAGCGTGAGGGCCTGGCCAGCTCTGTTGCGGAAAAGACAAGCACTGAGAACTGGGGGAAAGGGATAACTTGTTTTTTTGCTCACCTCTTCCAGGATCAGCTGGAACGTAGCTACCGGTCTGTGGGCAGGGATTTTCCCAGAGCCCACCTTCAAATGAGCCCTCTTTGTTCTAGCAAGTGTCTCATGAAGAGGGCCCTGGAAACAGCTTCACTATTCCCTTTCAGCTCCTTGGAGGACAACAACCCTTTTACAGCAACTCAGAAAATGTCCCACTGGTTACTCCCATCTTGGTCCTGGGACCACATTCATTTACTGTAGGGCAAACCTGAAGCTTGTCTCCCTAAGTGACCTTAGCAGGCAGAGCACTTGGTGTTATTGGAAGGAAATAAGCAAATAAGAAGCAGAAAAATTGTGCTCCAAAATGCCTTCACAGACCTGCTTAGAGGAATGCCTACAATGTCCACGATGTATCACTCTTTTAAAGTAAAACTGAAGTCCCATTCCATTTTTAAAAATACAAACATGGTATGTTGGTGATAACACATTCGAATGTTATCTGCCTTTAATGCTTGTAGTGGGTTGAATCACAGCTTCTCCCAAAAGATGTCCACATCCTATCCCCAAAACCTACAAATGTGTGACAAGTGCCCTTGTAAGTGAGAAAAGAGGAAAATACACGCACAGAGCGAAAGTCATGTGAAGATGGAGGCAGAGATTGGAGTAATGCAACCACAAACCAACGAGTGCCTGGAACCACCAGAAGCTGGACGAGGCAAGGAAAGGTCCTTCCCTCGAAACTTCAGTCTCAGCCCCTGCCCACATCTCGATGTCAGAATGCTGCCATCCACACGTGTGAGAGTTACATTTCTGTTGTAAGACACCGAGAGTGTGGCAATGTGTTACAGCAGCCCCAAGAAACTAATACAACACCTTAGAATTTGTTTATTATATTAGCTTCTGCTGCTTTCCTGGACCTCAAAGCTCTGGGGCCTGGTCCCCCTCATGTTTTATAGGGAAGGGAACAGGAGCAGGAGGAAATGTTGGACAGAGGGAGAGTGAAGAGCAGACCCAGGGGGCACACTGATGAGGCAGAGGGGCCACATCCGAACACTATGGGGGACAGGGGAATGTGGGCGCTGGGGTGAGTAGGGCAAAGAGGAGTAGGAAGGGCCGGTGACAGGGCATTTGAGGGGTGATGATGGCCAACCCCAGAGACTGCACCCTGGCCTTGATGTTCTTGTGGTTTTATGTCACTGCAGGTTCCAGCCCACGGCTCAGAGAAGCAGACTGCTTCCCGGAAAGGGCTCCAGGTCTCCCCAAAGCAGCAGCCAGTCCAACATAACCTCTGCAGAGAAGGCTCTGGGCTGAACAAAAAGGTGGATTAAGAGCTTTCTCAGGTTGCATTTCTCTAAAGTGCAAGCTTGAAGAACCATCTGACTTGTGCTCCAAGGCAAATTCACGGCTGTTGGCTTCAGATGAAGAAGTCACAGATAACCCAAACCTGGTTGGAAAGACAGTTTGCCTGTGATTTGTCACACAGGGAATGCTCCAGGGACCGGGAAGAAGTGTCTGAACTAGCAGGCTGGCACACATCCAACTAGGAGTAGGAACACACACAAATCCCAGGCAGCTGACGGTTAAAATGTCTTGCCTGAATTCCTTTTCTTTGCCCAATTTGATGGCAGTGATCAAGCAGCCTCCTTGGGAAGCACCTTGAGGATACAGGGGGAAAGAAAGCTTCCTTTGGGGTTTCCAAAACACTCCCCTTTCATGCTTGTTTTCACTTAGTCATTGCCTCCCTCCTGGCCTCCGGCACCAGAGCCTGCATCCTGCCTGCCCCAGGTAACCGGAGCCCTGAGTGTGCACAAAGCGCCACTATGCCAGAGTGATGTTATCAGGCAGGCTGGCCTGCTCCGCACGGCAAGACAGCGGCTGAGCCAGGGTGGCCGGGCCAGAGCTGAAACAGGACTCCCATGCTCTGAGCGAGGACAGAGTGGCCTTTGTGCGGGACAAATCATATTTAGGCCCATTCCTTATTAACATTGCAGTCATCAGAGCATTTTCTTTCCTGACTTCCAGCTCCAAAACCCTGCATAAGATTGTGTAGGATGTGGCTCAGCCCTGGAGTTGACATTGAGTGGAAAGGACGATGTGACTTTTCTCAGCTTCAATTTTTTGGAGTCCGTCAGAACACTGAGTGCACAATTATACATGATGAGCAGCAAGCCTTGTGGCCAAACCACAAAACTTGACTGGAAGCTTGATATAGACTAGAAAAGATCTGGTCATCATAGAGAGAAATCATATCTTTTACAGGAGTGAGAACAGATTTGGGAACCATATAACCCTGGATATATATTTGCACCCTACCACAAACCTGCTGTGTGCCTTTGGGCAAGTCTCTTGACATCTCTGAGCTTCAGTGTTCTCATCTGTAAAATGCAGACAATAGTACCTACTTGCTAGTGTTGATGTGATGATTACAGACAGTAAATGCAGACAAATTAGCACATGGTAGATGCTCAAAAAATAGTAGCTTTAGTATTAAATGGATTTTCTGTGCCTTCTCCCACCGCCAAACTATTAGAATACATCTCAGTAGCCCTATCAAATAGATGAATATACATCTTAAGGTCTTAACAATGTACAGTGTAGAATTTGGCCTAAATCAGAAGAAAATCAGCAAATAAACTGACAATAAATCAAAGCCAGACATGTAATACCATAGCCCTTTTAATGATACTAAACCACACCCATGTTTCATGAGCAGTGCTACATCTAGAAAGAATACTGCTGCACAAAAGCATGAGAATTTGCTCTTTGAGGTTTCCAATCTCCCACCTGCAACTCCATTGATGGCCCACATTGATTGTGCCCCTCCTTAGGCGAGGTCTGGTAGGGGGGCCCTGAAGATGCAACCATCAGGGAGCTTAGTTTGGCCTGGAGTGAAATAAAGCAGGATAACAAACTGGCAAAGAGTTCAGCCGGGGAGAACAGACAGCCCTGCCAATCCTTGCTTGTCACACTCACCAGCTGTGTGATTTGGGGCATGTCATGTTGCCCTTCTAGACCTCAGAGGCCTTATCAATAAAGTGACAATAGCAAAGCACCTCTCTCATGAGTAGATGTAAGAATGCAAATGGCCTGGTACATAGATCTCAGGAAATATTTTCTGAACTAGTGACTTGCTGTTGAGAAGTTTAGGCTGGGAAGAAGAAACAGGCCAATGAAGGACATAATTGGAGGCAAGAGACATTTTGTGGCACCCTCTGATCATGCTGGGTAGGCAGGAGGCAGAGTGCTCCCCCAGAGACCTTCCATGCACTTTGGAGAGGAAGATGAGGCCACGTCAAAGTTTGAATAAGTAGTGAAGGCACATTACACTGGAGAAAAGGCAATGGAAAGGAGGTGACATTTGTGTATTGCCTGGTATATTCAGGCCAGTGCTAGGGGCTTTACCTATGCTATAGTGTTTAAGTCTTACAACAACCCTATTAACCCTCTTAAACCCATATGGAAATTTGGAAAAACTGAGTTGCAGAGATATTAAGTAATACTAACAATTATTGAACATATATCATGTGCTCTATTGATGATTTTATAATCATTATTTCTTTTAAAGAGCTTAATGGCCCAATAAGTAAGATATTTCCAAAAAAATCTAACATAAAGCACAAAAGGTTTAATAACCTGCCCTGGATTTTTCAGTTGATAAAGGAAGAGCCAAGATCCAAAACCAGAGACCGTCTGACAGCAAATGCCAGGTGCTGCGAATCTCTCACCGTGCACCACCCATGAAACCACTGGTTCTCAATATTTGATGTGCGTCAGAATTACTGGTTGAGTGTTTTGGAATCTCAGATGATCAGATCTATCAGATCTCCTCTAGCACTTACCACATCAGAGCCTCAGGGGTCTGGGCTCAAGTTATTGTGTTTTGTAAATGTTTCACAGGGCATTTTGCACTTGACAAGTATGGAGAATCACTTCACAAACTGTAAGGAGTTTCCGTACACTCTCTGGTTTTCTTATGTTCTGCTCTGGCCGGGCACATTCTGAGGAAAATAGTTCCCACACCTGTGGCCAGGGCAGACTTGCTTTGTCAAGCCTAGAGGCCACCTGGTAAGCATGGGAACTAGCCTAACTCTGGGAGAGGTCAGCTGGGCATCCTAAGCAGCTCACTGCTCCTTTTGTCTTAACTGTTACTTTCCTTGAAGAAATAACATAGCAAGAAGCAGATGGGGGTTGGTGGGAATCCTCCATGACTATTTTTTTAATGTTCTTCTACAACTTTGCTTATTTGTTATTTGATTAAATAACAGTATTGTTATTTAGTCAAAATCCTGGGGCAGATATTCCCTTATTCCATTTTTATCACAAGGTATGAATAGTTTCCTGTATTTTAATTTTTCCATGTCTTTTCATAAGCTTTATAATTATATATTTGTACACGTAAAATATCTCTCTCAGTGGAAAGGCCATAATATAGTTAACCTTTTTCTCTATTGTTGGGCATGTGGGCTGTTCCTAATTTTTTAGTATTATGGATAATATTGATGTAAATAGCTACCCAGGCAATTTCAATTCCTTCCTTCCCTCCTTGCTTCCTTCCTTTCTTCCTCCCTTTCTACCAACCATCGACAACAGCTCCTTAACATCCACTACCAACAGGTCCTACACTAGACATTGGGTAAAAATCTGAAAAGGACCCAGCCCTAGCCTTAAAGAAGTTTATTGTCTGGGCCGGGTGTGATGGCTCACACCTGTAATCCCAGCACTTTGGGAGGCCGAGGCAGGCAGATCTCTTGAGGTCAGGAGTTTGAGGCCAGCCTGCCCAACATAGTGAAACCCCGATTCTGCTAAAAAAGATACAAAAAGTAGCCAGGCGTGGTGGTGCAGGCCTGTAGTCCCAGCTACTCAGGAGGCTGAGGAAGAAGAATCGCTTGAACCCGGGAGGCAGAGGTTGTAGTGAGTCGAGATCGTGCCACTGTGCTCCAGCCTGGGCGACTGAGCAAGACTCCATCTCAATTAAAAAAAACAATGTATTGTCTAGAGGAAAATGGAGAAAACAAGAAAATTTTAAAAGTACTTATATTAAAACACAATGAGTCTGCTAAAAGACATTTGGTGAAACAAGAAGAGCTGGACAAGAAGGTCAGCACTAACCATTCCACCCAGAGAGTTGGTGGTAAGTGGGGCAGGGACAACTTCCCAAAGGAGGGAGCTTTGCAGCCAGGTCCTGGGAGAGCCTGTGATAAGGGAAAGTGGACTGAGTGATGGTTTGGGTTTGGTTTCATTTCAGATGAGCCTTTAGGCCACCTTTCCCACTCATGTTAGAAGTGATCCTCCTACTGGCAAAGATTGTAGGCCAGCAGTTCCAAGTCCTCTGTGAGAAAAGCCTCCGTGTTCCCTTCACATCACACCTGAACAGAGACTCACCCACCGTCTCCTATGGCTGGGTTGAGCCCTAATGGCTATTTGGATTCCCTTGTTGCTGTGAAGGATCCATGTATACTTCTATAAAACTTTCTCATGGCTAAAATTCCCTGGGACATAGCTGGTTAGGACACTTAGAGAATTTCATCCTTCATTAAAGCTCAGCTCAAATCACATCTCCTCAGCCAAGCCTTCTTCAACCCCAGCAGACTATAATAACCCAGTGTCTACACAGTACATGTGGCCAGAGCAGACCCTGGTTGTCTGAGATTAAGTTTATTCACTTTAGAGGAGGTAGAATGAAGGGGCTTTTTAAAAGAAAGACAAAATTATAGTACAGATGTGGCAGAAAAGTAAATATTTACTTAGAATGAAAGAAAAAGGTTTTATGAAATTTTAAAAGCTGGCAAGTACAATAAACATCAGACAATTCAGAAAAAATGCATGTTTATGAATTAACTGCCTAATACACTTTTTGTATTTTTCTCTACAAAACCATGTACACAAAAAACATTTTAGCTACATACGATTTTATGTGCATACATAGTTTTATAACATCTTCTACCAAAGATAATAAAAATATAATTTAGTCTTTCTTTTAGCTTGGTAAGTTAAAATTTGTTTGTTACCATTGAAACTTGGGATGCATAAAATATGTAAACACACAGATCTATTTCATTTTGTATAACAGCTGCAGGTTTGTCTCTACAAACACAGATATCAAGAATTCTAATGAATTCTCTCTCATGTAATTCCCATTACACATATCCACATACAAATGCACATTCTACATAAGAATGTTTAGTGGGTATGCATGTTTATATTGCATAATTATGTGTTAAGTATTTTCCTGGCCTGGAAAAAAGTTCCATTTAGATTAAACAAAATCCTCCACGTACAATTTGATGTTTGAATGAATTGTCCAAAGACTAGCTTCTGGTTCCATTTATTTCAATTCGTGTTTGTTCTCATGACCTATATACTTCTGGTACCAGACACAACATGACCTCTGGCCCTGCTGCATCTTTGTTCCACCAGTGAATTAGAATTCTAGTGGTAGATGTATTCCTGGAAGCCATTTCTGTATCAGCTTGGCTAGCAGTAGCTTAACTATACAAATAAATTACTGTAAAAAACACAAATCCCAAAGTAGGTGTAATCCCAACTCAACTGCCCCTTCACCAAACCTCAAAATTGTTCTCAGCTCTTCCAGCACTGCTTAGCACCAGGGGAAATGGGATGCAGAGAGGGTCATAGTGGAAAGAAAGTGTCTTCACTGGTTGCTATTTAAATATCTTACTCATGAAAATTTTACAAAAAAATCCATGACCACATGAACACTTTGCGAGGATCTATCCAAAGGTCGTTAAAATGGAAATAAGTGTCCTGAGATTTAACCTTCATCGTAACTCTGCTTCTTTATCTTTTTCGGTTGCCCTATTAGATTGTTATTTGCCATTATCCTGCATGATGTCCTGTCTTTACCGCTTACTATCTATATGATTTGAGTCAAGTCTGTTAACCTTGCTGAGTTTCTGTTTGAAAAATCTGTAATATGGGGGTAAAATGAGAATGCCTTATTTGTTCCTGGGGCTTTTGGGAGAATGGTGTGAGGTAATGGAAGGTTCTCAGAAGTCAACAGATAGTCCCGATGACCATGGTGGATTTGGTGCTGACACAGCGATGGAGGTTATCCTTCATATCCTCATTGGTTATGACATGGGGACAAGGAATTGAACTGACCTTGGATTTCTCTTAGACTCATAAGCAAATTTTTAGCAATGCTTACGAGGTGCTTTGAGGTCTGGCCCTGCCTACTTCTTTTAGTCTTGCCTCATCTCTCAATACCCCTACCCCATTCTCCAATACAACCCTTTCCATTGTAACTGCCAAGACATGTGGAATTTCTCCACCATGCAACCTTTCTCTGGCCTCTGAGTCTTTTCATATGCTGGTCGTTCTGTCTGGAAGACTCGTATCCCAATACTCCTCCCTTTGCTGACAGTCCTGCAGGATGCAGCTCAGCTGACACTTCCTCCAGGAAGTTGTGTCTGATGCCCTAGTCTGTACAAGTTGCCCTGCCCCCACAGCCATGTGTCTGCACTGCCTCCTGCTCTTCCTTTTATCACTGCACTTAACACACTGGGTTATAATTGCCTGTTCACTCATCTGTCTCCCCTCAACTAGCCTGTGGGCTCCTTCTGGACCCACAGTACTTAGTACACTGACTGGCAAACACTGGTGTTCAATAACTATTTGACAATTAATACATTCAAGGAAAAGAGAAAAAAGGTCAACTCTCCAATCCCTTGGTGGATCTGGAAGAGGCAGCATAAAGGTGGGAAGCCTGTGGGATTCATCTTTGGGCAGTTGGCTGGCTCAAGAGAGAGGCAAACTTTCTCCTATCAAATGACAGAGGGTGAAAGACTCCCTGCCTGAGGGCACCTCTTCAAGAGGCATGAAGACCATTTGCTGAAGTCATTGACCCCAGACCTCAAAGGGCTTGCAGAGGTTGCTGGACTGAATGAAGGAAACTTGTACAGGCCAGGGAGGCTTCCTTGATAACACAGGTCTCCCTGGCTGCCAGGTAACCAGCCACATAAAGGAGTCACAGGTGGCTGTAAGAGGTGTGGTGTTCACTCAGTGGCTAGCCCTGGGGCTACTCTGATGAGGAAGAATGACTCTACACAGGAAGTCCTTCTGCACAGAGGCAGAGGAATAGAAGTGAAGGGGAAAAATGGGTCATTAATCAGAAGACAATAGCCTGAGATCAGTCTTCTTTCAACCTCGGAAAATATCTCTAAGGTTCAGAATACAGGCCACAAATCAACCTGTCCCATGGAAAAGTGTCTAACCTGTGACTAGATAATGTCCCATTCTCCTCTGCAGTAAGTACAACCAAAGCAGGAAGCTTCTTAGATCTTAGGATTTTTTTTTCTTTTTCTTTTTCTTTTTTTAGACAGAGTCTTGCTCTGTCACCCAGGCTGGAGTGCAGTGGCATGATCTCAGCTCACTGCAACCTCCGCCTCTCGGGTTCAAGTGATTCTCCTGCCTTAGCCTCCTGAGTATCTGGGATTACAGGGGTCCGCCACCACACCTGGCTAATTTTTGTATTTTTAGTAGAGAAGCGGTTTCAGCATGTTGGTCAGGCTGGTTTCGAACTCCTGACCTTAAGCAATCCACCCACCTTGGCCTCCCAGAGTGCTGGGATTATAGGCATGAGCCACCGCGTCTGGTGGGATATTTTTTTTTCTTAAGCTGCAATAGGGAGGCCACTTTACCCATGCCTAATTGTCCATTGTAGTCTGAAATTCCACAATTACGCATGCATTCCTTCGGCTTAGTATTTTTTTTTTTCCTATTAGAATGCAAACATACCTGGCAGCCTGTGCATTGGAACATATCAGCCATTTTCACTGTATATCAGTTTATATAATTCTCTCCTAGCCTCAATATTTCTTATCTGAGTTGTGGAGTTAAGAGTACTCTGAAGAGAATTTCAAGTCCCAAAATCAATGTCACCTCCTTCTCAATTTTTCTAAGCACTTTTGTCCCTACCTCAACTGGTATCCATTTTAAATATCAGCAATCCTGATATCCTTCACCATGGATCTTTCTTTATTTTTTTCTTTCTCTGCATTTTCTACCTTTCTCCCTCCATTATTTCTCTTCTTTCATTCAATTTCTTCTGTTTCTCTTTTTATCCCATCAACCCCAAGCCTGAAGGAGTATCCATATGTATGTTCACGGGCATTCTTTAACACAGATGCAGTGTGGTATATGAGAGACAGCACAAAGACTTCAAAGCCAGAAAGATCTGGCTTTAAATATTGCTTCTATTGTTTAGGAGCTGTGTGACTTTGGATAAGTCACTAGTCTTATTTTTCTCCTTTGGAAATGGGGAATAAACTATACCAAGCCAGCAGGACTTCCTGTGCAAAGGTTGCAGGAAGCTGTGAAGATTAAATGTTTCACCAATGTGTTTGGGTTCCACTAACCCTTTCTCCTTCCCTTTCCATCTCCATCTGGGTCTGACAGGAGCATCCAGTGAGCCCCATGAGCATTGCTTACTTAGCTCTGTGGCCTGGAGAGAATTAATCTCCCTCGCAGGCCTATCTTATTCTTTGTCCTTTTTAACTTTCCCTGGCTTTAATTTTCTCCTCATAATTGTGTTCTCAATTAAGTTGCAGTGAGGCTGCAACATGGTAGCCTGATCTAGAAAATACAGATGGTGTTTCCGATCAATTTGCCAAAGTTGAATGGAAATCCTGAAACTTTAGAGCAATGCTTCTGAAAGTGTGATATTCAGTTTAGCTGCATCAGAATGTCTAGAAGTGTTAAAACTGCAGATTCCTGGGCCCTGTCTCAGAGCTCCTAAATGGGATCTCTGGGAACATGGCCTGGAATCCACATGTTTGCCAAGCACTCCAGGTGATCCTCACATACTTCAGGGTTTGAGATCTATTGCTCTACAGGTTAAGCTTAAGACCTAAACTGACTATTGAAAGAAAGGACAAGAGTGTTCAACCTTTATTGACCATTCATAGCAGTAGGATGACCTCTCTTCACTGGCCATCGAGACCTGAGGAAATAACTTGCCTGAATCCTCATAGCTGGTTAGTAGTAGAGGCAGAAAGAAACCCAGGTTGGAAGCTTCCAGGTCCAGCTCTCTCTCAACTCCCCTCAAACCTTCCCTCCAAAGAGTTCTTATCACCTAACAAAGAACTCACCAGAATCCTATAATCTGCAGGCAGAAGAGTAAAATAAATGTGTGTGTGTGTGTGTGTGTGTGTGACAGAGACAAAGACAGACAGAGACAGAGAGATCGCCCTCTCTTCCTTCCTGTGTTCATTACATTTTCCCTTATTTTCAAATTCATCATTGAGCTTAGATGCCTGATATGTTTTTTTTAACTCCTGACAATACAACTTCATGTGAGTATAATCATAATTAAATTCCATTACGGGGAAGGAATTTAGATGACTAATGACATTTTTTTTTTAATCCTGAGATTTGATCTATATGTCCATTTAGGTATCTTTTGTGCTTCCTTATAGTTAGGAACTGTTCTATCAAGTTTCATGCTTCCACTTGATAAAAGATGTTTGGACCAAGGTAGTCATTTAAAACATTAGCTATTATCTGACAGAGAAATGAATTTAATGATGCTTCAGGAAGAGTGTAGCTGAAAGAGCAGTGGTCTGAACATCAGCAGATTTGAGGTTCCAGCCCAAAGAATGAGCCGTGGAACCCTGGGTGAACGACTTACCCTCCCCAGGCTTCAGTTTCCCCATTGAAACAATAATAATAAGAAAATGTGAGTGTTTCTCAGGCTGCAGAGCCATATTCCTTGATGTGCTCACTGAGGGCAAACACTGCAGTTATGCCACATCCTCCTAGAGCATCTTGACACATACTCTTATCATAAAGGCTCCGAGTGGTTCTAAAGTCAAGAATCAAGTTTAATTTCTCTCAATACAGCTTTCCCCAAGCCCCTTTCATTTTCCCATTCAAAAAGTATTTATTGAGCACCTGCTTTGTACCAGGCAGTTTCAGGAGTCAGGATTCAGCAGGGAACAAAACACAGAAATCTCTTCCTGGAAGGAATTTACATCTAACTGGGGGAGAAATAACACAAGCAAAATAAAAAATTAAAATAGATAGTATATTAAATGATGAAAAAGGTTGTGAAATACAATTAATTAGGGAAGAATATTGGACTAAAAGAAAGAGATGAGTGACTAATACTCTTTAAGAATAATTCTTATGACTATCTCTGGACCTGACGTTGTGCAAAAATACGACCTGGGAAATCATGTACTAGAATGTGTCTAAAAGGCTGTCTACTCCTAAAAACATCTGCTTTCCTGTGAATGATCACACCAGGGATCTTGCTGGTAAGTAGGGAGGTAGAGTTTGTCTTTGGCATCAAAACTGGCCATGTAGTCAAATCACTCCCATAATGTTACAAGCTAGTATAATTCAGTCCACTCATCCTTTGTTTGCCTAGTGCTAAGGTAGATGCTATTAGGAGACACTATAGTAGAAACCATTTCCCTTGTCCCAAGCAGCTGAGGGTCTTTCTGGATAAAATGACTGAGAAGATAATTCTTGGTCAATGTCTTCAGTGCAGTGGATGCAGTGAAATCTATTAGAGAATCATGAGATTCGTCATCTAGTGCCCTTCATCCGTGGTAGATGACTTTGCATTGTCACCACCAAACTGGGCCTCAGTTTTGCTAGACTTCAAATGTACATGGTAGCCTATGACCTCCAAATTTGCTTGTATTGGTGAAATGTTATGTTATAACATTCTTTGTAAGAGAGAGATTTATTCATTCACTTAACAAACATCTATTGAACTCCCGGTGGTATTTGACCCTGGAGCCAAGATAAATAATCCAAAAATCCTTTTCTGAAAAAAAAAATTTTTTTTCATTTGGCTCCCATTTGGCTAATGTTTACTGAGCATTTACTGTTTGCAAAGAACTAGTCTGAATGCTTTTTATATATAATCACAACCCTTTTATGAGCTGTATTGTAGGAGGCAGAATGACTCCTACAAGATGAGCCTCATTGACTTTCACCTTTATATAACGTCCATCTGTTGAATGTGGATGGAACCTGTGAATTTGATGAGATGTCACCCTGTGGTTATGTTATGTTCACTGGCAAAAGGGATTTTGCGGCTGTAATCAAGGGCCCTAAACAGTTGGCCTTAAGAAAGGGAGATTATCTTGCATGAGCCTGACCTATTCAGATGAGACCTTAAAAGGGACTGGGCTCTTCTTAAAAATACTCACAGCATGAGAGAGATTTGATGGAAGGAGATTCTCCATGGCTGGCTTTGAGGATGGAGGGGACCACACAGTGAGGGATGGTGAGCAGCATCAAGGAGCTGAGAGCAACTCCTGGCCAGCAGCCAGCAGGCAGGTAAGGACCTCAGCCCTAGAGCCTCAAGGACTCGAACTCTGCCAACAACCTGAATGATCCTGGACACAGGTTGTTCCTTAGTAATGCCTCCAGGTGAGAACACACCCTGGCTGACACCGTGATTGCAGCTTTGTGAGATCCTGAGCAGAGAACCCAGTCATACCATGCCCAGGCTTCTGACTTGCAGAACTAGGAGCTAATAAATGGGTATTGTTTGAAGCTGCTAAGCTTGTGGTGATTTGTTGCACAGAAATAGAAAACTAGTATCTTCATTTTATGGATTGGAAAACAGAAATAGGGAGGCAAAGAACTTGAGCAAGATCATATGGCCAGCAAATGCCAGAATCAGGTTTACGAACCTAGGGTTCGTTCCAGAGCCTGTGCTCTTACTTAAGCTCTGCGCTTCTGCAGGGAACTGTGCCAGTAATCAAATGTCCACAGTACAGTTCACCAAGTGCAATAACTAACATTGGTGGTTTAAAAAAAGTCATCTGGGTGCAGTTGCTCACACCTGTAATCCCAGCATTTTGGGAGGCCGAGGTGGGCAGATCACTTGAGGTCAGGAGTTCAACACCCGGCTGGCTAACATGATGAAACTCCATCTCTAAAAACAAAAACAAAAACAAAACAAAAAACGAAACAAAAAAAATGGAGTGATCAATTCTATCAGGGGAATAAATAGGTACTGTCCTCTGCAGTGAGCCCATTGTTAAATATTCAAGAATTTTACGAACTGGTTGTTAAACTGTTGGCAGCTTGATATAGGCAGGAATATTTACCTTGTGGAAAGTGGCAAATGCTACAAATCAGGTTTTGTTTTTTTTAAAAAAAAATGAGAAAGAAGATTTGCCAGGACACCACTGGCACTAATGATTCTTCAGGGAAAGTGTATGAAGACTTAACATAGATCAAATGTTGTTAGAATTCTGAGAAAATAAAGATCATTGTGTGACTGGGTCAGTGCAGAACAGCATCATGAAATATAACAGAGTGTGGGAAGAGCCTCTCAAATGCACATTTGTAGAATGGCCCAGAGGTAGGGAGGAATGTCACATGTGTGAGCACCTGGAGCAGAGGGCCATGCTGGGCACATCATTCTCCATCATGAGATGCTGGCACAGTACCGTGTCATGAGAACAGAGCATGCTCTGCATAGGAGGGGTTTGGATGGATCCCAGCAACATACCAGATGGGGTGGGGGATGGGGCACTTACAACTGTCCATCAAGTGTGACCCAGAGGCCCAGGGCACAGTATACTGGAATGGGAAGGTGGGGATCAGGGCCCCATCAGAAAAGAAGAGTGCTAATATGAACCCAGCTTGAAACCAAGTTCATATCAGCTGGTACTGAACTGGGTGTAGCTACTCAAGGAACAGATGCTTTAACTGGACAATGGAGGCAAGAACTGCCTGAAAGAGTTTGGGTTAGTTTCTGTTCTGAGCCCACTAATGAAAAAAATACAAATTTATCAACATTTAGTTGCATACCATTTCTCAAAGCCCCATTATACAGTGTCAAACCAACTAGTTGAAGCGAAAACATTTAAAGCTTTTGCCCAGGTGTGTTGTGTACTGGGTACAATAAAAGCATTTACTGGTGTTTTTTGGTGTGCTCTACTGGACACCCCCTTTTGCACCTCTTCAGATCCTTTTGGCCTAATGGCTGCAAGAGGTAGTTGACAGCTTCACATAGGTATGATTGACAATCCCACATCTCAGACCTTCATTACTCGTCCCTTACCTCTGGCCTTTCCTGTTGACACTGTGGCTTGGACCACTTCAGAAACATACCTGGAGCCCTCGGCTGCACAACCCTGAAGTGCAAGGGAATTAATACCCCTATGGGGCAAGACTTTGAGCACTGGTAGACAGGAGTGGTGGGTAAATGCTTCCCCTTTACAACCCTGCAGATGGTCTTGAGATGCATTTCTTGGGGCTTCTTAGCAAGTCTGGTGGGCTCCAGCAGTCACCTGTGCTGGGAGCCAGCTCACTCCTCCCATGCTTTGTTCTGCCTGACTGTTGCTCCCTGAAAACCTCATCTCAGTTCTGCTTTCTAAGGAACCCACGGTGAGACATGTAGTAACTGGTCAAAGGTCAGACCTTAATGACCAGTTACCTGCTAGGAACAGAGGTTGCCAAGATGGGAAAGTCTTAGAAGACTTTCTGGATGAAAAGCTAAATGTAGCAGGTCATTTCTGATCCTCAGGTTTTTCAATTCCCCCAACCCAGGCCTGTTTGATAAAGTTTGAAAAACATGCAGTGCACTCACAATAGTGTGCAAGGGATAAACTTCCAAGGTTTTGTGGGTTAGATTAAGCTGGATATGCATATTGTTTTGGTGACTATAAGAAATGTCTTTTTTTGGGGTATACTGGTAACCATGTGCTGAGAGCTGTGGCACCAATACCATTAGAAAGAAGGAAATCGTTACATTATCAATAACTATTGGAAATCTCTGACATTATGAATCTAAATCTAAGAGTTACCTGTTTATTTTGGATTCCATTCTAAGAGTGATCAATTTTCTTCACTGCTTCAAATGTGTACACATTTAAAGTTTAATAACTACTTTCTTGGAGGGTGCTTTTTATGTTCTCTATCCTATTCTAAGTGCTCTATATGCATGATTCACAACTCTGAGGCAGGTATAGTATTTTTATTATTACCCCTTTCACATATAAGATATCTGAGGCCCAGAGACATAAATTAACTTCCTGGAGGCCACACAGCCCAGTAACACTATAGATAAAGCTGAAAGTTAGAGCCAGCTAGGGCTGATTCCGTAGCCCTTACTCTTAATCCAATTAACACACTAACTCATGGTTTGATGCTGTTATGTTTAGATAAAAAACTAAAAGGCTGTGCAAATATGTGGTGAATTCGGAATGCAATGAAACACCAATGAATGAAGCCTTATCAGAATTGGATGGACATGATGCCCAATTAATAATTGAAAGTGAGAAAGAAAATCGCAGTAGTTCAGTGTTTGATACTCAGATGCTTGATGAACTTTTCATTGAATTCACATGAATCAGTTTGACTCTCTTTTTGTTACTTATTGATTGAACCATCTGGGCTGTATTGATACCAGTCGATGTAGCCTAAAAATGCGCTAACTGATCTATAAAGTTCATTTATGAATGCTCGTAACCAACATTTTCTCATTTTAACCAACTATTTGTCTTAAATAAGTTGCAGGCATAGACCAATCACTATGTATAATTTGTCTCAGTTTTCTGTCTAAGCTGCTCTAAAATGATTAGTTAATGGCAAGACCAACATAGAACTGAGGAAAAGGGTCCATCATCTTGTGCCTAAATCACATAAATATCCACTAGCCTACTTTTAGAAATTAGTATTTTTCTTCCTTGAGAAGTACAACCTTTAGAAACTTGGTTTCCTAAGCAAATCATGTTCTAATTCTGCAACTGTACTGAACTACCTAGGACCATGGGCATGTAACAAGGTCAAAGGTCAGACATTGAGTCTTCATGAAAAATCAATATCTTTCCTGTTGTAAGAGTAGGAGAACTAAGGATCGTCTAATCTTTTCTTTAAAAAAATCTGCCCAAAGAGTTAAGACTCCAAAACCTGTCATTTTCCTTAGTTCTGGGCACCAGCAATATTTGAGCACTGAGGATATCATATCCTGGCTCTGATGGGGGAAGAGGCCCCTGGCTGTAAACTTGTTTGCTTTCTATAGTGTAAAAGGATGGGCCCTGGACTCAGCTACAAGATTCTTGACTTAATTGTATGACAACATGCAAACCCACTTAACCTCTCTAAGCATCACTTGAGTCAATAAGGGGATGGAATGAGATGATATTTGTGGATACTGTGCAAAAGAGAGATTTCAAGATACACACCTGTGCCCAGCAGAGGAAAACACACTATGGTACACAGTCTTAATAATGGTCCCAAAGGTACCCATGCCCTAACACCTGGGACCTGTGAATGTTACATCATATGGCAAAAGGGACTTTGATTAAGTTAAGAATCTTGAGATGGGAAGATTAGCCTGTATCATCCAGGTGGGTTCTAAAGGCAATCATGAGTGTTCTCATAGGAAGGAGCAAAAGGAGATTTAACTACAGAAGTAGGAGATGTGGCAACGGAAGTGAGGGACTGTGGTGATCTGATGAGCCAAGGAAGCCCAAGGAATGCCAGCAGCCTCCAGAAGGTGGAATGAGGTAAGGAGCAGGCTCTCCCCTGGAGCCTCTGGAAGGAACCATCCCTGTTGACACCTTGATTTTAGCCCTAAGAGACTCATTTCAGACTTCTGACTTCCAGAACTGTAAGAGAAAAAACATTTTAAGCCACTAAATTTGTGGTTGTCTTTGACAGCAATGACAAAAGCGATTAAGTTTGAGATCTCATTTCCTGTTCCTGTTGTCACTTTCCTATCTGACTGCTAAAATGGATACTCTGCTCTCATGTCCTTCTAAATAAGCATCCCATGCCATGCTTCAAAGCAAACCTTCTTGTATTAGTCCATTTTCACACTGCTATAAAGAACTGTCCCAGACTGGGTAACTCATAAAGGAAAGAGGTTTAATTGATTCACAGTTTAGCATGGGGAAGCCTCAGGAAACTTATAATCATGGCAGAAGGCGAAGGAGAGGCAAGGCACCTTCTTTGCAAGGTGGCAGGAAGGAGAACTGCCAGGCAAAGGGGGAAGAGCCCCTTATAAGACCATCAGATCTCATGAGAACTCACTCACTGTAATAAGAACAGCATGGAGAATCACCCACATGATTCAATTGCCTCCACCAGGCCTCCCCCTTGACACATGGGGATTATGGGGATTATAATTCAAGATGAGATTAGGGTGGAGATACAAAGCCTAACCATATCACTTCTCCTTGGATGTTGTATTGTTTTTCTGGAGAAAGTCGTAATTTCACTTGGCACTAACAGTGAATACAAGAACCCAGTCAAGTTTCTCTTAGTCCAAAGAAATTCACAATAGGAGTAAAGAGAAAAGACAGTGAAGAAGAACTCTCCAATGCTGCCTGTAATACAGTTAGCTAGGCCAAAAACCAACCAATTAGTCACCTGTCGGTCAACATGTTTGAGCAGTTGGTATATGTGTAGCAGTCACTGTGCAAGTCAATAAAAAGGTACACAACTTTTCTGAAGAAGGAATCACGTGGGTATGCATGACTTAGTATAAAAATCAGCGAAAAAATGTCTTGCCTTTAACCCATCATGTGGCTTTGGGCAAGTTGCAGCCTCTCTGGGTCTTGGTTCCCTCTTCTCTCAAAAGTAGAAGTTACACTGTAGATGACGTTTATACTTTTGAAGTGTCTTTCTTACTATGTGAACCTCCCTGAATACCCAAAATAACACTATAAGCAATATTGTTATTTCCATTTCATAAATGAGGAGCCAAGCCTGAAATTGCTTCATTTGCCAAAGTCAGTACTGGTCTGGCTACTGAATCCATGCTTCTCCCACCACATCACAGCACATTATGCCACCCAGTCTCCAAAGCCCACTCACCTCTGTAGCTCTCCCTGCATTTGTCCAAGCTGTTTGTTCCCTCTGCCTAGAATGCACTTCCCCAACTTATGCTTGTTGAAGTTCATCATTAAAGATCCAGTTTAAATACCATCCTCTCGATTTAAATTAATTTCTCCTCTGTGCCTTCTCATAGAAACTTGCTTGAATAGTACGTTTATAGTACTTGTTTAAGTCTATTTTGTAGAGAAATATTATGCCTGTGTTTAACTTCCCAACCAGTCTATGAGATGAGCAGACGATTCTCCTTATTTCCTCCCAGCACCAAGTACAGTAGCTCCCACACAGTGTATGCTCATTTTCCACTGAATTAAATGTACAGCTTTGGAACTAGGAGTCAGAGTGCGTGATTTCTAGACCACCAAGTGGCATGACTCCTTACGTGGTGTTATGCTGTTCAGTATATTCATGGACTTTGCCAATCCCTCCTTTGACCCTAAGGCCCACATGCTATTGATTTCCTTTGGAGAGGTAGGGGTGTGTGTGTGTGTGTGTGTGTGTGTGCGCGCGCGCGTGCGTGTCCACATGCATATGAGACGAATGGGTCAGGGGAGAGTCCAGGACACGATATGGCAAATGGGACTATATATACTTATGGGAATGTAAGAGAATACCTAATTAAAGACTTATTTCTGTAATATTCCAATTGTGAAACTAAACACTTGTTCTTTTTCTCTAAATGAGTGGTTTTTACAGAGGGAATGTGGTCTCCCTAGACAAGAGTGAAATAAAAGCAGGATTTCTAGCTTCTCACTACTCTAGCCATAGTACCACACACATAGACAGTGGAGAGAAGTGAGAGGGAGGCATGTGTCCTTCCAACAGCCAGAAGATCCCAAGAAACTGGTATATATCTTCCAGTCAAATAAGAAATCCCACAGGGGACTCCAGGTGACATAACAATAAGGATTAAGTGCATGTCTCATCACCCAAATTTTCCCTGTGGGGACCATGGGGCTCCCTCTTTTGTTGGGACCACTGGATATACTGACAACTCTTATTAATAGTGGGCAGAGCACATCCATTTCTTAAAGTGTGGTATACTAGGTAACTCAGACAACCTCCCTGAAAATAATCAAAAAATGGTAGGTAGTTTTTTAAAAAAATCTTAGGATTCTTTCAAGAACATACAGGAAAGTAAGGATGTCCCAGAAGTCAAAACCTGAGGTGTAAATGGGAAGACAGACAAGCAAAGCCCTGAAGCTGGTATTCTCTCTGAGAGCATTTGCCTAAGCCAGGTAATCGTGAGTTTTAGATTTCATACTTCCCAGGACAGGCAAAGCAGGAGAAAGACTAGGAAGTGTGCACACTGGGGAGACTAATAGAAGACCCTAAATAAAACTGGAACCCCAAAGGGTTAGAGCCTCAGTGAAGAATGAATTAGAAATCTCCCCACCTAGGAAGAGGAAAAAAAGTAATGATTTCAAACCTGGGAGGTGAGTAAAGGAAAAATTCTCCCCTAAAAATTCATAACCATTAGCCAGCCCTCAAAAGTGTCTGAAGTCCAAATTCATTATTATCAGACTTGTCTGAAAAGTCCTAAGTCAAAAATGTAGTTATAAAATGATCCCACGTTGGTAGCATACCCTATCACTTGGCAGAAGACTATTCATATCCTCTCTAAAGGTACCCATCTTCAATCCAGGCATAAAATAATTCCCACAGATATATTCTAAGGAGTGTCAACTTGGAGTAAGTTTTTTTAAAAGCAACTCACAAAATAGTACAAGAAAACAAGGTACCATGAGTGAGAGTCAGTAGAAACAACAACAGATCAATCAGATTTGTCAAGGCTTCAGTGCTAGAATTATCAGTCACAGGTTATAAAATAAGTATGCTAAATCTGTTTTAAAAAATAAAAGTGAGAATTAAAAATGTGAGTAAGGAGCAAGAGACTATCAAAATTACCAAGCAAACTTGAAAAAGAGTGAAATAGAATTTCTAGAAATCAAATATAATTGAAATTTTTTAATGGCTTTCATTTTCAGCAGTATGGTGGATTACATACCTGAACTAACCCTCCCATCAACTATAATTCAAAATGCTAGATAAACTTTTCAATCCTCCTAAATGCATCCATGAGTTGCTAAAAATGTAAAGAAAAGTAAGCTCAATATCTAAGTGAAGGAGTGAGCCTAGAGTGGGAAGTGGAGACCAAGCCAGTTTTGTGAACATAAGCATCAATTTTCTCAGCTTTTAGGAATTGAGAAACAGTTACAAGTTAGGTATTCTAACAGAAGACCTCTGCATAGAGTGAGGACCCCAGAGAACCACATATTTAACACGAAACAAAATCAATTGTATCAAACTCTGTATTTGCATGGAGGTGGGGGGAATTATCTCTACTAAACATCAGAGCTCAAGCACATGTTCATACTATTTGGATCGTTCAAAAAACCTCAAGCCCAGAACTCAAAATGGTCCTAAGCTGGCACAAGCAAATGCAAATCCACTCCAGAGAAACCCACCTCCATCCTAGGCATTGAATTTTCAAAGATAAGATGCCAAAGAAGAAAGAGCTTTCAGTTAAAAATTATTAAATTAGCATGGAAGCTTGCACCATGAGTGAAATCCTGCAAAAATAGCAGGCAGAAAAACAAAACTTGCAAATACATTACAAATTAGAATTCTTGTATGAGAATAAGAAATGAGCAATAAAATTTCAGTAATAGAAACCTGAAAACTCAAGACAAAAATTGAAAAATAAACTAAGTAGAACTCCTACAAGTCAAAAATAATCCCAAATGGATTATAGATTTAAATATGAAGGAAAACCTATTTTTATAAACTCAGGGTAGCAAAAAAATTACTTAAACAGTTACAAAAAGTGTCAACCATAAAAAGACACATTTATATTAAAATTAAGAAATCTTCTGTTCCTTAATAGAATTAAGAAAGTGAAAAGAAAATCACAAAATGAGAAAAGATACTTGCAGGATATAAAAATGGACAAAGGATTATATCCAGAATAGTGACTGTACTCTACATATCAATACAAAATATTAGAAAAAATGAATGAAAAACTTGCCCAGGCACTTCACAGAAGAAATATGAATGGCTGACACACATATGAAAATCATGCTTACACACATTGCAATCAGAGAGATGAAAATTAAAATCACAACAATAAATGCTTTCATTATTAGCCAATTGTAAATAAAAATAGCATACTGAATTATGGTGGTCGGATCTTTCCCATGTGTTATTGTAATAGTGAATAAGTCTCATGACAGCTGATGGTATTATTATATGGGGGAGTTTCCCTGCACAAGCTTTTTTTGCCTGCCACCATCCACGTGAGATGTGACTTGCTCCTCCTTGACTTCCATCATAATTGTGAGGCCTCCCCAGCTATGTGGAACTGTGAGTCCAATTAAACTTCTTTCTTTCATAAATTGCCCAATCTCAGGTATGTCTTTATCAGCAGTGTGAAAATGGACAAGTGTAGAAAATTTGTACCAGTAGAATGGGGTGTTGCTGAAAAGATACCCAAAAATGTGCAAGCAACTATGGAACTGGGTAACAGGCAGAGGTTGGAAAAGTTTGGAGGGCTCAGAAGAAGACAGGAAAATGTGGGAAAGTTTGGAACTTCCTAGAGTCTTGTTGAACGGCTTTGACAAAATTGCTGATAGTGATATGAACAATAAGGTCCTAGATGGAGGCTGAGGAGGTCCTAGATGGAGATGAGGAATTTGTTGGGAACTGGTGACTCTTGTATATTTGAGCAAAGAGACTGGCAGCATTGTGCCCCTGCCCTAGATACCTGTGGAACTTTGAACTTGAGAGAGATTATTTAAGGTATCTGGTGGAAGAAACTTCTAAGCTTCAAAGCATTCAAGAGATGACCTGTGTGCTGTTAAAAGCTTTCAGTTTTAAAAGGGAAACAGAGCATAAAACTTTGGAAAATTTTCAGCCTGACTATGTGATAGAAAATAATATCCCATTTTCTGAGGAGAAATTCAAGCCAGCTGCAGAAATCTGCATAAGTAACAAGGAGCCAAATGTTCATCCCCAAGACAATGGGGAAAATGTCTCCAGGGCATGTCAGAGGTCTTTATGGCAGTCTGTTCCATCACAGGCCAAGAAGCCTAAGTGGAAAAAATGGTTTCATGGGCTAGGCCCAGGGTTTCCGTGCTGTGTGCAGCCTAAGGACTTGGTACCCTGCATCACAGCCGCTCCAGCCGTGACTCAAAGGGGCCAAGGTACAGCTTGGGCTGTTGCTTCAGTGGGTGGATGCCCCATGCCTTAGCAGCTTCCACGTGGTGTTGGGCCTGCAGGTGCATAGAAATCAAGAATTGAGGTTTGAGAACCTCCGCCTAGATTTCGGAGGATGTATGGAAATGCCAGGATGTCCAGGCAAAAGTTTTCTGCAGAAGCAGGGCCCTCATGGAGAATCTCTGCTAGGGAAGTGTGGAAAGGAAATGTGGGGTCAGTGCCTCCACATAGAGTCCCTACTGGGTCACTGCCTAGTGGAGCTGTGAGAAGAGGGCCACAATCCTGCAGACCCCAGAATCCATCAACAGCTTGCACCATGCACTTGGAAAAGCCCAGACACTCAACGCCAGCCCATGAAAGGAGCTGGGAGGGAGGCTGTACCTTGCAAAGCCACAGGGGCAGAGCTGCCCAAGACCATGGGAACCCACCTCTTGCATCAGCATGACCCAGACATGAGACATGGAGTCAAAGGATATCATTTTGGAACTTTAAGGTTTGACTGCCCTGCTGGATTTCATACTTGCATGGGGCCTGTAACCCCTTTGTTTTGGCCAATTTCTCCCATTTGGAATGGCTGTACCCCCATTGTATATAGGAAGTAATTAACCTGCTTTTGATTTTATAGGCTCACAGGCAGAATGGACTTCCCTTGTCTCAGATGAGACTTTGGACTTGGACTTTTGGGTTAATGCTGAAATTAGTCGAGATTTTGAGGGACTCTTGGGAAGGCACTATTGGTTTTGAAATGTGAAGATATAAGATTTGGGAGGGGCCGGGGCAGAATAATATGGTTTGGCTCTGTGTCCAAACCATATCTCATCTTATAGATCCCATAATTCCTGCATTGTTGGGGGGACCTGATGGGAGATGACTGAATTATGGGAGCAGGTCTTTCCCGTGTGTTCTTGTAATAGTAAGTAAGTCTCACGAGATCTGACGGTATCATAAGGGGGAGTTTCCCTGCACAAGCTCTCTTTGCCTGCCACCATCCACATCAGATGTGACTTGCTCCACCTTGCCTTCCATCATGATTGTGAGGTCTCTCCAGCCACTTAGAATTGTGAGTCCAGTTAAACCTCCTTCTTTTGTAAATTGCCCAGTCTTGGGTAGGTCATTATCAGCAGCATGAAAACAGACTACTAGAGCATGTACAGCCACATTGAAAAATATTTTCACATTACTAAAGCTGAAAATACATATTTTCTATGACTTTGCAATTTCATTTGCATACACTTAAGGGTTTCAAAGTCTTTGGGCTTCATCCGCAGTAAAAACATAAAAAAATACCTGTGTACATTCACACATGCACTCACTGAGATATGCACTACAGGCACACTGTGCAACTGTAGGAGGGACTGTTCACATTGCAGCCACAGCCCTGAAATATATGTGATGTGAGGAGTGAGGGGTGTGTGTGTGTGTGTGTGTGTACGCACACATGTCAGTACAGGTATGTTCATAAAGAGATCTATAGATAACTCTAACAAAGGTTTCAGAAAACAGTTCTTGCCCTTTTGAAATATGTATTCTTTCTATGTGAGGCACATTCCAGTACATTCAACTTTATTTAAATCCATTTTTTAAAATGGTAACCAGGAAGTGACCCATCATCCACAGTTTGCAAAACGCTGTCACATATGTGCACCAGGAAACATACAAAAATGTTCATGGCAGCCTTGCTTCATAATAGCTCTGAATCAGAAAAAAGCTAAATGTCTGTCAAAAGAATGAATAAAAATATTATGGTCTATTTTTATAGTGCAAAACTCTTCAGCAGTGGAAATGAATAAACTACAGCTACATGTGACTATAGGGATGAATCTCAGGAAGACAAATGCTGAGTGAAAAAAGTCTTAGAAGAAGACATATATAAAATATATACATACAGTATAGTATCATGCTATCTATGTTGAATTATTTTTAATTTTTAAAGTAAGTTCTAAATGTGATAACATGGCCTGTGCTTAATTTAAAGCCTACTGCCCTCAACTAATTTAGGCCACAAGGAGGTTACTAAGTGGAGATAGTTCTGTGTACACAGCTGCTGATGCATGAGGAACTAAAATTGACAAAAGAAATTTTCTAGTGGTTCCCTCCAGTATGAAGAACTTCTGCAAGGTAAATTCCACTACAGGGATGTTGCCTTTCTCCCTATTACATCTTCAGAATCTACAATGCCTGGCACTTCACATATACAGGAAGGAAGGAAGGAAGGAAGGGAGGGAGGGAGGGAGGGAGGGAGAAAGGAAGGAAGGAGGGAAGGAAGGTCACGTCCACGGTGTTTACATATTTGAAGCCTTTAAATCCCTATTGCATAGTCTGCAGAGTTGCAAGTCCTGCGAATGAGTCAAGGCTCCAAGCATTATAACCTTGAGCAAGTCAACTAAGTGCTGGGAATCTGTTTTCCTGGGGTCTAAAGGGGAACATGCCCAATAGCAGTGTGGCAGTGAGGTTCAAGTGCAACAATGCTTGGAAAATGGTTGGTCACCTGTTAGTTTTATGCAAATGTTGTTTCCCAAATGTTTTGGCTCCAAGGTCTTAGACCTCCTTGTAAACAAGTTTCTGGATCATTGGCCTTCAGAGGGCCCTGGGGCTGTAAACCCCTCCCCCTCCTGCTGGCCATTACCTGAAACCCCTCAAATGGCAGACAGTCTTTCTCCTGCAATCAGAGATAAGGATACAGAAAGGGTGTTGACAATAAGCTTCACCTGCCTCACAGAGAAGCACAGGTACTGTGTTGCTGAATGGGTGTGAATGAAGACTGTGATGGGGTGAAGATGACCTGCTTACCTCAGGGGGCACAGCCAGGTCAGGAATGAAATTAAGAGGTCAAGAAATTGAGAGGGCCCCAGGGGCTAGAGGGTGGGCTGGAATCCAAATCCATTCTTCACCTTAGGAGAAAGGCCTTCCCCTGTGCCACTCACTCACTCATATCCCCCTTCTCCTTACTCCCCACCTTCTCATCAGTTCCCCCCCGCCACTCCCAGTCTAAAAGGTTGGAGGTTTAGGAGTCCCGTCCAATCCGAGCCTAGCTGCACCCAGCAGGCAAGTGGACCACTAGGACACAGGGACAGAAGAGCCATGCCCATGTCTCAAGTCTTTCCGGCCATGTATCAGAGCCCAGTTCAGAAGAACTGGGGCAGCCCTTCCACTGCCACACTTGCAGGAGAAGCCCACTTACTGCCAACGGGCCTGCCTGCCATCATCTCCTGAGCAGAGCCTCTGCTGGGAGTTCTAGCACCAACATCCTTCCCTCTACCGTCTAGTACCTGTCCCAGGACAGCACACGTGCTTCACACCCAAAGGGCCAGGAGTTGGGACACTGCCGAGAGGCTTCTAGGTAAATGAGACTCAGGTTGCAGAGTGAGTGGCAGCAGCAACAACAGCTGTAGCCAAAAGTCCCCAGGAGTGTGGGATTTAGAGCCATTTGGAGGGTAGAGTCAGTATTGGCCAAACTGAAGGGTCAAAGAGACAGTGGTGAGAGATAACAGTAGCAATGATAAAATAAGAGCCCCATATTACTGTATGATTATATGTGCCAGGTGCTTTACATGCATGGCGTCCTTAATTATTTCAAATGCCTTAGGTGTAGGGACTGATATTATACCCATTCTACAGAGGCACAAGGAGTTTCACACAGATAATGGGGTACAGAGCTAATCTTATGAACTCGTGGTACCTGACTCCAGAACCCATTGTCCTAACCATTCTTCTCTTCTGCCCATTGAGAATAGAAATCTGTTTTTGTGGTTGGGTTTCTGACTTGAGTCCACAGGGCATGTTATAAAGCCAAGACCACAGCAGCACCAGAATAGTCGGACTGAGCCCTCTAGGATGAGCAGATATTAGTGCTTATAAGCGCTTGCTGCTGGCTGGGAGCCGGGCATATAAAAGTGAACTAGACAGACCCAGCCCGCTCCTTGCCTGCCTGTATAGCCTACGATATAGCCTGGTGGGAGCTCTGAAAGCCTCTAAGAAGGGCAGAGGCCCCAGGCATGGAAGGAGGCTCAGCAGACTTCTTGGAAGAAGTAATATCTAATCTGAAATGTGAAGGATGAGTAAATTACTCAGGGGTGTGTGTGTGTGTGTGTGTGTGTGTGTGTGTGTGTACATGGGAAGGTAGGGGAGGTGTGAAGGGAAAAGAATCTATGCAAATGCCTAGAGGCAGGAGAGAGGTTGGCAGGCTGGAGGAAGTGGTGGTCTAGGGACTGGAACTTGGAGTGCAAAGGGAAGTGGAGGAAATGGGAAAAGAGAAGCCTTCGCTGTTTAAAGCTGGCAGCAGCATTATAAAATTTGCCTTCAGAATGTTCATTGTGGCTTTAGGGTGCACATGAAAAAAGAACAGCTTTACCCACTGATCCCCTTGCAGCAGAGGACAGGCAAAAAAACACTGTTATTATGGATGCAGGGCAGGGCTTCAAAGGAAGTCCTAGGGAAGGCTCGCAGAGCCTCCTCCTGTACTAACTGACTCATGAAGGCCCTGTAAGCATGCCCTCCAAGAAAAAGGACCAGGCATTGTGGCTAGAGGCTTATGGGGCAAGAAGCCATGTCTTGCCTTATAGTGACCCATGTGCCCCCTAACAGAAGAATCCATGTGGCACACAGGCAGACACCATCCTTGGGCTGGCAGGTCTGACCTAGTCAGGAAGCAAACCCAGGGCAAGTAGCAGCAGAGCTCACCATCTCTTCTGGGGAATACTGCAACCCATCCTTCTGCCTCTGGTCTGTCCTCCTCCAGTCAATCCTCCCCATTGCTGCTGGAGACATCTGGCAAAGATCTGCTTAATAGTCTTCAAAGCAGCAATTGGCAAACTTCTGGAGGTTTAAGCATGATTTAAGACAGTAACACCAAACTGTGCCTCGTGTCCTTGCATTCTTCACTTTCACACATTCTCGTTTAAAAAAATAATCATTTTTACTTAACAATGCAATAGATGAACCACTAAAAAAAGATTCATTTTATTAAATCACAACCCTTAAGAACATGTCTTTTTAATATTTAGCGTGTTGACATGGGCAGCATGCACAAAGCACAGAAGTGTGTCAGTTGTGTTCATGCACTTGTATATTGCTTGAGTGGAGAGAGCTGAACGCACTGTACTTTTCATGGAACACCATTTTTATGTGAAAAAAAATAACTGACAAACTGAGGTCATGCAGACTTACATATTTAGTAGACATTTTCTCAAAAATGAACAAAGTGAGCCTGTCGTTTCAAGAAAAAAAAATGACCATTTTTGTTGTCAGTGATAAAATTTGAGCATTCGAAAGAAAATTAGAATTTTGGAAAGCTTGTATTTGCCTATGAACATTACAGCTCCCCAGCATTAAAAGACTTTTCTGGTGAGCTCTATGGTGACATTAACAGACTTTTTTAAAAATATGATGTAACCAGTGTGTCATCACTTGGGAAGATCTGCCTAAGTGTGAACAATATTTCCAAAAGATCAATGAATAACGTTACAAAAATCAAGCATGGATTAAGAAATCAAAGTGCAAAAGTGACCAGTGGATTTAAAAAAATAGAATTTAGTTTTTTAGGACAGTTTTAGATTTAGAGAAAAATGCGTAAAGATAATACAAAGAGTTCCCACATAACCAACACCCAGTTTCCTTTACTATTAACGTATTTTATTAGTATGATACATTTGTTACTATTAATGAACCAATATTGATATATTTTTATTACCTGAAGCTCATATTTTATTCAGGTTTCCTTAGTTTTCACCTAATTTCCTCTTTCTGTTCCAGGACCTCTTCTAGGATACAATGTTACATCTAGTCATCACATCTCTTTAGGTTCCTGTCAGTCTCACAATTTCTCAGACTTTCCTTGTTTTGATGATCTTGACAGTTTTGAGGGGTACCAGTCAGGTATTTTTCAGAATGTCCCTTAATTTAGATTTTTCTGATTTTTTTCTTATGATTAGACTGGGGTTATGATATTGGGGATGAAGACCATATAGGTAAAGTGTCATTTTCGTCACATCATATCAAAGCTACATACTGGCTACGACTGCTGATGTTGGTCTCAATCACCTGGCTGAAGTAGTGTTTGTTAGATTTCTCCATTGTGAAGCTACTTTTTCCTCCCTTTTTGCGGTGTACTCTTTGGAAGGAAGTCACTACTACAGCTCACATTTAAGGAGTGGGAAGTTAAGCTCCACCTACCTGAAGGCGCAGTATGCATATAAATTATTTGGAATTCACACAGAAGAATTACCTCATTTCTCCTATTTATTAATATAATCATTCATTTATATCAATGTGGATTTATGGATATTTTATATCTTAGGCTCTAACTCAATACTACCTTTTTAATTGTATTGCTTAAGTTATTTGAGCTTTGGCCATTGGCAGCTCTTTGAGTTGATTCTTGTGTCCCTGCCTTTGACATACCCACATCGTTGTGAGTTGTGGGGGTGGCGTTTGAGCACCTCCTTACTTTCTGGCACAACAAGATGCTCCAGGCTTGTCTTGTATATTTCAGGCTCCATTCCCACAAGAATCAGCCATTTCTCCCAGGAGCCCCAGTTCCTTTTGCATTAGAGAATGATATTAGAAACCAAGATCTAGGAAAGGGGTACTGATGTACTTTAATGTAACAGAGAACATCGTTTCAGATTCAAATAAATTTTAAGAAACTACAGCTTTTCAGTTTGGGGTGTAATATGAAAGAAGAATATCCGCATAACCTTAAAAAAAAGGCTACTAAAATACTACTCCCTACATATACATATTGTTGCATGTGTATGAAACCAGATTTAACATACCACAGCAGACTGACTGCTGCAGACTGAGAATCTGGCTGTCCTCTATGGAGCGAGACATTAAGAAGATGTGCAAGCATCGAAAACAAATGGAAGAACAAATTATTTTTTGTTTTAGACAACATAGTTATTTCTTTTAAAATGTGGGATTTATGCCAACCTATAATGAGTTTTTTATTGTTACTTTAAATTAATAAATAAATGTTTTTAAATGTTGTTTGTTTAAATTTCTAAAATGGTAAATCCCAATAGATGCAATGTACATAAAAAGTTCTTTGTGGTCATCAATAATTTTTTAAAAAGTAGGTGGATCTAAGACAAAAATGTTTGAGAGCCACTGGCCTAGCCACACCAGACTCATTTTTGTCTCTCTACACTCTCTCACCTTTCTGGAACCCTTGTCTATCTATACCATGCTGATGCTTAAGTCTAGAACGCTCTTCCTTTCCTTGTCCCCAGGCCAACTTCCTCTTACCTCCTAAGACACAGCTCAAACGTCTTCTGTGAAGCATGCCCTGACTCCCCAAATTTAAGTTTACCCTCCCCTGTAATCCCATACCTCTTTCTACAAATTTCTATTCTGAATCATGTCTTGTAGTGCTTGTAATTATCTGTTTGTGTATCTGTATCTCTTTCTCTCTTAAACAAGAGTAAGGACTTGTCTGATTCATCATTTTACCCTGGTGCAGGGTGCAATGCCAGGCATTTATTTGTTGCTCAGAGTACACGCGTTGAAGGAGTAAATAGACAGCTGATCCAGGGACACTCATCTTTTCCAGAGACTGACCAGGCCACTAGGCTGGCCTTACATCTGAGTGAATGTTTCTGTTTCTCCTTCTTTACAGGAGCAAAAGTCAGGCATTTGCCTCTTTGACATTTAGTTTCATTCAGTAAATATTTTTCAAATGTCTACTACATGTCAGGCACTGTACTAGGCACTGGGGGAAAGATGATCATGTGGATGTTATGGTCCAGCAGGAAATAACTAGTCACCTTTATGTTTGTCCCTAACCTGCCTTCTGTGGTTAAGAACATCCAGAGTCAGTTCATATAGAGCAGTCAGTTGCATCTAAATTTAGCCCTAATCCTGGGACATAAATAGGACAATGCAAATGCAATTATCCAGTGAATTCAGAGAGTGTAGACAGCTACTGTAGGTAATGGAATGTAGGAAATATTTTATGCAGGCTAGTGGTCAGATTTACCCGTATTCAACAACTCTTTGCCATGATTCTTCTTGAATAATGATGCACAAACTTGACCAAGTCCTTGTTCTCTCATTCTTTTAGCATTTTCTTGCTGGAAGGTATGAGAGTAAAAGGACAGAAAGAAGAAAAGAGAGAGATGATGCAAAAAAGAGAATTCAATTTATGGTACACTTGGCCAGTTAAAGGGAGTTAAATGCTAATAGATTTTAGTTGCAATTGAGCCATTTGTTCAGATATTTCAAGTTAAAACCACAACAACTTCCTTTTGGCCACTGAACCAGTGTTTGAAATTCTGTGTCCCAGGCTGGGTGAAGTGGCTCATGCCTGTAATCCCAGCACTTTGGGAGACCGAGGTGGGTGCATCACCTGAGGTCAGGGGTTCAAGACAAGCCTGACCAACATGGTGAAACCCTGTCTCTACTAAAAATACAAAAATTAGCCGGGCGTGGTAGCACATGCTTGTAATCCCAGCTACTTGGGAGGCTGAAGCAGAATTGCTTGAATGCAGGAGGCAGAGGTTACAGTGAGCCGAAATTGTGCCATTGCTCTCCAGCTTGGTCAACAAGAGTGAAACTCCGCGTCTAAAAGAAAAAAGAAAGAAAGAAAAAAGAAATTCTGTGTCCCATATTGTCTAAATGTATACAGTCTAATATAGTAGCCACTACCTAAATGTGGCTAGTAGGATATGTTGAAACACAGTTTAAGGGATATATTGGGTTTAATAATATGTATTATTAAAATTAATATCCATTTCTTTTTTATCTTTTTCACATGGCTATGGGAAAATTATAAATTACAGAGGTGGCTGACATCATATTCCTGTTGGATACTGTGGATCCAGCCTCAACTCACCATCTTACATTCAGGTTAACAGAGTTCTGCTTCCAGTCATCCCTCTTCCCTATTCTCCTGTTCACTTGGCCAAAAACTCCGCCATTTAACTCCAAGCCACAGGTCCTCTGCCTGCTTTTCCAAAGCAAGGTAATTAATGTAAGATCACTCAGAGCAAGCTCTTTCCCTCTCCTGATAACATCACGTGGAACTCCTCACCTAAAAGGCAATCTCCAAGCAAATCTCAGGCTGGTTATCAGGCAACATCCGAGGACAAAGGAGGGGTTGTTGATGGACTGTTCGAATTCTTCCAGAAAGGTCAATCCCAATCCATCTGTTCTCTCCTCACCCTCCCACACCTGAACAGACTTTCATTCTCCCTGCAAACCTCTTCACAAAGAAGACCCCTCATCTCTGAGTCTCCCCAGCATCCTGCTTTTCCAGAGTCTCATTAGCTCTGGAATAATGGCAGGCATGGAGCGGCCTCCTTAAAGAACTCCCACTGGGGAGCTCCCCTCGCCAGGCTGAATCCCAGGCACATGCCTGACATCCCATAGGGCTGGTTCACACCCACTTCCATGTTGTGTTTGTATTTGTCAAAGGAGTACAGGATGTGGCAGGATGTACTCAGTATTCCCTCATTATTTTCCTGTTATACAAGGGAAAGACACAGATAGTTAACATTTATTATTACTATGAAGAAAACGAGGCTTAGAAAAATTGAGTAACTTGTCCAAATTTACATTATGTTTACGGAACAGAACCAGGATTGGAACGCAAAGTGCTAGCTCTACATTTTATGTAGCTAATAGCTACAGTAGCATCTACTGGGTAGAAGAAAAGGGACTTTTTGAGTTGTGTTTGCTTTTTTGCCATGGTCTTTTTAAAATTTTTTTATTGATATATAATATTTGCACATTTTTATGGGGTTTGTGTGGTATTTGTAACATGCATAGAATGTGTGTGTGTAGGGGAATGAAGAGAGGTTGGTTAATAGGTACAAACATACCCAGTTAGTTAGAAGGAGTAAGTTTCAATGTCCAATGACAGAGTAAGGTGACTACAGTTAACGACAATGTACTGTGTATTTCAAAATAGCTAGAAGTGTTTGGCACTGCCATGTTCCCAGTTACTCAGGCTCCAAATGTCATTAGCTCTCCCCATCTCTTCTTCCCTTGTCTGATCAGTGATCAAGTCCTGTGACTTTTGCCACTGAATGATTCCTGAAAGGAGTACCCTTTTATCCCCATTCCCATTCCCATTGCTCTCCACCACGGCATTGCTTTGCATCCAGAGTGACTATAATATTTGCCATCACATTCCAGGCAGCTACTGATTTTGCACTTCTATTCATCATGCCAGTCTGGCTAGCAGGCATCTTTATCCACATTCACTGATAAGGAAACAATTGGAGAGGGAAAGAATGTGTGGCACTGAGTGGCAGGATTATACATTAAGTATGCACTCTTCCCATGCTGGTTTCCCATCTCAATATCATGAGAAAAGAAATAACCGAAGCCATTTCTAAGTTGTGTTGGTTTATCCATTGGCCAAGGTCTGATGAAAGGTGAAAGTTTAATCCAAAAAATGTAATCCAAACAGACATAGTGCTAAAGGGGGCTTAGGAATGACTTCGTGGGTTTGAACCCTAGTTGTTGCAAATATCTGACTGCTGGAGGTTGTAGTATCCAGTTGGCTGACGTGTTGGAGTCTAGACTTGTTGGGATTTATACTTAAGTCTCTGTTATACTACTGACTGTATTTTGTTTTATATTTATTTGTCATGTAGATTGTTAGTCTTATATATTTTGTTAAATAAATATGCTATAATTAATAATATGCCTTATCTCCTTACTAACCTTTAAGTTTTCTAAGGATAGAAGCTGTGTCTTCGTCTTTATCACATCTCATAGCAGTGTCTACTTCTGGCAGATGCTCAATAAAGATTTGTCGAATTGAATAATTTCTGATGCCCAGTGGGTGAAGTCCAATCTGTTAAGGAGGCATCTGACATCCTTCCCAATCAAGACAGCCCTAATTTCATAGCCTCATGCCTGTCGTTTCTCAACTCCTCTTCCCCACGCCTCCAGTGTTCCAGCCATAATGGCTGTCTTCCCCATAAACAGTGTGTTTTGCTTATGCTCTAATTATTTCCTGTTTTTGGATTGTCCTTCTCCACCTTGCATTCCTGGCATTCTCATCTTTCCAGGCCCAGGTTAAATATCACCTCCACCATGATGTAATTCCTAACCCCCTTCCCCTCTGTGCCTCTTTGGAATTCTGTATACACTTTCATTAAAAGCCCAGTTCTAGCAATCCATTTACAAATATTTTCTCCCCAGCTAGAATGATACTATGTAAGATAATTTTCAGAACCTAGGGTGACAGGCAAATGTATAGCCTCTAAAATATTATTTTATCATAGGAGAATTAAACAGAGACAAAAAGAGTGAGGATCAGCATATAGAAAAAAGTTTTGATCAGAAATATAATGAAGAAAAGCTTTTCCAGTTAAAAAAGAGATTCCTGACTTGATTAGAGGAAGAAGGAGAAAGGACGAAAACCTACTCAGGCCTCCTGCTAAGGCTGTCAGAAGACTCAAGAGAAATTACTTCACAGCATGCCCAGGTTTGCAGCAGGACCACAGCAGTTATGTAGAAAGACATCAATGGCATTGACTGTGGTGAAAGGTACCTCAAGGTGACAGCAGAGAGCCAGTAGCTGATGAGTTCCTTTCTCTAACTCCTCCACCACTTTGGCTTTACCCAAGACCAAAACTATAAGTGGCCATGAGGTTGGAGAGGGAAACCCAACCTTGATGAAACTAGACACTAGGTTGCCATATGGAAAATAATTATTTTTTACAAAGCTGTTTCCAAACTAAAATTTATACTCATAGTGACTGGCACAGAGATAGTTCTTTAAAAGTTTGTCTTGAATATTGAGTGGATGAATGAATGAATACAGATTGGCCATACAAGTACAGAACTTTTTATAGTGTGCCTAATGAGTGTTCAGTTGTTGGAATTTCAGAAAACAATACATAACATAAATGCCTTTGCTTCCCAGGTTGCAACTAACTGGTAAATACTCAAAGAAATTGGCCAAATTCGAATTTTTAAAAAATCAGCTTTATTGGTATATCTAACGGATGAAACTTAAATCTGTAGCCACAGTCAGGATCCCTAAGGCAATCTCTTTGGATGGCACTCTCCCTCAAACTGTGTTTCTGCCTCAGTAACCTTCCACATGGATGAACCAAGAACACCCATATGCTGAGTCCAGGTCACAGAAAGACACCAATTACCCACAGGCCCCACAGGACTGAGCCAGGCATGCTTAGTTTCTTCTCCCCAGTCATCCATCAGATACTTCATCGTCTTCCCATAAGGAGAAGCCAGTTAGGGGTGAGGAGAAAGTCAGGAGTGTTTCTCTAGCTGAACTCATACAGAGTCATGAGCTCAGAAGAGTGAAGCCGCCTCTCTAAAGTCAATACACAGCTGATTATTGGCATGATGTATGACTTGCAACAAATTCAATCCACTTGGCTTCCCAAATGTCTTAATCCTCTCCTGATATGATCAAATTGGTCCTCTCCTCAGGCGTGTCTGTCCGTTCAAGGTGGAATGGTGTAGGTCGGGTGCTATGGTGTCTCTAAGTTCTTGTTCCTACTTCAGAATAGGAGCAAGCTTACTTAGAGTAATACTTCAGTCTCCTCACTTCTGCTTTCTCCCCCAAACTATATCAGATGGTTGGAAGAAGCATTCTTCTTATTATAGGAGATGAAAAGAACATTTACAGTCTCCTTAACTCCCATCTCTCCTGGATCCCAGCACACACATACAACCATTCTCAGACTTTGTTCAAATTATAACATAGAGCCGAAGTTAAGGGAAAATAACTGGCCAGCCAAGGGATTGTGACTTCTAGCCAAACCACCTTGTAAATATGTGTTTGTGTACATACATGTGTGTATGCAAGCATATGTGTGCATACAAACACATATATTCATGTTTGTGTATATGAATATTGTGATTTTTAAAGTTGCAGTGGTGGCTAGAACTGGGGTGTGTAGGAAACAATGCGTAGAATTGCCTGTTCATTCTCCTTTAGAAGGCTGAGTAATTTAATGAAATTCCTCATGGGACGCAGACGCCCAAATAGGGAGACAGAGAAGTTTTTTGAGATGGAGTGGGCAAGAAAACAAACCACCTTGATCTTCCTTTAAGGGATGAGAGGAACCAGCTGTAAGGTCTGTGCTTTTTAGATCATCTATGTATTCTGAAGTCACAAGACAATCATTCCATCCTCTATCTGCCTTGCCTCAGTTAATTCCCATTACCCAAGAATATATTGTCTGGACTTTTCAGTATTTAACTTAGTAGCGTAAGGAAAAAAAATGGGCTTAGAGTTCTTCCAAACTGGGTTTGTCTTTGGGTATTAGTTAAGATTAGGTTTGGCTATGAGTCAAAGAAACACAAATAACAGTAACTTAAAAAAAAGAAATAAGTTTATCTCTCATATACAGCTGTTTCTCAATATCTGTAGGAGACTGGTTCCAGGACTCTCTGAGGTTACCAAAATCCACGTATGCTAGATTCCCTTATATAAAATATTATAGTATTTGCATATAACCTATGCATATCCTCTTGTATACCTTAAATCATCTCTAAATTACTTATAATACCTAACACAATGTAAATGCTATACAGATAATTGTTATAGTGTATTGTTTAAGGACAAGAAAAAAAGTCTGTACATGCTCAGTACAGACGCAATTTTTTTCTAAATATTTTCAATCTGTGATTGTTTTAATCCATGAATGTGGAACCCATGGATATGAAAGGCAGACTGTATATATAAATCAAAATGTAGATAGTACAGGACTGGAATGGCAGCTTGGCTCCCAGAAGTTCTCAGGAATCCAGGCTTCGTTCTACACTGTTTCACTATGTGTGGCCTCCATTCTCGAGACCAACTCATGGCCTAATACAGTTGCTCCAGCTCCAGCCACCACATCTGCACCCCATCCAGGAAGACAGAAGTGACACAGAAGAGGAAAAGAAGAACACTTGCCAGCTGTTTTTAAAGGAAGGTACCTAAAAGATGCCATATGACACTTTTGCTTCTGCCAAGTGAAAATAGAGGGTCTTATTTTAGGGGAGAATAGATTATGAGGAATGACTACCAGCCTCAGCTGCACCTTGAAACACAGTACCTTTTATCTGTATTAGGAAATTACTGGCAACATGCTCCTATCACCAACACCTTCATCATCTGCTTCACTCACTGACTCAAATTCCACCATTAGTCAACCCAGCACTCCAACCAGAATGGTCTCTGTATACTCACTTATAAACATGCCTTGCAACCTTTCCTCCATACTTTTACCTACACTGGTCCTATTGTTTGGAATGCCCTCCCTCCCCCTCTCTACCTATCTAGAGTCTACCCATCTTTGAAGGCTCAGCTCAAGCCTTACCTTCTTGGAAAAGCCTCCTCTTCCCTTCCTTTATCCCAATAACAGCTCTCTTTCTGAACTCCCATAGCTCACATTATCTACACTAGTCATCTGACTCTTGGCGTATGTAGACATATATGTTTAGCTCACATGCATGTCTTTCACCTTCATCTAGATTGTAAGCTCCTTGGAGGCAGGAAAACTATCATGACTTCTTTGCACCTTTCCAAGTACCTAGGCATACATATGCTTCTAAAACTTCTATGTACCTGGCCACTTGGAAGTCAGGGTTGGGGGAATTAGCATAAGACCATGAGCCAAGAGAAGTGAATCAGAAACTCAGCTCTGACCCTAACTAGGTCTGTAACCCTGGGCAAGGAACTTAACTTCTCTGAGCTTCAGATTTCTCATGTATAAAATACAAAAAGATCTGCCTAACCTAGTCCAAGGGGCTATGTTAAGGAATACACACACACACACACACACACACACACACACAAACACACACACACACACACCCTTGGCATAAGGCAAACACCACACAAACCATATGTCTGTAGTTTCTGCCCGAGTTTTTGTTTTGTTTTGTTTTTTTACTGTAAGCAATAGAAGCCAACAGCTTTTGCTAACTTGAGCAAAAATAGTCTTTACTGTAATAGCAGAACAGATTGCTCACAGAATCAAAATGTGTCTGGAGTCCAGACCAGTCTTGGAAAGAGATGGGGTGCAGGGCAGCTCTGGGGTCCAGGCAGCAAGAACTGTTTGACCAGCTTGTCAGGTGCATTGCCAGAAATGAACTAGCTCCAAGTTTCCAATGTTGTGCCATTCCATGAGATTCATGTTCTGGGAGAGACTGGTTGGCCAAGCTTTGGGTATATGCTCCCAGTCCTTGGTTACAGCAGACCAGATCACCTTGATTCATGGTCCCACAAGGACTACCTACACACAGTGGAGGAAGGTCAAGTCCTCAAAGGAAATCAGAGTGACGTTATCAGAACAGGGCGAATGGATGCTAGGTGGTCAGAAAGCAGTAAATATCCACTATAGGGCTTAATAAACATGTGTTGATTGAGTGACAGTGGCCCATTCCTTTAATTCTGAAGACATTTTGCACTGTAAGATAGTACAAGTGATTTCTTTAGACCTTATCAGTGAACACCTTGGAGAGCATCAGTTTATCAGATTCTTTCTACCAATGGCAATTAGAACAAGATCTTACAGAAAAGGGAAACAGAATGACTCCCTGATGGAGGGAGAGCACTAGGAGAGAGAAATAAAATCTCAGCTCTGTCATCATGTGCTCAGAGAAATATTTTCTGACCTTCCTGACTAGGTCAAGCCTCCCTCCATTCTACTTTCTTATAGGTCTGTGTCTTCTCCTTTGTGGCTAATACAATGCAAGTTAAATTAGAGTTTTCAATTAATGGCCATTTCTCCTATAAGTTGTAAACTCTGAGGGCAGGGCCAATGTCTTTCTGCTCACTTCTGTGTTTCTGTTACATATTCCAGAGCCCGGCATATTCTAAATGCTTAGTAAATACTTATTGGATGGATGACATGAGTGAATAAATGAATGAATAGGTTCTAAAAGGGCCAGAAAAACTGGTCAGCTGCACAAGTATCTAGAGTAGGTCCTTCCAACCACAAATCAGGGGCAGGCACCATCTTTCCCTTCCCAGGCACATGGAGTGGCAGGAAAGAGGTTAAAAGTAGTGCAGATTAGCCAATGCATCATCCACTAGGGGCTGGGCCATGGTAGACCTTTTCCCAGAACCCTCCCCTGGAGGGTAGAAGGCCCATAAGGTGGTGGCAGCAGTCGTCCACAGCTGCTGGGAGAGGAAATAAGTTATTCGCACTCTGATCTGGGGCATCCCTTCCTTGCTGTGGGCATCTACCCAAGCAGAAACATTGCTTATGTGAATGCTATGCTCCCCACATGGCTAATCTGCATGTGTCTCCTGGGACAACATAATAAGCCCTTCCATTTCTACGGCACTTCAAAGTCTACAGAGCTCTGTCATAATTCTTCTTTTTTTTTTTTTTTTGTACACAAAAACCAACTTGTAAGACAAGCAGGTGTCATTGGCCTCATTTTATAGATGAAAAAATGAAGGCTTAGCATCTTGTTAAGGTTATACATCTAGGGAACTTCAAAGCCAGGTAATCTCCTCATCATCCATGTGTAGAAGGAATATACTTTTAGCATAAAAAATTTCAAGGCCTTCTTTTGAGCCCTAAAGGTAGCTCTCACCTTGTCACTGAACATAATGTTGAAACATGCTAAATAAAGGGATTCAGGGAAACAGTGTGTCAAGTTATGATTCAGTTTTAATTCTTGAGGGTACAGTTTTATTCTTGTTAAATCATATTATTAATAGGTTTCATCCTAGTTTAAATTGATTTAGAGGGAGAAAGAAAAAGAGAGAGTGAAAGAGATAGACAGACAAACTTTGATTTCATTTGCAATTCAGTTAAAATTTATTTTGTCTTTGAGTTTGGAAGTGACAAATTAACTCCATTTTCTTCCCATTTTTGATTCATTTTAGGTCAACTCATTTTCTTCAGAGACAGCGTAGGCACAGGCCCTTTGAGGCGTGAAGGCTCAACCTGTGGATCCAGGCTCTCCACTCCGAGCCTAGCCCTAAGGCCTTCCCCCTCATGCAGGTCATGAAAAGCAGGTGACAATAGGTGGCTGGAGGAATTTCCTGTGACCTGACTCCTCTTTGGGGGGTCAGAGATCTGAATGTGTCATCATAATTGGAATTTTATCTGCACGCTTTAAAACAAAACAGCAACCACTCCCCCACAATTCTGGCTCAGGCTCTGTAAGACACACGCTGAGATCTGAAGAGGTGATGGTGAGAAGTGATGCCTTCTGAGCTCAGGTGAACCAGGATGTGTTCTTCTTTTTCCTCAAATAGGGTCTGAGACTTCCAGCAGCCTTTCATCAATGACCAAACTCCAAGAGCAGGTCTGGCCTGCAGTGCAGCAGCTAACACTCATCTGGCCCTTACCATACTCCCAGTGCGGGGCTAAGTGCTTCACACATATTATCTCAACTGTGCTCACAACTCCCCTGAGGTAGCAACAAGTACCATCCCTGAGGAATCAACTCAGCAGAGTGAAGGAAACTGCCCAAGACCACATAGCTAGTAAGTCCAGGAGCTGGGATTGCAATCTAGACTCATCCACTTCCAGTGGGAAGGGGAAAAGAAGAATGGAGACAACCAATCCCCAGTGAAAGCCTGGAAGCCAGGAGCAGAGCCTTCATTATGCATGGAAGAGAGGTATGCTTCTAACCCAAACCCCTTCCCAGGTCTTTTATGTGAGCAAAAATATAAATTTCTGTTGTGTTTGAGCTGTTATAATATTTGGGGGTTTATTTGTTGCAGCAGGTAGCATTAGTCCAAGTAGTCTGCATAAGCACCTAACCCAGCCTTGTAGGCTTGAGAAGGCCAAGTATGCTGATTCTGAAGACTAGATAGTTGCCAACAAGGCAAATAAGAGGGGTAAAGGGCTTGTGCCTAGGCTCTCCCAGGAAGCTGCAGTTAGGAACTAAGGACAGCCCAGTGGAGGCCAGTCTGAGACAAGGCCTTCTCAGTGGGCTCCTCCTGTCAGCCTGGCCTTATAACACACATCTCTCTCCTTCCAGGCCCTCAGCAACAGGAAGAGCCAGCTTCTAACATATGGTGAGTGAGCCAGAGGTAGGGGTTGCAGGCCTTGAACAATTGCAAGTGGGGGAGAAAACAGACAAAAAACAATATCACCCTGTGAGTATGTCTCCTGGTCTTACCTCCATACTGTTTCCTGACTTCTTTTCTCCATAGTCCTAATTGCCCACCATACATCACATTTAAAATTGTTGAGCAGTTTGGGAGACTCTGTCAGGGAGCCACTGTCTGCTGCCTGGCTCTCCCATCCTGGCTAGGCATCTGCCTTCAGTCCTGCATGAGAAATCCTTCTCCTGCCCCATCACTCTGTTCTGATTTCCAAGCAAATGTTCCCTCATCACATATCGCAAACTGCTATGACCTGAGGGAACTTCATGGTGGTGATGGAAAGTTCCCACTGCCTCCTTCTGTGGGGTTTTTTTGTAAAGACTGGAGTCTTTGTCCATCTTGGCAAGAAGTTGAAGACCCTTTTCTCCTTATGTTTTGCTGTAGTCATCCTTTCCATTCATTCAAACTTTGCCATAAGCTCATCCTCATGGCTTTGTAGACAAAACTCCCATGTCTACCTGGTTCCCCACCCACCATCCCACCCCTGAATAAACAACAGCTCATTTGTAAGAGATTTTAATTTCATCTTGGTATGCCATTAAGGAGTGGAATAAGGATCTCTATTCATTTTCACTCACATAGTATCTGCTACATTCTCCAACTGGTCTTTACCACAGAAACCTGTGGGGCCATACAGCATCTGCATAATTTTCAATCATCAGACTGATTTGGGTTTCTTGGTGGTTTGCATAAATTATAAACAAGAGCACAAAAATCACACAACATAGACTCTACCATAAGGGGACATGTTTCCTCTGGCATTGCCAGAGTGATAGGGACGTGTCTCTGTGTTCAAGTCTCCAATGATGTTCCCAGAAATGAGGCCAAACCTGTCCTGGCCCCTCCTGGATGGGTCCACAGTGACCCTCTGTCTTCCCCACCAACTCATTCTGGGTTCCCAGGAGACTTCCTAGCACAGAACAATCCCATCCTAGCACCGCAACTGGAGACCAGGGTGTGGAACTGTCCCCATGTACAATGGCTGCTGGGTCTTCTGTGCCGAGGATCAGAAGAGTGAGTTGGAAGGAAGAGCCAAGGGTTTCCACCAGAACCTGCTGCCCCTGTGAGCTCCATGAGGTTCTTTAGAAACAGACCCTCTAAAACAAGGGGCCCCAAACTTTTTCTGTAAGGGCCAGACAATACAGATAGCAAATATTTCAGGCTTTCCAGGCCACAGACAGCCTGTTATATATTCTTCTTCTCCTTTTTTTTAATGACCTCAAAAAAAAGTAAAAACCATTCTTCACTGGTAAGCCATAGAAAGCAGGCCTGCAAGCAGGAGTTTGCCCACCCTTGCTCTAGAACACCACCAGGCCCTCCTCTATCCCCTCAGCCTTTGCCTCCTCCCCACTCTGGGACTCTGGGATCCCTCTGAGCTGCTCTGAGTTGGTGTCTCCTCCAGCACAGGCTTTGCAGAGGGACTTCAGCAGGCAGAACTGCCCTCTGGGGTTCAGGAGCCCTCCTGCTCTGCAACCCTATGTACCCTCCTTTGCCAAGTGAGTGGCCTGGTTGTATCTTAAACAACTATCAGATATTAGTCTCAGCCCTGCTCATGTGTCCTGGGAATGAATTAAGCCTTGGTGTTTCCCAGTGAGGTAGGTACATACTATTAGCCTCATCCACACTTGCAGATGCTGAAGCTCAAGAGCTGAACCGACCATCCTAGCACTGCCCAACAACCACTTGTCAGAATTTAAAAGAAAGTCCAGGAGTCTGGGCTTTACATTTTCTCAGAACATGATCAGGGATTATTCTGTCCCACCCCTGCCCAGTGATTCAACCCCAAAGAGAGCAAGAATGCAAAAGAGAACACCATCAGCCACACAGAATTTCTTTCCAGATCTGAAAGACACTCTGAAAACAGAATGAACCCAAGAACTCAAAGCTATGGGGCTAGGTGGAGCAGCCCTTTCTGCCCTGCTGACAAGTCTTGTCAAACTAAAAATAAAGTTTATAAAAGTAAATTATCTCATTTTATAACTTAAGTGCATCAAACATTTCCTTAAATATAGTTCACACTGAAAATAAAGTTACTTTTGCTGTACAGTTGGTGTCTGTTATAATTAGGAATAAACTTTGAGGGTAAAATATGAAAGGTTACACACTCACACACACACATCTATCTATCTGTCCTTCTGTCTATTGGTGTGTAGATGGATAGACATATGCACCTCTTGACAAGAGCTTCCCCGACATGGTGGGAAGTTGTTAGGAGTCCCTAAGTATCTAGTTTGCATGAGAATGTCTATATTAAAAGTCTCTGTCCTTAATGATAAACACGTCTTCATACCTAACGCTAAGACTCTTATTAGAAACATTAAACTATGCAATCCATAATGTATTCAGTCTTTGGAAATGCTGAGCTACACCATATCATTATACAACAGCATCCCCAACAAAACTCCCTCCCCAACCCACCTCTTCCCTGGCCTCCCTGTTCTAAAGCCAGCGACCCCTCACAGAATATGGTTGTTCCATATGGGAGCCTAGTCACAGAACTCTAGGGGAAGACTCAAGAGGTGAAGTAAGAATTCTGCATGGAGTACAGGTGGTCAATGGGGTTTCCCACTCTGGATTGCAGAGGCCCAGCTTCTGAGGTTGCTAGGAAACAGTCACCCAGGTTACTGAGGGAGGTGTCGTCGCTATCCAGGTCATGGAAAAGGGGCTCGGCACCTGAAATGGAGACAAAACACTGGCATGAGAGTCTTGAAGAGGTGACTCATTTCAGTGCTAGGATATTCAGCTGAATTCAACAAGTGTTGCCTGAGCACAGGCTCCAGGTGAAACTTTCTACAGAAAGTCTATATTCTCTTTAGGGGACTCGTGTCCAAAGTGCAACAAGTGAAAACAATCTAAACCAGGATATGACAAAGTGCTAAATTGAGTGCAGCATAAGCAAATGTCACAATGTCTAGACAGGGAGTGTGGGGAGTAGGCAGGACATGTCACCAGAGGCTGGAGAGACAGGGCAGAGCTCCCATAGGACTTGGGCCTGAAAAATGATGCTTGAAGGAGGGATGGTAAAACCAACAAACAAAAAACAAAACAAAAAAAAGCTCTTTGAGTGAAGCTAATGAAAACTCCTGTGATAACATTTGTTCTTTCAAACACCAAGGGTCTACTATCAGCTGTTACCCCAAATTTGTAATGCAAAGAAAAGGAAGGTTAGGTGCCTGCCTTCAACTAATTTACACCTTTGATAGGGAAGCCAGTAGGGCACACAGTGGAACAGCTGAGAAATCACTGCAACCAGGACCTGGAGGCAAAGAATGTTCTGCCTCCGCTTCAGGTAAATAGGAGAGGTGAAAACTGGAGTTTATACAACTTGTCATGGGGCTTTAAATATTCGTTTTATTAAAGGACTCATCACAGGGATACTTCATGTAACACAACCCCTGAGACTCTGAAAAGAATTTGCAAAAAAATATATTTGCCCTGTTTTCCCATAGCTGTGCAGTAAAGAATGGTACAGAAGTGACCCGTGCCTTCTAAGGAAGCCAAGAGGGTGGTATCACTGAACATCCAATGAATGGGGTCGGCCAGTGAAGGGCTTGTCAAGGGCCAAATCTTAATAAATATTTGCTGAATGTGTGATATGGGAAGGTAGGGGTGATTTTAACAACAGATTTTTTTTTTTTAATGAAGGCAAAAAAAAAAAAAGTTGTTTGACAAAATCTGTGATCTGTGGCATGAATCTCTGATACTAATGTTTTGAAGGCTTGCTGCTTAAGATGATTTTTTAACTATCAGTGTAATCTATCAGATTACACAGTACAGACCAATGCATTACATACACCACTAACTTTCTCTGTATAAAATGTAATGCCTTATACTTGGCTGAGGTTGAACTTGAGCCTTCACTTCAAAACTCACCCAGCCCCCTACCTTGGGTCCTCAGGTCCCCGGTTGTTGTCCATTAGCTTAAGCACAAAGCTGGGTAAGTGGGAGAGGCTCAGCTACCAATATACGCAGCATTTAAATCAATGCTTCTTTGGGTGGGGTGGGTATAAGGGAGATACTTTCACTTTACAAGTCAGTTTATGTTTCACTAGTTAAATTAGAGCACCTATTAGTATCCATAGTATGACAGTCCAGTTAGAAAATTTGTCTTCTGTGCTTTTTATATCTTTTCTTACTTTAGGTAAACGTTTGCTTAATTAAGGCCTTCTGTAGCACTGATACTGCTGATATCTGGCATGAAGCGCGAGACTTGCAGAATTCAATGACAACAAACAGGTCTACAAGGAGAGCACAACTTCCCATTTAAAACCAACAAACAAGAAGCTTTGAAAACAAGATAAATGGAAGTGTCACTAATGAATATGCATGAAGGTCTTTCTCCTGTAGTCATTGGTTAGGCGATTCTGGCAGTATTTTGTAGGGCACATTATTCTGCTTTGGAGCTTCGGTGAGCATCTGGGAACTGCCTAGATGTGTTTAGGAGGGAATGAGAAACCCACACAAGTTATGAGAGGGCCCGGGGGGCTTGAGTCCCTCTTACCATAAGGGTGCATGTGGTCTCCAGGCATCTGGGGTGGGGTGAGACCCTGTCGGAAGGGATCTGAGCTGTAGACACTCTGCTCGATGGCCAGGAGCTGCTGTGGGGTGGGCAGAGCCGTGTAGGGGTTCATGATTCCTTCCATCCCAGCACTCCCACCACCGTTTGTCTGAGCTGTGGAACAAAGAAGCAGCCAGGTCATTCTCAATGTGCAGCCTGGCATGTGATTTCCCTGGGTCCTGATTCCCTCATTTATAAAATAAAATGGGATGAGGTGACATCAGTGGTCCCAGTCTTTGTCCTACCAGAGGCCATCAGGAATCACCTTGGAGGATAGGAATAGGGTAGGGGCTGGGATGTTGAACTTTGAGAACATCCTTGAAATATATTATTTCAACAAAAGGTTTTGATGCTAGCCACATGTTTGGCAGTCACTAGAATAGATGTATCTAAAGATCTTTCTACGATAACCCAGTATGAGCCCATCAGTCAAGTGGGAGTTGTGACCAGTTGACCTCACTGGGCTGATGGGAAGATTCCATAGGACTGTGTATGCTTTGGAATTATATCTTGCTATGCTTGTAGATAGAATTTTATAAGAAAAGCAGGATTCACTTCCTGCCTCCACATCTTGCTGAGGTTCTCTGAACCTGGGAAGAACAGAGACCATTTCCCACCAGCCTCTGCTTTCTTAAGTCTACATTTGGAGTGCCTTTAGAATTATTTAAACTAAGTTCCAAGCCATATGAGTTTGTGTTCTCATATGCTTTGATGCATTCTTCTCCCTTTGAACTGCACAGGGGTCCTGTGAAGTAGGACTAGCAGGCATTAGGGCCCTACCCTAGGGATGCACACAGCCTGAGGAACAAGGAAATGTAGGTCCCACATAAAGAGCCTTAGGGGTGGAGCTGTGGGCAGAATTCAGATCTAACCAGCTTCCTGCTCCACCCTTCCCCACACCTATGCCCTGTTTTATTTCTTCTCTCCCTAACATCTACCTTGTTGTTAACATACTGTTTAGTCTAGAAGGTAAGAAACTAAGGGAACTCTTGGCTGCAAGAGTCAAATTCTGGATTAAGCCTAGACCCGGTGTCAAGCACAAGGCAGGGTCCATGTGAGGATAAGAGTCTCTGTTGAGGAGCCTGAGAAATAGGATCACATTCCACAGACTTCAAAGTGTGGCCCACAGACTTCAAAGTGTGGTCCACAGACTAGCAGCAATGGCACCACTAAAAAGCTTGTTAAAAAGGCAGAATCTTGGGGCCCACCCAGACCTTCCTTATGAATTCGAATCTGCACCTTACCAAAATCCCAGGTGACCTACATGCATATTAAAATGTAAGAAGTCCTGTTTTAAGGTACAGACCATTCAAGGAATTCTGGATAGCTGAGTTGGGTGGCGAGGGGCAGAGCCTTTAAGGATGACATTGTTCTAATATAGTAATTCTTCTTTTTTTTTTCTTTTAACTTCTATGAAGTCTCCCACAGTCTGTCCCTCTTCACCCTCCTCCCTAATCCTCATATCACCCTGACTTTTTCAAAAGTACATCTGGGTAAAGATGAGAAGGCCCATGGCCTGTGGAACACAGTTAGAGTTCTAGTCCCAGCCCCCGCCCTTACTGATCTAGGGCCACATTCAATCTTGCAGAACCTTTGTTTGCTCATCTGTGACACGGGGATAATAACAACTTCTCCACTCACCTCCAGGAAGGGGTGTTGTAAAAGTCAAGTCAGCATGTATGAGAACACCAATCTATAAAAGTGTTCAACAAAGGAGAACATTGTTATTTCACTATCATTATTTTTACTACTTTACGTTATTTTGGAAAGAGGCAAGTCACCGAGGTGTCTTCTATTAAATCGATTAGCCTGGAAGGAGAACTAAGCAAGATGAGAAACTGAACGTATCTGTGACTCTGCAAGTAGTCCTGACACATTCTCCCTGACATTGTGGTGGGATCCAGGCCCAGACGCTGTGGATAAGGTCAGTGCCATCCCCAATCAGCAGTTCTAAGCCTGCAGCTCAGGAGCCCTCAACCCTCTCACAAGTTCCTCATGGCTCAGTCTTCCCTTGAAGGCCTTATCTCTCCAGCGGGTGCGGTCTAGGCTTCACTGAGTGCAGATATGTCATCCAAAGAGCTGGGTAGTGGGAGGCCTCTGGTAGGAACAGCCTGGATTCCAGCCAGAACTGCCTGGGAGGAGGCACCAGCTTACCAGAGCTCAGTCTCTGGGTGTTCTGCTGATCTTGCTGCTGCTGCTGCTGTCGCCTGGCCAGCTTCTTCATCTGATAAGGAGAGGACCATAGGATTAGAAGTCAGGTGGCCTGCAGCATGTTCACAAAGTAAGGGGGGGCCTGGAAGCAACACCTTCCCCGGGAGAGGGCTTGTTGGCAAAGCTCTGGCTCTTACTTAATAAAGGAGCAACAGTGGCCAGCCCTGTGTGCGAGAAGCATTGCAGCTGAGAGCTCTACTCTGCAGCAGTATAAAGACAGCTGGCTGGGAAGCAGGGGTGCAGCTTCTCTTAGCAGGAACAGCGATTTTTCCTCAGCAAATAAAACTTGCTGCTTGTGGTGTGACCATTTTACATTAAGTAATAAGTGTGTGACTGTGAAATCTGCAGCCAGCCTAGACATATGGAACAAGAGGTTGTGATTTGGGGTAAGCCAAGAGGCTGTTCCTTTCCCCATCCCTGTCTGCTGGCCCTTAAGATTGAGATGAGCCTACCCAGAGATTCATGCCTCTTCCAAAGCACCCTGCTAACATGCAAGCTTCCCTGAAGGAATATTTTTTTATTTTTTATTTTTGAGACGGAGTCTCGCTCTGTCACCCAGGCTGGAGTGCTGGAGTGCAGTGGCGTGATCTCGGCTCACTGCAAGCTCCGCCTCCCAGGTTCACGCCATTCTCCTGCCTCAGCCTCCCGAGTAGGTGGGACTACAGGCGCCCGCCACTACATCCGGCTATTTTTTTTGTATTTTTACTAGAGACAGGGTTTTACCATGCTAGCCAGGATGGTCTCAAACTCCTGACCTCGTGATCCACCCGCCTTGGCCTTCCAGAGTGCTGGGATTACAAGTGTGAACCACCGCGCCTGGCCCCCTGAAGGAATATTTTAACTCAATATTTCTCAGACTGTGTTCCATAGAGCATTAGGGTTCCATGAGATGTTGACATATACTTTGAGTGTGTGTATGTGTCTGTGTGTAGGAAACACTAGATTTTTGTAAAACTTTTCTTTATTGCAAGATTTTTCAGAGCTTTAAATGTGTCCCTGTGCTTTATGAATCCATAGGCTATAGGGCCTCTGCAACTTATTGCACTATGGAGTCTTTCTTTGGTACACATCAACAGCCCTGTTCTGAGGATGTCAGTTACGGAAATGCTACCTAACCAATCATGATCAAATAATGAGATAACCTGTGATACTGTAAAGCATATATTTGGTCGTCGACCCTGTTTTTTGGCATACCATTCCTAAAATTTTTGGACTCTCCAAAGTGATGCCTATGTGAATGTTAATGACTGACTGACAGCTGTCAGCCCCTAGGTAGCTTCAGGGTGGAGAATGATAATCAGAAAGACCCAGGTATGATTAGATGGTTGGAACATTCAGCCCCACCCCCAAACCTCTGTGGAAAAGGGATGGGCTGAAAGTTAAGTTGACCATCAATGCCCAGTGATTTAATTAATCATGCCTACATTATGAAACCTCCGTAAAACCCCAAAAGGATGGGGATCGAGAGCTTCCAGACAGCTGAATACATGGAGGTTCCTGGAGGCTGGGGTGCACAGGGAGGGCATGGAAGCTTCACACCCTTCCCCCATTTCTCACCATATGCATCACTTCATTCACATCCATTGTAATATCCTTTATAATAAAGCAGTAAATATAAGTAAGTATTTCCCTGAGTTCTGTGAGATGCTCCAGCAAATTAATCAAACCCAAGGAGTGGGGTCACTGGAATCCCAATTTATAGCCAGTTGATCCTAAGCACAGGTAAAACAACCTGGAGCTTGCAATTGGCATTTGAAGAGGAGGGCAGTCTTGTGGGGCTGAACCCTCAACCTGTGAAATCTGACACTATTTCCAGGTAGAGAGTGTCAGAATTAGAGGACACCCAGTTGGTATCCACTGCACAATTGATTGCTTGCTTGGCGTATGAAGAATATCTCCACATATTTTGTCACAGAAGCATTCTGCGCTGATTGTTGTAGTGTAAGAGCAGAGGAAACATAGAGTTTGTTTTTTCCTCATATCATCCACTAAAGATCAGGGCTCTTGAGAAACAGTCCACAGGGCACATGTATTTTTAGAGGTAGGAAGATGAATGAGCACAAGGTCTAAAACTAAAACCATGATGAAGGAATAGAGAGCTTCATTGGATCCAGAGGACAATATGATGACTTGGGCCTATATTAGTGAGGGCAGGGCCCTAGGAGAAGTAAGAAAAGGCACTCATTCTACCGTGTCATAATATTGTCTTGGACCAGTCATATGCATGCTACTTTTAAAATAACTTTGGTATTTGCATTAAATAAATATGAATTAAAGAACATGCTTTTAGCAAAAGACACAGAAAGACATTTATTCATACAGATGGCTGGCCAAATTCACAGTCATGGCCACTAGGAAAATACAAGCAATTTCACTAAAATGAATGCCTTCTCTCTCCCCTTCTGCAGGGCTGCTGTGGCCAAAATAATTATTGATAACAGAATTTTTGAACCAAGAGAACTACTCTATCCAATGAGCTAAGGCAAGAAAACCTGGCAGCAAGTACAATGTCCTACTGTGATTATTTCAGGAAACCAGCAACACGGGGACAGATAAAAGTAAGAAGCAGGTTACCTTCGCTCTCTGGTTTTGGAACCACACCTGGACGACACGGACACTCAGCCCTGTCTCTGCAGCCAGAGTTTCTCTCACCTTGGAAAAATTGAACATGAGAAGTGTAGACACACTGGCATCTCAGGGTAGGAGATAGAACATCTCCTATATCATACATGAGGAAGCCAAAAGACTGTATCTGCTTTAGGAGCTGGATAGTTTTTAATGTTGAGCATAAACACAAACACGAGAACATTGCTTCCCTTCAGGTAGAAAGAAAGTCCTTCACCAGGTAAAGAAACAAAAGAATAATTATTAATTTACATGTGCATTCCCAAGAGGTGTTTCTGGATTTCTCTTGCTCTGGAAATTAGGCCTTCAAGTGGTTTAGACATCAGTCTATTGTTGTGCTTTAGCTATAAGCCATGCATATGCATTGACCTACTTAAGGAGATCTGAGAGTGAAAATCACTTTGGAAAAACAAATGGCTCTCTCTTGGTCTCCTCTCTTGCCTAAATTCATTGACCTTAATTTTTGGTTTTGTCCCTCATATCTCTAAGTAACTTTGGGTGTTTCACGAATATCTATATAATACATGAGGAAGCCGAGTGAGGGCTACCCCGAGTGAGCCCTGCCCAAAGAGAATAAGATGAGAGCCATCTGGAACCCGGCAGAGCCAGGTAGACAACTCTGAGGCCAGCAGGTGTGCCAGGGCTGTGGTGTAGACAGGACAACTGGGATCCAGATAATAAAGAGATGCATTTAAACATCTGCCTACCATACAGGCACACAGTGAGGGTCTGGCAAGGTGTTGAGAAGAGAAGGGGCAAGAAGCACAGATTTCCAGAGGGGGGCCTGAGAGACACTGCCCTCTCTTGATTAGATCCTGGGGAGGAGATGGGATTGAAAGAGCTCCTTGAATAAACGTGTGAGTACAGCAAATGGAAGCCTTGAGAAATTCTTCCCCTTTATCATACCACTTGGGGCAAGGCTTAGAAGTGGAATGATTAGAACAGGTTTTTATAGCACATCCTTCTGCTAAGCCAACTAAAATAGGAGTGTACTCAGGGGCCCACCTCCACCTGCTGAAACCCTATCCATTCCTCAGAGGCCCAGCTCAAAAGCCACCTGTTCCACAAAGCCTTGCCTGATTGCCCAGACCAAAGTGACCTTTCCCTTCCCTTGCTTCCTGGCTTCCCCTCTGTTATGGTCCTCAGAGCCCCCTCTCTGGTGTTACAGTAATATGTACACACATCTCCTTCTTGCTGGTTACCTGGAAGCTGCCCGGGGACAAGCACCCAGCACAAAGCCATACATGGGCTGGGAGTTTAGTATACATGGAAGAAGTAAATAAGTGAGGAAGATTATAATTTGTCCTAGTGCAAGCCCAATTTGGGGGCATTTCACTTTCTACCAATACCTCTCTTGGAGCATAAGGAGCTGCAAGGGCAGAAAAAGTGAGTCTGCAGCTGAATCTTTCCAAAGATCAGAAGTTATGATAGGCTGGACTGTTGCTCAATAAATATCTATCCTTCCCTCCCCTGCTCCGTGGTGGATGTGTGCTTCACCACTGCACCTATGCTGGGCTAAGCCCATGCCTTGCTTTGGCCTGTGGGATGTGATGTGTCTGATATCCAGCAAGAGATTTTCGATGGGCTTCCCACTTTGACTTGGCCTCTTGCGTCCTGCCAACCTCATGAGAACAACATGCCCAGGAGGGGGCTGCTCCTTCAGCCTGGACCCTCGAATGACAGACAGGTGGAGCAGGCTGGAACCTGCACCCAGCTGGGCCACAGCCAATGCACAGCCCAAGAAAAGAAAATACATGTTTGTTGGGAACCATGATGACTTTTTCTTTCTTTTTTTTTTTTTTTTTTTTTAATCACAGACAAAGCTGACTAATACAGAAAAGGATGCAGGAAAATAATGCTAACATGTTTTCAAAATGTATTTCCTTCATGAATTTCAGTAAAGAATACCCTATTTTCTTTCTTTTTATCATGTAAAAGCTAGTACTCAGTATATGACAGGCAGTCAATAAACAATAAGTACTTAATAAATGGGCACTGCTATTTATGGCAGACTGCTAATTGTCCCCAATATCTATTCTTTCTTCCTCCTATGAGTAATTGAATCACTAAGTTTAGCAAGGTTCTTGGTCACCCAGACAGACTCATTTCCCAACTTTCCCTGAAGGAAGTGTGGCCACAGGACTACATTTTGGCCAACACATATGAGGAGAAATGATTTGACCAACCCCTGGATACATCCATAAAAAGCAGGGTGCTTGCCCTCCATTTCCTCTTTCTCTACCTGGTGGCTGGAAACATGGTGACAACTGGAGCAGTCGCTTGGACCCAGGAGATGGATAACAGAGCCACCCACCAGCCTTGCCTTGCTCACCTCTGGACTGTGACGGAAGAGAATAAACTCCTGTCTCATTAAACCACTGTATTTTTTTTACATGAATGTCCATAGCAGTCCTATTCGAAACAGTCCCTAACTAGATAGAACCCCAAACACCCACCAACAGATACATGGACAAGCCAACCATGGCACACCTATACAGTGGAATGCTGAAATAGGAAAGAATGAATCCCCAAACCACCACACCAAGTGGAAAAAGCCAGACTCAAAAAAGAGTGCTGCAAGCCACTGTTTTTATGCTCTTTTCTTTATAGCATCTGGGTCTACACCACAATGGGCACCTATCATTATTACTGTTCCCATTGTGCTCCATGAAATGAAAGGTGTGACAGGGGCCATTTGGAGTTGATGTGCATGCATGAAAGCTTGAGGAGAGTCTATCACACCCTGGCCACAGCTTAGTGATCTCTGGAGTCTCCAACGGGCTTGAGCCACCTGTGCAGGCTCTGTCTGAACAGCCTTCCTCACCACTGTGACCCCCAATGCCCACTGAGATCCCAGAGAGGTCTGAGTGCACACAGAGAAGTGGGGCCCAGCTCCTTTTCCTCCCTGCTCCCTCCTATACCTTCCTGCAGGGCTTGGAGGATACTTCAAATGAGGCCTTGAATGCTCGCCTCTGTTGAGTTGTCAAGATGGTTCTTGGACGTTTGGGGCGCTTATGGTCCTTGCCTTCCTCAGCTGTTCCTTTCCCTGCCCCATGGGCTGACTTGCAGAGACTTTCTTCATCATCACTTTTACCTGAAAGAAGCAAAAGACAATGTTGTGAGTCCCTGAAAGCCAGTTCCTGGAGCTGTATGTTATTCCATAGCAAGGCCTCCAGGTCCACATTTCCAGGATGGCTTTATGTATGAGAGCAATAACCTACGTGGTATTGATTTGAAAGCTTCCAGGAAGAGGCTAAGAAAAATACTTCTAAAACCCAGAGACAGGCAGCAGAAAGTCCACCATTACACCTCAGGCTTTATCATAGCATCATATCCTGGCTCCACATTTACTAGTTGCGTGGCCTTGGGCAATGATATGGTTTGGCTCTGAGTCCCCAGAATTGTAATCTCCATGTGTTGACGGAGGGACATGGTGGGAGGTGATTGGATCATGGAGGCGGTTTCCCCCATGCTGATCTTGTGATAGTGAGTGAGTTTTCACATGATCTGATGGTTTAAAAGTGTGTGGCTTCTTTCACACTCTTTCTCTCCTGCTTTGCCATGTAAGACCTGCTTTCTTCCCCTTCACTTTCTGCCATGACTGAAAGCTCCCTGAGGCTTCCCCAGCCATGCAGAACTGCGAGTCAATTAAACTTTTTTTCCTTATAAATTACCCAGTCTCTGGTATGTCTTTATGGCAGTGTGAAAATGGACTAATACAGGCAAGTTACTTAACTCTCTACAACTAAATGTACTCTTCTGCAAAATAGTGATATATGAGAGAATCTACTTCATTGGGGTTGCTGTGAGGATTAAATGAGTTTATACTAATATGGCACTGAGTGCCCTAAATGCCAATGAACCTTGACTGTTCACGATTAATATTATTTCTTAGACGTCATTTTTCAAGACTAGACCTAGACACTATGTCTGAAACTCTAGTTACTGCCAAGTGGTAGAAAATATTATTGTTAAAAAGACCATAGAGAAAAGCATTAGATTACCTGCCAGTACAGATAACTCAGAATGGACAAGTAACCCTGATAACTAGTCAACATTGCTTTTCTGTAAAGTAAATAACTCTCTACTGTTAAAGTAATTGTCTAACTATTTGAAATACTTCAACTCTATAAGCAGTGAACATGAGGGTTAACTCTGAAAGGAAATAAAATCTCTAGTATATGTCACTTTTTCTTCCAGGCTACCTCTTACATTCCACAGACATCACACTCCTGAGAAGGTGCTTCTATGGTCTGGGACATACCTGTGTAAGAGAGACTTCTTTTTACTTTTGGCATTAAAAGCCATAGGCAGGCCAGGTGTGCTGGCTCATGCCTATAATCCTAGCACTTTGGGAGGCCAGGGCGGGTGGATTTCCTGAGCTCAGGAGTCTGAGATTATCCTGGGCAAAGCTCCATCTCTACTAAAAATACAAAAAATTAGCTGGATGTGGTGGTGGGTGCCTGTAATCCCAGCTACTCGGGAAGCTGATCCAGGAGAATCGCTTGAATACGGCAGGTGGAAGTTGCAGCAGCGAGCTGAGATCACACCACTGTACTCCAGCCTGGGTGACAGAGCAAGACTCTTGTCTCCAAAACAAAATAATAATAATAAAAGCCATAGGCAATTCTATGCCTAAATGATCTAACAAGAACCTCATTTTTCTCTGGGTTCTCACAGAGCTCAACTGCCCTCTTTTCTCTGGTGAACATCTTTGCCTCACTGGCTTTCCCACAGCTGTGCCAGTCCCTTCTGGCCACTTCAAGAAAGCAAAGATGAAAGGACTTACTGTGTGTGAGCTACACATCTTTTTCTTTCCTTCTGTCCTCCTCTGTGAAGGATGCCCATGGGTATATGCTGTTTTAATGTAGACATTCACTGAGTTCTCATTTTTGGCTCTGCCAGAGCCAAAAAAACTTATTTAATCTGAAAGGATAATGGCTTCTTCCTTCCACGAACATTTGAACATACAAGATTGAACATGAAGGGAACACTAAATTGTGAGTTCCTGAGGACATGGTCCTTTCAATATAATTGAAAAGGGACTGATACAGGCAGACCTAGGTTTCCATCCCAGTTCTGACCCCATGCTGTAAGTATGGCCCTGTGCAAGTTATGTCATGTTGCTGAGCCTTGGTTTCCATACCTACATACCAATAACAATAATGCCACACAGTGGGTGTCACAGAAGTAGGGTTGTTGTGTGTAAAGCAACTAACACAGTCCTGGCACTCAGGCGGCTCTTAATAGATGGTATGAAAAGGGTGTCTTTTCCCTCTGCCTCAACCCTCCCAATAGTACAAATAAAACCCCCCACAAGATTAAAGAAGAGAGTTAAAGCAAGAATCCTCATGACAAGGGGTGGCTGGCTACTCTGGCATCTTCAAGCCTGAGGTTGCTGTTTTCCAGGGGGTGATGTGGTAAGCTGATCTCAGACATAACCTTGGTGTGAAGGGATTATAAAATCTTTCTAGAAGGTTTTCAGAGTGGCAAGGAAAAAACAAGCACTTAAGAACTAAGAGCCTCAGGAAAATAAGAAGATCCCACAGGAGGATAAAAGGTAGAAAAAAGAAAGCCATTGACTGCACAGATTTGCCCTTGCTAGACCCTATTGATCCTACTGCTCAGAGGCACCCCAAACTTTGGTGTTTAGTGAGGCCAGCAATTCTCTCTGGTGGTGGACTCCCTGGGGTAAAAACAATGCTCCTCTAGCACTAGTGATGACTTCAGTGACATTTCTGAGGAAATGGAGCTAATGCCCCACCCCAGGGATCATGCAGATCTCCTTCAAGGTAGGCAAGAAAAGAGGCTGAGTCTGCAGGCCAGGCTCAGAAACAGAGCTGGGAAATCCCCAGTATAGAATATATTTTAAAATGCAGTTGTATTATCTCCAGAAACCTCATGCCTCATACCAGTCTGTTCAATAAAACAGTACTTGCATTGATCCTTTTACAGTCATTCCTCACATAGTTTGATGCAAATGTATATTAATAACATAACTAATGAAAATGTAAAGTCTAAAATAATGATAATGGTTCATTTATATTGACACAATCCAGGAAAGCAATGTGACGTCGTATCTACAAGCACAGCCTTTAGCGTTATATAAACTCAGGCTTAAATTCTAGCTCTGCCAGTTACTGTGTTTGATTCTGAACACATTCTCAAGACTTAATTTTCTCATCAGGGAAAGTAACAGTGTTGTTGGAATTAAATGGGATGATATATGTAAAGGGTTTAGCACCATCCAGACATAATTGGTATTTAATAAATCACAATAATAATCATTATTATTTCAACATAAAAGACATATTCTTAGTTCTGACATGTGTTGTCAGTTAATTACAGTCTCAGATCGGGGCGGGGGGGTCTCAGTTAAGGTTTTACACTACAGGTGTTCATTTCTCTCTCTTTGCGATATGACCCTAGCCAACAGGTAGAGCTGGTTTTGAGGACTGTGCCTGTGTGCTTGTGAGAAGGGAGAGCAACAGAGGGAGGCAGAGTTGGAGCTGGTTGCAGAAGGAAAGTGCAATTTTTGAAGTTTGTTCAGAGCCCCAGAGGCAGGATGGCTAAGGGCCTTCTGGGGTCCTCCTACTGCTGTTGCTGTACTCAGCCTTGCCTGGGACACGTGTACATCCCCCAAAGAACTGCTGTGCCATCATGAACCAACAGAGAAGAGAGGGGAGGAGAACACCTCCTAGGTTAGCTGTTGGGGCCTATTTTTGGGGGAGGTGGTGAGCACCACAGGTGGCTGCTCCTTCCTTCTCTCCACATCCCCGCAAGAAAAGAGAAAAATATATTTGTTTTCAAAAGAGGAAAAGAGAAGGGGAAAGGGACAAGGGATTGGTTCCAGGACCCCGCATATACTCAAGTGCATACTCAAACCTGTGCATACACAAGTCCCTCAGCTGGTCCTGCCTAACCTGGCTACAGGAAAAGTGGGTCTCCCACAGTGCATATATGCGGGTTTCACAGCCCTTGAATACTGTCTGCATTTGGTTGGAAAAAAATCCACATATAAGTGGACCTGCACAGTTCAAACCCATGTTGCTCAGGGTTAACGGTAGCAGTAGTAGTGGTAGTTTGTCTCTGGAGTGTTTCTGTTGCTTTTGTGGTGCATTTTCTTTCTTTGAGTCTTCCTTCCTGCTACTCAATATCTCATTCTGTTCATCCCTTTACATCTTCCATTTTGCTTTCTAAGAAGCACTTCATGCTCTAGACCAGGAGTCTACAGACATTTCCTATAAAATGCCAGAGAGTTAACATTTTAGCCTTTGCATGCCTCACAGTCTCTGTTGTAACTACTCAACTCTGCAATTGTAGCACAGAAACAACCACAGACAATATGAATGGGCACAGCTGTGTTCCAATAAAATGTATTTCAAAAACAGGCATCAGGCCAGATTTGGCCTGCATACCATAGTTTGCTGACCCCTGCCCTAGACCTCTCCTGACCTCTTGTTCTCCATCAAAACTTACACATCCTGTGTCCCGTTCTTCCAGCTCTGACTCTGGAGGCAGGAAACACTGCTCGTGGTTAGCATGGTTTGATGTGTTCTCTCCCACAGTCAATAACATATATGCATTTAATAAGAAATGCCACTACCCAACAGTCACCGATGTGGAATTTTGGGCATCCTGGAACATCTGAGCCAGAGAGATTCTGAAGATGGAGGAACAGAGGAACATTTTGGCACCTCTCAAAGTACAGACAGATGCCACAACCCAGCTGCCAACAGGAATCCAGACCCTGGCTAACCATCACCCAGCTTCCATCTACTGTGTTGTAAATATTATGGGTATAGTGGTGCCCTCTGACTCTCCTGGGGAGTTTCCAAGCTGCTGTTGGGGTGCTCACTGAGGCTTTTGTTTTCTCTTTCGGCAGGGGCAGACCTGCCTGACTTGGATATCAGCTTCTCCATGAAAATATGCAGTGCCTAAAATTTACACTGATCAATTTGTTCACGAGAAAGGACATTTCTAAAAGAGCGAGGAGACTGACCCCAGAACCAAGAGGAGTACTGGAGAGCAGAAGATGAAGAAAAACCTTTAAACAGCAGAGCAGTGAAGTGGAGGGAGAGGCGGCCCCTCTCCTTTGCCAGAGACTCCCACTCCCAGATGCAGGCCCGAGCGATCCCTCATAATTTAAGCTGACACCCCTCAGCGGAGATGAAAGGAACACCACTCGCTGCTCTCCAACAACAAATGTCAGCATCCCTGGAGGCCATTTAGACACAAACGCAGCATAAATCTGACTCCTAGTGGGGAAGTCCAGAGATTAAGTCTCCATGCACAGCCTACCAGAGTGAAATGAATTTGCTTGGCACAAAGTTTGAACGTGTTTCTCAGGGCCTTTCTTTCCCCTTTCTTGTAAAAAAAAATCTGGAACGGTTCAGGGCTGTTTTTCCCCCTTGCTGTTCCTCCCGCTCATTTATGACATAAGCAATGGCAGATGAAAGACCCAGCCATGGTTTATGGCTCAGAGACGGAGCTGCACTACCTGTGGGGCCTCGGAGATTCATTTCAGGTTGTTGGAAAAATCCCAACGGCCCATAAACAGGGCAAGAGATATCTGAGCTTGGCCTAGGAGGCGAGGGTGAGGGAGGGGATGAGAGACCTTCATGCTAGGGCAGGGAGAGGCAGGAATGGGCCTCAGATGCTTCCCCAGTGATGAGCCTCATAAATGTCTTTTAGACAGGGGGAGTAGAGGAAGGGTCTGGGATTTGTTGTGAGTGGAGGGAGGAGGGAAAGAAAGAAGGGAGGAATTTATGAAGACAGGATATATAGGAAGCTATTTCAGTCACTGCCCTGCACTATAGGACTAGAATTCCATTCTCCCTGAGAATAGCAGAGGTCAACTCTCAATGCAATGAACTCAAAGCAGCATTTAAAATCCAAGATGCAAAAAGTGCAGTTCTCCAGAAAAGCAAAGTCCATGTAGCTACTGTTTTGAAACTGTCTGACACATAGTTCTTCAAGGAAGTTTCTACTCAGACCAAAAACAGTTTCTGGTAAAAGATTTGACTTGGAGTTCTTTCATTTACTCTTATACTCAGCAAGCATTTATTACGGGCTCATGTGTGGAGCAGTGCACAGGGACAATCCTAGGATCCAGGGATGATGAAGATTCAGCCTCTGCTCTCACAGAGATATGTGATTAGTGGAGGATAAAGACCCAGCACCAAAATAATAACTGTGCAGAGGAGTTAAGAGAGGGGACTAGGGAAGGGTTCACAGTGCAGGTGTCACCTGAGCTGAAAAGGAATGACACAAATGGTGACCAGGAGTTGCCAGGGAGAAAAGGGGAGAGAGGGCACTTTATGCCAAGGGCATAAAATACCTAATGACATGCAAACAAGACATTGACGTGGAATGGCGGCTCCTCAAATATGAATGTTCCTGGCATTCCACTACACATTCAGCACCGTTCCGAGTACCGTGAGGGGATAAAAAAGAACCCCTTGCTCTTAAGGAACATAAAACTGAATTAGAGTGAGTTGGCATGTAAAAGATAATAAAGTATATTAAAGTGTATGTGTTTAAGCTCTTCAGGCATAGTAAAAACTGAAAAAAAAACAAGTGTGAGCATTTAGAAGAGAGGAGTATCAATTAGCCAGAGAAGTAGTTAATGAATGAAGGAGGCTTCCAGGTAAGGAAGGAGAGGATTTAGAAAGCCCAATGGGAGGAAAGAGGTGTTACAAAGGACAGGAAGGAAAGGGAGAAGGTGTGTGCAGAGATAAGTGTGGGCCTTTTGGGGCCTCAGGCAGCCTTTCATGGCATGGAAGGTCTTATTGGAACACTCCACCTAAGCGAGGAATAAACATAGCCTCAAAGAGGTGCAGAAACCTGTCCCAAAAGACACAGGGCATAGGTGGCAGGGTCAGGTTTCATACAAGGCTTGTCTACTTCCAGGACCGGCCCAGAGGCACCCCTGCAGGGAGGAAAGGAACAGGCTGTTTAGCCAGCATATCAGACATAGTGAGCAACTGACAGTCACCTGTACATGCCTTGGGCCAAGTGTGTGGAAAATCAAATGCTTTGTCTCCCATTAATTACTAATAACCACTAAAGATTACCCTTTCTATGGGAAGGTGTGTGGAGTGGTGGAAAGTAACTTTGGCCGTAAAATAGGAGAACTGGATCCTAGTCCTAATTTTGCTACTAAGCTGTGTGCCCTTGGATAAAATTCCTCATGTCTCTGAGATGCAATTTCTTCATCTATGAGATGAATTAAACATTCCTTATGTTTACCTAATACTTGACACGGCATCACTTTATAATTGCATTCGCTGTTTCTACCACAACCCTATGAGGCAGGAAATGCCTTGTTATCAGTTTTTTACAGATGAGCAAACTGAGGCCCAAGAAGAAAGTAATGTGATCTTTTGCCCAAGGACACACAGCTGGGATGCTCTTTCTTCAACCCCTATCTCTCCCTACCTGCTTGATTTGCCTCACGGGTTGTTGTAAAGATCCAAGGATATGTGGTGCTTGCAAAATATCAGGTGCTGTCTAACTGCAGGCAGCATTATTGTTATTAAAGAGTGAGGAAAGAAAGGGAAGGCTTTCTGGAGGGGGTGAAAGGTTGACCCTGAGCTCCTGCTGGAAAAGCCATTCTTTTCAGTACAAAAGGGGCAGAGCTTATTTTAAATCCCCATATCTCCTCAGACCCTCCCGTCTCCCCACCACTCCCCCCAACTATCCTGCCCTGCCACTGCAATCCCCACCAGGGCGAATGCAAGGAAAATCTCCAAGCACAGTGCACTAAGCACTCCAGGAGCAGAGCAGACAGAAACCAAGCTGCACGCCAGAGTCAGGCCATAGGTAAAGTGTCCCAAGAAAGACACCTTTGTTCAAAGATGTCCACTGCAGATGGGGGTTTCTGTGCCAGGCAGGGGGAGGGACCGGGCAGGTCAGAGGCAGGGCACTCCAACTCAGACGTCCAGGCAGGCCCCAAAGGGGAGCTGTGTGTCTCCACTCTGAGTGCTGGCAGCCCGCCACGGCCTGGATGCCTCTCCCTTTGCTTTCCTCAGCTGGCTGGTGCTCATGAAGGGAGACCTTGTGCTTGGGAGGTATTCAGGGAAACAGGACAGTATTGGGACTGATTGGTAGAATTACTGTGGATTTGCATTAGTTTCAGGCCTTTTCACATTTGGATAGATCTTAAGCTAACACCTACCTTAGCTCTGTCTCCACTCTACACACACACACACACACGCACACACACACGTTTTCTCTCTCTCTCCATCATTCCCTCTCTGAATTTTTCCATCTCTTTCTCTCTCCTATCTAACAAAAACATGGCCACATGTAGTCCAAACTGATAAGCACGGGTGTATACTGTATGTACCTACACATAGATTTGTCAGACACTGCAAATACTGGCAACTGAAACATCAGAAGATTCCTCCCCACCAACATCACTGTATTCAAATCAAGCCTGGGTAAATATACTAACTGAAACCATAACTCGTTTTGTTTTGATTTGGCCAGCCTCCAAGAAGGAGACTGTAGAGCTCATAACAAGTTGATTCAGATGTTTGGGGCTCAGAGCTCAGCCTAGATAAAAGCTCATTAATCCAGCTTCCCTATGGTTCACTAGGCTTGGAGTATTATATGCATGACATTGTATTAGGTTCAAATGAATAAGGTTTGAGTGTGTTTGTCCTAATTTGGGAAGTAACTTAAGTGGATCGAATACCATCTCTCTTTGGAGTAGTCCAATTTTGCTATATTAATTACTAGTCTTTTGAAGGATAAATTATCTGAGAAAATTAAATTGTTTCTAGGCAAGGGTTGGAAGACAAAGGGTTAATTATCTCTCCAAATTGAAAAAGACCAAGACAACAATCCTGTAGGTGGCTAGGAAGGTGGGGTAAGTTGACTAACACTCAAAATGTTCTCATTGCAAAAGTGAGTCCTCATTGGTCAAATTCACTGTGGTCTTAAACATAGAGAGAAGTTGCCTGAATGACCACAGCTGATCAGACTGCTTGAGCCCTTGGCTGAGACACGGTGGTTCCCGACCAAGCCCTCTGCTGGTTTGGAGAGGAAAGCGGAGGCCCATACCCAGCCGGGTCTATGCCTTCAGACTCCAGTCCGTTCCATAAACCACTAACAGGCTATCTGAAAGAGCAAGGTAAAACAGGGTCAGATACCTAGCCTTTGTTCTTACCTCCACTACTCACCAGCTGTGTGACCTAAGGCAAATTACCTAACCTTGCCTAGGACTGGGAGGAGGTTTGGGAGGAAATGGAGATTCACTGCTAATGAATACAGAGTTTCTTTTGGTGGTGGGGTGGGGGGGTGATAAAAAATGCTCTAAAATTGACTGTGATGGTTGTACAACTCCAAATACACTAAACACTATTATACACTTCAAGAAAAAAAAATGGCCTAACCTCTCTAAGCCCTACTTTTCTCTTTGTAAAATCAGAAGAATAAAGACCTGTCAAGCCACCCTGATAGGATTGTTATGAACACAGTACAGACACAGTAGATAAATGCACTTTGAAAAAAGTTGTAATAAAAGTGTAAGATATTTCAAATATTTTTATTATGACTCTTGGCTGTTCATGAACTTACCACATATCCCCACTGGCTAAGAAACTCAAACTCCTCATATGGAAAATTCCATCATTCAACAACTCCAGCTTCAGTGTGCCTACTATGTGTAACCACTCTTTTAGACCCAGAATAAGGAGGAAAGGACAAGATCAAGAGAGCCTCTGCCTTCCTGCCTCTAGTAGAAGATGGTGAATAAAGAAAAACAGAAAAGAAAACAGAGCAATGGGATAAAGAATGACTGCGGGAGTGAGAAAGGCTTCTTAAATTCAGTTCTGTGCTAACAGGGAGGTCCAAATCTATCTGCTCTTTGCAGCCTCCCTCAGCTCCTGTCCATGGTAATTTCTTCCCTTTCCAAATACCCAGAGCATGTGTTTATCTATCTCAAATACTTTAGTTACTCAAGCATATTCAAACAAGAAGACAATTTTGTATGTTGTCTTACATTATTCTCCAACCATTTTAGTGGAAAACAGTATCATAATATCTAAGTACAAACTTTTTTTAAAAAAACTAGTGTACTATACCCACATAAAGATTCTGTTTTGACCTACTTCTGGAGGCAGTATAACAGAGTGATTAAGAGAGATGCTTTGGACTCAAATATTTTGCTCTGTCATTTACTAGCTAGTGGCCTTGGCCAATGGTATGGTTTAGATCTGTGTCCCCACCCAAATCTCGTCGAATTGTAATCCCCAATGTTGAAGGCAGGGCCTAGTGGGAAGTGACTGGATCATGAGGGCAGTTTCTCATGGTTTAACACCATCCCCCTTGGTGTTGTCATGATGATAGTGAGTCCTCATGAGATCAGATTGCTTAAATGTGTGTGGCACCTCTCTCCTCTTTCTCTTGCTTCTTCTCCACCATGTAAGATGCCTGGATCCCCATTCTGCTTCTTCTATGATTGCAAGTTTCCTGAGGCCTTCCCAGAAGCCAAGCAGATGCCTCCATGCTTCCTGTACAGCCTCTGGAACCATGAGCCAATCAAAACTCTTTTCTTTATAGATTTCACAGTCTCCGGTATGTCTTTATAGCAGTGCAAGAACAGACTAATATAGCAAAAATTCCCTCTGCATTAACTCTAGGCAGCCCCATCTATAAAATGGGGTTGTTGAAAGCACCTACCCAACAAGATAGTTACAGGAACTATGGGGTACAGTGTTTATGGTACCTAGTTAATGGTAAGAAATTAACAAATGCCGGCTAACTTTTATCAGCATTATAATTTTGTGTATCTTCTATATAATTAGAATAAGCTTCCAGAAAACAGAGATCAAGTCTAAATCATCTTTGTATCCTCCACAACACAACAACGTACTGAGTGCTCAGGAGATTAATAATTAGCTGTTGAATAGCTTGTGTTTCAGTTAATACAGAAGGAAGAGAAATAAGCCAAAGGTCACACTAGCAATGCATTGCACAAACAAATGTGCTGTAGAGTTCTGCCTTTCCATTTTTTCACAAATCAACTTACCAGTGCCAACCAGTAACTTCTAGTCACTATAGAAATTATTAGCTACCTCCATAGTTAGGGTTCACCTGGGATGAAATTTATTTCCCTTGAACTACAATCTGAATCTCTTTCACATTGATATTGATGCTACCAACAGTCCACCTTCTCATTAGTACCCATCCAGTTATGTTTCAGTAGGAAGACAGGAGAGGAGGTCATGAAAAAGAGAAACCCCAAATTATGCTAATTAGGGAGACTGAAGAAAATAAAATGGAAACAGGGCAGAGAAGGTGGACAGCACTGTGGAGCACATACAATCAGCAATTTGTTATCCAGCCAGTCCTCATGTGACTGCCACACATAGTCTCCAAGGACAGCTTGGGGGAAAGAGGGAGCACTTGGTCAGAAGGCCCTCAGCCCTGGCAGACTGGGCGGCTTCCCAGCTGAGAAATTTTGGACAGACCTTCCCATAGCCATGCTTTGTCATGGGTGAGAACACAAGATTAAGTGAGGAAAGTATAAATATTGTTTGCAAGGAAAGATTACCCTAGATTGCTATAAACTGATTATAATTGTATGCAGTGAACTCTACTACAACCATTCGGAAATTATTTATGGTTATTTCCCTGAGGTGAAATTGAGTGTCTCGAGATGATCTTAATGTTGATGAAATCATTGCTGACAGTACCATCACAAACACTTTGTGTAATTAGTTAGCCTTGAATTTCTAACATTAAAAACTCTTCAATACTGTCATTACTTGTAAAAGATAGAGTTTATTGTTGAAACAGGGGTTAGAGGAAAAACATTGTTACTTCAAACCTAAGATCGCTGTAATTATAGTCTGGACTCTAGGGCAGTGGTTTTCAAAATGAGCATGTCCCCAAATCACCTGGTGGGCTGGTGAAAACACGAGTTGCTGATTCAGTGGGTCTGGGATGGGGTACGTGACTTTCTCTTTCTACCCATTTCCCAGGTGATGTTGCTGCTGCTGCTGGTCCAGGAACCACACCTTTAGAATCACTGATCCAGAATGTTTCTACCTCTCTCTTTCACCACCCCTACACTCCCACCCCTGCAGGCACACACAAGGAGATTGGGTAAGAGCTTCTGAAGAGATGCGAGCCATCACAGCACATTCTTACTTTCAGTCAGCAGAATCTTCATGCCTTTTCAACTATTTCAACCAGCTCTTCAGAGTGATTCCTGCTAGTTTTGATAATTGTGGGAGAAAGGAAACTTTTTTTACAACCATCTTTTCCTCTTTAAAAATAATGGTATGACTGGAGGAAAAGGTGAGGACAAGTATAACGTAACCTAAGATGGGCAGGCACAGGGCTGGCCCTTGTTGTGCATCATTGGGAAGTACACCACCAAGCACAAGGCCAAGCCTCTCTCCTCTCTATCAGTGTGATGGCTATTAAGCACTAGAGCCATGGATAGCTAAGTGGGTAAGCAGGCAGCGAGTCCCTGAAAGGAATCTGCATCATGATTCATCTCTCCTTTACCTTCATGCTTATGGTGCTCTCTTCCACCTCTATTCCCTATCATCTATTCCTGGACTGAGGCAAAATGCTGAACAGCCCTTCTGTTTGCAACACTGGTGAATTCAAAGTCATGCATCTCTCACAAAGCACAAATGTCATCCAATGTGTGGGCTTAGCTCAGTGTCCTAGATCAAGTCTTTCAATGAGTCCTCCCTCACAGTCAGCTGTTTCACCTCCATCAGTGCCAGTGAGAGCTAGAGCAAGAGATTATACGGAAGCATGGCAAACAAGAAAAAACTTGCCATTGTGGGTGCAGCTGAGCTTCGGGAATCATAGGTGGCTGATGAGCTATGACAGCAGCTGGTAAAGAGGTGCTGAGCTTAACCTTGCTGTCAGGTTCTAAGCTGACATTACTTTTTTTGTATCAAATGCCTTGCTCTATATAATGGATGTGCATCTGAGAAGTTGTACATAGACTAAACTTCTGTAAGGTTGAATTTTATTTTCCCAATGAAGGAGTTCTTAGTTACATAGATGCTTTATCTTCAGGGATAAATATTTTTTTAGTATGCAGAGGATCCTCATACTTCCGTCATCACGTATTCATCTAAACATATTTGTTGTGCAAAGTGCCTAATATACATCTGTGAACAAGGCAGAGTCCCTGCCTTCACCACAGTCTGGTGGAGGAGAAAAAAGATTAACAGGCCTTTACAGGCAGGCTAAGAAGTGTTTTGGTAAAGTACAAGATGCTGAGGGAATACAATGGAGGAGCATCTAATGTGGTCTCAGGGGATCAGGGCAGGCTTCCTCAAGACGGCTTGCAGAAAGAGAATGGATTTAAATTTAAAAAAATTTAAAATAAAGGACAAAGCAAAAATATTCTAGCACAAGAGAGCAGACAGGAGCATGGACAGTGAAGGAGGGGTTAGCAGAGCTAACAAAGTAGAGCCTTGTGTTTCAGTTTTTAAAACACAGAGCCAACCAGGCACAGTGGCTCACGCCTATAATCCCAGCACTTTTGGAGGCCAAGGCGGGTGGATCACTTGAGCTCAGGAGTTTGAGACCAGCCTAGGAAACATGGCGAAACCCCATCTCTACTAAAAACAATACAAAAATTAGCTAGGTATGTTGGCGCACACCTGTAATCCCAGTTACTTGGGTGGCTGAGGCGGGAGAATCACCTGAACCCAGGAAGTGGAGGCTGCAGTGAGCCAAGATTGAGCCACTGCACTGCAGCCTGGGCAACAGAGTGAGACCCTGTCTCAATAACACATACATACATACATACATACATACACACACACAATGCAGAGCCAACAGAGGGAAATGGTTAAGAGTGGTCTAGAGCTTTGAGTCAAAGAAACCCGGAATTCAATGCTGGCTGTTTGGGGAAAAAATTACTTATTTTCCCCAAATTTCAGCTTCCTGTACTGAGCACCATAGTATCCATTCAAGAAATTCAAATTATTGATATTTTTCATCACAACTAAGTAATATTATATACCCTATGCAAAAGGGTCTTATTAATATGAGCAAAGACCAAAAAGTCTTGGTTTTTGTTTTTTTAAAACAAAAGGAAGGAAATGGAAAAAGAAAACTTTAGTCACAAGCTAGGGAAATAGTCATACAAGCAGATAATTACAATATCATTTAAAGAGATTCCTTCATTCACGCATTTGACAAACATTTACTTACTCCACATAATGTAGCAACTGTCATTCTAGGTTCTGGGAATACAGTAGTGAATAAAACAGACAGGACCTCTTACTCTTGTGGAACTTGCCTTTATTTGGAGAAGATATATCAAAGAAGTAAAGCATGATCTACGTCATTTTAGAATCTAAATAAAATTTAAACAGTGAAAAGTGATAAGCATAGATTGAAAACAGTGACTGATGGAGAAGTCAGTAGTGATGGATGTTATTTTGGAGAGAACGGTGCTATAGTTTAGATAGCACCTGCTGCAGTTCCTCCATGGTGCCAGCTCATACCTGACAGGCCCACTGCAGCTCCAGCTTCCACCAGATGCCTGCAACAGTTACATCATTTCCTCACTCTGTCCCTCAGCTAGCACTTAGTAGCAGCTTTCTTTTGTTGCTAATTTGTAGATTGTCTCACCTGGTCTGTTTGCATCTCAACAATCTCATCAGCCATCTAATCACTTCTCTGTATTAAACTCTCTCTGTTCTAAAAGTCAACAGTTGTGTCTTCTCCCCAGGCTGGCCCCTAGATGATTTAGTTCTTCAGGGTGACAAAGGATTTCACAGGTTGGGCAACAGTCCCTTCACTTGCCAGGTAAGCACCTCCATACACTTGATTTCACTAGCCATATTGAAAACTAAGTTAGCTCAAATCATCTTCTCACTTTCTTTGTTATCTTCCTTGAACCTAGCTTTGTAAGGCTTATCCTAGAGAAGCAGTTAGGTAATAAGACATGGCAAACATTCACCCCAGGATTTAGACTTTAGGTCCAGAATTCATTGGAAATTAGTACTAAAGTTCCACGAGCAGTCAGCACCATGGCCAGATCCAGGAGGCCACATGCAAAAACCAGAGGCCAGAAAGGACTTTAAAGGAAACTTACTCCGGGGACCAAAGAGAGGAACTGGATACCTTATCTCGCTTGTAGAGCTGCTCTTCAATTTGTCTCCACTCTCTGTACTGCTGTGTCATATATAGACCAAACAATTAAAGAGACAGGTTTTTCCACATGTTGCATCACCTCTAGGAATAGTTAAAATAGAAATGATCTCTGCAGCCTGTCCTGAAAGTGATCTATCAGATTTCATCAAATATCAGCTGCCTTTAATTTATAAAATATGTCATTATTTTATGGACCACCAAGAAATGAAAAAAATGTGGCCATTTAAACTTTGATACAATACCTTCCCACCACATCAACTGTGAATCAGATCTCAGTTTTGGATACATTAGAACATAACCCCAAAAGAAGTGTCTTAGAACATGAAATAGAGCATCAGCTCTGCTTAAGGTACCCAAGTCCTCTTAACTAGAGAAACTGCTTAAGAGACTGCTCATCTAGAAAACCCCAAGATTCAGGACCTTGGGGAGAGCATTTATTAATGGAAGCTATAGATGGGCCCCCGTCACTTCTATTATTAGTCCCAACTCCTTCACGTGTTCCCCACTATCTCTTTGGCCATGTTTATGACACCAAATGAGGCAGCACAAGAGCCCCGCAGTGGGTGGGAGGAAGCCTGATACTAAACCTGCTTCTACCAGTTACTACAACATGGTCTTGAACAAGGCAATTAACCTCAATTTTCTCAGCTATGAAATGAGGGAGTTGTGATAAATGATGTCTTAGATTCCTTTCAACACAATCATCTATGTTTACAAATGAAAGGAGAAAATATTAACAAATCTGCTGTCTGGTTACGATCACTGAATTGAACACTGGTTCTCAAACAGGAGGTTTTTTTTGTTTTTTGGTTTTTGGTGTTTTTTTTTTTTTTTGTCTCTCAGGGATATCTGTAAATATATGAGGGCTCTTTTCTCTGGTTGTTAGTGGAGGGGGGCCATGGATGCAATATAGCAACTTGCCTCACCAAAAATGCCAATAATGCTTACATTGGGAAATGCAGACCAAGACTGTTATGGACTGAAGGTTTGTGTCCCTCTGAAATTCATAGGTTGAAATCCTAAGCTCTAATGTGATTGTTTTAAAAAGTTAGGCCTTTGGAGGTCATTAGGTCATAATGGGGGAACCCTCGTGAATGCTTTCAGTGGCCTTTTAAAGGAACTCCAGAGAGCATTCTCATTCTCTTTTTGCCACTTGAGAATACAAGGAAAAATCAGCAATCTGCAACCCAGAAGAAGGTTCTCTCCAGAACCCAACAGTGTTTGGACCCTGACCTCAAACTTCCAGCGACAAGAATTCTGAGAAATAAATTTCAGTGGTTTATAAGCCACCCAGTTTATGGTATTTTGTTATTGCAGCCTGGGCAGACAAAAACAGGAATCTTCTGAGAAGGTGTTTATGATGATGAACAGAAATCTCTCAGTTTATGTTCTTTTTGCATAACGATTTCTGTCTAATTTAGTTTTATTATAGTGGTTTAACATGGATAGCTCTAGGAGCTGTCACTTAGGCAATGCCCAAGGAAACCCCCCAGTTTGCTATCTAGATAGTAATCTGTGTCTTAATATTCTCTGATGAACTTCTCAAGTTTCATTTTGCCTGGTGGCAGGAACATCCCTACATATTAGACAATAACTTTAACTCTGGGCTGAGGTAAGTGGAACCAACAGGTTTCCACTGCCCTGCCACATTGCTCACAAATCTCTACATGAATGTGGATGTCTGACTTACCCTCCAGCTGCCCCTCGCTGCAACATGCTGGAAAACAGCACAGCGTCTGAGAATAAAGAAACTTGGAGAGCATGTAGACTAACAATTTCACATTCACATTTCCTCAGATAGGAAACTGAGTCACAGATAAGGAAAGGAGCTTATCCAAGATCATATGCCTACTTAGTAGCCCCCAAATCTGGGATTCAAGTCTCTTGGCTCAGGTCCAGTGCTCCTTCCCCATTCCAAGTGTCTGTCACAGGTGGCGAGAGGAGAAAGGCCCCAGCAGTTCCAATTCAGGGTCCTGCTGAGCTGACTGGAGAACTCTTGCCCAGTGTCCAAGGAATAGGATATGATCATTAACTCCATGCACTCAACTCAGAGGGTGGAGCACTAACACTCTGAACATTTGTTAATAAAACATTTCCTAAAGTAAATTATTTCACCTCCCTGGTTCACTAACTAGAGCTTGTAGAAATAATTAGGTTTTTTTAAAATTTTTATTTATTTATTTATTTATTTTTATTTATTTATTTTTTAAGTGATGGTTCTCAGTCTTTTGATGGGTCATGAGAAGCACTGTCTTAACAAAGCAATTGCTTTATACAGCTGCTCATGTAGAAAGTATAAGAGATTGGGCTGATTAGGACTAACTCTGGAAAATAGTTTTTCGAGGGTGTTGTTTAAAATAAATCTTAGAAACTGGCTTAGTTTCTTTTTTTATTATTTTTATTTTTGGAGACAGAGTCACAACTCTATCACCCAGGCTGGAGTGCAGTAGTGCCATCATAGCTCATGGCAGCCTTGAACTCCTAGGCTCAACCATCCTACAGCCTCAGCCTCCTGAGTAGCTGAGACTAATTAGCCTGCATGCACCACCATGCCAGGCTAATTTTATATTTTGTTGCCCAGGCTGGTCTGGAACTCCTGGCTTCAAGTGACCTTCCAGCCTTGGCCACCCAAAGAGCTGGGATTGCAGATGTGAGCCAATGTTATGTTCGCAACTTTATGTTCTGATTAATTCTTTCTTTATACTAGAAAAGAGTTTTAAATTATATAGTCTGCTTAATTGAGAACTCTAGTTAACTTGGTTCCCATGAACCTGTGTTTGGTGCAAAATTATAGTTGTTGTTATTTTATCTGACTAACTCTTTCTCCCCGATGTAAACTCGTTTAACAGACCTTTATTTTTACCTATTCTAAAAAAAAATCTAAATTCTAAAGCTTATAATTTGAGTATTCTAACATTTAAAACACTCACAGGCAAGTTTATCTCAACTTTTTGGAACTTAATGATTACAAATCTGCGATTCCTGGGAATTCGCCTATACAGACTATCCAAATGCATTGAGAGTAAACAGGGACTGAAACCAGTGTGTCTTATGCACCTGGCAAGGTACTCTTGAGAGCATTCTATCAGACAAGAAAAGGGAAAACCCTCTTTCTGCTGTCCCACAAGGATGTGCCATGGTGCTTGGGTCAAAAAAAGTGAAGTACCGGGTTGGAGATTAGCTCTGTGAAACCAGCCTCAAGGTCCACAGAGTAGGGAAGGCTGGGGATGCATCCCTGTGCTGGAGCAGCAAAGGGCCCCAGCCCAGGGTATGGAGAAGCTTAGGGGAACCTTGCCACTTCGAAGGAGATCTGCATCCCTGTCCTAAGCCCTTCCCTTTGGAAGTTACTGTGTCTGGGCTTGGAGACCCAGAGTTCATCAAAGAGAAGGAAGCATTTTCCATTCCTTTTCTCAAACTTTGCAAAAGCACCAGAAAATGCCAGTGCATGGTTTTATCAGCCTCTTGAAGGGAAAACCAGGGCTCAATGGATCTCCCTTACATGTAATATGGAGTAGGCTTACAGCATTCTGGAGAGCCATGAGACACTAGGCAAAGGGGGAAGTAGAGGAAGGTGAACATTTCCATATTTTTTTTCAGAGGAAGAGGCTTCTGGAATCATTACCTGGTCTGCTTTCAGGAAAGCACATACTTTACAAAGATGAGGAGCTTCTTATGTTGTAGCTGGTCTTATAAGAAGAAAATAAACACAATTGGATATAAACTGCCTGCTTCATACACACAGATCCAAACCAATTCTTGGGGAATGTGCTAGAACTAATGTCACACTCCCTTTGGCACATTCCACTTGGCAGAGATTGTGTCTGGAGTCCTTTGTCCCTCCTTCAAGAACCAAAATTCCCTCTGGTCACACCCCAGCAGTTAGATTAGGAAAAGCTAGCTGTGACTCATTGCATCACTGTCAAGCAGCCTAATATGTGGCTTCCCAACCATATGAAAAGGGCACTTTGGTGAGTCAGGAAGATGTCCTTGGAGTGTCTCCACTTCTTGGATTTCCTAACTCTCTTCAGGTGGTGTAGGAATAGGATGTTGAACGGACCAGCAGAAGTCCCAATACTTATGTATATAATGAATTCCCTTTATTGCACCCTTACTTTGTGCCCAACAACCCCCACCATAAACACTTTATATATATTGTCCCATCCAAGCTTCACAAGTTTGTTTTCTCATAGCCATGAAGACTCAGACAATTGCATCCATGGAGACACTAGTTTAAAACTACCCAGTTTTGGCTGGGCACGGTGGCTCATGCCTATAATCCAAGCACTATGTAAGGCTAAGGTGAGTGGATTCCTTGAGCCTAGGAATTCAAGACCACCCTGGGCAACACAGGGAGACCCAGTATCTACAAAAAATTTAAAAATTAACCAGACATGGTGGTACACACCTGTGGTCCCAAGCTATTCAGGAGTATGAGGCAAGAGGATCGCATGAGCCCAAGAGGTTGAGACTGCAGAGAGAAGTGATTGTGCCACTGCACTCTAGCCTGGGTGACAGAGCGAGGCCGTCTCAAAGAAAAGAAAAAGAAAAACTACCCAGTTTTAAACTCTCAGCTTTTCTGTGATTCCCAAATTCACATCTGACCTCCCCCTTAAATCCCAGATCTGTGTGTTCAACTGCCCACCAAACGTCTACAGTCACATGGTCCAAAAAAACCTTCAAACTCAGCATGTCCCACCCGAATTTTATCTAGATCCCTGGTTCTTTTCTGAACATTCTATCTCTTCTTTTAACAACACTGTTCATAACATTTAGAACTCTCAGTCATCCTCAACTTCAACCACTCTTTCTGTATTTCATAGTCATTTAAGTTCTAGAATTTAAGCTCCTTGATGGGCAGGTGCTTTGCCTGTTTTGTTCATCATTGTGGCCACAGCACTTAGAATGATGCCTGACACATTAGTAGGGATTCACTAAGTATTGAAGGCATAAATGAATGAATAAATTCTCCGAAACCCCTCTCTAAGGTTTGCCTTGGTTCAAACCATCATCTCTCACTTGGAACACTGCAATAGTCTCCTGCCCACTTTCCCTGCCTGCAATGTTACCCCAACTCCAATCCATCCTCCCTACTTCTCTTTCGAAAAAACAGACTGAATAACATCACAATCCTGTTTACAAACTTCTGATCTGACTTTCCACAACCATCACAGTATATTCAAATAAGACATACAAACTCCTTCACATTTTGGCATTAATCTTACTGCTCACTCACACCAGGATCTCAGTGCTCCAGAGCAACACTACAATCCAGCCCTTCCTCTCATGGCTGGATACAACCCTACCCTGCAACTCAGTACAGACTAAGCTGCATTTTCTAACAACATACTCATTTTCATTTCATCGCCTGCAAATTACCTACTCTGCCAAGTCCTAGTTACAGTTTCATACCCATTGTGAAACCTTTTCCAAATAGTCCCAAGTCCTTTGCCCTAATACACATATACACACCCCAAGAGGAATGATTGTGCCAGTCTCTATGATCTCATAGCACTTTATATCTCTACTATAATATTAATGTATATTTTATTTTATTATAATTATTTTGTTATAGGAGTTTCTTATCCCCTGAGGAACCTGGGGGTCTGGAAAAGAGAGGTGGTTTCCATTCCTCTTGTAATCACTAGTATCTAACCCAGAGTCTGACAGATATAGACAGGCTTTCAAAATGTTTGCTGAACTGGCCTCAATTTAATTTAGTTAACATCAATCAGAGAGTAAGGAATAAACAAACAGCCATGGACTTAGTGAGACTAATTCTCTGAGGTCTTCACCGCCAAGGCCAAACTAAAAACTAAAGTAATTACTTGGGTAGATAATTCATGAAAGAAGGAAAACCATTTGCATTTGAATGATCTAGTGAGGATTTTCTGCTTATTGATGTTTCTGGAATTTTTCAGATAATGGCTTCAATTCTTTGATTCTTTCATGGTATAGAGAGTAGGCCAGAAAGTTAATCTAACAATCACTCTCCCATCTGAAACCAGGCAACTTTCAACCAGTCCTGCTGAACAGCAAACATCCATAGAAACCAAGTTTTTTGAATGTCATAATGTGGAGGTCGAAGGGCCTGCAATGTTCAGATTCAGCACTCTAAAGAGCTCCTAAAGAATGCCAGGAGGTGTTCAGCTGCTTTCCTGATATTTAAATCACCTCGCCACCATTTATTTATGCCCTTAGGTTTCTCAAGGTTGGGGCATGAAGGAGAGACAGTTAGAGCGTAGGGGGCGATGCAGTCGATGGTATCTGTAGCACAGTACCCAGAAGATCCGGGAGCTAGGACCAAACCAGGCGTCAGCTCAGCCCAAAGGAAATCAGGGTTCAGGTAGCGACGGTGTCTGTGCGTTTCTTCACTAGTGCATGTGCGAGGAGGGCTGGAGGCATGAGCGAAAGAGGGAAGGCACTCTCGGTCTCCAAAAAATCCAGGGGACTCTCCCTTTCAGCACAAGAGCTCACACGTGCGCTCGCGCGGACACACACAAACTCACACACACTCACACTCACACACAAATAAATCCCCAGCACCTGCCTCGGAAAGCCCTCTCTCGCAGGCTGGCCCGAAGGCGCGGCTCCGCCAGCGGAGAGCCGTTGGATTTACCGTGGCATTACTTTTAATTAACTCTGCGGCGCAGCGCGGGGAGCGCAGGGTGGGCCCTAATCCCGGGCCCGCCTGACGTCACCTGGGAACGCGCGGCGGCGCGGGGCGGCGCGGACCCGGGACGACCTCGCCGCGACCCGGCCTCGCCTCCGCCCGCGCGGGGCTTTGCTCCGCGGGAATTAAAGGAAGGAGAAATGTTAGTACACTTTTAATTGGAAACCGAGTTCTTCTTTCAGAGCGGCTTGTTTACTCAGGATTGGGCATTAGAACTCAGGGGAGACTCTAATTGAAGTGACGGCTTTGGAGATTATGGGGAACATATGGCCCTACCGCCGGGCTCTTTATCTGCATTTTCTCATAAAACTGCCGTCCGTGTGTGTTTCTGCGCCTGGCCTCTTGCATTTCTAAGGGGCCTTTGAAGAGAGGGCCGAATGCGCGGGGGGCTTCAGGCACTTTGCGCTCCACCGCGTGTCCCGCGGCCCGGCCCGAGCCGGCCCTGGAAGCTTCGCCCTGGACTAGACTGGCACCGACGCCGCCCCCAGCCTGAGCGCTGAGAGGGAAAACGAGAGCTAGAAAGGAAAGAAATTGGACTGGTGACTGCCTGGCAGGGGTGTAATTCAAACTGTTGTGAGCAGACGGCAGGAGGGAGTTGCCAAGGTAACGGGAGATTCCCACCCGCCGCCCTTTCGCTAAGGCCGGGGAGAGGGAAGCCTCTGCGTGCTGGGTTAGGGCCAAGCCCGCGCACATAGGGTACTGGGAACACGGATGTCTTGGGACAGAATTACATTTCTTTTTCCCTATCATAAATCAATCAAACAAATATCTATCGTACAGGCTTGCAGGCTCCACCACCAGTCACCACACTGTGGGTTCTCTCTCCCCCACCCCTGCCAGATTCTTGCCATATCTAGAGATGCCGGGTCAAATACAGAGCACATCATTAAGTTTGCATTTCCAATAAACAATAATTTTTGTATTGCATGGGACACACTTATACAAAAATATTATTCATTGTTTATTCTTACACATGGATTTGTGTTTGCTGCCTCTCACAACCCTAACTATACCTGCTCATTCTAAGCAAAATACTGCGTTCTCTTTTAACTCCAGAGTCTCTGTGGCTCAGCACCAAGGCTCTGCAACTGAAAGAATGGCTGATTAAGGTGTCTCAACTCCATCCCTCGGAGCTTCACCTTCTCCTGGGGCAACGGCTCTCAAGCCTGCTGCACATTAACTCACTTAGGAAGCTTTAAAAAAAAAATCCCAGGCTGCACCCCAAACCATTAAATCCCCGAAGGTCCATTCCACAGGAGTTCAAAGTGTGTTTTTTTTAATACGTAAGTAGAACAAGTCTTATAGGGTAAATACTTTGAGGGGTAACTCAAGAATATAATATTGTTTATCCATTTATTTAGTTATTGATGGTTTCCTTCTACAAGAATGTAGGCTGTGTGAGAGCAGAGGTATCATTCCAGCACCTGCAATAGGACTGCTACATACTCTGTACTCAAAAGTATTTGCTCGCTAGTCAAACTTCATACACTTCTATGTGTTCCACACCCCAAACCTAATCTTTGCCCATGTAAATGCTCAGCAAATTCCTATGGATGGAACAGATGCTGAGTTAGTTCAGTCACTGCTTTCCCACCCTCACTGATTCCTAAGAAGGAATGCTTGTACATTCTCTATCTTTGTTTATTTATTTGAGATGGAGTCTCGCTCTGTCGCCCAGGCTGGAGTGCAGTGGCACGAACTCAGCTCACTGCAACCTCTGCCTCCTGGGTTCAAGCGATTCTCCCGCTTCAGCCTCCCAAGTAGCTGGGACTACAGGTGCCCACCACCACATCCGGCTAATTTTTTTGTATTTTTTAGTAGAGACGGGGTTTCACCCAGGATGGTCTCGATCTCCTGACCTCGTGATCCGCCCGCCTCAGCCTCCCAAGGACACTCCATCTTGAACACCATCTGGATCCACTGATCCCACCTAGCACACCCATACACACACAATATGCAAATCCCTGATCAGAATCAGAAAAACAAAAACAAAACAAAACAAAAAAACCCAAGCATGCCTCCAGGTTCCAGCGTGCAAACCTGGAATTGGAACACTAAGAATCCAGATGGTTCTAAAATTACCCAGTTTTCAATATAATTTTACAGCACCAAATAGCAGAGTACCTAGTTTGCCACCAATTCTTAGTAAACTGGACTTTGAGGGTTTTCCTTGGTCACAGAAACCAGGGCACAGGGAAATATTGAAGGTGATTCTTCCATTTGCTCAGTAAACTGTCTAAAGCATCTTCAGATCCATCTTGAAACCTCTTGATGGAAATCTAAAGTTGGTAGGCTTGGCTGGAATGTCAGTGCAAGAAAACCAATGTCTTCCCTGCACCTCCTCCCCAATCCTTATTACGCAATAGAAAGTGAGTCCCTGGTCATTTAGCTCATATATGAAAGACTAAAGTTATGGGTTGGCTCTGCATGTCCAGAGAATGCACTCCTAAAATTTACTAGTCATACTGCCCCATCATTGTACCCAAAGAGGACCCAATGTAAAGGTGGATAGACAGAAGCACATTGTCATCATTGCCACTGGAAAAACAAAATTGAGTTCATTTCTCTGAAGAGTACAATAGTAAAAGATGGTAGGACATTACAGGTCAGCTTGTAGAAGAAGCACGTTAGAAGAAGTTTTGATATGTACCAATTTACTTCACTGTCGTGCTTTTATTCATTGATTGATGGGGGCTGTGGTTTGCACAGCTGATACCTTTCATCTGGACAAAAAGTCAACTGATTTTTCCTGCTACTATCAAATAAGCCACAGGAGCAGAAGAACCAGAAGTTTGTTGAATACTTATAAACATAAAACAAAAAACCAGTAATAGTACCTAACGTGCACTTTTAAAGTGCTTCCTCATTCACATAGCACATTGTCTTTAGATCCTTCAAAGCCTCCTATTGCCTTAGAAGAGGCACCCATGAGAAGTATAGTGATAGTGATTAATGATTAGGGAGGAACTGGAGGTTAAAAAACAAGGTGAACTTGTGACTGATTTTGAAAGGGTGTGTAAACTCAGTTCAAATCACCTTGTTTTCATCGCTTTAATTATATATGAAAAGATCCTTCAGCTGGGGTCTCTCAGGTAGTAAGTCCTACTGAGTACCTGGAGCACTGCCAATGTCAGTGAAACATGAGAACAAAACATAAGGTTCATTTTCATATACATGTGCATTTTAAATGACCAGGCAACACAGCATAGTGTTTAATGATGCAGGTGCTAGAGCTAGACTGGATGTGAATTCTGGTTCTTTCCATTGTTAGCTGTAGGACTGTAAGCAAATTACTAACTTTTCCATGTTCATCTTCCTCCTCTGTAGAACGGAAATAATAACATTGCTTTCCTCATCAACTTGGTGTGCAGAATAATTCATGTAAAATTAGTTAATTCATGTAAAATGCATAATTTAAAGTAATGCTTTGTGCAGAGTAAGAGCTCAATAATTGTTGACATCATTATCATCATCATCATGCAAAAATCACAATGATCAATTGCCCATTTGGCCAATTTTATTTTTTACAGAGGTGGAGCAGGAGAAATGAATGCACACAGATAACACACTATTGCTGATTAAATATGCTATGAAGCAACTGCACTAATATTAACTTATGGTTTTTATTCATTTTAATCAAAATTATTGTGTGAACACATTTTCAAAAATAAAGTATGGTCAATGTAAAAAGGACAATGCATTGTCTGAACCTGTATATTGCCTGTAACTTTTTAAGCACTAAAGATAAACTTTACCCAACTCATAATTATAGCAAGGACCGAACCCCTCTGTTTCAGTATCAAGTGTCCTGACTCGGTAATTGGTAGAATTAAGTTCTTATTCTGGCTTATCCCTGACTCAAGTATCCTGTGTCTTTATTTCTCCATCTACTTTATGAAGACAAAACAAATACACTAGAAGACAAAAGTTCAGCACAGAAAAGAAATGCTGAGCCTCAAACTAAGAGCAACAAACAATTCTGGTAGTGAATTTTATGGTAGTGATACTGTGTAAGAGACAAATCTGTTGATTTTGAAAACAATCTGAAAGGCTCAGGCAGTTATAAGTGCTTCTTGCCTATCTTCCAGAAATGCCAGATTGATAAATCAGAAAATGTTCATGAAGACCTTTGTACTAGTCGTGATATAAATATCTGAACTCTTGATGTCTCCTTAATAAGAATAACAACAATAAAAATAGACAACAGTTATTACATGTTTACTGTACTCAGGCCACTGCACCAAGCCTTTGGGCCCAGAGATGATATCATTTGTGCCTTTTGTCTTATTCACAGCACCTGGCACAGTAAGTATCATTAAGATATATTTATTGGCTTGACATTTAAGGAATTTATACCAATTCCAAAACGTGGGAATAAGTTTGCAAGTAATTGTGCTTTGAAGCAGTGTTTTTCAAACTTCTGTTATGAACCATGAGTAGCTTATGAAATTACTACAGTGGGCTAAAAATAGAATTTAAAAATAAATGGAATAGAAAATATCAGCACACAGGGCAATCAGCAAGTCAGTCTAAGTGTTGAAACTTATATACACACATATAAATGTGTATACTAGCTTATGATAAAAAATGTATTTTAAGATTTTCTGAAAAGTGCTACCATAGAGTCTTTTGAAAACATGACTCTAGAGGAAAATATAAAATATGATTTAAATATGTTTCTTCACAAATATGTTTAGCAGAGTACTTTTAAATACCTACTCAAGGTTTTTTTTTTTCTTTTTAAAGTGGCTTACCCTTCTGCTTCTTAAAAAGAAGAATGGCTAGATTGATCTCCAAGCTATGTCCCTTTTCCCATCTGCCAGCTCCTTTCTATCACAAAGCTGGCCCCTGTTCCCCTGACATTAAGATGCTGGCTTTGAGATGTTTTTCTCAATTGTGCTGCTCAGCATTCACTATTCCTCTGCCTTTCTTTTTCTGCAACTAAAACATAGCATTTAGCACAGAGTCCAACACAGTGTGGGTGTCTGTAAGAAATATTTGTTGAATTAAAGGTTGGTCAGGTGGCCGCCTGGAAGGACATAAATAGATTATGGCATGTAACAGAGTAATGCTAGCAGGCCTACTTAGGAATAGAGTAACTCTGGCTCAGCTGTACACTGCATTCATTAACTGTCAGGTTCAATGTCCTTTCTGGACTCAAAGACTCCAGTTGCAAGAGAAAAGTCGAGTCCACTCCGAAAGCAACTCATTCAAAGATGGGAGACATACCAACACCCTCAAATCAAGAGGCACGGAGAGCTCCATCCCCAGGATAACTATATGCCAGGAAGTGTAATGTTTAGGAATAAGGAGGCACTTAGGTATTTAAAATAGCTCAAATAATGACCACTGTATGCATCAGTTTTCTGGTCTATTAAAGAAAGGTAGCTACGTTTGATAAATCCTTCCCATTCTTGCTTGAAATTTCTATTAAATCTCAGAAGTAACTTCAAGACTGTTTTTGCCCCAGTCTTCTGCATTGACTTTCCAGGATGCAACACTAGCTAGCTAGGATGTTCAGAAACCAGAGAGTGCCTCTGAGACACACAGGCCCCATGGTATGAATCAGCTCATCTTTACTTTATGCACCCTAGCCACCTAAAATGACAGGCCCTATCTGTACCACTATGAGGTGCCCCAGGTATGCTATCCATAAGTGCCTAAAACCAAAGAGCAAAGACAGAAGAGGAGATACTTGCAAAATGACGGATCTTTGGTAAAATAAGCTTATGACCCATGAGCCACCCATAAATACACTGGCTCCCACACTAGGAGATAATAATGGTAACTGTCATTTATTGGACATTGATCAAGTTTCAAGCCCTTGATTTTCATTACCTCTTTTAGTTCTATAGCAACCCACAAAGGCTGTATTGTAACCCCCTATTTACCGATTAGGAAATAGAGTCCTGGAGAGGAGAAGTGGCTAGCTCAAAGTCACACTGCTTGTGAGTGTAGGGAAAGCATCAAAGACCTGTCTAGCTTTAGATCCCATGCACTACAATATGGAGGATGAGACTTCCTCATAACTCCTGCTGACCTTTTCTATCTTTCATTGTAAAATTCAGGACCATGAACTGACAAGGATAATCCCAGAGAAGAGTTAGGCATTTTCTAGAATTTGTGAGTTAACTGCTGCTTCTCTAGTCTAATTTATTGGAGAACAAGAAGATTTCCAAGACAGGGTAGATGAAATACCTTTGTAATGAATTGAAAAAAAAAAAAAAAAAAAAACCAGTTCCAAGGTTGTAGAAGGAAATTAAGACAAATGTCTAAATACCAGCAGTGGAGAGCATGACCCAGAAGAGGAGAAAGAGACGTATTACACAATGAGAGTGGCAAGCGAGGCATTTGGATCTTCCAAATGAAAACATCCTATATCTCACAGAAAATTAGGAAGAAGAAGGATTCACAGACTCCAGCAGATGTGAGGAATCTTCTTTCTGGCTTCGGTGAGAAGAAAAGTTACACTGGAAGTTGATGCTTCTTTGCCAAGGACATCAGAGGCCAATATGAACAGAACAAAGTGAATTTATTCATACAATAAGCAAACATTTACTGAGTGCGTATTGCATGCCAGGCACCATGTTAGGGCCAGATGAATGCAGAACACAAGGAGTAAAGCAGCATAAGCCTGACAGAGCAGTTCAGACTGCCCAATAAACGGAGGCTATGGAACTGCTGCGTTAATCCAAAACATAAAACATTCTTTGCAGAAAGGGGCCCTCATGACAGGGACTTCACAACCAGGCTTCCTCTGGGAAAATCCCTCTACAAAAGCAGAGCACCTAAAAGAGCCTTGCCTTAGCCAAGGAATAAATCCTAGGCATAATCTAAAATGCAAACTGGTCTTCAGGAAGAAAAAATTTTAAATGATAAATAAAAAAGCAAAAAAAAATAAAAAAGCATTTGGATCCCATGATGAAAGACACTAAAAGGAAATAAAGATATTGTTTGAGATAGCAAAAATGAAATTCTGACTCAACATTTTTCAGTGATTCCAAAAATGAAGAAAAAAGGAAGGCAATTTAACGTAAAACTAATTGCATCCCAGCACTTTGGGAAGCTGAGGCGGGCAGATCATGAGGTCAGGAGATCAAGACCATCCTACCTAACATGGTGAAACCCCATCTCTACTAAAAATACAAAAATAAAATTAGCCGGGCTAATTTTTTCTCAGGTGACTTCTGATTTTAAAAGAAGATGTAAAGACAAAATTTAGGTGGGTGCCTGTAGTCCCAGCTACTTAGGAGGCTGAGGCAGGAGAATGGCGTGAACCAGGCAGGTGGAGCTTGCAGTGAGCCGAGATTGTGCCACTGCACTCCAGACTGGACAACAGAGTGAAACTCCATTTCAAAAAACAACTAATTTCAGCATGATGTACTGGATTCAATTCTGGAATGGATAAAGTCATTAATGAAAAAATTTCATGAAATGGGATAATGTCTATCATTTAGTTGAGTGTTATACCAATGTTAATTTCTTAGTTTTGATAAGTGTACCATGGTTATGTAAAATGTTAGCATTACAGGAAGCTGAATGAAGGGTATATGGAAACTTCTGTCCTATTTTGCAACTGTTTTGTAAATTTAAAAAATGTTTTTATTTTTAAAAGTTTTTAAAAACTGCTTCACAGGACACTCTCAGGTGACTTCTGATTTTAAAAGAAAATGTAAAGATAAGAGGGGTAGATAAGTAAGAAACGCAACATGGACCAGCCAGAAGCCATGGTTACCCACAGCCAGGCCCCAAGCCCCTGCCTCCACCCTCAGGTCAAAAAAGCTAATGAAATCATGGGCTATATCAACAGAACATAATATCTATGACAGGCAGTAATAACACTGTGCTGGTTCAAACCACATAAGGAAAACTGTATCCCCTTCTTGGTTGTACCTTTGAAAAAGATCGTAGTATTTTCATAGATAGAAAACAGAAAGTCTGTAATGAGGGCTAGTTAGAATAATGAGGAGGAACTAGAATGGAAAAGACAAAACTTAGAAAATATCTTACATCTTAGGGAGCATTTCTGTCTTGAACTTGAAGGGTTGCCCCATGTAGAGGAAACACTTACTTTGTGAGTTCCCAAAAGTACAGCCAAGACCACAGTTTGAGTTTACATACGGAGACCGATGTTGGAACTCAATGTAACAATTCTGACAATTTACCCCCAGAATTGAAGTCAAGGGCTCCTGTGATATTGTGAAATATATATTTGGTCTTCATCTAGTTTCTTGACAAAAAGCTACTAAAATCCTTGAACACTCCATAGTGATAAGAGTATCTTTTGTTGGCTAATGGTAGCTGGGAGCCCCTAGGTTATTTCAGGATGGGGGCTGGTCACTGGAAAGGCCAAGGCATGATTGGAAGGTTGGGACTTTCAGCCCCAGCCCCTAACCCCTAATCCTTCACCTCTGGGGAGGGGAGAGAGGCTGAAGGTTAAGCTGACCACCAATGGGTAATGATGTAATCAATCATTGCCTATGTAATAAAACTTCCACAAAAACTCAGAAGGACAAAGTTAGGGAACTTCTGGATAGCTGAAATGTGGAGGTTCCTGGAGGGGTGCATCCAGAGAGAGCATGGAAGCTCTGCACCCCTTCCCCCATACCTTGCCCTATGAATTTCTTCTCCTGTCTGTTCATCTGTATCCTTTAAAATATCCTTTGTGGTAAATGAGTAAATGTAAGTAAAGTGTGAGCTGCCCTAGAAAATTTAGTGAACCTGAAGATGAGGTCCTAGGATCCCCAATTTATAGCCAGTGAGTTAGAAATATAGCTGACAACATACTACTTGTGATTGATTGGCTTCTTAAGTGGGGTGGGGTCTGGCAGTCTTGTGGGATCAAGCTCTTAACCTGTGGGATCTGATGTTACCTCTAGGTAGACAGTGTCAGAATTAAATTGAATTAAGGGATACCCAGCTGGTGTCCACTGGAGAATTGCTTGGTATGTGGGGAAAACCCCTACACAGCTGGTGTCAGAAGTGTTATGTGGAGTGGAGAGTAGAGAGGAGAAAAAGCAATTTTTTATTTTTCCCCTCTATCTCTTTAGCTCTCCATGATAGGAAATGCTCAAGTAGAGGCTGGATAAGCATCTGATGGAAACTTGGACTGGATAAACTCCAAAGTATCTACCAATCTCAAGAGCCTGTGATTCTCTGGTGAAGGAGAAGAGCACTTCAAGACACTTCTCTAGAAGTTTGTAAATGTTGGGGGGTCTTTCCTGGAGACCTTGGGCATCCAAGTTGCCCAGTGTCAAAAAAAAAAAATCATCTGACCCTGGCTACAAATTCCATTCATCTGCTTGGGAGGCTGCTTCAAGGCCATCAGCAAAGCAGGGACCAGGACAAAAAGGCTGGGCCACACCAGAAAAGGGCACACAGCAGTTGCAGATGTCCTGAGTTTGGTATCCCATGTAGCTGTGAACGTGTCATATGCTTTTGTGTAAGATCAGTCAGCATCACAGAACCATAGATTCTTTTTTAAAAAATAATTTCAACTTCTATCTTAGATGCAGGGCATGCATGTGCAGGTTTTTTACATGGGTATACTGCATGATGCTGAGGTATGGGGTACAAGTGATCTGATCACCCAAGTAATGAGCACAGTACCCAAGAGTTAGTTTTTCAACCTTTGCCCCCCTCCCTCCTTCCTCCCTCTAGAATCCTAGATGTAAGCCACCCTAGAGGTCATTGATGCAGTCTTCCACCCACTGCAATTAAAATGTTAAGGGACGAGCAGTTTATTTCCCATAAAGGCAATCCAGTTTGACCCTTTATCAGACACAGTTCTACCCTACGTTGAACCAAAATCTGTCATTTCTTCCCCAGTACATGGGTCGGCAACCTTGGGTGTGACTCTCATATGTTCCTTGGCCTTATTTTTACTTAATATACTGAGTCTCTTTAATTATTTATGATTTAACAAGCTAATTACTCTCCTCAAGATTCTCTCTGGTTCGTCAATGACCTCCTCAAATTCATCATTTAAAATTAGCCCACATATTCTAAATGTGCTCTGACCAGGGCAAAAAAAAAAAAAAAAATACTCAAACTATAATTACACATTAGGGACACTGTAGTTCTATTAATGCAGCATGTCTTTTTGGCTCCTATTGGCTTTATTGCCAACTATAACCCCATGTGGAATTCCCTCAAAACAGGCACCATTTCATATAATTACAATTGAATTTTGGGAGAAAATGGTTAGATTTCATCTTGTTGTCTTTGTGCGGTTCTGCTAGCTTGTCAAAATCTTTTTGAACATTGAGAGTATCCACTGCCACACCAGCCTTCCCTGCCAGGTTTGTGTCATCTGTAAACCAAATAAACCTGCCTTCTGTGTCTTCATCCAAGTCATTGATAAAAAGGTTAAGGATACTAGATCAGTCATTCACTTATCAAACACCTACAATATATATGTAAGGTGCTCAAGACAGAAACCAGAGGATAAACTGTATTTGTACTGAGGCAGATCCTAAAGTTGTTTGCTTTCTGTTAACAATGAGGTGGACTTCATTCCATGAAGATTTAATTCAACTCATTAGGTCACTTACTCTTCTCTTGGCATCATGCTAAGCTTTGTTAAGGAAACAAAGGAACCAAAAGCTGCAATCCTGTTCTCTAGAAGTTTGTCCTCTCAGTAGAGAGGCAAGTTTTGGCACACAAAAAATTTTAATGATACAAGACAGGCAGCATTGATATTTGATGAAATGAGTAGTCCAGATAAGATATTTGATTCTGGTTGAGACTTTAATGTCACTTCATTTAAAACTACAATAATAATTATAGATTTTTAGAGTTGAAAGGGATAACAGAGGTCTTCTAGAACTACCCTCCCCTCCCACCTCATCAATATTACTTTCAACGAATGGGGAGTGCTATCTCTTGAGTAGTTTTACTCTTTGTTAGATCTAATAATTAGAACGACATTCTAGCATTTCCTGGTTAAATCAAAAATTACTTCCCTGTACCTTTCTATCTAAAGTGTAAACACTCAGTAATTTTGTTGAATAATTAAATGAATGAATTCTAATTCTGTTTTCTGTAACTGGAAAAAAATAGGTCTGATCTAATCATTTGAAGGCAACAATTATGTCCTCATTCAGTCTTGACTTCTCTATCCTAAACATACACAATTCCTTCATTTGATATGGTTTTGAGATATCCCCATCCCCACATCATTCTTGTCATTCATATTTTGACTCTGTGCCTGGCATGATACAAGCACTCAAGATATGTCTACTGAATGAATACATGAATGAATAAACTGGAAAGCTCCAACATGTCAATATCAGCCTCAAAGAGAAATTTCCATAACTGAACATATTGCTGCAAATGTGATCAGAAAGTAAACCTGTTGCAGTTCCCTGGCACTGAGCATTATAATTCTATTAATCTGTAAATGTTACTTAGATCAGATCAGCTTTTTCTATTGCCTTTTTTTTTTTTTTTTTGCAGGGGTAGGGGCGTGGAGCCAATCCACTAATGCCTCTTATTGATTTTCTAGTGAAGTAAAATCTGTAAACCGTTAACACAGGTCCAACTGTATAACTTAGTGATTAAGCCTCCAGACAAGTGTTTACCAGGAAAGACTAGACCACAGCATTTATTTCCATGTGAGAAAGCATGGTATGTCCCTCTGGGTATACACATCTTTCTATGGTGATGCTGTATTCTGATCACCATAACACCTAAGCCCTTGGGAAATTCGAAATTCTACAGGATTTTGAGGAGGAAGCCTAAGAGGGCGGACACAGCAAGATACCTGGAGGAAAATGACAGGGTAAGTTGACCTTTTTATACCAAGTATATCCATTAGAATGGGCCCAACTACCCCTGTAGAAGATACTCCATATGTTAGTGCCAGTGTTCCTGACAAGGAGAAATTTCCCTCAAATCAAAATAAATCCTGGAAAACCTAAGGCCAATAAGACCAGTAGAAGTTGGGGCTTTCCTGATGCCAGCTTTCTTAAGGCTGCAAGCAAGGTCAGGCAAGAACCAACCTGGAGGTAAAGGGAGCAGAACACGGCCGCTACAAAGATGTTAACACTGACTAGTGGATGTTAAGCACCCACATTTATTGAACACCAGGCTTTTTATATGCATTCTCTCTCATTCTCCAACAATAAACCTATTAGTAGGTATGATCATCACCATTTTATAGCTGTGGAGATTGAGGCTTAGAGAGGTTCCAAAATTTGCCCAAAGTCACAGAGATATAGTGATATAACCTGGCTAAGGCACCCCACCTGTCTGTCTCCAAAGCTTTTGCACTTAAGCACCATGCCATAATGCTTTTTCTTCATGTGTTTATTCACTCTTTAACAAAGAGTTTATCAAGCACCCAGCGTCCCAGCCTGTGCTAGGCCTGGGAATATAGTGGTAAATAAGACACACACTGTCCTTCACAGAGTTTAGCACTCTGAAAAGAATAAGAAACAATCAAACATGTAACTACAATGAAGTAAATATCCCAGTAGGAGAAGTTAAGGGTAAACTTACCCAGCATGAGGGATTAAGAGACCTTCCCCATAAAGTTGCCTTTGCAGGGAAGCTTAAAGGATAAGCTAGCAGGACAAAAGAGAGAGGGAAAGAGGCTGAAAAGGAATAGACTTTTAAGATTTGAGAGTAGGTGAGACACACTGACAGGTGCTAGGGCCTAGTAAGGCTGGAGTGAAGGGTGGGAGTGATCAGAAACTCCCAAAGAGGCCAAAGGGATGGATAGAGTGAGGTTACAGGGGGCTCGGAAATGGACTGGAATTGGCAATGGCAAGTACTAGTAAAGTCACATAGATGTTACCTAATTGGGTCTCACAGATTCCTATGGATAAGATGAATGCTGAGCTGTGGGGACCAACACTCCAAAAAGGCATTCCATGTTTAATGTAGTCAGTGTTAATTTAATGTAATTTCTCTGACCTTGTGAAACCTGCCCTATAAAATTTCTGAACCTCTCCTGTCTCCTCTCTTTCACCAACCCTCAAGGCAGTAAGAGGGAGGGTCGAGCAGGTGGTGAGGAGAAAGAACAAAATCATTCTAGTGCCTTTCTTTATGTGACCTGCCAAGACTTAGATAGATTCCATCTTTCCCACTTGACAAATGAGGAAACAAAAGCTTAGGGCAGTTCGGTGATTGTGGTAGACTGAATTATTGGTTCCAATCCATCATTCTCTTTAATAGTATTATGTATCTATACCTGGGCAAGGGTTTGCGGTGCATGGAGTATATTTCTCCTCCTCTTGACTTTGGATTTGATATTGCCATTTGCTTTGGCCCATGGAATATTAGCAGACATGATGTGTGCAGAAGCTTGAAATGTGCTCTGTGGTTGGGCATGCCTTCTTGCACTTTTACCACTGTCAGAAGATCATGCCCTGCAGCTGCTGCTCCTCAAACCTGGATCCTGGAATGAATGGCACAGAGTATACCTAAACCTTGTCTACAGCCTGGAGCTAAGCTCAGCTGAGATCAGCAGACTCCAGCTAACTGGAAGCCTGAAGCAAAGTCCAGTTAACTCCAGTTAACCCAGACATTTGTGTGTGTGTGTGTGAAGTGTTTATGGTTGTATGCCATGGAATTTGAGGGTAATTTGTTATGCACCATCGTCATGGTAATCGCTGACTGATAAGAGATTACACTGAGGATACAAAGAAAGTTCCTGAAATACACAGAAGTGCCTTGCCATGGAGCTAGGCTGCCCTGGCGGCTGGCCATCTAGGGAAGAAACAATGCAGACAGCCAGCCACCCAATTCCACTCTACCCACCCCACCGCAGCCCCGCCCACCACCTGGCACTCACCTGAGTCTGAGGCTGCTGGGCTCACCAGGCTGAGCAGCTCTCGCTCCTTCTCATAGTCCCCTTTGCAGAGCAGCTGCCCCTCCTTCAGGACAAACTCATCACCCTTCTGAAGCTGTCGCTCGCAGACACAGCAGCAGAAGCAGCTCAGGTGGTATACACTCTTCTGGGCCCGCATAACAAACTCATTGGGAGCGATGGCCTCGAAGCAGCCCCCACATTTAACAGCAAACAGCCTGGCAGCAGGGAGAAAGGAAGTACATGCACCATGAGTAAAATCTGGCTTGGTCCTGGGTCTCCCCTGAAGTCAACAGCAAAAGGAACTTCAAGAACTGGGATATGAATGTTAGAATGGAATGTACTTTAAATCCAGGTTATTTATTCCCTATGTGTCTCCCCTGAAGTCAGCAGCAAAAGGAACTTCAAGAACTACGATATGAATGTTAGAATGAAATGTACTTTAAATCCAGGTTATTTATTCCCTAAGGAGATTGAATTGAAGCATTCAGTTGAGTCATTCAAAGGCTTAAGAAGGGTGTCTGACTGGATAAAGGAAATGTGGTATATATACACCATGGAATACTATGCAGCCATAAAAAGGAACAAGATCATGTCCTTTTCAGGCACATGATTGGAGCTGGAAGCTATTTTCCTCAGCAAACTAACGCAGGAACAGAAAACCCATCATCGCATGTTCCTACTTATAAGTGGGAGAGCTGAACAATGAGAACACATGGACACAGGGAGGGGAACAACACACTCTGGGGCCTGTCAGGGGGTGGGGTGGGGGAAGGGAGAGCATTAGGAAAAATAGCTAATGCATACTGGGCTTAATACCTAGGTGATGGGCTGGTAAGTGCAGCAAACCATCATGGCACACGTTTACCTATGTAACAAATCTGCACTTCCTGCACATGTACCCCAGAACTTAAAATAAAATTAAAAATTAAAAAAAAAAGAGGCGTATCCGAGTTAATGCCCAGAATGTATTTGCTGTGGTTCATGACACAGTGCTTTCAAAGGTTGGTCTACAGACTGGCGCCAGGCAGGCTGTTCAGAATCCCTGGGGGAGCTTATTAATTAAATTATTTAAATCAACAATAACAAAAATGTCCAGGCCCACTCCTATCAGCGTATAAAAGAATGTGCCCCAGATTGTGAATTCTTAATAAGATCTTGAGGTGTGTAAGAGCTTAGATGTGTAATCTAGTTTTTGATAAACTGCATCCCAACTTCCCAGCCTGATATTCAATAGATTCAGCCTATCTCTCAAGACTTAACTCTTCTTTCATTTATTTTCAACACAACAGTTAGACTATCTATTATATATGCCAAGCCAAAAGCAGTAAGTGCTAGTGATGTATAGATGAATAAAGGAAAATCCCTCTCAGAATTGAGTTCAGGCTAATGGAAGAAACAGACATATCCAAATAATTAAAGTAGAATAACCTGCAGGGAGTGAGTGGGGGGTGCATTTAGATGTATTCAATACATCTAAATCAAACAAAAGACAGTAAGGAAGGCAGGCTGGCAGGCACAAAGTGGTGGGAGGAGGGACATTCCCAGGGGAGGGAACAGCCTGTGTGAAGGCCTGGAGCCATGAACAGGCATGGATGCTCAGGTTGTAAGGTGCACTCCACCAAGTTAGAGGCAGGTACCTCCAGAAAAGTGACAGGTGAGGTTAAGTCATGACCCAATCACACACTAAGGAGCTGGACATCATCTGGCAAGCAATTGGGAGTATTGAATGGCTTTTTTTTTTTTTTTTTTTTTTTTTGAGACAGAGTCTCACTTTGTCGCCCAAGCTGGAGTGCAGTGGCGTGATTTCGGCTCACTGCAATGTCCGCCTCTTGGGTTCAAGCAATTCTCCTGCCTCAGCCTCCTGAGTAGCTGGGATTAAAGGTGCATGTCACCGTGCCCAGCTAATTTTTGTATTTTTAGTAGACATGAGGTTTCACCATGTTGTTCAGGCTGGTCTTGAACTCCTGACCTCAAGTGATCCTCCCACCTCAGCCTCCCAAAGTGCTAGGATTACAGGCATAAGCCACTGCTCCAGGCTTGAATGGTTTTTTAACATGGTAATATCCAAGTTCTGGAAAAGGAACTCTTGGCTGTATGAAAAGTGGAATGGAAATGGAGGTAGCGAGATGAGTGAGCAGCTGAGAAATTATCAGGGTCAGGACTCATACAGTAGAGGTAAGACAGAAAGAAGGGGGCAGAGCCTACAGCTGGGAGATAGGAAAGCATGGGGCATGGCTCCCAGGGTCCTGGTGGTCAGAGCTGGCAGTTAATGATAACGCCAAGACTCCAGTATACAAAATTACTCATTTCCTACCTCTAGGCCTGTTTATGCCATTTCCCCATCCTAGAAAGTCTTCCTTTCCTGTTTAATTTATCTGAACCCAAACCACCCTTCAGGACACAGCAGCTTCCATCTTCTCCTTGAATCCTGCCCTGATCTGTGCCCCCCAGCCTAAAGTGACTGCCCCTCCTTTGAATGATGATACCAGGAACTATCTCTGTGGGTCATTCCACAGTTATCCGGAGATGTCTCAAAACTACAATATGAAAAGTGGTGGGCACTGGAGGCCTGGGTTGTGCTGCCAGCTCTACAGAAAACCATGCAAAATCTTGGGCAGGTTGTTTAGCCCACCCCTTCATATTTCCTTTTTTCTGTCTGTTGTTAAGATGTTAGGCCAGTCTCCTCCATCTACAAAAATTCTACCATCAGTGCTTGCAATTGCTGGCTCAAAATATTATCTTACTCTTGCCTTATTATTTTACTTTTCCCAAGTTTATAACTTATCTTGTCAACCGCTCCTATTTCAAGAACAAGGCCTATGGAATATTTATATACTCTCACACATGGTGGGTACTCAGTAAAAGTTGATATTATTTGACTCATGGATCTAATTTGTTCACCCTCTTTCTGAAATAACATAATATATATAAACAGCCTAGCATAGGAGCTGACACATAATAGATATCCAATAAAGATGTCTCTCTTCTCCCCCTTGTCACTCCAGAGAAGTAACGGTTCAGGGCAACCTATGAAAAAACTAAAATGTAAAGCAGATCCCTCTATTTCTTTTTTCTTTTAAAAATTGCTTGATGATACCATAATTGCATTTGTCAAAACTTTGGCATAAACACAGAGACAATATACCCTAAGAATATCTCTGGGATTCATTCACTATAGCATTCATTTTACTATTTCCAAAATAAAGAGGTTTTTTCCTTTTTTAAAGTAGTATCAAAATAGACGGGAAAATACTTTCAAAAACACTCTGTTTATCCCCACGTGACAGAGAAGTCAGTAGATAGGGAAAGGTCAGATAGTGTACAGGAGAGAAAGTCAAGGCGGCACAGAATGGCCAGAGAGAGCAGGTAAAACTCCACACAACTCTCCTCTTTATAAAGCTAGATATGAGCTGACTCAGAGCCTATCCAGGGAGCTGAGGCCACCTTGCTCTGCTAATGAGCCCCACCCTGGCAGAAGCTAAGAAAACATGAACAACTGAAGAGCATTTTCCTATAGACAGGCCAACTACCATGATGGCCTAAGGGTTGCCAATCCATTCACTCAAAATCTCATTCGTGCACTCATTCAATCATTTATTCTTTTCATTCATTCTTTCATTTATTCAGAAGCATCCACTATGCACCCTGAAATATACCAAACTCTGTGTCTTTATAGGGAGGGGAGGAAAAGAAACCACCATCCCAACAGCATTCATGTACATAAACAAGTATATACTGAGTGTCTGTTATGTGGTAGGAATTGTTGTAGGCACAAAAGGATACAAGACAGACAAATCCTTGACCTTATGTAGCTCACATGCTAGTGGGAGAGACAGTAAACAAACACATAAATAAATAGATAAATCATATCTACCTTTAGGGATTTACCTTTAGGAAACAGGATATAAGAACAATGCAAAGCAATGTCCCATGAATATAAAATAGAATGGCATAAAGCTATAGTATATATAAGTATAATATTTAATCACCTCCCAACTCTCAACTGTGCTGGTTTATGATTCTAAGTCAATATATGTGCACTGTGTGTTTATCTTGGAAGCTTCCTGGAAGAAGACAAGAGTTTTGAGGGTGGAATGAAGGGGAAGCTAAGGAGAAGTTCCCAGGGAGGCATTACTCACAGATTGACACAAAAAAAGAGGGCCATTCTAATTCTTTGAGTGAAGGAAGGCAAGGCTTGGAAAAGATGGTGAAGCCACCTCTCAGGAAACAGCCTCCTGGGACAGAGGCCAGGCTGCAGGATTGGAAGTGCATGTGCTGTCTTACTTTCAATAGCTGCCTGGAAGCACCACACCAGTCCTCCTTGCCTTTGGCCATCAGAAGCACCTCAGAATAACCTATCTCAATATGCTTCTCCTCTGCCTCTCAGCTTCAGAAAGGAAGTGAAATTAGGGAAGTTAAATTACGGAAGTGAAAAAGGAAGTCCAAGGGGTTGGAATGGCTTGTTTATCACTAACAGGTATGGTAGAGCCTGGAACTCCAGGTTCCAGCTGCCCTTCCCCTGCCGTCTCGCCCACTGTGGTTTTTCTCTCTATGTCTAAACCTCTGGCACATCAGTCCTTTGACTATTTGCCTTGACTCCCTCTCCCCTATGCTGGATGCTGTCATTGGGCAGAAAATCTACCCAGTTCATCCCTGGGCCCCAAGTCCCCGGTTGCTGTTTGCCAACCTGAGCAAACTAATCAATGCTTTTCCAGGAGCTGGTCAAAGGCCCTTTGTCCCCAAGCCCTCCTTCTCCTCCCCTTCCCCTGGAATTTAACTGTTAAACAGACTCAAGGCAAATGCTCCCAGGGAGTCAACAAGCACTTGAGAAGCTGTAACAGCAGGTGGTAGCATCTGTGCTTGTCTAACTTCCACCCTGCTAATCTCCTCCTCTTTTTCTTGCTTTCTTAATTTCATCCCCCACTCCAAAAATTTCCCCCAAGTTGGAGAAGCGAGGGTTGGAGTGAGCTCAACAAAGAAAGCCCACCATGTTGACTCAGGAGTGGCTAGAGGAAGTGGCGGGAGTTATCTGGGCTCAAATCCTGAAATGGTCATGGTCACTGGGGATTACAGACCAGGAAGAGCGGGGCAGTCCTGTTTTTTTCTTCTCTCCTTCTGCTTTTCCCTCCCTTTCTGGGTTCAAACCAGATCAAGTTCGTCTTACTACCTTGACAACTTCGTCTTACTACCTTGACTCCTGTTACCTTCACTAACCCCAGAGTAATTCAAGGAGAAAAGGTGCATGTGGTCCACCACCTGTGTGCCAGATGTGTACACAGCTGTACGGCTACCACTGTGGACCCAGCTGCTGACTGTACACCTCCCACAAGTTGTTTTCTCTAAGGCTCAGACAAGCAGAGAAAACGGTTTGTTCAAAAGTCCAGGTCATAATTAAAACACAGCCTGTCTCTTTCTAATGCTCTGGATGGCATCCCCCATGGTTACTTCCCCCACTGAATGCTAATGAGACCTCACTGTGGGTTCAGAGCCTGGCAGCCTGGCTGTGCCCTGGCAAGCTGGACAAGGCTTCCAGAGATGTCCAGATCATCAAGGCATACATAACACCACCCAGCTTTCCTTGATGTCATAAATTCTCCCACCCCTGAAAGCTCTTCAAATGATTCCTTATCTCCTCTTTGCATTTAATTCCCTCACCTGTAAAATGAGAATAATAGCATCTACCTCCTGGAAAAGCATCCATGGCAGTACTTGTTGCAGAGACTAAGCACTCAGTGCTGTTCTTCCTCTATTGATCACTCTCTGTGGGGAAGGCTCTGGGGATGCTATGATAAATAAGGCTGTCCCTCTCCTTAAGGAGTTCACATTCTCTGGAAGGCAGCAGACTCTAAATAAATGACCTCAGTAGGATGTGTTTGGGATATGCAGAGAGAAATAGCTGGGAATAGCACAAAGAAGAGACCTATGCACTTAGCTTAGGCTAAGGGTCGCAGAATCTTTTGTCTTACACTTTATTTTCTTTTCTTCTTTCTCCCTGCACCTCCTCTCACTCTCCCTTTTCCACTCACTCTGCCAAGCAGGAAAATAGAGGTTGGCTGAAATGCTATTCAATGCCTTGCTTACATCTCTTCTTGTACAGCTGCAAGCTGTAAGATGCATAACTTTCAGTTTTGGTGAGAGAGCCTGGGTTCTCAGGCTCTGCCACTTCCAGGCAGCATGACTGGGAGAACACCACTTCATCACTTGCTGCCTCAGTTTGCTTTGATGTAAAAGGCAATAATGATGCCTTCATTTCTGGACTAATGAGGATTAAATGTACATGGAGTACTTTGTGACCTATAAGGTGTACTGCAATTTTTTGGGCCTTTATCATTTGACCCTTGCGGATTTTTCTTTCTTGCCTCAAACATGGTTCTTGTTGCTTAAGAATTTTGTGAGTTCTGGCCAGGTGTGGTGGCTCACGCCTGTAATCCCAGCACTTTGGGAGGCCGAGACGGGCAGATCACCTGAGGTCGGGAGGTCGAGACCAGCCTGGCCAACATGGTGAAACCCTGTCTCTACTAAATATACAAAATTAGCCAGGCATAGTGGTGCATGTCTGTAATCTCAGCTACTCAGGAGGCTGAGGCAGGAGAATTGCTTGAACCCGGGAGGCAGAGGTTGCAGTGAGCCGAGATTACACCATTGCACTCCAGCCTGGGCAACAAGAGCGAAACTCTGTCTCAAAAAAAAAAAGAACGTTATGTGAGTTCCATTCTAAGAGAACAGTTCCTCCGCAGCATGAGCCCTTCCACTGACTCCTCCCTGCTTTGACATGGGCATGACTGCCTCTCCAGAGCATAGTGCTGACCCAGAAGATGAACCAAGGAGACACACTGTTCGTGGTGCAGGCAGAACATGCTCCTTACACCAAGCCATGGGTGTCTCTCCCTCTCTCCACCAAATTGGACCGAAGCAGTATTTCTTGTAACCAAACTCAGCCATCCTGCCCTAGATGAGGTGTTGGGGAAAGAACACGGAACTTGGAATGAGAAACCTGGGCTCAAAACTGCTGCCTTTTCCAAGGGACCTCAGAAAAGCCATCACCTTTCCCTGAATCTTGGTTATCTTATCATCCATTTATCAATGGAAAAGTTCTGTCCTAGATCAGAGTTGTCAAGAACTTAGAGGCTGAGGAGGAAGGATGACTCTGTTTCCTAGGTCTCCACACACTTTCAACCAGAGAAACCCACTCTGTTCACACCTAAATTCAGGTCTCCAGATAGTGTTTTAACATGACACTGCCTTGCTATGATAATTCTTGAACAAAATCTTTTCCAGAACCATGTCATTCAAATATATATAAATATAAAACAGCTAAAGCCAAAAGACATGATATCTATTCTATTAATAGAAGAGTATCATTGAAAGACAACATTTTGCTCCTAAGGCAGGTTGGAAACCCACTAGGCTGGATAATTTCTTACTGCCATTTTTATATTTCAAGCTTTTATTACAGGAGTTGAGAAGCCTCCTCTGTAACCAAGGAGACAAGAATGTCTCAAAAGCAGATATGAAGGCTTGATACCTAAGAAACTACTAGTGGACAAGTCTAAGACAATCAACAAAGAAGCACCGAATTTCGGGATGCAACAGCACACCCCTGTACTGCAGTCATTACGGTAGCAGGAGGACAACACACCGAGACACCCTAGGGACTCCTGGATTTCAATGCCTGTTGTGTAACCTTAGAAAAATCACCCTACCATTCTGAACATCAGTGTCTTCATTGTTAGAATATATTTCAGCTCCAAATATCATATTTCTGCAAAAGAAGGGGGCTTGTGGAGGACAGGAAAAAGAGAATTAATCTTTATTGAATACCCACTCAGTGCTAGAAAGTGTGATATTCTTTTTATCCATTATCTAACTAAATTTGTGGGATAGGGGTAAATAGAACTATTTTATGAACTCAAAGAGAATCTGACCATGTTTCAGTTCTCTCCATAGGAGAGAACCACTCTGGGATGGCGAACTCATGGGTCCTGTTTTGTATTTCTCTCTATCATGCTCTCTAGCACTGTCTTCACAGGAGAAACACATAGAAAGATCAAGCCGTAAAGATGGCAGCCTCAGCTCATGAGAGGGTCACGGAACAGGCCCATGGTTTTGCAGAAGGTCTTGAGACTCTACTGCAGACATGTAGGTAGGTGAAAGGCAGGAGTTAAAAAAAAAGTTGATCCCTTGAGGCTACTCAGCTCATGGACCCCAAAATACCCAAAGGGATTTCTGAAAGAGGCCTACCCCCTATGGATGTGGGTTAGGAACAAACAGTGTGTGGGGACACTCTGACCCAACACCATCAGCCAAGAGTCTACTGTGACTCCAAAGAGATTGGGAAACAAGACAAATCTTGCTGGAACCCCATTCCCTTGGGAGCCTGGCAAGTCAGGTCATTCTTTTCAAGACATAGGCAGAAATGTAGCCAATGGGGACAGGGTTGGACCCAGGAAGACCTGAGGAAGTCCACCCTGAGAGAGGCTAAGATCTTCATTAACCTCATCCCAAAGTCCTGCAGACCTTAAAAAGAGCTTCTCAAAGCCTCCACAACATAGACAAAAAAGCAGAAGGATGGAGGACAAAGCAAACCCATGAAAAACCCCGATGCCAGTTTGAGCCAACTGTAGTGTACTGTGTTTGCCCCCACCAAAATAAGAAATCACAGCCATCTGTAGCTTTGTACAGTAGTCTACTACAGTTCAGCTGTCTTTCTCCAGGCACCACCGATATGAGTTTTGATGAAATATATGAACCCTCTGGTTTAGAAAGTAAGAGAGGGTTTGGGGCAGCTCTTTAACAAGGCAGGAATCTGTGTATCATTCAGTTTCCACCTCTCCACCAGGGGGCAGCATAGCAGCAGTCATTCAGTGCCACGTTGACTTGGTAACTGAGGTCATCCAGGCAGAGACAGGGATTGGCCATAAGCCAAAACTGTCTGCCGGAAAATCTGCTGCTGGGAGTCTGGGAGACCATGTGGCTAAACTGAAGGAGAGAGATGGTGAGAGAAGAGTATTCAAAAGTATTGGGAACCAAAAGCATGGCTTGTGGCCTTAGAAGTAGTGACACAAGCAACCTTGTCAGCTGGCTCAAGGTCTCTGTCCTTGAGGCTGAGCCAACAACACCACAATAAGCAACTGAGCACATGGTCCTGGGGCGGTGGGAAAGTCTGCATGGACAATAGAGTGGCAGGATCTTCTATAGGAGACAGTCTCAAGACTCTGCAGTGGTGAGAAAATGGGAAACAATAAGTGGCTGGCAGAGCCAATCAGGGTCTCTGTCTGCCTGCAGCTCCTGGGGAGCTATAAGGAGGACCATACAATGGGATGAACGAGTGGGAGCGAGAACTGCTAAGTATGATGTCTGCACGTCCCAGAGGCTCCGGGAGGCACTGGCCTCACCAAGAAGGGCAGGGTAATGCACAGGGTTTTTCATCTATCACAAATGTTGCTGGCAATGGGTGGTTTCTACCTCGAAATGGTAGACTAACTAAGTGCTTTTCTTCTTCTCACAAAGTGTCCGTTCCAGAATCAGCAAGACATTGTGGGAAGAGGACAGCTTTTGACATCTGATTAAACCTGGATTCAAACCTTGGTTCTATCTTTAAGAACTTGAGCAAGTTATAAACCCTCTTGGAGCCTCGGCTTCTTTATCTCTAAAAATGAGATCATAACAACCTTATGAGATATTTTGGAGATTAAGTAAGATAGTGTATTTTAAGTATCTGACACATACTAGCTGCTCTCAATAAGTAGTAGCCATTAACTCCCTTTATTAAAATCAGTTTACCATATCTGCCCATGTAAATATTTATATAAGATAATTTATTTCAAGACAGCCAACTGAGCCAAAAATAGAAATTTATATGTATCTCAAGGCTCTGTCCCTCATTATTATAACAAATCAAATCAAACTTCAACCAGCGTTTCATATGTTACTGGAGAAGACACCAATAAACAAATATGAAAGGCCAAACACTTGAGAGGAAACTGAGGGTACATCTCATTCAGGCAACTACGGCTATGGTCTACCCTAACCCAACGTCAATATTGACACCAGCCACGAGTGTTGACCCACACACAAATTCATTGCCTAACACCCAGCATATGTTCAGGAAGTTGTCAGCTCCATGTTTAGCCAACCAGAGCCAACAGTTGCTATTTGGTTAATGCTGACATTATCTTGCAAATATTTGAAACAGACCATTTCCCCACATAATTTTGGTTCTCATATGACTGCTTCTTACAGAGGCTGCTGACTATTGTGTGGACATGTATTGAGACATCCCTATCCTTGCCTTGCTTCCCTGGCTATCTGACCTCCTGTCCACCAAGAGAGCAGTCAACCTCTTTCCTCGTATTACAAATGGAAAGAAACCAAGGCCGATAAAGGGGCAATAATCTACCCCAGACCACAAAGAAAGCTATGATTGCTGAGAGGATCAGACAGAGCCTGAGACTTAGTCAATGATCAAGAAACTAAAGAGATTATAACATGGCCCAATAAGAGATGAAAAGGTACTCCTCCAGGCTCTTAAGCAGTGTTCTGAACAACTAAATGAGTAGACAATGTCAGACGAGCTGAATGAGTGCACTGTGTGTGGGACAGTGAGTCTCTCCTACTTGGAAGCTTTCTTTTCCTCCCCCTCTTCTTTGTTGAAACCTGAAAAGTATCTATGAGTCAAGCCCTAGAGCAAAAGACTGTGGTGAAAGTGTGGATTTCAATAACTCAAGCCAAGGTGGCACAACTTACAGACTTTCCATATTGCCACACAGACATGCACAAATGGCAAGAAACATAAAACAGACATATGGAAAATATATGTTTTCCTTTTAGGGAGTTAAGGTTTGGTTTCCTTTGAAAATGTCAGTTTTCCTTTCGCTTCATCCTCATTAGCCTCCTGGGACACTCTTAAACATACCCAGCAAACAACAGAGCAGAAGAAATGAGGTATTTTTAGCTGATATTCTGGGCACAGATTCCTATTGTTCCACAATTTTTGGCTTGGTTGGATGGCACGTGGCCAATACAATGTACACTCTTTCAAAGAATGTATATTTCCTGGGGTGTGTGTGTGTGTGTGTGTGTGTGTGTGCATGTGTGTGTGAGTGTGTGATAACAGGAAGGACAAGGGTATTATTGATGGTATTTTGATGGGAGAGATTCTGGGATCTCAGCAGGGGGCCACACCAAACTCTCCATAAATCCTGTTTGCTTTGGTCAACATCATTTTTCACTTATTATTACCATTGTGCTATATATCCAAAAAGAAACTTTTTTTAAAGCCATAGTGTCACAGCTGAAGAGCTCCTAGAATCAACTGTTTCCAGCAGCACTATATTAGGAACTAAATGTATTCTGAAAACCAATGTTACGTTCCTAAATCATCTGGTGCACTGCCTAGCATATAACAATGTTCAAAACACTGACAGCTATGATGATCATCCTCCTCCTTAAACATGACTCCTGTTATCAAGGGTCACCCAGTCTTGTAGGGAAGACAAACAAGAAAAGAAAAGCATCCACTGACAATCTGAGTAAAAATCTCCCTGTGGCATAAAAACCACAGGGAGCTGCTATGGGGCTTTCCCTTTCTAACTGACAGGTGGAAAATATCTCTGGATTATTTAATTCCAGAATGCCTTCAGTTCAAGGATCTCAAAGCACATGCAATCTTGTATAAACATCTTAGCTCTGATATAATTGATAAGGGGGTCAGATTCTGTGATCTTATTCAATTACATTCATTATACAGAGGGCAAAACTGGCATAACAGCAGAATGTGGCACATTATACACACTCCAAAATCCAGCAGTAATGGAACCTGTGCACAGAAGCTCAGGGTCCCGAATCCCCAAAGCAGCGTCTTTATCATAGAACTATGTTGCCTTCCTTTCATGTTAGACTTCAGGTGTCTTGAGAACTCCATAGAAGTTTCAATAAAGTCTGATCCAGTGGAAGTGACACAGTTCTTGTTTTTGGATTTTTAAAAATATTTATATCCTTCAATTTTTTAACACTTTTTATTCTTCAACTCTCTCCCCATCCTTCCATTTCAACTGTCCTTCCATCCACTAAAAACTGGAAGGCACCATACCCCTTACAATGGCTACTTTCAAAGAGATAAGAAAATAATAGGTATTGGATGTAGAGAAGTTGGAACTCTTGTGCATTGTTAGTGGGAATGTAAAATGGTGCAATGCTGTGGAATACAGTACGGAGTTTCCTCAAAAAGATTAAAAATAGAGTTACCGTGTGATCTAGCAATCTACTTCTGCATATATAGCCAAAATGATTGAAAACATGGACTCAAAGTGATGTTTGTATGCCCAAGTTCATAGCAGCATTATGCACAGTAGCCAAGAGGTGAAAGCAGCTCAGGTGTCACTGACAGAGGAA